>NW_024429195.1:41437418-42673668 GCF_017639785.1 Mesocricetus auratus
CAAGTATATGAACCGACTTTTTGGGCCCCACTCTCTATGCTTGCATACCTTGCTCAGCCTTGATGCAGTGGGGATTGACATGGCCCTGCCTCAACTTGGCATGCCAGACTTGTTGACTCCCCAAGGAAGGCCTTACCCCTCTGAGAAGTGGATGGGGAAGTGGGAAGGGGAGGTGTGGTGGGGGTGCTGGGAGAAGGTGAGGGAGGGGGAAATATGCAAAATGAAAAATAAATTTTTAGAAAAAAAAGATTGTAGTATGACCATCTCAGAAAAGATATTTTACACACAGAGAAAGAAAGAAAGAAAGAAAGAAAGAAAGAAAGAAAGAAAGAAAGAAAGAAAGAAAGGAAGAAAGAAAGGAAGAAAGAAAGGAAGGAAGAAAGAAATGACTCAGTGACTAAAAGTACTTCCTGCTTTTGCAATGGACCCATACTGGGTAGCTCACAACCACACATAACTCTAGCCTCAGGAGATCAAGGGCGCTCTTCTGGCCTCCAGGGACGGGACACATGCACATGCTGACACTCACATACACATGCACCTAATTAAAATTGAATGAATCTTTTTATGGGCTAGACAAATGGCTCGGTAGTTGAGAACCCTTTCCCCTCTTACAAAACTTACAGTTCAGTTCCCAGCACCCACACAATGATTCAAAACTACCTGCAACTCCAGTTCCAGGGGAGAGAATGTGCCTATCTGGCCTCCATAGGCATCAGACATGTAACAACTGGTGCACATACAAGTAAAATACAAGCAAAAACTCATAGCCATAAACTAAAAATAAATCTTAAAAACTATAAATATAAAAATACATACTGTTAAAAAAATGTCCCAAACCTACTTTTCATAGCATGTCTATGAGTGGGGTTTGGTGTGGCACACTTTGAGAGCTCCTGGTATAAAACTATAGGAATATGATATGTGGATGTAAAAGAGTCACAGCTTGTATACTTTTAGTGGCTTATAGCATATTTCCACACATTCTGGAGCATTTGGTTCTCCAAATTACACTATAAGGTCAGTGTTACATTTCAAAAATATAGAAATGCCCTCTTAGAGGGGTTAAATAACCTCCCCAAAGTCTCCTAAGCATAACAGAATCAAGATTCAGACTAGAACTTTTGACTTTAGCTTTAGATTCTATGATGTTTCCAGTAGGAGGGCAGTAGCTAAGCAGAAAAAAAAGGTTTCAGCATGCATAATGCATAATGAACTTTTCAAGGAATTTAACTACGCTCTGAGCACAGTGTCATAATCACCCAGGATTTCAGGCATAGGCCAGGGTTCCTGCATTTCCATTTGTCTTCTCATTAGACCAGAACCTCAAAAAAGACTGTATAATCCCTCAGCACCTTCCAGTGTTTGTATCTAAATAGGAATCTGGAGCTAGCAGAGAAGTTCTAAAGTATAGGAATGAGATTTCTTGTTTAGTCTCCAGTGGAAGCAGATAGAAAGCATTCACAGAATGTTCCATAACAGACAAGAAATGGCAGAGAAATCAGCAATATGGTCAGACTCAAGACTTCCTGAAGGAAAGGGTCATTTTTGAACAGCATTATTTTTCCCTAAAACTCATACTTTGAAACATGAATTTAAAACATTAAGTTTTCTAGTCACAAAATTAAAGGCACCAAAAACATAGCAGGCAAGACTCCAGAAAAGCTTAAAATGCACACACATGCTCCTTATACATAAACATATACACACCACACACAAGCACACAAGCAAACACACAGCATATGCACAACACAAACAGAAATAACGTAGAAGTGCGCTTCTTAGGGGCCCAGGGAGATACTCCTCCATCTGCTCCCATACTTGGTGCCACCAGGAAGTGCCAGGGAGAGAGAGTCTATATTTCCAAACTTCAAAATCTCATACTTTTATTAATTAATTGATGAGGTTGTACATGAAGAGAAAATGAGGTGTGATTCCAAATACTGCTCTGATGTATATCATGCACATACAAGCACACCATATATACACATGCATAGACACATAAGCACATCATACACACACCATACATACATACACACATGTGCAACCCACATATGCATACAACACACACAGAGAAACAGCACACATACATTACATGCAGGCAATCATTTATAAGTGTTTCCATTCAAAGCAATTAAGATCTTATAAAGAATCTGTAGAATGGTCTGTTCTAAGCCTTTGGGGATATGAATTTGATCCTCAATAGATTGATTATGTCAAGATTTTCTCTTCTTTTTTTTGTAATTCTCAATGATCAAATTCAAAGAGAACATTGCTGTCTAGATATCTACAAATAAAATGAAAGTTTTATAAATGTGTACAATGATTGCTTTACTGCCAGTGGACCTCACAATATTGGCTCCCCAGCAACTAGGGCTTGAATCTCTAAAGGGAGCATAAGAGGGAAGAGGGTGGAGGCAGAGAACAGTGTCCAGCCTTTCTTTTAACTTTGCCCCTGTTTGGTAACTATTACAGGCACTTTGTCTGTAACACTTGGTATTTCTAACATAGAGATGTATGAAAGATGTCTGCCTGCTCTTAATTATCTCAGTGTAGGATGACAGGCACAGTGATAAATACTTGGTTGATAGTCAGAGAAAGCACTTTTGATGCTTAAGGAATTACTGCACACAGGTTCAAAAGGTCTTGTTTCTGTGGAGCTTAGATGTCATTGAAGGGTAGGAGAATTTAAAATCCCCAAGTAAGTAGACTTGTAACTAAAAGTTGAAATGAATCAGAATGATGATCTGTGTCATTAAGCAAGTTGCCACTGCTCTGATTATGTTTGTGGTCATGGCAACAGTCACATCAGCAATAGCAACATTGAACTCTGACGCTTCTGGCCCTTCTCAGCCCACAGTACTTAAGCTGTCATAGGCCATTCTTGCCAGCCTACAGTGTCTTCTGCCTGTATTTCCCTGGTGAAGGACATTGAGCGTCTTGGTGAAGGTGTCTCTGTAAACCTTTAAACCAGGGTCAACATCGTGTACAGCTTTTTAAAAAATTAATCCTCAATGTGGTATACTCACTCATAAATGGATATTAGACATAGAGCAAAGGATTCCCAGCCTACAATCCACACTGCCAGAGAAGCTAGGAAACAATGAGGACCCTAAGAGAGATATACATGGCCCCCCAGAGAAGGGGAAAGGGACAAGATCTCCTGAGCTAAATGGGGGCATAAGGAGGGAAGGGAGGGGGAGTTAGGAGAAAGAGAAGGGGAGAAAAGTAGGGGAGAGGAGAACATGAGGGAGCAGAAAGATTGATTCAGGGGAAGAATAGAGGAGAGCAAGAAAAGAGATACCATAATAAAGGGACATATTATTGGTTTAAAGAGAAATCTGGCACTAGGGAAATGTCCATAGATCTACAAGGTTGAACCCAACTAACAATCTAAGCAATAGTGGAGAAGCTACCTTAAATGCCCTTCCCTGATAATGAGATTAATTACTTCCTTATATGCCATGCTAGAGCCTTCATCCAGTAACTGATGGAAGCAGAAGCAGACACCCACAACTAAACACTGAGCCATCCTCAGGGAATCCAGTTGCAGAGAGGAAGGAGTGATGAGCAAAGGGGTCAAGACCAGACTGATGAAACCCACAGAAATGGCTGACGTGAAAAGGGGGAGCTCATGGACCCCAGACTGATAGCTGAAAAGCCAACATAGGACTGATCAGTTAGGAGGCCTGGGCAATATTTGGGTCCTCTGGTACTGGATCAGTATTTATCCCTAGTATACGAATGGACTTTGGGATCCCATTCCACATAGAGGGATACTCTCTCAGCCTAGACACACAGCCTAGGCCCTTTTCCAAATGATATGACAGACTTTGAAGATCCCCCATGGAAGATCTCACCCTCCCTGGGAAGCAGAAAGAGGTGGGATAGGGGGTCGGTGCAGGGCAGGTGGGGAAGGGAGGGAGGGGGAACTGTGATTAACATGTAAAACAAGCTTGTTTCTAAATTAAATTAAAAGATTACAACCACAAAAAAAGAAAAGAAAAGAATTATTCCAGAGACAGGTTGGTTTGAGTTTGATTTTATCTTTCTCTGTGGCTCTCCTTTCTGGGTTCTTTTCTGATGCTATAAGAGACACTTGGTATTTTATAAAGAATAGAGATTTGCTTCATATAGTTCTGAATGCCAGTAAGTCCCAGGACATGTTGCTCACACCTGGTAAGGACCTTCTCATTCTATCAGAATCCAATAGAGAATGTCACACTGCAAGGATGCACGTGCATGGACTGGAGGAATACATCTTCCTCCTGAAGACTTTGGGACTGTGGAAGTCCACGGTTGGACTCTCACCCACAAATTTGTGCATTTTAAATATCTATATGTTCAAATTCCTCAGAACTTCATTCTCTGCTGTTCTCACTGTTTCATTCTCTCCCTACGCATATTTTCTATTCTATTTCTAACCCTGGCATCTTGGAATATTTAGTTCTAATTTGCAATCCAAATAAGCACATCTCTTGGGCTAGTCAACCATTTCAAGTTCCTCATGTGGGCATTTATTATTTTCAGATGCAGAATATCTATGTGGATCTTCCTAGATTCAACTTAAACATATTCTATTTGCTAATTCCCTTAACTCCTGGAACACAGTAATATGCTCAGACATGATAATCACATTCAATTTGATTTGTTATTACCATTGTTGTCACTAGTTCTCATTAATGCTCTTGTTTGTTTGTTTGTTTAAGACAGGGTTTCTTTGTGTAGCCTTGGATGTCCTATAACTAACTCTGTAGACCAGGCTAACCTCAAACTCATAGAGATCTGCCTGCCTCTGCCTCCCAAGTGCTGGGATTAAAGGCATGTGCCACCATTGTCTGGCCCTTAATGTTCCTTTAAAACCATTTTATTAGTAATATTTTGATTCTTTTTAAATAATACATTTTAAAAACTGTGGAAATAGTTTGGATTATTTTGTCCATCCTCCAAGCATATACATTTTTGTTTTCAAGATGTTCAAAGATCTACTGGGAATCAGATTAGTCAAGGCTGGCCTACAATCACTACCAAAGGCTAGCTTCCTTTGGACCACTCCTCCCCTTAAATACATCCCTTTAAAGGCCCAATTCAGACGGGCTCACCAGGACTTAGCCAGTGAACCTAGATTCCATGCTCTCAAATTAGTCCACTGTCTGCTGAGCTACACTCTCTCACTGACCCACAGACAGCTTCTGGCTTTAGACGGGGTAGTTCAAACGCCAGTGTTACTAACAGAGAACTGCACTACAGACTGAAGGAACACTAGTCCACTCTAACACATGGTTCTAGGAGGCCTTTTCATTCTCCTGAGATGCCAGGCACAAGCAGGCAAGACCAATGCCATTTTAGGCTGGACACCATCTTGAGAAGCTGCTGACCAGACCCTGAACCCGGTTCCTGGAAAAACCACAAACAGCTAAAAGTTGCTCCAGGGCCCCCACATCCTGCTGAATCAGCCTGACACCAAGGAAACAGACATCTTATCATGGTCACCTGATATCCCAATAGGTCTCCAGATGCTCTAACAGAAATTTCCAAATGCTCACTTAACTCCAGGGCCAATCGACCCAGGAAGCATCCCCTTCGAACCAATCAGAAAATGGCAAGGCTTGTACTCCCTTAGCTTGTGGTTTTTCCATTTACCGGCCCACTCCTCATCTGGATCGGGATGCTCCTCTCACCCACTTAGTTGGAGTGCTGCTGCACAGCTGCAACTCGAGTTCACTCTCAAACACTGTGTGTTTGCATCAGTACTTGTCTCTGTGGTGGTCGTTTCCAGGAGTTCCAATTCCTGGGCATAATACTTCCATTCCCTCTGTCTTGCTAAAAACAGATTGTTGTACCCAAATTCTGAACCCCCAAATCACTAAGAGACCGGATCTGATGCAAAAGCAAAGAGTAATTAATTAATTAACGAGTTAACTGTATTAACTCAGTTCCTCAGTCCATGGAACACAGTGGGGGATTAGGGGCAGGGAATTTATTGAGGTAGAGCAAGGAGAGTGTCTGCGGTCTGCAATAGTCTCAGGATTGGTGCACTTCCAGGCTTGGGCAACCTGGTCTGTGTTGATTGGTCAACTGGATGCTATGGCCTATAGACCCTCCCAGGACAGTTGCTATGTTCTCTGCTTCTTGAATTCCCAATTCTATTGGTTCAGGATGCGAAGTTTTATCTAATGCCTATCCTGGGACTCCAGATTCCTTCCTTTTCTGTTGTGGGGTTCAATTAGATAGCAGAGTGCCTGTTACTTTTCTTTTTTTTCTTTTTTACTTTTTTAAAAATTTTTAATAGCTTGTTTTACATGTTAATCCCAGTTCCCTCTCCCTCCCCTCCTCCCACATCCTCCCCACCACCCCCCCATCCTCCCACCCTATTGCCATTTCCTTCCGCATAGCATAGGGGATATCTAGAGTCTATCATTTCAATCAGGGTAGGGTCCAGGCACTTCCCTAAGAGTCCAGGCAGCCTGTTACTTTTCGACATTAGGATGAACTAAGAACATCTGGATGAGCTGGAGCCAGCTATCAGCTAGGGGAAGACAAGGACCTGGTGCATCATTTTGTCTGTGATTTTCTGATAAGATCGATGTGTACCTCATACTGGAAATGAACCAGAGTGATTTATTTTGTAGAATTTTAAGCAAAGGTTTTGTTGTGTGACAGATTTTTCTTGCAGTGTCATAACACACATATGTCTATTGCCAGCAGAAAGAGAACCCAGGACAGACCAAAGTAACAATTGCACCAAAGTCAGACTTGGTCAGCCAGTGAGTTTTCAATGGAGTTACTCCTGTGGGTGAGAGGTTATGGACAACAAGCAGAGAAGACTCACAAAACTACCTGTATCACCAGAAAGCCCACCCAAGACCCTGGAAAATTCAAAAATGGTGCAACTCTGAACGTCTCTGCACAGTTTGCAGACTGCTCCATGTTCAAAACTCCATCATCTCTGCCATTTGTCTGGTCAGTCTGCCCTTCCCCACATGTTTACTCTTTGTATACTGTTGCAGAGGACCCTCAAGAATCTCCCTGGTTTTTCTCCCCCAAACATGTGAGCTTCTGTTTACCTCCTGAGACACTCGAGCCTCTTGGTCTCTCCTAAAGGAAATGTATCAATTCCAAGGAAATTTCCATAAACAGCTTTTGACAGACGTCTAACTTTTTATTTTGTCCTGCAGGGAGATGTGGAACTCTTTTCCTGCTCTGTATAGTATATATTACATTTCACATGTTAATTTCAGAACATTCTACAACTATAATTATGTTTGGTTTACCCTTTAATCTTAGAGCAACGTAGAATGGATTTTTTCACAGTTTTTAAACTCAACTAAACTGTACAAATCAGTTTCAGTGTGTGATGAACGTTGAGAATAGGTTCTCTCTGTTCTGGTCTAACTGAGGACTACACCCAGTGGGCATGAGAAGTGAGATTACACTTTAGAAGCAAAAGGCATCATTTCGGTTAATTGATGTGATGGCCAATTTCAAATGTCAACTTGACACATCTTAGAATGACTTGGAAAGGGAGTCTTAGCAATTATGTCTATCAGCTTGGCCTGTGAGCACATCTGTGGGGGAATTGTCTTGTCTGTTAACAGCCCATTCGTTGTCCCCTACGGCAGAGGGTCCTGCACTACGTAGGACAAGGAAAAGCTACTAGAAGAGAGCAAGTGGCAAGCTGGTAGCATGGGTACATCCATTTCTCTCCGCTCTTGACTCCACATGTGATGTAAGTCACTGCTTGAGTTCCAGTCTTAACATCCCTGAGATGATAAAGTATGACATGGAGTAGTAAACAATATAAGCCCTTTCTCCCTAAGGTTGTCTTAGGTCATGGTGTTTCATCACAGCCACGGAAAGGAAATCAAGACAGCAGAAAAATGTTTATGTCTGTCCTTTCCTCTCCTAAGCCACCTTTGGCTGCTTACTGTGGAGGAAGCCACCAGCCGGGTGGTTGCACTTGGAGGTGGATGTGGGACCTGCAGATAGCTGTTTCAGGGAGTGGGGACAGTGGCTTCTGAGTCACGCTTGGGATGGCTGATGATTTCGCCAGTGCATCCTGAGCAACCACCCTTGAACCAGAGCACCCAGCCAAGTCATCCTGGAGTTTCTGACTCAAACCCCCTGAGAGAATAAATACTTGTTTTGACGCGCTGAGTTTTGGTATTGAGGGCTAATCAAGAAATCATCTCACACATTTAATTTTAACTCACATCAAATAAAAAATAAAATCTCACTTATGAAAATAGAAGAGAAAATTATATCGGAAGGGTAAAGGGCAGAAATCAAAATGGCAGAGAATCAACCCAAATAAAGTGTTTGTGAAAACTTGAATATGCCATTGGGAAACTTTCACCTCATGCTGAGTTAAAAGTAAAATTAAAAAATATTCATAAAGCTTGGCCTGTATACTGCAAGGCAGTATACAGGAAAGAACAGTGTGTGCAGCACAGAATTATGGGTCAATTCAAATTGCCATGAGATCTCAGTTTTTCATAGGGTCGAAAGCCGAGGCTGCTGTCTCTGCAGAAGTAGGAAGCAGCCTGGCTTCCTGTCTCTGGGATCAAAAAGAGAAGGTTCAATAGTAAAGGTAGCAAGTGCAGGGAAGTGTATAACTGTTATGGTGTCGAAAAACAAAGAGCTAACACTGAGACGGTGCAAAGTAAAAATTTAATAATGGTCAGGCCACATTTTCAGGCTCCTACAATAGGCTCCTACAATAGGAACCTGAAAATGACAACCCAGATTAAAGCAGAGTTGTCTATACAAAGAGAACAAGTGACTAAAGTGGAATTGTGCAATTATTTTTATAATCACAGGAAAGATATGCATTATGAGTTTATGGTCAGACAGTTAACATACCATGAAACATCTTATGGTTAGTCATTTGTCAGAGCAATGGAAACCATTTGCAATGTAGTTCACAAGATTATTGAGGAAGAACCAGACAAAAAAGTTGACCTTTAGCTAAGGACATGATCAAAGTCTAATGTTGTTTAGCTAAAAAGAAAATGAATGCACTGCTCATTTTCTGGTCTTCCCATATCTCCCTCTCATCCCTGCTGCACCCTGTACTAAAGAAAGTAAAACAAGGTAAAAAAGAAAGAACAAAAAAAAAAACAAAACAGAACACAAACTACACCAGGAACAGAAAAATCTCTGCCTTATCTTCCATCCTGCCTCTCCATCACTTCTTTATCTGTCCCAGTGGCACTGGAGGCTGCAGTGTATCATATACTTACCCCTTTGTCCCAACAGCTTGACTGGCAGCAGTCTGTTGCAATGAGTCACTAGTCCGGTTCAAGGTCTCTGACTTTTGGTACACCATTATCAAAGGATCCTCATCAGAGTTCTCTGGGATATCCCATGACTGCCCTAAATCTTGGAGATCTTGTGGGTATCGTTCCACAGGACCAGATGCTAGGATGGGTCAACCCAAGGCCCAGTGGTGGCCTGGGTGTTAGCCAGGTATATCAGATCGAGCCAGTGGGGCCACCAGTCTAGGGTATGGCGCTGTAGTCAAATCCCCTACCTGCATGCCCTCAGGGTAGATTCATCCTCTCCTGTGGTGGGAGGTAGGGTCCCTGTGTCTTGAGGACAGGGGCTAGCTCTCTCATTGTAAGGACCAGCAAGAGGCAAAGCCAGCTTTCCCAGGGCAGTGAAGGGTGGGGCCAGCTCAGCATAGCCCTCTAATTTAATCTTGTATAGGTCCTAAGGCTCTTGAAGTGACATTGACCACAGTTGTCAATATAAACCTCAGCTACAGCTGGACCACAGACCCAGACATGGTCCTTGGCAGCAGCCTGGGCTGGGACAACATCCTGGCTCTGGGTGAAAAGAATGGCCACTCAGGTGGGAATGGTTCTGGCAACCATGTGGCTGCATACCACCAAGACCTCAGGCTGTAGCCCTAACCCTGCTCCTCTATGTGACTATTGGTCAATGAAGGACCTGGACTTCGGCTCAGACTTCAGCTGTGGTAGGACCATGGACCCAAACATGGTCCTCAGCAGCAGTTGGGGGTATCATGAATAATAAAAATCCAGAGACAGATATTGGGGTTCAAGCTGAAGATCAGAAAAGCAAAGTAGCCAACCACTAGAGCATTCTTACCTCTACCAAGGCTCAGACCAAAAGGGGCAATTCTGTCCTCAGCATGACTGCAGACTGACTGACTACTGTCTCCTCTTGTCTTATGTTCCTCTCAAGTTCTAGGATTAAAGATGTGTATCACCACCTCCCAACTTCTATGGCTAACTAACATGGCTGCTGGGATTAAAGGATGGGTTCTGTCTTCGAATCCATTCTGTTAGCTTGTTCCTTTTTATGGGCGAGATAAGACCATTAATATTGAGGGATATTAATGACCTTTGATTGTTCATTCTCATTTGTTTTGGAATGGTTGTTCTTGGTGGAATTGTATGTGGATTTCCACCCCTTTTCTCTTTTGGGTGTTGGTAAAGTGGGATTATCTATTTCCTATGTCTTCCTTGGACTGGAGGTTTCCCTCCAGAACTTTCTGTAGTGCTGGGTTGGTGGATATGTATTGTTTAAATATGGTTTTGACCTGGAATATCTTCTTTTCTCCATCTGTAGTGATTGAAAATGAAAGCTTTGCTGGGTATAGTAATCTTGGCTGGCATCCGTGGTCTCTTAGTGTTGATAGAATATCTATCCAGTACCTTCTGGCTTTCAGAGTTTCCATGGAGAAATCACATGTAATTCTTATAAAGGTGTTTCCCTTTATATGTTATAGGGCTTTTTTCCTTAGCTACTCTAAGTACTATTTCTTTATTCTGTATGCTTGGGGTCTTGATTATTATGTGGCGAGGAAACTTTTTATGGGGTCCACTCTACTTAGTGTTCTGTAAGCTTCTTGTACCCAATGTCCTCCTCTTGGTCTCTATGAGCATGATTACACACACAAGTTGATATTTTTACTATCATAATATTATATGCTTTTCTATAATAATTATTTAAATATTCAAATAATAACTTTAGTTTTCAGGACCAAATATGTAAGAAATCATAGTCTTTTTTATAGTGCTTATTACAGACATTTTAGTATTTGTAGACACACAACTAAAATATGATGCAAAAGTAACCTTTAACTTAGTAAGTAGCTACCATTTATTAGGAAGTAAATTGTGGCCATTAGATAGGAAGAGAAATGATAGATAACTATGAATACATAAATAATAATATACAGAATTACAGGGTTTATAAAATAAGAAAAAGACCATCTATATGAACCATGACTGCAATCCTTAGGATTGAAACAACGTGAATTTATGAGAATCACACTTGTAATTTTTGCCCTACAATAGCCTGCATTGTGTAGACATTCCCACAGAGTCGTGCAGTTCAGAAACAATTCCAGTTCTTTGAAACTACTAGTGCATTGCAAAATATTTAAAGGTTTTGAAATAGTCCTCCTACAGAAGGTCACTGTAGATGTGTGACCTTTTAATAAAGCAAGGCATTTTGCCTGACAGCACACATCTACACTAGATTCATTCAGCACAGTGGCTAGGATAAGATATGGCTTTTGAAGGTGAAATGGATTAAAATCACTCAAACATAGGCTGTCAGACCTGTAGAAAGTAGTAAGTGCAGTGATCAAGTAACATTTCCAAAGTGTGTAACATTCCTCAGGCCTGTGTATGTTGACTTTTGGCAAAGTCCCAGCATTTACAAACATTAAGAAAGAAATTACTGATTCCAGAGTCTGTTAAGACATGCTGCATACAGTGATGTTTCAGGGACATTAAGGGACAGTCACACACTTCGTCTCAGTCTTAGAATTCTATAGAATATGATAAATCTCTTTTTTAACTGGCAATGAAATTAATGTTGGTAAAATCAGGTTATTCACCTGCAATTGCACAAATGTTTATTAGAGAGGCATGTTTCCCGCCAGAGTCTCAGTTCCATTGTAATAAATTATACTGTAGTTGCTTGAAAAAAGCCTCTTGAGAATCTTTATGAGTTTGTTCTATCAGAAAAAGCAATATTAGAGAATGTTCAGCAAAACAGAAACAAATGAAATACAATCTTATTACCCAGCATAACTTTTCTATTTCCCTGTGTTTTCCCCAGTGGTATTTAGCCAAAAGACATGAATTTATTTAGTTTTAATCCCAGTATTTGCTCATTTTTATCATCTTCAGTTACTGGATATACTACAATGTCTTTATGAATACTTTTTTATTTTAATTATTGCATGACAGTTAATCATTATTGGACAATATTTCTTATTTAATATGCTTAAAACATTTCAGTACAGAAAAAGGTTTTCTTTCCTTTTGCTTGAATGTTTCTTTGGGATACATTACATTCCTATTAGTGGAACACTTAGATTAAGAATAAGAATTTTGATTTTAGCCATTCTGGCTGGTGTAAGATGGTATCTCAGAATTTTTTGAGTTGCATTTTCTTTATGGTTAAGGATGTTGAGCACTTTCTTAAGTGTCTTTTAGCCAATTTAGATTCTTCTATTGAGAATTCTCTATTTAGTTCTGCACCCCACTTTTTAATTGGATTGTTTGGTGTTTTGGTGGCTAGCTTCTTGAGTTCATTGTATATTTTGAAAATAAGCCCTCTGTCAGAGGTGGGGTTGTTGTGGCTATCCTGGAAGAGTATGTGGAGAAAGAGGAACATTCATCCATTGCTGGTGGGAGTACAAATTTGTACAACCACTTTGGAAATCAGTATGGCAGTTTTTCAGGAAAATGGGAATGAGTCCACCTCAAGATCCAGCAATTCCTCTCCTGGGCATATACCCAAAGAACACACATTCATACAAGGACATATGTTGAACTATGTTCATAGCAGCATTGTTTGTAGTAGCCAGAACCTAGATGGAAGCAACCTAGATGACCTTTAACTGAAGAATGGATAGAGAAAATGTGGTACATTTACACAATGGAGTATTACTCAGCAGGGGAAAAAAAGGAATCTTGACATTCACAGGCAAATGGATGGAACTAGAATAAACCATCCTGAGTGAGGTAACCTAGTCACAAAAAGACAAACATGGTATCTGCTAACTCGTATATGGTTTTTAGGCATAGAGAAAAGGATTACCAGCCCACAATCCATGCCACCAGAGAAGCTAGAAAACAAGGAAGACCCCAAGAGAAAAACTCATGGTTTCCCAAAGAAGGGAAGGGAGACAATAACCCCTAAGCAAATTGGGAGCATGGGGGGGGGAGGGA
This sequence comes from Mesocricetus auratus, assembly GCF_017639785.1. NCBI lineage: Eukaryota > Metazoa > Chordata > Mammalia > Rodentia > Cricetidae > Mesocricetus > Mesocricetus auratus. Next base: position 41,450,636 of record NW_024429195.1, read on the forward strand.
GAGAGGGGGGAGATGGAAAGGAGAGAAGGGGAGAAGGGGGGAGGAGAACAGGAAAACTGAGACAGGGGAGGAATAGAGGAGGGCAAGAAAGGGGATGCCTTGATAGACAGAGCCAGTATAGGTTTGGAGAGAGGTCTGACACTGTAGAAATGTTCAGGGATCCACAATGATAATCCCAACTAAGAATCTACACAGTGGTAGAGAGACTGTCTCTGATGCCCTTTCCCTATAATGAGATTGATGAATACCTCGGTTACCATTCCTAGAGTACAGAAACAGCACCCACAGCTAAGCACTGAGCTATACTCCCAGAATCCAATTGCAGAGAGGGAGGAGAGATAAACAAATGAACCAAGAAGGAACTGGAGACACCCTCAGAAACAATTGACCTGACCTACTGAGAGCACTCAGACACTAGTTGCAAAGCAGGGGAACCAGCATTGGAACAAACCAAACCCTCTGAATGTGGGTACCAGCTAGGAGGTCAAGGCAGTCTATGGAAACTCTAACAGTGGAATCAGTGTTTATTCCCATGTCGCAAATGGACTTTGGGAGCCCCTTCCCTATGGAGGGATACTATTGCAGCCCAGATACAGATAGGAGGTCCTGGGCCCTCCCCCAAATGATGTGATGGACTTTGATGAGCCCCCAGAGAGGGTCATACTATTACTGGGGAGTGGGTGGTGGATGGGTTGGGGGGTTGATGGGAAACATGGGAGGATGGGAGGGTGTGGGAATTGGGGGGATGGATATGTAAATAAGAATGTTTCTGAAAAATAATAACAAATTAGCATCTCCCAGCAAAGACAAAAAAAGAATCGGAATTCCACAAGATATTTAGCACTTATTAAATTAACCTAATTTAATAACATATTTTACCCTAAAATCATAGTTTATTGAATATATCCATCTTACTTTTAAATATAAAAAACATCGCACTTAGAAAATTTAAACTATGCTATTCTCACATTTCACGTTATTTTCCAACAGTTTGTCTCATTTTACTTAAATACAGAAGAGAAAGAGAAAGGAAAAGTTTACTCTAAATACTATCTATATAAATTTACCTGTTGTTTTTATTATCATTGCCTTTGTTCTCTTTTTTTTTCTTTTACTTTTCTTGATCTGTCCATGTTCATAGTTCTTGGTGAATTTTATGATTTATAGTTTTTCACCTATAAGTGTTTTCATTTTGGATGTGCCTAAAGTATCTTTTTATTTATTTTATTCTTGAAATATTGCTTGCTTCATTAATAAAATCATAACTTGAAAAAATAACAAGAATTGTTCTACATATATGACAAAAGATTAGTATAGTGGTTTGATTGAAAATGGACTTCATAGATTCATATATTTGAATGCTTGGTCCCCAGGTGATAAACTGCTTGAGAAGCACTAGGAGGTGTAGCCTCATTAAGTGTCACTGGCAATGGGCTTTGAGGTTTCAAAAGTTCATGCCAGTCCCAGTCTCTCTCTCTCTCTCTCTCTCTCTCTCTCTCTCTCTCTCTCTCTCTCTCTCTCTCTCTCTCTCTCTCTCCCCCTCTCTGTTTCTCTCTCTGTCTCTCTCTGCCTGCTGTCTGGGAATCAAGAGGTAAATCTCACAGATACCGTTGCACATCCATGCCTATCTTCCTGCTGCCATGATTTTAATACAACTAATTCTTTGAAACTGTAAGCAAGCACACAATTAAATTCTTCATTTTATAAAAGTTACCTTAGTTATGATATCTCTTCACAGTACTGGAACACCAAGACAGAAGTTGGTACCAGGATTGTAATATTGCTATGACAGGACTGACTGTGCTGTTGTTTGGAGGAATATGGAAGACTTTGGAATTTGGACTAGAAAACAGGTGAATGCTTTAATGTAGTTCCTTTGTGCCTTGTTCTAAACCTGCTTGAGGCTAAATAGAATTTGTGACTTAATGGCATTGGCAGAGGAAATTTCAAGACCTGTAATGACTGTGTCACATAGTTATTAGTGATCACTCTTATGCACATCTACAATAAAAAGAAGCAAGCTGGCCAGAAATGCAAAATGCATAGTTTGAGTAGAAATGGAAGACCAGGAAATAAAGTGTTGAAGCTAACTCCTGTACTGAAGGAGATAAAAAATCTTAAAGAAAGGCCTGATGCCAAATGAAATTAGAATGGTCAACATACTTAGAAAACATGGAAACACAAATTAAAACTATTATGATATTTAATCTTGCCCAGTCTAATGGCTAATATGAAAAAATAAAATCATGGATGACAGACAAATGCTGGTCTGGATATGGGAAAGGGGGGACATGTGTTCACTGAGTGAGTGCTCACCAGTGTAGGAACTCTGAAAATTGGTACAGAGGTTCTTTAAAAAGCTTGAAATAGTTCTACCATATATGGAGTGAAGAAGAACAGAAAATTTCAACTATTAGATACTGATTTCTTAAATTATTCAGTGATTTACATGAATCATCATTTGTATTGCCTATTTCAAAGCAAGTCTTCATTTGCTACCTGGAACTGAATGGAAAATAGTTGAAACAATGGGACATTGCCCTTAACAACCTGACCAATCTCTCTTTTTTTCTCCCACCTTCTAATTTTAGAGTATAAAATGAGAATACAAATTGGACCAAATATCAAGGCCTTTTGGGAACTATCTTGGCTCTGGTCATCTGCTGATATCTCTTCTCCTCTACTCTCAAAGGTTTCAGAATTCTTATTTCAAAAAGATTCATGGGACATCACTCCAAAGGACCCTATATCCTACTACAGAGTACACTTGTTTATCATTATTTATTGCTGTGCTATTCACAATAGGCAGGAAATGGAAACAGTCTAGATTTTCAATTAACAGAAGATGGGATAATAAAAGTGTGGTACAACTATATATAGAATATTATTCACCTTTTTAAAAAATTACATTTGTGACTAGATGGAGCTGCAAATAATCATTCTAGGTCAAATAATCCAGATCATAAAAGATATTTTTATGTCCTCTCTCATGTACAGATGCTGACTTTGAACCTTTAAATATGTACATTTAAACTGGATTTCTCAGAGAAATGAGGAACTAGTGAGGGCCTGTGAAGGATGAGGAGGCTTTCAAGGGATGAGAGGGAGAACTCAGGAGGTATAGAGTAGGAATAGAGAATAACACAGCAAAAAGAACTAAGAGGAATAGGACACTGGAGAGCAGTGTAGAGGAAGGAAGATGGGGGTAATGTTCTTCTGTATATATGTTTATCTTATTGGTTGATGAATAAAACACTGTTGACCAATAGGGAAGCAAGATAGGTGGGACTAGGAGTTGAGAATGAGTCAGGGAAATGTAGTAAAGAGAAGTCGGCATGTGATCCAGGCATGAAGTGACATAGCAGGGAAAAATCAATATATTAGCAGGGACAAGCAGGAAATCACTCTCTCCTCTTCTCTGCAGAGATGCTAAACAGTCGAGATGTATGACACCAGAGGAGTAAGAGGTCACCAGACCTTTCTCCAGTAAAATAAGGCCATGTGGAAATACTAAGGTTTATAGAAAATGGGTTAATAATTAAGTCAGAGCTAGCCAATAAGAAACCATAGCCAAAGGCAAACAGCTTTATATCTAATATAGCATCTGTGTGCGTCTTTGGGGCAGAGAAGGGCAGCGGGAACTAGACAGGCCAAGAAACCACACTTTACGTGTGTGTGTGTGTGTGTGTGTGTGTGTGTGTGTGTGTGTGTGTGTGTAGTTTCAATGAAATTGTAATGGACAGACAATGATGATACAAGGCACTATAAGCTATCACATAAAAAGTCAATGTCAACAATAGGTTATCTCTGCACAACTAGCCAAGGTCAGAGTACTGCTTACTGCAGCTCCCACCCCAGCAGGAGCCAGCCCACCCAGAAACTTCCAACAACCAAGTCCCATTCTCCACCCACGGGAGAGGCAAGGTAAGCTTGGGACTGTCTCCAGCCTGCCTTCCAGTGCCCTGAACAGAACCACTGGAGACATGGAGACTGCACACAGAGAATTCCACCCCAACTGGATTCAGCCTACCCAGAGACTGCTAGCACCATAGTCCCTTTCTCCACCCAAAGGGTTAGATAGGCCTGGAACTGTTTATAGGACACCTTCCAGTGATCAGCACACAACTAGCTGAGGCCAGGGTAATGTGCACTGCAGCTTCCATCCTGGCAGGAGCCAGCCTGCCCAGAGATTACCAGCTTCCAAGTCCCATTTTCCACCCAAGGGACAGGCAAGCACAACTGCTAGGTCCCTAAGCAGAACCACTGGAGGCCTGGGGACTACACACTGTAGATCCAATCCCAGTAGGGTCCAGCCTACCCAAAGATTGCCAAGGCCATGGTATTAGGACTGCCTCCATCCATGCAAGAGGAAAGCTACCAGAGTATTGGACATGCTCACACTCACCAGAAAGGAAATGTGGTCACATACTCACTAGGAGAGGAAGAGATTCCTTCTGCACCCTATGGAAAAAATGCTGGGAAGGAGGCAATATGCAAACATACCTAGCAACAGAAAAACCAATATGACACCAATAGAGTCTAGAGACTCTACACCCACAAGATGTGGACAGCCCAATGCATGAGAAAGACCTTAAAAATGACTTCATGAAAATGATAGAGGGCCACAAAGAAGATATGAGAAAATCCCTTAAAGAAATGGAAGAAAAAACAAACCAAAAACTCCAACAAATGCAAGAAAGAGAAGAAAAGACAAAGCAAAAATTGCAAAGGTTGAAAGCTGAAATAGAGACAATAAACAAAAAAAAACACAGTCTGAAGGAATGCTGGAAATAGAAAAGCTGGACAAATGGTAAGGTACTACATAACCAATGAAATACAAGAGATGGAAGAGAGAATCTCAGGTATTGAAGATACACTAGGGGAAATAGATTCATCCACCTAAGAAAATATAAAGTTGAACAAATCAATAATAAAAATATCCAGAAAATATGGGATACCGTGAAAAGACCAAATGTAGAATAATAGGTATAGAAGAAAGTGAAGAAAACCACCTCAAAGGGGCAGAAAACATATTCAAAAAATCATAGAAGAAAACTTTCCCAACCTAAAGAAAGACATGCCAATGAAGGTACAAGAGGTTTGCAGAATACACACACACACACACACACACACACACACACACAAACACACACACAAATATCCCCTAGCCACATAATAATAAAGACCCCAAACATACAGAATAAAGAGAGAATTAAGAGCAACTAAGGAAAAAGGTCAAATAACATACAAAGGCAAACCTATCAGAATTACACCTGACTTCTCCATGGAAACTCTGAAAGCCAGAAGATCCTGGATAAATATTCTACCTACATTAAGAGACCACAATGCCAGCCCAGACTGCTATACCCAGCAAAGCCTTCAATCACAATAGATGGAAAAAACAAGAAATTATATGGCAAAACCAAATTTAAACAACATGTATCCACCAGCCATACAGAAAGTTCTGGAAGGAAAACTCCTCTGGAAGGAAAACTCCAACCCAAGGAGGTTAACTACAACCAGAAAAGTACAGGCAATTGACAATTCCACTTTATCAACATCCAAAAGAATAAATGGGTGAAAATCCACACAAAAATCCACCACAAAAAACAACTCCAAAACAAACAAAAATAAGCAATCAATAGTCATTAATATCCCTCACTATTAATGGTCTCAATCCCCCCATAAAGAGACACAGGATAACAGAAAGGGTTAGAAGACAGAATCCATCCTTCTGCTGCATATAAGAAACACACCTCAACTTTAAAGACAGACATTATCTCAGAGTTAAGGGTTGGAAAAAGATTTTCCAATCAAATGGACCCAAGAAACAAGTGGGGGTAGCAATCCTAATATCTAACAAATTAGACTTTAAACTAAAATCAATCAAAAGAAATGAAGGCGGTCATTTCATACTCGTCACAGGAAAAATCCACCAAGATGAAGTATCAATTCTGAATATCTACGCTCCAAATACAAAGGCAATCATGTTCGTAAAGGAAACATTACTAAAACTCAAATCATACATAAAACCTCACATACTTATAGGGGGAGACTTCAATACTCTACACGAAACCAGCAGACAGAAAGTTAACACAGAAACAAAGGAACTAAGAGAAGTTATGACCCAATCAGGTTTAACAGACATCTACAGAACATTCCATCCAAACACAAAAGAATATACATTCTTCTCAGTGCCACATGGAACCTTCTCAAAAATTGACCACATACTTGGCAACATATCAAACATCAACAGGTACAAAAAAAATTGGAATAGCTCCATGTACCATGTGTTAAAGTTAGAATTCAACAATAACACAAATTGCAGAAACCCTACAAACTCATGGATATTGAATAATGCGCAATGGCATGATTCCTGGGTCAATGAAGAAATAAAGAAATTAAAAACTTCCTAGACTTTAATGAGAATGAAGACACAACATACCCAAATTAATGGGACAATTTGAAAGCAGTGCTAAGAGGAAAGTTCATGGCACTAAGTGCCCACATGAAGAAACTGGAGAATAGTTATGCCAGAGGATTAGCAGCACAACTGAAAACCCTACAACACAAAGAAGCAAACTCACCCCAGAGGAGTAGATGCCAGGAAATAATCAAACTGAGGGCTGAAATCAATAAAGTAGAAACTAGGAAAACAATACAAAGATTCAGTGTAACAAAGGCCTGGTTCTTTGAGAAAATCAACAAGACCTACAAACCTTTGTCCAAACTTACCAAAGGACAGAGTGTGAACATGCAAATTAACAAAATCAGAAATGAAAAGGGGGGGTCATAACAACAGACACTGAGGAAATCCAGAAAATCTTCAGGTCATACTTTGAAAACCTGTACTCCACACAATTTGAAAATCTAAAGGAATTGTACAATTTTCTGGATAGATATCATTTGCCAAAATTAAGTCAAGAACAGATAAGCAATTTAAATAGACCTATAAAATCTAAGGAAATAGAAGCAGTCATCAAAAGTCTCCCAACCAAAAGAAGCCCAGGGCCAGATGGCCTCAATGCAGAATTCTACCAGAAATTCAAAGAACATTTTATACCAATTCTCCTCAAAGTTTTCCATGCAATAGAAGGAAAAGGATCTTTGCCAAACTCTTTCTATGAGGCTTCAATAACCTTGATACCTAAGCCACACAAAGACACAACTAAGAAAGAGAACTTCAGACCAATATCCCCCATGAACATTGATGCAAAACTACTCAATAAAATACTGGCAAATCAGATCCAAGAACACTTTAGAAAACTCATCCACCATAATCAAGTAGGCTTCATCCCAGGCATGCAGGGAGACTTGGAGAGATCTGGGATAATAGGAACTTACCTCAACATAATAAAAGCTATATATACAGGAAACCAACAGCCAACATCAAAGTAAATGGACAGAAACTCAATGCAGTTCCTCTAAGATCAGGAACAAGACAAGGCTGTCCACTCTCTCCATACCTCTTCAATATTGTCCTTGAAGTTCTAGCTGGAGTAATACAACAACAAAAGGAGATGAAGGGGATACAAATTGGAAAGGAAGAGGTCAAACTTTCACTATTTGCAGATGATATGATAGTTTACATAAGTGACCCAAAAAACTCTACGAGGGAACTCCTACAGCTGATAAATACCTTCAGCAAAGTGTCAGGATACAAGATCAATTCAATAAAATCAAGTAGCCCTAATATATACAGATGACATATGGGCTAATAATGAAATCAGAGAAACATTGCCCTTTACAATATCCACAAACAACATAAAATGCCTTGGGGTAATGCTAACCAAACAAGGGAAAGACCTGTATCACAAGAACTTTGAGTCTTTAAAGGATGAAATTAAAGAAGACACCAGAAGTTGGAAAGATCTCCTATGCTCTTGGATATGTAGGATCAACACAGTAAAAATGGCAATCTTCCCAAAAGCAATATATAGATTTAATGCAATCCCCAATTAAATCTCAGAACAATACTTCATAGACCTTGAAAGAACAATTCTCAACTATATATGGAAAAACAAAAGACCCAGGATAGGAAAACCACCCTGTTCAACAAGGCAACATCTGGAGGCATCACCATCCCTGAATTCAAGCTCTATTACACAGCTATAGTCCTGAAAACAGCTTGGTATTGGCACAAAAATAGACAGATAACCAAAAGAATCAAATTGAACAACCCAACACTAACTCAAACATGTATCAACACCTGATCTTTGACAAAGAGCTAAAATTATACAGTGGAAAAATGAAAGCATCAAAAAATGGTGCTGGCATAACTGGATATTGGCATGTAGAAGACTGTAGATAGATTCATGTCTATCGTCATGCACAAAATGCAAATCCAAATGGATTAAAGACCTCAACATAAGTCCAGCTACACTGAACTTGTTAGCAGAGAAAATGGGAGGCACCCTTGAACGAATTGTTATAGGAGACCACTTCCTGAATATAACTCCAGTAGTAAAGACACTAATGTCGACAATTAACAAATGGGACCTCCTGAAACTAAAAAGCTTCTGTCAGGCAAAGGACATAGTCAGCAAGACAAAAAGACAACCCACAGATTGGGAAAAGATATTCACTAACGCCACATCAGACAGAGGGCTGATCTCCAAAATTTACAAAGAACTTAAGAAGCAAGTCTCCAAAACACCAAAGGATCCAATCAAAAAGTGGGGTATAGTACTAAATAGAGAATTCTCAGTAGAGGAGTCTAAAATGACGGAGAGACACTTAAGGGAAAGTACTTAACATGCCTAGCCATTAGGGAAATGCAAATCAAAACAACTCTGAGATGCCATCTTACTCATGTCAGAATGACTAAAATCAAAAACACCAATGACAGTTTATGCTGGAGAGGATGTGGAGAAAGGGCAATACTCCTTCACTGCTGGTGGGAGTGCCAACTTGTACAGCCACTTTGGAAATTAGTATGAATATTCCTCAGGAAAATGGGAATTAGTCCACCACAAGACCCTGCAATTCCATTCTTTGGCATATACCCTAAAAATGCACATTCATACAACAAGAACATCTGTTCCACTATGTTCATAGCAGCACTATCTGTAATAGCCAGAACCTGGAAGATACCTAGATGCCCCTCAACTGAAGGATGGATAGAAAATAAAAAGAATGGAATCTTGAAATTTGCAGGCAAATGCAGGGTACTAGAATAAACCATTCTGAGTGAGGCAACCCAGTCACAAAAAGAGAAACATGGTATGTACTCACTCATATATGGATTTTAGACATGAATCAGGGGAACACCAGCATACAATCCCACTTCCAGAGAGTCTGGGAAACAGAACCTTCATGCAGCAACTGATGGAAGTAGAGGCAGACACTCACAGCTAAACACTGACTTGAGCTCCTGGAATCCAATGACAGAAAGGGAGAACTGATGAGCAAATGAGTTAAGACTGGCCGTGTTAACCCACAGAAACATTTGACCTGAACAAGAGGGAGCTTTTGGACACCAGACTGATGGCTGGGTGGACAACATGGGACTTATTCAGACCCCCTGAATGTGGGTGTCAGTGAGGAGTCCTAGGTAGTCTATGGGGCCTTGGGTAGTACTTATCCGTGGCATATAAATGGACTTTGGCTGCCGGTCCCACAATGAAGGAATGCTCTCTCAGCCTGGACTCTTGGGGGAGGGCCTAGGCCCTGCCCTGGATGAAATGACAGACTCTGGAGATCCTCCATGGAGGGCCTCACCCTCCCTGGGGATCAGAGTGGAGATTGGGCGGGAGACTGGAGGGACTTGTGGGGAGGGCAGGGCAAGATGGGAGGGAGAGGGAGCTGGGATTGACATGTGAAGCAAGTTTGTTTCTAACTTAAATTTTTTTAAAAAAAAGGAAGAAAGAAAAAAAAGAATAGGTTATCTCTTTTAGACTTGTTGATCAATGAGGTCCCAAACATCCTAGGCTATTGCCATTGTCTTGATTACCCTCCAGAAAGTATTGCTAAAACCTGTTGCTGAAGACATGGAATAGAAATGGTATGACAAACATCCATCACTAACTGAGTAGCTATGAACTATGATGGTTTCTGAAAGAGGGAAAGACAATTTTCTTTAAGGCCTTATCCCCTGGTAGATAGACCAGACTGCAGTGAATGGTCCCACACCCACACCATATAAACAACACAAATCGGAATCTCTGTGTTTTTAATTTTAAAAGAAATTAAAAAAAAACATAAAGTTAGGAAGTGGGGAGGCTATAGAAGAAACTGAGAAGTTGAGGGTAAATATGCTCAAAATATATTAAAAGATACTCTCCATGAATTTATAAAAGTATTTTTAAAACTATTAAGAGACCTTTCCTTATATTAATCATATATATCAATTACCAGGTTTACTCCACTCAAAATATATTTATGTTTATAAATCAATTAAAAAGTAACAATAGCAAAAAATAAAAAACAGAAAGAAAATAAAAATAGTGGTGTATATCTTTAATCCCAGCATTCAGGAGGCAGAGACAGGCAGATCTCTGTGAGTTCTAGGCCAGCCTGGTCTACCAAGTTAGTTCAAGGACAGTTAGGGCTACACCCAGAAATTCTGTCTCAAAAACACCAAAATAAACAAAGTAATAAGTTAAATAACAAATTTTATTGAATGAATGTATTTTGAAAATGCCAATATGAAGTCTAATACTGACTCCTATAATCTCTTAGGCTAAGATTTTCTGTTGGAGTGAATTAATGTGCAGCTGCTTCACAAAGACACACATTTTGGACAGGAAAATTATCCCCATCTTTCAGAAGATCATAAGCATCCTTTTTTGATTATGTAAAAAAAATAAGTGAGAAGAATTTTCAAACCTCAGTGACCATGTAGAATATGATATCTTAGCAAGCAGTATTTTGTTTACTTTGAAGATGGAAGAGGGTATACTATTCATCATGACCTTGTACTGTGCATGGATTATTTGGAAAATATCGATTCATTGTTTATGGAAATCTTCCCAGAATCTGACTTAACAGTATTGACAGTTTACATTCATTAATGTCACCACTGATCTCACCCATGCCCTTCCACAGACTGAGTTCTATGGGAAGGCTTGTTGGGTTCTGCATATTCAGAACACACTTGACTTGGTTTATTGCTCCACAGTCATCCTCTAGAGAAATTCAAATACCTTCTCTTTCAACTTGTGTTCAATAAGGCCTAATTGGACAGCAAATCCAAAGAGATGCCTTGGTATTCAGCATATCCTCTCTTCTGTGAGTCTTCATTTGAGGAATATTGACAACGGACCACAATCCCAAAGCTCTGATGAACCTTTACTACATAGGTGTTCACTAAGGTTCAGAGTCAGCTCAAGTTGTCTTAATGTAGCCTGTGCTGCTACACTCAAATTCCAAAACTGTGTGACTTGTCTGGAAGTGCATCATGAGTGACCCTGATGGAAACCCAGAAGTCCCAGATGGAGGGTTCAGCACCTAGAAGTAGACAGCACCCAGGAGAAGCTTCCTTATAGTACTAGTCTACAGTGGAATGAGGAGGGTCAAGAGATGCAAGAAAGTAGAAAAGAAAAAGAAAAAGGGAACGAGAAGAAGAAAAAAAAGGAAAAGACACAAGTGAACAAAAGGAGTGAACCCACTCTGCAAATAAGTAGTCTTGGAATAACAGCGTTGGTCCACAGAGGATGAAGGAGCCACCTCAGACAGCCATCCATGTAATGTGGCATTTATACTTTAGTGTGAGCTCTTGGTGGCAACCATGAAACCACAAAATTTGGCTTGTTAAGACTAAGAGTGCTGCAGCAACCCCAAGAAAGCACACTTCTTAATAAAGGAACTTTCTTCTGAGAAAGACAAAGTAAAGAACTACAGGAGAGTGTCATCACATCCTTTCTTATTGGAATCATTTTCTTGTAATAATAGACGATTTTCACAAACATGATTGCTGTAAGGAAAGACAAGGTCAGCTTACTGTGCCTCTGCTGTCAGTCCCTCCTTAGAGGAAGTGTGTGTGGAGAAACAGCTGTGAGCTGTGCAGCAGTGCCCTTCTGCTCATAACTAAATGGGCATTCACATGAACTGAAATGCAAAAGGAGGAAGTCTCATGATTTGCTATAAAATCCAAATACACTTAATTGGTGTGTAAAGCAGTCATTATACATTAGAAAGATAAATAATAAATTCCATGTTATTGATCTAAGTGTTTCACATTTTCCAAAGAACACCAGAAGGGAAATAAAACATAGTAAGGAGTAGAAAAGGAGACAGAAGTAGACAAAATCTAATCATAGGACCTCCCTGCAATCTCTCCTCTGCCTTTTGAAGGAGACCCTTTCTTTTCCTTGTTGGACCCCACAAATTTCATAGCTGGCATTGTCTATGGGCACCGAGGGGCTGTCAAGCTTGCAATGGCCCACACATTCTCAAAATTCTGATGTTTAAGTTGAAAGCTCAAATTTTGTCATTGGCGACAAGTACTGTCAGCAGTTTGTGCCTGAAATGACAGCCTCAAGTCATTTTTTTCTGAGAAAATATCTGACAAATCCCAAGTCCGAATTACCATAACTTCTTTCAAGAAGGAGGAGGATGGGGAGATGCACTCTGAAAAAAAGGGGGGTAGTCCAGCTCTCAAGTGTACACTTTCAGACATGCTTTATCTGCTTTCTACATTGTCACACACAGTGGGATTTATTTAAATTAATTTTTTAAAACTTTATCCAAGAGATTTAGAAATAAACATGCTTTTCTTCCCCCATTCATTAGTACAGTAAAAAACACAAGGCTACCCAGGTCACTCACGAAAACTCACTCAGATCTTAAACATCGTCTGTGACAATGTCCCCACAGTATGAAAAATAGGCAGTTTCTGAACTTTGTTGTAAAAGTAATGTTGACCTCGTAGAACTCCAAAAGAATATGAGGTGTTTTGAAAAATTCACAAGCCATGTTTGAAAAATTACAAAATCTGCCAATTCATTGTGATAGGGAAAATACTATACTTTCATTGAAATGTAATATGTATTGTAAGATAAAGGAATGCTATTTAGTAGTATTTACTGTACAATTAGACACTGGTACCACATTCTTTTTGTATGTCACATGCAGAACCAGTAAAATATCCTAAGAGAAGAATGACATTGTCAGGGGCATTGTTCTGCTTTTGGTCCACAGTCGACACCAAGATGGAGACACTGGTCATTGTGACACCCTCCAGACCACCCAAGAAAACCTGCTCCTAATTATTAAAAATTAATTGTTGAACTTATGCAAATAAAATTAATGGGATATCAATCACAATAATGCAATAGAGATGGATCAGAGATTAAGAGCATTTCCTGCTCTTGCAGAAGACCAGTGTTAAATTCCCAGCATTCAAATGGCAGCTCACAACTGTTTGTAACCTCAGTTCCAGTGGTTCCAGCAAACACACACATACACTTAGGCAAACAAGTAAATCTTTTTATGAAGTGCATTAGAAATGGTGGGGTTTTATTAATCCAGTTCTATACATACAGTTTATAAAGAAGAGATGTGTGGTGGTCAGAATTATATATCTGGTACCAACAGAACCATTTCTGTGACAAGTGGGTAGTATGATTTCTTCAGCAATAGTCATATCATCTAGGTCTAGTGAGTACTCAAGAGTAATGATAGTAGCTTACATTGTTTTGGTGGTCTCTAGGACTTGGCTTTTGATTTGGCAACATGTGGCTTCTGGGAGGAGTATTATTCCTGTGTAAGACAATTAAATTATGTATATTATAAAAGAGAAGATTTTCACATGCAATTTTCAAACCTCCTTAGTGTTGATTATCCTTCCCCCAATCCCTCCTTTACCCTCCCTCTCATCCCCTCCCCACCAGCACTTGCCTTCCACTATTTCTTTTTTCCCTTCACCTGTGTTCTGTTGTTTCCCCTTCCTTAGGATCATTATTTCCTCTCCCTAGCAGTGGTCCTTTCCTAGTTCCCTGGATTATACAAATGCCCACAAGTAATTTGACACTAAAATCCATATGTTATTGCGAACATATAATATGTGTCTTGCCGAGTCTGGGTTACTTCACTCAGTGTAACATTTTTTAACTCCATCCATTTACCTAAAAATTCCATTTTTCTTTAAACTTGAATAAAACCATTGTATATAGGTAGCAGCTTCATGGTCTATTCATTGGCATTCATTGGCTAATGAGCATCTAGGCTGTTCCTATGTTCTAACTATTATGAATAGAGTAGCTTTGAACATGTGTTGAGTATTTGTCTCTGTAGTAGGAAATAAAGTACTTTGGGTCCAAGCCCAGGAGTGGGCTAGCTGGGTCATATGGCGGATCTATTTCTAAATTTTTGAGGAACTGCTATACTAATTTTAACAGTGGCAGCACCAATCTGTACTCCTGCCAACAGTGTGTATTTTCTGTTCCCCCACTTCCTCACCAACATTTCTCAGTGGTTTTCTAAACCTTAGCCCTTATGACTGGGGTAAGATAAAATCTTGAAAAGTTTTAATTTGCATTTTCCTCATGGCTAAGGATGATGAGCACTTTCAAAAACATTCCTTAGCCACTTGTGTTTCTTCTTCTAAGAACTCTCTGCTCATGTCCATAACCCACTTTGCTACTATCCTGTAAAACTGATGTAATATAAAACTGCCCTCTAAATTTGTATTTGTCTGCCCACGGATTAGGGCAGCTCTCAGACCTCCTCAGAGATTATGTTTTGTGTAGTGAGCAGTGATTAATGCAGAAACTCACAAGTGGTCAGAGTGCAGAGAATAAATGCCGTTGGGGTGCTTAGCCTCAAATAGGACATCTACATCACACACAGATCCGGAGGCTCGGGGAGTATTTTGGAAGAAGGCACAGAAAGATTGTAAGAGCCAGAGGTTAGGGGGGACTGAGGCAAAACAGTGGCTTCTAGACATGGCAGGACTGGTGCACTCATAAACTCACAGTGCCTGCACGAGAGCTGGCCAGCATTCCAGCGTAGAATGGGAAGGGGTTCAAGAACCTCTCTTGGGCATTTAATGGCTTCTGGAGGAAGTAGTTAGTTTTCTTCAAGGGTGTGGTCCCTAGTAGGTTCAGTGCATAGCCCCACACCCATGGTTATAAGCAACAGCACTGGACTCAATGGGTTATTTAATTCACAACAACAACACAAATTGGGTGTTGTAGGGAGAGGATATAGAAGCTGGAGAAGGAATTGGGGCAAAACATGATCAAAATACATTGTAGGAAATTCTTAAAGAGTTAATTACAGTATTATATATTTTTTAAAAAAACCTTACAAGTCAACTTGATCAGGCCAGATAGCTGGGAAAGCTGAATGTGTCTGTGAGGGCGTTCTCAGGCTGGATATCACATTTGAATCAGAATGAATCCAGAAGGTCCAGTGTGGACTTGCTGCTCTAGTGAACACAGGACAATGGTAGAGGAAAGCAATGATCTCCCTCTTTTGAAGCTGGGACCTTCATCTTTTCCTGTCCTTGTACATGGAAGCCCCTTGTTCTCCAGACTTCAGATCTATTTGGAATCATGGTCAATTATGTCATGCATTTTTCTGGTGCCTCAGCTTATAGGCGTCATGTTGTTACTGTGGAATTGGGGTTCAGTTTGCAGGTTTTTCATCTTGTTAATAAAAATAATTTAAAACAATCTCAGAAAGAATATCAAGGGTCACTGTATTAGAGTTTGAGAGAGAAAAACAGCTGCCTGGAGGAAGAAAAGAGAGAAGCAGAATTTTGAGTTAAGGTCTAAGAAACTTGTCCTGTCAGCAATGGACATGGACAAGCATAGCAGAAGAGGATGGGGATTGAGAGAAAACACAACATATTCAGGAAAACATGTCTAGGCTTTTAGTCAGTACCTGAAGAACAGATAGAAAGAAGGAAATGAAGTTGTCTTATCGAAGGAGGGTGACAACGGTTCGCTAGACCCAAGACAACTGATAAATGTGTGTTTTATTTGGGGAATTACTTACACAGATAATAGTAAAGAAACACTGCAGCCTCTCTCTTTCCTTCCAATCTGATTTGTGACCTGAGAGACAAAGAAACAGAGACAGAGAGAGACAGAGAGAGAGAGAGAGAGAGAGAGAGAGAGAGAGAGCACCAGCCTTCCTCATGCTTCCCTCTTTCCAGTTCAGAAGGAGGAATACAGAGCAGATCCTGAAGGAAAAATCCATCCTCAATGTCCTCTACACCAAGTCCCTGTAGCATTATTATGCCCCGTTCAGCCTTGTTCTGATCACAGAACACAGTGTTTATACTAAATTGTATCTTTCTTTCTTTTTCTCCCTCCCCAACCTCCCACCATTATTGATTCTGTTTCTCTGTGAAGCACAAAACTAGTACAGACAGATTCACTAGGTAGATTCTGACTAAAAGAAAACAGAAAAGCTAGTTGTGCAATATCTCAATAAAATATAAATAAAGAAAATTATTGATAAATATGGAAAAGAATAAAATGATGCTAGAACAGCAAGCTAACAAGAAGAGCCATTGGCTACAGATGTGTGCCTAGAAATGTAGCCATTAAATACACTAAGCTTGTCAGCAATGCATGGAAACTGAAGTCTGCAGAGTTAGGAAACTTGGAATTCCCCTGTGGTTATCTGAATAAGAATGGCCCCCATAGGCTGTTGGTAAATGCTCGCGAGTCATGTCAGGAATACATTGTATGGCTGATTTCCCAAGGAAAGAATGCTTGAGTCCCATGAAACACTGAGCTTGGAGCTGATTGTGTTTCTCCTCTGGGAATCATCCTTTAACCAGAATTACCTATTGCTGCAAAGATGCTCAAGAATATTTTGAAGCCGGGCGGTGGTGGCGCACGCCTTTAATCCCAGCACTCGGGAGGCAGAGGCAGGCGGATCTTTGTGCGTTCGAGGCCAGGCTGGACCGATAGCCTCCGAAACAATACAGAGAAACCCTGTCTCGTAAAAACCAAAAAAAAAAAAAAAAAAAAGAAAAGAAAAAAAAAGAATATTTTGAAAGCTGGGCTTTATTCTCCATTGATTAATGTGCCAAAAGAGGACACTGACAAGAAGTCAAGAGAATCATTCATTGTGGCCTTTGTAATAAGTAAATGCTCATAGCCAAAGGCAAAGGCCAGAAAAAGTGATTGGTAGATGGTAAACACAAAATATTCTTAAGAAAAAGTTGCCTTCTTCCCTGTAAAGTACACATGGAGTCACAATCAAGAGACTTGATAGTACATGACTGGGAAGAGAAGCCCCATGAGGTCACCAGCCAAGATGTATGACCCAATATACTTTAGTCTAATTTACAGTGTAGTAAAATGACAGCCATGAACAATGCAAGTTCTTTGGTCGCCATTAGACAAAAACAGCTGCTCAAGTCTGCTTCTATACAATTGCCTTCAAAAAAGAAAACATTAAAACCATTTACAAAAAAAGTGTAAGAGTATAAAAAAATAATTATCTGTCTCTAAGCACACCAGAAAAAAAGTAATGAAACTAGGATCATAAAAAAAGAAAAAGGAAAAAGAAAATGAGTTTTTGTGCATAGGATAAGCAAAAGGCAATTAAATTGGCTGAAAATTCAAAGTATAGTCATAGACCAATTATCAGCACCAGTAAACACAACGAAATGTAATGACAATTAGTGAGCAAAAAAGAAACATTTTATTTTCTAAGTAGAAAACCTATCATTTTGTTCCCAGTGCATCAGCTCGGAAATCAAAATATGTAAGCTCTTAAATACATTAGAAATAAAATATTGAAAACATGAAAAGTATATTGCACATTTTCAGTAGGGTTTGGTACATAAAACCCCAGGGCAGACTTCTAACTCCTGCAGAGGAGTTTGGAAAGACCAGCCGACCACAAATTTAATTTGATGAAACTGGCCCATTCTGGAAACAAAATAAACTAAGCAAATTCATTTAACAAAAGCAATTCAGCTCACAGTAAATAAATAAATGAATGAATAAATGGGAAATGAAAGGAAGGATGGATAGCTGATGGATGGAAATACTATGGAGGGAATGAGGTAGGGAAGGTGGATAGATATTAGTAATTTCTAGGTTCAGTTAAAAACAAAATATGTAAGTAGTAAAAATAGTGAGATTATCGTTTATTTTTGCCTTTTACTCTCAATTAAGGGACTAAAGCTGGGGCGTCATACCCACCAAGAAAGTGTTCTACCAATTGAACTGTAGACCTTCAAGGAGAATTTTTTAAATAAAATAACAAATAACAACCATGATCAACTGCAATTGAAGACTAAGGGCTAGGTAGATGTCTCAGTGGGTAAAATGCTTGCTATGTGACCATGAGTGCTCCTGTGAAACCTCTGTGTAACCCCAGCACTGGGAAATTGAGACAGGAGGATGGCCCCAGAGGCCTGCTGACAGCTAGACTAGACAGATTGTTGAGCTCCAAACCCAGTGAAAGATGGTTCCTGTCTCAAAAAATAAGGCGGAGAACACCAAGGAAGATACCTGATGATGAACCTGTTCTCCACATGGCCTGAATAGCAGAGCTCAGTCAAACAGGTATGTGCACTTAGTTGAATAACAAGTTACTTGTATAATACAATCAAAGCTGAGTTCCTCAAAAATCAACCCCCCAGTAAGAACCAGAATATAAGTTAAGACATACAAATAGCATGAGGCAATGGAAAGGTAAGCCGATAAAAGGCAAAGAAAAGAACTTATTAAGGTAATGGAAAAATAATTGTCATTACCCCAAAGAGGGGAACCAAGGTTTTAGGTAACACAGCCTAAAATTCATTCAAACAGAGCAAGAGTTAGAGTGCTTGGGAACAGATGCTCCAGACCATGGCTCAGCTGTGGACAACAGAGATATGAGATAAGGGTTCCCTTTAGGCGTCTCATGCCTGCCTGGTTTCCTGTTTCTCTCAGCAGGAGAATGATCAGACTGTTGAGAGCTTATTTCCCAGGTAGAAACAAACCCCACTTCACCAGTCTGTGTAACTTTAAGAAGAGTCTCCCAGACAGCATCAACTCCTCAAGTTTTTAAGTCGCAAAGCAGTGAGCCTTGTAAATTATCCACAGATCTAACAACTTTAGGGATAACACCAAACAGTGAACCGGAATCTGGCCTGTTGCCAAGGGAAGGTAAGGCTGTGGCTTGACTCCTGAGACTTAGCTCCTGTCTCTTCTTAGAATGTCAGAGACACTGTGCATATGGGGAATTACTGGTGGCACAAGGGTGTCTCTAAAATTTCAGAAAAAAAAAATATACCAGGAACGCAGTGGCTGCAGCCATGCATCATAAGCATGCACTGACAAAAGGTTGGGAGGTAACAGAGAAAACTATTAAATGGCAGGTTGAGTTAGAGGGATCACAAGAGTCTCCGTTTAAGTATTTACAAAATATTTATTATGGACCTATAATCCTTATCCTTAATTTAAAAACATCATATGTAGAAAACATGTTAAATCTAAGGTTTAAAGTAAACCTAAGGTTAGGATTTGCTAAAAATATTAAGATACAATTTGACTTCTCCTGAATAGACACATTTAAAGATTAAACAATATTACTATTTAATTTCTCATCATGCAATGATAAAAATAATAGATGTTTATATAAGCGACGTCTCCATCTGTTGAAAGCTTTGTCTCCCTGCAAGGGAAGGAAGTTGATGATGAGTGCTCCAGACAATCAGTGATGGAATACACTGAAATTTTGACTGGTCTGTTGGGTGCTGCTGAGGTTGTATGTGGGCATGGCAGAGGAAAGCATGGGGATCCTTGGTTCTCTCCTGTCATCTATAGCATCCTGCCTTCTTCGAGGGAAACAGCTATGTTTACCACATGCTCCTTGTCATAAGGGTATGTGTCACCCTGGCCCAGCCACCACAAGACAAATGGCATGGCTGAAGTCTGAGTCAAAATTAAGCTATTCCTCCTTCAAATTGTTTGACTCAGGATTTTTTCCACAATAACAAAAAGTAAGTACCCCATTTGCCTTGCGTTTGTCTTCACATTGGTTATAAAATTAGTCTATAAAATTAGAATGTAACGTTTATGATAAAATTAGTCAATATGATTGCAGAGTGGTGTGTGTGTGTGTGTGTGTTTGTGTGTGCACGCTTGCATGCTCATGTATGTGGAGATTAAAACGTACATGTGTGTTGAAGTCAGAGGTCAGCCTCAGACATTATCTTCATGAGCATCGTTTCCCTTGAGACAGGGTCTCTCTTGGGTCTGAAGCTCAGCCTCTAGTCCAGACTGGGTGGTGAGCAATAACAGGAATCCTCCTGTCTCCACACCTCTGGGATTGAAAGCTTGTGTCAAAACATTCTTATCTTTACATAGTTTCTATGGATCAAATTCTAGTTCTCACATTCTTAATGCAAATACCTTACTGACTGTACCACCTCCCTTCCCCCTGGCTTTGAATGTTCCCCTACTCTGAAATATCAGTTAGAAAACAGATAGACTTTATAATTTCTATAACAATGAAAGCATTCTGAAGAATAAAATTAGTAATATAACAATCAACTCTAGCGAAACTGAATTGCATCATGTGAGAATAAGACAGTAGTACAAACTCCTCCATGTATGTTTTTCCTATAAACTGCTGCAGACAGAAGCAGAGTTGAAAACCAGTACAGATCTGTCACCAACAGACACGCTCAGCTGAATGACAGCATTTCCATGTCTATTTATATAGTGGTCTATGAGGAGGCATGTGATTGTGTTTGCTTTATGAGATGATTTCAAAAAATTTTTGTGTTCTTATATGTATTAAGCTATAATGTAACAAAGTCTTGTGGGTACAGGAAGAAGCAAGGTCAGATTGTTGAATGTTTTTCCTGATTGAGTAAATGAATTTATGAGTATTGTCTCAAAGTCTATTTGTTTTATTGTTTGTTTGTTTTATTTTTTATTTAAATTAGAAACAAGCTTGTTTTATGCCTCAATCCAAGTTCCTTCTCCCTCCCTTCCTCCCCTGACCCCCACTGACCCCCTATTCCATCCCCTTTCTGCTTCACCAGGGAGGGTGAAGCCTTCCATGGGGGTTCTTCAAAGTCTGACGTACCATTTGGAGCAGACCCTCCCCTGTGTGTATAGGCTGAGAGAGTGTCCCTCTATGTGGAGTGAGCTTCCAAAGTCCATTCGTGTACTAGGGATAAATACTGATCCAGAGGCCCCATAGATTGCCCAGGCCTCCTAACTGACAGCCACATTCAGGGGGTCTGGATCAGTCCTATGCTGTTTTCCCTACTATCAGACTGGGGTTCGTGAGCTCCCTGTTCTTCAGGTCAGTTGTTTTTGTGGGTTCTCCAGCCTGGTCTTGACCCCTTTGTTCATCACTCCTCCCTCTCTGCAACTGGATTCCAGAATTCAGCTCAGTGTTTAGTTGTGGGTGTCTGCTTCTGCTTCCATCAGCAGAGCCTATTTGTAATGAAAGAACAAATTATGTAATGGATTGACTTAATACAAAAAGACAATGAGCTATAGAATGATAAATTTAAAGAATGGAATAGAAAGACAAGATAGAATGCCAAAGGTAGGGGAGAGAAAATACAAGCCAGAAGAACTGACATGTGGATGTAGAAAAAAAATGAACAAAGAAACCCACAAAAGCCCAGGGAGATCCATCTTAGAACCATAAAGGGAAGCCATCAGTAAGGAACCCTGGGCTTTGACATTGTTTCCAAGCACTAGAACTGAGAGAAACAGAGGTGATGCATCTTGGAATGTGGCTGAGCAAAGAAGACACACTTCATGAACAAAACAAGCAAATGGGTTTGATTGCAGCCCTATCACAGTTTGAATTTTGAGGGAAGGTCAGAAGAGGCTTTCTTGTGGGTAGTCAGAAATGAAGGGCTGGAACTTGGTGGTTAGAGAAATCAGACTTTTTATATATAAACAGAGAGCAGACAACTAGTCTTTGGAGAAGGGAAGATCAGAAGTTCAAGTCATATACAACCACGGAGAGAGTCTCAAGCCACTCTGGGCTTCATGAGACCCTATCTCAAACCATTAAAAAAGACAAAGACAGAGGAGTTAAGAACATCTGAAAAAAAGGCATAAGGGTGTCATGAAAATAATGGCTACCCAAGAAGAAGGGCCACTGAGCCATGTAAGTGTGGGCACACATAGGGCAAAGGGGAAATGTTCTGATAAATGAAGTTGGGAGTTATCTACTGAGAATGAGAAGGAAGTGAGAATGGGGGATAAAGCATAAAACATCAAAAAGGGGTATTTAAAAGCTCGTTGAGTAAAACACATGACATTTAATGACACTGACTCTTTAAGAATCAAATTTAACTTTCGCTTCAAGTGGGGAAAGAAGTCATGGTATGGTGTGTGAAGGCACAGAGATTCCTGTAACTGGGCCTGAGTGCCAAGGTCAAGGTGGCAAAGGCAGGGTGAGTGTGAGGAGCAGTAAATGGTTCATCCAGGGAGGGTTCCAGGCCAACTCTGGCAGTCACAGTCACGAACTTAGTGCCTAAGGGGAGCTTCTTTGAGAGCCGTGTCACCTGTCCAGCAGTGCCACTCTTATTTACCAGACTTTCTTACCATTCCATTGATTCATCTGTTGACAATAATTAAGTAAAATCAAATCCTGGCACAGCTAATGGGGTGTGAGTGCTTTCTATCATGCAGAGCTCTCTGCCAGGACTCAAAGTGGGCTAACCAATTACATAACGAACAGGAAATCAACTGATGTCTTTCTGAGTCTTTGAAAATTGGCAGTTAGGAAATATAATTTCTGTGTGAGACAATGTTGGCACATGCCTTTAATCCCAGCACTTGGGAGGTAGAGACAGATGAATCAGTATGAGTCCGAAACCACCCTTGTCTATTGAGCAAGTTCCATCAGACAGGGCTACACAGAGAAACCTTGTCTCAAGACAAACAAATAACACAAAAGAACAGAAATTATTTAGAGAAGTGTTATCCTTCACATCATCCATGCACAATAGATATGTATAATATAAATAACATATACCTAATCAAGCACCAAAAACACTTTTACAAAGACAGAGCCAATGCCTCCAATTCTAACATACTAAAGGGAAAGTTTCCTTTTCCATGAATACAAATAAAATAACTAGTTGGCAATTTCTAAGAGGTTTTTTTGTAACAAAGTCTTTTACCAATTCATCTATATGCTCATTCAACAGCTTATTATAATCCACCAGAAATTATACTGTGTACCTAAGATAAAACTAACAACAGGCAACACCTAGTGTCACAGAGCTTAGCATCAAATAAGTACCAAACTCATAGGTTAAAATAAGAAAGAAAAAAGAAGAAAAATGTATTTCATAGGAAAGAAAAACGTGGGGCTTTTGTAGTATAATCAAGCAAAAAACTTCTCCAGATAGCTGACACCAACAGCAACACAACCTGAAGTTGATGGATAGAAGGGTGGTGGTTTCCCGAAAAGAGTGAATTTGAGTGTTAAGAAGGTCCGGACTGAAAGGAGAGACCACAACACTCACCACAAAGACGCTTTCACCAAGGAATATCAAAGCATATCCAGCCAACTTTGTTTTCTCATAACTTTCATCCTTAGACAAGGAGTGAATTCTTCATATAGATAAATCCAGGAAATATCTCCTACTGGGATCTCTAAGCAGGAAGATGCCTGCAGATACTCCCGAAGGGAGAATACCATAAACCTGAGAAACTTTTTGAATGATACTATGCTTTAAAAGTAAATAAGGACATAATTTTCTCAGGTTATGAATAACTCCTCACTGGTAGAAAAGCAATGGACAACCTTGGCAGATAATATAGTCCTTTAGTACAGGGAACACTGGAATGGTGAGTTATTCTCCTTAACAGAGAGGAAGGGGACATCCTGGATAAAGTTGTAGTGATTCTGCTTTCTTCAAGCAGATGTTCATGGCTTGTGGTCAGCATCTGCTTTTATCCACACAGCCACCTATGCAGTGCAAGAAAAAGGAATCCAAGGGCATGAAAGAAAAAAAACAAAATGAAACTGGTGGGAAACCACATTTTTTCCAAGATGAAGTCCCCTGAACAAATTATTCTTCCCTCAAGAAAAAGGCTGAGTGCATTGATACAGCACCACAATGAGCTTTACAGCAGCCTTGTCAGTAACTCACTCTTTTCCGCATCAGTCCTTTGATGGCTACAAAAAATAAACAAAGAAAACCATGAATCAAACTACTCTTCAAAATCATACCATTGAAAATCAATCAAATTCAATTGCTGAAATGCAATTATAGTACCCACATTTTTATTAACATCTACATAAAACTGTTCATAATCCAGAACTACTGTGTCTATACTCTAACTCATAAACACTGCTTTTTGGAGTGTTTCCCACAGGTGGACAGCAAAGAAAGCCATATTGCCCAGGGCACCTACTCCTCTGAATTCTTAAATGCCTGTAAACAGGAGTTGTATGTTGTTGCTGCTACAAGACCCCCCACTGAGTAAAAGAGAAAGCTACAGCCTCAGAGACCAAAATGAAGCTATCTCAGGGTTCTCTTCTGCTCCCTGTTTCCTTTGGCTATCATTTGTGAGCTATTTCCCCTCATTAATAGCCCGTACTTCACGCTAATACTCATTATAGTAAGTATCCTGGTTAGCAGGAGGCATCATCAGAGAGCTTCATTCCCTGTGAGTATCAAACAACTGTTATTCCACTAAACGAGCTGTCATTAGCAGGCAGATGCCACTCCAGCCTTCTAGAAATTAAAGAAACCTAACTTGGAAGTAATGGTGATTAGAACATCTCTAAGTAGAGTCTAGAGGCTCGTGAGACCTCCACACCCACTCTCTCATCCCAAAATGTAGTACAGTCTTTCAATCCAGGAGGGATTCAGCTCTGAATAGAATGGCCTAAATGACCTAAAGTGACCTCTGAAATCCAGCATAGGATTTTCACAAAAGCGGGGATATGGTCTCCTTCCAGCCTGGAGTTTTAGAAAGCATCTTTGCCAAGGGTGCACCAGAAACAGGAACTATTGATAAAGTCTGGTGAGCAGCAAATACAAGGTAGTAGCAATGTCCTTGATTTGGATTAGAATGTTTGTGAGATGGGACTACACAGCTTACTTACTCTTCCTTGGCAGTTACTCTTTACTAATGTAAATCCTTTCTTGAGATTCAGACCCTACTATAGGAATGGATTTTTCAGCCCCAGATACTTAGTGCTATTTCCCTTACCTCTCCCGTTCAAATACACCATACGGTATTTTCTCAGACTAAATTTGTGTTTTGATCATTTACAGACTCTAGGTTAAATTCCTAATACTTCAACCTTGCCCCCTACCCCCTGCTGCCCCCCAAAAAAGAAACAAAAGTATTTCAGACAGAATATATTCAAACAAGGGCTAGGGCATTGCATTTAAATTCAGATTTCAGAATGGCAGAAGTGAAAAACAAATAATCTGCAGAGCTGGAACAGTGACTATACCCATGTTGCATGCTGTTTCTAACAACATCACATTCACTCTCTCATGCTGTCTTATCTGAGCTCTGTGTCTATAGAATCAACTTTCCAGCACAAACCATCACTCTGGCCACTTACCACAATCATAGCAAACATTGACATTCACCTTTTCCACACCTTACTTCTACAATACCCAGGTTTAACAGCCCTATTCTCTATTCCTGACAAGTTCAGCCTGAGCATTAAGTTAATGTTGTTATCTTCTATGTCCTCATCAAAAGGGGCTGGCTTTGATGTGATGCAAACCTAGGTAGTTAAGATCTCAGACAAGTCGATGTTGTCTCCAGGTTCTTACGTTAGCAATGGCCAAGCAATCAATAAACAGCTGATTCTGTTTTCTGTAGGTGTTGAACTATTCTTTTGAAAGTCATCACAAAAGTACTTGCATGAGTTAAGGTGTCTACAATAAACACAAGCAAACTTGTAGACAGTTAACAATGAGTTGGTATCTGCATTAGGTGTTTGGTTTGTATTAGCTCATTGAATTTTCACAGTGACCAAGGAAGGTATAAGAATTCCAGTGAATTGACATGATACAGCAGGAAGACAGCTGAGCCTGGAGTTGTGACTAAGTCTACACCATTTCAAGGACAAACTATGCCAAACTGTCTTCCATGATAAAAATTAGAAGAATATTCTTTTCTGTCTGCTGGAATCTAATAAAAACATATAGTATATATTCAACCAAAGTTGGCTAGACCACCATCATCTGTATTCTTTCACGCCCACAGGCTCTACATTCTTTACTACTATCCCAAAAACTTATGACTCCCATCCATGACAGTTAAAGTGAGTAGCCACAGTCATGAAGATCAAAAAGAGCTTCCATTTCAGATTTGGCCTAGAAGACAGATGATGGTTAGGATGTAGAAAAGGGCGACCCCTATTCACTGCTATTGTAAGTCTGGATGGGTGCAGCTACTAAGGAAATCAGTAAAGAGGTTTTAAAAACAAAGCAAAACAAAACAAACAAACAAAAAACTAACAGAAAATAGACCTACCATGTGACAATGCTCCACCACTCTGGGAAGATACCTGAAGGATTCTGAGTCAGCTAACCATAGAGATGAATACTCATTCATGTTTACTGCTGCTCTGTTTACAATAGCCAAGTTAGACAGCCACCAACAGAAGAATGGATAAAAGAAATGTGGTACATATACAAAGTAAGTTTACTTAGCTATGAAGAAAAATGAAATCATGACCTTTGTAGAAAAGTGGATGGAACTGAATTATTATGTTAAGTGAGGCAACCTGGATTTAGAAGAACAAATACTTCATGTTGTTTTAATGTGTGACTCTTAGCATTTGATGTTTACACTTATGTGCTATGAGGTGCAGTTATGTTACAAAATTAGGTAGGTAATTATGACAGGTGGAAGAGAGCAGGCTAGAAGGTAACAGTGATTTAAAAACAGAATGGGGACTAGTGGAAAGAAGGGAACTGAAGTGTGAGGAAAGGATGGGGGGAATAGAGGAAGACCAACAAAAGTGAAGTGTGTATGAAAATTCTGAAACCCATAATTTTATGTTAATGCAAAGGTATTTTAAAAATAAAAATAAACAAAACTGAACATAAAGAAAGAGCTGGTAGTATTTCTAATCCCATCTTAAAGTGGGAGACATGCTATTAACCTTAAGTCCTTAATGAAGGAACCATCTACTGGAGGTTTTTCATCGTTGGCTAAATAAAGCAGTATCTGCACTCTGGCTGTTTAAGGAGAAGCTAGTGCAGCTCTGTCATGTGTCTCTCTCACATCTGGCATATGAGTTAACCAAATTGTCTGAATGTATTACTGGTTGAAGACTGAAGACTAAAGAAAGCCAGAACAATATTCATATAGTCACACAAAATGTTTAACACTTAAAGAAAATTGACTGAGACACAACCTAACTGGTTGTTAAGAGTATAAATTATGTATTTTGGAGACCAGCCCTCTCAACTCCACATCTGACAGAGAGATGATCTCTAAAATATATAAAGAACTCAAGAAACTAGACAGCAAAATTCCAAGTAAGCCAATTAAAAACAGAGTACAGAAGATTGAAACAGAAAATTCTCAACAGAACAATCTAAAATGGCAGACAGGAATCTAAGGAAATGCTCAACATTCTTAGTCTTCAGGGAAATGCAAATCAAAACAGCTCTGAGATTCCATCTTACTCCTATCAGAATGGCTAAGATCAAAAACACTGATGACAGCTCATGCTGGAGAGGATGTAGAGCAAGGGAAACACTCCTCCATGGTTGCTGTAAATGCAAACTTATACAGCCACTTTGGAAATCAGTATGACAGTTTCTCAGAAAACTGGCAATCAATCTACTTCAAGACCAAGCAATTCCACTCTTGGGCATATACACAAAGGATGCACAATGACACCACAAGGACCTTCGCTCAACTATGTTCATAACAGCATTACTTGTAACAAACAGCCAGAACCTGGAAACAACCTAGATGTCCCTCAACTGAAGAATGAATAAAAAAATGTGGTAATTTATACAATGGAGTATTACTTAACAGTAAAATAAAATGGCATCTTGAAATCTGCATGCAAGTGGATGAAGCTAGAAAAAAAAACATCCAGAGTGAGTTAACCCAGACCCAGAAAGACAAACATAGTATGTATTCACTCATAAGTGAATGCTAGACATAAAGCAAAGGATAAACAGCTTACAGTCTGCAAGCCCGGAGGAGCTAGGTAAAAAGGGGAACCCTAGGAGGGACACATATGGAAGGCCCAGGAAGGGAAAATAGTTAAGATATCCTGGGAAAACTGGGAATGGGTAGAAAGGAGTGATGGTGGGTGGGAACATGAGGGACCTAGAAGGCTGAGTTGGGGGAGGGCCAGAGAGGGAGAACAATGAAAGTGATATCTTGATAGAGGGAGCCATTATGGAGTTAGGGAGAAATTCCCAGGAATCCACAAGGATGACCCCAGTTAAGACTCCTAGTTACAGTGGAGAAGGTGACTGAACAGACTTTCCCCTTTTATCGGATTAGTGACTTCCCTAATTGTCATCATAGAACCTACATCCAGTAATTGATGGAAACAGATACAGTGACCCACAGTCAAGCACTAAGATGAGTTCCTGGAGTTCAGATGAAGAGAGAGAGGAATCTTATTAACAAGAGGGATTCAAGAGCATGATGGGGAAGACCACAGAAACAGCTGACCAGAGCTAGTGGGAGCTCCTGGATTAAGGACCTATCACTGGGGAACTTGTATGGGACAGAAGTAGGCCCTCTAAATGTGGGTGAGTATTACATGGCTTGATCTGTTGGTGTGGAACCAGGACCTATACCAGGTATATGAGCTGACTTTTTGGAGTCAATTCCTTATGGTGGGATATCTTTCTCAATCTTCATACACATGGGAGGGCCTTATTCCTGCCTCAACTTGGTATGCCAGACTTTGTTGACTCCTCAAGGAATGCCTTATTCCCTCTGAGGAGTGGATGGGGGTGGTAGGAGGCAAAGAGGTGGGGGTTGGGAAAAAGAGAAGGAGTGGGAACTGGGGTTGGTATGTAAACTTAAAAATATTTTAAATAAAAATAAAAAATAAAACTATATACGATTGTAAAAAGAACAAAGTGTAAATTACATTATGGAAATTAATTGGAAACCCAAGGGAAGGGTGTTGCCATTTCCATATTTTAATTTAGTTGGGAGTCAAATTTAACTAAGTTTCTATCCTCTTTGCATATGTGATTTAGATATAACTATTCTGAGTCCATACAGGGTGTCATGTAAGCAGAATATACCAGTATTCATAAGGGTTCTCTAAAACAGTTCTGAAGATTGGATCCAGAGAAAGAGATGGAAAGAGAGAAAGAGAGAGAGAGAGAGAGAGAGAGAGATTATTTGAGAAGCTTAGATTGAAATAGTAACAACTGTTGTTGAACACCTGAAAGACTTAGAAGCAGAGAGTGGGTTAGTCCCCAAAGCTGGAGCATCTTAGAAAGCCACTAGTCCTAGTCAGTGATTAAACCTGGCATCCACTTGGTGACAAGAGGGAGGCTGAGCAAAAAAAATGTGAGTAATTGTCCTCCTGCCACAACTTTTATCTAGGATGCCACCAGATAATGCCACTCACATTTAGTCTTCCTTCATGGATTAAGGCAGTCAGGACAGTTCTTCAGGTGAGGTTCCCTACTCAGCTGACTCAAACCTTAAAATCAACCATCACTAGACTGTGAAAGCTATGGGAATAGCATTGGTGTCTCAAGGAATATTTACACTCTGATAAAATCTGATCTTGTTTACCTATCTATTTACCTGTAAGTAGTGGTGACCATAGGGGCTGTGTAGACACAGGTGCTGTGGGATAAGGAGGCAGTGTCCCACTTTCCAGAGTGTTTACACTTTCTAGCCCAGAGTATTTTCAATTCAGACATTATTACAGTGCTTCCTTCAGGAAAGGCATATGCACAAAACCAGAAAGAAAGGCATAGAAAGAAGTGAGAATAAAAAGTCTAATGTCATTGCCTTGTCAGCTGGGCTTAGTCAGTTGAATGCTTGTCTGCCAAGACTGAGAACCTGAGTTCAATCCCTAGGACCCAAGTAAAGTCAGATGTACTAGCACACATCTATACTAACAGAACCCTTGAAAATATGCAGCCCAGTAAGCCTGGTGTATGAATCAGTGAATAAGAGAGTCTGCTCAAACAAAATGGATACAAGGACCCACACCTGAGGTTGTCTTCTGACACATGCGGCAAGGTACACAGGGACACACACATGCAGTCACTCACAGGCACACTACATAACACATCATATGATCATGTACTGAAAAATACCTCAAGTCCACATGTTCAAGGTTTGTTTCTAAGGAGGAAAGATCAGTACAAAGATAAAAAGGGAATGAACTTTTAAAAATGGCTTCCTTACAGTAGCTGCTTGGAGCTAAACTGAACCAGAATTGAAAAGAGTGGGCAGGGCTTCATAAACTCCATGTTCAAAACAACATTCAAACAGTTGTTACTGGTGTGAAAACTAATGAGCCCTAAATAGGTTAATATGGAAATCAAAGAATATGATGAAAGCTCTCAAAAAGAATTTATTGGAAATTGGGAAGTGGGGTATAGATTTCCACTGTGTTTTTGTCATTACATTTCAACAAAATTAAAGAATTACATATGATAAAATTAGTCTATTGTATAAGAGAAAATAAATGCACATTTTATATGATACCCTGATTAAGAAAGTCTAGCAAAAATCAAACAGAAAATTTGTAAATGAAATATAAAGCATATTAGACAGCAAAAATTAATATCCAACAAACTGAAAAAGTATTTGTAAAATATATGAATATAAAACTGCTTTTTCAAATATATACACACATTGCCATAAGACATGAAAACTAAGCTAAATGAAAGTTTAAAATTGCTAGCAAGAATATTACTCAAAGACACTAATAATAAAAGAATTAAGTGTTGTGGGGAAAAAGGGGGCCTAATTTATCATAAGTAAAGAAACAAGAACTTTAATATTTTTAATTAAACATTTTTGACAATTTCATACAATAAGCTCTTTACCTGCAATTTCAGAACATAATCACTCAAATTCTGACACACTTCCTACAAAACACATTGATCAAGTTAATGGTGTATATTCTTAGAAATTCTTATTAAGAACTTATTTAAAGAAAAAAAGTCAGATAAACACAAAGCTATCTGACAAAATGAAGTAGAAGCCACTAAAATCAACAATATAAGTGGATATTACTTTTTTCTGAGATAGGGCTTCTCTGCGTGTGTAGACAGGCTGGCCTCAAACTCAAAGATCCACCTGCCTCTACTTCCTGAGTGCTAGGATTAAAGATATGTGCTATCACTGCCCAGCTTTTTATTTATTTATTTATTTATTTATTTATTTATTTATTTATTGTTTATTTGTTGTTGATTTTTTCCATTTTTTTATTTTAAATAGCTTGTTTTACATGTCAATCCCAGTTCCCTCTCCCTCCCCTCCTCCCCCACTCCCCTTTCCCCCCACCCTCCCACCCTATTGCCAAATCCTTCCACATAGGGGATATCAGAGTCTGTCATTTTACTCTGGGTAGGGTCCAGGCACTCCCCTAAGAGTCCAGGCTGAGAGAGCATCCCTCTTTGTGCTATAGGCACACGAAGACTGTTTGTATATCAGGGATAGACACTGATCCACAGCTCAGGGCCCCATAGGTTGCCCAGGCCTTCTCGCTGACACTCACATTTGGGGGGGTCCAGATCAGTCCCATACTGGCCTCCTCACTGTCAGTCTGGGGTCCAAGAGCTCTCCCCTGTTCAGATCAGCTATCTCTGCTGGTTTTGCCAGCCCATTCTTTGCTGATTTGCTCATCACTCCTCTCTCTCTGTCACTGGGTTCCTTGGGTTCAGTTCAGTGATTAATTGTGTGTTTGCCTCTGCTTCCATCAGTCACAGGATGAAGGCTCCCGGATGGTTATAGACATCAAGTTCATTATCAGGAATGGGCATTCGAGGTGGTCTCTCCACTATTGCTTAGCTTGCCAATTGGTGTTATCCCTTTAGATCACTCGAGGTCGCTCTGGTGCCTGATCTGTATTCGATCCTATGATTCCCTCTTCCCCCTATTCTACCCCCACCCCCTCAACTTCCTTTTCCCCCATGACCAACTCTCTTCCTTTTCACCCCCTCTCTTCTTCCCAGGTCCCACTCCCCCCCACTCCTCGCCGTGTTCCCCATCCATTCAGAGGATCTTGTCTCCATCCTCTTCTCTTGGGTAATATGCATATATGCATATCTTTTAGGTTCTTTCCTGTTTCCCAGACTCTCTATCAGTGGAAGTGCAAACTGGCACTATCCTGATCCATGTCTAAAATCCATATATGATTTTAAGTGTTCACTACTGTTAGTGAGAGATATGCAAATGGTTGTATACAATAGAATATTGTGGTAGCTGCATTTGTATGCTTATTGCTACATTTATTTACTGTGAGATAGGTTCTCCGTTAAAAGAGATTTGTCAGCATTTATCTTAATGCCTGTATGTGTATATCTCTTTGAGAATCTACTATCTATGTATCTATATATCTATGTATCTATCCATGTATCTATCTATCTATCTATGAATCATCTCTCTGTCGATCTATATATCTACCCATCTGTCCATATTTTATCTATCCATCAAACTATTTTTCATCTCTCTATTTGTGCTGGTTGTTTTTATCAACGTGACACAAATCTAGACATATCCAGCCAGAGAGTTGAGAAAATGCCTCCATGATACTGGCCTCTAGGCAAGTGTGTAGGTGTTATCTTGATTAGATTGATGTGAGAGGCTGATCTTACTGTGTGTGCTGTTACTGGGAAGATTGTTCTTGAGTATATAAAAAAGTAGGTTGGAAAGACATAGAAAACAAGCCAGTGGTGTTCCTCCATATTCTCTGCTTCAGTTCCTACCTCCAGGGGGTTCCTGCTTTGAGTTCCTCCCATGACTTTCATCATGATGGAATTCTTTTATTTTATTTAAATTAGAAACAAGCTGGCTTCACAGGTCAATCCCAGCTCCCTCTCCCTCCCCTCCTCCCCCATGCTCCCCACCAGGCTCTTCAGCCCCCCACCCAATCCCGACTCCCCTCCCAAGGGAGGGTAAGGCCCTCCATGGGGGATCTACAGAGTCTGTCATTTCATTCAGGGCAGGCCCTAGACCCTCCCCCAAGACTTCAGGCTGAGAGAGCATCCCTCATTGTGGGATGGGCACCCAAAGTCCATTTGTATGCCAGGGATAAATACTGATCTACTACCCAAGGCCCCATAGATTGCCTAGGCCTCCTCACTGACACCCACATCCAGGGGGTCTGGATCAGTCCCATGCTGGATTCCCAGACATCAGTCTGGAATCCAAGAGCTCCCCCCTTGTTCAGGTCACCTGTTTCTGTGGGTTAAACCAGCCCAGTCTTGACCCCTTTGCTCATCAGTCTTCCCTCTCTGTCACTGGATTCCAGGAGTTCAGTTCAGTGTTTAGTTGTGTGTGTCTGCCTCTGCTTCCATCAGTCACTGGATGAAGGCTCTGTTTCCAAGACTCTCTGGCAGTGGGATTATAGGCTGGCACTCCCCCTGATCCATGTCTGAAATCCATATATATGAGTGAACATACCATGTTTGTCTTTTTGTGAATGGGTTACCTCACTCAGGATGGTTTCTTCTAGTGCCGTCCATTTGCCTGCAAATTTCAAGATTCCATTGCAAATCAGCATTATTCTAATACATCTTATCATCTGATTCATTTGTAGATTTGTAAATATATAATATAACATAAATATTTATTTATAAATGTATACTATATATCATCCATCTCTTCCATGTATCTAGTTTTATGTCCCTTTCTAACTACCATTATCTATCTCTCTTGACACTGTTGTGGGATGTTCTCCTCTCTGTATAACAGTCAGTACCATTTTAATTGGGATTGAGCCCATTAGCCTTCCATTATAAGAGATTCTAGGAAGTGTTATTAGACCATAATCTGTGCTTCCAGACACTCCTTCCTGTATCTCCCTCCCGATGTATATAATTCTTTCCCAGATTTATGTGGTCTTAGGAAGTAGTAAAGTATGCAGTGTGTAGGATATGTAGAATATCATGTATTAGCAGTCAGTCTATGTGGCCATTGGAAGCCAACATTCATGCTAACATGAGTCTCTTCAACAATGCGGTTATTTTGGAGTCACCCATGCTTCTGTAAGACCTCAACTACAGTCCTGTGAGTAACTTTTTCCTCAGGCTTCTATAAATTGCTGTTCCCCATGTCCCTATGAATAAGCCTAATTCAACACATTGATTGACTAAGGTAGATTTGGGTAAAATCATTCTTTTGTTCTGTCATTGGTGCAGTATCATGGATGAGTAAATGTGTGTTCACATCTTCCCAGAAAAAATTCACAGGACATTAGTTATAAACCTGTGTATCTATGATCTATATATGTGTGTATGTATCTATCATCTATCTATGTGAAACAGTCTAATATGAGATTGATGCTATAATTAGAATGCTAGTCAGTGCTATTTGAACCACAGGTATAAGATGGAAGCCAAAAGAATGGTACTAGCATCTGGACCAACAAAGCAATTCAACTACATCCACAAATGTGAGAGTGAACTTCTGCTGTTGGGTCCATTATAGCTTCACACCATTTAAAGTGCACATTCAAAAACACAGTTTCCTTCACTTGTCTGAATAACCCAAAATTATGACCCTCCATTGAGATTTGGAGACACCAATTTCAATTTACTTATGACCTACAATGGATGGAGAGAAGTTTTCAGTCTTTCAATGGTTCTAAAGGAACAAACCATCATTAGAACTTTTATTTTGAATTTTGATCTTTTCCTTGACTGCTGATAGGTTCCTCTTCTGTTCAGGTGCTGGGCAGGTTGGACAACAACTGCCCCCACCATTGCTGAAGTCACCAGAGGACAGACCTGTTACCTAATTTGGCCTGTGCTAAAGCTCTCCTTCAGCAGCTATCAAGCACCTATTTTCAACTTACACTGAGCTGACTGAACAAAGTGTCTGCTAGGTATTAGCCCCTAGAGTTGAATTACAACTCTGTGCCAACTTTGGTAGAGGGCTGGAGAGGGTTTAGGGGAAGCTTAGGGAGAAAGACATGTTTGCTGCTTTTCCGTAGCAGTCTGGAAGCCTCGTAGCTCATGAGGCAGGTTAACGACTACACTGCCCTCTCCTGTCTCCTGGGCTTCGCTGAACCTGAGGCTCCTAGTGGTCAGACACTTCACAAAATGTGGTGTCTTCTACTTTCAGCCTTTCTTGTCTCATATCAGGTCCCCTGCCCCTTAACCATCTGGCATCATTTGATGATGTAGTTTTCCCTCTGAGTCTTGTCTTGCTGTAGGCTGAGGATGCCCCTTCTCTATCCTGCCACATGGATAATCCAGCTTAAGGTGAAAAATACTTAAAATATACAATAACCTAAAGTATCCTGCTACTAAAGAGGTGTAAGAGAGCCAAGAAAGAGAGAAACTAATAAGGCCAAATATAGTTGAAGCCTGGAGGCCAGGCTTCTGTAATCTTGTGGTTTTCTCTTTCTCTGAAAATCTTATTTGTTTGTTTCTCTGAATAAAATACTTCCATTTCTTACTCAGTAAGTGTTTGCCAAAAACCTTGCAGTCAACATATCCTCAAAATTGTTTGATTATGAATTCGTATAAAAGAGCATGCTGCTACTGAGGCATCTTCCAGCTCCTCTAGAAGATTATCAGAGACAGATATTGAACATCTCCAGAAGGAGCTAGGAATCCAGTGTGGCAAGAAATCCGAAATGCATACCCATCACTGACACACACACACACAAAACAGAACACAGAAATGTGTTCAAAAGACCAGGAGCTTGTTGAAAGGATTAGGATAACAGAGCTCATACAGGGAAAGATGGTCCATACTGTGAGCAAACCTGGCTCGACTTCTTGGCTGCCTTCCACCACAATTAGCTGACTGGCAATTTTGCAAGGCCCTTATGAAAACAACTAGAAATGTAGTCACATAAGAAAGGCCATCAAAAAGATTGATCACAAATGTTTGACAGGGTATCATGCTAAGTCAGCACACAAGATATTCTCTTGAAAAATGGTTTTATGTCATTCATCTACAAGGAAAACCTAGGAGATATTCACAGCTCACCCCTCCCCCAAGAACTACAGTTGCCATACATCTAAGTTTGCGCTATTGTCAGGAGTCCCACAAAACCATATGGCATTTGTTTTTTTCTGTTTTCTTTTGGAGGAGTGACCTTCCTCTAATTATGTTTTACACATTTCTATGCTTTCTAATTTGATTCATTTCTAAAAATATATATAATTGCACCACGACCAATGTAAGATACAAAGATGGCATTTATATAAATCTTAACACTCCAGAACTGCATGGAATCTACCACAGTTCACACAACCCATTTAAACATAGTCATTAAAAAAAACTTACAGCCACTGCATGACTTATTTGAGCAGATTGTGGTGTCATTTCTCCATTTTAAGGAGGAGAAAATTGAGGTCTGGGGAGGATAAATCAAATCCCCAAGGTGAAGACAACCATAAGTAGTACAGTCATCTCTGAACACTGTCAGCCCACAACAGTTTGTGTCTCCTCAGTGAAAAAAAGAGGAGACAGCCAGCAGGCCATTCCCAGTGTCCCTTGCACAGCAGTTTGGAGGTCAAAGGATACACCAGACTCGATAAGTCATCATTTAAAAAGCTACATTGATCGCCCTTGTCATCCCACTTTCACACTAGAAAATGGAACTTCTCAAGTAATACTGCTATAGAACTTCCTGGAACCAATGCCCTTTTCTCAGCACTACTGAGTGGAAAATTTGCAGGAGAGAAAAAAAGAAAAGTTCTCCTGGGGCTTTACTATTAACCTTTGTGGATACTTTTGTTTCATCCTGTCTCTACAACAGTCAGTGCTCCCTGGTAACAATTTCTGCTTTCCAGAGCAACCTCCCAGCTCTGCCTTCTGTAGAAAGGACCCCACACCCTAGGCCAGTTCTCCACACCCACCTTATCTGTAGAGGACCTCAATTCCTTCCATGGTTGCTGTCCTTCCTCATGACATGGGAAAGAGGCCAAGCAGTTCCGAGTAGGACCTTGCTAGGTGAATCCTCCTCCTATGGAAGCCTCTGCCTTTTGTGACTCCAGTGGGTAACTTCCACCATCTTCAGCAAGAGGAAGGGATAACCTGGACATGATTAGTCCTACCCGTAACCAGTTTCTCTACGAGCTATCTAAATTGTTAATGAAAGGTACATTTTTCAAGGCTACCACCTGGTTTTCAATTAATAATACACCTACATTGCTTTAGAATAAAGCATTGCACTTTTAAAAATGTTTAGACAGTTATTTTACAGTGTTTTCCAGACAAAAATGATGAAGGGTCATCTAAAAAAAACTGTTTCACTCTCCACATGTTGTAAGAGAAGATTCTAAAAGATGCAGTCAAGGGGATGGAGGCCATGCAGATTCCCCAACTGCCCCTATGGAAAGAAATAAAACAGCCCATTGTCTGAGCCATTGTAAGCCACAAACGTATTAACTTTTAAGAGACTACACAAAGGAAACATTCTTTACAGAGGGTCTGCCTGGGATAAATTAGCATATTTCTTGGAACTCTAGTAGCCATAGTAAATGACAGCATATGCTAGTAATGACCTTGAAGGACATTTCTGAACTAGCCTCCAGCCGGCTCCATGCCATCTGCTTCCAGCCGTGAAAATAACCAGAGATAGCTAACTCCTTGGAGCACATTCTTTTCCTTCTGCTTTTCTGCTTAATTAGAAGAACACATCCACCCTAATCAATCTTTCTGCTTTAAGGTAAAGGTTTGATAACACAGGGCAGACTTCAAGCACTCACCAAAATGACATTTCTTTGCTAGTTCCCAGACACATGGCAGAATGTGCAAATTCACAGTTCACTGTTCATAGGAACAAGTACTAGATATAGATGTGAGGGTGATAGAGAGATGTCGTAGGCATTAGGTACTCATCCTCCAAGCATGAGGACCAGAGTTTGACCCCCTAGCACATATGTACAAATCAGACTTGAAATCCCAGTACTGGAGAGGAAGCACAGGCAGGTAGGCCCTTGGAGGCTTGCTATCCTGCCAATCCAGCTGAATCCGCGAGTCCCAGGTCTTACTAAAAGGACCTATCTCAAAAACAAAGGTCTGGAAGATGTTTCAGTGGTGAAGAGTATTATAATTTAAAGAGCTACATGAGAGAGAAAGACACCATGTGACAGAGCTTGGGTGGAGGATTTTTTATTGAGGGAAAGCGAATGGGGAAAGGGGGGAGAGGAGGAGAGGGAGGTGACTGGCCTCTTGGGACAGGAGTGACAGAATACAAGACAGAGTCAAAGAGAAAGACTGAGACAGAGACAGAAAGATGGGAGGTGGGTAAGGCCATTTTTAAAGGGAACGTAATAAATGTGAACAGGTGGCACTCTTAGTGACTGGAGTTGAGGGTACACATATACAGTTAGAACCTCAAGGTCAGGCCAGTACAGACGCCTGGATACTAACAAAGATAATTTACTATAATTATACAAGACCCCCATTCATTCCCCAGCACCCATGTCAGGAGGCTCACAGTCACCTGCAATGCCAACTCCAGAGGAGTCTCATGTTCTGATCTCCTGCACTTGTGTGCACACACCTCTCCATACATACACACAGGTACATTTTTAAAAAGCAATGTACGTGGAATAAGGTTAACCTTGTAGACATGCACTAAGGCATGCGCGTGTGCACACGTGCGTGCGCGCACACACACACACACACACACAGAGGCAGGGAAATAAGAAAGCCATTGTTTTGGAATCTTCCCTGTGTTAGCATGTTCAGCATACCCCTTACTCAAAGCCATGTCTTGCCTGTGTCATTTTCCTGTAATTCATCTGTTTGTTTTCTTGTATTTTCCAGTTGGGGCACATTGTTTCAGATGTTTGCACAGACTAATGGTGGAAAAGACTAGATCCTGACAGGTTTAGGTTAGGATCTAGATAGGATCTTCTTTGTCCCAATTAAGCAAATCTGCTTAAGGAAAGAAGGGTAAAATATAGGTTTTGTAAAGTGACAGTTCTCAACTACTTTTAATAAAGCAAACAGAAAAAGAACAGAGGGGGCTATAGATAAAGAACATTACTAAGTCATTGCATTAAAAGGCTGGAAGACACACATTGAATTGCTTTGTTTCTGCAATGCAAAGAGCTCTGTGGAAACCCTCCTGTGACTTCTTTCATTGCCTTCATTCAATTTTATATTGTTTTGAAGGTCCAGGCAGAGACGATATGTAATTGGACATTTGGTGAATGCAGACAGTGAAATTGTGCTCACAGTTATTAGCTTATCTTAGTTTGAAGAGCAGGGCGAGCATTTTATTTCATCTAACTTTTTATAGCAATCAATTAATCCTGAGCTCAAAGGATGGGTAGAGACCATCTTTATCCATTTTTGTGGAAACATTGACATCTAGTGGGTCATTGCATTAGTGCAGGGCGGCTCAGAACCTGTGGGGAGGAAATGCTCAAATCTTGAGGATATAATATGGTGTTCTTTCTTTGATGAATTAATCTAGCCCATTGATCTCATTATCTAGCTCCTGCTTAGAATCATGAATTTATAAAATGAATAAAATGACTCAAAGATAGTTGAACAAAGTAAAATTGGCATAGCAAACCAATAACTTTCACGGGTTCTTATATCACTTATTGAATTGCTGGTCTTAGGAGTGTTCATTTGGAGTGGTCTATTGGATTTTACCGGGGGATTACAAACTAGTTCTTAGTATTTGGAGGTCTCATTAGACCAGCATAATAATTCTTGAACTGTTCTAGTTCACAAGTGATTTTGATGAATGGTGCACACATTCTGCCAGGGAATTGCATGTTAGAGCAAACATACTAAACTGCACACAATCTAAGGGGATTGATAAGACTCTTTAATCTTGTGCCAGCAAAAATCTCTGGAGCAGAAAATAATGACATGAAGTTCTGAGAAAGCATTTAGCAGTTTCAAGTGCTCACATGTTAACTCATAGAATTAACTCAACTTTCATAGGAAGTGACCACTACTATGAACCCATTACGCAGGAAAGGAAGCTAGAACCCAAGGAGATAAAAACATTGCCTGAAGCTGCATTAGCAAGCAATGTTAAAACTCAAACCCAGGTAGACTGACTACAAATCCCATGCTTGATTACCCTGTCTGTCCCCTCTGGTGGAAGAGCCTGGATTTGGAAAACATGTAGAAAGTTTGTGCTAACTGAGGTTAGGAGGAACAGTTTCTCTAAGCCATTTCATGGGCATGTTTTATGCCCTCCATTTCTAAGAACTGTGTTTTTACAAAGCAGATATTTGCTATTTAAATGAAAGAAAAAGAAGCAGATGGAAAACTAAGATGGCAATATGCTTCAGAGCCCTTAAG
The DNA here is from genome assembly GCF_017639785.1 of Mesocricetus auratus. Taxonomy (NCBI): domain Eukaryota; kingdom Metazoa; phylum Chordata; class Mammalia; order Rodentia; family Cricetidae; genus Mesocricetus; species Mesocricetus auratus. The sequence goes on from NW_024429195.1 coordinate 41,490,982, forward strand.
AAGACCTGCAATACAGGAATCAGATACTAGGCTTTATAAGTCCCATAACTTGGACTGATAGATATTGGGAATGTAAAACACCAGTTAATCACAGAGCATTAACCTTGATTAAACAGTCAGTTCTGAAGAAGAAAGATGCAGTGGTTTGAATGAAAATGGCCCCTATGTGCTCATAGGGAGCGGCATTATTAGGAGATGTGACCTTGTGGGAGGAAGTATGTCACTGGGAGTGGGCTCTGAGATTTCAGGTGCTCAGGCAAGGAACAATGCCACTCTCTCTTCCTACTGCCTACTGATCTGGTTGTAGAAACCTCACCTCCTTTTTCAGCATCATGTTTGCCTACATGTCACCATGCTTCCCACCATGATGATAATAGACTAAATCTCTGAACTGTAAGCAGCCCCAACTGAATGTCTTCCTTTGTAAGAGTGGGTGTTGTCATGGTGTCTCTTCACAGCCATAGAAACCCTAAGACAGAAGAGATGAGATGGATCTGCTTTGTACAGTAGAACCTTCACCTTCTTCCTCTTGACCCCCCCATCCTGTTGATCAAAAGGCTCCTTCAAGCCATGTTATCTGAACTAACATTCTTTTGCTCTCTTTTATTGAAAAAAATGCTTTTATCATATATTATATTCTGATTAGAGCTTCCCCTCCTGTAGTCAGAGATTTTTGTCAGGACTGATGACTCCCAAATAACCACACATAGACTAGTTATTAATTATAAACATTCAGCCAATAGCTTAGGCTTGTTACTAACTAGCTCCTATATTTTAAATTAACCCAATTCTATTCCTTTACTTGCTGCCACATGGCTCATGGCTTGCTACCTCATTTTGTTCATGTCTTCTTCGTCTGACTCCTGAGACTCCACCCTTCTTCTTCCCAGCATCCTCCTAGTCTGGTTCTCCCATCCAGTCTTTTCCTACACAACTATAGGCCAGTCAGCTCTTTATTAACCAATGAGAGTAATACATAATCAGTGTGTAAAGATTGTTCCAAAGCACCCTCCATTTACTCCTCCCACGTTCTTACCAACTCATTGCCCATCCAGATCCACTCCTTTTGTGTCTCTCATTAGAAAAGAACAGGAGATAATAACAAAGCATAGCAAACTAAAATATATTAAGATAAAACAAAAAAACCCTCAGATAAAGTTGGACAAAGCAAACCAACAGAAGGAAAAGAGCCCAAGAGCAGGCACAAGATTAGAGATCCACTCATTCTCAAACTCAGGAGTCCCATGAAAACATTAAAAACAAAATCTTTAGCATATATACTACAGAGAACCTGGTGCAGACCCCTGCAGGTACTGTGCAAGCAAGACTCTGTGAGTTTAGAGGAGCCTCGCTCAGTTGATTTAGATGACTCTGTTCTCCTGTTTGCTCCACTCCCTCTGGCTCTTACACTCTTTCTTCATCCTCTTCTGTGGGGTTCCCTGAGCTCTGAGGAAGAGACTTGATGGAGACATCCCATTTAACGTGGAGTGTTCCAATCTCTCTCTCCAAGTGTGTGTGTGTGTGTGTGTGTGTGTGTGTGTGTGTGAGCATGTGTGTGAGTGTGTGTATTTGTGTGAGTGTGTGTATATATGTATGTGTGTGCATATGTGTGTGAGTGTGTGTATGTGTGTGCATATGTGTGTAAGTGTGTATGTGTACATATGTGTGTGCATGTGTGTATATGTGTATGTATGTGTGTGAGCATGTGTGTATGTGTGCATGTATGTGAGTGTGTGTGTGAGTGTGTGTGTATGTCTGTCTCTGTGTGTCTGTGTGTGTGTGTCTTTGTATATGTGTGTGTGTCTGTGTCTCTGTGTGTGTGGGTGTGTATGTGATGTCAGGCAGGGGGTTTCTATATTTGTTCTCATCTACTGTGGGAGGAAGCTTCTCTATTGATTGACTAAAGAACTGATCTATGAGGATCTACGAGTATAACAAAATTATGAGTCATTTTGTTACCATTTCCTTTTAAATACCAGTGGTATTTTGTTTTCTGTAGGTCTCTGTGCTATCTAGTCTCTGGTTTTTGGTTAGCTAAGTAGTGTTGGGTGTGGGTGTCATCTCATGGAGTAGACCTTAAGTCAAATCCGACATTGGTTCGTTACTTTCGCAAGATTTGCTCCACCATTGCCTAGCATATTTTTCAGGAAGGACAGATTATGGCTGGGTTGGTGTTTGTTTCTCTTCTAGTGGCCTGCAGAGTTACTTCATATACTTAAGACACTAGAACTTAAAGATGAAGGTTCTGTGTAGGCACCAACTCCACCTCTATATGTTCAATAAGTTGTGTAGATGTGGTCTTCAGCAATGAGACTTGTTATCAGTTTGTGAAGATAGAGAACAATCTATTGTTTTGGTAATAGCCTGTGTTGTTTGGGACTTTTCTTGAGAACCCTTTGGACAGAAGCTAATACTGGAAGCTTTGTTGGCAAGAGATGGCCATTTGAGACTTCTCCCCAATTATTCGAAAACTTCTTTAGGATCACCTTCATATATTTAAGAAGTTTCCACTGCACTAGGTTTTCCTACCACCCATCAAATGTTCCTGAATTCTAACTGTCTCTCCCCACATTTACTCCCTCAACCCCATCTCTCCTCCTATGCCCCACATGATATTTTCATTCCCATCTTCTTACCCATAGTATAACCATAAAATGGATTCTCTTTCCTCCTCCTGCGACATACTATATATCTGGCCACCCTGTCCCCCCTTCTATAGCCAAGCTATAATGTTTACTTAACAGCTAATATCAGCACATGAGTAAATATCTGCCATACTTAATCTTTTGAGTCTAGATTATTTCATTCAGGTTAGTACTTTTCTTCCTGTCCTATCCATTTGCCAGCAAATTTCATGATGTCATTTTTCTAAACAGCTGACTTCATCGTGTCAATGTACCACAATTTTCTTTCTTTATCCATTATTCTGTTGAAGGCTAACTAGGTTGTTTACAAGTCCTGGTTATTGTGAATAGAGGAGCAAAGAATATGGTTGAGCAGAGTCTTTTCAGTAGAATGAAGCATCATTTGGGTATATGCCCAAGACTAGTACAGCTGGGTCCTGAAGCAGATCAATCTGCATCATTCTGAGGAACAACCACACTTATTTCCATAGTGGTTATACAATTTTATACTCCATAAGCAATGGATGAGCTTTCCTTTGCTCGATACTCTTACCAACATGAGCTGTCACTTTTACTATTGATTTGGACAGGTATAGGCTGGAATCTCAAAGTAGTTTTAATTTACATTTCACTGATAGCTAAGGATGTTGGATTTTTCTTTAAATTTGTATTTCTTCTACTGAGAATTCTCTGTTTAGATCTGTACTCCATTTTTAATTTGGATTATTTGGTTTTCTGATACCTAGTTTTCCAGTTCCTTATTTATTTTGGATATTAGTGCTCTACTGAATCTGGATTTGGTAAAAAAAATCTTAAAATTCTATGGGTGGCTACTTTGTCCAAAAGATGGTGTCCTTTGCCATACAGAAGCTTCTCAGTTTCATGAGATCCCATTTATTATCTTAGTGGGTGTGCTGGTGACACTCTGTTCAGAAAATTGTCTCCTGTGCCATGAATTTAAGGCTTTCCCCCCCTTTCTCATCTATCAGGCTAACTGTATTTGGTCTTACATTGAGGTCTTTGGCCCATTTGGAGATGAGTTTTGTGCAGGGTAATAAGTGTGGATCTATTTGTTTTCTTTTACATGCAGACATCCAACTTGACCAGCACCATTTCTTGAAGATGCTGTCGTTTTTCAAGTGTGTATTTCTGGCTTCTTGATCAAAAAATTAGGTGTCTATAGACATGTAGTTTTTTTCTCGATATATGTTTTTATTTAAATTAGAAACGTGAATGTTTCACATGTCAGTCCCAGCTCCCTCTCCCACCTCTCCTCCCTTGTCCCTCCACCAGTCCCCCAGCCCCCCACCCAATTCCCACATCATTCCCCAGAGAGGGTGAGACCCTCTTTGGGGGGGATCTCTAAAGTCTGTCATTTCATCCTGGGCAGAACCTAGGTCCTTCCCTTATGTCGGGGTCTTCAACTCAATTCCATTGATTAATGTTTTTATGCCAATACCATGCTGCTTTTTTATTACTATAGCTTTATAATACAACTTGAAATAAAAAATAGTGAGATCTCCAGCAGTTCTTTTATTGTTTGGGATTGTTTTAGCTATCCTATTTTTGTTGTTATTTTATTTTGTTTCTGTTTCTGTTTGAGTGTTTGTGTTTCCATATGAAGCTGAAATTTGTCCTTTCAAGATCTATAAACAATTGTGTTGGAATTTTGATGAAGACTGCACTAAATCTGTAGATTGCTTTTGGTAGGATGGCCATTTTTACTATGTTAATCCAACTGATCCACAAGCATAGGAGGTCTTTCTATCTTTTGAAATCCGCTTCAGTTTCCTTCTTCAAAGACTTTAAGGTTTTGTCAGACAAGTCTTTCACTTGCTTGGTTAGAGCTACCCCATATCATTTATATGATTTGAGGCTATTACCAAAGGTGTTGTTTTCCTAATTTCTTTCTAAGATCATTTGTCACTTTATGCAGCAATGTAGTGATTTGGGAAGTTAATTTTATGTTCAGATAGTTTGCTGAAAGTGTTTATCACCTGTAGGAGTTTCCTGGTTAAATCTTTTCAGGTCATTTAAATATACTATCATATCATCTGCAAATAAAGATTCTTTGATTTCTTACTCTACAATTTGTATTCTTTTTATCTCCTTGAGTGGTCTAGCAAAGATTTCAAGTACTGTATAGAATAAAATTGGAGAGTGGGGAATGCATTCTCTTGATCCTGATTTTTGTGGAATTCCTTTGAGTTTCTCTACATTGGTGGTGTTGGCTATGGACTTGCTATAAATTGCCTTTATTACATTGAGATGTAATGCAGAAATATTAAAATATACAAAATAGGAATGTCCTATGGTATTTTATTGAGAGAGAAATCACTTACATGAGAAGCCAAGAAAGTTGAAAACAAAAAGTCTGCACACTGCTCTCAAGACCGAAACCGGAACCAAAAGAGAATAAGTGTCCTCCCCCTAGATCTTTTTATCCCACATATGTTCTACATACCTGTAACCACGCCCAAAAGGGTGTGGTCATTTCTACAGGTATGTAGACCTCTCTCTACAATTCCCCTTTCAGTCTAAAGAAAAGATTTAGACTTAAAACTAAATTGTGTCAATATACAAAATGTCTCAAACATATATAAAGCATATATGCATAGAAGATGAAAAACAAATTATAATCTCCCTATATACTATACTAAGCATATCTATCCCATCTAAACCCTAAACTTATCTGAAAGAGATGCCCAAGTCTGAACACCTCCTTCCAATGCAAACACTAAATAATTGAAAACTAACTCTAACATGTATAATGTCAACAGTACAGAAAGGCGGCATAGTATTCTCAGAATTACTTCCTACTGAAATAGGATGACCATAACCTCATGGGATCCTGTAGGAAGAAAATGTTAGTATAGTGAAAGTCTCAAGTGAACTAGCTGCAACATTTGTATCCAGTCTTTGTTTGGCAGGAGATGCTTGTTTGAAGTTTTTGACTGAAGTTCTAATCTTGATTGAAGTTCTTGTCCAAGGTTTTGGTCATAGTGTAGAAGGTGTACCATATCAGTTAATTAGTCTGGAGTTGTGTAGAATGATATGGTCCCAAACCGGTTTCAGGGTAGTACTTGTCAGTTCAGATGCATCAAGTCATATCAGGTGGAGTCGATGATGTGGAGCCCCATTTTCTTTCTGAAGTGTTTGAAGATTGCTGTTAGGAAATTTTTTGTTTTCTGTGGAAAACTCAAACATTAATGTCAACAAAGAAACTTCAACTTTTATATATTTGCATACTGGGAAAGGCAACAATAAGGAAGATAGTAAATAGAAGGGAAATTAGACTTTCAGAGAAGAACCGAGTATAAACAGATGACAGTCCCTAGATTTTATTTTCTTCTATCTTATATCAATTGGCTCTTTGATATAATACAGAAACTCTGAATTTTATTTTAACAACATGCTTGAATTTAGAGAATGAAAGCCAAATCCAACTCCAAAGCCATCTTTGGTTTAAGTGAATTGGGACCAAAAGAGCATTAGGAAGTAAATGGAAATAGTTTTTGTAAGGACAAAGTTAAGAGAATTAGACATTGATACCAAAGATTAGATTCTTCTTTGTTTGATGGTTCTTTGGGTAGCCATCCTCTCTTCTTCAGGTATCCACACGTTTAGTGTCTTCTCCCTGTTTGGAGATGGGTTTTTCCTGTGAGGACAAAAACAAAACACATCCCTTTCTTTTGTGAGGTCTCCTTATGCCATGCGGAATATGACTTTGTGGATGAACTGTCATCTTTCCTCCTCCCAAGGCTTCTCCTGTTCAGATAGAATCTTGATCAATTTTGATGGAGTCCAAAACTTTTCTTCTCCTATGGAAACAAAAGCAAAAGCCCTTACCCAACGTAACACATATCCTGGTTTCCAAACTGAGGTCATAACATCCTTTAAATATACTGACTGATTTAGTTCAGAAGTTTTTTCTGTAGTTTTTTTCTGCAGCTGTTTGTCCTTTCTCATTAGCATTAAAAAAGTTTAATGTTAATAAAGCATTATGTAATCTGTGTTTGGGGTCTTTGTTCCCCCTGGCTGTTTATGGAGCATTTCTTTTAAAGTATGGTTAGATCTCTCAACCACTGCTTGTCCTGTGGGATTGTATGGTGTACTAGTTATGTGTTTTATGTTATAGTATTTGAAAAACTGCTGCAATTTGCTGGAGTATTGTCAGTTGTTATTTGTGCAGGTATACCCAGAACAGCCATCATGTTTAAGAGGTATGTGATAACAGAATCAGCCTTTTCAGAGCTAAGAGCAGTAGCCCATTGGAATCCTGAAAATGTGTCTGTGGTATGATGAACATATTTTAAACTTCCAAATTCTGGAAAGTGGAACACATCCACTTGGCAAATTTCATTTCTGTGAATACCTTTGGGATTACTGCCTGCTGGTAATGGAGTTTGATTATAGAATGAACAGGTGGGACAGTTTCTTATTATTTACTTGACTTGTTGCCAAGTGATGGAAACATTATTCTTTAAGCCTTTGCTATTAACATGGTGTTATACATATATATATATATACATATATATATATATATATAAAATGAATTCTATTTCTGGTAGTTTCCTGCAATTGTATAAACAATGAAGTTAATTCTGTATCGTCAGGAATAAATTCAGTGGTCTCAATGTATACTCTCTGCATATTAAGAGTTAGTAACTATATTAAAAGGCTTTGTAAAATCCATAAGCTCCATGAGAATGGCATACAACTCTGCATTTTTTACAGAGTTATGAGGGCTCTGAACTAATTTACTTAAATTTCCTGATTTATAACCTGTCTTTCCTGACTTGTTTGTATCAGTGTAGAATGTAAGAACTCCAGAGATTGGCATTTTTCTTACAATACATGGAAGGATCCAAATTGTTTTCCTTATGAATTTGATACTCTCTGTTTTGGGAAAATTGTTACTAATCATTCCCAAAAAGTTACTGTAAGCCCTTTGCAAGTATTCATTATGTTTCCAAAGAAGGAAATTTCTTCATTTGTTAAAGGTACAATAATTTCTGTTGGGTCCCTTCCAGTTAGTTGACGATGCCTTAATTTACCTTTTAAAATCAAATCAGAGGCCTTTTCTATATATGTCTTCAGTTTTTTATTCTGTTGATGTAGCAGAAATATCCATTCTAATATGATATCTTCTCTCTGCATCAAAATCCCTGAGGGACATTCTCTAGATGGTAAAATAACCAGAATGCAGTCTAGTTTTGGATCCACATGGTACACATGTGCTTCTAGTATTCTCTTTTCTACCCATTCTAATGCTTTTTCAGCCTCAGCTGATAATATTCCTGGACTATTTAAGCCCTTGTCTCCTTTTAGGTCCATTTTTAGGTGTTTTAAATCATTGCCTTCTACTCCAATAATTGTTTGTAGTTGAGAAATTTCTCCTAGTAGTTTTTGAAGTCTGGTAAAGATCTCTTCTGGTCTGTACTTTTTGTGGTCTAATTTTCTGTAGATTTATTTTGTAACCTAAATAATTAATAGAATCTCCCGTTTGTATTTTCCAACATTCCGTTTGTTGAATCAGCCAGCAGCATGTCATCCATATAATAATAAATTAGGGACTGTGGAAATTGTTTATGAATAATTTCCAAAGGCTTTATGCACGAAATACTGGCATAAAGTAGGGCTATTTAACATTCCCTGTGGCAAAACCTTCCATTGAAATGTAACTGGTTGAGAATTGTTATAGGTAGGCACTATAAAGGCAAATTTTCCCTATCTTTTTCTTGTAAAGGTATAGCGAAGAAGCAATCTTTTAGATCAATTACTATAATTGGCCATCCTTTATGTATCAGAGAAGGTAATGGCATCCCAGGCTTTAGAGAGCCTATAAGTTGAATTACTTTATTGATGGCTCTCAGATCAGTAAGCATCCACCATTTACAAGACTTCTTTTTGATAACAAATACAGAAGAATTCCATGTACTGGTAGATTCTTCAATATTTCCAGTGTTTAACTGTTCCTGAACCAACCAGCTTTTCTAAAGCCTCTAGCTTCTCATAGGTCATAGGCCATTTCCCTACCCAGACAAGTTCATCTGTTAGCCATTTTAAGGGTAGTGCTTTTGGTTACTCTGTAGGTTTGGCACTAACATCCTGTCTCTGTACAGCCTGTATATTTGGCATCTGTTTTCTGTAGTGCCTTAAAATATGTTTCTACCATTAAGACCATGTTTATGAATCATATCTGATACAGGAGGAATGTTAATCTGAGTATTCCATTGTTGTAATAGATCATGACTCCAGAGATTTATAACAATATCTGCCACATATGGCCTCAATCTTCCTCTTCATCCTTCCAGCCCTATACAGTCATCCATCTTGTGCTTCATTTTACTTAAGATAGGGTTCCAATCCCTAATAATTTAAAATTTATTTCTTGTAGGGCCCATTTTGGAGGCCAAGCTTCTTGAGTTATAATGGTAGCATCCTTTTCTGGGTCCACCAAGCCTACCAGCATAATGTTATTTATCTGCACTCTTAATTTTAGCCTTTTATCATTTATAGAAGTCTGCAAAAATATATGAATTTTTGTTTTGGTTCATCCTCAGTAGCTAATCTATCACCCAGAGCACTATTATTCTTTACAATAATCAGTGGATCTTCTAATTGTCCTTGGAGAGATTGTCCTCCACAGTGACTGAGAATGACCAACCACTTTTGACATGGGGGCCTTTGAGAGGCCCTTTGAAATGTTTCCTGATTATAAAGATTTACCTTGTTTGTCTGTGGTTGACCTACATTCATTGGTGCAGTATTTGCCTTTGCCACATCTCCTACATAATCCAAAAGGCTGAGGCCTTCTGTTTGAACCATTCCAAGGAGGAGTATTATTTCTAGGAATTCTTTTACTACAATTTGTACTTAAATGTTCTGTTCTACCATAGGTAAAACATCTGGTATTTCAATGTCTTTTTAAACTTCTGGAGACTGCTCCTCCTACCCAAATTTCTATCTCCTCACAATAAAGGCATTTGGCATCTTGGTGCCTCTTCAAACCTTTAGAAATTGCCTCTCCTACCCAAGACTCTGTATCTTGATCTTTATACTCAGTATTAGCTGTATACAAGACCCATTCGTCCAAGGGTGCTAATCTGGTTTTAAATGGCCAAAGTACCTGTTTGCATTGTGGATTTGCATTCTCATAAGCTAGAGACTCTATAAGGATTCATCTAGAAACTTAATCAGTTACCTGTAATTCTATTGCCCTGGACAATCTTAGTAAGAATTCAGTGAGCCTTTCTCTTGGTGTTTGTACCACCTTTGTATAAGGTTCTATTTTCCCTTCTGGTTCATAAACTTTATTCAAAGCATTCAGAGCTGCTGTACAGCATAAAGACAAGATGTGTTCGTCATATCCAGTCTGAGCATGTAGGTCAGCATTAATGCCCTCACCAAGAATTTTATCTTGGGGAGTTTCATAACCTTTCTTTAGGCCTTGAACCTCGAGGGCATTTTCTTCCTCCCAAGATGGAAGAAATTGGCTCCATAAAGCTCTCCATTCTACTTGAGATGAATTTTCTAGTACAGCTGAGATCAATTTACTCAAATCCTTTGTGGTCACCCTATTCACACTTGCCCAAGAATTTAGTAATTCCCTGAAATAAGGAGAGTGAATACCATAAGAAACAATGGCTTGTTTGATCTCCTTAAGGTCCTTCATCTGTATTGGATCCCAAGGATATGCAATAATGCCTCCTCCTTTCTGGCTTTTCAGTCATAGATACTGGAAAGGCCATATGAGATGGCATAACAACCTTACAAAGATCTTCCTGGTGTCTGAGAGGTATAGGTAAACCTCTGTCATGACCTGTTGCTAGTTCATCTGAATCTCCTGTATCAGATTTTAAGTCACGTAAGACCTTCAATCTAGTGACCACTGTTTCTCTGAGTGCTTGAATTTCCTGGGCCAAAAAATTTTTCTAAGGATTTAATAGAGTCTGTTGGTTTCTTGGATTCATCATTTATATGTGATTCCAAGCATTTACTATTCTCATCCTTAGATAGTATCTAAATGGAAAATAAGTTGCCTTCTAGGAACAGTGTTTTGTCTGCTAACAGGTCATTATCCTCAGACAAGGAATGAATTGTTTCAGTAAGTTTAACAACCTGGTTTTCCAGCTTTTGAGTTTTATTAGTCGAGTCATCAGACATGGAAAAAGTTGTTTCTGCCAGCCTGATAATGTTCTGCTGAATCGATTCTATTTTGGTCATAAGGGCAGTGGGCATGGAATCAATTCTGTCTTGTAAGTTGTTATGTTTAAGTTCCAAGGTATCTTCTTTGTTAGACAGTTCCCTGAAGATTTGAGTTTTTGTCTCTAATTTACCATTAGTTTGCACAACTTCCCTGTTTTCTGCCCTATGATCAAGCACTCTCTTCCAGGATATTATGTGGATTATGAAGATAATTCTTGGCATTAGACATAAATATATTTGGGGCATGTTATAATCCTCTCCCATGGTGTCATTCATGCAATAAGCAATGAGATCTCTAACGTTCTGCATCATAAGATTATCTGCCATGGTAGCAGCTTAAACTACCAGGAATGCAAAACTTACCTCGAATGATATGGGATTGCAGAAAGGATTTTTACCTGCAATAATTATGCTTTGCCAGCAGGTGGCATAGGTGTTCCACCAAACACAGCTCCACAGTGGGTGCTATGTATTTTTCCCCATGGAATCTGAAGAATCCTAAGTAGCATTTGCAAAAGTTTCACGAGGAGGATTTTATTAAAAGAAAGGGAAAGAGCCCTGTGCAGATTGCTGGAACCTGCAGATATGGAGTGCTATGGAACCTTATGGGCAGGAAGGAAAGTGAAGGCCACTTGGCTTTTGGGATGCTCATTTTGGCAACCGCTGATAGAGGCATGGCTTGTGGCCAGGGAAAGCTGAGGTGTTTAGTAGCTGTTCAGGGCACTCATTCTGCAAGCTCTCTGGGGACCAGGGCTCGCTGCTTACTGGGCTGTTGTGGCAGAACTGTTGATTTTTAGGTGGGTGGAATGGCTGCGGAGACATGTGCTCTCCAGGAACACTGGAGGTCTTTGGCACTGTTGGATAAACAAAAGGGATAGAACCTGATTGGGAGGAAGACAACCGTGCAAAACAGGAGAACGAGACTGAGTTGGGAAACCCCAGTGACTTAAAAGGGCCAATGTGGGCGCTGAGACACAATGGCCTGTAGGCCATGCATGTAGGCTGGCAGCTGGCACCTGGCTGAGGAGAGATGCAGAGGACCAGGAGGCTGGGTAAATTTACTTCCTGATGCCAGATAATGTGGAAATATTAAGATACACAAAATAGATGTCCTATGAGATTTTATTGAGAGAGAAATCACTTACGTGAGACTCCAAGAAAGCTGAGAACCAAAGGTCCACATGCTGCTCTCCAGGAGGAACGCAAAGAGAGCAAGTCTCTTCCCCCTAGCTCGTTTTGTCCCCCTAGTGTTCTACATACCTGTGAACACATCCAAACGGGCATGGTCAGAGCTACAGGTATATAGACCTTTCCTTACAGATAATGTGTCCCTTGTGTCCCTAATATCACTAGGATTTTTTGTTGGGGTGTGTTTAAAGACTTTTCTGCATCTAATGAGATGATCATGTGGTGTTTTTTTTTTTTTGTCCTTGTTTTTCTTTCAGTTTAGGTTACATTCACAGGGTTTCATGTGTTGAACTATTCCTGCATCTCTGGGATGAAGCCTACTTGATCATGAGAGATAGATGTGTTCTTGGATTCAGTTTGCAAGTACTTTATTGAGTATTTTAGCATTTATGTTAATGAGGGAAATTGGTCTGTAATTCTTTTTTCCTTGTTGGCTTTTTATGTGGTTTGAGTATCAGAGTTCCTGTAGCCTCATAACCTGAAATGGGCAATGTTCTTCTGCTCCTATTTTGTGAAATAATTTGAGTATAACTATTAAATCTTCTTTTTAAATTTGGTAGAATTTTGTTCTAAAACCACCTGCCCCTGGGCTTTTCATTGTTGTTATGAGACGTTCAATGGCTGCTTCTGTTTCACCAGAGGTCATAGGTCTCTTTAAATTGCTTATTTGATCTTAATTTAACATTGGTAAGTAGTACCTATTGAGAAAATTATCCTTATTTTTAATTTTTATTGTTATAATTTTTAAAGATTTTTCCAATTTGATGGGTTTCAAGTATTTAAAGTATAAATAAGTCCTTATGATTCTCTGGATTTCTGATTCTGTTTTGATATTCTTCCCCCTTTTACTTAATTTGGATAAGGGTTCATTGATCTTACTGTTTTTCCAAAGAACCAACTTTTTGTTTCATTGAATCTTTTTATTGTGGTTTTCATTTCTATTTTATTGATTTCAAGGATTAATTTCATTATTTATCTCCATCTACTCTTTTTTGGTGTGATTTGTACTTTTTGTTCTACAGCTTTTATGTATGCTGTTAAGTTGCTAATATGAGATTTCTCCATCATTTTTATGTGGGCACTTAGTTCTAGGAACTTGCCTTTTTGAACCACTTTCATTGTGTCCCAAAAGTTTAGGTATGTTGTCCACTAATTTTCATTCAAGTCTAGAAAGTCTTTAATATCTTTCTTCATTTCTGTCTTGACACATTTTTCATTTAGTAGAGAGCTGTTTAGTTTTTGTGAGTTTGCAAACCTTCTGTTGGTTCTGTTTTTGATATCCCACTTTAATCTGTGATTATAAGATAGGATGCAGGGGTTATTTCAAATTTTTTGTATCATTTGATGCTTGCTTTTGTGTCAGAGTATGTGGTAAGTTTTGGAGAAAGTTCTACAAAGTGCAGAGAAAAGGCATATTCTCCTGTGTTTGGGTGAAATTTTCTGTAAATATCGGTCAGGTTCAGTTGGTTTAAAACATCTGTCTGCTCTAGTATTTCTCTGTTTATTTTTTGACTGGATGATTGGTGAAAGTAGGGTATTAAAGTGTTCCACTATAAGTGTATGAGGGTCAATATATAATATAAGCTGCAGTAGTCTTTCTTTTACAAACTTGGATACCCTTTTCTTTGGGACACTGATATTAAGAATTGAAATGTCATCTTCACAAAAATTTCCTTTGAATAGTATATAGTGTCCTTCCCTATCACTTCTGATTAGTTTTGGTTTGAAGTCTATTTTGTGAGGCATTAATATGGCTACACCAATTTGATTCCTAGGTCCATTTGTTTGGAATATCTTTTATACAACCTTTTATTCTGAGCCAGTGTCTATCCTTGAAACCAAGATATGTTTCTGGGGTGCTACAAAAGAATGGATCCTGTTTGACCACCTATTTTCTTAGTCCGTTTCTTTTTAATAGGGGAATGGAGACCATTGATGTTGAAAGAGATCAATGACCAATGATTGTTGATTCCTATTATTTTGTTGTTGGTCAAGGTGGTGGTGGTGGTGGTGGTGGTGGGGTGTGTGTGTGTGTGTGTTTCTTGTCTTCTGAGTTTTCTCACCTGATATGGTTTACTTCCCGTCATACCACCCTTCTGTAGGGTTAGGTTTAGAGCTAGATATTGCTTAAATTTGGTTTTGTCATTGTAGTCGTTTCAATAGGTTTGGGCTCCATAGACTCATATGAAGGAATACTTGACCTGTAGGGAATGGTATTATTAGGAGGTGTGGCCTTGTTGGAATAGGTGTGGCCTTGTTGGAAGAAATGCATCACTGTGGGGGCTGGCCTTGAAATCTTATATGTCTAAGTTATGCCCAGTGTGACATATAGTCTCCTTCTGCTGCCTACGGATCATGATGTAGAACTCTGGAAATCTCTCCAGCACCATGTCTGCCCATGTGTCACCATGTTTGCCACCATGACATAATAGACTAAACCTCTGAACTGTAAACCATCCCCAAATAAAACATTTTCCTTTACCAGAGTTGCCATGGTCATTGGTGTCTCTTCAGAGCAATAGGAACCCTAACTAAGACAATCATGCAATGTCTTATTTTTTCTATAAGTCATGATAAAAAGTTTTACAGGGTATAGTAATCTGAACAGGTATCTGTGCTGTCTTAGAGTCTAGCACAACCGTGTTTTAGAGTCTCCATTGAGAAATCTGATGTAATGTCAATAGGCCTGCCATTATATGTTACTTGATTTTTTTCCTTTGCAGCTTTTAATATTCTTTCTTTTTTCTATATATTTAGTGTTCTGACTATTACATGTTGAGTGGATTTTCTTTTCTGATCCAGTTTATTTGGTGTTTTTACATTTCTCATTCCTTGATTAGGTTAGGGAAATTTTCTTCTAAGATTTTGCTGAAAATATTTTCTAGACCTTTTTTTTTTTTTTCGAGACAGGGTTTCTCTGTATTGTTTTGGAGACTGTCCTGGAACTCGCTTGGTAGACCAGGCTTGGTCTCGAACTCACAGAGATCCACCTGCCCCTGCCTCCCTAGTGCTGGGATTAAAGGCGTGCGCCACCAACGCCCGGTTTTCTAGACCTTTTAATATGGGTTTCTTTCCTTCCTCCATTCCTATCTATTCTTAGATTTGGTCTTTTCATAGTATCCCAGATTTCTTGGAAGTTTTGTGCCTGGAATATATAGACTTAACATTTTCTTTGACCATGTATCCATTTCTTCTAAGGTGTCTTCAATACCAGAGATTCTCTCTTCCATCTCTTGTAGTCTGTTACTGATGCTTGTCTCTGAATTTCTTGTTTGAATTCCTAAATTTTTCATTTCCAGATTTCCCCAGTTTGAATTTTTGTTATTGATTCTATTCTAACTTTTAGTTTTAAATGGTTTTAGTCATGTTATTTCATTATTTGTGTTTTCACATATTTCTTTGAGAGGTTTATCAATTTCCTCTTTAAGGACCTCTATCATATTCATAAAGGCTGTTAAAAGATCTTTTTCTTGTCTCTCAGTTATGTTGGAATATTCAGGGACTACTGTGGTAGGGTTGCTAGGCTCTGATGGAGACATGTTGTCCTGAATGTTAGTATTGTGGTTTATGCCAGCATCTGAGCATGTAGAATTGAGAAAATTGTTATTCTAGGTGTTAATATGTGGTCTTGTCTTTGTTGGGTAGGTGTTCTGTTCCTTGGTTTCTGTTTCCTCTCTTGTTTTTAAGAGAATTTGGTGGCTGTGTGCTTCCTGATAAGAAATTTTCTGAGGACCTGATAGGTGTGCCTACTGAGGGTTTTTGGTCAAATATGATTCTGTGTATTGGAGCTTACACTTAGTAATGGAGGTAGGCTATGGGTCTAAGAGGGTTTATAGGATCTGCTTTTTTAGTTTCCTTGGAATAGGAGCATAGAGTGAAAACAGCTTGCCCCAAAGAGTCTGATATAGAGCTGGGATGAGATCAGGGGATCTGAAGGAAAGGAAGAAGTAGTTAATATTTGCAAGGTTAAGATCCTATCTGTTTTCCTAGTAGGAGTTGCCTGTGGGTAGCAGAGAGTGCCTACCAGAGTTGAAGGTAAGTAGTGGGGGGAGGGAAGTTAACAAGAGAAGGTCTGTGGGATCCATGGGAAATGGGGCGAGGATGATAGTAGGCTTCCTTGGGAGTTCTGTTACAGAGCTGGAAAAGAGATGTGGGGATTGGATCTGCAGGAACAGAGGGAGAGGTGAATATCTGCAGTCAGCCTACCTTCTTCTCTAGATAGAGTGACCAGTGGATTAGCAGAGAGTCTGAATTGATATTCTATGGTACCACTGAGGGAGTAGTTAGCTCCTGTTAAGCAGTAAGAGCAGGGCTGTCCCATGGTGTCTCATGAGCTAGTCATATGACATATAGGAACACTCTCATGGCCAGAGAAGGAAGATATGAATATGGTTCAGGTTGGCCCAAGAAAGCATATTTAAAATTGTTGGAACCTTTATTAGTTTGGCCAATGATGCATTCAAAAAGTGACCAGTCTCAATACAGATCTCCTCAGTCACAATCAAGAGCAGAGAGCATATCCATATTCATCCTTTGGAACCTCTTCCATTCTCATGAGTTCTCACTTTTCCTTAATAATCTATCTTGCTCTATTGACTCCTTGTTCATATTTCCTTATTCTTCGTGGGAATGAGACAATGAATCTGAAAGCCATTGGCTTGGAGTGGCTTTAGTGACTGTTAGTCATCCAGCATTTTAGTTACTTGGCCACAAAAACTGAGAGAGGCTCCATTATTCTAGAATAAGCCACCACCACCACTATAAAATGGGAGATTCGTACAAGTCTCCTGGGATACCATAGTGTAAAGTTAGGAAGAAGGATGCAAGAACTAGAATAAGAGCACTCAACATGCCCCACCAGCCCAGTAGTACATCATATTATATGCATATATTTCTGATAGGCTGCTGAAAGGCTGAGGGAAAATATGTAGCTGGATATACTTTGGATACTTTTTCCCAATTCCAAAACAATGAATTGTAGTGGAAATATCTCCTTTGGAATACATTTTAACATGTAGGGGGGAAGTAGTGGGTCTATCTCCACATCACTGGAGATATCTGGGTATTTTAGAGTGTTGTGTATAAATGTACAACTCTATCTGGGTCTTTGATCTAGACATACACTTTTCATATGAAATGGATTACAACAGAGACTTGAAAACTATTCTCTTCTGGATTTTTCCCTTCCCCACACTAGGCTCAAATATGTAACCAAAGTAGAACAACAATTATTGTCTTGAGAATGTGACTGGATTTTATTCACAGGGAAATGTGATGCGGTTAAAGAAAAGCAGACTTGCCCACGGAAGGCAAAATATTTTCTCCAGTGTATTTTACAAGAGTTTAAAAGGAAAGTGGATATGCTTTTCAATTAAGAAAATTTCTGCAGAGCAGTGAGTAACACATATGTCTTCTCCTCTTGGATGTAAATTAACAACACAAGCTTTTTCTAAGAGAGAGAGAGACAGAGAGAGAGAGAGACAGAGACAGAGAGAGAAGCCTGGCACTATGGGTTTCCCAGATATGATCAATGCATCTCTATTAAGACCACTGTTTTCTTAAGTATGTGTTCACTGTTTAATGCCAAAGCATTAATTCTACAATTAATCCAAGGAAATGTATCTACCTATAATCCTTTCTAAAAATATTTTCTCAATTAAAAGGATAATACAGCAAGTTCCCAACATTGTTGCTATTGGACTAACCCCAACAGAAGGTAGATGCATTCTGTATAATAAGCTTTCATTTCTTGTTGCATGTGAAAATGTTATTATCAAAGGGAAAAGAAGCCTAGTGAAGCCCTTGAGCAAGAAAACAGGTAAAACCCAAGTGAATATGCTTCTTTGATTTTCATAAAAGCTTTCTCTCCTCCCAAATCACTATGCATTGCTCTCTGTGTTGGTTAGTTTTTATTTTTGTTTTTGCAAACTTGATATAAGCTCAGGTCATCTAGGAAGAGAGAACAGACCCTCAATTGAAATAATTCCTCCATCAGATTGACCTGTAGGTGAGTCTGTTGGGGCATTTTCTTGATTATTGGTTAATACAGGATGGTCCATCCCACTGTGGTCCTATTGAGGATTGGTAAGATTAATTTTGTAGAAATGGCCACCTACCAAATACAGTTTGCTGAATCAGTACAACCACCATCAAATTTCTAAGGCAATTCTGTACAGAAACTGAAAATAAAATCTTAAGTTTCATATGGATACATAAAGGATCCAAAACAGCCCAAAATTTTCTGAATAATAAAAGAATGTCTGTACACGTCACTGGCTGGATGTATCAACCACCCCAGATTTCAAGTTATACCACAGGCATGTGGGAATAAACACAGCATGGTACTGATATAAAAACACACAAGATAATGTGTGGAATAGAACTGAAGATCCACACAGAAAGCCATTCTCTTTTTTTTCCAGTTTAAATTTAGAGAAAGCCATTCTCTTAAAGCCACCTGATGTTTTACAAAATACAAACAACCCAGATTGGAAGAAAGACAAAATCTTAAACAAATGGTGCTATTTAAACTGATAGGTTTTTGACAAAGCATGAAACTAGATCCTCATTGCTCACCTTGAACAATACTCAACTGTGAATGGATCAAGGATCTCACTGCAGACCTGAATAAGATACAGAAGAAACAGAAGGAACATGCTTCAACTTACAGGCACAATAAAGGACTTTCTACCAGGGCCTTGATAGCACAGGCATTAAAAACACAATTTACAAATGAACCCCATGAAGCTAAGAAACATCTTTACATCAAGCAAAGCACACCATATTCAAATGATGAGACAGAAAACAAAATGAAAAAACACCTATACCATCTCTGCACCTGACCAGCAGTATCTAGATTATACAAAGACCTAATAATATTGGACATCAAGAAAACAAACAGCCCAAGTTAAAACTGGTGTATATAGCTAGAGAATTCGTCTCAAAAGCTGAAATAAAAATGACTGAGAAATATTTAAAGATCATTCCAAATCCTTAGTATTTCCATTCTTGAGGAGATACCCTATGGTATATGGTTATGCTTCCTATATCCTTCTATATGTAGATACCTCCTTATCCTTGTTCACTGCTGTTTTATTCACATAGCCAGAAAATGGAAACATCTTAGATGTCCATTACAGGTGAATGGAAAAGATAAACATGCTATGCTCACACAATGTAATACTGTTCAGTTTTCTTTCATTTGTGGATGTTAGCTTTGAATCTTTAATGTTTGAATCTTTTGAGTGTTTTATATGGAATAACCACAGTGGTCAAGAAGACAGTAAGGGACCATTGCAAGGGGCACTTTCAAGTGAAGAGAGATAGAATTCAGCTGTATAAATTAATAGTGGAATGAAAATGTTTAAATGGAGTAGGGGAGTGTCCAAAGGTCTCTCATTCTCTAGATACTCTCTGTCTATGGGTCTCTGTATTTGTTCTCATCTACTGCAAGAGGAGGTTTCTCTGATGGTGGCTGAGCAAGGCACTGATCTGCTTCCCTGGCTTGACATAATTCATAATGTAAGTCAACTAACTCTTGGAGCAAAGTGCAGTAGAAGACTGAGACCAAGTGTGTGTGTGTGTGTGTGTGTGTGTGTGTGTGTGTTTGCACTTGCTCACACACACCTATGCAAATTCAGGAGCCTCTACATTTTATCAGTCTAAGGATGAAAATAAAGTCCACCAAAGCTTTCACTAGAAATCTTAGAGGAAACAATTTATGAAAAGTGTTTAGCAAATTTAAGCAGCACTAAGTAATAATTGAGTGGTTATCTGTACTGCTCATTCAAACATTGTTTCTATACATATGGAGATGTAATCAGATGTGTGAACATACTGGGGGGCATAAAAAACTTTCAAAGGTTAAAACTGTCATTAAATATCTGGTTACTTTTAGTATAAATTGATAAAATATCTATTGTTGAAGATCTTTCATAAGCATTTCCTATCTTAAAAATGGATTTGTAATGGGATGGAAGAAATAATCAAGATTGTGTCTGCCATTGCTCACACCAGAAATCATGGAATACCAAATGACCATTGGTGATCATTGTCTCTGTAACTTAGAAAAATTTTCATGTCAATTGTCATTTATTTAAAATAAGGAAAACCACTGGAGCAATCACAGTGATGTTATGGATTTTGTATCATAAAAGACTACATGAGAGCAAAATGACTCAGCTTTTGAGGATACTTATCACCAAAACTGATGACCTGAGTTGGGTTCCTGGGACCTATCAAGTGGAAGGAGATGGGTAAAGTTGTCTTTTGACCTTCACACACGTACCATGACACACTTTCACCCACACCTATGTACACAATAATAAATAAACAATTTCAAAAGATTGCCAACCAACTTGCCATCCTGTATAAACTAAAAGGAAGTGTATAATATTTTTCTTTAAGTATATAAATCATTTGTGTTTTTTCTAAATCACTATGGGCAGCCAAAACTGTTTGATAGCACAGGTCCACTTCTGGTTCCTATTGGATTTGTCGCCTTTAGAATCACTCACGGACTCTGGAAATCTCTGTGCCCCGAAGGAACAGAGTATGTGCCCCACACACTATTAGTCCTTCACTATATTTTTCAACAGACTAAGAAAATGCACTTGACAGCTGTCTGTTGGGGCATGGGACATTTAAGCACTGCTCTTCAGCATCCTCCTAACAATATACACACATGTTCTTGACATAGAAGACGTATCTTCAAAAAAAAAAAGGAAGAAAGAAAAAAAAGATGTGTCTTCAGGAGCTCTTACCCACCCATAAAATCCATCCCTCTCCCATTAACTCATCTTCTCTCCCAGTAGCCTGAATAGGTCATGCTTATAACCTTTGAAATGCCATACAGGTGTAATTTTGCTTGGAGCCAGATGCCAGCAATAACTATTAAGACAACAGTCAAACCTGGTTTGTTTTTTAATATGAAGGGAAAATTACATATTCATTCAATTTCCCACCCAAGTAGGACAAAGTTGTCAAAATTTCAGAAGATAGACTTTCCATATAAATAAATTAGAAAAATAAACATTAAAACACACCTTACTCACAGTCATGGGGATCTGGGTTTAAAAATCTTTGAGTCTCTTCTGCCTGCCCTTAGACATTTCTCCTCCTGGATTGCCTCTTCCAGGCTTGATGTGAGGGTTTGTTCCTAGTCTTAATTGTATAGTATTATGCCACACTCAGTTGATATCCCTGGAAAGCCTGCCCCCTTTCAAGGAACATGTAAGAAGAGGAGATCTGGGGCAGACTTGATTTGGGAGGGGGGTCCTAGGAAGAGTGTAGGGAGGGAAAACTATCAGGTTGTATTGTATAAGAGAAGAATAAAATTTTAAAATTCCTCAAATAAAACCAAAATGAAATATCTAAAACAAAATGTTTACAAACAACACAAAAATGCAAGAGACTTGAATAGATAAAGTAGCATTGTGACACCTCCAGAGTATCAGAGCAGCTCAACTACTGCATTCAGAAATACTGACATAGGTAACATGTTGCATGAAGGTTACTAGAAAAATATCAATGACATCAAAGAGGACCCGAACAAGACGATGAATTTAAACTGTATCCAGAAAGAAAAGTTAGTAAAGCAGGAAGTAAAATCACCAAAATTGATGAGAAAAATCAGCAAAGAAACTGAGATTTGGGGAAAAATAGAAGTGTTGGAAATGAAAACAAACAGGAAAACACAATTCCAAGTCTGTGGATATAAAGATAGGCAAATGTAGGTCCCAACCCTCATCAAAGAAGCCTCTTTTTTACATTATATGCAACTCATCACAGAAATCTACAACTGGCAGGAGGCAGAGGCAGGGAGATCCCTGTGAATTTGAGGCCAGCTTAGTCTACAGAACGAACTCCAGGACAACCTCCAAAACAATACAGAGAAAACCTGTCTTGAAAAAAAACCAAAAAAATTAAAAAAAGGAAATCTACAACTGTTCAAAATGCAGAACTCAGCTGAGCATGGAGTGTGCAGGCTGAACCGATAAGTCTATAGCACAACCTTGACTCCTGAGGCTCAGGGCACATTGTGAAAGAGGAAACAGAAAGATAGAAAGAGTCAGAGGACCAGGATATCTGCTATGCCCAATGTGTTCTGGATATGACAGTAAAGCTGCACTCATAAAACTTTAATGATATGTTTGTCTAAGCAAGACCTTCAAAATGATGATACCAGGTGATATCCCTAAGTGACTTGGGAAAACTTATGACCTCATCAGTGATGAAGAATGAGAGGCAATTAGTGGTTGCTAAGAGAAGACGACTCCATCTTTTCCCTGAATGAGCCCACTGATAGCTTATCCAGTCCCAAGTAGCTATCTCTAAACACATATAAACAATTCTAAATGGACTCAGCAAGTTCTGTGTGCATATGTTTATTATATATTTAAAGTATATATGTATATGTATATATGTGTGTGTAAATTAAAAAAGAGGTCATAAATTTGAGAGGGAGTGTGGGTAGTATTAGAAGAGTTGAAAGAAGTTAGCATGAAAATGATGTAAAAAATAGAAGCCTGTTTTTATTTTTCCATAAATTCTCCTAAAAGCTTCTATAAACTGTTTGAAGACATTTATAACATCAATTCAATTATCCTAAAATTGAAGTACATTTTAATTAACTGATGAATGGTTACACAAAATTGTATTAATAGCATGTCCATCCAGTGACATAGCTAAAAAGGAATGTGAAGGAACAAAAGACTTAGATGATGTGCATCAGTGAGGAACATTCACATTAATACATGCCTGAGAATATTAGTCAAAAGGACTAATAATACCTCATAAGACTCTACGTACACAAAAGTTCCAAATATGCCCATGCATATTAATAGCAACTAGATTAGTGGGGTCCAGTGGGGATACAACTGGGGCAAAGAAGGCAATGTCAATGGGGAGAAGTAAAGGGTGACTGCAAATTGGCACCCATTTCCCTTGGGCACAGGGAAATGTTCTAAAATTAGAGCATGACTCTGAATATATTAACAAACAAACCACAGAGCTGTCTAATTTGAAAGAGTGAATATTATGGCATATGGATTAAGTGTTAATAAAGCTGACTTTAAAGCATGGAATGACTCTATATCCTTCTTTTTTTCCTCTATAAATGTGATTATTGCTTCATACTTTACCTGAAAAATGTCTAGAAGGATACTCATGTGGAATATATGCCCAGTGGTTTATTTTTCTTTGCTTATATGCCCATCTTCCTTCCTCCTTTTAATTCCACATTTTGAAAATTTTGATGATTAATTGAATAATTTGGGCATAGTCTCAGCTTCTCAGTCAAATTATTTGCATTCACTGAACCATGAACAGTTTTTCTTCCTATTCAGGAAGCTAAGATAATTAAGATTATAACTTTATAGTACTATATATATAATACATACATATATAGATTTGCATTAGTATATAAAGGTAGAAATGTGTGTCCTTATAGTTTAAAGTATATGGATACCTTTGAATCAATCAAATATGGTATTATTATAATGAAAGACATATTCTTTTCCCTGAAAACTGTTTTCCTGCCCATTTCAATTTTATCACATCAGAGAAATGAGCCTTCCTAGAACCATGGAGCATAAAATAATCTCTGATCTCTGTATGCACAAAAGGTGATGCTTGGCCAAGAAGGGAAACTATTAAATGCCATTCCCAGAAGAAGGCTACACCTATGGTGACGGGTAGTGTTGATTAACACCTCAATATAATCTAGAAAACACTGTGAAAGGAGTCTCAACGAGGGACTGCAAAGAAAGAGTTTGCTTTGGGCATGTCTGCAGGAAATTGTCTCCAGTAATCTAAATGATGTGCAGATAGGGGTGGGGGCACCTTTTCCTGGCTTTGATCTAGGACAGTATAAAATTAGAGGGGTGAGCTAAGCATAAGCATTCATGTATTTAATCTCTGTTTTTGCATGTAGAGGTGACTAGTTGCTTCAAGTTCTGCTGCCTTGATATCTCCACACTGACAGAATATAAACTGTTATTGAGATTCTTTCTCTCCTTTTGTTTTTGTCAGAGTGTTTAACCACAGTAACTGGAAAGGACATTTAGGCATCTATGTTATAAATTCTACAAGGCTGACTTATGGATCTAAGCTTTATTATTGGGGAATCCTCCAGATCCTGAGACAAAATTATATATGTTCTCTTTAATAGACATCAATACACATCTGTGTCTAATGCAACATCCTTTCAATAACCAGGTAAACTACATGGTGGCAGACCATTGGATTCCATCAAACAAAAGATAAAGACATCATTAGATAGCAAATATATGCTCTTCCCACTTTGCTATAAGCCATCTGATACTCCCAACAATATACTTGATAAATGCTTAGATATATTACTTTCTTTTGTTCTATTACAACGGTTCATATAACTGTTGCTTGAGATTTCTGTTCCAGGTGGTCCCTCAGCCCTCGAGTCCAAAATAAACACCCAGATGCTGTATTAATTATAAAACTGTTGGCCAGTGTCTTGGGCTTTTTATTGGCTCGCTTTGGCTTAATAATTAACCCAATTCTACTCATCTAAGGATTTCCATCTTGTCTTATCTTAGTGGAGAAGGGTCCAGACCTCTAACTCCTTTGGCAGCTCACATGGTGATTTTTCTGGCAGGCTCCCTGTGCTTACCTCTGCCAGAACACTCCTCATTTTCAATCCCTGCCTATCATCCTGCCTTACTGACCAACAATATTTTATTCATGAACCAATAATAGCAACATATATACAGAAGGACTTCCCCCATCATATAACTTCTTGTTATGACACACATATGACTACTCAGCCAATATAGGGAACCAATTATAGATCACAGTAACAATTCTACCCAAGTTCAGTTGGTAAACCAATGAGGTTTTTTTGGAGATAAGGAGATAAGGATGCAATGTAATTGCATCACCAATACCCTACTCCACATAGTTAACAACTCATGAAAGATGAAATAGAGGCAGAGTTTTTCATCAGGACTATGATTAGCTCAATTCCACGAGCCACTTCCCAAATAACCACACAGAGACTTATTATTAATTATAAATTCTCAGCCAAGAGTGCAGACTTGTTTTTAACTAGCTCTTACAACTTGAATTAATCCACATCTATAAATCTATGTGCTGCCCCGTGACTTTTAACTTTCCTGCATCCCTGTTTCCTTTCCATCTGGCTGGTGACTCCTCCCTCCTTCTTTCCAGAAAACTCTCTGCCTGGAAAAAAAATCTTTCCTAGCCATCAGTCAATCAGCTTTTTATTAACAATGACAGCAATACATAGTTACAGTGTACAAAGATTGTTCCACAGCACTGAAACCCTGGAGTTCTCGGCATAACTTCCAGGCAGCCAAACAGATAAAAAAATCTCCTTTCCACAACTCAGATAGTCAGTTAAAAGGAAGGGACCTCATGAGTCTTGTACACTTCAGCTTTCCCAGACTTGTGAAATCTATTTGCTTCCTGAGCCTCCTGAGACTCAATCTTCCTTTAGCCTTCATTGTCTTTCAGGGAAGGAATGTTCCATTTGGAGATTGCCACACAACACTCCCATGTTCGGATAGCTATTTAAGGGCAACCTGACACTCATATTTGGCACAGGATATATTATTTATTCTCTTTGACATGAAAGTTCAGTTTTGTGTAATTGAGACTTTAACTTCATATTGAAGTCATAGCTTATTTTTACCCAGTTCTTGGATCCTGATCTATGAAATCTCTTAGGAATCTACTGAGTGGTACAGTCATCATCGAATGTATTCACATTTCTAAACCCATGTGAATGACGAGTTTGGGAAAGAAGATTGACTTGGAAAGACAGAGCTGTAATTTGTTGTATGGCTTTCTTCCTTGATGGCAGTTCTACTCTCTCATAAGAACCATGACTCCTTTTCCAAGAGAAATATGCCCAGATTCCTTGAACCAAAATTGTTCTACATGAAAAGAAGGAATTCTTTTTAGAATCTAAAACATTCATCACACCTTGCCTACAACAGGATCCTCCTCCTAACAAGAATGCTACATTTTTGACAATTTTTAATTTAAATTCCAAACAAGCTTGCTTGACATGTCAATCCCAGCTCCCTCTCCCTCCTGAATGGTACATTTTTATTCACTGTGCTTTCACTGTAGACACAACTAATTTGTAGCATCCACAATATTTTATTTAAGTCAACAAAATAAGCCCCAATAGTCTTTCTCTGACTCAGTTATTAGGAGTTCTGACAAATGATTTTGAAGTAGGCTCTCGAGTATCTAAGTCCAAGCTTGTCTGGATTACAAGAACGTTTGTTTTATATAGTGCAGGTATTCAAACTCACCTTTGTGCATGCTATACAAGTACCCTACTGACTGAACTGTATCCCTGGATATCTTTGCAGAGCCAGCTCAGAATTCATGAGGTAAGATTCTTGTCTTTTTTATTCTATTGCCTATGTGTTTTATTAGCAACTGAAGAACTGAGTTTAGTCAAAAGAGCTGCTGCTAGACATTTTCCACCAGCCTAGGACTGAAATGACAGTGAGAGGAAAGAAACCGAACAATGGCAAGGCAACTGACACCTCTATCTTTTACTATTATTTTTGCTTTCCAGGCCCTGACTCAACTCTTACAGCTGCTAGGGATTTTTCAGATCCATGGGGTAAATCTCCCTGGATATGCTGAGAACCCAGGAAGGGAGTTTGAAGTTCTGAGGCTTAGACCTAAGGGGTAAGTGTTGTTGCAGCAGATGAGAAGCTTGCTAGGAATGGCTGTATCACACATTCTTGGAGGGGGACCAATCCCCTTCCCCCTACCTAAGACTTCAGGTAAGGATAAAGTCTCAGCAGTCTTACTGGGGATAAAAATTGGAGTAACTCAGTTAGTCAACTGTGACAAAGTCAAACAGATCACCCAGGGAAAATTGGGAATCCGGTTGTGTTTTATAGCAGACTTGTGGGATATTTCTATAAATATAATAACATTGACCCTACATTTCCTAAGGGAAAGTCCTTAATGTGGCAACATTTTATTACCCAGTCAGCCCATCATATAAGAAGAAAACTCAAAAAAAAGATAAAAAAATGGAGGCCTAAATTCATCTAACCAACTAGTAGAAATCATTTCCCTCTCTTTAACAAGAGGGACCAAGAGGAGGGAAGAACAGAACCAAACATAAAAAAAAAACATAGGCCAAAAGCATGGCACCCACAGTTGGCCATGCCTTTGATAGTTCCTCAAAAGTACAGAGAAATCCTGGGAGGACTAGCTTTGAATTCAAGGAAATTAGATAATAGAAAAAGACTGTATGAATTTTCCACTGGGGTCCCTGTCATATTTGCCAGCAAACTGTCTCAGACCTGTGACATTGGACATTGACTGCCCCAAATCTCTGAAGAGAAAAGGGACTTCTAACACGCTTATTGTTGTAGAAAGGAGGGATGACTAGAGAAGCCAGGAGAAATTCATTTGACCCACTGGAGAACATCAGCGTCATCACTGTGGTAGACTGAATGTAATTGGTCCCCATGATTCCATAATCCCGTAGGGAGTGGCACTATTAGGAGGTGTGGCCTTGTTGGAGGAAGTGTGTCACTGTGGGGGTGAGCTTTGAAGTCTCTTTTTCTCAACTTTCCCTCAATGTGACAGTTACTGGACTTCCTGTTGCCTTTGAGTCAAGATATAGGACTCTCAGCTCTAATACCATGTCTACCTGTATGCTGCCATGGTCCCCTTCATGATAATAATAGACTGATCCTCTAAAACCATAAGCAAATCACATCAATTAAATGGTCATAGTGTCCCATCACAGCAATAAAAACCCAAACTAAGACAACTACCTCTAAGGAATGCCAGTTAATCCTAGACATTGTGAATAGGGAGATTCTCCTTCTTACTCATATGAAGGTAAATTACCCAGTTGTAACTACATTTGCAACTAGACCAACTTCACAGTTCACTACTATTACTGGTTCATAGGTGAGGTGTTTCACTCCCATGCTATTCTGCAGGGGATAGAGGCTCCTGAGTGCACAGATAAACACCCTTAACGATGGGCCAAGACTTTCTCCACCAGAATGCAGAGAGAAGCAGCAGAGAACCAAAACCTTTACTAAAAGAAATTATCTCTAATTTGGGGCTGCTCAGCCACTACAAAGTGACCATGGACCCTCCTTCACTTCACAAATAACCCAAGGGATGACTAAGATTTTAGGCATAAAATGTTATTTACATTCTGCTGGAGGACACAGTCCTCTGAAAAAGTAGGAAGAGCCAATCATCCCTGGAAAATGTATTTAGCCAAGCTTTACCAAGAGACCAGGAAAATGGCTGACTATACCCCCATTGCCTTGATGAGGATATGAAGCATCTCCCAGAACAAAAATTTAAATGATCCCTTTGAGAGATCATCCTTATACAAAAACTCAGTAGTGGACCCTGAGACTCAAGATATCATACTGATCTGTGACAACTTGAGATGGCAGCTAGAGTACTGAACACTCATGTTTTCATTGCCCCAGATCATACCTACGCTGATATCCAGATTAACCCTGGGGAACAGGCACTACTGAAAACTTGAAAGTACATATCATTCAAAATTTCCCCAAAATGGAAAGGACCCTATACAGTCATACTGGCCACTAAAAAAACAGTGAAGGTCACTGAAGTATCTGGATTAATCTTTCCAGGGTCATGTCTGTCCCTCTGATTCCAAAACCAACAGAGACAATAGAATAATCATTCTAGCCCTTTGAAGATACAGAAAACCACCCAAAGATAAATAAGACAAACTGATTATGATTGTTTCAACCTGGCATCTGACCTTGATAACTTTTCTCAGCTTCCTGATCTTTCTTCTGATTAAAACACTGCTGCCTAGGGAACTGTTGCTTCTGATTTGACTAATCGAATTGCATCTCCTTTAAATTCCACTAACCACCACACTGTTATGCCTTTTAGCACTAGGAATGGGTATGTGCAACCAGCATATGCACAGGATTAGGCCCCAGGAGAGGCTTTAATTACCAGGAGCAAATAGGCTCAGTACTTCTGGAAACCCATTATCTACTGGCAATCAGCTGAGTGGGAGAAACTAGTAACATACTTAACATGCATGGTCTGTTCTTGAATTAACTCAAAAAGGTAACCCCTTCCTTATCATATCTAACCTAGGACTCTATTCATTGCTGTCTACACAGCAAAATAGGCCAGATGCCAGATAAGAAGCTTGTCTATGGTTTATGTAGATCCACCCTCCTTGCAGGAAACCCTAAGCTCTAAGGTCTAACCATTGAGCTATAGCCTCTGATGAATGTTTTTCCTTATTCTCTTCTCCTCTGATCTTTTTTAATAGCTAATCCAGCTCAGGCTTCTGTTGGGAGAGCCACCTCCAAACCAATCCAGACTCCCTCTAATAAAAATCAATTAAAGAAGACTCTTGTCAGCTCACCAGGTATAGCCACAAGTTCTCTTGGCTCCAAAGATCAAAGATTGGGTTGTTTATTTGTTTAGGAACACACACATATGTGAGCACACAATCTATGCATGTTCTCACAGAACAACAGTCAATAAAAAAAATGAGCCCTGAATCCAAAATGGAGCAAAGAGGGGCACATGGGAGTGCTTGGAGGAAGGAAAGGAAAGGAGTAAATGCTGTAATTATATAATAATAATTTCCAAAACTGTGTATTAAAAAATCAATTAGGCTGGCTTTCAGGGATAATCCTCCAATAAAGAGAGCCCACTAATAGCAGGGCAAGGGGAACATGCTCATACACACCAGCAGAAAAACTGAATTTATGTTAATGCAATGGAAAAGTACTATAAACTACCAAAATGCCCTCTAAAAAACTGATACTTTAGAAAAGCAAGGAGGCAGTCCTTCAGTCTCAGGCTGGAAAGACAGTAGCGCTGTGTTCCTTTCCTTGGTAGTGACCCCTCCTTCCTCTCATTCTTTTGCCTTCCCTTGGATCACCTCTTCTCAATAAGATTGTGCAATTTATTTACTCCAGCATCTAAGAGGTCAAATTGTAGATGTCCCTTTAATAATAGCTGCCACAAGGAACAAAGAGGGGAATTCATGTGATCATTACCAGGAATGGTCGACCTTGACTTTGAATTATCAAGCTGAGAAATTTGAGGTCACTCTCCAAAGGAGACCCAGGCAAAATATATAGCATTTGAGATAGGAGAGACTACATTTGTCCTATTATGCTCCACATCCTGTCTCAGCTTGAAACATTAATTTGCCTTCAGCTTCCCTAACAAATTAAGGAGAAATGTTTCTCAGAGGGGAATTGGAGGAGGCAAACATAAGAGATAGTTTAACTCAAGGTCTGTCTGTCTGTCTGTCTGTCTGTCTGTCTGTCTGTTTCTTCCTCTCTTTCTTTCTCTTTCTCATACACACACACACACACACACACACACACACACATTTACTGGTGTACTTGGTGGGCTAGTTCCTTCACCTGAATGTCCCATGTACACACACTCCTCTCCAAATGGTTCACTTAGCTTTTGTAAATCTGCAAAAGCCTTTATTTTCAAATCTTTGAGACCAAAAATCAAGAATATGGAAACATCCAGTCCAGACTCAGATAACTGCAAACAAGCACATAATGAAGGATTTAAACTTTCTCAATTTTGCAACTGAATTTAGGTTTCAGGAGGTCTCTGGAGGAGCAAACAGGTGTCTCTCCGACAAAAGGCCATTTATCATCTAATTATAGTCAGGGACAAAGCGGAGAGAGAGAAAACAAGGCCTCAGTCAGCCCTACAATGTCTCAAGGACAGTTTCTGCAACCCCCTTGAAACTTACCCAAACATGCCCAAAGACAAAACCTCAGTCAATTAAAAGGATGTCAATATAACTGCTGCTTGCTTCACCAATTATGTTTGAGATGACATAGCTGTCCCTGAAATTCCCCTAGCTGTGCTGAAAAAGAGTCTACATGTTCTTCCGTCTCAGGGGAGTCGCCATTTTGTTCAGGTGAACAACCTCTAATGTGCTGGTAAATAAATGCCTGTGGCTCTTTCATACTGTTTGAGTCTGGGATCTTCCTTCAGAGTTTTCTTGTAACCCAACAATAAAAAGTTCTCTATCTAGGTATTCAAAAGTGATGAATACAATATTGCTAGCCATTGTCACTCTACTGTATAAAAAACTCCAGATATATTCTTCCTGTTGATGTAACATTGTCCTCATTGTCTAATCCCCATCCTCTGTGTCCTCTACCTTCTCCAGTCTCTGCTAACCACTCATACTTTTCACTGTATTTTCTGTCAGACAGCTCTCTAAAAGACCTTAATCCTTCATCACCAGCCTCCTGAATGTCAGGGTTACAGGCTGCATCACCATACCCAGCTGAGTCCAGCTTCTTTAGAATCGACATGATAGATACCATGTGATATTTTCACCATAAAGTACAGACTGAATGTAATGATCAGAGGCCTTCTACTTCTTATACTATAAGAAAAACACATCAGAAAAAATATCAGCAAGATTTATTTTGATGTGACAGTGATATTTTGTTATTATGTCTATTCAAAATATCGCAAATTCTTGGAGTCTTCACAGTCCAACATCTTAATATTACTTTAATATTTTAGCCTGAAGATGTGGGTTGTATGTTGACTTCTGACTGGGAAATAAATAGTTATCATAATGAATTATATTAAGGCATTGGAGAAATAAGAAACTGAACTCAAAGGTGGTAGATATGTAGAAACAACACCAGTGCATATATTCATGAAATAAAATTACATATAATGGAACAAAAAGAGTGTTGTTTTTGAAATTATAAACAAAATTGGAAAACTTGTAACCAAGTTAAGAAAACTAATGATAGAAGAGATCCAAATTAATAATATTAAAGATGAGAAGAAAAACATTTCAACACATACCAATGAAGTTTGGAAAATCATTAAGATGAACTTTACAAAGCTATAACCAGAATACATAAAGAAATGGGTGAATTTCCAGATGTCTTTGACTAAACAAGAATATCAGAATGCAAAAATACTTTTAAAAGATATATAGCAAGAAATGTAATAGAAAAACAGTAATTAAGAAAAAACTCTCAACAAAAAATGTAGACCAAGTTGTATTTACTGCAGAACTAACTCAACAGAGCTTCAAAGTATCAATACCAACACACCAATGACTCACATCATTCCATAAAATAGAAAGTGGGGATACTTCAATCCCCTCCTGTCTCCCCATGATCTCACTGTGTTGCCCTGATTGACATGGAATTCATAGGCTAGGCTAGCCTCAAACTCACAGAACCCACCTGCTGAGTGAAGTTCAGGCATTAAAATATGTGCCACTATGTGTGACTTTCAATTTTTTTAAAGTCTTAATTGAACCAGATAAAAACAAAAGAAAACTACACACCAATGTCCATACAGGTAGAAAACTCAAACTCTATTTGTATGCTAGGGATAAACACTAACCAAAGGTCCCATAGATTACCTAGGTCTCCTAACTGACACCCACATTCAGGGGGTCTGGGTCAGTCCCATGCTTTCCTCACAGCCATCATCTGGGGTTCAAGAGCTCCCCCTTGTGCAGGTCAGATGTTTCTGTGGGTTAAACCAGCCCAGTCTTAATTCCTTTGCTCGTCATTTCTCCCTTTCTGTCACTGGATTCCAAGAGTTCAGTTCACTGTTTAGCTGCTTCCATCAGGCTCTGGATGAAGGTTCTGTTTCGCAGACTCACTGAGAGTAGGATTGTATGCTGACACTCCCCTAATTCATGTCTAATATCCATATATGAGTGAGTACATACCACGTTTCTCTTTTTGTGACTGGTTTACCTCACTCATGATGATTTCTTCTAGTTCAATCCATTTGCCTGCAAATTTCAGGATTCCATTGTTTTTTTTTCTGCTGAATAGTGCTCCATTGTGTAAATGTACCACATTTTCTCTATCCATTCTTCAGTTGAGGGGCATCTAGCTTGCTTCCAGATTCTGGCTATTACAAATAATGCTGCTATGAGCATAGTGGAACAGACGTCCTTATTGTATAAATGTGCATCTTTTGGGCATATACCTAGGAGTGGAATTACTGGATTTTGTGGTAGACTGATTCCCATTTTCCTGAAAAATCCCCATACTGGTTTCCAAAGTGGCTGTACGAGTTGGCACTCCCACTCCAGCAGTGAAGGAGTTTCGCTCTTTCTCTACATCTTCACCAACATAAACTGTCATTGGAGTTTTTTTATTTTAGCTATTCTGACAGGAGTAAGATGGTATCTCAGAGTTGTTTTGATTTGCATTTCCCGAATGGCTAGTGATGTTGAGCACTTTCTCAAGTATCTCTCAGCCACTTTAGACTCCTCTACTGAGAACTGTCTATTTAGTCTATACCCCACTTTTTGATTGGATCCTTTGGTGTTTTGGAGACTTGCTTCTTGAGTTCTTTGAAAATTTTAGAGATTAGGCCTCTGTCAGATGTGGGGTTACTGAATATCTCTTCCCAATCTGTGGGTTGCTGTTTTGTCTTGCTGACTGTGTGCTTTGCCTTAAAGAAGCTTCTCAGTTTCAGGAGGTCCCATTTATTAATTGTCAATCTTAGTGTCTGTGCTACTGGAGTTATGTTCAGGAAGTGGTCTCCTATACCAATTCATTCAAGGGTGCCTTCCACTTTCTCTTCTAAGAGGTTCAGTGTGGCTGAATTTATGTTGAGGTCTTGGATCCATTTGGATTTAAGTTTTGTGCTTGACGATAGGCATGGATCTATCTGCAGTCTTCTACATGTCAGCCTCCAGTTATGCCAGCACCATTTGTTGAAGATGTTTTCTTTTTTCCATTGTATAATTTGAGCTTCTTTGTCAAAGATCAGGTGTTCATACATGCATGGGTTAATGCCAGGGTGTTCAATTCAATTCCATTGGTCTATCTGTCTATTTTTGGTCCAATACCAAGATGTTTTCAGGACTATAGCTCTGTAATACAGCTTGAAGTCAGGGAGGGTGATGCCTCTGGAAGTTGCCTTGTTGAACAGGGTTGCTTTGGCTATCGTGGGTCTTTTGTTTTTCCATATAAAGTTGAGAATTCTTCTTTCAAGGTCTGTGAAGAATTGTGCTGGGATTTTAATGGGGATTGCATTAAATCAGTATATTGCTTTTGGTAAGGTTGCCATTTTTGCTATGTTGATCCTACCCATCCAAGAGCATGGGGTCTTTCCACATTCTGGTGTCTTCTTTAATTTCTTTTTTTAAAGACTCAAAGTTCTTATGATACAGGCCTTTCACTTGTTTGGTTAGCATTGGTAATTTATGTTGTCTGTGGATTTTGTAAAGGGCAATGTTTCTCTTATTTCTTACTCAGCCCTTTTATCATCAGTATATAGCAGGGCTACTGATTTTCTTGAGTTGATCTTGTATCCTGTCACATTGCTGAAGGTATTTATCAGCAGTAAGAGTGATCTGATAGAGTTTTTGGATCACTTATGTAAATTATCATATCGTCTGTAAATAGTGAAAATTTGATCTCTTCCTTTCCAATTTTTATTCCCTTGATCTCCTTTTGTTGTTGCATTGGTCTAGCTAGAACTTCAAGGACAATATTGAAAAGATATGGAGAAAGTGGACAGCCTTGTCTTTCTCCTGATTTTAAAGGAATTGCATTGAGTTTCTGTATATTTAGTTTGATGTTGGCTGATGGTTTCCTGTATATAACTTTTATTATGTTAAAATAATTTCCTATTATCCCAGATCTCTCCAAGATCTTTATCATGAAGGGATGTTGGATTTTGTCAAAGGCTTTTACACCATCGAGTGAGATGATCATGTCATTATTGTTTCTCAGCTTGTTTTTATGGTGGATTACATTGATGGTTTTTCGTATGTTGAACCATACCCGCATCCTTGGAATCAAGCCTACTTGATCATAGTGGATGAGTTTTCTGATGTGTTCTTGGATACGATTTGCCAATATTTGACTGAGAATTTATGCATCAGTGTTCATGAGGGATATTGGTCTGAAGTTCTCTTTCTTAGATGTGTCTTTGTGTGGCTTGGGTATCAAGATTATTCTTCATAAAAAGAGTTTGGCAAAGACCCTTCTGCTTCTATTGCATTGCACACTTGCATACTTTGAGAGGAATTGGTATAAATTGTATTTTGAATTTCTGGTAGAATTCTGCACTGAGGCCACCTGGACCTGGACTTTTTTTTGGTTGGGAGACTTTTGATGACAGCTTCTATTTCCTTGGGGCTTATAGGTCTATTTAAATTGCTTATCTGTTCTTGGTTTAATTTTGGAAAGTGATGTCTATCCAGAAAATTGTCCGTTTCCTTTAGATTTTCAAATTGTGTGGAGTACAGGTTTTCAATATGACCTGATGATTCTCAGGATTTCCTCAGTGTCTGTTGTTATGTCCCCCTTTTCATTTCTGATTTTGTTAATTTGCATGTTCACACTCTGCCGTTTTGTAAGTTTGGATGAAGGTTTGTCTATCTTGTTGATTTTCTCAAAGAACCAACTCTTTGTTACATTGACTCTTTGTATTGTTTTCCTAGTTTCTGCTTTATTGATTTCATTCCTCAATTTGATTATTTCCTGGTGTCTACTCATCTGGGGTGAGTTTGCTTCTTTGTGTTCTAGGGCTTTCAGTTCTGCTGTTAATTCTCTAATGTAACTATTCTCCAGTTTCTTCATGTGGACACTTAGTGCTATGAACTTTCCTCTTAGCACTGATTTCAAAGTGTCCCATAAGTTTGGGTATGTTGTTTCTTCATTCTTATTGAATTCTAGGAAGTCTTTAATTTCATTTTTATTTCTTCTTTGACCCAGGAATGGTGTAATTGTGCATTATTCAATTTCCATGAGATTTAAGGGTTCCTGCAATTTGTGTTCCTATTAGTTCCTTTGCTTCTTTGTTAAGTTTATGTCTGCTGGTCCCATGTAGTGGTGACAGTGGGGTGTTGAAGTCTCCCATTTTAAGTGTGTGAGATTTTATATGTGCTTTGAGTTTTAGTAATGCCTCTTTTACGAATGTGGATGCCTTTATATTTGGGGCATACATGTTCAGAATTGATACTTCATCTTGGTGGATTTCTCCTGTGATGAGTATGAAATGACCTCCTTCATATATTTTGATTGATTTTAGTTTAATGTCTAATTTGTTAGATATTAGGATTGCTACCCCCACTTGTTTCTTGGGTCCATTTGATTGGAAAACTTTTCCCATCCCTTAATTCTGAGGTAATATCTGCCTTTGAGGCTGAGGTGTGTTTCTTGTATGCTTCAGAATGATGGGTTCTGTCTTCAAATCCATTCTGTTAGCCTGTGTCTTTTCATGGGCGAGTTAAAACGATTAATACTTGTTGGGGGAAGTCCTGTGCATTTGTCAATAAAGCATTGCTGGCCAATAGGAATCTAGCTAGGTGGGACTAGGAGTTCAGAAGGACTCTGGGAAGGAGAAACACAGAGAGTCAAGATGTAATGCCATGGGGTAGGAAGCCCAGAACTATTCTCCAGTAAGAGAAATACTTAGATTAGCAATTATGGGGTAATTACTTAAGTCAGAGCTAGCCAGTAAGAAACAAGCAAGGCCAACAGCTTCATAATTAATATAGCCTCCTGTGTGTTTATTTGGGACTGATGCGGCTCTAGAACCAGGCTGGCGGGAAGGCTTCTCGCTAAGAAAAAGGCTTCTCTTTACATAATGGTGATCAGTAGTGGGATGATGAATTTCCACATAGAATGACAAAAGCTTTAAAGGAATTTTAGAAACAGAAGAATGGAGAGAAGCACAGATTTTTGGTAGCAGCATTTTCTCAGTTGGGCTCTGTTTTGCTAGTGGCAAGCAGAGACTCACGTGGCTTGCTTAAGGTAGTCTTCCTGACTCAGCATAAAAAAAAGCAAGGTTGTTTTAAGAAGCTCTGCTAACAATTAAAAGGTGTACGTACAGCTGGAAATGACAGTGACCACATCTCCAAGCCGGCAGCTAGAGTCATGCTTATGCCTGCCACCTTGGAAAAACGGCGGTTTAAAACAGCCGCGGTTTTACAGATAAGACACATGGCCAGAAAAACGTAAAGATTTACAGTAAAGTAGACTTGGATGAACAAACCCTCTAAAGGTTTACAGTGTGTTTAAAAATATACGTAAGATTGAGAGACAAAATGAAACGGCAAAGTGGTAAATAAATAGAAAAGCCGGCTGTGGTGGCACACGCCGGTAGGAATTGCTGCAGAGGGAGAGGCAGGTAGATTTCCAAAGAGAAACACTGCCTCAAAGAAAAATAAATAAAAGTAAAAAAAATAGAGTAATAATAGATAAATAAATAAGCCATGTAAAGATGGAAACTACACAGAAAGTCTGGATACTGTACGCTATTTTGTTTTTCAGTTTTTTGATTGCTCAGGAAGGAACAACTGCTAAAGTACACTTGATTATAAATGCTGCTAAATTAATTCAACTTCTATCTTTTAAAAATGCCTTGACTTCAAATTTTAAGTGTAAGGATATGTTACTTGGAAAAGGAGTTTTTATTTGTTTCTACAGAAAATGAAAAGCTGAGGATTCCTTCCAGGCTTCTGTGGTTTGACAAACCAAGACCCCCAGAATCAGTGGACCAGGTGTTCCAACAACTGAAACAGCTAAGATGATGGAGCTTTACAGACCAAGAAAATAAGGACTTACACAGGTTTCTGAGTTTTGTCATGATCCCCATGGTATGAACAGCGCCCCCTTCCAGCATGAAGTAGTTTGGAATGAGCAACGTCCTAATTCCCATTTTGTTTATAAATCTTTGTTTCAATTTAAATGGGGTTGTTTATAATTGGCTAATGATCACAGCCAATCTCTTTTTAATGGTAAAAAGGGGAATTATGGTATGGGTATGGTTTTTCATTTATTGAGACAAATTCAAAGTCAATTTTGTGATGTGTGTATTTCTCCTCTTGATTAAGTATTGTGCTTATAATGATCTTTTAAAACATAATACATAATTGAGAACAGATTATAGATAATTACTTATAATAGTTAGAACTTATAGTTAGGTTAGTTAGGTTTTCTAGATATATAGAGATATATTTGAGATAGACAGTCTTCAAACCTTTCAAAGACCTTCAGAAAATGGCATTTAAAGTGGTTTAGGGTTTTTCTTGACAATGAGAAATGTCTTCTCCTGGCAGCACCAATTACATCTGAGAGGAAGATGGGCATCGAAGAAACTTGTTACAGAGTTTGCTTTCAACATGGCAAGATTAGCCATTTGGGCAAGAAACTGCTCTTGTCTGTACTACTTGACTGTTGTTGTATAATCTGGACATGCAGGACCCACAGGAAAGTGACTGCTGAACTCAGTCTTCACAGGGTTCCTGCTTCATGGAAGAGTCTATGAGACTTTCTGCAGGACACAGAGAAATGACTGACAGACTGCCAATGCAGATGGACAGTCTTGAAATTTCCTGCTTTGCTGAGAAATCTTCTGGATACATTGTGGCCTATGGGCTGAAGATGGATGCCCCAACGTTACAGAGGAATTTTGGGTGACTGTCCAGGTGGCAAGATGTCTCTGTCAATCCTAGTGTTTATATATTATCCTTCTGTGGTCTTTGATGGAGTTAAAGACAGATAGTTATAATTATAGTTTTCCTTAGTTATGATAAAAGATAAACTATATATATAGAACTTTGGACTCACAAGAATGGGATGGATGATATTTTCTTTAAATCTTACTAAAATATTGTAACTATGTTCTTACTTGATAACTGTTCTGTTATATATAATTTGATTATATTAAAGTTAAGACTTTCCTTTTTGTTTAAACAGAAAAGAGCAGATGTTGGAGGAAGTCCTGTGCATTTGTCAATAAAGCACTGCTGGCCAATAGGGAATCAAGATAGGTGGGACTAGGAGTCCAGAAGGACTCTCAAAGAAAAAGGCTTCCCTTAACAAATACTGAGGGATATTAATGACCATTGATTGCTCATTCTTGTTGGTTTTGGAATGGTTTATGGTGGTGGAATTATATGTGGATTTCCATGTCTTTTTTCTTTTGGCTGTTGGTAAAGTGGGCTTAACTATTGCCTATGATTTTCTAGTTGTAGCTGACTCCCTTGGGTTGGCATTTTCCTTCCAGAACTTTCTGTAGCACTGGGTTAGTGGATATGAATTGTTTAAATCTGGTTTTGTAATGAAATATCATGTTATCTCCATCTATCGTGACTGAAAACTTTACTGGGTTTAGCAGTCTGGGCTGACATCCATGGTCTCTTAGTGTTGGTAGAAAATCTATCCAGAACCTTCTGGCTTTCAGAGTTTTCATGGAGAAGTCAGGTGTGATTCTGATAAGTTTGCCCTTGTATGTTACTTGGCTTTTTTCCTTTGCTACTCTTAATATTCTTTCTTTATTCTGTATGTTTTTTACTGTTATGAGGCAAGGGGATTTCCTTTTGTGGTCCACTCTATTTGGTGTTCTGTAGGCTTCTTGTACATTCATTAGCACATCTTTCTTTAGGTTGGGAAAGTTTTCTTCTATGATTTTTTGAATATGTTTTCTGCCCCTTTGAGGTGGTTTTCTTCACCTTCTTCTATAACTATTATTCTTAGTGTTTTTAAAGTGTCTACGTTCCCAGTCAGGGAAACAATGTTGTTAAAATGTCAAGGTTTACCCAATAAGGAGACACAAACAGTGACTCAGTGATCCCATGTGGAGTTTTATTGGTAGACAGGGAGGGAAAGGGGGGTGAGACGTAACCAACACGTGCAGAGCTGAGGGAGGGGAGAGTAAGAGAGAAGATGAGATGGAGAGGAAGACGAGAGTAAGAGTAAAAGAACTTAAGCAGGCAGGGGTCAGTCCTTTAAAGAGGTCCTTTTCACCTGCGTGGTTCTCACAGAACTCTGGGCTGGCCAGAGTGTTGCCTGAGTGTATCCTGCCAGGTAACAGTGCAGGCCAGTGTAATGCCTGAACCTTTAACTTAGGTTTGGTCTTTTTATGGTGTCCCATTTTTCCTGGATATTTTGTGTTAGGGATTTGTTGGACTTAATGTTTTGTTTGGTTGATGGATCTATTTCCCTTAGTGTATCTTCAACACCTGAGATTTTCTCTTCAATCTCTTGTAATCCGTTAGTTGCGCTTTCATCTGTAATACCTGACCATTTTCCCAGTTTTTCTATTTTCAGCATTCCTTCAGACTGCATTTTTGCATTTTTTGGTCTGTTTTTTCTTCCATTTCTTGCATTTTTTAGTTTGTTTTTCTCCCATTTCTTTAAGGGATTTTTCTCATATCCTCTTTGAGGGCCTGTATCATTTCCCTGAAGTTGTTTTTTAAGGTCTTTCTCATCTGCTTCATCTGCAATGGGCTGTTCAGGTCTTTCGGGTATAGAGTCTCTAGTCTCTGGAGGTGTCATATTGGTTTTTCTGTTGCTGGGTGTGTTTTCATATTTTCTCCTTCCCATCATTTCTTCCTGTGGGTGCAGGAGTCTCTTCCTCTCCTGGTGGGTATGAGACCATGTTTCCTTCCCAGTGGGTGGGAGCAGGTTCAGTACCCTGGTGGCTTTCCTCTTGTGTAGATGTAGGCTGTCCTAGTATCAGGTCCTTGGCAATTTCTGGGTAGGCAGGACCCTCACCTGTCTCATGTATGGAGAATGGGACTGGGACACTGGCAGTCTCTGGGTGGACTGGCTCCTGCTGGGATGGGAGCTGTAATGTGTAGTAACCTGACCTCAGCTAGTTGTGCACAGATCACTGGAATGTGGGCTGTAAAAAGGCCCAGGCCTACCTAGCCCCGTGGGTGGAGAAAGAAACTATGGTGCTGGCAGTCTCTGGGTGGGCTGAATTCCATCGGGCTGGGATCTGCCTTTCGCAGTCCCCAGGTCTCTGGTAGTTCTGCTCAGGGCACAGGAAGTTAGGCTTGCCTTGCCTGTCCTGTGGGTAGAGAATGGGACTTGGATGCTGGCAATCCCTGAGCAGGCTGGTTCCTGCTAGGATGGAAGCTGCAGTGTACAGTACCCTGACCTTGCCTAGAATAGATTTCTTCAATGAATGGGTGATGTAGTTTGACTTTCTCTACAATAATATGATCATTATCGAATGTTTATTATGTTATGCATAATTGTAAGAAATTTGAGCAGCATGGGAACTATTAAACCTTCATTTTCTTAGAAATAATGTACAAAGACCAAAACTTCATGTATAGTTTCAGATACATTTTAAACTTAACTAAAAAAAAATTCACAAAATATTATCTAAAAGTATCCAATAGTAATGCAGTAGCTTCTCTCCAATTGGCTAGGTCTATGCTTCATTCTTTTCTACTTAAAAAAATAACTCAGCTGATGGTATGGAGGGTTGTGACTTTATGCTCAAATTATAATGTGAATATTTTGTTTTTAGTAACTTCCTTACTATCTGGCCTGGAGTTTGATAAAGCCCCAAATATTTTTTTTAAAAAGGTGATAATTTATGTATTTTACTGATTTCTAAATTAGGGTAATTTAGATATTCATATTGAGATCAGCAATGTGGGAAGCAGCTAAGGTAATTGCTAGAACTCTGTGTTGCACACGTGTGTGTGTGTGTGCGTGCGTGTGTGTGTGTGTGTGTGTGTGTGTGTGTGTGTGTGTGTTACTCAAGTATAAATTCTCAGAAAATCAGAAAATGGCCAACAAAATGTCACAATTTCTGGTTGGTCCGGGATTCCAATTATATATTTTATATTGTTAGCAACTACTTTTCCCATTAAAGAGAACAAAAAGAGTAAGTAAAATGCAGTTTCGTTATCCTTAGGGAACAATTTACTGAGTACACTTACAGCAATGATATAACTAAGAAACCCTTCAGTAGCCAAGATTTTTATGATGATAAACAATATGAATGGGCTTCAGCTTATATTCATATTATATCGACTCCAACTGGAGGACTCATATTATGCATATTTAATTCACGGTCTTGTTTTTTAAACAGTATTCAGTTATACTGAACAGTCTTCTATGTCCCCTTTTTCATGGTTATTTTTTAAATTTATTGCATTCATGTGTTTATTTGTTATTTTATTTATTTACTTAAAGGGAGGTTGGGAGGATACACATGTGGGGATCAGAGACAACCTGGGGATTTGTTTTTGCCCTTCTGCCATTTGTATCCTAGAAATCTGACTTAAGTCACCACAATTGGCAGCAAGTGAGTTTATCACATTGCCAGCCCCATTCTTTTCACTTTTAACAGTGCATCTTCACTTAAATTTGTAATCACATTCGACAACTATTTAGAATATTTCAGTAGACATTTGCAACTTATTTTTAAAGTAAATTTCAAAATCATGCACTGGGTCGAATCCAGCAAAACACATAATTTACTCTAGGGACCAACAAAGACTATTTTAGCTTTACAGGAGTGTAGAGAGGAAAAAGAAACAAGTAAATGGCAGTAAATGCCTAGAAACTAACAGTCATGGGAACTATTTCCACTACTGGGATTGAAGAGGAAAGGAAAGAAATTTAGTTCTTGAATGCATCAAGAAACAGGCCACAGAAAAAAGGCTTCCTAGACAATTAGAGTGACAGATATGTGAAACTATTTCGAGACACTCAGTACCTACACAAGGAGGAAGCCACTGAAGAAGACTCTGGCTTCTGCTTTTGAGTACTCTGCCTTTGTGACAATCAACCAAATGTTTGAGACACCAGAACTTATTCAAGACAATGCAGTCTCCCATTGGACAAACTAGCCCAAAAGCTAACCAAGATCAGGTTATGCTTCAACTGCTGTGTGATGATATCTTACCTGTACAAATAAAGCTTGTCTGGGATGAGAGAATAGAGCTTGCCACTAGATAACCATAGTAGTATGGAGATCTGTACAGATAGACAGGAAGTGAGCTAGTTTGGCAGAAACAGGATATAAGCAGGGAGAAACAAGAACTCTCTCTCTTGTCTACTGAGATGCTAAGGAGGTGTGGCAGTGGCTTGCTCCTTCTCTCTGATCTCTCAGCATTTCTCTCTATATCTGACTCCAGGTTTTTATATGTCTAGACCAATTGAGAACTCCATTACACTTCTGTGAGTTCACAAAGGACAGAGCAGGACAAACATGGCAGACAACACATATGGGAGGTGCGATGTCAAACTTTAAACTTAGTATAATATTTGGGAATAGAAACACTTTTGGGAGTTCATGAGCAACAACAACAAAAACAAAAATAAAATTTCACGCGCTAAAAGAGTTACTCTCAGCCTAGACACATGTGGGGGGGGCTTTGGCCCTGCTCCAAATGATGCAACAGACTTTGAAGATCCCCCATGGAAGGCCTCACCCTCCCTGAGGAGCAAAAGTGGATGAGATAGGGAGTTGGTAAGGGACAGGGGAGGAGGGGAGGGAGAGGGAACTGGGATTGACATGTAAAACAGGATTGTTCCTAATTTAAATAAATAAAAATCATTAAAAAAGAAGAAAAGAGAGTTACTTCATGAAGCCATTGCAGAGTTCCTAGTTAGAAACCTATATTCCTGCTACATGGGTTCTTTTTCTGCAAAAATATGATCTGTGCCTTGGATGAAGAATAAAAACTACAAACATCAAGTAAATAAGATATATATCAAAAATATATAGACTTGATGTTTGCTATTTCAATACAAACTGTGACCCAGAAATTCCATTTTAAATATGTATCTTTGGGAAATATGTACATTGAAGGCATATATAAGTATGTTCACTTGAACAATATTTGTGACA
Source organism: Mesocricetus auratus (assembly GCF_017639785.1). Taxonomy (NCBI): domain Eukaryota; kingdom Metazoa; phylum Chordata; class Mammalia; order Rodentia; family Cricetidae; genus Mesocricetus; species Mesocricetus auratus. The sequence continues at coordinate 41,534,673 of NW_024429195.1, forward strand.
GCCAAAGGATAATCTACAGTGGTATGCACATGGTATATCTATTCATATGAGAACATATACTCTCATAATGAAAATGATAGACTGGAGTGATACTAACAATATGGAAATTCATATCATCATCACATTGAACAAATGAAGCAGGGTAGATGAATATATAGTGTTAGGATAGGTCCATGTATATGTCCATGTTTGTGGTATGTACTTATGGAGGAAAAATATAAACAAAGAAACTATTGACAAGAAAACAGGATGGTGGTGAAATCTGATTGAGGGACTAGGTATAGAAAACAGATCTGATTCTGGAATTATCTCTCTATTGTTCTACTTGGCTCATGTTTACTAAGAAACCTGGCTACTTTATTATTAATATATGGCATATTTATGTACTCCTCTATGTTATAACCTTTTAATACTGTATGTTTTTCACTCTTCTGTGTGTGTTTAGTGTTTTTCAAAGAAAATGCTTTAAAGTAATTACCTGAACTTCTGTTGTTTAAAAATTTAGGATTTTATAATGAAGATCCTTCCTGGGAATTAAATAGATAATCCTTTTCTAGGAAACGTGCTTTTAGATAATTTCCTTTGCCTTTGATTTTTTTATTATAAAATTCATCAGATACAATAAAGTGGAAGAAAAACTGAACATTTTGTTTCTTAAATTTTAAGAAGGCTCAACTTTTTTAAGTCTAATGATGTGTCTCCATTAGAAAGGACAGTTTGTTACCAAGTCATATGTTCCAGTCATCTGTTTTAAGAACAAGGAGAAAATAAACATAACTGGTGAATTGATCTCACAAGAAAGTTGTAGTTTATAAATATTAATAACTGATTATTAAAGTAATTTCTGTGTATCTGTGAAATGTTCAGCTACAAATAAGGCATATCACATTCCCTACCCCAAAGGCTCAGAGATCACTGTGGAAAAGAGGGCAAAATACTCTAAGAGCCAGAGGTCTGAGAGGGGAGTGTGTATGTTTGCTTGCATATATACATATATATATACATATATATATATATATATAGTTATTTTCCTTTAGTAAGCAATCATATTAGAGATATAGGCATATACAGCATGTTCTACTTTCTGTCTTTGAACAAAATACTTTCTGAAACTGTACTAAGGTTTCTTCCTCTGTTAAACCCCTTTTCCAAACATATTTTCTCATCACTTAAAATGTTTCCACATATACAAATCATATTTTTAGATTTGTCTATCTCTTGTTTGCAACTTTTTTCCAGGAGTCCTCTTGCTTTCCATGTTGGTTGGCACATACTGAAGGAATTAGGAATGACTTCATCGAAGGAACAGGATGACCAAATAAAGTCACAGGGTCTTGGAGAGTCATTACTTTCTTTGTACCTTGGATGATTCTGTTCCCAACCTCTACTGGTAGATGGAGGCCCTAGATAATGTAAACTTCAAGTAGACTACCATTTTCCACCACTGCTTCTATGCTCCTGTTGTTTCTGTATCTCCCCAACCATCTTCAGTTGTTTTAAAAGTAAGGGGAAAAGTAGAAATTTTGTTTTGTATTAGTTTGGTTTGGTTTTGCGACAAGATTTAACTATGTAACTCAGGTGGGCTTTGAACTAGTACTTCACTGGCTCCATTTCTAGAGTATGGGGATTATTGGTATGTGCCACTACACCAGGCAAAACAGATGGATTTTTTAACAATATAATATTTTATTAATTTTTGAGAATGTCACACATGCATGTTATATATTTACATCATGTTCTCCTGCCCACCCCTCCCTGTACTTCTCATATCTACCTCCTTCTCTCACTGGCACCTTGAGATCTCTTTTTGTCATTTTTTTTTATAAATCACCAATTTCATTTTGTGCTACCCATATACTCATGGGTGTAGGGCCATTCACTGAAGCATAGTTTACACACCAGAGGCCATACATACCATTAAAGAAAAACTTCATTTGTACTCCAGGAGCTTGTCCCAATGGTTAGTTGTGGATTTCTGCATCTGCATCCATCTTTTCATGGCAGAAGGTTCAGCTTCTCTGGGGTTGTGGATCGGAGGCTAGGTGTCTTTTGCGTTATATCTCCTATCCACTTAAGAGTGAGTACATACTATATTTGTCTTTCTGGGCCTGGGTTACCTCACTCGGGATGTTTTTCTTTTCTAGTTCTATCCATTCATCTACAAATTTTAGGATGTCATTGTACAATTAGTAAAAGAAGTCCCTGTGTGTACACACAAGGAAAAGTAACCTAAATGTAGTGATGTAGCCTGGTGTTGCAATTCAAGTTCCAACTTACAATTCTTTTGTCTGACTAGATGATTTTAAAAACCAAATTGAATGCCTTTCAGTGTGGTGAATATTAATCGTCACCAGTGATGATTAGCTTTAATAATTTAGATTACCAGGAAAAACTCTCAGGGAGGGAGCAGAACTTTGCCAATTTTAAATCATCGCAATAGCCATGTAAAAACTGTCATGAATTAAAGAAATCTCTCTAGCTGGCTCTGCCCACATTATTCCCTCAACCCCTCTACACTCTCTCCCCACTAGATACCTTCCTTCCCATCTTCCAAACCTCAGTAAGCCCATATAACCTGTTCCATTTCACCCTCACAGGAAGACACATGTGTCCCTCTAGTTCCTTCCTCTATACTTAACCTCTCTGGGCCTAAGGACTGTAGCCCATTTATCAAAAGCACATATAAACCATATTTACCTTTGCAAATCTGGGTTAACTCACTCAGAATCATTTTTCTAGTTCCTTCCATTTGACTGAATTTTAATTTAAATTAGAAACAAGATTGTTTTACATGTCAGTCCCAGTTCCTTCTCCCTCCCCTCCTCCCCTACCCTCTACCAACGCCCTATCCCATCCCCTTTCTGCTCCCCAGGGAAGGTGAGACCTTCCATGGGGGACCTTCAAAGTCTGTCATATGCTTTGGAGCAGGACCTAGACCCTCCCTTGTGTGTCTAGGTTGAGAGAGTATCCCTCTATGTGGAGTGGGCTGCCAAAGTCCATTCGTATACTAGGGATGAATACTGATCAACTACCAGAGGCCCCACAGATTGCCCAGGCCTCCTAACTGACATCCACATTCAGGGGGTCTGGAACAGCCCTGTGCAGGTTTCCAGATATCAGTTTAGGGTCCATGAGCTCCCCTTGTTCAAGACAGCTGTTTATGTGGGTTTCTCCAGCCTGGTCTTGATCCCTTTGCTCATCCCTCCTCCCTCTCTCAAACTGGACTCCAGGAGTTCTGCTCAGTGTTTAGCTGTGGGTGTCTGCTTCTGCTTCCATCAGCTACTGGATGAAGGCTCTAGGATGGCATATAAGGTAGTCATCAATCTCATTATCAGGGAAGGGCATTTAATGTAGCCTCTCCACTATTGCTTAGATTGGTAGTTAAGGTCAACCTTGTAGATTTCTGGACATTTCCCTAATGCAAGATTTCTCTTTAAACCTATAATGGCTCCCTCAATTATGGTATCTCTTTTCTTGCTCTCCTCTATTGTTCCCCTGCCTCAAACTTCCTGCTCCCTCATGTCCTCCTCTCCCCTTCTCTTCTCCCCTTCTCTTCTCCCCTTCTCTTTCTCCTGATTCCCTTTCCCTGCCCCCATGCTCCCAATTAGCACCCGAGACAGTGTCCCTTTCCCCTTCTCCAGGAGAGTATGTATGTCTTTCTTAGGGTCCTCCATGTTTCCTAGCTTCTCTGGTGGTGTGGATTGTAAGCTGACAATTCTTTGCTTTATGTCTAAAATCCATATATGAGTGAGACATACCATATTTGTTTGTGTGTGTGTGTGTGACTGGGTTACCTCACTCACAATGATTTCTTCTAGTTCCATCCATTTGCCTGTATATTTCAAGCTTCCATTCTTTTTTTTTCTGCTGAGTAGTACTCCATTGTGTAAATGTACGACATTGTCTTTATCAATTCTTCAGTTGAGGGGTATCTAGGTTGCATCCAGGTTCTGGCTGTTACAAATAATCCTGCTATGAACGTAGATGAACAGATGTCCTTGTTGTATGAATGTGCATCATTTGGGTATATGCCTAAGAGTGAAAATGCTGGATCTTGTGGTAGATTGATTCCCATTTTCATGTGGAATCTCCATACTGATTTCCAAAGTGGCTATACGAGTTTGTACTCCTACCAGCAGTGGAGTAGTGTTCCCTTTTCTCCACATCTTCTCAAGTATAAAATGTCATTAGTATTTTTTATTTTAGCCATTCTGACAGGAGCAAGATGATGTCTCAGAGTTGTTTCGATTTGCATTTCCTTGATGGTTAAGGATTTTGAGCACATTCTTAAGTGTCTTAAGAGAAATACTTAGATTAGCAATTATGGGATAAATACTTAAGTCAGAGCTAGCCAGTAAGAAACAAGCAAGGCCAACAGCTTCATAATTAATACAGCGTCTTGTGTGTTATTTGGGGACTACAACGCGGCAGAGCCCAGGCGATTGGCGGGTGATAAACCAAAGCGGCTAGCAAGGAAAGGCTTCTCTTTATACAAATGGATCAAAGATCTCAACATAAATCCAGCCACACTGAAACTCTTAGAAGAGAAAGTGGGAGATACTCTTCAATGAGTTGGTACAAGAGACCACTTCCTGAACATAACACCAGTGGCACAGACACTGAGATCGACAATTAACAAATGGGGCCTCCTGAAACTAAAAAGCTTCTGTAAGACAAAGGACACAGTCAACAAGACAAAAAGGCAGTCCACAGAATGGGAAAAGATATTCACTAATTGGAGGGCTAATCTCCAAAATTTGCAAAGATCTCAAGAAGCAAGTCTCCAAAACACCAAAGGATCCAATTAAAAGTTGTGGTACAAAACTAAATACAGAATTCTCAATAGAGGAGGCTAAAATGGCCAAGAGACACTTAAGAAAGTGCTCAACATCCTTAGCCATCAGGGAAATGCAAATCAAAACAACTCTGAGATACCATCTCACTCCTGTCAGAATGGCTAAAATCAAAAACACCAAAGAAAATTTATGCTGGAAAGGATGTGGAGAGAGGGGAACACTCCTCCACTGCTGTTGGGAATGCCAACTTGTACAGCCACTTTGGAAATCAGTATGGAGATTCCTCAGGAAAATGGGAATTAATCTACCACTAGACCCAGCAATTCCACTCTTAGGCATATATCCAAAAGTGACAAATTCATACAACAAGAACATCTGCTCCACTATGTTCATAGCAGCATTATTTGTAATAGCCAGAACCTGGAAGCAACCTAGATGCCCCTCAAATGAAGAGTGGATAGAGAAATTACTCAGCAGAAAAAAATAATGGAATCCTGAAATTTGTAGGTAAATGGATGGCACTAGAAGAAACCATCCTGAGTGAGGTAACCTAGTCACAACCAGTCACAAAAAGACAAACATGGCATGTACTCACTCATATATGGATTTTAGAAATGGATCAGGATAGTGCCAGTCTGCACTTCCACTGACAGAGAGTCTGGGAAACAGGAAAGAACCTAAGAGATATGCATGGTACCCCAGAAAAGGGAAATGAGGCAAGATCTTCTGAACAGATGGGAAACACGGCGAGGGGTTGGGGGAAGTGAGAACAGGGAAGAAGAAAGGGGGAGAAGAGGAAGAGAGAGTAGGTCATGGGGGAACAGGAAGGTTGAGTGGGGTGTAGAATAGGGGGAAGAAGGAATCATAGGTTAGAAGACAGATCAGGAACTAGTGTGATCTCTAGTGATATAAAGGGATGACACCAACTGGCAAGCTAAGCAGTAGTGGAGAGACCACCTGGAATGCCCATTCTTGATAATGAACTTGATGTCTATAACCATCCAGGAGCCTTCATCCAGCAACTGATGGAAGCAGAGGCAAACACCCACAGTTAAACACTGAACTGAACCCAAGGAACCCAGTGACAGAGAGAGAGGAGCGATGAGCAAATTGGCAAAGAATGGGCTGGCAAAACCAGCAGAGCCAACTGATCTGAACAGGTGAGAGCTCTTGGACCCCAGACTGACAGCTGGAAGAAGGCCAGCATGGGACTTATCCAGACCCCCTGAATGTGAGAGTCAGTGAGGATCCCTGGGGAGTGGATCAGTGTTTATCCCTGGCATACTAACAGTCATCATGTGTCCATAACACAAAGAGGGATGCTCTCTCAGCCTGGACTCTTAGGGGAGTGCCTGGACCCTGCCCTGAGTGAAATGACAGACTCGAGATATCCCCTATGTGGAAGGAAGTGGCGATAGGGTGGGAGGCTGGGGATATGGTGAGGGTGTGTGGGAGGAGGGGGAGGGAGAGGGAGCTGGGATTGACATGTGAAGCAACCTTGTTACTAATTTAAATTTAAGAATAATAAAAAAGAAATGGGTTCCAAGGGAAAAAAAAACAAATGAAATATTATGGGAATGATACTCAGTTCTGGAAAGGTAATTAAACTGTTTCTTGTGTATTTCATGTGTATAGCCAGAATGTTAACTGTGAACAATATTTTATAAATAATGTTGTGCATGATGCAAAGTTTCTTGGTATGGATTTTCCACTATCATGTTATATCAGCACTTATAAAATATTGAATTTTAGACTGTTTCAGGTTCTAGATTTTTCCCATTGAGGATGTTTGACTGTACTAGAAAATTCCAGAGTTTAAGGCCTGCAGCTAATTCATCACAATAGTAATGATGCCATTGACTTCTGGGAACCACTCCCTCCCATCTGCTTGTTTCTGATGGAAACAAACCTCACTCTTCTGAGAGATTTCAACTAACACAGTATTAACTCTCTGGGAAAATTCAAGCCCTAAAATCTATGAATATTTCTCAAATGAACTCTAAACTGAGTTCAGGGGTGGGATTAATGATCTGCATTAAGTGCATTTGACAAGATAAAGATTTCCGGAATCCTTAACAAGCACGTGGGGCATTCCCTATGCATTCTCATTTTCGTCAGTCTCCAGATTTTGGCTGTTACTTTCTTTTAGACTTTGTACAAAGGACTTAACAGATGACAAGTGATAGCAAATCTGTGACACTCTAAGGCAAGCCGCCTAAAGGATCCAACTGAAAAACTGAGCAAACACCTAAGTGAATGCCTGGGGAAGATACAGAGTTAGATTGTTTCTCCTCTCCCACCACAAACCTGTGATTGGATTACTCTGGCGTTCCCAGGCCACTCCTCCAGCTCACCCCTCATGCAAGAACCACCTCTCTTCCCATGACTTAGCACAGCACCATATATATAGAAGCCCAGTAAACATCTTCCAAATAAACAATATAAGAGGGAAAAGTGAAAGCAATATTCACAGGAAGGCATGGCATAAATAAAAATATTTTCAGTGTAAACACTAGTGGAGAGAGGGATGCCACACACAATATAACATGCATACATATATATATATATATATGTATGTATATTTGTAAGATGTATAAAGTTTGGAAATCAAACTGTAGGAGAGGACCATTCCAAAATTCATATATGTATGTGTGTATGTATATGTATATATGAATATATATATATGTTTATTGTGCAAGTCAACCCAGAATATGGGTTTTGTGATTAAAAGTTAGCCCTGAGAAATGCTCAGTGCTACACTGGGATCCTGAACACCCAATGTAGTCACTGGCCTGTTAATAAAGACCTTCTATTGGCTTAAGCCCACATCTGAGCAGTCTTCTCTGGTGAAAGCCTCACATCAAGCATATCATTGCTTCCTAGTTATCCTCACACTACCATCTCCGAAGGGCCTCTACCTCACACCCTCATGCCCTGGGCAACACCATCCACCTGTGCTCTCTGCCCAGGGTCATTCACCCTCTCCTCCTGGCCTCCTCCACTACTTCACAGCTCCTTAGGTTGCTCTGTTCTTACTCCCTGCGGTCTACCCCCACCCTGTTTACGCTTCCCTGCACTTTACACTCAGGACAATGTATCCCCTGATTGTCTCTCCACATTTCTACCACCACCACCACCTCCACACACACAGTTAGTCAAGGAGATATCTAATGTATAAACTCCAGCAGCTGCCTCTCCTAAGTAGCTTAATGCACCCTCCCAGCCTTCCAGCGCCTTCTTTAATTATCTTTACTTTCCCTTGATACTGCTTCTAGTGCCAATTCATTTCATTTTTATGTGTTTCTTGTGTTTTACTTCTAGCCTATTCCACTACATTTCTTCTTTTACAAATATCCATATATTCAAGTCCACTCTGCACATCCGGCCCATTCTCATTGGGGAAAAAAAGTTATTCCTAAGTATTCTTACTCTCTTGATGAATGGTCAATGAGATTGTCCCTTGGGGGGAGTTGGGGTTGAGACTGAGCTATACTTTTTAGACTAGGCTGGCCTGAATGCATGATACAGTCCAGGCTGACCTCAAGCTTGCCTCACTCAGCATTCTGAATGCTAAGATTACAAATTTGAGTTACTATGCCCAAATTTATTTTTGATTGTCTTTTGCTAGTGTTTAAAATACAAAAGATTTTTATTTTGATTACATATTAAAATACTTTGTTCAACTCCTTATAAGCTCTGATAGTTTGATTGACACCTTAGGGTTTTCTAAACACTAACTCATGTCATCTACAAATAGAAAAGAGTTGAGTTCCTTTGTCTATAAATAATTAAAATTCCTTTCTTTTGCCTGAGTACAAGGTTGGGTACAAGTTGAGAGACCAAGTTCCTTGTCTTGTTCCTAAGTTTAACCACAAAACAAATGGTCATTCAACATTAAGTGTGACATTAGTGACTTTTCAATACTTTCATAACAATATTTTAACGAATAAAACTCAACAAGCATATAAAATAGATGAAAATCCACCTTTTTCATTTTGTGCTACCCTGGAATTAATCCATGCCATCTATGACTCACAGTGGCATTGCCAAATTTTGATTTAGTAGCTTAAAAGACAAGGAAATGCCCTGATTCTGACTTAAAAGTTTTTGCAATCTAAAAAGAAGGGAGTGCGTGGAGGAAAAAAGAAACAAGAAAGCAAAAGGAAAGTTTATCTCTACCGTAAATAATACTGTTTGAGCCCACCCATTTCCCTCCCTCTTCAAGACCCTCTCTATTCGATGCTGGGTTCCAAGCCAGGTGAGCCTGCATCTTCTGGGTGACACTGAGGGACAGTGGCATCTTCCTTTCCTTGGTCAGAATCTACCAAGGGAGGAGCCAGGAGGACATTTACTAGGGGTGGGCTAAGAGGGAAGACAAACCCAGCCTCTGAACCCAGGGAGCGGCAACGCCCCTTTGCTCTATAAATTTGAGCTGCCTGGGCTTGGATTCCAGCTGCAGACAGCCTGGATCCCAGGCAGTAGTGAGTGACAGAGACCCGACAGCACTGCACACAGCTCACAGCTCCGCCTTGCTAGCGCTGAAGGTGGATGAGGAGCAGCTACAAGGAGACTGAGAAAAGCCTGGAGCTGGACACCCTGCCGGTGAGTCCCAGCAGATGTCCTCTAACCTAGGAAGATCGCGGGTCGGCGGGGTGGCAGCTGCGGGAGGCCACTTGATTGCAATGGAACTGAGGGGCTCCAGCACATTGTCTGTTATTGCACTCCCTAGAACTAACTAGTTATCATCCACAGAGAAGATGAGGGATGGGGTGGGTTTCTTTGCAGCTTACTCCAAATTTTAATGTTCAAGAAACAAGCCAGCAAAATTTTCTCCCCCCCCCCCAAGTGAGTCTAAACTGTAACCTGAAGCTTGTGCGTATACAGGGCACCCATCTGGAAGTTATGCTGCTTTTAGATAAAGTTAAGGGGAACTTTGACCTCGTCCCCTGCTTCCCAGACATTCTTCTCTCCCTACCTAGAGCTCTCTGCACACACTGCCAGTGGGTCCTTGGCATCAGACCCTGGGAGTACCTGGGACAAAATTAGGCATTCTGAAGTGTTTCCGGAGTCCTTTGATTCACTGATGCCACAGAGGGGGAGAAGCTCAGGCACTAACCCCAAAGGCTGCAGCCTTGGCCTTTGCACATCTGCGACTGAGGTGGGGTTCTTAGCCAAGGTCCATTTCTGGGTCCTCCACTCCTCTTCATCTAGCATCCCATTTTCTCAGTTCTCTGTCTCAACAGCCAGCCAGCTGTGGTCTCCAGACTCCAGTCAACCGTCCCCAGGGCTTTCTTGTCTCCCTGAATATTGGCTCCTTGCTTGCTATCCCATCATTGAGGGTCAATATCCCACAAGCCACACATCCCTCCTGCCCCCTACAGTCCTGTGCAGGAAGCTGATCACGTTTAGTTTAATTCCAGTAAGAGAAAGTAACAGTGAGGGAGACAAAAATCTCCCCACTCCCATATCATAACCCTTGAGCCATTTGTGTCACCTCTAGAAGACGCTTCAGCCCCCAAATTATTCACCTCGTAGCTGCCTCTGGGGAGGCTCCTGGGTGGAGGTGTTCCTTTACCTCTCATTTCCTGGGGTTTAAAACAAACAAACTGCCGAGTAAAACGGAAAAACACTTGCCACATCTGCCTTAGTGTTTCCCCAGCCGTAAATATCTCATCCATCACCCCTTCTCAGCAGGGTACAGCAGAGAAACAACTAGCTGTGTGGTACGAAGGCGCTTTTCAGCAACTCAACCCTTCTCTCTGCTCTTAAGGTCTCTTCTGTTCTAAATTTCCTTAGCAAGGCATAGTGTGCACACCTGTCAGCCCAGCACTCAGATGATGGAGGCAGAAGGATTAGGAGTTGAAGACTAACAAACTACATAGCAAATTCCAAGTCTTCCTGCCCTGCGTTAAAAAATAAAAAACAGTCAAGAAAAGCACAAAGCCTTGATGCTTTTCGTATTCAATTACTGTTAAAATAATAATAATAATATAATTACCTTGATAAGTCTTCAAAACTGTCTAGTTCTGCTTCTATATTATCTAATATGGATAAACATTCAGTTTTCTAGTGATGGTTCTAAATGTTCTTCCCCAAATTATGAGCGGCAGTTCCTATAACGAAGCTTATGGTCCAGGTAGTCACCCAAATACAGAGGTGTCAGCCATGGCTAACATTTCATGATTGGAAGTACTGAGTCTGCAATCGAGTGGCCTCATTTCCTCCCTGACTGCATCGCTCTTTGATCCCTCATGGTATTTTGATTTCTGGTTCTACTCACTTTAAACCAAGCAAGTGCCCCCAGGAACTCCCAACTCAGGATTGTCTGCTTTGGGGAAGACTTGTGATTTTACAGTCCTGTCTCCAGATTGTAGAGTGTCATTCTGCCACTGTTGTTGTGGCTGTTATTAGTCTTCCCTCTGTCTTACTCTGGACCACTGTTCAAAGAATAAACTAGTTTATGAATCACACAGCTTTCTCACTCTGCTTTCCTAGTTTGAAGTCAGGCTGTATTTGTGTGTTCATGTGCATTTGTACTGTCTGGGCTCGCCACCCTGTTGTGTTATGAGCAGTTAGTTAATAGCAATAACTGTTATCTGTGCTGACTTTGAGGGGCAATAGAAAAGGAATGGTTAATTTCCTACTTGCCAAAGCCAGGGTGAAGTCCAGTTTCACTGCCACCACTGTAACCCCCAACCCCCCACCCCCATCCTGAGCTGCTCTTACTGTGTAGCTTTCAAGAAAACAGAGATGTTAAATTTTCCTTCCAATCCTATGCTGTGAACAGAGATGTAATCTCTCCCTCATTTACATGTTTTGGCTGCCAGGCTCAGACTCTCCTGCTTCTAGGCCTCTTGCTTACCACCGAATCTAGTCCTTTTTCTGTTCAGTCACATCTGGTGACTATCCAAGAATTTCCTAAGCAAGCTAGTAACTTAAACTTTTTGTTTAAGTCTAAACACTACCAAAATTAAAAATCTGACTTTAAGGCACACAATGAGGTAAAACAATAGATACAGTGAAAATATCCAAGATCAGTTTGGCAGTGTTTTATTGTTTTTTAATGGTTTATTTTTTTACATCCCAACTGCAACTTCCCCTCCCTCCTCTCCTCTCCCTCCTCTCCAACTACCCCTCACCTTTGCCTCTGCTTGCCCCTCCCCCCATCTACTCTTTCTATTCAGAAAATGGCCTACCTCCCATGGTATATTAACCTGCAATGTGAATAGGCACCTCCTCTCCTGTTAAGAATAGACTAGGCAACCTGGTAGGAGGAGGAAAGGGTCCCAAAAGCAGGCAACAGACTCATAGACAGCCCCTGTCCCCACTGTTAGGAGTCCCACTTGAAGACCAAGCTACACAACTGTCACATATATGCAGAGGGCCTAGGTCAGTCCTGCATGCTTCCTGGATGTTGATTCCCTCTCTGAGAACTTCTATGAGTCCAGGTTAGTTGGTTCTGTGGGTTTTCTTATGGTGTCCTTGACTCCCTGGCTCCTCCACCTCTTCCTCAGGATTCCCCAAGTTGGTCTAATGTTTGGCTGAAGGTCTCTGTATCTATTTCCATCAGTTGCCGGGTGAAGCCTCTCTGATAACAGTTGTGCCAGGCACTGATATAAGAGTACAACAGAATATTGTCAGGCATCATGTTGTTGACCTTTTTGGTTTTGCTTTTGTTGCTTCCAGTCATGTTTGGTTCTATCCTAGGTCTTTGGGCTATCCATCCTCTGGATCCTGGTGCTCCAGGCAGCATCACAGGTGGGCTCACTCTCTTGGCACCGGTCTCAGGCTGGACTAGTCATTGTTTGACCCCTCCCAGAATTTCTATGTCACCTTTACCCCAGCACATCTTGTAGGCAGGACAAATTGTCGGTTGAAGTTTATGTGTCTGGGTGAGTGTCCCAATCCCTTCACTGGAAGTCTTGCCTGGTTACAGGAGATGGCCAGTTCAGATGACATGTCTCCTGTTGCTGGGAGTCTTAGCTAAAGTCACCTTTGTAGACTCTGGGAAGTTTATATTGATTGCACTGGGTTTCTACCTCACCCCCCAAATGACCTCCTTTTCCAGTTGCCTCTTCTCCCCCACATCTGATCCCTCTTGTTCCCATCCCCACTTGCCCCGAGTCCATCCATGTAGTCAGTTCTGTTTCCCCTTGAGCCAAACATTCCCCCTTGAGTCCTTTAGGAATGTTTTAATCCTATGTTATTTTGCAAACAGGACATATTGTCTCTTCAGTGCCTCACAGCTGGAATGCACTATCACTTTTCTTCAAAATTGCTTCAAGAGTCCTCTTTAAAAATTACCTGAAGTCATTGAGTAAAATGGCCTGTGTTTCATCTCACATATTAAATCAGAACACTAAAATGCTCATAAACAAAAGTAAGCTGTATTTAATTTCTTTTTTAAAGATTTATTTATTTATTTATTTATTACATATACAGTGTTCTGCCTACATGCCAGATTGAATTGTAGATGGTTGTGAGCCACCATGTGGTTGCTGGGAATTGAACTCAGGACCTCTGGAAGAGCAGTCAGTGCTCTTAACCTCTGAACCACCTCTCCAGCCCCTGTATTTAATTTCTATCCTAGATTTGCATACATGTGCAGTGTCTATTACATTTGTGGTCTGAATTTTAGCTCCTTAAAAAACACTTTTTAATGAATTACTATCTAACACCATTTTAACTCACTAATGTCTATAGAAATTTAAAGTAATATTAAATTTGACAAATGACCACAGGTAATTTACTCTTCTAAAATACATAATTCTGTTGTGGGGTAAGCATAAGGAACCATAAACATTCCAGATATTTAATTAAAGCATTGTTCCTTTAATGTCACTTTGACAGCTGGAAAAAGGAAACAAAGTGAGTTTAGAACAGCCGTGGGTGTGCCAAGGGGATATTGTTGTAGTAAAATGAAAGTTGTCAAATTGTCAATTTTTTACTTTTGCTTTTCATAGCAGATGTTAATGGGGGAGAAGTTCCTTTGCATATAAAAACTAAATAAAATGTGTGATTGCCTTATTTTAGATTATTTTTATAAGACAATTTAGAAGTATTTACTTTTGTTTTGGTTTTATTTGCTCAGCTCCTAAGGAGGCCAAAGAGTCTCCCAGACAGGCTAGTAAATTAAGAATTTTGTTTAGAAGTTTAAGTCTAAATATTTCAAAGGCGAAATAGTTGTCTTGAGAGCAGCATCTTGAGTCGGAGTGAATGTCTAGCTAGAATGTGCTGGTGCTATTGAAGCGTTCTTCCCGTGTGCAAGAAAAGGTTCAGTTGCTTGCCAGACTGACATTTAAAGCATTGAGGCTGGGACAGGGAAAACAGTCAACACAAGGTTGCTCCAGCTGAGTGTTCCTTCTCAGCTCAAGTTTCTACTGGCACTGTCTTCAAACTTTAAATTACAGAATTAATAATTCTTCAGTTTGGGTCAACTTCTACATGGTTACTCATCCATTTTATGTACATAAATATGCCTTGATCTTTGCCAAAATGTTGAAAATCTTCTTTCGATCAATTAGTTTAAATATCAGTGGCTAACTACAAGGTAGGAATATGGTTGTGGGCTCTTACAGAGTTCATGTTTTGCTAATGTGTCCTTATGCTGATTTATGTTTTCTTTTTATATCAATCACAATTCCTCTTCTCTGCTTTGCACAAATGAAGAGTTGTGCATGTGAGACAGAGGTATCAGCAAGGGGAATAGTATAGTTCAGATGACAAGATGACACATCAAAGGAGAAGAGTGACAAATTGCCCAACACAGTTGTTGGGCAAGCTAAGAATATGTTTAGAAAGAAGGTTTTAAAAACCACCCCTTCCTTTTAGGCCAGATGGAATATATACTATGGCTGTTCTGTCCAGTTCCCACCTTTTGTAATAACCATCACTTCTTTCCACATCTAAGACTGCCACTCCTTCAGTAACAGGGATCATAGAAACATAACTTCATAACACCCTCAGGCTCTCTCTTCCTAAATACTCCACTCTACTGCCTTGCCTTTTGTTTGTGACTTGGTTCTTTTCAGTGGACGTTTGGAAAGTGTTCAATGCATTTCCAGACCCCTGTATTTTGGACGATAGATGTTAAAGTGAAACTGCCTTTCTAGTGTCACCTGGGTGTATTGTCTATTGTGAGCAATAATCCTAGTGTCACCTGGGTGAATTGTCTATTGTGAGCAATAATTCTAGTGTCATCTGGGTATATTCTCTATTGTGAGCAATAATTCTAGTGTCATCTGGGTATATTGTCTATTGTGAGCAATAATCCTAGTGTCACCTGGGTGTATTATCTATTGTGAGTAATAATTCTAGTGTCATCTGGGCATATTGTCTATTGTGAGCAATAATTCTAGTATCACCTGGGTGTATTGTCTATTATGAGCAATAACATGGCTTCAACTTGATGCTTCAGTCTTATCAAAAGGGAAATTAGACATCATTGGCATTTTGTTTCAGTCTGAAGGAGTAATAGCAAAAGAAAAGCAAAAAGAATAAATTTTCAAGGTGTATAGAGATGTCACAGTGGTTAAGAGCATGTACTACTCCAGAAGGTCTAAGTTTGGTTCCCATCACCCATGTCAGGTGGCCTGTAATTCCAGGGGATCTGACACATTTGTCTGGGCTCTGTGAGCATTGTACTCGTGTGCACATGAACACACAGATACACACATGCATATGAATATAATGATAAATTGTGTTTTAAATAAAAAATAAAAGCTTGAAGTATAAACCAATGATTCTTTGTAAGTGAATAAAAAATATCAACACATTCTGGAAAGATTAAATGTCTACTTATCAAGCACACCTTACTTTCTACCCAGAATTTGCTTGTCAATCATAGTGAGATAACACTGGTATGAACTTTGTACTAAAAAAGAAAATGCTAGCAAAGTTGAACTGTAGATGTATAAGATCTATTATCATGTTATATTTTAACTTAGCATCCATGTCTCCAGAGAGCATTTAGAATAAGATGACATTGTTTCTCGAAGAGACCTTCTTTTTCTCTTCATGTTCTGTATAGATATTTGGAAGAATGCTAACCAGAAAGTGATGCTGCAATGATAAACGGCACACTTACTGAAAGTAAAAATAAGTATTTATTATAGAAATTACTCACAAGAGACCAAACAAGTAACCCAGATGAGCCGAGTAGTTTTCTGCCGCCGAACTGGAAGCCGAAAGCTGGAAAAAGAGACCGAGACTTCCGCTGTTCAGTTTTTTATACCTTCCGCCGTAACGCCCCTAACCATGCCCAAAAGTGGGCCTGGCTAGTGACGTAGTTCACCGCCTACTTCCGTATATGTCTTTAGTCATGCCTAAAGTGGGTGTGTTTAGCGGTGCGGTAAACCGCTCTTTTATTACCTCATCTGTGTGTGCCTCTAGTAAGTCACATGGTTAATGGCGGCACACGGTTTCACATGGTTTCCTCCTACAAGGAAGAGATGAGAATCCCATGACAACCACTGAGAACATCCTAACTCTATATAAGGAAAAAAATATGCTCTCAAAGTGTCATCGGTAATTTTATTCTTTTTCAAAATACTCTTATCATGCTGTGCTAAGACATTAGGAAACCACCGTTCTTCTTGTCCTACCTTTCAGACCAGATGGAATGTGTACTATGGTTGTGCTGTTCAGTTCCCACCACCTTTGTAATAACCACCACTTTTTTCCACATCTTCAGTAATAGGGACCACATCCATGTATTATTAACACTGCATAAAGCTGTGTGTGGATTGGTTGTTCTCAGTAGCAGTATGGAAAGCATTCAGTGCATTTTCACATCCGTGTATTTTAGGAGATAAATGTTACAGAGAAACTGCCTTTTGAAGGTCGTCTAGATAAATTGCCCTATTATGTCCCAGAAAATGACTTAAAGTTGATGCTTCAGCTTGCTAACAAGATAGCTAGACATCAGTGACATTTTCAGTCAGAAGGAGAATGGCAAGAGAAAGGCAAAGAATGAAAAAGAAGAAAAGGTTGAAATAAAAACCATTAATTCTAAATGTGTTGAGAAGCAAGTAAAAAAAGACTGGTTAGCATATTCTGGAAGGAAATTAATCTCTACACATTATTCATGCCTCTTTCTACCCCTAGCCCACACTTTGAGTTTATTACATCTCAAAATAAGAGCAGCCATCCACAGTGGCCTCACACCCACAGGCTAGTACCCTGGGTATCACCTGGGAAATTATCATGAAAGCAAACCTTGAGACCTCACACAGACTTGCTAGCAAGAATCCACATTTTCACAAGAGCACCAGATTTAAAGACATCAAAGTTAGGGAAATTGAGTATAAAATACCTATGCCTAGGACTAAAGTTATTACCTTAAAAATTATTTTCTTGGTCTTTTAAAAAAGATAACATTTTAAAAATATTTCAAAACTTTTTACAAAGTAGCAGACTTCTTTCTGGCAATTTTGTACATACTTGATTTGTGATGACACCCACTGACTATGTCCTCTCTGGTAATTCCCTACCTTCTCATCCCTAATTAAACTTTATATGCCAGTATCTCCCTTTTTCCCTTCATATTGCATGTATTCTATTACCCTCCCTACTCCTCTTCCTGGAAGCCTGTTTTCTCCCTTCCTTACAGGCCCCCTTTCTACTTTCTTGGCCTCTGGACACACTCATTACCACATAAATAAACAGATCAGAATTAAAACCTAGGATCCACATATTTGAGAGATCATGTGTGTTTGTCTTTCTGGGCCTTGGCTACTCCATATCATATGATAATATCCAGTTTCATTTATTCTCCTGCAACTATCAGTTTTATTTATCTTTATGCCTATCATTATGTCTATTTATTTCATTATGTCTATTTCATTACCCATTTACCTTTTGGTGGGCATCTAGGCTTATTCCATTTACTAGCTATTGAAAATAAGGCAACAACAAGCATGGATGAGCAAGTGTCTCTGTAATAGGATTACGGTCTTTTGGACATATGCCTAGGAGTGGAGTGGTTGGGTCATATGGCACTTTTATTTTTAGATTTTTGAGAAACTATCACACTGGTTTACACAATGGCTGCCTCAGTTCATACTCCCACAAATCACAAAAAGAGCAAAATGATCTATGGACTTAATGCATTCCTGAACAAAATCCTGACACCATTCTCCACAGAAGCAAAATCATATTTTGATAAAACTATGATATTGATCTTTACTTAATCTTCACAAATACTCTCTGAGATAGTTGCTACATTGTCCTCTTTTTATTATCTGGAATACTGAAAACAAGAAATAGCTCTCCTAAGTATAATAACTGATAAAACAAAATTTTAAACAGTAACTCTAATCCCAAATCCTATGCTCTTAGCCTCAGTCCACAGACTATTCTCTACTCTAGGCTACCTATGTTTTAATGAAAGCTAAATATTGGAAAATTTAAAATTAAATTTTTAAATCAAGTCCTATTTTAATTATTTGGAAAAAGAAAACTACAAGATCTACTCTATTTTATTTAAAACCTGTGACCCTAAGCACACTGATGAAGAAGTCTAATTTTGTTTTATTAGAAAAAACACTAAAATTAGGACAACCCATTCAAATTCATTGGTGCCTATACACTTAATATGTGAATCAGGTGGGGGATGTGTGCACACCAGTTTTCCTTAGCCTGGCTTTTTCAAAGGAATGGTAGGTCACCCCAGTGTCACTTGTCTAGCTTAGTTACATGGGAAATGGAGACAGGAAGATTCCTTCAAATAATTGAAGATCACCCTGGGCAAGTAAGAAAAATATTCTTAAACTATAAAAGGAAAAGGAATGATGATATAGTTTAAACATTTTTTGTTGTCTCAACTAAATTTACTCTTTAACTTTCAAGGTTATAATGTTTTAAAGTTACCTCTTGGGCAAGTCAAATAAACTGTTCACTATGCCAACTTAAATTAGAAATTGTTGTATTTAGCTGTTACCATAAATGCTAATTTACTTCAAGCATGGTTTTTTAATAAATAAATAAGCCATAGTTGATTACTTACCCTCAAGAAAGTGACCCTCAAGTGTTCCTTCAACAGAAACAAACCAGAATTTTAGTTTTAGACAAACACCACCTGAAGAGTAGTAAGTACTACAATGGTGATCCTTCTATATTTTTTCTGAAGTTCAATAGAGTTCACATCCTTTATTATCTTAGTATTTCATAGGAGAACCAACAGTATAGGAAAAATCATTTGATAATGGGTGAAAATGACAAAATTCTTTCATATATGTAATGTTTAAGTCACCTGTGTGTTATCCCCTTAAGAATTCTTAAAGTTAAAAATCCTCCTATTTTTAAAATGTTTCAAGTCCACAGTGAAAAGTAGTAATTAATTAACAGTTATTCCCTGGTTAGATGGCTCTAGAAAGCTAATGAAAAGTACTTGCCACCAAACCTGATAACCTGAGTTTGATAATCTGGATCACATGGTAGAAGAACCTAAAAGTCATCATGTGACCTCTACACATAAACAATGGCATTAATGAGCACACTCCTCTCTAAACACAAATAAATAAATGTATTAAAAATGATGGTTATGTAGTGAAAAGTAGCAAAAGCAAGTTCCTGGGAAACCCAAGGAAGCTATTTAACATGTAAAATATTAGTTTCTGTGACATGGCATGAGCTTTCTAATAGATTACAACTTTCCTGTAGTTACAACTTGCATGGAGAAGTAAAGTAGAAAAGTTTTTCCTTCAGGGCTATTAATGTCTCAATTAAAACTAAGTAGAGGTGATGGCAGAGCAAACCAATAGAAGAAAGCCATCTGAAAATTTCAAGAAAGTGAGAGAAACCTCTAGTTATTTCCAAGTTAAAGAAATGCCAATCCAATCCAATCAGTGGATTCAGAAAAAAAAGATTTCATGAAATCCAAGTTTTCATCATTAAACCTTTGTTGGAGAAATTATAGATGTGAACTTGCAAATATTTATAAAGAACTTAAGAATATACAGTTTGGTCCAATGAGGTTGTTTTAGATTTATCCTGCTGACACATTTATGCAAGTCTGCACAAAAGTGCTTATGTGATCATGGAGACATGTTTTGACAGCTAAAGGGGAAATTGGGGGAAAAGATTGAGGCCCAGTAAAAGTTGGTTGGTTAAATAAATTATCATCAAGAAAATTATCAAGAAATGTAATGCAAATACAATATAGCCATCAGTAAGGTTGCTTTATGAATGCTGATGTAGACAGTTGTGTTAGACACAGTGGTAAGTGGAATTAACAAGTGACAGACATGAGCAGAGTAGTAAAATGAATAATAGAGAAACAACATTTAGGCTGGGGATGAGGCTCAGAGGTAGAACAGTTGCCACACATGGTTGAGTCCCTGAGTTCTATTCCAGGCATAGAAGTCGGGAACGGGGGAAGCACACAGAGAGAACAATATTATGCATTTCAAAGTTCTAGAAGATAAGCAAGAGATTGCAAGTTTAATGACATATACAACGTAAATCCAGAGACAAAATGAGATAGGATAAGGAGTCACTTTTATTTTAAATTCTTCTGTAACAACACTTACACTACCTGTAGTTACAACTTGCATGGAGAAGTAAAGCAGAAAATTTTTCCTTCAGGGCTATTTTTAAATTATGTTTCAACATCAACAGTAAAACCTTTGAGCTAAAAATAAAAAAATTATTTATACAAATTCAACTGTAGATTTAAAAATAAAACTCACATCTTTTATCACGTTTTCTTTTGTTCTGTTTTTAACTTAGTGTTTGTGTCTCCAGAGAGCATTTAGAATAAGATTGCATTGTTTTGCCATGAAATATTTTTTCTCTTTCAGTAGTGTTTGGATATTTGCAAGGATGCTGAACATAGGCAGACAGAATATGAAAGTCCTATGACAGTTACTTAGAGCTTTCCAACTATACATAAGGAAAAGATTAGTCTTCGATGTGTCACTGGTGATTTTATTCTTTTACAAAACATTCTTATTATGTAGTGTTAATAGTTCTTATGTAAATTAATAAAAACTGACCACAGTTATGAATAATTTTGTTTTTTTCCTGGTTGAATATAGAGTAGATGGGTATACAATAGCTTTGATTTTAACTGTGTAAGCACTGCAATCATTCCAGAAAGCAAGGAAAAGGTCTTGTAGCTCCAACATTATATGTATCAGTCATTTGACCTAATCTTTAATGAGAGTAGCATAAGAAGACACACACACACTCAAACTCACACATGCCTACACAAGTGTATACACATACATACAACACATGAATATACACATGCATAGATACATACATACACACACGTGTATACACATGCTTACACACAGATACACACCCCCTACATACACTTGTTCTGTGAAAGAAACAGGGAAAAACAAAAAATTAAAATCAGTCTCACCCCATTCATTTCAATATTCAGATTAAGAATATGTGCATTAAGATCTGTGAGCCCAGTCAGAATGAATGCATCTAGAAACACCCCCATACCTAAAGCTCGGGTAATACTGCAAAAGAGGGGGCAGAAAGACCATATGAGCCAGAGGATGGGAGACTTAGCTGTGAGATTGTGTCTCCTAGTAACATCAGAAGTTTCACCAACACGATTGCCCAAACATGGCCTGAACGCAGATGACACCAATTGTCAGATGCTATATTTGCAGGGCTGCAGTAGGAGCCAGCCAAGCAGCCTGAAGTTCGTACCTCAGAGGGGGAGTGTGGACTAAAGAAAGGCTAGCTAAAGACGTTAAGGGAAAAGAGGAATAAAATCGGGAAGGCAAATCAGTCAAAACTGAAATGCCACAAGTTTATTTTTCACCAGTCTTATATACCTTAACCAGAAGGTATATAATCACACCTTAGATTCAACTTCTCGCTAACTGGCATTGAGGGTCAGGAGTAACCACACCTCAAACCAGGTCAGTTGCTATTTAGAATGAGACATCCAAGGCCAAGATAAAACATCCTTCTGCAGCCACACCTTTGACCTTTAGGTCTTATGACTTACTGAGGACATTTGAACTCTCTGTCCTTGAGCCAAGATGAAGTAGAACCATCTTTACGGACACTGACAACCAATGAACAAGTCAAAAAGGAGGGGGCAGAGGAGGAACCCATGATGTCACAACCCTACACAAAGAATTATAAGCAAATGAGAAAAGCTGGGGGTGGAAATGTGGTCTTCCCCGTGGAAGAGCACACCAATTGGTTGTCCAGTGCAAATAACCCTGAAAGCACATGTACAAGTAACATTATGTAGACTGAGCAGGTGTATTTGTTAGTATTCAGGCATCTGTATTGGCCTGTCCTTGGGATTCTGACAGGATACAACCTCAGCTGCAGCCACTAAGAGCACCACCTGTGCACATTCACTATGTTCCCTTTTTAAAGGGCCCTGCCCATCCCTCATCCCCTCCCTTTCTCTTTCTCTCCCTCTCTCTGTTTCTGTCTCTCTCTCTCCTTCTCTATCTCTCTTCTCTCTCTGCCCCTCTTTCCTCTTTTCTGCTGCTCTTGGCCCCAGAGACCTATCCCTAATAAAAAACCCTTCTGCTTGAACCCTGTTGCTGGGCATCTTTCTCTTGCACACTGCTTTTCTTAAATTACAACAATATTTAGCAATATAGCAGAAAAGAGGCCATGAATTTGAAGGAGAGTGGGAAGGGAATATAGTAGGGCTCAAAGGGAGGAAAGGGAAGAGAGAAATGTTGTAATTATAATCTCAAAATAGAATATATGCATGTATGTAATGTTAAATGTAAATAGTGTCAGAATTGCTGAGTTATATCCATGTACACTGATGACAAATCATGTAAGAGATACACAACTCCCTAGCAAAGACCCTTCCTGTCCACAAGTGATTGTTCTGAGCTACATTCTTGTCACTGTAAAGTCTGTCAAGATCAGCCAGTGGCTTCTCTTCAGCAGCCTATATAAGGTCTGCTAGATCACAGACCTTAACATATGACACAGTTCCCTTCAGGAAATCCACATGTCTCCTTCCTACAAACTTAATCCTCTACTCCAGTCAAAGAGAGAGAGTTCTAAATGCCAAGTACAGTTTCATGAAAGAGAAAAATCATTCTACAATTCACTTTGTTTGAAACCCCAAATTATTTCTGAAACACACATCAGCTTTATTTAAGTCTATATAATTGGTGAGCATCTACTGTTATCAGGTTTTAACCTTACAAAATCCCCATTTATTTGAAATGACATGGATGTAGGCAAATCAACCAACAGCTATATAACATAATCCTCCACTCAGTAAAATTTTAGGTATCTCTTTCACAGTGTTTAAAGAAATCAAGAATTCAAAACAAAAAATCTGATTAAAGAGAGAAATATGAAAAATTTTAGTCATTAATAAAACATAGGTACATAAGATCCTTAATATTTATTTTAAAATATGTGAACAATAAAATAATAAAGAAGGTTGTGTCACTGTCTGGAGAACCTGAGGAAGGAGAGCCCATAGACTTAGGATAGAATGAAATATGAATGGCAAAAAAATGATAATGAAATTATCCCTAATGATATTCTTCTATACTCATAGATCAGTGGCCCAATTGTCATCAAGGGGGGCTGCCTTCAAAGCCTCCAGTTTCTTCTCTTCTTTCCAAGTGTTGAAGTTACGCGCACATGCCACTGGTCTTTTTACAACAGGGCTAGGAATCTGACTTGAATCCTCATGCCTGCATGGCAAGAACTTTGCTTGAAGAACTAGTTCATATTTAACCAACCTTTTTCTTTCCTAGTCTCTGGTGTCACCACCAGAAGCAAAAGAAAAACAATATATTTTTTGCTCCACTATCAAACAAGACAACAATTTGATTTAAATAATCTAATGACAATGCATCATTTATACTTCTATTTTAAGACTAGAGAGACAGAATTTATATCAGGATTGACACCAAAAGTGTGTTGAAATCTAACAAAGGTACCAGACACAGTAGTTAGGTATCCAGAAGGAACAGAGTTTTAAAAAGGTAAGCTTCAAATGTTTGAAGTCATATCATAGAACCAGTCATGAGGACAGAGTTGTGGGTCTGGTTTTTTTTCTTAAAATTAGAACTCAGCAGCACCAGGAGTGTGTGTCCCTACAACCCCAAATGATGGGCACCTTGAACAGCACAGCTGCTTCTGGCACTAACCAGCACCTGTATGCAGCCGGGCTGTCACCCCACCTCACCAGGGTTTATCTTGTTTACATAATTTCCTTGATTGTTTTCCCTTCCTTCACTAGACCTAACATTGTATCAACCTGGGACTTTTGCGCTCACTGACTGGCATGCAGCTCTTAAGAAATACACTTTGAATAGATGAGAGTGCAATCTCTTCCAGTGTGCTGACCTCAGTAGGAACAGCAGGGTTCAATTTCCTCTCCATTCAGAAGAGTTTGTTATGTGGAGACCTCACCCCTGCTCCATGACTGACTTCTAGATCATGACGGGTGAAGACTGAAACACTAACTGAATGTAGGCAGTTACGTGTGTGCACTGGATGTATGAGATGTGACAGTGCTGGGGGCTAGAATAGGAGGGAGGCCCAACGTGACACTTCCTAAGTCATAGTTTTCCAACTGTATACCCAAGTCTGAGTGTGTGCCTGACTCCCCAGCAGGACAGGAATACTCAACTGATCAAATCTAATTATATTTCCCCCAACTAACTGGTATATCACCCTCTCTTAAGGGAAATGGCCCTTCTGGGACCCTCAGTATCTGACTACTGCAAACCCAATTAACTTGTTCTGTTTCATTAATGAAATTAACTATTTATAGCTATTGAATGAAATTTCCCATGAAATGAATTTCCATATTTAATGATTCTTAATGGATAAAGTGATTATTCAATAATTTGTCTTGATATATACACATATGTGTCATATGTATGCATATATATGCATATATGTATACACATACATATATAATTTCCTCCTTTAGTCTATATGGAATGATATGTGTTTGGGGAACAAACATGTTTAACAATAGTTTTCACACTTTGAAAATAGGAAAATGAAGATTAGTGTTTTCTCTTATACTGATTCATTTTCTGCAGCTCCTTTTCTGCAAGCTTAGGCAAAGGAATTTGTTACTATTTCCAACAAATAGAGCCAAGATGTGTGATGTCATTCCTCTCCCATGGAAGCCTACTGCCCCCACAGACTTGCATCAGAGACTTCCCTGTAGGAATAAATGAAAACAAATCTGTATTAGTTAGGGTTTCCCAGAGTAACAGAATTAATGTGTGTGTGTGTGTGTGTGTGTGTGTGTGTGTGCGTGCACGCTTTATATATGCTACCCCCAGAAAGTGTGGCCCAGAGAAGATGGGTCTTTTGAGTTCATTCAATCTGGATTTAATGATCCCATTTTAGGTGGGTCTTCCCACCCTTCAAGAAAAAACCCTCTCAGCCGTGTCCAGATGCTTGCTCTCTAGTTACTTACAGCTGTCCTCAAGTTGACAACCAAGGCGAGCCATCACACCGTCTCAAGCAGGTTAAGAGAAACTGCAATGCCATCACTAGGAGAAGTCAGCAACAGCTCAATGGCTGGCCAATTGTGTAAAAAAAGATTATTTTGAAAGCAATATCACTCCAAATTTTAAGCAGTCATATGATTATTCCTTGTTGCAAGAAATTTCCTCTTACTGTGTTTTTGTCAAGTAAGTACATTTTAAATAGTTCTAAACTTAGGTAAATTAAGAATTTAAACTATTAGGAGACATTTTATATCAGAAAAATTAGGTTACTTGAAACCCACTTTACTATTGTGTTTTCCATAATATATATGCTTCTCACCAAAAGGTGAATGTTAATATATAACTTACTTATATTTAAAATTCAGACATCTCTGAGACTTAGGAAGTATGTGATTTGAATGATTTGGAACCAACTAGGTCAGGAATGGTGCCATATACCTTTAATTCCAGCATTTGGGAGACAGAGGCAGGTTGCTCTCTGAGAGTTTGAGGCCAACCTAGTCTAAAGAGCACGTCAGGACAGTCAGTGCTACACAGAGAAACCTTGTCTTGAAAAACAAAACAAGAAAAAAAAAAGGAAGGAAGGAAAGAAAGAAAAAAGAGAACCAACTATATTCAAGATTTAAATCCACATACTTTTTTAAATGATAGTTTGTTATGTACTACAGGAAGACACGGAATACTCTATTTGCCTGACTTAGCCCCTTGGGTGCTGGGATGGTAGATGTACACCACCATACCTAGCTGATTCCAGAACTTCTAAAATCCAATCACCCCTGTAAATCTAATCAGTTAACAATAGTTCTTAAGCCCAACCTGTATTATATTGAAATATATAATAAAATTAAACCAAGCTGTGTTCAGAGATCCATCAGATGTAAGTGAAGCAAGAGAAGGAGCCTTCTGGGAGCCTATGTCCCTGTACAGGGCTTTCAGCCCCTGGACTTCAAGCTTTCAAGAACCCCACTTGCTACCAGCTTTCTTCTGGCGTTATCCCACAATGCAATCACACTTACCTGCTCTCATGGAACTAAAAAAATCTGAACACGAAGTTGGGTTAATTTGACAGAAGAGTGGGGGAATTAGTTCTGAATTGCTGTGCTGATTTGTTTTAGGTCAACTTGGCACAAGCTAGAGTCAGTTTGGAAGAGCGACCCTCAATTGAGAAAATGCCCCCACCAGATTGGCCAATGGACATGCCTGTGGTGCATTTTCTTGATTGGTGGTTAATATAGGAGGGCTCAACTCACTGTCAGTGGTGCTTCCCCTGGACTGGTCATCCTGGGAGCTATAAGAAAGCAGGTTGAGCAACCAAGAGGAGAAAGCCAATAAGCAGCATTTTCCCATGACCTCTACATCATCTCCAACCTCCAGGTTCCTGCCCCAACTTCCCTCAGTGATGGAATGTTACCTGAAAGTTGTAACCTGAAATAAATCTTTGCCTTCTGAGTTGCTGTTATTCATGCTGCTTTTTTTTTTTACAACAATAGAAACCTAACTAAGACAACTTCCAGAATGTGGCTGGCTCACTAAACTGAAATCTGACTCAAAAAGAACATTTCTGGCAGAATTCCCAGTCCTGGGCTAGTTAATTGTACAAATGCAGTCATTTATTTATAAATATTCTGGAATTTATTTCCCAGTACCACTCCTATTACTGCTGTCAAATAAAAGCAGCCTTTTAAGGAGGCAGAACATTTTGAGAATATAGAATATGTGACCTCACGTGATGGGCTTTCTTCTTCTCACACAAAGGCATGAAAACTGGCTCTAGTTGACCTGAATATATTTATAGTGTGCGAGCATCTCCAGTTTCAGGGGACTCCTATCTACTTTGTAAATCCATTGCTTCTTTGAAAATTGTTGTATAAGGGCCAAAATGCCAACATTTAGTCCTTAATCACTGCATGTCAGTATCTTGTCACTGTTCTCCTCAGTGCTCATTGAAAACATGAGGCAGTTATAATTCTAAATCCCAAAAGTATGGGAAAGTCAAGGGAACTTCAAGAAATGCTTGTTATTTAGGGCAGGAGATGGTTCAGCCAGTAAAGGCACATGCCACTAAGCCTGATGACCAGAGTTCAATCCAAGTACCCATATGTGGAAAAAGAGAACTTACTCCTGTGTGTTGGTCATCACACATGCACACACCACACATATATGCACAATAAATAACTAATTAAATAAATGTACCAAGAGAATGTCTGTAATTTAATCAATATCACACCTCTGATACAAGCTTTCCCACAGATTTCATTTCTGAAAATAAATTACTACACAGCATTTTTATTTAAACCAAATTTTATAAATCATGAGGAGGGAACACTAAAAGTGTTTCAATAGCATCTTATGCCTGGTTACAATGTTTTCTTTCAAATTCTTGAATCTGAGTCAATTTTTAATTTCACAATTAAAAACTTCTCTGGAAATGTCTTGTTTCCAGTTTAACTCTCATTTCAATCAAATATTTCCTTTTGGTAGAATAAAAAATGTAAGTTATCATCACATCAGAGAAAAAGAAATAAAATTTAAAGGAGTTTAAATGATACAATCTTCTCACCAACAATAAATAAATAAGACTAAAAATAGCCAATTCAGGAATGAATTGACTTTGAAATCCTCCCAACTTGCAATCTAGTTTTGATAGTGAATACTTTGGGAGTATAGTTAGGAAAGCAACAAGAACCAAGGGCTGTCACACATCCATTGTCTTACCCGTTCTTCATGACACTTTTGTGATACATTACCACTGTATCACAAAAGAAAGCCTTATAAAGGAAAGCAGGAAGAATCAAAAATAATAATGAGCATCATTAATTAGACACTTGCTGGCAATGAGTATTGTATCCGTCACTGTAATTTCTCTTTTAGTTCATTGTTAAACATACAGAATAAATTCTCTTACAGTATCCACTTTGGATGGAAAGTACACCTAAGTTGCTGCACTAGACCTGGTGTCTGAGCTTGAACTGACCCCAGTGACTTCTAGTTGTTTTTCTCCTAGCAGAAACCTGTAATGGATATTTGATAGAGTCCACAAGATCCCGGAATAAAGGCAAATGAGGTGTTTACTGAGGAGTCACTCGCTGTGATCTGATACCACCACCCAAGAGAGCCATAACACATTTCGGCCTTCCCTTATCCATTCACATGGAGCACCTGAGACCACGCCTTAATGGACCAGTACCCCAAAAGGCTATTGGCTGAATGAGTTCCCACAACAGAAACTTACCAAAGTTTGCAGAGTCCGAGATCTTGCTGTTAGTTCAGAAGTTATTATCAACAGTATTTGCTTCATACAAGCACATCTTGTGCTAGTGTCTAAACACACTTAATGCTGATGCTGAGTGCAAGCAAACACCTACATCATTCGAATAATAGAACAGTCAGAAAGTGGTGCTGAATCTAGCGTACACACACACACACACAATCAGGAGACTCTGAAGCAGTTCTTGCGGTAGATAGGACACCAGCTTCATCTCTTTTCTCTCTGCTTCCTCCCATTGGGTGCAATTGCCAGCTACCTTACACTCCTCCCTCTCACCTCTCACCATAAGTAATTGCAAATCATAAGTCAAAATAAAATCTTCCTTTCTCTATTTGCTTTTGTTAAGTATTTTAACACAGCAAGTAAGAAAGTATCTACTTTGGAAAATTGGTATTGGTCTTTGGGAAGAATGTTGGGAGTTTTCAGCCCCTGACACCATGACTTTCCACTATGATGGGCTATATCCTTGAACTATGAGCCAAAATGAGCCTTTCTTTCCTTAATTTGCTTTGTCACCAAAGCAAGAAAAGCAACAGATACAACAGACTTGGCTCAGAGATGGCTTCAATGAAATAATCATGTACAGTACTAACAGCATAGAAGTCATTAATTTAACTGCCTCATACTGGTTTGGCCTAACTCAGCATTCAATAAAAGGCCATAGGGTTTTTCCCACACATTAGGATGTAGTAACAAAATTATACATGTCTGAAGACACCATTTAACAACAACAAAAATCATTTTTCTTTCTAAATGGTGCTGTATTGCTTATATTTTAAGTTTTATACGTTTATACATGGACTTTGTGGTACATGTGTTACATGTGGACTTTAAGTTACATATATTACACGTGGACTTTAGCTTAAATATGTTACAATGTGGAAGATGTTCTTACTCAATACTCATTTAACACCACACTTCAATGAAAATAATTACTTATGTTAAATTAGATTCTAAGACAAAATGAGATTTTTATGACTGCAAAATCACATACTCTTTTGATAATTAGCAAAATACTTCAGATAAATGTAATGCCCTATGGACTCTGGATAGAGGAAGGGTGTCTGCTTAGTCTATGGTCCTTTTAGCAACGTGTCT
Organism: Mesocricetus auratus; assembly: GCF_017639785.1. Taxonomy (NCBI): domain Eukaryota; kingdom Metazoa; phylum Chordata; class Mammalia; order Rodentia; family Cricetidae; genus Mesocricetus; species Mesocricetus auratus. The sequence continues at coordinate 41,564,279 of NW_024429195.1, forward strand.
AAAGGTAAAGGACAAAGCCTTCAGTTGGCAATGGGGCAATAAATACATCAAGCTTCTCTGGAAAGCAGAAAAGGGTTCTGGTGTCAAGAATAGAAGACAACCAATGGGGCAGTTTCTTTTATTGAAACTGGCTATTGTATAAAATTCATTGGTTAATAGTTGAGTATTATCCCCACTTTATCAAGGATAAGGGAGAATAGACTTAGTAGTTTTTCAAGATCAAACAGAAATTTTAATATGTCAGGATTCCCTCAGAGATATCTGCACCCATGCAAGGTAGAGTGACAGAGACTAGATTGAACTGACCCAAAGGAAACAAGAAATAAATTGGACACATTTGTGAATCAGTGGTTTTCAAGATAATGGCCATTGAGTAACAAAAAGCCATGATCCATGTACCTCAGGATTTCCGGGGAAACAAATGTGAGCCAGTAACTGTTTCAATTCTGGAAAGGGGTTTCAAGTCATAATGCAGAGTGACAGGTCCAAGCAGATCTCGAAGTCTTCCTACGTTGGAGGGACGAAGTCCAGAGATGCCAAAGAGGCTTGGATCTACCAAAAAGAAGAGTAGAGGGTGAATAGCTAAACCGAGAAAATGACTGGAGATCTTTCAAGGGCTTTAAAGGATTCATATTGTGTGGGCATCAGAAAATATATTCAGAAAGAAAATGAAAATAATTCTGTTCCAAACATTTCTCTTATTCACCTCACAAAATCTAAAAGCTTGACACCAAAGAGTCAAAATTTGGACATAACTCAATAACTTCACAAAAGAAACCTAGGAAATTTTGATTTAAAAAGATTAAATACCCAAAAAAGTAAAATTCATGATTTTTAACATTCATCATAGAACTATTATGCATACAAAGAAGGTACCACAGTTCATAAAAATGAAAAATAGTAGAAGCAATGTCATAATGGCACAGACAGGGAAATTATCACAGAAGGACATTAAATGTCTTCATAATTGTATTCCTTGTATTTAGAAAGTCAGATGAACATGGTAAGTAGAGCCGTGGAAGATGTAAGGATGTTAACATTATGCTTCTAGAGCAAAGACAATGCTGTGATCATACACCATAGACTTTGATCCTGTGTTCAGCTTTGCTTTCCTCAGAGTGTCCTTAGCTTAAGCCCAGACACTTCTGCTTAGTGTTAGGAGTCTTTAAAAGCTATTTTTACAAGTGTGTTAGCCACAATCTAACTTCATCTTTCATGGAATCTCCTACCTTGTCCTTGCATATTCTACCAGTTTCCATGTCTGGAATTCCTTCACTCCTAAGTGGCATTCCTTGGAAAAGTAGCCACCAATAGTCCTCATTTGGCAAATTCTGAGTTGTTACAAGAAATTTGATATAATGAGAACACACTCTTCCTCCCACGTTCTCTGTTTCACTCTGAAAACTCTAGTTTATTAAAGCCTGAAATGTTATCTCTTTGGGCAAAATATAATAGCATGGACATTAGCACTTTTTTAGATTTCTTTTATTTAAAGTTTTGAGAATTTCATACATGAGTACTGTATTTATATCATTTTTATCCCTCCATCATCCCATCTAACTCCATCTGTGTTTCCACTCACTCTTGAATTCATGGCACTTTTTCTTTAATTATTACTAATAAACATACATACACACATGTACATATGTATGTGAGTCCATTTAATGTTGCTTATGTGAATGATTCTGGTTCTTTGTCAGCTTGACACAAGCTAGAGCCATCTAGAAACAGGAAATATCAATTGAGGAATTGCCTCCATCAGATTGACCTACAGGCAAGACAGTGGAGCATTTTCTTGAGTAACAATTAATGTGGGAGGGCCCAGGCTACTGTGGGTGGTACCACTCTGGAAAGGTGGCCCTAAGTTGTATAAGAAAGCAGACTGAACATGACATGGGGATCAAGCCAGTAAGTGATGTTTTTCCATGATTTTTTCCTGCTTCCAAGTTCCTACTCTAAGTGCATGCCATAGCTTCCCTTCATGGTGAATTCTAACTTGTAAGATTAAATAAACCCTTTCCTTCTTAAGTTGATTTTCCTCATGGTGTTTATTACAGAAGGCAGACTAAGACAATGTATTTAGAACCGGCCACTTGGGTCTCATGGGGCAGACTCTACCACTTGGCTAATTACTTAATATTGGAGAAAACTGATCTCTCTCCCTCTGTAACCATGGATTGCCTATAGTTCTTCATCTATGAGTGGGCCTTGTGAGAATTCCTCCACCCATGTTGACATGTCAACCTACGTCAATATGCAGGTCATATTTGGGTGACCATATTGTAGAGAGCTCATGGGTGTAGGTTTCCAGTTGTATCTAGAAGATACTGACAGCAGGCACACTTGTCCTTTGGCTCTTTACAGCGTTTCTGTCCTTCCTTCTACAATCCCTAGGCTTTAACTGTAGGAGTTGTGGTATAGATGGATCAACTAGGTTTGGATATCATATAAAATCCATACATTTGCAGCTCCCAACAGTTCCTATCTTAGGTATAAGGCAATTAAACAATTAATCAAAAGTATACATGTTGTTATTTTATAAACTTAGAATGTGCTCATGAGAATTGGGCTACTTTTTCTTCAACAAAGATTAAAAATCAATTTACTTTCTCAAGATGTTTTATTTAGACTAAGAATACAAACAATGTATATGCTAGCCCCACTAGTAATCAGGAACACAGCTTATTCATTGAGTATTAATCTCATATAAGTCCTTGTTCAATGCATCTGCACCAAAAGCAGATAAGCTATCTCTATGTATTTTCATGTTCATCTATGTTCCAAAACCTGAAGAAAATATACTTTTACCAAAATCACAAATGGAGCCTTGTAAAATAAATTGTAGAAAATTCCATAACCGGGTCACCAAAGTTCACCTTAGGAGATGTGTCAATAAAGCACTCAGAAGAAAGATTTTTCAAGGGTATCAAATATTTTAAATTTATGCATTCTCATCAGTATATAACAATAGTCTCCTTCACTAGTAATGACCTGTTAACACTATATGACATTAATTGAACAAACAAAATAATATGCACACATACCCAAATACCAGATTTTGTTCTGCATCTGCCCCCTAGATGATTTCACTTCAGTGAAATATAACTTAGAGACACACACAGCATCTTTGACAAGATAGGAATAAGAGAAATGAAAAATAAATTGCTGGCAGGGACAATAAAAGAAATGATGGCGGAGTGAGGTCCAGGCTGTCATCTGAGGTGGTTTCAGACAAGGCTAAGTTCATCTCAGGCACAAGCAGAGTAGCCTGGCTTTCTCAGAGCAATCCTACATTCTGTCCCATCCATGTGTTTTTCCCACAACATGTAGAAATGAAAGGGAGGTTATATAGTATTTACCACAGATACTTGTCATCATGTGAAAATGGTGGAAAGGTGTATGTAGTGCAGCATCTTGCTAAGGTTTCAAATTTGATTTCTGAGATGTGAAGTTACATGGTTGAATTTGGTCAGAAATAGCAAGTTTGCTGCCCTAGAACCAAATCCAACTGCAAAAGAAGTCTGTTTAGTTCTACAATGTTTGATTGCTTGTTATCACTTGCATTAGAGAAAATATTTCCAAAAAAAGATACTTCACATAAAGTTATGTAATTTCCATCTTGTTTTTAAAAGTCAGGTTGGCAATAGCTGACAAGTGAATTCTTTGGCTCCCTCCAACAATGAGTCAGACCTTCCCTTCACTACGATCCCCAATTCTACATTTCCATTATTTCTAGACTCAGTAAATATTTGAATATAAAATTGCTGGAACTCCAAATTTCTATGCTTTATGACAAAAGTAAATGTCATGAATCTCTGATTTAAGTTTCCAAGAGAAGCAAATTTTTAAAGAATACAGCTCAACTACATGCTTTAAATACTAAAAGATAAATTGCTTGGATAGCCAAAACAGCATTGATAATACTCTATCTGTTTTTACCAATAAAGGGAGTACATTGATCCTCATAATCCTCTGAAGATGAAAATAATAAGTTTGACTTTCTGTCCCATATAAAAATAAACCTACCATTCAATCCCAAGTCAAAATGGCATAAGCTGAAGATTAGTTTTTTCATATAAACATGTTTTGCATTACGTATAACATAAAGAAAGCATTATTTATCTAAAGCTTCATTAAAGTCAACAATGGTTTTTTATGTACAACTATGGCTACTGGAATAGACTGGTTTTAAAACATAGTTTATGTGTATAAATTGGAGTCTGTTCACCAGGCAGTGGTGGCACACGTCTTTAAGCCCAGCACTCAGGAGGCAGAGGCAGGCATTTCTCTGTGAGTTCAAGACCAGCCTGATCTACAAGAGCTAGTTCCAGAACAGCCTCCAAAGTCACAGAGAAACCCTGTCTTGAAAAAAAAATTTAAAAATTGAAGTTTCTTCATACCAAGATGTCCAAAATGATCTGTATATTTTATTATTCTCACAAAAATCTATTTAATCTCATACATCTGCCTGCCCTCACATAAAAATTCAGCTTAATTTGTTTTTCATTATTTTATGTAGCAATAAGGTAATATTAAAATGTTATCAGTAGAAAAATATATTATACAATTATTAGAAAGTGCAATCTTTGAAATCATATTAAAAGTAGCAATCTCCACATGTTATTTGAGACATTCAAAGAAGATATAGAAATACTTATAGTCACACTTTCCTTTAGGCCATCTTCTCACAAATAATGAAATGGAGACTTATTAACTATTAAAGCTTGGCCTTGGCTTAGGCTTTTTACCAAGTAGCTCTTATAACTTAAATTAACCTGTTTTTATTTTAATCTACATTCTGCCACATGGCTTGGCTACCTCTGCCCTGTACCGTATGACAAACTTCTTCAGTGTCTCACTGGTGTCTCTCCTCCTTTCTTCTTCTTAGAGTTCCTGTCTCTCCCCAGAAGTCCTGCATATTCTCTCCTGCATAACTACTGGCCATTCATCTTTTTATTAAAACAATCACAATGGCACATCCTCATACAGCATAAATAAATATCCTGCAACGAATACTAGGGCAGTTGTGGGCGAGGGAAGTTTTGTACTCTGGATATTGTATTTCTAAGGAAATATTTTTCATTTAATTAGTTGAAGTTGATTCACCCATCAAACATTGGTAATGATTTGCTTTTGTTCCTTCAACTTGACCTTACAAATATCTATACTTAAAATGTCTGTTCTTTAATTTCTTTTTTATTTTTATTTAAATTAGAAACTAACTTATTTTACATATCAATCCCCATTCCCTCTCCCTATCCCATTCCCTTTTGTTCTTTCATTTCTTAAAATTTTATTTTATAACTTGCTTTAGGTAATTAATAGCAGATTACATCAGCACATAATCTGATAAGAGCTTCTAACATAATTTCAATCAATATAATGTCCATATGTAGTACTGCAAATTACATATAAATGGTAAAATTTTATTGGGTAACTTATTATACGTATGAGGGCATATGAAAATATATTGAGAATTGCAGTGAACTAATATTAGTGGCCACACCCTCTTGGGTGTGGTTTCAGGTGCGGGACTGATGTGACTGCTTTAAGGTAGAGAGGCTGGGCATGTGGGTTCTCTCTTGGTTATCGGAGAGCATCTGAAGAACAGAGATTGCATCTTCTGGAGCAGGAAAGCCATGGCGATTTCCCAATAAAACACCTATTTGTCTTTGTATTGGCTCTGGTGAACGCCTTATTCCCCTGTCTTCAGAAACTAAAGTTACAATCAATAACATTTGTTGAGTATTTAGTACACAGCAAACTCCCCTGCCCCGGCCCCCCACACATACTTTATTTAATCCTCATGCCCACAGTACACAGTTGGCTTTTATCCCACTTCAAACAGAATAAATTAAGGCTAGAAAGAATGAGTAAATTCTTGGCCAATCACATGATTAATGAGAGATGTAGTAGGATGACTGTCATGCTTATTATAGTTACTTTGTTTCCTGTGATATAGCAACCAATAGCCTGCATCAGCTAAATCAATATTCTCTTTTAATGTTCTTAGTGCTGGCGCTAGGGATTTGATTCAGTGGTAGTGTGCTTGAATGAGCAAAGCTCTGAGCTCAGTCCCAGCATCACCGTGTGTGCTATACATACGTGTAGTCCCATCACTCGGAAGATAAAGGCAGAAGGATCAAAAACTCAAAGTTGTCTTCAGCTACATAACAAGTTCAAAGCTAGCCTGTGCTACATGAAACCCTGCTTTAAAATAAAAAGATTCTATGTGTTTAATATCTATCACTGTCTGTTTTAGTATATATATTAACTTTCCACTCCATTCCAGCCATTTACATAACTTGCTCTTATTCTTGTCCAGTCTATCCATATAGAATGTATCTAATATCCTATATTTGAAGAAATTATTTTAAATGCACTATCCAGTTTCGATTCAAAAGTTGTGAACATTTGCTGCTCTTCCAAATTACCGTGTTTGCTTCCAAGCACCCCCATGGTGGCTTACAACCATCAGTAACTTCAGTTCCAGGGTATCTGATGCCTTCTTCTGGCCTCTTCTGACAGACACTTAGCACACACATAGTGTATATATATCCAGGTAAAATACAGATAAAATAAAAGTAAATGAATCTTAAATTTGTCATTTCACAACATTCTTCAATGGACAAATTCTATTTGTCATATAGAATTCCAGTGAATATTTAATTAGTTGCCTGATACCCCAATTTGTATTGTATTGAGGCAAAAAATAAATAAATAACCTTAGATCTCCAAACCTAATTCTAGGTGACTCTGGTCTAAATATGCTTTTAACCTGTTAATCTCACAGCAGGCTGATTCCTCCCCTTTACCTTCTTAAATTCTCTTTACTCAGTGATGCAGTTTCATATTAATTTTCAGCATTGCCATTTCTTTTACTTCTAATTTTTGACTACTTCTGCTTCTTTACATTTATGTTTACCAGCTTTTTCTTCCTTTCTGTCATCTTTTGAAAGTTTCATGTTTTTAAGGAAGGGGACTTATAAATGGCCTTATTTGTCTTTCATGGATGAGTTGTGTATCCTGATTTCAAATGCCTCACCAAAATGCTGGCTCAGTATACAGAAGTAGCTGCATTCTGATAAGAGGTCAGTAAATTTTTCATAGTAAGAGATTGGAGATTTCCTCACCACCACCCAGGCCTCAGTCATGCTGAGCAACTGCTCTGTCACAGAGATAGAGGCCCAGCTCTGAGAGAATAGAATTCTTAACAGTAAACACAGGAGTGTGTAATTCCCTCCAGTTTAGCTGGTTTAAAATGAATAAACCATTATAACTATGGTTATAGATGTCTACTCTAATGATACTGCTATTTGGAAGGTTTTCATCAGTAATATTCTTTGGAGGAAAAAAATCATTAACAGATCAGAAAAGCAGCTCTCAGTAGTAGAGGCAAATAACAGAAAATCATGTTAACACATTAAACTCTGCTTGACCAATTGTTAGACAATTTGTTCCTTGGTATGTTTAACTTTTCTCTTCCACACTGTTCTCTAATTAGTTTTAGTAGAGATGAAACATTACTGGCATGTTATATTTAACAGGCTATTCCTTAGAAAAAGAACTTAAAAGTAAACATGAACCAACCTGAACTTATATGTGAAAATTACAACAATAGTTCGAATCTGACAGATCCGAAACCTTCTGTTACCCTGAGTCTGACACCTTTAGGTGTCAGAGGACATGATGCCAGCAGAGGGCAGGGTTTGACCTCCCATCATTCCATTCTTGTGCAGAACTTAGATCAGCCCCTGGAAGCACCTTCAACCCAGTAGCTCAGGTTCCCTCTGCCAGTGTTTGAATATAGAATCCCTGAGAGTGTCATTCCTAGAATTATATTATAGGCAACTGTTTCTTCAGTTCCTGCAGTCAGAGCTCCTACTGTGAGTACCTCACTTCATCCTGGTCTTTTGAGAATCCCTTGTGGGAAATGTGTAATATTCCTGCAAAGATACAATACTGAAGTAAAAGATTCTAATAAAATGTACTTCATAAGTAACTTATTCAATAAAACAAAAAGAAACAAAATGGACCAGACCAGTGCTTCTCAGTTTGACCTATGGAGGGGGACACATTTCTATATCATGGGCATCCTCTTCATCTTAAAATAATTGACATTACCCCAGCCTCTAAGTACTAAATGCTAACAGCCTTCCTCCTTCAGCTTATTCTGTTGTAAAAAAAACTGTAGTATGTATCTATGTTACCAAATGCCTTATAGAGCAAAATTATTCCTTGAGTACAAGCCCTGGACAAGGTCATAAACACATGACTTAACTAATGTAGCAAAAATGATGTTACACTTGAAGTACCACTTTTCCAATAGCAAAATATAATCTGGTGGCTTTTTTATCTACCTGAAACATGGAGATTACCATGTCTTCTTCATAGGGGTCATAGTACTTGGAATATAGTAAATATCCATTTAATCATAAATAATATAGGTTACTGTTAATAGGAATCCACTATTCTTATTAACTGTTCCTTGGAACATTTTTTCATCTGAATCAGATTCCTACCAAAGTATACAGAAGAATAAAGCAATTACATAGTAAATAAGTTTCATTGGATCCCTGTGCATCACTATGGTGATATATTGTTTATGATCTAATAAAGCTTGCCTAAAGATCAGAAAAGCAAAGCAGCCAAGCTACCAGAGACCTTTTACCTCTACCAGGACTGGGGCAATCCACTGAACCTCAGCAAGGCTGGAGACTTTTCTAATTGCCAGAATACAGCATGAGACACTGAGTTCCTGTTCTATATACCTCTCTAGTGTTGGGATTAAAGGTGTGAGCTCTGTTTTTTTAGACTCATTTGCTCTCACATAGCCCTGGGTGGCCTTGAACTCACAGAGATCCATCTGCCTCTGTCTACTGAGTCCTGGGATTAAAGATGTGTCCCACCACTGGCTGGCCTCTATGGCTGTGGCTAGTTTTGCATTCTTGTCTCCAGGCTTGCTTTATTAGATCATAAACAATATATCACCACACAGCACTTTATGCTGAAGTTATGTAGCTGGCAAGACTTTTCCCCCAATACTATAGCTAGTCATCTCATGGGTGCTCTGTCTTCCTTTATGTGAAGGTCAAAGAGCAGGAGCTTGTCCACCAGGAAGTCTGAAGAATAGCAAATGATCTAGGTATAAATTTTTAGGTGCTTTGGGAGCTTTCTACATACAGTTAAGTGAAAAGTTTCTAGACTCCATCCATAAGCCTCTCCGCCGATACAGTAATCCAAATCAGACCAGATCAAACTGAATTAGAGAAAGCCTACATTTAATGGATACAGTGCTCCTGGGTGGCCTTCCAGCCCCCCAGAGAGGAGACAGGAAAGGGAAACCGGAAAAACCACAAGTATCTTCTCTGTGGGACAGTTTAAACACCCTGTGGGAAGGGTCTTGAGTATCTCTGGGGGAGGGGCCATCATTTGAAGGACTTTCTGAAATACAGTAGGGTTTGAAGGGAGATGGGGGAGGGGTCTTGGGTGGAACCTCCACCATAATATCCCAGACTCTTTGGGTACATGGATCCCAGGGGCTGGGGCAAAGCTTTTACCATAACTGAGGAAAGGGCAAGTACACAGTATCCAGAAACCATGAGCATAAGGGGGTTCTATTCACTTGTCCCCAGGCTGGCAAAAGTTTTCAAGATAACAGAGGATGGTAAAATCGAAAGTTCCCCCCCAAGGGCGTTTTGAGGCCAGACCTTAGTGTAGAGACATCAGGCATTCAGGACATATGGAGTCAGATAGCCCCAATTTAAAAAGATTTTGTAAAAGGCAGCCCAAGGGCGTTTGGGGATCTTGACTTTGAATGGCAGGTGCCCATTTCACAAATCGAAAACCTGGCAGGTGTGAGGAAGAAGGTTGTTTTCCCACTACATAGCCCTGGGTCAGTGGGGTACAAAACAGCCCCCTTGGTGGAACCTCCATATGAAAAGTTTCTACACCCCTATAAGCCTCTCTGCCGATGTAGCAATCCAAAACAGACCAAATTTAACCGAATTAGAAAAAGCCACATTTAATAAATACAACACTCCCGGGTGGCCTTCCAACCCCCCAGAGAGGGGACAGGAAAGGGAAACAGGAAAATCCTTGAGTCTGTTCTCTGGGGAACAATTTAAATACCTTGTAGGAGTGGCCTTGAGTATCTCTGGGGGAAGAGTCATTATTTGAAGGGTTTTCTGAGATGCAGCAGGGTTTGGAGGGAGATGGGGAATGGCAAGCTTGGCTCCACCATAACATAAGTTCTTCATAAATATTTCCCTACGAGGAGGTCTGACATGATCATTTCCTCTCACCCTCTTAACTTGATTTGTAATTTCACCCTCTTACTGGTGATAAAAATCAAAATTAATTGGGAGAAAAACAAACAGTTTATTTTAAACTGCCATAATATTTAACAGGAAGTGAGCAACTACAGATGTTGTGAAATTGCAAAGAAACTGAGCTGAATAAATATTTGTTTATAAAAATTAGAGTGTTAGATATTTCCAGCCTACCAGCTAATTGTCTGAAATGTCTGTTGGCTCCAGGAAGATGGGGTTCTATTTCTTATTGGAGGGTCCCTAATTAAGCACAATTGCTTAGGTATTAGAAGCTGTATCTTTGAGCCAGCTGGAAGAACAAGGTGTTAATATTAATACTTCAGGAATAAAGGAAAGCATGAATCAGCTTGATTTTAGAGCCAAGTTCAGGAGGGGCAGTAGACTTTGATAGTTGCTGATCTGAACAGGTTTGTTGCTGGCAATACAAGCAAAAATCCATTGGTAAGTTAGCAGTGACAAAATGAGCATTTGCTATGACAAAGTTTTGAACAAAAGGAGATGATAGTCTTGGTGTACATAGGATGTGAAAACATCTTCTTTTGGTCCTTAAGTATTTAGAAATGTATGAACTATATGCCACCACACTATGAAGTTCTCTTAGACAGAAATGCTCTTTTCAATTGATAAACCAAGTAATGCATTTTATCTCATTTTACATTGTTGTAGAAGAACAAGCATCCAGAAGACAAAAATGGTACATTATTACAATTCTCTTGGGATGAACAAATCTTTATTTATTTTTTATTTTGTTTTGTTTTTGTTTTGTTTTAGTTTTGATACAGGGTTTCTCTGTGTAGCCTTTGCTGTACTGGAATTCACTTTGTAGACCAAGCTGTCCAGGAACTCAAAGAGATCCTCCTGCCTCTGCCTCCCAAGTACTGGGATTAAAGGTGTGTGCCACCAACTCCTGGCAGGAACTCCTTCTCAGACTACATGCAAAAAAATCTGGGAATATATTTTAATTTCAGATCTGATGAGTAACATGTGGTAAATTGTTTATTACTAATGAAATTTTCATAGGAAGCAGCCCTCATCAATAACTCTTACTTTTCTGTTGTCAATGAGTTCTTTACTTTTTATCAGCCCAGCATTCTTAGCTCTTGTCCCAGGATGTTTAGTTAGAAAGTGAAAGAAGCCCAACATAGAAAAGAGAAGGAAAGAGATAGCATGGTAGGGAGGAAGGCTATTTTTATTACAGTTAATGGCATTGTTTCATTTTAATTTACATAAAAGTCAAAGGGACTTATTCAAGCTGGAAAACATGCCCAGTTAGGCAGCAGTTAGGATGTCTTTCAGTTCTCCACCCACTATTTTACCCCTTGTTTATTCTTTGGTTTCTTTTATTTCTAGATCATGATGTATCTCAATCCACCTTTACCAAATGTGCTTGTTGTAGAGGCAATTAGTCATTTACATCAGTGTGGATCTAACAACACCAACCAAAGGCCAAAAGCTCTATGATCTCATAGCGTCTCCCCACATACAATCACATTAAATGTTTCCACCAGTCTGCAAAGCCAGATGAGACAGACACTTACAGGTTCATCTTTATCCATTGCTTTCCAAACGAAGACAATGAGTCACATGTGACTGAAATCCCAGATCCGTGCCAGGAGAAGTAACCATACACTGGATCTAGAAGTTGGGGTGCCATTTCTGTGTACCTCCATGGCCTTAACAACTCGTTCAGGCTCCTTGGAGTCACTATACCCTCAGGTAGATTGAGGTGTTCCAGGGTAGTTCTAAGTGTGTTGTGGAAGTGATACACAATCCCACTCAAGCTAAAGACATTGTAGAGAGATGGGGGTGTGTGGAAAAAAGTATTTTCTCAGATGATATTCTGCTGGGCACAGTTTGACTTCATAGTCAAAGTATGAAATATAAAATGTAGTAATTCTTAAGCTCTACAGTTTCTCCTTTTGTCATTTTTTACCCTATCCAAAGACCAGATGAAAACACTCCCTGAGGTAATTTTGTTATTCAAAAATATTTGGACATGAACTTGCCTATTAATCACTATTATTGGCAGCTATGCCATGTTTGGAAATTTAGATGTCTTACTACAGTGATTTTTCAATTATTCGTATGCAACAAAATCACATGTTTGTCCCATCCACTCTTTCTGAGTCAGGGAGTCTAGGTGGTGCTGAGTCTTGCATTGTGAATAAGCCCTAAATGATGTTGAAGCAGGTACTTTGCTCAAGAGGTCATTGAGATGTTGTCTGTGAGTCAAGCTCTGCTGTTGGTCACAGGAGCAATTATCTCTAGTATGACGAGCTTTTGATCATGGCTAATCTCAACTGAGATGTTCTGGGAACATAAGTTATATATCATTCTTTGACAAAATGATACAATGAGATGCAAATTTTCACAGTATTTTTTGATTATTAAATGTTGAAGTAACAGTTTTCATAGCTTACATTTTTTTGTTTTTTCCTTTATAGTGAGAATAGATTTTTTGTTTATTTTTTGTTGTTGTTTTTACATCCCAAAGTTTCCTCTCCCTCCCTTCTTGCCAGTTCCTATCCCATTTCCTGTCACCCACCTCTCCTCTACCCCATCTCCTCCTCCTCCTCCTCTCTTTCTCTTCAGATACAGGTGAGCATCCCATGGATATCAGTCAGCCATGGCATATCAAGTTGCAGTGAGGCAAGGTACCTCCTCTTCTTTTAAGGATGAATGAGGCAATCCAATTGGAGGAGCAGGTTCCAAAGCAGGCAACAGAGCCCCTGGTCTCACTGTTAGGAGTCCCACATGAAGATCAAGTTATACACTGTAGCATATATGCAGAGGGCTTAGGTCAGTCCCATGCAGATTTCCTGGTTGTCAGTTCAGTCTCTGTGAGGCTATGAGCCCTGGTTAGTTGGTTCTATGAGTTTTCTTGTGGTGCCATTGATACCACTGGGTCCTATCACCATTCCTCCCCCTCTTCCACAGGATTCCCGGAGCTTCACCTAATGTTTGGTTGTGGGGCTTTGCATCTGTTTCCATCAATTGTTGGGTGAAGCCTCTCTGATGACAGTTATAGGTTACACACCAATCTATGAGTATAGCATAATATCATTAGGAATCATTTCATTAACATTTTGTTGTCATCTGTGTTTGATCTCTGGGGTATCCTGAATCTGGGTCCTGGCCCAGAAGCAGGAGCTCCCTTTCAGGGTATGGGTCTCTAGATGTGCCAGTCATTAGCTGGTTAGTCCCCCAATTTCTGTGCCATCTTTACCCCAGCATATCTGTAGGCAGGAGAAATTTTAGGTTTGAGGGTTTGTGGCTGAGTTGGTGTCCCAGTCCCTCCACTGGAAGTCTTGCCTGGCTACAGGAAAAGGCAAGTTCAGGCTCCATGTACTCCATTACTAGCAGTCTTAGCTAGGGTCATCCTCATAGCATCCTGGGAGTTTCCATAGCTCTAGGTTTCTAACTCATCTAAGATATGCCCCAGATTCCAGTTGTCTCTCCTAGTACTCTCTTCTTCCCCTCCCCAAGCTAATCCTTTCTGTTTCCATCCCTATTCCCTCTTCCAGGTCCTTCCCCCATCCACTGGCAATGTCCATTCTGTTTTCCCTTCACAGTGAGATTCATGCATTCCTCCACCTGAGCCCTCTTTGTTACTCTGGGTCTGCAGGTTGTAGCATGGTCCTACTTTACTTGACAGCTAATACTCACTTATGACTTTTGTCTTTCTGGATCTAGTTTACCTCACTCAGAATGACCTCAAGACCCAGATACACCATTCCTAAGCATATAACCAAAGAACATTCCACTATACCACAAGGACACTTACACAGCTATGTTCATAGAAGCTTTATTCATAATAGCCAGAAACTGGAAACAACCTAGATGTCACTCAACTGAAGAATAGATAAAGAAAATGTGGCACATTTATACAATGGAGTAGTAGTTAGCTGATAAAACAAAGATAACAGGAGATTTTCAAGCGAATGGATGGAACTAGAAAAGTTCATAGCTTAGATGTAATTAATTATATTACCAAAATTAATTTCACTCATCAGTTTGATTTGATTATCATTTATTTCTTAATGTGACTACTTCAAAGGCTGTGATTATGTATGTGGTTCATACTTCATCAGCTTTAGAGAACACTGTCCAACTTAAAAGGCTAAAAATAAAATAGAGATTAGTGAAAAAGAAGATTCAACCACCACCATCACCACCACCACCATCACCACCACCACCACCACCACCACCCCCTGAAAAAAAAACACATTGCTGTGGAGTTGGACAAGCAAAGAAATGCTACCTGTTGGTTTAGGTTTTGCCTGAAGGTTCCAATTTGCACCTCAGCACTTGTCATAAGTTTAATGTACAAATTCCATAATATCCACTATCTTACATGTCTTTTAGCTTTAATTAAAAGCCTTATTATAATTCTTAAAACCAAGCTGATGTGATGGCTGATCCAAGCCTGGTAACATGAGTTCAGTCCCTGGAGCCCACATGGTAGAAGGAGAGAACTTACTCCTGAAAGCTATCCTCTAACCTTTACACATATGTGCCATGGCCTTCAAATACCCACATATACAACATAAATACTAATTCAATCAATCAGTAGTAAGATACAATAATTCTGAAAAACAGACTTAAGATTATAATAACAAATATTTATTAAAAATATCCCCCAATCTTTAAAGCTCGGAGCTGTCTTTCCTTCAACTGACCTGACTTGCCCTTGAATACCCTTGTAAAAGGCTATATTTTCAATGTGTATTTGTCTTCCAACCCTCTCACTTTTTACCTGTAACTATTATGAAACAGGAGTGGAACAGGTGGTGACATTCTCAGTCTCAGCACCTTGCAATGTTTAAGGAATGACAGAGCAGGAGATTGAATTTCCTCTTGGAGGTCACTAATGAGTCTCCTAGAACTCTAGTCTTGTCAGACTTCACTTGGGTCCTACAACTTCTGTAGCATTTTAATTAAAAAAAACAGAAAAAAAACCTTGGGGCTAGAGAGAAGGCTCATCATTAAAGAATATTTGTTGCTCTTGCAGAGGACTTGGTCCAGTCCCCTAGCACCCACATGACAGTTTACAACATTTATAACTTCAGTCCCAGAAGGCCTAATCCCCTCATCTGACTGTGAGGGCACTGCACACATGTGATGCTAATATAGTTGTGTACACAAAACATTCATACAATGAAATAAATCTAAAACTCATTAAAAGCTTGTGTAAATAATGTATACAAGAACACGGTCCCAAAAACTGCATCTAGGACAAAATCAGATAGTCTAAATGGCCTTCTTGACATTCATTCTTTTAGGGCAGCAGGTCCTGAAGTTCTCAAAATGCTGAGTGAGTCCTTCAAATGCTACTCTCCTCTGTTTTTTATCTGGGCAGCTGAACCACATTAACTAATTGTAAGACTAAGAAGTTATATTTTGCCATAAAGAATCCATGACTATGTTCCTTTTCCTACGAGTTATTTTAATGAGATCACATGTGCCTTGCTTTCTTGGGATTAATATTGATATCCCCTATTGCAGGGCCTGCTTTTAATTTTCTTTATCAACCATAACCTACTCTTTTCATACCATTTCACCTTGCAGCAACATTAAGTGAACAGGATTCCAGAGAGACTTCACAGCTTTTGGCTATAATGGAATGAAAGGAGCTAATCCAGGTAGGATCTAAACTTGTGGCCTCAACCTCATTGTCCTAAGGCCTCAACATGGAAAGATACTTTCCTTCAGTGGTAACTTTATAAAGAAAAAATTAAACTGTTACTGTATAGACTATATGTGGAATTTCTTTATTTATCCTTCATTTTGTTGTTTTTAATTAAAAACTTCAATATAGGATTTTAATAGTATGAGCTAGAATATTAATTTATACATAAAGAACTCACTTAATAACATATTCTGCTTGCCAAGCCAAGGTGCCTTCATCTCCAAAAGATGTATATTCTTTCAAAAGAAATTCGAGGATTGTCTTAAGTATATAATTTCCCTTGAGGATACAGAAGCCTGAAGAAGTTGAGTGCCTGGATGAAGTTCACCCAGATAGTAAATGGAAAAGCCACAATCGGAACTTCCTTTGTCCAGGGCTGGTTTGCAAATTGTAGTTTAAAGAATATTCCTACTGTAATAAAAACATTGAACAATTTGGACAAATGTATGTAGAATATTATATGCTTTCAGCTTTTAGATTTAAGTGTTATAGCTATGTGGTTTATGTATTTAAAACCTTAATATAAAACTATTATCATGTAGACAATAGTTCCTAGCAGAAAACTCATGATACATAGTCTATAGTTTTAGAAGGGTCTAAATAAGCAATGTTTCGACAGACTAGTCACTTTCTCTTCCTTAAAAAGTGAGGTTTTAAAACGAAATAAACCAGTTTCAGCAATTGAATCAGAATTCACACACACAAAAAAAATCTGGGGAGCTGAGGCTGGAGAGCACCAAGTGTTCATGCAGAGTTCCATTCCCAGCACACACATCAGGCCACTCACAACTGCCTTTGACTGTAGCTCCAAGAGAGCAGATAACTCTACTTCAGAACCATGAACACCTGTGTTCACATGCACATACCCACCCAGGTACCCATATGGTTAAGAACGAAACGAAACTACGTTCATATGTGGAACGACACAGATGTTTCTGAGAAATCCACAGTGGTTATTCTTTGTCATCCATGGACTAGGACTGCCATATGCAGGCTTTACATCAGAACTCTGTTTTGTCTCCTATGGCCAGGCTGCGGACCTAATGAAATGTGCTGACTGTAGTGGAGAAATTCTGTGAGCTCATCAGCCTGAAGAATCTGAGTGTGAAAAGACAGGAGCCCTTTGTTTGCAGGCTTTCATCCCGTTCTTCATTTCCTTCCTTCCCTAACATCCAGAGCTCTCAAAGCTCTCCTCACCCCTTAACATACAGAGAATATTTTCTGCTAATGCCTGAGTGGCAAATGGAGATTTTTTTTGAAGCACAATAATTTGACTTGATCACATATCTTTGATCCCTACCAATTTTATTTCTTTTTTGTTTTTGAAATAAAAAGCAAGCAAAATGAAACCAAGGGTTTGGGATAACTGGGAGGAGGTGCCTGGGACATGTGTTATTTTTCACTAAAATTAGAAGTAGGGTTTTCTAGATGGAAGGATTTATCTTATTTCTGAGAAACTAAGATACGGGATTAATATTTTACTGTTATCAACATTCATAGGCCAGGTTGAAAGGAACTTCCGATTTCCTCCTCGCAAGGCTGGAGTTGGGCCAGTGAGACAGCTTAGTGGGTAAGGGCTGTAGGCACCAAGCCCCATGACAAAAGTACGATCACCAGAATCTACAGACTAGAAAAATTTCGAGAATGGACTTTCTTAAGCTGTCCTCTGACCTGCAGTTGTGTGCTGTGGCATGTGCATGTACATGCATGCGTACGCACACACAGACAGCTTGAAACACTCAGGCAGGAATTCTTAATACCCAGATAATCAAAAATGCTTGAGGAAATAAAGGAACACACAGCAGCCATAAAATATACACAAATTGTTAAGAAATATGAACACATAGTTTTATTTTGTTTTAAGAAAAGTAATAGACTCAAATTTTAGTGCCAACTTCTTTGAGTTAATGAATTCAGAGTGAATAATTACTGCCAGTTGTTCCCCGAAATGTTGCTGGGGAAGATGGACATATAGAAAAAGAAAAGGCTGTTTTCTAAAGTCAGATTTATGAAACAGACACAAGAAAGAAAGTGGGTTTTGAGTAGGATAGTTTATTGAGCTGTCCAAAACTGCAGAGGACAGGTAAAGAGGTCTATTCCTTTGTATATGAGCTACTTCTAAACAAGAAAAAATGAAAATGCGACTGCTTGATCTTAAAGATCAAACTCTACAATGATTAGCATCATTATTAGCATAGGGAATTATGGAGTATGTTTTCTGTTTAGAATCCAAACTCATTAAAAATAAAGCAGCACAAATTTAGATAGGTCTTGAATTACCTAAAAACTTCAGTATTAACAGTCTAATCAGAAGTATTGGGAACTTTTGTATACTAAAGAAGAAAAGAAAAATCTTTTGTCTTCTGCTTGCTTCAGGGAACCAACAAAAACGTGAAGAAACCCAGATACTTACAAGCGCAAGCTGACTGAAGGCCCCATCTAACTCATGGTAAATTTGTTCAGCTGCTTCCAATTACATTTTACCCACACTCAATGAAAAACAGCTTAGAAGTTTTAAGCCCTTTAATGGCAACATGAGAAATTTATCACTGCTAAACCTGTTTTGTATTCTTTCATGCTTTCCCTACTGATGGGTGTTCTGAGTCAATGCTTGTCTTGCATAAAAAAAAAAATACAAAAACCCAGGAAAGCTTCAGATAGACTATGTATTGAATGCTATTTGAAGTTAATGACCAGTACTTTCTCATAACTCATTTAGTTGTAAGTTTAATGTTTATGAGAATCACTTCCCATCTTACAGATGATGAGACTGAGACTAACATCCAGAGACATAACCAGAGTCACACTGTTCTGGAAGTGACACAGAGTGAGCCATTAGAAATATTTCTGCTCCAAACCATTCTTCCCTGACCTACAGAAAAATGGCATATAAAATTCCTGTATATCATAGAGCCTGGGCAAAGGCAATGACAAGACCTAAAATTAGATGGTCTTTCCTTGGCTCTTTAACCCTTATTGAAAAATTTAACTGCTACATAAATCCATAAACTATCCACCTGGCTGCAGTGCCATCGTATTTCAATATGTGTGCCCGTTGTGTGATGACTAAATGGGGTCAAATGTGTCTATATCCTCAAATGTTTCTCATTCTCATTTCTGTATGAGAAAAAGCATTCAGAAACCTTTCTTTCAGATTTTGAGATGTGCAGTACTCAACCATCATCCAATGTCATAGAACAATAGAATTTCTTGCTTCTACCTGACTGTCCCTTAATACCCACTTGATTGCTACTATTGTCAGCATTTTTTTCTTTTCAGAACCCAGCTCAGAGGGTGGGAACAGAAACGCCGCTGCTGTCTGTGTCTTTCAGTTCTCATTTTCCTAAGATTTCACAACTCTTGCTCCTCAAGCTGCTTGCCCAAACAGCTTCCTTTTAGCTCCAAAGAAAAAAGAGCCCCACTACCATTGCTCCTTTACCTTCATTGAAGGCAGGTGCCAATAGCAATAGTTCCTGCATAAACTGACATGATTGTTCTATAGCATGGTTAAGGAGGTTTATAGGAGACAACAGCCAGAGGCATCTAGGAGAGTCCAGAGCAGAGAGAAGTAGACTGAACGTGGCCAGCAGACTGGATCCGGCCATGAGAGAAGCAGGAGTGAGCAGAAAGAGTGAGGGGGAATAGGGGAGACGAGAGAGACAGAGGGGAGAGCTAGAGAAAGGAAGAAATAGAGGCGGTAGTCAAAAAGTGAGAGGAGGGGGGAGACAGAGGACATCTGCAATAGCAGGGTTATAAGCCTTATGAGTAGCTGAGGGGAGAGACCCGTGAGCTAGCAGGAGTTTAGGGTGGTGAGGAGATCAGAAGGGCTAGGATGCTTGCATGGATTGGAATGTGTAACAGGTTCTTATGTTACTGAAGGAGCCTGGAGGCCAGCGTGTACTTTGGTACACTAATAGGTACCGCAGATAGCCGTTTGTCCCTGGTCTCTTTTGGAATTTGGGGAAAGAGAGTGTCCTTTGGACCTGACAGTTCCATTTCCCATTCTTCTCTAAGCTCCATGTTTCTCTGGGAAGCCTTATTAAAGCAGTGTGAATGCCAGAATGGAGAACGTCATGAAGCCCTGCCATTCAGAAAGGCCCAGTGCACATTCAGACCCACATTTTGAAGAGGTTATTCAGTGTCTGTAAACACCCAATTCCCACAGATGTGTTGTAGGCATCTGTGAAGAGGGAAACGTGCAAGCATCATGTCTACCACCTCTTGGCTGGTTGGTTTGCTGCCTTTATTGTCCCCACACCTCCCACAATCTAAATGCTTTCTGTAAGTTTTGGTTCCCTCTTCTCAAATAACCCAAGCTTGTGCTGAATTAACAACAACAACAATAAATCATTCAGGACATTCCCCTAGCTGTTCAGAACAATTATTTACACATTAACTATTAGCCAGAGTAAATCAATTGACGTGCAGGAGAAGCAGACCTCGGCTTGTAAATTGGACTCCAAATCCATGATTATAAATTTGTCCTTTCATTTTCCATTTTTGTTCTAATCTGGTAGTCATCTCAGACTTCTCAGTACAATTTTACTCACTCCAAACAAAATTAATGGAACCAACTGATTTGTGTGATGTCAAAGTAGGGTTAAGAGGGGAAAAGGAAGGAGGGGGGAGTTTCTTCCTTGCTCTAGCAATCATGGCTCCCAAGGGATTGTCATACTCTAAGTGAATTTCTTTCTATTTTTTGTTGTCCTTATTCTCAAGCCAAGCCAAATATCTCTATTCTTTCTTGGTATAGAGTTCACTTTGGCCTCTTTCATTTTTTAAACATTCATTAACCTTGACATTTCTAAATATTTTCCCAAACAAAATCCAGCTACTTCCAACTACATATGAAAGTAATAACAAACAGGTAAATTAATCCCTACTAAGGCATGAATGATTACTATCCCATAAAAGTTTTTATGAGGTAATCAACTTGCATAAAAATATCTGTCTGAGGAAATTATACTATTAATTTGCTGTGAGTTCCATAACTATAAGGAAAGCAATGAAAAGCAAAGGGAATTCCTCCTGATTGAGAAAAAAATTAAGCTATTTCCCTCAAAGCCATGGGTTCTATCATTATTTTGGCCTTGCAATTTGTACTGTTTTATAAGCCACACATGTCTCACATGTCTATGGGTTTTCTGCCTTGTGTTTTCATTTTCTTGTCAATATTGCCATGTTGATGCTGGATGTTTTCCGTGACACTTCATGAGCAAACCAGAGCATAACTCATGGTTGATGCATCCTATAGAAAGTAGTCTCAGGCCTGTACACTCAGAAGATTCAGACCACTTGCCATTCACTCATACATTGTACACTTTCAATCACGAGACCATCATCAGTCAAGTGGACAGGATATGCCCAGATCCTTAAAGTGTCAAAACATATGTCCAACTTCCAAGGCTACTTGGAATAGTTGATAAGACTTCACAGAAAATATGGCACATGGAGTAGGTAATGCCTATGTGTAGTAGCTAATGTCCCTATCAGTGAAAGGAGGGAGGGGTTTCAATTATATAAAGCTGTCTGCAAAGGAAAAGATAATGAGGGTGGAAATAGATACTCATAGAGGGACAATAGCTTTAACTGCCCAGGAAACTTAAACATATCCCTTCTTTTTGAGAGTGCTATCCCCTCAAATTCTACAACTGAAGTCTTCCTGCATTGTACTTCGATAGACAAGAGTGTGGATGCCAAACAAAGCCATGCTGAGAAGAACAATAAACCATATTCCTGTTGCTTTTTTTCCCCCAGAGCACAGTGTTATAATGAAACCCCTTGCCACATGCTTGTAGGAATCCGATTATGACATCACAACAGAATCTGTATAATTAACACCATGGCTTGCCAGACTACCCTCACCTCACAGCACTCCAGCTCTACACCCTGCCATGCTAGTCTTCTTACAGAGTCTCAATATTCCTCACAGCGCCTCCTGATGGATTTACATAAGACACATTGTGTGTAATTTTAAAATCACATGTGAATAGCTTAAGTGTTGGTCATATGAAATGTTGGAGAAATACCCACAAAAGTCTCCATGGAACTCCTTCACCAAGCTTCTAAACATCAGAATACCATAAACAACTGCCCCCACTCTCCAGTAAGGAGATATGTTTTGGAAATAATTCTGGTCTAACCTGTTCATTTGATACCCTCACAACCCAAATAGCAAATTAAATAGTTAACTTCAGCATTAAGTCTGGAAAGGGCCAATAGGAATAAAGTTCAGAAAGGCCTTTTGGTAGTCTGAGTTGGGAATTTAAAAAGTAAACAGCTTCACCCTGAAGCAGCCTGAAAAATCATGGAAGGAATTTTATTCCCCAAAGTATTAAACCTTCCTTACTACTCTGCTTAAACCTATTCCACAGTGACCAACAGCAGCTGATGACTTAAGGGAGAGTGCTATGCCCAAGCAATGATTGAGAGATGAAATAAATTGGTTAAAAAAGAAGATATGTATGCAACATACTCTTAAAAGTCTGTTAATCAGTCCTGCTCATCCTGGAAACAGCTCTCAAGTCATTTGGAATAGCTAATTTAGCTTGGTAGTGTTTTCCAATGGCTTAGGTTGTTGTCAATCAATTTGGAAGCTAGGATTTAGAAGCCTTCAGAGATTTTTGACCTAATATTTTTCCTAAGACTAAAAGTCTTGGAGCTGTGGTTGAAAATTAAAATTGCTTATTTGCAATAGGAACTTACTCGTTTTAAAATAATTCTTTGTTTTCTCCAGGTGCATTTTGATTAGCGTATGAGAACAACGAACCCCCAAAGAGCAATATGTTCCTTAACTCCTCGACTGAAGATGGAATTAAAAGAATCCAAGATGACTGCCCCAAAGCTGGCAGGCACAATTACATTTTTGTCATGATCCCGACTCTCTACAGCATCATCTTTGTGGTGGGAATATTTGGAAACAGCTTGGTGGTGATTGTCATTTACTTTTACATGAAGCTGAAGACTGTGGCTAGTGTTTTTCTTCTGAATCTCGCCCTGGCTGACTTATGCTTTTTGCTGACTTTGCCACTGTGGGCTGTCTATACAGCTATGGAATACCGCTGGCCCTTTGGCAATCACCTATGTAAGATCGCTTCGGCCAGCGTCAGTTTCAACCTCTATGCCAGTGTGTTCCTGCTCACCAGTCTCAGCATTGATCGCTACCTGGCCATTGTCCACCCAATGAAGTCTCGCCTCCGCCGCACGATGCTCGTGGCCAAAGTCACCTGCGTTATCATCTGGCTGCTGGCTGGCTTGGCCAGTTTGCCAGTCGTCATCCACCGAAATGTATTTTTCATCGAGAACACCAACATCACAGTTTGTGCTTTTCATTATGAGTCTCAGAACTCAACCCTCCCCATAGGGCTGGGCCTGACCAAGAACGTTTTGGGCTTCATGTTCCCTTTTCTCATTATTCTTACCAGCTATACTCTAATTTGGAAAACCCTAAAGAAGGCTTATGACATTCAGAAGAACAAGCCAAGAAATGATGATATCTTTAGGATAATTATGGCGATTGTGCTTTTCTTTTTCTTTTCCTGGGTTCCCCACCAAATCTTCACTTTTCTGGATGTGCTCATTCAACTGGGCGTCATCCGTGACTGTAAAATCGCTGACATCGTGGACACTGCCATGCCCATCACCATCTGCATAGCTTATTTTAACAACTGTCTGAACCCTCTGTTTTACGGCTTTCTGGGGAAAAAATTTAAAAAATATTTCCTCCAGCTTCTGAAATACATTCCCCCAAAGGCCAAGTCCCACTCAGGCCTGTCAACAAAAATGAGCACTCTTTCCTACCGCCCTTCAGATAACATGAGCTCATCGGTCAAGAAGCCTGCATCTTGTTTTGAGGTGGAGTGAGGGGTTCAGAGTCTGCTAGTGAAGTGATACACTGACAAAAAGAAGCCAGAGCAGCTTTTGGCTAGACAGTTCACTGCCAAAGGGATGTTCAACCCCCGCCACAGAGAATGGACTCGGTGAACTGTACATGTTTTCTAAAGCACGGAATGAAAGCTTTGGAATAGGAGCAAAGCCACTGTTCACCACTTTTGTCATTGACTGGATAATAACTGCTCCAAGAACAATGTCAAACACTGAGTGACTATGGATTTTGAAAAAACGTACAGGTCGAAAAGCAATGTCCCTTGTCCCCCTCATTCTGTTACTTTTGATTTCCTCACAAAGGTATTTAGAATATATTAAATCTGTAGACAAACTAAAAGGAGATGCGAGGTCAGCAGCTTCTAAGCTTTTCCATCTGTTTAGCTACTAGTGACTATGACACTATTGTCCCTAAGATTTGCTAAGCAGTAGCCATCAAGTTGCAAAACTTTCTGTGAAGTTCAACCAGTAGCTCAAGAAACCACACTGCCAAAATAGTCTTACCTGTGGATAATGATGCTACAGCAGTCGCATACCAAAGTTGACCCAACAGTGAAGCAGTGTCTTCCTAGGCAGACCAGTCTTCATAGACTTTGTCAAGCAGATTTGTCATAAAATATGTCTTATTGTTCTAAAAATGTATATATTATATGTGTATATGTAGCTATATCTCAAAACTGTTGTTTGATTAAAATCTAGCAAACATATTTATCTTGAAATAAAAGTTTATCATAATGTATTTAATCTTCACTACTTAAGACACACATTGATTTAATTTTTAATTAAACCATGAGTAGACATGAAGATATTTTAAGTTTGATTTAATTATAATAATATGGGTGCTTATAAATTTTTATTACATTTATTTACACACGCCCCAAAGCACACATGTGAAGGTCAGGGGATAACTTGGGGGAGTCAGTTCTCTCTGTCTGCCATGTGGGTTCCCAGGAACCAACTTAACTTATCTGACTTGGAGGAAAGCAAGAAGATGTAACCACCAATTCAGTGGACACTATACATTTTTAAATCCCACTTTTGAAAAGATATAGAAGAAAACACTTCATTATAATGAATAATGTGGAATAAACATCCTTTTGAAATTGTCAAAGTTATTCTGTATAACAGAAGAAAGCACCCACCCTTTATAACATAAAATAATACATTATTTTACCTATAATTTTCAATGTTGGTTTTGACTAATTATGTAAATGACCACTGTAGGAAATTTAGGAGATATATAAAAATGATAAAATAATAAGTCTTATTGAGTACCCCAATGCACACAAAAAAGTTGATCATGTTAACATTTCAATCCATTTGCTTCTGATATTCTATGCTCAGGCACACACATAGATTATTACATTGACTCATAATAAGCATAGAACTTTATATTTTTCTCTCAGGGTCATAGCACAGTTGCTTCCTACCCTAATAATTTTTCCCAATCATTGTATATTTGATTATTACCAAGTAAAGACGTAATTCCATGTAGTTAGCTAATCACCAATTTGGAACCTTTTGTTTTGTTTTCAGTATTCTAACTTTCACTAAGATGAACATTCAAGAACATGAATGTGACAAATTTCTCATCCTCTAACTAGTATAAATGAGTATAAATAATATACAGTTGTAAACATTACTCAGTGTTTTCTAAAATATACAAAATAAGTTATCGTGTTGTCAACTGTTTGACTCAGCATCATGAGAAATTTACAAAAGTCTATTGTAAGGAGTCTCATGTTATATACAAGGGTGAAAACTTGATCATATTCCAAAGAATCTGCTGTAACATAATGTTCCTATTGGCAATTGTATCGTTCTTCAACCTAGAGGCTTCATGAGGTCAACTACAGAAGGCTAAGATGCCTACTCTTGTCCCTCCCCAAAAAAAATAAAGAAAGAAAAGAAAACTGTACCCAAAAGATTTAGTGATATATAAACCAGCTGACGAAAACTACGGTGAAGGAATTCCTTTAGAGAGGATCTGGTGTACAAGGCAGAATGTCCACCAACAGCCTCTTGCATTCATTCTCATTGCATAATGAGTTCTTTTCTGAACAGGTGGTTATATACACTTCATGTTATTTTCTCTTGGATTATTTTAAATTATGCTAACATAATGCCTACCATCTACCAATGTTCTTTATTTTCCACAAAGAATCACCTCCAGACATTAAATTCTAGCTCACCCCAAATTATAGGGTAGACTTACTACTACACACCACCACCAATAACAACAACATCAGAAATATCAGAAATCAACAAACACTGCTCATTGATATCTGCCAATAAACTAACAGAGTGGATGCAAAACAAACCTTACCATGAAGGATAAGACATCACCTTGGGGTGAAAGACTGAAAACAGATGTTCCAAGAAAATGGACCTAAGAAGCAAGCTGGTATAGCCATTCTAATATCTGACAAAATAGACTTCCAACAAAAAATAATCAGAAGAGTTAGGAAAGAACACTACATACTCATCAAAAGAAAAATCCACCGAGAGAACATTAGAATTGTAACATCTATGCATCAAACACAAACAAATGACACAAAACAAAAAATGCTACCACAGCTTTAATCACATATTGACCCTCACACACAGACAGTGGGAGAATTCAATATACCACTTTCACAAATAGGCTAGTTATCCAGATGAAAACTAAACAGAGAAATGCGGATGCTGACCTTATAAACCAAATGTACCTAACAAATACTTATAGAACGTTTCATCCAAACAGACAAAAGAGTATAGTTCTTCTCCATAGCTCATGAAAATTCTTCTAAAACTGACCACACACTCAGACACAAAGCAAGCCTCAACAGATATAAGAAACTTGAAATAACACAAATTAACCTAACTGAGGACCATAGAGTAAAGCTGAATATTACCAACCATAGAACCAAAAGAAAGCTTACAAACTCTTAGAAACTGAACAACTAACTTTAAATGAAAACTCTGTCAAGAAAGAAATTAAAGTCTTTGTAGAATCAAATGAGAATAAATGCACAACTTTATTGGAAAGTTCATGGCACTAAAGGCCTACATATTAAAAAAAAATAAGAGGGGGGAATCTCATACTAGCAACTTAGCAGCACATCTGAAGGCTACAAAACCAAAAGAAGAAATCACACCCAAAAGGAGTGGAAAACAAGAAATAATAAAACTCAGAGTTTATATAAATAAAAGACAAATAGAAAGAATTAATGCAAAGAACCAATGAAACAAAGACTTGATTACTTGAAAAAAATCAATAAGATTGACAGACACTTATACAAATTATCTAAAAGGCAGAGGTAAAATATCCAATTAGCAAAATTAGAAATGAAAAGGGGTATATAACAATAGATATTGTAGAAATCAAGATAATCATAAGGACATACTTTAAAAACATGTACTCCATTCAATTGGAAAATCTAAATGAAATGGATAATTTTACCAATATATACCACTTGCTAAAGTTAAATCAAGATCAGATAAGTATTTTAAAGACACATATAACTCCTTGTGAAATAGAAGCCTTCATTAAAAGTTTCCTAATCAAAAGGACCCAGGGCTTGACAATTTTAGCACAGAATTCTACCATACTTTCAAAGAAGAGTTAATGACAATGCTTTTCAAATTAATTCACAAAATAGAAACAGAAGGAAAATTTACCAAATCATTTCATGAGGCATCTGATGGGAAAATGTGACCTTTGGACCTAGTAAAAGCCTTTTTGCTCTAACAATTCCATTGCTATCTGAATCCAACAACTTCTGAATAATGATAACATACACAGACATATATTCCTCAGCCTAGTTCCTGATGCTCCTATGTCACATAAAGTATCTTTTCAAATACAATCTCAAGAAAAAAAACTGTGTTGAACCTGTCAATCTTTCAGAGCATTTTATCAAACATGATTATTTTTTTGATTCATAGGTGTTCAAATTGATAATTTTTCAGAAAACATTAGCTTTATGTCTCCAAAATGGCAGAGACGGGTAGGAAGAGGAGGGAGTTGGGAGGGAGGGGAGAGAGGGAGGGAGGGAGACAGAGAGAGAGACAGAGAGACAGAGAGAGACAGAGAGAGAGAGAGAGAGAGAGAGAGAGAGAGAGAGAGAGAGAGAGAGAGAGAGAGAGAGAGAGAGAGAGAGAGAGAGAGAGAGAGACTGGTCTGAACCAACCACAAGAAGCCCTGCTGGAATTCCCCACATAGGGGGTATGCCATATATGTAAACAACTGAGCACACCTGCTGCTCCTCATCCAGTAATTTGGGAACAAGAATCCCCACATGGAGACCAGATCTCACTAGTGGCCTCCTGGCTATTGCTGATGCAGATAAGTGTCCAAATAGTATTGTTTGGAGACAAAATAAAGTATATCAGCCTAGAGGATATGTCTGATGTTGTCTAGATAGTAATTGCCGCTCTCAGTCATTCACAAAGGAATGAATAACAAGGGAAAAACTTTCCCACTGAAAGCATTACCTTTACTGCTCTTGCTTGAGCCTTAGATCATCTCTGTACTCTTTCAGAAACATCCCTATTTCCATTTGGTTGCTCACTCAGTGCAGCATCTGATGGAAGATGTGAGAAGACCTATGTAAACTGGGCCATCATATGCTGGCTACAATGGTGTAGGTTTGTGACATAAACCCAAGCATAGAAATTTTCTGAGTTTGCCTGGAGCTCCCCAGCAGAAATATTTACTCTTTCTTACTCTGACTAAACATAATTATTTGGGCACTTGAAATGGGGATCTGAAAATTTCCAAGAACTTTTCCAGCAAGAATAAGAATGCAGTAATATAGTGGAGAAGATTGGACAAAATCTTCAAGAATTGACTGTGCTATTCAGACTTCCATTTGTTTTGCTTTTCTTCAGGCAAGCTTCCCCCAAAGCCAGATGAGGATGGATTTCCTTTCTTGTTATTTGTTACGCTGTATGAAACAGCCACAGCTCTCATACATCAGATTCTTCTAGAGCACCAGCAAGAATTCTCTGCTTACAGAAACTGTCTTACTAGTCTTCACAAAACCAGTCACTTAGTTCTGTTCTTATCCAGTAGAAAAGAGGCTTGAAGATTTGCATATTTATTAGTCCAGTGCAATTCAGCTGTTGAGGATGGGTTTAAAACCTGGACCTGGACATTCTGACTCTAGAATCTGACTGTGTGCTCCCTTTTCATACACTCATCTTTCCCCTGAAAAGTGAGTGGCATCTCAAATTCTGAACCTGGGGGTAATTCTAGAAAATGTTGTTTGTATCTCATAATTCAGAGTTAATATATTTCTCTTTGCTCCCCATTTACAGGATTTCAAGTTATAATTTTAATGGTCTTTTCCCTTGAAAATTGAACTCACTAAAATGTTGCACAGCATAGTGCTGAAAATTTGCATTAGGTTACAGAAGGTCTAGCAAACAAACAAATTGCAACTGTTAATGGTCAGAAACTAGTAAGATGCCCTGGTACCTTTTGTAGCCAAGAAATTATATGACAGTTTTACTTTGACACAACTTAACAAAATTACATACTTTGGAGGAAATTATTGTAAGAGACTACATTATTTTCTGAAAAAGATTTTTAAAAAGAAATTACAGTTTAGATTTAGTGAAGAAATGACCAGGGATGGTAAAAGCAAAGTCTTGATTTATTTCAACTGAACACTGACATTCCAAGGATGACAGTGGGACTATCACAGGTTTAACTCTGAAGACAGTTCTGACAGCATCTTTAAAAGCCACCTCAAAAAGGATGTTGTTCAAAACCTGGATAGGTAAGGAGGGAACAGACAATACAACAAGCAACACCTGTTGTATGCCTACTCCTTGGCCCAGGCAGAAGGGGACAACTGTACAGGAATCAAAAGCAGAGCAATTAGGACCTCAAGCTGAGAGAATGACCATAGCAAATCAACCCCAGTACATCAGTAAAGAGTGACATACACAGTCTATGGTAGAAAAGTCAGGTGTGCTGATGAGACCATGATGCTCAACAAAGAAACTGTCTCAGGTAATATTTGACTATACCTAGAAGTAAATTTGTCACAACTTGGAGGTGAATATTGTATGCAGGACACAGAAGCCAGGGATATCGCTAGACATAAAACATGTAATTCAAATTCTAATAATGTCAATGTTAACAGTCCTGGGGAAGAAAAGAAAGAGGTAGCCACTAAGCTATGGGCATTTGACACAATGCACTGTGGGAGACAATGTATCAGTCTGTTTTCCTAACCTGCAATGTGTCTTTTCTCTTTTTCCAGTGTTCTCACTTACCATTTCCTTACATTGCATGTAAACATTATCCAAATGACCTTCTCTATGGAAAAATAGTGTTAAAAGAACACTGTTATTTCTTGAGTTAAGCAAATAAATCTATTAAGTTCCTACAAAAAGATGATGGATGTTGGGAGCAAAGGCAGCTGGCAGCATGACTCCAAGCTAAATGACCAAACCCCTGCTTCCCTGAACAACAAAAAGAACATGGGATTCCCACTGAGAACAAATCCTCAGAGAAGACACTAGGCACAGAAATA
Source organism: Mesocricetus auratus (assembly GCF_017639785.1). Classification (NCBI taxonomy): domain Eukaryota; kingdom Metazoa; phylum Chordata; class Mammalia; order Rodentia; family Cricetidae; genus Mesocricetus; species Mesocricetus auratus. The sequence continues at coordinate 41,594,710 of NW_024429195.1, forward strand.
AAATATAAACTTGTGATGCTGATGATAGCTTCTGTGGAACATTCTATATCATTGTAGCATTCAACAGAATTCTGGTGAACAAAGTCAAAGACATGTCTAAATGTTTCCATAGGGAACTTGAATCATTTACAATGAAAAGGCCATTTAAAATGGGCAAATTTTGAAGAATAGGAGGTGATGAGCTGGTCCGGTGACTGACAAGCTGAACTCAACTCCTAGACTCCACATACGTAAAAAGAAAGAACCAGCTTGAAGATGGAGGTTTCTGTAGCACCTAGTCTCATAGCCGTTTAGCTATATTAATTATTAAACTTCTTGACTGATGGCTTAGACTTCTTATCGGCTAGCTCTCTCTTAATTATTAAACCATTTCTATTAATCTATGTATTGCCATGAGGCTATGGCTTACCTGTAATCCAGCATGTTACTCCTTCCACAGCATGGCATCTCTCTGGCAGCCTCTCTGCCTCCTCACCCCAGACTTCTCCTCACTCATAGCCCCACATATGCTTTCTGCCTGGCTGCTGGACAATCAGTGTTTTATTCATCAACCAATAAGAGAAACATATATACAGGAGGACTTCCCCATCACTAGCTACTACAGATTGTGCTCTGACCTCCACATGCATGCAGAGGCACACATGTTTGCATATTCACACACACACACACACACACACACACACACACAAATAAATGCAAAAAATACATGGAAGAGCCACACAAGGGCAGAAGTACAACTACTGATAATAGACAAAAGTTACAAGTAAGATAAATACATTCTGAGCTTCCTATAGAATGGAGAAACAACATCATCAGCTCTCTAAGTCTTATCTTTTTTAACCAAATCAGGAGCAGACTAGGCCCCCACACTGTAGCAATTTCTGTGACCTTACATTCCTAAGGATAATGGTAAAGACAGTTTCACACCACACATTGCTTTTAAGAGCACATTGAATGTGGAACTCATTCAGATGTGGCTTTCATTGCAGTTTTCTTCTAGATAAGTCAAGAACAGGACACCAATTCAATGAAAGCTGGTGATGGAAAGGTATCCAGTGTGATGATGTCTGAGTCAGTAACTCTTGCCTGTGACAGGAGTAATAATGACACAGGGATGTTAATTAGGGCTCTGAGTTTATTTGAGACTTAAATGAAAGAGGCTTCAGACTCCCTAAGGAAGTCTGACATCTCCAGAAATCTCTGCTGAAGCCTAGAGAATGTTTATTTCCATGGTTTTTCTAGTTTATTTATTTATTTATCTTATTGGTTTTCCAAGACAAGAGTTTCTCTTTGTAGCTTTGGAGGCTATCCTGGAACTAGTTCTTGTAGAGCAGGCTGGTCTTGAACTCACATAGATCCGGCTGCCTCTGCCTCCTGAGTACTGGGATAAAGGCATGCACCACCACTGCCTGGCTTTTTCCTAGTTCTTATCCATATACCTCCCATAGTTCAGTTCAACAAGCAATGAAGTTCCAAACAGGATCTAAGATGTTCTATTCCATGAAATGGGTGTGAAAAGGCTCTAATCAGGAGGTGGGGGAGGAGAGGGGGAGATTGAAAAACAGAGAGAAGCCTACAGGAGACAACGCATCACACTAACATAAACTGTACTTGAGAAACACCCTCATGGGATGCTGTCCTCTGAGCATAATGGTAATATTTATCTTCATCAAGATCAGTTCCCTCATAGAAAGAGAAGCCAGACTCTGGAGCACCTCCCTGCCGCCAGTTGAATGTAACTCTGCTTCTGCTCCATGCACTCTCTCTCTGAGGGTGATGGAATATGGCTGCATAAGGGGAGGGTACTCTATCCATGCATCTATGGGAAACCTCTCCCGCATTCTGGGTGAGACTTTGCAGTCCTTACACCTGAGCAGAATAAGCTCAGTGGTTCATCAAGTTAGATGTGGATTGAATTGTTGCTTGGTTTGGCACGGGTGCCCTGTCTGGGGTGAGTACACATTTGTTCACATCTCCCCAGTAAGGTTCATACAATGCACTACTACAAAAATTCCTGTTTTCTTTCTGGGCATTTCTACACAGTACTGCATACCATACCAAAGCTAGGTTCCATCTCACAAATCAGTCCCTTTATTAGCTTTTTCCTTTAAAATTTTATATGCTTATTTATTCATTTATTGTGTGTATAGTAGGATCAACCTATAACTCTAGATCTAGAGGATCTGTCAATCTCTTGGCTTTCTGGGGTCGCCAGAATTTTTGTGCCACACAATAAAAGTAATTTTTAAAGAAGAGATATGTTCACCTTATCCCTGATAGTCCAATCCCTCACTAAAGGCCCTCAATGAAAATGACCTTTATGGAATTTCTGACACAGTTAAAAAAGAACAGTTATCAATATGTCAAACAACTTAGAGACGACACAAAATACATTCCAAGCGAACACAAAGAATTCATTTAACACATTCTGGGCTCAGTTTTCATGGGTTCTAGTGTTTCAAGCTCCTTGCTAAATTTAAACTTTTCAAATTTCAACATATTTTCTAATTACTCTTGGATATCTGGAAGTTTGACAGTCATCTCACTACATTTACCTGAAACCAGCCTTAAAGTTAGTATAAAAGGATATACTATATCCTCCCCTCTCTCACACTGAACACTTTGGAGAGGACCCTATTGCTGCCAAAGGCGAACTCATGATGTGACCTCTGTGAGGTACACGCCAGCCTTAGATTTCTAATTTCTTCACTACTGCAATCCTTCTCCCAACCTGCACAGCTGAATTTAGAGCCTGGGTGTGTGAGAGACAGCCCCAGTAAGAATCCATCCCCACAAGTCTTCTAATTTGTAATATCAATTCCATCTTCAGTTGCTGAATAACTAGAAAATAACTACTTAGCACCCAAAACACACACCCCTGGCACCAACCAAGAGCACTCACTACTAAGAAACAAAAGGCCATGAACAGAGCTCACTGCAGTTCATGGAAGACACTGTGACGTTAGTGGCATGTGTCCGTGACCTATCCCCACACACTGGGCTGGCTTCCTTTCCCACAGCTCCTGTCCTCACATTCTGAACTCGTCAGTCAAAATGACAGCCCATGGTAAATAAGTAATCTTTTACTTATGCAACTCTTTCATAAATCTTTCTGCCCTGATCCTTCACTAAGTCATAAAAGAATATAATAAGGTTTTGTGTGTTATAAAAGTTAGGAGAGAAGAAAAAAAACATTGCTCTAATCCCATGTTCTTATTTATAAAGACATAAGTCCTCTACTGACTCTGTTTCACTTGAGACAACATACATTCACAAGGAATGGAACGGGAACGTGGGAGTTCAATTCCAGAGGGGACAACCTCAGAGCAGCTGTCTCAGAATTAACAGTTCACTACAACTCAACCCTGCAAACAGGAAAAAGCAATTAGCAGACATGAGAACTTAGTCCCTAGGGGTTTTGGAAAGGGTGAAGGGGAAGGTCAGTGGCAGAGAGTGAGAAAGAAGCATGGCCTTTCATTCAAAAACTGCTGTAACTGATGAACCGCCCTTGCTTCGAAGTAGCTAAGTGTCTTTGGTGCCCATGGACCCTCAGAAATCCCAGCTCCCAAATGGAGAGACAGCCTACATAACAAAGGCCTCTGTCAAGAATGAATCTAACTCTGTTTAGAACCCTATTACTAGAGCAGAACTACCCCAAATTTCAAAGCTTCAAGTCCCATCACCTGTGGGTCTTAGTAGGCTACAGTTCCTAAAGTTTTAGGTCTGGGGTCCAGCCTAAGCACCTGTGTTCTTACAGACTCTCAGAGATCTTCTTGCTACTCCTGACCAGTGAGCCACACCACAGGTTCAGTTTAGCATGGCCAGATTTGGATCGCAGTCACCTACTTCAAGTCTAGACAGATGAGCATCTTCCATTATTACATGTACTCACTGAAGATGCATTTCCTACATGGAGAGTGACACTGAAACAGTGGGATGCTTTCATAAAATACAACCCTTAGTTTTGACCCAGTAACAATTTCAAAAATATTAATTATTACTTAAACTACTTGAGAAAAATAACAGAAATTCAAAACTCTCAAAGCATTCAAACCAGCACCACTTCCAAACCACAGTCCAAGACCGCTTGACATATTCTAACATTGCTATAGGATTTTGTAACACATTTTGAGTCATCAGACATCCCAAAACACCCATGACTCTGCCTTTGTCTCTTCTGCTGGTTTTTCTTTGGGAACGCACTTTAAATTTCTTTCCTGTTAAATGAGAATGCTAAGACTTCATGGCGTTCCTGGACTGGATAACTGTATGGAATCACAAGTTGGCTGCACTCAAAACTAAGAAAGAGATGCATTAAGTATGCTTCATGACTTGTCTTCTCTAAAAGCATGCAGATACACAGTAAACTGCTTAAGCACACTTCCCTGTCCATTGAATATCCATGGTGTGTTTCATTAAAGCCCCATCATACAATTGCTTAAATGATCTAAATTTGGGCAAGCACAAAATTACATTATCAGTAAATCCATCTGGTACCTGTGTGTGTGTGTGTGTGTGTGTGTGTGTGTGTGTGCACCAGTGATTTGTTTCAGGTGTCTTTTTTTAATGCTTTCCACCTTATTTTAAGGCAGGGACTCTATGGTGGTTTGAATAACTATGGATTCCATACCTATGTAAACTTGCTTGAATGCTTGGCCCCTAAGGAGTAGCACTACTGGAAGGTTTGGACTTTTGGGGTAGGTGTAGCCTTTCAGAATATGTGTAGTCTTTTGGAGTGGGTGTGGCCTTGTTGGAGGAAGTGTGTCACTGTGGAGGTGGGCTTTGGGACCTCACATATGCTCAAGCAATGCCCAGTATGGCACTTCCTGTCTGCTGCCTTCAGATTAAGATGTAAGAACTCTCAGCTCCTTCTCCAGCCCCATGTCTGCCTGCATACTGCCATATTTCCCACCATGATGAGAGTTGACTAAACATCTAAAACTCTAAGCCAGCCCCAATGAAATATTTTCCTTTACAGGTGTTGCTGTGGTCTTGGTGTCTCTTCATAGCAATAGAAACCCTAACTAAGACAGTCTCTTACATAGGTTTCACAGTTTCAGTGACCCTGGTGGGCCATCAAGTCCATGGGTTCCATCTGTCTCTCTCCAAACCTTCTCCCTACCCAGGTGTAGGTTACAGATAGATGTTAACCTTATTCAGATTTTATTACCTAGGTGCTGTTGTTATCTGAACCTCAATCCTCATGCTTATAAAGCAAGCACTTCAACCACTCATAATTTCCTTTTCACATAGTCAGCAGAATTTAACCTGAAGAGTTTATCATTGCTTTTCAAATCTATAATTTATAGCAATCTAAGAATTAAGGAGCAATTTCATCAGAGAATGCTAAGCTGATATTTACAAAGCCATTTCACAGCAACATTGCATACTCTTCATTAAGTACACTTGCCCCTTATAGAAGCAGAATTCAATCCACAATCACAACTACATGATGAACAGTGGCAATAATTTGCTCTCAAGAGCCGTGCTTCTTTTCTGATAGCTCCAACATTGTGTTTGTTTTAGGAAAGAAAGAAAAACCAAATAAACAAACCAAACAAACAAAATCCTTTTCAGCAAAGGGCAGCATCAAGCCTATTTATTAGCCAATAACAACACTGTAACTCCCAATGAAGAATGAAGGAGTCATGTAGCAATTTATAGTTCTAATCAGTGTGTGCCAGTCAAAACAAACCTTAAATGAGCAGATGCACATGGAGAAGAACAATTCCCCTGCTGTGCAGCATAAAGTAGGAAACACGTAACTCAGAAATGACACAAAGTTATGCCAGCAGACATTAAGCAAAAACATCATGCATAAAAGCTAGAAGCCAAGAAGACAGTTTATGTTTGTTACAGGAATACCTTGCTATTTCAAAGTTGTGTGTGGGAGGTATGTGGTGGGATGGTATGTGTGGGTCATGTATGTAGTAGGGATGCATTTTCCTGTATAGTGTAGTGTATATGGGGGAATGTTTGGGTATGTGTGTGGTTTATTGTTGAGGGTGATGTCTTCTCTGTGGGTATATGTACAGTGTATGTGCGTGTAGAGGGCCACTGTCTCATGACTGGGTACATGTGGAGGCTACAGGTGACATCATGCTATCTTTCTCCAGTATTACTACTTCTACTCCAGTTCTCAGAATCCACTCTCAGGTCCTTATGCTTGCTCAGCAAGCACTTCACCAGTGAGCCTCCTCCCCAGCCCTGTATCTTAAGGAACTAGCTCTTCTGTTAACTCAATTTACTTTAGTAAGTACCAAAATATAAAATGGTAGATATTGATAGAATAACATGTGACTCATGCATGTATGTATTATATAATGTTTAAGTCGGGCTAAACTTCCAGCTCTACTCATATGCATGCTTCTTTATGGTAGAGTTTTTCACAGCTGTTCATTCCAGCCTCACTAACTATTGCTCATTGATACTCTACATAATCACCCTGCCATGTAGCAGCATAGCAGAGCTTATTGAAAACTAAAGGACTTGTCTTAAAATAACTTCAAAGTCTGCAATTATTGACGTAAAACTTACAAGTCCAGCAGATGTTACAGACATGTTGAATTCAAGATAGCTTGGAAAGCTGTAACCTATAGGCTGAGCTCCCAAAAAATGCTTTTGTAGAAATACTGATTTATCACACCTGATGTCTTACTATTTCTGTTACTGTGAAGAGACACAATGACTACAGCAACTATTATAAAGGAAAACATTTAATGGGGGCTGGCTTATAGTTTCAGAAGTCTAGATCATATATCGCCATATTGGAAAGCATGGCAGCAGACAGCAGGAAGTTAATACCACACTGGGCATAGCTTGACCATCTGAGACCTCAAAGCCCACCCCCTAGTGATGTGCCTCCTACAATAAACCCATGCCTACTCCAACAAGGCCATACCTCCTAATATGGGCATTCCCTTGTGATAAAGCATTCAAACACATGACTCCATGGGAACCATTCCTATTCAAACCACAACATTCAACTCCCTGGTCCCCATAGGCATATAGCCATAACATAATACAAAATATATTCCATTCAACTTCAAAAGTCCCCATCATCTATAACAGTCTCAAACTTGTTTAAAAGTCCACAGTCTCTTCTGAGACTTATGCAATCTCTTATCTATAATCCCTGGTAAAATTAACAATAAAAAAGCAGATCACATATGTCCAACATATGATGTCACAGAATACACATTACCATTCCAAACAGGAACAAGGTGAAGACATACTAGACCAAAGCAAGACTGAAAACCAACTGGGCAAATTCCAAACTCAGCATCTCCATGTTTGATATCAAAGCTCTCTTCATATTTCCAATTACTTTACACTTTTTTGACTGCAACACACTTCTTTCTCTTGGGCTGGTTCCTGTTAGCTACTCTCCTTGGCAGATATCCATGGCTCTGGCATCTCTGATATTTTGGTGTCACCAAGGCAATTCAGTCTTCCCCTTCACAGCTTCACACTATGACTTCTCTAGGCCTCCATTTAGGGACACCCCTGACACAGGCCCAATCTCAGCAGTTTTCTTTGGTCATGGAGGGAGATTCCATAATCCCTTTCTTCTATCCTTGATTCTAAACCATAAGGCCCAAACTGCCAAATTCTGTTACTTGCTGGGGCTAGAACACTCCCCTTGTTCAAATACATTTTGACTAGCTTTCTGTTTTCCAATTTTTCCTTCACTGCCTAAACTTGGCTTTCCTGGAACTCCATCTGTAGACGAGGATGGCCTCAAGCTCAGACTAGCCTCCAACTCAGAGATCTGCCTGCCTCTGACTCTGGATTGCTGAGATTAAAGGCATGCACCACCACACCTGGCTCTAAGATTTTCTTTACTTCATTTTCACAAGTTGGAAGCTTAGTTGGTTGGGATCTTGCCCTGAGGTCACCACTCCCTTTATTCCATTTAACATCAAGATTTTCTTTAATCTGTTTACATCCTTGAATGCAAGATTTTACTCCATTCCTTCTCTTTACGACCATTTTCTTCTTGAACTGTACACTTTGCATTTTCTTTGCTCAGCTTGCTCCTTTTCATTGCAGCTCTTCATAAGAGTGAACACTAGTAATCATACAACAGAGTCAATACTAGGCGACTTTGAAATTTCCCCTGCCAAAGCAATCAATCCAAATCTCTTCAATTTAGCCTCAGGCAGATTTTCAGACAAAGGCAAAAAGCAGCCGTATTCTTCACCAAAATATCACAAGAATGGTCTCTAGGCCACATAATAATCTCTTCTGAAACTTCTTGAGCCAGGCTCCCAGAGTTCAAACCATCCTCAAGCACCACTGTGTTCCTTGATCCTGCTAGGATGGCCCATTAAGCCCCACTTACAGTATTCAGTTGCTTTTGTAATCCAAAATTCCTAAATCCACATTCCAACAAAGCATAGGCAATACCTCAGTCTCTTGTAGCAACTTCCGTCTTAGTTAGGGTTTCTATTGCTGTAAAGAGATGTGAGATGTGATGACAATGGCAACTCTTATCAAATAAAGCACTGAATGAGGCTGGCTTATAGCTTCAGAGGTTTAGTGCACTGTCATCCAGGTAGAAAGCAGGGCAGCATTCAGGCTGACATGCTGCTGGAGAAAGAGCTGAGGAAGTTCTACATCTGGCTCAGCAGGCATCAGGAAGCAAATGCCACACTGGGCATAGTTTGAGACCTCAAAGTTCACCCCCTAGTGACACACCTGCTCCAACAAAGTCACATCTACTCTAATCCTAATATTGCTCCTCCCTGGAGACTAAGCATTCAAGTGTATGCATCTATGGGCCATTCCTTATTAAACTACCACACCTGTTTGCACAAGTAAAAATGCATAGAACAATTGACAGGAAAAGTGAGGTTTGTGATTTCAGCAGACAAGCATGCTTTCTTATGAATGAACTTACCAATATGAGGAAAATCACACCATAGTTGCACCAAAGATTGCCAAGCAACTGTGTTGATCATTTCATAAACTTTTTGAAATTCTTCCAGTTCTAGTTTTAATTTAAGATGCTCATAAAAATACAGAAGGCAATATAAGCATAAAAGTATACAATGTAAAACGCATGGGAAGGCTTTGCTGTCCAGATTTACCTCTCCCATCAATTTTATGATTGAACTTCCTGTGTACATTTCTATAAATCCTTATTTGTTTTCATATGAGTATGATGATGACCAGTTTCCATTTTGATTTCTCCGAACCTTCCCATCCTAACAAGATTATAGTGACATTCTTGAAAAACTCAAGAAGCCCCATGGGAAATGGAGCAGGAAGTACTAAAACTAGAGGTAGATTGAAAATATTAAATCCAGCAGGAAAATCCATCATTAACAGGATCTGAGGCCTGGGAAAGATGGTCCCCACATCACCCCAGCAACACTGAGGCCAGAAGTATGGTGAGCCCATATTGAGAAGGTTGCTTAACCTCTTTGAATTGCAATTTCCTACAGCCTTTCACTGACCTTCAGGAAATGTCTCCAGGGCTTCCTACTCCTTGGTTTCAGCAGAGGCAGCATAAGGAGGACAATAATCAGAGCTGTGGCCTTAACATCAAGCCTAAGCCATGATGACTGAAGTGGTTGAACTGCAGTATGCTTTCCAAACATACAAATTCATGTCACAAACTGAAGTATATATAGCAGCCTAGGCCAGCATTCAGTGCACAGTGGCACTCAGAAAAATCACTCTCTCCCTCTCTCCCCCCACCCCCTGTCCTTTAATGGTTTGTACTGACTGTTAATGAGTTTGTTTGTTTATGAGTGCAAAACATGGAAGCATGGAAACTGAAACATGCAAAACTTAAGTGAAAAGTGATGGTGTACTGCCTGCATTGTACAAGGACACAGAATGGCAATTTAGTGACTATTTTCTGCTTAAATTTTAATGCGGAAATAAATTCATGCATTTTCAAAAATAAGTGTCCATCTTCTCCTTTATTCCTTTCTCTGGCCAGCCATATCCTCCTCTTTCTGCCTTCCTAGCACTGGGATTAAAGACATGTGATCCTAGGTGCTGGATAACCTTTGTGCAAGATGTTTCTTTTAGGACTGGATTAATGTCATGTTGGCAGTGTGTACTTGAACTATCAGAGATACATCTAACTCTTAATTCTGAGTAGTAGAATTAAAGTTGTGTACCACCTCTGCCTAGCTCTGTGGCTGCTGGGATTAAAGGTGTGTATCACCACTGCCTGAGCTTTATAGTTTGTGGCTGACTTTGCTTTCTGAATCTTCAGACAAGCTTTAATAAATCATAAATAGTATATCACCACATATTAGTCTACATTTTACCATATGGTTCTTTACCTTTCCTTCATTCTGCAAGTCTGACTCCCTGCCTTTCCATGGCATTTCCTGCACACCTCAAGTATCCTCTTCTTCACTCTGCTTGGAAGTCCTTCTTATCTCCTCTGCTTAGCTACTGGCCATTCAGTATTTTTATTTAATATTTAATCACAGAAATACCTCTTCACAGTGTACAAATATCCTACAATATCCTACCATGATGATAATGGATTGAACCTTTGAATGGTAAGCAAGTCACCCAATTAAATGTTTTCTTTATAAGAGTTGTCCTGGTCATGCTCTCTAACATTAGGAAATTAGCACTAATACATTATTATCATTTTATTTTTATTTTGCTTAACAAACTGCATTTTTTTCACTAAGCTTTTACTAACAAGTGACAACTCCTGCTGGTAAGGATTTGGAATAAAGGGAACATAAATCAGCTTCTGGTGGCAATACAAACTTGTACAGTCACAATGGAACTTGTGTAGTGGTTCCTCAGGAAAATGATAACTAATCTACCTCAAGTTCCAGCTATCACACTCTTTGGCATATGTACCCAAGGGAAACTTCACTGTACCACAAGGACACTTGCTTAAGTATGTCAATTGATGTTCTATTAAAAAAAGGCAGAAAATGGAGACTACCTCAATGTCCCTCAACAGAAATGATGAAGAAAATGTGGTACATTTGTAGTATGAAGTATTATTCAACCATTAGAAAATCTTGTATCTTGAATTTTGCAGTAACATGATGGAACCAGAAAAAAATCATCCTGAGTAAGGTATTATAGACCCAGAAAGACAAATATGGTATTTATTAACATGTATGTATTAACTTATATATTAGCAGTTAAGTCAATGATAACCAAGTCACAATCCATAGGACCACAGAGATTAGAGATTAAGAGGGACTAGAGAAAACATCAATTTTCTTAAGAAAGGAAAACAAAACAGGTAATTATGGATGGATTTGGGGTAGCTGGAATAGGAGGTTCAGGTGGGAAGGGAGAGTGTAGAGGAGGCTAAGTGAGAGAATACAAGGAGAGACAGCTAAAACAAAACTAAAGGCCATTTGAAGAATAGTGTGGGACTCTAGCCCAGTAGAAGCTTTAGGCAATCTAGATAAAATAGCCAAAGAATGCAAGAAACAGAGTTCCAACTGGGCACCTCTTTTCACCATATGAGGCTTCCAGTACCTGGATTTGTTTACATCTGATTATGCTGTTGGTCAAAGGAGTCCCACAGTAGTCTCCAAGCAACCCAGGCTGTTGTCAAGGCTATAGGCTGTTCTCCACAAACTGACAGCAAGGTTCTATTGCTGAGGACACCTACACAACTTATTAAACATAGAGAAATTGAGCTAGTGTCTACACAGAGCCTTCACCCCTACTTCCTACCATCTTTGGTACAGGAAGGTACTTTGAACACTATCAAAAGAAAAATGTAAACACCAATTCAGCCACAAACCCTCTGATCGACAATAGTGTCCTACCCGCAAGATATACTAGGGCAATGATGGCACAAAGTTTATTGGAGTAACCAACCAATATCTGATTTGACTCAAGGCCCACTCCATGAAGTGGAACCTATACCCCGCACTGTGTGGGTGACCAAGAACCAGAGACTAGATACCCCAGGGACCTAGGGTAAAACAAAATCCTACTAGTCTTAAAAACAAACTAACAAAAAAAAGCCATGGTGATAAAATTACTCCAAATGATATTCTACAACACTGATAGATCAGTGCTTCAGGCATTGTCAGAGAAGTGTTCTTCTGTAGCAGATGAGAACAAATACAAAGACCAACAGCCAGGTTTTATGGGGAGGGTACGTAACCTTGGAACACTCTGTACTACGTGGAATGTCTCCTTCAAATCCTTCTTTTAAGAGCTCAGGGAAACGCATGGAAGAGAAGAAAGAAAGAGTGTAAGAGTCAGAGAGGATGGAGGACACTAAGGTAACAAGGCCTTCTTAATCAACATAAGCAAAGCTCATATGAATTCATACAGACTGAGGCAGCTTTCACAGGGCCTGCACTGGTCTGTACCAGGCCCTTTGTTTACATGTTATTATTTCCATCTTAGTGTTTTATAGGATTTCTGAGTCTGGGTATGAGTAGGTCCCTGATTCTTGTAGCTTCTCTTGGGCTCCTTTCCTTCTGTTTGTTTGTATTGTCTAATGTCAATGTGATAGCTTTACTTTTATTTTATTATATTTTATTTTGTTATGTCTTATTATTACTCCTGAAAAACTTGTTTGTTTCTTAACGAAAGATATAAAGGGAGTAGAACAAGATGGGCAGGGTTGTGGGGAGGAACTGTGAGGCACTGAGGGATGGAAGATGATAATCAGGATATATTACATGAGAAAAAGATCCATTTTCAATAAAAGGGGGGAAGATGACAATGTGGACAAAGTATATCACTTTGTAACATGCCAACTATTAAAGAGGTTGTATAGTTATTGTCTATTAAAATGATATCATCATATATGTAAATTGTTTCAAAATATGAATATTTTTAAAATAATGGCTTTATGACTAGTTTTCATTTATAGTCATTCTATGCCCTAAGATTTCTTTATAATTTTAGTTTACAGTTGAATGGAGATTTCCACTTGGCTATCATAATATATTTTTATCCCTGTTATAATCATTTTAAACAGACTACTCACCTAAAAATTACTATCTCTATCACTGACCCTAAAGAAGTCTATTTGTGACATCCAGAATAGAATCTACCTCTTCTCTTGAGAGTAAATTGTGAACTGGGTTCATAAGAATCCATTACATTAAACACATGAACTTGGAAGCTCTGGGGAATTCACGTCTAAACTGCAGCAGAATTGATATCAAGGAAGAATGCAGGGTTTCTGAGCTGATTTTCACTTTCAGTACATTTCTATTAGTCACACCATCCTCTAAGAATAAGGCAAGTATTGCCCCATCTAACTCAAACCAGTCTTCCACTGTGGACTTGGGGGCGAGTTTTCTACCATGACATTTCTAGCATGTGACAGAAATCATTTGATTTCTACTCAGTTCCATAATTGGTTTCCCAAGACATAATTTTCACCCACAGCAACAGAGGCAAACCATAAAATTTCCACAATGAGGAAATGTTGGAAGGAGTGTTTTCATAATAAATCCTCCAGCTGAGCATTCTTTGTGATAGTGGTTGCAAATATTTGATGTGGACTTTAAAACTGAGTGGCAACAGCAGTTAAATATTGGCTCAGAAATCTTGCCTCCTCTAATTAGGGCAAGACAAGACAACTAATGCAAAAAATAAGATTGGACTATTTGTAGATTCTTTCTGAATTACAAAAAAAGACAACCTTCCTGCTCCCCCATGTCTTCCTCCCCCCCATTCTCTTCTACCCTTCACTTTTCCCCAGTTCCCTCTGCCCTCCCCCCATGCTCCCAGTCCACTCAGGAGATCCTGTCCCATTCCCCTTCTTTGGGGTACCATGCATATCTCTCTTAGGATGCTCTCTGTTTCCCAGACTCTCTGGCCATTGGATTGTAGGTGGGCACTCCCCTGATTCATTTCTAAAATTCATATTTGAATGAGTACATACCATGTTTGTCTTTTTGTGTCTGGGTTACCTCACTCAGAATGGTTTCCCCTAGTGCTAACCATGTGCCTGCAAATTTCAAGATTGCATTGTTTTTTTTTTTCCTGCGAGTAGTATTCCATTATCTAAATGTACCACATTTTCTCTATCCACTCTTCAGTTGAGGTACATCTAGGTTGCTTCCAGGTTCTGGCTATTACAAATAATGCTGCTATGAACATAGTGGAAGGATGAGTCAGGAGAAGAATAGAGGAGAGCAGGATGAGAGATACCATATTAGAGGGAGAAATTATAGAAGAGAGCTGACACTAGTGAGATTTCCAGAGATCTACAAGGATGACACCAACTGACAATCTAAGCAATAGTGGAGAGGCTACCTTTAATGCCCTTCCCCAATAATGAGATTGACAACTACCTTGTATGCCATCCTTGAGCCTTCATCCAGTGGATGATGGAAACAGAGACAGATACCCACAGCGAAACACCAAACTGAAATCCTGTAAACCAGTTACAGAGAGGGAGGAGTGATGAGCAAAGGGGTCAAGACCCAGCAGGTGAAACCCACAGAAACAGCTGACCTCATGGACCCCAGACTGATGGCTGAGAAGCCAACATGGGACTGACCAAGACCCGCTGAATGTGGGTGTCAGTGAGGAGTCCTCAACAATCTTTGGGGCCTTGGGTACTAGTTCAGTATTTATCCCTGGCATCCGAATGGACTTTGGGAGCCCATTCCACACAGAGGGATGCTATCTCAGCCTAGACATGTGGGTGAGGGCCTAGGCCTTCCCCCAGATGACATGACAGACTTTGGAGATCCCCCATGAATGGCCTCACCCTCTCTGGAGAGTGGAGTGGGGATTGAGTGGGGGTGGGGTGGGGGAATTGGTGGGGAGCAGGGGAGGAGAGGAGGGAGAGGGAGCTGGGAATGACATGTGAAGCAAGCTTGTTTCTAATTTAAATAAAAAAACTTGGGATACTAAAAACAAACAAAAAAAACAAAGACAAAAAACAAAAAATTGTCCTCCCATCCAGAATGTTGTACATTTTTTCCATAGTGATCCAGTGTTCTTTGAGTCTTAGACTATCTCCAGTCACATAAGGGTCAAATACCCCACTCAGACCTTAGAAAGAAAACCCAAGAGAATTTGGAGCCAGTAGAAATGACGTAACACACAGATGGTCAGATGTAATCTGTGTATCAGGGAGACCTATGGTGTAAGGAGGCAGCAGTTAAGTCACCTGAATCAAGACACAGTTAAGAAGAGAAACAATATAGGTTTAAATAGAATAAAAATTGAATTTATGATTTATGGCTGAAAATAATGATTATATGTATTTATTAATTGAGGGTTTTTCCAATGTGCAATCCTATGGAGAGTCAGAGGAATAGTTTCTTTTACTGGGAGGTATGAGTTCATTTTACCAGATCACCCTTAAGATTATTTTCCTCCTATAAGTAATGAATGTGTTATATTGTTATAGATGTTGTGTGTTCTGGAATAAAATAACAGGTCCAAGTTTGGAGGAAGAAATTAGCCTGATATTTTCCAAAGAAATGAGAAGATGTAAAACTTTTATCCAGCCAGAAGACCCGCCTACACAGGAAAGACATCAGCCCCTCCGAGACCCCAACCCCAGCGAGTCCAGCTTCAGGAAAGACATCAGCCCCTCCAAGACCCCAACCCCAGCGAGTACAGCTTCAGGAAAGACATCAGCCCTTCCAAGACCCCAACCCCAGCAAGTACAGCTTCAGGAAAGACACCAGCCCTTCCAAGACCCCAACCCCAGCGAGTCCAGCTTCAGGAAAGACATCAGCCCTTCCAAGACCCCAACCCCAGCAAGTACAGCTTCAGGAGACCTGCCCACACAGCAAAGAAGTCAACAATTCCAAGACCCCAACCCCAGTGAGACCAGCTTCAGGAAAGACATCAGCCCTACCAGGACCCAAACTCTGTGTCAGCATCCGCAGCTTCAGCTGCAGGAAGGAAGGAGACCAGTGGAGACAGAAAGACCCCACCAGCACCCACTGAAAGAAGAGATGGGAAGAAGACAGAATAAGAGATCACTCAGCAATAGAAACACCAACATGACCCCACCAGAATCCAGGGATCCAACACCAGCAAGACCTGAAAAGCACTACATAGACGAAGAAGAGGAGACAGACCTTAAAAATTATTTCATGAAGATGATGGAGACCCTCAAAGAAGAAACGATGAAATCCCTTAAAGAAATAGAAGAAAAAACAAACAAAAAAATCCATGAAATGGGGGAAAATTTCAAGAAATAAACAAATCTCTCAAAGAATTTAAAGAGCACCAAGAAAGAACAACCAAAAAAATGAAGGAAACAACTCAAACAGTTGAAGGATTGAAAGCTGAAATAGAAACGATAAAGAAAACACAGAATGAAGGGATGCTGGAAATAGAAAAGCTGGGTAAACGATCAGGAACTACAGATGCAAGTATCACCAACAGAATACAAGAGATAGAAGAGAGAATCTCAGGTGTTGAAGACTCATTAGAGGATATAGAGTCGTCAACCAAAGAAAATCTCAAAACCAACAAATCCTTAACACAAAAAATCCAGGAAATATGGGACACCGTGAAGAAGCCAAACCTGAGAATAGTAGGTATAGAAGAAGGTGAAGAAATTCAACTTAAAGGTACAGAAAACATATTCAACAAAATCATAGAAGAAAACTTCCCTAACCTAAAGAAAGATATGCCTATGAAAGTACAAGAATCTTACAGAACACCATATAGGCTCGACCAGAAAAAGAAGTCACCTCGCCATATAATAATCAAAACATCAAACCTACAGAGTAAAGAGAAAATATTAAGAGCAGCTAAAGAAAAAGGCCAAGTAACATACAAAGGCAGACCTATCCGAATTACACCTGACTTCTCAATGGAAACGATGAAAGCCAGAAGATCCTGGACAGATGTCCTACAAACGCTAAGGGAACAAGGATGCCAGCCCAGACTACTATATCCAGCAAAGCTCTCAATTACCATAGATGGAGAAAACAAAATATTCCATGACAAAGCCAGATTTAAACAATACGTATCCATGAATCCAGCTCTACAGAAAATGCTAGAAGGAAAACCTAGAGCCAAGGAAGATAACTACATTCACAAAGACACTGGCAATATATAATCACACTTTACAAAACACCAAAAGAAAAAGGGAGGAGAAATTACACAAAATAACTTCACTAACAATAAATCAAGCACAAGCAAGGATCACCAATCAATGGTCATTAATATCCCTCAATGTCAATGGCCTCAACTTGCCTATAAAAAGACACAGACTAGCAGAATGGATACGAAGACAGAACCCTTCCTTCTGCTGCATACAAGAAACACATCTCAACATCAAAGACAGACGTTATCTCACAGTAAAGGGTTGGGAAAAGATCTTCCAATCAAACGGTCCCAAGAAACAAGCGGGTGTAGCAATCCTAATATCTAACAAATTAGACTTCAAATTAAAATCAATCAAAAGAGATGAAGAAGGACACTTCATATTCGTCAAAGGAAAAATACATCAAGACGAAGTCTCAATTTTAAACATCTACGCCCCAAATACAAAGGCACCTACATTCGTGAAAGAAACATTACTAAAGCTCAAAATGCACATAAAATCTCACACACTAATAGTAGGAGACTTCAACACTCCGCTCTCACCGCTAGACAGGACCTCCAGACAGAAACTTAACAAAGAAACAAAAGAACTAATAGAAGTTATGACCCAACTGGGTTTAACAGACATCTATAGAACATTCCACCCAAATACAAAGGGATATACCTTCTTCTCGGCACCACATGGAACCTTCTCTAAAATTGACCACATAATAGGAAACATAGCAAATCTCCACAGATACAAAAAAATTGGAATAACCCCCTGCATCTTATCAGACCACCATGCATTAACATTAGAATTCAACAATAACACAAATCGCAGAAACCCTACAAACTCATGGAGATTGAACAATGCACAATTGCACCATCCCTGGGTAAAGGAACAAATAAAAAAGAAATTAAAGACTTCCTCGATTTCAATGAGAATGAAGACACAACATACACAAACTTATGGGACACTTTGAAAGCAGTGCTGAGAGGAAAGTTTATAGCCCTAAGTGCCCACATGAAAAAACTGGAGAACAATCATACTAGAGAATTAATAGCACAGCTGAATGTTCTAGAACAAAAAGAAGCAAACTCCCCCAGGAGGAGCAGACGCCAGGAAATAATCAAATTGAGGGCTGAAATCAATCAAGTAGAAACCAGAAAAACACTGAGAAGAATCAATGAAACAAAGAGTTGGTTCTTTGAGAAAATCAACAAAATAGATAAACCTCTGTCCAAACAAACCAAAAGACAGAGGGAGAGCATGCTAATTAACAAAATCAGGAATGAAAAAGGGGGCATAACAACAGACTCTGAGGAAATCCAGAGAATCATCAGGGCATACTTTGAAAATCTGTACTCCACAAAATTTGAAAATTTAAAGGAAATGGACAATTTCCTGGATAGATATCACTTGCCAAAACTAAATCAAGAACAGATAAACAATCTAAACAGACCTATAACCCCTAATGAAATAGAAGCAGTCATCAAAAGTCTCCCAAATAAAAAAAGAATTCTACCAGAAATTCAAAGAAGAGCTAATTCCAATACTCCTGAAAGTATTCCACACAATAGAAGCAAGAGGCTCACTGCCAAACTCTTTCTACGAGGCTACAATTACCTTGATACCCAAGCCACACAAAGACGCAACTAAAAAAGAGACTATAGACCAATTTCCTTCATGAACATTGATGCAAAAATACTCAATAAAATACTCGCAAACCGGATTCAAGAACACATCAGAAAAATCATCCACCATGATCAAGTAGGCTTCATCCCAGGAATGCAGGGATGGTTCAACATTAGAAAATCTATCAATGTAATCCACCATATTAACAATCTGCGAAAGAAAAACCACATGATCATCTCACTAGATGCTGAAAAAGCCTTTGACAAAATCCAGCACCCTTTCATGATAAAGGTCCTAGAGAGATCAGGGATAACAGGAACGTACCTGAATATAATAAAAGCAATATACAGTAAACCAACAGCTAACATCAAACTAAATGGAGAGAAACTCAAAGCAATTCCTCTAAAATCAGGAACAAGACAAGGCTCTCCACTCTCTCCATATCTCTTCAATATTGTACTTGAAGTTCTAGCTACAGCAATAAGACAACAAAAGGAGATAAAGGGGATACAAATAGGAAAAGAAGAAGCCAAACTTTCACTATTTGCAGATGATATGATAGTTTACATAAGTGACCCAAAAAACTCCGCAAGGTTACTCCTAGAGCTGATAAACACCTTCAGCAATGTGGCAGGATACAAGGTAAACTCAAAAAAAATCAGTGGCCCTATTATATACAGATGATGAAGTGACTGAGAAAGAAATCAGAGAAACATCACCCTTTACAATAGCCAAAAACAGCATCAAATATCTGGGGATAATGTTAACCAAGGAAATTAAAGACCTGTACATCAAGAACTTTGTGTCTTTAAAGAAAGAAATCAAAGAAGATACCAGAAAATGGAAAGATCTCCCATGCTCTTGGATTGGTAGGATCAACATAATAAAAATGGCAATCTTGCCAAAAGCAGTCTACAGATTCAATGCAATCTCTATCAAAATTCCATCACAATTCTTCAAGGACCTGGAAAGAACATTAATCAACTTTATATGGAAAAACAAAAGGCCCAGGATAGCCAAAACATCCCTATACAATAAAGGAACTTCAGGAGGCATCACCATACCTGACTTCAAGCTCTATTATAGAGCTATAGTCCTGAAAACAGCTTGGTATTGGCACAAAAAGGCAGGTAGACCAATGGAACCAAATCAAAAGCTCTAATTTTAACCCACACACCTATGAACACTTGATTTTTGACAAAGAAGCTAAAACTGTACAACGGAAAAAAGAAAGCATCTTCAACAAATGGTGCTGGCATAACTGGGTACTGGTATGCGGAAGACTGCAGATAGATCCATGTTTATTGCCTTGTACAAAACTTAAGTCCATTTTTCTGAGGAATCTCCATACTGCTTTCCAAAGTGGCTGAACCAGTTGGCACTCCCACCAGCAATGGAGGAGTGTCCCCCTTTCACCACATCCTCTCCAGCATAAGTTGTCATTGGTGTTTTTGATTTTAGCCATTCTGACAGGAGTGAGATGGTATCTCAGAGTTGCTTTGATTTGCATTTCCCGGATGGCTAAGGATGTTGGACTCCCATAGAACAATGTGAGGTGCACTCTCACCCTGAACTCTTGGGGAAGGGTCTAGGCCCTGCCCTATATGAAATGACAGACTATGGACACCCCCATTGAGGGCCTCACCCTCCCTGGGGGAATGAGGGGATAACGGGGGGGGGATGGAGGGAGGGCACGGGAGGAGGGGAGGGAAAGGGAGAGGGACCTCGTACTGACTTGTGAAGCAACCTTGTTTCTTATCTAAATTTAAAATGGAAAATAAAAAAAAAACTTAAGTCCAAATGGATCAAAGATCTCAACATAAATCCAGCCACACTGAAACTTTTAGAAGAGAAAGTGGGAGATACTCTTCAACGAGTTGGTACAGGAGACCACTTCCTAAACATAACACCAGTGGCACAGGCACTGAGATCGACAATTAACAAATGGGACCTTCTGAAACTAAAAAGCTTCTGTAAGGCAAAGGACACAGTCAAAAAAACAAAAAGGCAGGCCACAGAATGGGAAGAGATATTCACTAACCCTACATCTGACAGAGGGCTAATCTCCAAAATTTACAAAGAACTCAAGAAACAAATCTCCAAAACACCAAAGGATCCAATTAAAAGGTGGGGTACAGAGCTAAATAGAGAATTCTCAGTAGAGGAGGCTAAAATTGCCAAGGGACACTTAAGAAAGTGCTCAACATCCTTAGCCATCAGGGAAATGCAAATCAAAACAACTCTGAGATACCATCTTACTCCTGTCAGAATGGCTAAAATCAAAAACACCGAAGACAATTTATGCTGGAGAGGATGTGGAGAGAGAGGAACACTCCTCCACTGCTGGTGGGAGTGCCGACTCATACAGCCTCTTTGGAAATCAGTATGGAGATTCCTCAGGAAAATGGGAATTAATCTACCACTAGACCCAGCAATTCCACTCTTAGGCATATATCCAAATGAGGCAAGTTCATACAACAAGGGCATCTGCTCCACTATGTTCATAGCAGCATTATTTGTAATAGCCAGAACCTGGAAGCAACCTAGATGCCCCTCAACTGAAGAGTGGATAGAGAAAATATGATGCATTTACACAATGGAGTATTACTCAGCAGAAAAAAACAACGGAATCTTGAAATTCGCAGGTAAATGGATAGCACTGGAAGAAACCATCCTGAGTGAGCTAACCCAGGCGCAAAAAGACAAACATGGTATGTACTCACTCATATATGGATTTTAGACATGGATCAGGATAGTGCCTGTCTGCACTTCCACTGATAGAGAGTCTGGGAAACAGGAAAGAACCTAAAAGATATGCATATATGCATAGTACCCAAGAGAAGAGGATTGAGACAAGATCCTCTGAATGGATGGGGAACACGGCGAGGGGTGGGGGGCGGGACCTGGGAAGAAGAGAGGGGGTGAAGAGGAAGAGAGTTGGTCATGGGGGAACAGGAAGTTGAGGGGGTGGGGGTAGAATAGGGGGAAGAGGGAATCATAGGATAGAATACAGATCAGGCACCAGAGCGACCTCGAGTGATCTAAAGGGATAACACCAATTGGCAAGCTAAGCAATAGTGCAGAGACCACCTCGAATGCCCATTCCTGATAATGAACTTGATGTCTATAACCATCCGGGAGCCTTCATCCTGTGACTGATGGAAGCAGAGGCAAACACACAATTAATCACTGAACTGAACCCAAGGAACCCAGTGACAGAGAGAGAGGAGTGATGAGCAAATTGGCAAAGAATGGGCTGGCAAAACCAGCAGAGACAGCTGATCTGAACAGGGGAGAGAACTTGGACCCCCGACCGACAGTGTGGAGGCCAGCATGGGGCTGATCTGGACCCCCCAAATGTGAGTGTCAGCGAGAAGGCCTGGGCAACCTATGGGGCCCTGAGCTGTGGATCAGTGTCTATCCCTGTTATACACACAGTCTTCGTGTGCCTATAGCACAAAGAGGGATGCTCTCTCAGCCTGGACTCTTAGGGGAGTGCCTGGACCCTACCCAGAGTAAAATGACAGACTCTAGATATTGCCTATGTGGAAGGATTTGGCAATAGGGTGGGAGGGGGGGGGGGAAGGAGAGTATGGGAGGAGGGGAGGGAGAGGGAACTGGGATTGACATGTAAAACAAGCTATTTAAAATTAAAATAAAAAATAATTTTAAAAAACTTTTATCCATTTATTGACCACTTAGATGTATAACAGTCTACATGGTGGGAAGCTTCTGGATTTTCTATTCATCTACAGTATAACACATGATGTTTGTAGAAAATGAGCTAACATTTCTTTCTTTAGGATGCATGCACAGTACTACTGAATTCTAATTGTGTTTCTCTAAACCTCTGAATGCCAATATCAATGTATTTCGATATACTTCCTCTGATGGTTATCTTCACAAAACTGTAGCTACCATGTTTCTCCCAACAAAATGATTATGAAATAACTGTGTCCCAACTATTGCTGCATTATTCTAGTGGATGAATTAATGACAGGGCCTATTATAAGGAATTGTCCTCCTTTGTCTTGAGCAAATTACTTAAAAGGAAATGTGTCATAGTCACACACATGGTATTACTTGTCCAGATTAATTAATTCCTTGGGAGAATAGAGAGGAATTGTGGGGATATCCAAGAACTTTCATGCTTAATGTTAGTTGGTTTTTTCTTACTTTAAACAATTCTGTTCACAAAGTTTACTGAAGTATTCCTTTTATTCCCTTTACAAAGTATATCCTCTAAGTATGAGAGGGGTAAGTGTAGGACTATGAAACATTGCTTTTGAGAACAGTCACCTGGATCGAACTAAGGAATCTTGTTTCTTATGTGACACCTTGTTATTTCAGCCCCTCCATTACATGTATATCACCAACAGCAGCCTTCACCACATCAAAAGGTTTGGAGAATCAGGCTCCAAGCAGCTGTAGCCTAAAAGATGAAAATGAGACAATTTTCAGTTCTTGAATAGCAAGAAAAAGCAGATGTCAATGACACATTTCTTTCTTTCTTTTTTTTTTTTTTTTTTTTTTTGCTTTGCACATCACTGCTGCGCATCAGAATGGAACACTTTGTGTAGTCATTGGCTGCTGTTGCCCTATACAGTTCAAAAAGGCAAGGAACTCTTTGGAGTATCTTCCCTGTCTCCAAGAGAAGCCAAAAATAACCCCTCATAGATTCCATTTCCTTGGCCAGTAAGCTCTCCTCAGGACTAAAAAAAATCTCTTAAAGTTTTCTTTAATTTCATATTCCTTTTTGTAACAAAGCTTCTCTCTCCCCAAAAATAAAGATAGTAACATGTGTGAAGAACATAGTGTCACTGAAACACCAATGACAAAAGTCAAAGTCATTAGCAACAAAGTTTAGAGCTTATAACAGTATTATAAACCTTTTTAATGTCATAGAGCATGAGAAGCTCATGTTTGTGTAGATAAAGATAAGGCTATTTATGTTCACAGTCTGAGGTCCTTGCCCCTGGTAACCAAGAGCATAATTGCTGATAAATTTTGTGTCACAGACCTCTTTGCTAGTTGTAAATACTAAGAACTTCTCAGAATATTTTAACAAGAATATTTTTAACGTGATGCTTATGTCGAAAGGAAAATTATCTAGGCTTCATTATTTATAATAATTACTCCAACTATGATGTATTGCCCTACACAAAACAGTTACATGAAAAATTAAATCACATTTGGTTTTACAATAGTAAACAAAAAATATTCAAATTCACTAATCAAAGTATGCAAGAATTTTTGTGTTGTTGATTGTTCTTTTCCGCTAAAATTTTGAGAGGGAAACTACTCACTAAAATATAAAGAATGAACATGCCACTGACAGAGAAAGGATCTACCATTTCTATTCTTCTCTATTCTGTTGTCATTTGATTTAAATTAAGACATACTATCTGCCATTCAATATTTTCCCGAAAACAATATGTATATGTGTGTGTGTGTGTATACATGAGCCCATGTTATATTGTATACAATATAGCATGAGCCAGTTATATTGTATACAATAAAGAAAGGGGAACAAAAAATGAAAGATCAGAGAGAATTATGGCATTCAGCATATGGTTGAATTAAATTATGACTTCCTAACGGAATATTTATTCTTGGTTTGAAACAAAATTCTAGAGTATAAAGGGCAGTTTCCCTGTAGTCAATAGTTTCTTTCTGCTTCGCTCCATCATCAATTGTATCTTCAGCATCCTTTCCACTGTGTAGCTGTGCCTGTTTCATTGATTGACTACCCATCCAATCAGAATCTGATCTGCTTCACTGGCAAACCCAGCCATTCCCAGTAAGGTTTCACTGTTTGACTTGGTAATATATTGTTAATTGCAAAACTAATAATTTAACTAAGTGTAATGGCTCAAGCAAGTAATCTTAACATCCAGGAGGTGGAAACAAGATAACTGCTGTAAATTCAAAGCTAATCAGAGAAAAATATGGGTTCTGTGAAAATATCTTCCACCATTACTGACATGATCATTCACCCCATCTTGGCCTACCACCTTCAAATTCATGTGACCTGTATTTTGACTCAGTCCTCGAGTTTTTCCTCAGTCATGTGGAATAGAGAATTTGAAGAAACATACAAGCAAACCAGGAGCAGTAGAATAGGAGACAATAATGCATTTTTAAATGCAAAACTGAAAGTTGGAAAAGAAATTGATCATATTGAAACATAGTTCACACTTTGAATATTCAGTAATAATTTGTGTATATCCACTAAAGCATTAGTTAAGATCAATGGCATCTTATCAGGATATCTACCACAGTTACAGTGTAAAATCAACATATGTGTGGTTTGTTTTATTTACAAAGTCCTGAGTATTACCAATCCTGTGGAGAGTTATTCTTTATACCCATTGCTAAAAGTATACCAAGTTAAGTTTCAGGTAAACATGAAACAAAGTAAGGTTGGAATTTTTTCAGATATAGACTTGTGGGTTCCATGAATTTTATCCTGACTTAAGAATTCTGCTTTTGTGGAAAGAGCACACAGGAAAATTCTTCTGTTTTGCTCTTCTGCTTCCTGCTGTTCACAGATCATATGCAATTGCACCACTATCTTTTCTTTGTCTTCCTATCCTGCAGCTTTCTCTCCTTCGTCTCTCTGTCTCTATCTTTCCTTCACTCTAAGGTTCTCTCCCTTTTCTCTTCCTTCACTCCATTTTCTCCACTCAACCTTTTCAAATGCTCAGTATAGAATGGACACAGGAGAAGTCTCACAGAGCAGCCCTTGGATCATTTATGTGGACCAAGCCATGTACGTGTGGCAATGTGCCAAAGGGAAATGTACCAGGGGACACAGTCAAGGGACTGGATGGATTCTGCCTGCTCCACATCAAGCCTTTTCATCATAAACAAAAGATATGAAGCAGCTTCCTCAAATCAGAATGAAAATAGATAATTATTTATTAACCTTTGTCCATATAGAGGTGGCAAAATTATACAAAGGTTTCCAACACTGATTCTATTACTTAAATTTCAAGTTCTCTCTAGAAATTAAAGTTCTATTAGTTAATCCCAGATTAGTGTTAACAAAACACTAAAAATGTCTATGAACAGTGATGAATATTATTAAAGTTTCAGCATTTAAAATTGTTACTCACCCTCACCAAATGTAAACTAAACCCTGATACTCAAATTTTAATGATGTTTTACATACCCAGTTATTGTCCTACTCCTTAAAAAATATCGCTCTTGATAAGATTTATGATTATTGGGTTAGAGGTCACTGAATTGTGAACTGCCAATGTGTAACTCAAAATACCATTGACATCCCCCCCCCAAGAAAGAAGTTGTGATGCTAAGTATTGAATGTTAACTTAACAGGATCAGAAATCATCTAGAAGATAAATTTCCAGACACACCTGCAAAGGATTAAGTAAATTCACCTCTGGCCACACCTCTGGCTGTAAGGGATTGTCCTTGTTATGTTAACTGAGGTGGTAAGATCCAAAGGAGGCAGCACTATTCCTTAGTGTTAGAACCTCAACCATGTAAAAAGAAGGAAGAGAGATGAGAACACCATTCATCCCTCTCTTTATCCTGTCTGCAGATACAATGTGACCAACTACTTCAAGTTTCTATTGCTTTGACTTCACCATCTTGACCAACTGTAATTTGAGCTGTGAGTCAAAATAAACCCTCCCTTCCTTAAGCTGTTTTCATCAGGGAATTCTGTTACTGCTTCAGAACAGTGACTAATGCAGTAGTTTTAAAAGAATACTAAAGAAATAGGACATCAAGAGACTCTCAAATTAAATTTATTGAATAATTGTGAATAAGAGTCAGGACAGGAAAAATTGTAAAGACATGGGAAGAAGGAGGAATCCCTTACCCCAGAGTCTTATTCAAATAGCTCAGTAGGCAAAATTTCCAGCATAAATCATACATTGCATCAAGAGCAGTAGTTTTTAAGGAGAAAGACAGTAAGTGGGTATGTAAAGCATTTGCCATAAAGATTACTGACATAGAGGTAATATTCTATCATACATAGAGGTTTTACATTAAAGAAGCAATGAACCAGTTTCAATGCCTGCATGTTATTTGACTCTGGATAGGGTATCACCCTTTTCCGTAGGCACCGCCTGGCAATATCAACCAAGATGGTTAACTCTTTACATGAAGACATCCTGCCTTTGTGTATCCCTGTGAGCTAGGCTCTCCCTTATCAATTACACTCTTGTGAATCCCCCATGATTTCAGTTAATTCTCTAGCCACCCTCTGTACATAGTAGCTTCAAAATGCAGTAAAATGTTTCATGTGACTATTATAAGCCAGTGAAGAATAACTCTTAGGGAAGTCATATCCACACTTGAACATGACACTTAACATTCTTGATCTTCATGTTTTTATTAGCATACTTTGTTAAACTCAGATACTGACTAGTCCTGCAATTCTTTTCTGTTCTGGATACAGGAAAGCAAGGTCACTGTGTAAGCAATGTGCAATGAGACCACAAAACCAGACTGTTCAATAGATAGAAAGACAGCTTACTGAGGAAACAAACTGCTGAGCTGTCTCTCAGGGCAGAGAACAGCAGCCAACTAGGGAGGAACAAGTAGGTTTCCTAATGTTTCTGAAGGCTTAAGGGCAGATCCCTTCCTCCTGGGAGATTTTTTTTCCTGTCTTGGTTACCCGTCCCACCTAAGCTTGGGTAGCCATTCTAGGGTATTGGTAGCTGTCTCACCAATGTAGGGGCATTCTTTGTCACCTAAAAGACCTAAGTTGAGATCCCTAAAAGTCTATATTCCGCTAGGAATCTAGAAACTGGTGAGTGTGACTATGGGGACCTAGTCTCTTGTTCTTGTCCCATAAAATTTTAACAGAGGCATTAGATTCTCAATGAGAAAATGAAATTCATTAAATGTTAAATATTAAATATCAATAAGTCATATGTAACAACTTCCAATACAATTTTTATGAAATATTATCTGAATTAATTTTATTATATTATATATTATATATATTATAAAAACAATAATAAACTCTGCCACCTGCATAGAACACTTTCTGGAAAACAAAATTATTTATAAGAATCTAAACTGAGAAAATTTGTTTACCATTATGCTACCTATAAAGAAACAAGAACCATTGTCTTTACTTCTGTTTTCCAAGACAGATTTTGTGTTGTTTTGATATTCAAAATATGTTACAAGAAAGGGTAAACTTAGAAACAGCTACATAAAAGCCAGGCTCTGAATTGTCACTCGTTTGCCTTTTTATTTTGTTTGTCCGTTTTATGACCATTTCTAGATTACAAAGCATTTTCTGCCAGTTTGCTTACAAGTGCATAAAAACATGATGTCTGAGCCAAGTCTTGGTTTCCTTAACCTGTTGTGTGCCCATGGAAGTTTGAGATTTTGTTGTTGTTCATGCTGTTTGCTTCCTAAGGCTTAGTTTCTTCAAATATAATACAAGGCCAACTCATAAATTATGAAAACCAAGTTAATGACCACATCCTGGTATAGTAACCTGAGACAGAGTAAGTTTTGAATAAATAATATATTGCTAATGTCTCTAACTATGAGACTCAGCATGATGGTTCACACATTAATGCCAGCACTCAGGGGTCAGACACAGACCCATCCCAGTGAATTCTAGGCCAGCCAGGTCTAAGTGATATGTTCTAAGCCAACCAAGGCTATATAGTGAGAGCCTGCCTCAAAATAAATAACTAATAATAAAATAAATAAATATAAAAATGGAAGCAAGGTTGGACTTTTTGTGATATGGAATACCTTTGTTTATTTTGGCACCAATTTTCTTTTGCTCACCAGGCTGTTAGACACAAGACTGGGCACCAAGGGTAAGCACGCGTATGTTATCCTTAGACTATGACATTGCATAAAGAAAAAAAAACCACATCCATCCAGTGAATTTATAATAACATTTGTATTACAGATAATAAATTAAAATTGTGTTATTTATTTTGAAATCTACAGAACACTGGTTGAGAGAGTTCAAAAATATGTTTTATGAATAATGATCTTAAAACAAAGACAGTGGTTAAAAATCTAATCTTTATCCATCTCATTCAAAAATAATATCTATGAAAAGCTTTGTCATAATATCTTAATATCGCCTCTCTTCTTGTTTCTTTTTTTAAATTTCCCATCAATCATAGAATTGAACTAAAAAGAAAATGAGTTTTATTTAGTTGCTTTCTATTCCGGACTTTTGCTAATCTTTCTAAGTGCACTTTAATGACATTTAGTTTATAACCAGAGGCAATTCCTTCTTTTTTTCTCACTATTTTTTAATTTAAATTAGAAACAAGCTTGCTTCACATGTCAATCCCAGTTCCTTCTCCCTCTCCTCCTCCCTGTCCCCCCAACTCCCCCTAGCCCCCCCACCCAATAACCCCTCCTCTCCCCAAGGAGGGTGAAGCCATAGATAGGGCATCTCCAAAGTCTGTCATATCATCCCGGGCAGGGCCTAGGCCCTTCCCCATGGGTTCAGGCTGAGAGAGCATCCCTCCATGTGAAATAGGCTCCCAAAGTTCATTTGTATGACAGAGACAAATACTAATCTACTACCCAAGGCCCCATAGATTGCTGAGGCCTCCTCACTGATACCCACACTCAGGGGGTCTGAATCAGTCCCATGCTAGCCTCTCAGTCATCAGCCTGGGGTCCATGAGCTCCCCCTTGTTCAGGTCAGCTGTTTCTGTGGGTTCCACCAGCCTGGTCTTGACCCCTTTGCTCATCATTCCTCCCTCTCTATAACTGGGTTCCAGGAGTTCAGTTCAGTGCTTAGCTGTGGGTGTGGAGGCAGCTCATTTTTACAACACTATCTGCTTGTCCCTCCAGACAGAAGCACTTAGCTGGGCAAGTTGAGTCCTCTACCTAGCCACCACCAACATACACATGACACCAAAGGAAACTGGGTTTCTTAGGCAGTTCCTTTGATATTTAAAGCCTCTAGATACTCTAGGGGCCTATGGTAGTGAGGACAGTTTAGAGAATTCAGATTATCTTTTATTTAATTCTGGAAGATGATGAATTTAACTGTGTTTCTATTTAGGTATTTGAGCTCGTCATGAAATTCTTTCTACTTAAAAGCAATTACACTGACAACTCTGAAATCTCTAACCTGTATTAGACAGTAACTAGAATCAATGTTTTGTTAATGCTAAGAAAAGTCCAGAAAGAACCCAGAATAATCTTGATGAAGTTCAGCCAAGGCTTTTCATATTCACACTTTGAAAACTGAACAGGTATTATGCGGTAGTGACTCATCTTTGTCTCAGCTCCAATCTGTCCTGAAAGGTAACCTGATCAGTTGTCAAAACTGGATGAAATCTCTTTCCTCTTGCTTTGACTGGCACGTGGCTCCCATCATTTTTCTTCTTTTACCATGAGAAGCCTGAAGAAATTCCAGCTAGTCGGTGCTCATTGTTTCAATAAATAGTCTGATAGTCCTATAAAGGGAGGAGCACAACTGTCTCTTTAAAATATCTCCATCCTGCCAAGATGATTGATACTGCATGTCATTAAACAGTTTCAATATTTTTATAATTTGATCAATATTCTGATTTTGTAATGATCAATGAGGAGAACCTTGTTTCACATATGGTATAAAATCAAAGAAATATGTTTAGGGCGATATAAATTTGGGGGACTATGTCCTAATTTCAATCCAAGATGTATTTAAGTTTTCTTGTTTTCTTATTGTTGATAGTAGGCAACAGATAAATTTTAGCACATAATTTGAGTTTTACTACTGGTGAACTGACCTTCTGGATTTTCGATAACCATACTAAGAGGCTAAAAACTACTGAAAATTGTCAATATTTTACTCTTGCCCCAAGATCAGCAAGTCATGGAGAACCAAAGTGCAGAACACCTCTACAAGTGTCATATAGCTCAAATGAGTCACCTGTCCTCTTGGTCAAAAAGTACATGGAGACCCCACAGGTCAGAGTCTAACCAGTGTACATTCTGCAAAAGGGGAGATGAGGTCAACATTGAGGAAAATGTCTTCAAGGTTCCCAAGGGAAGCTGCAAATTCAGTAAGATCTTGAGCCATTCTGGCAGACAGTACAACTAGTAGAAAAAAAGTAAAGGAGCCATGGAGCTCCTTCCAGTCCTTAAGGTCGGAGCCTTTAACTGACCTCAGTAATAAAAATGAAGATGATTAATTTGAACCAAATATATAACAGTCAGGAAAACATATCCAAAGAGTAAAATGACTGGTAATAACTCAAAACAAAAAGTAAAGAAGACTGTTAAAATAAACAAGCTGATTCAAGCCTCATAGATCTTCCCACTATTAGTTTCTAGCATGCCAGGTAAGACATTACAGCTAATATCAACTAAGATATCTAAGGGCTTTCCTGGATCCCATCCTTTCTGGAGTTACTAGTTGGTATAATCATATAATTGTATTTTAAATTGTAAAATTTGTGTCTTCTAGGATATTTGACAATTTCACACTCAACTCCTTGTGATACAGGAGTTCTAGTCAATTCCTAAGTTATGAAACCAAATAAATAAATTATAGAGAGTTTTGTGGTAGTCACAAAAAGGCAGTGAGTGTGCCCAACATCAGCATGAAAGTAATTATAAAAGATTAGTTCATAAGACTGGGGAGATGGCTTGGATAGTAAACAGGAGCTTGCCATGCTAGTTAATCTCCAAACCCCACTAAAAGTGGGAAGAGAGAACCAAATTTATCTAGTTTTCCTCTGTCCTCCATGTTTACTATGTCCCTCTCTGCGCAATAATAATAATAATTACTATTATTATTATTAAATTTTTATCTAGGAACTGTGGCAGAAGGATGAAGTCAATTGACAAAAAAAAACTGACACCCTTGTCCACATGGATTACATATAACAAGTAGAGCAGCACAAGGAGAATCCCTGATACACAAACAAAAGAAGCTCTGCTATATAAACAGCGAGCCTCATGATCTCATGTGTACTTCTAAGCATGCTATTTTTCTAAACTCACTAGCCCATTCTAATTCTTAGGAGTGTTTCTGTTTCTCTTTATTCATAGACTCTCTTTTTTAGTAAATTATCTCTATTTCTATTATTTATTGTATGCCCCTGGTACAATTCTTTGTTCTAGGACACAAGAACCTGGAATCCATTCCTGTAACACTAGCGACTTCTGCAAGACACCAGTGAAAACCCTGTTTGTAGATTAACCGTGCTGCCCAGTGCATTTCAAAATGGAATGGGAATGCAACTCCTATGATGTAAAAGTCCATTTCCAAAGACAACTAGGAAAGTAAAAGCCACTGTTGACAAACCATTAAGAACTAATATTTATGTAGATAATCTTCCATAAAATGTGGGATGTCTCCACTAATGTTCCTGATCATTTGTGTAATGGGACCTTTATTGTCAAAATGAGAATTTTTCCCAAGCACCAACCAAAAGCAGGTAATGTTGAAATGACAAAGCCCCTGAGGACCCCACCTGCAAGGTGATATGGAAGAAGAGAGCATCATGTCTCAGGTTTCCAACCTATTAAAGTAACCCCTCTGATAGACCACTTGGAAAAGACCAGAAAAAACCTTGACTGGTCACAAAGCCAGGTTCTCAGGATCTAACCCAAACAAGCAGGACAAAGAGCTACCCATAGACCTATAAAAGGCGGGTACACAAAACAAGATTTACAATCCAAACTAACCCTCACAGATGCTTTTCTCCTGGTAATTCATATGAATTCATAAAAGAATGGCCAAAGAGACAGCTTTGTTTTCCTTTTACAACTGGGTATTAAAGGCAAAGATCTAGAAGATCTCACTTTAGTACATGCTCTACTCTTATGCTAGCAAATGTCAGTATTTTGAGGATCCCATCTACAGAATCTGGAGAAAGTAGAATGTCTCAGAAAAGTCCAACCATGACCTCCCAGACTGCAGAAGAAAGCTAGTACACATAGTTCTTGGGGTACACTGGAACAGACATCATAAAAAAATAGGTTAACAAAGGCAAGAAATGTTTACTAACTTGTATCTTTCATATGTTCCTAGGAAATACCTAGGCAAGAACACCCAGAGTTTAGATGACTTTATTTTGTTTTTAGTGATGCTAGAGATTAAAATCCCAGAGCCTGGTGTTTCCTAGGTAAATGCTCTGACACTGAGCTTTATTCCCAACCCAAACTTGAAGTTTTAGTGCATATAAATAGGATCATCACCAAACAATAGCACATTTTAAAAGAAGTACAAGATACATGACTCGAAGTTTCTAGGAGAAAGGACTGTAGTTCAGGATAATTTAACATTCTTCAAATGGCAGGCGAATAAGAGTCAAAACAGGACTCAGTGGTGAATCTTTATTCTTTTTGGTAGAATGGGCAAACATAAAAATTTAAATATAGCCTTTTATAAATCTGTTTCTGTTTCCAGGGAAAGAGAAGTCAGAGACACTCTTCTGTATCTGCTTGCTTAAACTGTTCTCAGTTCAACACTATATCTGAAAGTCACATATTCTGGTCCCTGACACAATGATGGTTGATAACCTCCTTCCTCTACATTTCACCTTGACCTCCACATTCACACTTCAACTACAGTACCCTCTCTTTGTAAGAAAAACACTCATTCACCTCAGGCTTAAAGACACTCGCCTTTAAATCCCTTAGGGAATAATAAATTCTCAAGAATTCTGGGGTCTTGATAATGTACCTCAGTTGGCGAAATGCTTGCCTAATACACATGAAGCCCTGGGTTTCATTCCCAACACCACATAAATGGAGCATAGTGACACAAGCCTCAAATCCTGGCATTTGTGAGATGAAGGCAAGAGGATCACAAGTCCAAAGCTTTCTTGGCTACATAGCAAGTTGGGTGACAGCTCAGGCTGCATGACATCTGGTCTTTAAAAAGGAAGAGACAGATAGAGACAAAAGTGGGGGGCAAAAGCAGAGGGAACAGAGGAGAGGAGGGGGAAAAGAGGAGAGGAGGAAGGGAGGGAAGGAGGGCAAGAAAATGAAAAGAACTCTGTAACTCAGAAATTAGCAAAATTACACTGATCCAAGGACTCTGTTTTCTCTAAGAATATTAATATTGAAGATAACATAAAAATAAAACAAGAGTGTTTACTGCCTGCACAGATGTGTTCTTTTCTTGTTCTTTTTTACTAATACTATTAGTCATACAACAGTACAAAATGTGCTAACGTTCCTGGGCAAATATAAAAACTAGCAAAACAAATAAAACTTTTAATTGGATCCTAGAGAGAAAAAAGCTATTCAATAGATCCTTCTTCTTTACTACACTCTGGGGATACAGAATCATAAATAAAACGGGAAGGAAACAGGGATAAGTGCACAGTTATTAGTTTCCTTGTCCCAATGTGTCATCCCTTGAAAAAGGAGAAAATTGAGCCCCAGGGAGCTGAGAAATAGTAACAAAGCCTTGGCCACCTTAACTGTGCTTGTGGCTTCCAAGCCCAGCTGTGCTGTTCAGGGAACTCCCTTATCCTGGGACACTGTCAGCGCTTATAGATGTTCACAAGAAACAAGTCTCAAGGGACTTTGAAACAATAATGTTGAATTGAGGGAAAGTCAGTGGTGTCTACCCTCTTTGGGGGTCAAAAATAAACGAAGAAAACCCTCAGCTGCTTTCCAGATGTTTGTCAGTTCATCTCCTTGGGCTCTGTTCAGGAATTCAGTGGTCCTGGGTGAAGCGTTGTTCCACTTCATGTCACTGACCATCACCTCTTCCAAGACCACAAACCTCTCTGTGCTTCAAGATTCTACTGCAGTAGGCATCATCTTCATGCTGGCTCTCAAGTGGCTATCGTCTCTAAGCCCAGGTTGTCATTTAATACTTTAACTGCTTCCTAGGGATAGTGATGGAACTGTACATATGTCTTTTCCTTAATATATTTGCCTGTGCTCATGTAAGCCACATCTTGATTTAGAAGCAAGATGATTATGTCAGTGGACCAGTGGTTCTCAACAGGGCATATTTAGTCCCACAGAAATATCTTGCAATGTCTGAAGATGCCATTGGCTATCACAATTTGAGGTAGGAGGTGCAGGGTAAGGATAAACGGACTGTTTATCATTATCAATGACAGGGCAGAGGCATACCAAGAATTATCTAGCCCAAATTGTCATCAGTGCTAATGTGGAGAATCCCTGAAACAATCTAAAAAATGTTTATAACCTCAATGCTCAGTCTTATTTCTCAGTTTTCATATATTCTTTTTTATTTTATTATTTTAATTTTAAATAGCTTGCTTCACATGTCAATCCCAGTTCCCTCTCCCTCTCCTCCTCCGGCACCCCACCAACATCCCCCCAGACTCCCACCCTATCATCACTTCCTTCCACATAGGGGATATCTAGAGTCTGTCATTTCACTCAGGGCAGGGTCCAGGCACTCCCCTAAGAGTCCAGGCTGAGAGAGCATCCCTCTTTGTGTTATGGACACACGAAGTCCATTTGTATGCCAGGGATAAACACTGATCCACTGCCCAGGACCCCATAGGTTGCCCAGGCCTCCTCACTGACTCTCACACTTAGGGGGTCTGGATCAGTCCCATGCTAGTCTCCCAGCTGTCGGTCTCGGGTCCAAGAGCTCTCCCCTGTTCATATCAGCTGTCTCTGCTGGTTTTGCCAGCTCATTCTTTGCCAATTTGCTCATCGCTCCTCTCTCTCTGTCACTGGGTTCCATGGGTTCAGTTCAGTGTTTAACTGTGGGTTGTTGCCTCTGCTTCCATCAGTCACTGGATGAAGGCTCCAGGATGGTATAGACCACTTTTCATATATTCTTAATGTATAGGGTTTCAGTTCTTGACATCAAATTTTAGCAGTAAGAAAACTTGAATATGAACTTCCATGTAGACATTCAAACCACAGCTTGCCAGTGTATTACAATGATGCATTGCAAAACATTGTTGATTCATTTCATGTTCATATCCCTCTGACATATGTAAGCTATTAAACACAAAACAATACCAATTCATTTCACAAGTTCAGTAAACAGCAAAGTCCTGACAGCTCCTTTTCATAAACTCTACTAGTGAAGCTGCAGCTGGGATAATATGTAGTTCCTCACACTTCAGTGGACCTTTGTCATACTCTTGGTTCATGTAGTTTGAATAGACAGTATATTTTAGAACTTCATGGTACCATTTTTATGTTCCCACACTACAGCAGCTATTTTGGAGAATATTTTTATTTGTGAACAGTTTTTAGACAAAGTAGTCCCCCAAATTTATATCGCCCTAAACATATTTCTTTGATTTTATACCATATGTGAAACAAGGTTCTCCTCATTGATCATTACAAAATCAGAATATTGATCAAATTATAAAAATATTGAAACTGTTTAATGACATGCAGTATCAATCATCTTGGCAGGATGGAGATATTTTAAAGAGACAGGAAAAATGAGTGCACAAGTTATATTTTCATAGGTATAATATTGGAATGATGTCATGGAAAAAAGGGAAGATGGCAGAAAAACAGAGAAACATTTTTATTTTATGGGTGGGGAACTAGAGCTTCCCTGACTACTAACTCATGGGGAAGTGTAATATTTGGCAGGGATATGTTATTTCTACATTACCTCCAATCATATTCCTCTTTTTCAAGTTATATATTTTTTAAATTAGCTACACTCCAGCAGGTTTCTATAAGGTCATTTCATAATCCTTGGTTTTAGTTAACTTATCCCTTACCCATTCCTGTCCCTCATCCCCACCTTCTCGTCCTCATCTCCAATTAAATATATTACATTTTGTAATAATAAATAATAATTTACATATGTGCATGCACATATAAAATATGGTATTAGGATGGCTAATGTTGGCTGTCAGCTTCACTATATCTGGAATGAACTACAGACCAGAAATGGATTGTTACTATAGGTGTTTATATGTGGTCTTGTCTTTGTTGGTCGGTGTTCTGTTCCTTGCTTTCTGCTTTCTTTCTGGCTCTTAGAAGAGTGTGATAGCTGTGTGTAGTCTTGTAGGAAATTCTTTTGGGATTCTGATAGGTGTGGCTACTGAGAGTTCTAGGTAAAATCTGTTTCTGGGTTTTGGGAGCAGATATTTGGGAATGGGGATGGATTAGTGACATGAAGAAATTACACAGGAGAAAGGAAAGTAAGGTGTCCCCCACAAATATGCTTAGGTAGCAGGCTGGGAATGGGCAAAAAGAGTGAGGAAGTGCTACAACAGATCTGCTACAGAACTGGGAATGGAGGGAGAGGTGATGATCTTTAACTATCCTACTTGCTTCCATGGATCAGACTACCCTATGGGTTCCCAGAGAGTGCCTGCTGGAGTTGTGAGCTGGGACAATACCATGGATGTGGGCGGGGGGGGGCAGAAGAGCTGTGTAATATCCTGGAGGTGGGTGCAAAGGTGGAATGAGTTTACAGCAGATTTTCTGCTGCTGAACTGGGGATAAGACTGGGGGATATGAACTAGAAGAATGGAGAGAGAGGTCGAGATCTGCAGTTACCCTACCTGTTTTCCTGGCCAAAATGGCCTATGAGTTCCCAGGGAGTGTCTGCTGGAGGGGAGGGCTTGGATAAAGCCATGAGTTGTGGAGTGAGGTTAGAATGGGTGTTCTAGAGTTGAGAGACTGGTAAGGCTGCAGCAGATTTCTGATGGAATGTTCAGTGAATAGTGGTGAATTGAGATACATGTCTACAAGCAACACTAAAGACAGGTGAGTGTTCAAAGCTAAACAAGACATTTATAACATCTTTTTTTAAGGCTTAGAGGAGGAAGTAGAAAGAATGTGAGAGCCAATAAATGGGAAGAAGGGATGGGAAATGAAAGACACAACTGTGAACTTAAAGCAGCTATGGTTGCCTACACATGTTTGGCACAAGGAAGTTATCAATGGTCAGAAATGGATGGAGAAGGGATCAGGAGCCTATGTTTTCAGTGTTGATAGATTGAGGATGACATTTTACTAATAGATTCAGGGCAAATGGGAATCATTTCCAAGATATATTTCTAATGAGGGTCACACAGTGGTCATGGTTAAAGTAAATGTCTAAGAAACCAAAACCCAAAACAAAGAATCTGGGAAGAGAACTGAGAGAGAACAATGTGGCTTATAGAAAAGGTGGTAGATAAAAGAGAGTAGGATTTGATTTTGACACAGAAGCTAAAGGTATACAATGGAAGAAAGAAAGCATGTTCAACAAATGCTGCTGGCATAACTGGAAGCTACCATATAGAAGACTGAAGATAGATCAATATCTATCACCATGCACAAAACTTATGTCTAAATGGATCAAAGACCTTAACATCAATCCAGCCACACTGAACCTCTTAGAAGAGAAAACACGAGGTACCCTCAAACAAACTGGAACATGAGACAGCTTCGTGAATATAACACCTGCAGTACAGACACTGAGATGACAATTAATAAATGGGACCTCCTGAAACTAAGAAGCTTCTGTAAGGCAAAGGACACAGTCAACAAGACAAAAAGGCATCCCAGAGAATGGGAAAGGATAATCACCAACCCCACCTCTGACAGAGGGCTGATTTCCAAAATATACAAAGAATTCAAGAAGCTCGTCACCAAAACACCAAATAATCCAATTAAAAAGTGGGGTACACAGTCACAAAAAGACAAACATGGTATGTACTCTCTCATATATGGATTTTAGACATAAATCTGGGGAGTGCCAGTTTACAATCCCATGGCCAGAGAGACTGGGAAACAGAACCTTCATCCAATGACTGATGGAAGCAGAGGCAGACTTCCACAGCTAAACACTGAGCTGAACTCAAGGAACACAGTAACAGAGAGGGAAGACTGATGACCAAAAGGATTAAGACTGGGCAAGTTTGACCCCCAGAAACAGCTGACCTGACAAGGGGTAGCACTTGAATCCCAGACTGATGGCTTGGAATCCAGCATGGGACTGATCAAGACCCCCTGAATGTGGGTGTCAGTGCTGAGGCCTAGGCAATCTATTAGGCCTTGGGTAGTAGATCAGTATTCATCCCGGGTATACAAATGGACTTTGGGTGCCCATCCCACAATGAGAGGGGCACTCTCACCCTGGACTCTTGGGGAGGGGTCTAGGTCCTGCCCTGGATGAAATAACAGACTATGGACAACCCCCTATGCAGGGCCTCACCCTCCCTGGGGAAAAGAGGGGGTATGAGGGTGGTGGGAGGGAGTGGGAGAAGGGGAGGGAAAGGGAGAGGGACCTGGAATTGACATGTGAAGCAACCATGTTTCTAAGTTAAATTTAAATTTAAAAGTAAAAAATTTTTAAAAAGTGAGGTAGAGAACTGAAAAGAGAATTCTCAATAGAGGAGTCTAAAATGGGTGAAAGATATTTAAGAAGCTCTTCAACATCCTTAGCCATCAGGGAAATGCAAATCAAAACAACTCCAAGATACCATCTTGCTCCTGTCAGAATGGATAAAATGAAAAACACCAATGACAGTTTATGCTGGAGAGGATGTGGAAAAAAGGGGAACACTTCTGCACTGCTAGTGGGAGTGCAAACTCACACAGTCACTTTGGAAATCAGTGTGGGGATTCCTCAGGAAAATGGGAATCAGTCTACCACAAGACCCAGCAATTCCACTCTTAGGCATATACCAAAAAAGGCACATTCATACAAGGACATCTGTTCAACTATGGTCATAGCAGCATTATTTACAATAGCCAGAACCTGGAAGCAACCTACATGCCCTTCAACTGAAGAATGGATAAAGAAAATGTGGTACATTTACACAATGGAGTACTACCCAGTGGGGAAAAAAATGGAATCTTGAAATTCTCAGGCAAATGGATGGAACTAGAAGAAACCATCCTGAGTAAGGTAATCCAGTCACAAAAAAGACAAACATGGTATGTACTCACTCATATATGGATTTTAGAGATAGAGCAAAGGATTACCAGCCTACAATCCAAATCACCAGAGAAGCTAGGAAACAAGGAGGACCCTAAGAGAGACAGACATACATGGTCCCCCAGAGAAGGAGAAAGGGACAAGATCTCCTGAGTAAATTGGGAGCATGGGAAAGGGGAGAGGGAATTGGGACAAAGAGAAGGGGAGAAGAGGAGGGGTGAGGAGGACATGAGGGAGCAGGAAGATTGAGTTAGGGGAAGAATAAAGGAGAGCAAGAAAAGAGATACCATAGTAGAGGGAGCCATTATGGTTTAAAAGAGAATTCTGGCACTAGGGAAATGTACAGAGATCTCCAATAATGATACCAACTAACAATCTAAGCAACAGCGGAGAGGCTACCTTAAATGTCCTTCTCTGATAATGAGATTGATGACTACCTTATGTGTCATCCTAGGACCTTCATCCAGTAGCTGGTGGGAGCAGAAGCAGACACCCACAGCTAAACACTGAGCCAAACCCCTGGAATGCAGTGGCAGAGAGGGAGGAGTGCTAAGCAAAGGGGTCAAGACCAGGATGGAGAAACCCACAGAAACAGTTGACCTGAACAAGGGAGAGCTCATGGAACCAGCATAGGACTGTTCCAGACCCCTGAACATGGATGTCAGTTAGGAGTCCTGTGCAATCTATGGGGCCTCTGATAGTGGATCAGTATTTATTCCTAGTAGATGAATGGACTTTGGGAGCCCACTCCACATAGAGTGATACTCTGTCAGCCTAAACACACAGAGGAGGGTCTAGGCCCTGTTGCAAATGACATGACAGACTTTGAAAATCCCCTATGGTAGGCCTTACCCTCTCTGGGGAGCAGAAAGTTTGGGATAGAGGGTCAGTGTGGAAAAGGGAGGGGGAGAGGGGGAGGGAACTGGGACTGACATGTAAAACTAGCCTTTTTTCTAACTTAAATGAATAAAAAATAGAGTAGGATTAAATAATAATCAGACATTATATATGTGTTGATAAAGTTGTCAAGTAAATTTTTAATTAATAAAAAAAGACCAGAGAGATTCAATCTGAGAATTTGTGGAGACAGGATCTCTCCTTTCAGTCTGAAGATTTCGTAGCGATGTTTCAGGGAGAGAGGTAGTATGGCAGCAGCTCCAAACCCAGTCTAGAAGCATCAAAGAGAGAGGGTGGTGGCTGGAAATGTCGCAAAGAGAGGGCATGTGATGTCAGCACTGACAAGAAAGAGTCAGAAAGAGAGGGAGCACAGAGGCAGCCCCAGTCCAGAAGAGTTGGAGAGAGTCAGAGAGAGAAGGAGCACCACTGGCCCCTGGCCTGGAAGCATCAGGGGAAGAGGGAGAGGGAGGGCAGTGGTGGCTTTGACCGTAACCCAGAAGCATCGACAGCAGCTGCTTCCAGAAACTATATTAAGAAGTCCCTCTGGAGCCGGGCATTGGTGGCTCAAGCCTTTAATCCCAGCACTTGGGAGGCAGAGGCAGGCGGATCTCTGTGAGTTCGAAGCCAGTCTGGTCTCCAAAGCTACACAGACAAACCCTGTCTCGAAAAAAAAAAAAGTCCCTCTGGGAAAGAGCGCCTATGTTCCCAGCCAGAATCCAGTGTCATCCTCTCTACAAGACAACCTGCCACACCAGCAACCGCCAGAGCCCCAGACCTATGAAAGTACAAAAAGCTTATAGAACACTAAATACATTAGACCAAAAGAATGTCCCATTGCCACATAATAGTCAAAACACTAAACATATAAAATAAAGAAATAATATTAAAAGTTGAAAACAAAAAGGTAACATATAAAGGCAGACCTATCAGAATTACACTTGACTTCTCAATGGAAACAATGAAAGTCAGAAGTTCCCAAACAGGTGTTATACAGACATTAAGAGACCACAGATGCCAGCCTAGACTACTATACCTAGCAAAGCTTTCAATCACCTTTGATGGAAAAAGCAAGATATTCCTTGATAAAACCAGATTTAAACACTACCTATCCACAAATACAGCCCTACAGAAAGTACTAGAAGGAAAGGGAGTTAGCTACACCCACAAAAACACAGGCAATATATAATCCTACACCAGCAAATCCTAAAGAAGAGAAAAATACACACAATACCACCAGCAGCAGCAAAAACAAAAATAAAAGGAACAAGCAATCATTGGTCATTTATAGCCCTAAATATCAATGGGCTCAACTCACCTATAAAGAGACAGGCTAACAGAAACACAAGAGACACACCTCAAATTCAAAGACAGACATTGCCTCAAAGTAAAGGGCTAGGCAAAGATTTTCCAATCAAATGAACCTAAGAAACAGGCTGGCATAGCTATCCTAACATCTAACAAAATAGACTTCAAATCAAAATGAATCAAAAGAGATGAAGAAGGCCATTCCATATTCATAGCAAGAAAACTTCCATCAAGGTGTGGTCTCAGTTCTGAACATCTATTCCCAAATAAACACACACATTTGTAAAAGAAACATTACTAAAGCTTAAATCACATATCTAGACCCACACACTAATAGTGGGAGACTTCAGCACTCCACTCTCACCACTGGACAAGTATCCCAGACAGAAACGTAACAGGGAAATAAAGGAACTAACAGATATTATGACTCAAATGGACTTAACAGACATCTATAGAACATTCCACCCAAACACAAAAAAAATATAACTTCTTCTCAACACCTCACGGAACTTTCTCAAAAATTGACCACATATTAGGTAACAAAGCAAACCTCAACAGATTAAAAAAAATTGGAACAACACCCTGCATCTTATCGAATCACCATGGCTTAAAGTTAGAATTCACCAACAGTGCAAATTCCAAAAGTTTACAAACTCATGGAAACTGAATAATGCCCAGATAAATCACATCTGGGTCAAGAAAGAAATAAAAAAGAAGTTAAAGACTTCCTAAAATTCAATGAAAATAAATGTTCAGCATACTCAAACTTATGCAACATTATGAAAGCAGTACTAAGGGGGAAAGATTGTGGTACTAAAGGCCAACATAAAGAAATTGGAGAAATCCCACACCAGCCAATTAGCAGAACACCTGAAAGCTCTAGAACAAAAAGAAGCAAACTTATCCATGAATAGATGCCAGGAAATAATCAAATTGATAACTGAAACCAATAAAATAGAATCAAAGAGAAGAATAGAACCAATGAAACACAGAGTTGGTTCTTTGAGGAAATCAACAAGATAGATAAAACTTAGCCAAACTAACCAAAAAGCACAAATTAAGAAAAACAGAAAAAATAGGGAGACATAACAACAGACACTGAGGAAATCCAGAAAATTATCAGGTCATACTTCAAAAACCTATAATCCATGAAACTGAAAAATTTTTTTAAATGACAATTTTTCTGGATAGGTACCACATAATAAAATTAAATCAAGAACAGATAAACAATTTAAATAGACCAGTAACTGCTGAGGAAATAGGAACAGTCATTAAAGTCTCCCAACCAAAAGAAGCAGAGGACCAGATTATTTCAGTGCAGAATTCTACTAGAACCTCAATGAAGAGCTAATACCAAGACTCCTCAAATTGTTCCATACAAAAGAAACAGAAGGAACATTGCCAAACTCCCTTTCCAAGGTTACAGTTACCCAGATACCCAAACCACACAAAGATGCAAAAAAGATAGGTAACCACAGACCAATCTCCCTTATGAACATTGATACAAATATGCTCAATAAGGCCGGGGGATGGCCTGGGGACTGCTACAGAGCCTTCCCTCCTGGTCGGAGCCATGCACCCCAGTTTCCTGGTCTTCTCTCCCACTAATGGGACCAGGGGACCAGGCAAACCAGGCCCTGCCACCAGCCTGCCTTCCAGTGTCTGGGGACTGCTATGGAGTCCCCCCTCCCAGTGGGAGCCTACTCACCAGCACCCCAGGTTCCTGGTCTTCTTCTCCACCCACTGGACCAGTGCCTGCACACCACCAGTGAGCTTTCCCTCCCAGCAGGAACCTATGTACCGCAGTTTCCATGTCTTCTTCTCCACCTATGGGACCACTAATAGGACCAGGAAGAGGAGAACTACCAGAGTATTGGACTTGCTTGCACCCACTGAAAAGGAACTCTGGTCCTCTAACCACCAGGCCAGTAAGGGGCTCATTCTGAACCCACTAGAAGAGGGGATAGGAAAGAGACAATACAAAAACACTCTCAGCAACAGAAAACAAATATGAAACTGACAGATTCTAGAGACTTCACACCAGCAAGACTCCAAATTCCAATGCAAATGAAGCAGAACAACTTCATGAAAATGATAGAGCCCTTAAAAGATGATATCCCTGAAAGAAATGGATGAAAAAACAAACCAAAAAATGCAAGAAATGGAAGAAAAAACAAACCAAAAAAATTTCAAGAAATGGAGAGCCTGGGGATTGCCTGAAAACTGCACAGAGCTTCCAATCCCAGTGAGAGCCAGGCACCCCAGATTCCAGGTCTTCTCTTCCACCAATGAGACCAGGAAACCAGCAGGTCCAGGTAAAGAAGGTCCCCCATCCCGGCATGCCTTCCAATGACTGGGGAAGGCCACAGAGCTTCCCAGCCCAGTGGGAGCATCCCAGATTCCAAGTCTTCTATTCAAGCAAAGGGACCACGGGACCAGGTGGGAGGCTAAGCACCCCAGATTCCTGGTCTTCTTCTCCACCCATGGGACCAGAACTAAGAAGAGGAATAGAAGAACTAACAGATTATTGGACTTGCTAGCACCCACCGAAAGGGAACTCTGGGCCCCCAACCACCAGACCAGTAAGGGGCTCTTTCTGCACCCACTAGAAGAAGAGATGGGAAAGAGACAATATAAAAACACACTCAGCAACAGAAAACAAATATGACACCACCAGATTCTAGAGACTCCACACCAGCAAGACTCCAACATTCCAATGCAAATGAAGCAGAAGAGAATGACCTTAAAAACAACTTCATGAAAATGATAGAGGCCCTAAAAGAGGATATAGAAAATCCCTCAAACAAATGGACAAAAAAAAAACCAAAAAATGCAAGAAATGGAAGAAAGAACAAACCAAAAAATTCATAAAATGCAGCAAATGGATGAAAAGATAAACCAAAAATTGCAAGAAACAATTCAAACAGTGCAAGGGTTGAAAACTGAAATAGAGACAATAAAAAACATCTGAAGAAAAGCTG
The DNA here is from genome assembly GCF_017639785.1 of Mesocricetus auratus. Lineage (NCBI taxonomy): Eukaryota > Metazoa > Chordata > Mammalia > Rodentia > Cricetidae > Mesocricetus > Mesocricetus auratus. The sequence goes on from NW_024429195.1 coordinate 41,639,339, forward strand.
GAAATAGAAAAGCTGGGCAAACAGTCAGGTACTACCGATACAAGCATTACTAACATAATACAAGAGATGGAAGAGAGAATCTCAGGTGTTGAAGATACACTAGGATAGTGGATTCATCAACCAAAGAAAATCATAAGTCCAACAAATCCTTAACAGAAAGCATCCAGGAAATATGGGACACCATGAAAAGACCAAACCTAAGAATAATAGGTATAGAAGAAGGTGAAGAAAACCACCTCAAAGGGGCAGAAAACATATTCAACAAAATCATAGAAGAAAATGTTCCCAACCTAAAGAAGCCAATGAAGGTACAAGAAGCTTACAAAACACCAAATAGAGTGGATCACAAAAAAAGTCCCCTCGCCGCATAATAATCAAGACCCCAAATATACAGAATAAAGAAAGAACATTAAGAGCAGCTAAGGAAAAAGGCCAAGTAACATATAAAGGAAAACCTATCAGAATCACACTTGACTTCTCCATGGAAACTCTGAAAGCCAGAAGGTCCTGGATCTACCAACACTAATTGACCATAGATGCCAGCCCGGAATACGATACCTGGCAAAGCTCTCAATCACTATAAATGGAGAAAACAAGATATTCCATGACAAAACTAGATTCAAGGAATACATATCCACTAACCCAGCCTTACAGAAAATTCTGGAAGGAAAACTCCAACCCAAGGAAGTGAACTACAAACAGAAAAACATAGGCATTAGAGAACCCCACTCTACCAACAGCCAAAAGAACAAAGGGGTGGAATTCCACACATAATTCCAACAACAACAACCATTCCAAATCAAAGAAGAGCGAGAAATCAATGGTCATTAATATCCCTCAACATTAATGGCCTTAACTCACCCATAAAAAGACACAGGCTAACAGAATGGATTTGAAGACAGAATCCATCCTTCTTCTGCATACAAGATACACATCTCACCCTCAAAGACAGACATTACCTGAGAGTTAAAGGTTGGGAAAAGATTTTCTAATCAAATGGACCCAGGAAACAAGCAGGGGTAGCAATCCTAATATCTAACAAATTAGACTTTAAAATAAAATCAATCAAAAGAGATGAAGGAGGTCATTACATACTCATCACAGGTGAAATCCACCAAGATGAAGTGTTTATCCTGAACATCTATGCCCCAAATACAAAGGCATCCACGTTCGTAAAAGAAACACTACTAAAACTTAAATCTCATATAAAGCCCCACACACTTATTTCAACATCCCACTCTGACCACTAGACAGGAATACCAGACAGAAACTCAACAAAGAAGCAAAGGGTCTAATAGAAGTAATGACCCAACTGAGATTAACAGATGTCTATAGAACATTTCATCCACATAAAAAAGAATATACCTTCTTCTCACCACCACATGGAGCCTTCTCAATATTGACCACATACTTGGCAACATATCAAACCTCAGCAGCTACAAAAAATTGGAATAACTCCATGCATCTTATCAGACCACCATGCGTTAATTAGAATTCAACAACAACACAAATTGCAGAAACCCTACAAACTCATGGAAATTGAATAATGCACAACTGCCTTATTCCTGGGTCAAAGAAGAAATAAAAAAAGAAATTAAAGACTTCCTAGAATTCAATGAGAATGAAGACACAACATATCCAAACCTAGGGGATGCTTTGAAAGCATGCTAAGAGGAAAGTTCATAGCACTAAGTGCCCACATGAAGAAACTGGAGAATAGTTATAGTAGAGAATTAACAGCACAGCTGAAAGCTCTAGAACACAAAGAAGCAAACTCTCCCAGAAGAATTAGACATCAGGAAATAATCAAATTGAGGGCTGAAATCAATAAAGTAGAAACTAGAAAAACAATACAAAGAATCAATGTAACAAAGAGTTGGTTCTTTGAGAAAATCAACAAGATAGACAAACCTTTATACAAACTTACCAAACAGCAGAGCATGAACATGCAAATTAACAGAATCAGAAATGAAAACAGGGACATAACAACGGACACTAAGGAAATTCAGAGAATCATCAGGTCATACTTTGAAAACCTGTACTCCACAAAATTTGAAAATTTAAAGGAAATGGATGACTTCCTGGATAGCTATCACTAGCCAAAATTAAATCAAGAACAGATAAACAATTTAAATATACCTATAACTCTATGGAAATAGAAGCAATCATCAAAAGTCTCCCAACCAAATAAAGCCCAGGTCCAGATGGCCTCAGCGCAGAATTCTACCAGAAATTCAAAGAACAGTTTATATTCAAAGTATTCCACACAATGGAAGCAGAAGGGTCTCTGCCAAACTCTTTCTACAAGGCTTCAATAACCTTGATCCCCAAGCCACACAAAGACACAACTAAGAAAGAGAACTTCAGACCAATATCCCTCATGAACATTGATACAAAAATACTCAATAAAATACTGGCAAATCGGATCCAAGAATATATCAAAACAATCATTCACCACGATCAAGTAGGTTTCATCCCAGGGATGCAGGGATGGTTCAACATACGGAAATCCATCAATGTAATCCACCATATAAACAAGCTGAAAAACAAAATCACATGATCATCTCACTAGATGCTGAAAAAGCCTTTGACAAAATGCAACACCCCTTCATGATAAAGGTCTTGGAGAGATCTGGGATAACAAGAACCTACCTAAACATAATAAAAGCTATATACAGCAAACCAACAGCCAACATCAACCTAAATGGACAGAAACTCAACGCAATTCCTCTATAATCAGGAACAAGACAAGGCTGTCCACTCTCTCCATACCTTTTTAATATTGTACTTGAAGTTCTCGCCAGAGTCATATGAAGAAAAAAGGAGACCAAAGGGGTACAAATTTGAAAGAAAGAGGTAAAACTTTCACTATTTGTAGATGATATGATAGTTTACATGAATGACCCAAAGAACTCTACCAGGGAACACTTATAGCTGAATAAAACCTTCAGCAAAGTAGCAGGCAACAAGATCAACTCAAGAAAATCAGCAGCCCTACTATATGCAGAGGATAAAAGGGCTGAGAAAGAATTCAGAGAAACATCACCCTTTACAATTGCCACAAACAACATAAAATACTTTGGGGTAACGCTAACCAAACAAGTGAAAGACCTGTATCACAAGAACTTTGAATCTTTAAAGAAAGAAATTAAAGAAGCCCTCAGAAAATGGAAAGATCTCCCATGTTCTTGGATAGATAGGATCAATGATGTAGTAAAAATGGCAATCCTGCCAAAAGCAATCTGCAGATTCAATGCAATCCCCATTAAAATACCAGCACAATTCTTCACAGACCTTGAAAGAACAATAATCAATTTTGTATGGAAAAACAAAAGACCCAGGATAGCCAAAACAACCCTGTTCAACAAGGCAACGTCCAGAGGCATCACCATCTCTGACTTCAAGCTCTATTATAGAGCTATTGTCCTGAAAACAGCTTGGCATTGGCACAAAAATAGACAGGTAGACCAATGATATTAACCCACACATGTATGAACATCTGATCTTTGACAAAGAAGCTAAAACTATACAATGGAAAAAAGAAAGCATCTTCAACAAATGGTGCTGGCATGACTGGATGCTGGCATGTAGAAGAATGTGGATCGATCCATGTCTATTGCCATGCACAAAACTTAAGTCAAAATGGATCAAAGACCACAACTTAAATCCAGCCACACTGAACTTCTTAGAAGAGAAAGTGGGTAGTACCCTTGAACGAATTGGTACAGGGACAGCTTCCTGAACATAACACCAGTATCACAGACAGTGAGATCAACAATTAATAAATGGGACTTCCTGAAACTGAGAAGCTTCTGTAAGGCAAAGGCAACGGTCAGCAAGACAAAAAGGCAGCCCACAGATTGGGAAAAATTATTTACTAACCTCACATCTGACAGAGGGCTGATCTCCAAAATTTACGAAGAACTCAAGAAGCAAGTCTCCAACACAACAAAGGATCCAATTAAAAAGTGGGCTACAGAACTAAATAGAGAATTTTCAATACAGGAGTCGAAAATGGCTGAGAGGCACTTGAGAAAGTGCTCAACATCCTTAACCATCCAGGAAATACAAATCAAAACAACTCTGAGATACCATCTCACTTCTTTCAGAATGGCTAAAATCAAAAACACCAACAACAATTTATGCTGGAGAGGATGTGGTGAAAGGGGAGCACTCCTCCATTGCTGGTGGGAGTGCCGACTTATACAGCCACTTTGGAAATCAGTATGTGGATTCCTCAGAAAGATGGGAATAAACCTACCACAAGACCCAGCAATTCCACTCTTAGGCATATATCCAAAAGATGCCCATTCATACAACAAGGATGTCTGTTCCACTATATTCATAGCAGTATTATTTGTAATAGCCAGAACTTGGGTGCAACCTAGATGCACCTCAACTGAAGAGTGGATAGAGAAAATGTAGTACATTTATACAACAGAGTACTATTCAGTGGAAAACACAATGGAATCCTGAAATTTGCAGGCAAATGGATGGCACTAGAAGAAACCATCCTGAGCGAGGTAACCCAGTCACAAAAAGAGAAACATGGCATGTACTCTCTCATATATGGATTTTAGACATAGATCTGGGGAGTGCCAGCCTACAATCCCATGGCCAGAGAGTCTGGGAAACAGAACCTTCATTCAGTAGCTGATGGAAGCAGAGGCAGACTCCCATGCCTAAGCACTGAGCTTAACTCAAGAAAACCAGTAACAGAGAGGGAGGACTGATGACCAAAGGGATTAAGACTGGGCTGGTTTAACCCCCAGAAACAGCTGACCTGACAAGGGTTAGCTCTTGAATCCCTGACTGATGCCTGGTAATCCAGCATGGGACTGATCAAGACCCCCTGAATGTGGGTGTCAGTGAGGAGGCCTAGGTAATCTATTGAGCCTTGGGTAGTAGATCAGTATTTATCAGTAGATCAGTGGAGGACAGAGAATATTGGATTTGCTTATAGCCACCAAAAGGGAACCCTGGTTGCCTAAACACCAGGAGAGGAAGAGACTCTTTCTACACACACTGGAAGAAGTGATGGGGAAGAGGCAATATAAGAACACACTCAGCAACAGAAAAACAAATATGACACCACCGGAGTCTAAAGATTCTAAACCAGTAAGAACTGAAAACTCCAATGCAGATGAAGCAAAAGGGAATGACATTAAAAACACCTTCATGAAAATGATAGAGGCCCTCAAAGGGGTTGTGAGAAAATCCCTTAAAAAATGGAAGAAAAAACTAACCAAAAAATGCAAGAAATAGAAGAAAAAAACGCCAAAACATCCAACAAATGCAAGAAAGGGAGGAAAACACAAAACAAAAATTACAAGAAACAATTCAAACAGTGCAAGGGTTGAAAGCTGGCATGGAGACAATAAAAAATACAGTCTGAAGGAATGCTGGAAGTCAAAAAACTGGGGAAACAGACAGGTACTACAGATGCAAGCATAACAAACAGGATACAAGAGATGAAAGAGAGACTCTCAGGTGTTGAAGACACACTAGGAGAAATAGATTCATCAATCAAAGAAAATATTAAATCCAACAAATTCCTAACACAAAATATCCAGGAAATATGGGACACCGTGAAAAGACCAAACCTAAGAAAAATAGGTATAGAAGAAGGTAAAGAAATCCAACTCAAAGAGACAGAACACATATTCAACAAAATCATAGAATAAAACCTTCCCAACCTAAAGAAAGACATACCAATGAAGGTACAAGAAGCTTACAGAACACCAAGTAGAGTTGATCACAAAAAAAAGTCCCCTCGCCACATAATAATCAAGACCCCAAGCATACAGAATAAAGAAAGAGTACTTACAGCAGCTAAGAAAAAATGTCAAATAACGTATAAAGGCAAACCTATCAGAATCACACTTGACTTCTCTATGGAAACTCTGAAAGCCAAAAGGTCCTGGATAGACATTCTACCAACACTAAGATACCAAGGATGCCTGCCCAGACTACTATACCCAGCAAAGCTTTCAATCACTATAGATGGAGAAAACAAGATATTCCATGACAAAACCAGATTTAAGCAATACATATCCACTAACCCAGCCCTACAGATAGTTCTGGAGGAAAACTTCAGTCCAAAGACATTAACTACAACCAGAACAACATAGGAAATAGATAATCCTACTTTACCAATACCCAACAGATAAAAGGGTTAGAAATCCACATACAATTCAACCAAGAACAACCATTCCAAATCAAACGAGAATGAACAAGCAAAGGTCATTAATATCCCTCAAAATTAATGGCCTTAACTCGCCCATAAAAACGCTCAGGCTGACAGAATGGATTCAAAGACAGAACCCATCCTTCTGCTGTATATGAGAAACACACCTCAGCCTCAAAGACAGACATTATCATAGAGTTAAGGGTTGGGAAAAGATTTTCAAATCAAATGGTCCCAAGAAACAAGCAAAGGTAGCAATCCTAATATCTAACAAACTAGACATTAAACTGAAATCAATCAAAAGAGATGAAGGAGGTCATTTCATATTCATCACAGGAAAAATCCACCAAGATGAAGTCTTGATTCTGAACATCTATGCCCCAAATACAAAGGCATCCACATTGGTAAAAGAAACATTACTAAAACTCAAACCACACATAAAACCTCATACACTTACAGTGGGAGACTTCAACACCCCACTCTCACCACTAGACAGGACTACAAGACAGAAACTTAACAAAGAAACAAAGGAACTAATAGAAGTTATAACCCAATTGGGTTTGACAGACATCTATAGAACATCCCATCCAAACACAAAAGAATATACCTTCTTCTCAGTGCCACATGCAACTTTCACAAAAATTGTCCATGTACTTGGCAATATAGCAAATCTCGACAGGTACAAAACATTGGAATAACTCCATGTATCTTTTCAGACCACCATGTTTTAAAAATAGAGTTCAACAACAACACAAACTGCAGGAACCCTACAAACTCATGGAAATTGAATAATGTGCTATTGCACCATGCCTGGGTCAAAGAAGAAATAAAAAAGAAATTAAAGACTTCCTAGAATTCAATGAGAATGAAGACACAACATATCCAAACTTATGGGACACTTTGAAAGCAGTGCTAAGAGGAAGGTTCATAGCACTAAGTGCCCACATGAAGAAACTGGAGAATAGTTACACTAGAGAACTAACAGCACAGCTGAAAGCTCTAGAACACAAAGAAGCAAACTCCCCCAGGAGGAGTAGACACCAGGAAATAATCAAATTGAGGGCTGAAATCAATAAAGCAGAAACTAGGAAAATAATACAAGGAATCAATGTAACAAAGAGTTGGTTCTTTGAGAAAATCAGCAAGATAGACAAACCTTTATCCAAACTCACCAAACGGCAGAATGGGACCATGCAAGTTAACAAAATCAGAAATGAAAAGGAGAACATAACAACAGACACTGAGGAAATCCAGAGAATCATCAGGTTATACTCCACAAAACTCGAAAATTTAAAGGAAATGGAAGACTTCCTGGATAGATATCACCTGCTAAAATTAAATCAAGAACAGGTAAGCAATTTAAATAGACCTATAACACCTAAGGAAATAGCAGTCATCAAAAGTCTCCCAACCAAAAAAAGCCTAGAGCCAGATGGTTTCAGTGCAGAATTTTACCAGAAATTCAAAGAACATGTTGTACCAATTCTCCTCAAAGTATTCCATGCAATAGAAACAGAAAGGCCTTTGCCAAACTCTTCTTACGAGGCTTCAATATCATTGATACCAAGCCACACAAAGACACAACTAAGAAAGAGAACTTCAGACCAATTTCCCTCATGAACATTGATGCAAAAATACGCAATAAAATGCTGGCAAATCAGGTTGAAGAACACATCAGAAAACTTATCCACTGTGATCAAGTAGGTTTCATCGAGGAATGCGGGAATGCGGGTTCATTAGAAAATCTATCAATGTAATCCATCATATAAACAAACTGCGAAAGAAAAACCATATGATCATCTCACTAGATGCTGAAAAAGCCTTTGACAAAATCCAACACCCCTTCATGTTAAAGGTCGTGGAGAGATCTGGGATAACAGGAACATACCTAAACATGATAAAAGCTATATTCAGCAAACCAACAGCCAACATCAAACTAAATGGACAGAAACTCAATGAAATTCCTCTAAAATCAGGAACAAAACAAGGCTGTCCACTCTCTCCATTCCTTTTCAACATGGTACTTGAAGTTCTACCTATTGCCATACGACAACAAAGGGGGATCAAGGGGATACAAATTGGGAAGGAAGAGGTCAAACTTTCACTGTTTGCAGACGATATGATAGTTTACATCAATGACCCAAAGAACTCTACCAGGGAACTCTTACAGCTGAGTAACACCTTCAGCAAAGTGGCAGGCTACAAGATCAACTCAAGAAAATCAGTAGCCCTATTATATACAGATGATAAAAGGGCTGGAAAAGAAATCAGAGAAACATCACCCTTTACAATTGCCACACAAAACATAAAATACCTTGGGGTAACGCTAACCAAACAAGTGAAAGATCTGTATCACAAGAACTTTGAATCTTTAAAGAAATAAATTAAAGAAGACACCAGGAAAATGGAAAGATCTCCCATGCTCTTGGATAGGTAGGATCAATGTAGTAAAAATGGCAATCCTGCCAGAAGAAATCTACAGACTCAATGCAATCCCCATCAAAATTCCAACACAATTCTTCACAGACCTTGAAAGAACAATTCTCAACTTTATATGACAAAACAAAAGACCCAGGATAGCCCAAACAATCTTACTCAACAAAGCACCATCTGAAGGCATCACCATCCCTGACTTCAAGCTCTATTATAGAGCCGTAGTCTGGAAAAGAGCTTGGTTTTGGCACAAAAATAGACAGGTAGACCAATGAAATTGAATTGAACATTTGGAGATTAATCCACAAACCTATGAACAGCAGATTTTCAAAAAAGAAGCTAAAATTATACGATGGAAAAAAGATAGCATCTTCAACAAATGGTACTGGCATAATTGGACATTGGCATGTAGAAGACTGCAGATAGATCCATGTCTAACACCTACACAAAACTTAAGTCCAAATGGATCAAAGACCTCAACTTAAATCCAGCCAGACTGAACCTGTTAGAAGAGAAAGTGGGTGGTACCCTTGAACAAAATGGTACAGGAGACCAATTCCTGACCATAACACCAGTAACACAAACACTGAGATCAACAATTAATAAATGGGGGCTGTCCCTCTGGCATCATCAGGTAAACAGGCCAGCTTCCCGGCCTGTGTTCCAGAGCCTGCAGATCGCCTGGGAACTGCACAGAGCTCCCAATCCCGGCGGGAGCCAAGCACCCCAGACTCCAGATCTTCTCTCCCACCAACGAGTCCAGGAAACTAGAGAAGGCTGGGAGCACAGGGAAGTAGCTGTCCCTCTGGCATCATCAGGTAAACAGGCCAGCTTCCCGGCCTGTGTTCCAGAGCCTGCAGATCGCCTGGGAACTGCACAGAGCTCCCAATCCCGGCGGGAGCCAAGCACCCCAGACTCCAGATCTTCTCTCCCACCAAAGAGACCAGGAAACTACAGGAGCCAGGGAGACCAGGGGAGTAGCTGTTCTGGATCAGGTACAACAGGACCCAGCATAGGGTCCAGGGGACCAGGTAGGAGGCTAAGCGCCCCAGATTCCTGTTCTTCTTCTCTACCCACGGACCAGCATTTGGACAAGGCATAGAAGAACCACCAGATTACTGGACTTACTAGCACCCACCAAAGGGAACTCTGGTCCCCAGACCAGGAAGGGGCTCTTTCTGCACCCACTAGAAGAAGAGATGGGAAAGAGACAATACAAAAACACAGTCAGCAACAGAAACACAAATATGACACCGCCAGATTCTAGAGACTCCACACCAGCAAGACCCCAATATTCCAACGCGAAGGAAGCAGAAGAGAACGACCTTAAAAGCACTTTCATGAAAATGATAGAGGCCCTAAAAGAGGATATTGGAAAATCCCTCAAAGAAATGGAAGAAAAAACAAACCAAAAAATGCAAGAAATGGAAGAAAAAACAAACCAAAAAATGCAAGAATTGGAAGAAAAAACAAACCAAAAAAGGCACGAAATGGAAGAAGAAATGAAGCAAAAAATGCAAGAAATGGAAGAAAAAGCAAAGCAAAAAATGCAAGAATTAGAAGAAGAAACATACCAAATAAGGCAGGAAATGGAAGAAGAAACAAAGCAAAAAATGCAAGAAATGGTAGAAAAAACAAAGCAAAAAATGAAAAAAATGGAGGAGGAAACAAACCAAAAAAGGCAGGAAATGGAAGAAGAAACAAAGCACAAAATCCAAGAAATGGAACAAAAAGCAAACCAAAAAATGCAAGAAATGGAAGAAAGAACAAACCAAAAAATTCATAAAAGGCAACAAACGGACGAACAGATAAACAGAAAATTGCAAGAAGCAATGCAAATGCTGCAAGGGTTGAAAACTGAAATAGAGACACTAAAAAAACACAATCTGAAGAAAGGCAGAAAATAGAAAAGCTGGACAAACAGTCAGGCACTACCAATACAAGCATTACCAACAGAATAGAAGAGATGGAAGAGAGAATCTCAAGTGTTGAAGATACATTAGGAGAAATGGATTTATCAACCAAAGAAAACCTTAAATCCAACAAATCCTTAACACAAAACATCCAGGAATTATGGGACACCATGAAAAGACCAAACCTAAGAATAATAGGTATAGAAGAAGGAGAAGAAATCCACCTCAAAGGGGCAGAAGGTATATTCAACAAAATCATAGAAGAAAACTTTCCCAACCTTAAGAAAGACATGCCAATGAAGGTACAAGAAGCCTACAGAACACCAAATAGAGTGGACCACAAAAAAAAATCCCTCGCCACATAATAATCAAGACCCCAAACATACAGAATAAAGAAAGAATATTAAGAGCAGCTAAGGAAAAAGGTCAAGTAACATATAAAGGCAGACCTATCAGAATTACACCTGATTTCTCCATGGAAACTCTGAAAGCCAGAAGGTCCTGGATAGATATTCTACCTACACTAAGAGACCATGGATGCCAGCCCAGACTACTATACCCGGCAAAGCTCTCAATCACTATAGACGGAGAAAACAAGATATTCCATGACAAAACTAGATTCAACCAATATGTGTCCACTAACCCAGCCCTACAGAAAATTTTGGAAGGAAAACTCCAACCCAAGGAAGCTAACTACAACCAGAAAAACATAAGCATTAGAGAATCCCTCTCTACCAACAGCCAAAAGAACAAAGGGGTGAAATTCCACCCATAATTCCACCAACAACAACCATCACAAATCGAAGAAGGATGAGCAATCAATGGTCATTAATATCCCTCAATATTAACGGCCTTAACTCACCCATAAAAAGACACAGATTAGCAGAATGGATTCGAAGACAGAACCCTTCCTTCTGCTGCATACAAGAAACACGCCTCACCCTCAAAGACAGACATTACTTGAGAGTTAAAGGTTGGGAAAAAATTTTTCAATCAAATGGACCCAAGAAACAAGCAGGGGTAGCAATCCTAATATCTAACAAACTAGACTTTAAAATAAAATCAATCAAAAGAGATGAAGGAGGTCATTACATACTCATCACAGGTGAAACCCACCAAGATGAAGTGTCTATCCTGAACATCTATGCCCCCAATACAAAGGCATCCACATTCGTTAAAGAAACATTATTAGAACTTAAATCTCATCTAAAGCCCCACACAGTTATAGTGGGAGATTTCAACACACCACTCTCACCACTAGACAAGAATACCAGACAGAAACTCAACAAAGAAGCAAAGGGTCTAATAGAAGTAATGACCCAACTGGGATTAACAGATATCTATAGAACATTTCATCCACATAAAAAAGAATATACCTTCTTCTCACCACCACATGGAACCTTCTCAAAAATCGACCACATACTTGGCAACATATCAAACCTCAGCAGCTACAAAAAAATTGGAATAACTCCATGCATCTTATCAGACCACCATGCCTTAAAATTAGAATTCAACAACAACACAAACTGCAGAAAACCTACAAACTCATGGAAATTGAATAATGCTCAACTGCACCATCCCTGGGTCAAAGAGGAAATAAAAAAAGAAATTAAAGACTTCCTCGAATTCAATGAGAATGAAGACACAACATACCCAAACCTATGGGACACTTTGAAAGCAGTGCTACGGGGAAGTTCATAGCACTAAGTGCTCACATGAAGAAACAGGAAAACAGTTATACCAGAGAATTAACATCACAGCTAAAAGCTCTAGAACACAAAGAAGCAAACTCCCCGAGGAGGAGTAGACTCCAGGAAATAATCAAATTGAGGGCTGAAATCAACAAAGTAGAAACCAGGAAAATAATACAAAGAATCAATGCAACGAAGAGTTGGTTCTTTGAGAAAATCAACAAGATAGACAAACCTTTGTCCAAACTTACCAAACAGCAGAGAGTGAACACGCAAATTAACAAAATCAGAAATGAAAAGGGGGACATAACAACAGACTCTGAGGAAATCCAGAGAATCATTAGGTCATACTTTGAAAACCTGTACTCCACAAAATTCGAAAATTTAAAGGAAATGGATGACTTCCTGGACAGCTATCATTTGCCAAAACTAAATCAAGAACAGATAAGCAATTTAAATAGACCTATAACCCCTATGGAAATAGAAGCTGTCATCAAAAGTCTCCCAACCAAAAAAAGTCCAGGTCCAGATGGCCTCAGTGCAGAATTCTACCACAAATTCAAAGAACAGCTTATACCAATTCTTCTCAAAGTGTTTCACACAATAGAAGCAGAAGGGTCTTTGCCAAACTCTTTCTATGAGGCTTCAATAACCTTGATCCCCAAGCCACACAAAGATACAACCAAGAAAGAGAACTTCAGACCAATATCCCTCATGAACATTGATGCAAAAATACTCAATAAAATACTGGCAAATCGGATCCAAGAACACATCAAAACAATCATTCACCACGATCAAGTAGGTTTCATCCCAGGGATGCAGGGATGGTTCAACATACGAAAATCCATCAATGTAATCCACCATATAAACAAGCTGAAAAACAAAAATCACATGATCATCTCACTAGATGCTGAAAAAGCCTTTGACAAAATGCAACACCCCTTCATGATAAAGGTCTTGGAGAGATCTGGGATAACAGGGACATACTTAAACATAATAAAAGCCATATACAGTAAACCAACAGCCAACATCAAACTAAATGGACAGAAACTCAACGCAATTCCTCTAAAATCAGGAACAAAACAAGGCTGTCCACTCTCTCCATACCTTTTCAACATGGTACTTGAAGTTCTAACTATAGCCATACGACAACAAAGGGGGATCAAGGGGATACAAATTGGGAAGGAAGAAGTCAAACTTTCACTGTTTGCAGACGATATGATAGTTTACATCAATGACCCAAAGAACTCTACCAGGGAACTCTTACAGCTGATTAACACCTTCAGCAAAGTGGCAGGCTACAAGATCAACTCAAGAAAGTCAGTAGCCCTACTATATACAGATGATAAAAGGGCTGAAAGAGAAATCAGAGAAACATCACCCTTTACAATTGCCACAAACAACATAAAATACCTTGGGGTAACGCTAACCAAACAAGTGAAAGACCTGTATCGTAAGAACTTTGAATCTTTAAAGAAAGAAATTAAAGAAGCCCTCAGAAAATGGAAAGATCTCCCATGCTCTTGGATAGGTAGGATCAATGTAGTAAAAATGGCAATCCTGCCAAAAGCAATCTACAGATTCAATGCTATCCCCATTAAAATCCCAGCACAATTCTTCACAGACCTTGAAAGAACAATAATCAATTTTGTATGGAAAAACAAAAAACCCAGGATAGCCAAAACAACCCTGTTCAACAAGGCAACGTCCGGAGGCATCACTATCCCTGACCTCAAGCTCTATTATAGAGCTATAGTCCTAAAAACAGCTTGGTATTGGCACAAAAATAGACAGGCAGACCAATGGAATCGAATTGAAAATCCGGGTATTAACCCACACACGTACGAACATCTGATCTTTGACAAAGAAGCTAAAAATATACAATGGAATAAAGAAAGCATCTTCAACAAATGGTGCTGGCATAATTGGAGACTGGCATGTAGAAAAATGCGGATCGATCCATGTTTATCGCCATGCACAAAACTTAAGTCCAAATGGATCAAAGACCTCAACATAAATCCAGCCACACTGAACCTCTTAGAAGAGAAAGTGGGTGGTACCCTTGAACGAATTGATACAGGAGACAGCTTCCTGAACATAACACCAGTAGCACAGACAGTGAGATCAACAATTAATAAATGGGACCTACTGAAACTGAGAAGCTTCTGTAAGGCAAAGGACACAGTCAGCAAGACAAAAAGGCAGCCCACAGAATGGGAAAAAATATTCACTAATCCCACATCTGACAGAGGGTTGATCTCCAAAATTTACAAAGAACTCAAGAAGCAAGTCTCCAAAACACCAAAGGACCCAATTAAGAAGTGGGCTGCAGAACTAAATAGAGAGTTTTCAATAGAGGAGTCTAAAATGGCTGAGAGGCACTTGAGAAAGTGCTCAACATCCTTAGCCATCCGGGAAATGCAAATCAAAGCAACTCTGAGATACCATCTCACTCCTGTCAGAATGGCTAAAATCAAAAACACCAATGACAATTTATGCTGGAGAGGATGTGGTGAAAGAGGGACACTCCTCCATTGCTGGTGGGAGTGCCAACTGGTTCAGCCACTTTGGAAAGCAGTATGGAGATTCCTCAGAAAAATGGGAATAAACCTACCACAAGACCCAGCAACTGCACTCTTAGGCATATATCCAAAAGATGCCCATTCATATAACAAAGATGTCTGTTCCACTATGTTCATAGCAGCTTTATTTGTAATAGCCAGAACTTGGAAGCAACCTAGATGTCCCTCACCCGAAGAATGGATAGAGAAAATGTGGTACATCTACACAATGGAGTACTATTCAGCAGAAAAAAATAATGGAATCATGAGATTCGCAGGCAAATGGATGACACTAGAAGAAACCATCTTGAGTGAGGTAACCCAGTCACAAAAAGAGAAACATGGCATGTACTCTCTCATATATGGATTTTAGACATAGATCTGGGGAGTGCCAGCCTACAATCCTATTGCCAGAGAGTCTGGGAAACAGAAACTTCATTTACTGGCTGGTTAAGTACTGAGCTGAACTCAAGAAAGCCAGTATCAGAGAGGGAGGACTGATGATCAAAGGGATCCCCCAGAAACAGCTGACCAGACAAAGGTTAACTCTTGAATCCCAGGCATCAGCCTGGGAATCCAGCATGGGACTGATCAAGACCCCCTGAATCCGGGTGTCAGTGAGGAGGCCTAGGTAATCTATTGAGCCTTGGGCAGCAGATCAGTACCCATCCCAAGTATACACACGGTCTCTGGACTCCCATAGAACAATGTGAGGTGCACTCTCACCCTGAACTCTTGGGGAAGTGTCTAGGCCCTGCCCTATATGAAATGACAGACTATGGACACCCCCATGGAGGGCCTCACCCTCCCTGGGGGAATGAGGGGATAAAGGGGGGGGATGGGGGGGGAGGGCACGGGAGGAGGGGAGGGAAAGGGAGAGGGACCTCATACTGACTTGTGAAGCAACCTTGTTTCTTATCTAAATTTAAAATGGAAAATAAAAAAATTAATAAAAAAAAAAGAATAAAAAAAAAAATAAATGGGACCTCCTGAAACTGAGTAGCTTCTGTAAGGCAAAGGACACAGTCAGCAAGACAAAAAGGCACCCCATAGATTGGGAAAAGATATTCACTAACCCCATATCTGACAGAGGGCTGATCTCCAAAATTTACAAAGAACTCAAAACACCAAAGGACCCAATTAAAAAGTGGGGGACTGAACTAAATAGAGAATTTTCAATAGAGGAGCCTAAAATGGCTGAGAGGCACTTGAGAAAGTGCTCAACATCCTTAGCCATCCGGGAAATGCAAATCAAAACAACTCTGAGATACCATCTCACTCCTGTAAGAATGTCTAAAATCAAAAGCACTAATGACAGCTTATGCTGGAGAGGATGTGGAGAAAGGGGAACACTCCTACACTGCTGGTGGAAGTGCAAACTTGTACTGCCACTTTGGAAATCAGTATTATTTCTAATTTAATTTAAATTTAAAAAATTAAAATAAAAAGATACTCAGTAAAATACTGGCAAAGTGAATCCAAGAACACGTCAAAAAAATCATTGACCGTTACCAAGTAGGCTTCATCCCAGAGATGCAGGGTTGGTTCAACAAACAGAAATGTGTCAATGTTATCCACCACATAAACAAACTGGAAAAAAATGGTCATCTCACTAGATGCTTTAAAAGCCTCTGATGAAATCCATCACCCCTTCATGATAAAGGTCTTGGAGAGATCAGGGATACAAATAATATATCTCAACGTAATAAAAGCAATTTACAGCAAGCTGACAATCAACATCAAATTAAATGGAGAGAAATTCAAAGCCATTCCACTAAAATCGGGAACAAGACAAGGCTGTCCACTCTCTCCATATCTATTCAATATTGTACTCTAAATTATAGCTAGAGCAACAAGAAAACAAAAGGAAATCAAGCGGATACAAATTATAAAGGAAGAAGTCATACTACCACTTTCCTCAGATAGTATAATAAGTGACCCCAAAAACTCTACCCGGGAACTCCTCTACCTGATAAATATCTTCAGTAATGTGGCAGGGAGGCAGGATACAAGATTAACAACAAACAACAACAAAAATGCAGCCCTACTATATACAAATGGTAAGCTGGCCTAGAAAGAAATCAGAGAAACACCACCCTTTACAAATAGCCAAAATATAAAATATCTTGGGGTAACTCTAACCAAACAAGTAAAAGACCTGTATGACAAGAACTTTAAATCTCTAAAGAAAAAAAAAATTGAAGAAGACATCAGAAAATGGAAACATCTCTAATGCTCTTAGGTAGGTAGGATCAACATAACAAAAATGGCAATCTTACCAAAACCAATCTGCATATTCAATACAATCCCATTGAAAATCCCAGCACAATTCTTCACAGACCTTGAAAGCAAAATACGCAACTTCATATTGAAAAACAAAAAACCAGGGTAGCCAAGACAATCCTGTACAACAAAGGAACATCTAGAGCCATAACCGTCCCTGACTTCAAACTCTAATATAGAGCTATATATAGTAATAAAAACAGCTTGACATTTGCATAAAAACAGACACGTGGTTCAATGGAATCAAATTTCAGACCCTGACATTAATCCACATACATATCAACACCTGATTTTTTACAAATAAGCCAGAAAATGTGCAATGGAAAAAGGAAAACATCTTTAACCAATGGTGCTGGCATAACTGAATGTCAACATGTGGAAGATTGCAAATGGATCCATATCTATAATCATGCACAAAACTCAAGTGCAAAGTGGATCAAGGACCTCAAAATAAAGCCAGTTACATTGAGCCTTACAGAAGAGCATGTGGGAAGTAACCTGGATTGCGTTGGCACAGGAGATGAGTTCCTAAATAGAACACCAGTGGCACAGACACTAAAGAGCGGCAATCAATAAAGTGGGACCTCCTGAAACTGAAAAGCTTCTGTGAGGAAAAGGACATGGTAAACAAGACAAAACTCAGCCTACAGAATGAGAAAACATCTTCACCAACCCCACATCTGACAGAGTGCTGATCTCCAAAATATATAAAGAACTCAAGAAACTAGACAACAAAATTCCAAATAATCCAATTTAAAAATGGGGTGGAAAGCCAAACAGCATTCTCAACAGAAGAAACTCAAATGGCTGAAATACATTTAAGGAATTGCTCAACATCCCTAATCATCAGGGAAATGAAAATCAAAACATCTCTGAGATTCCAACTTATACCTGTCAGAATGGCTAAAAACACTGAGGATAGCTTATGTTAGAGAGGCTGTGGAGTCAGGGAAACACACCTCCACAGCTGGTGCGAGTGGAAACTTGTACAGCCTCTTTGGAAATCAGTATGGCAGTTTCTCAGAAAACTGGATATCAATCTACCTCAGGACCCAAAGGATAATGAATCATACCACAAGGACACTTGCTCAACAATGTTCATAGCAGCATTATTTGTAATATCCAGAACCTGGAAACAACCTAGATGCCCTCAACTGAAGAACGGATAAAACAAAATATGGTACATTTACACAGTGGAGTATTACTTAGCTGTAGAAAAAATATAACATCATGAAATTGTCAGGCAAATGGATGGAACTAGAAAAAAACATCATGAGTAAGGTAACCCAGACAAACGCAGCATGTACTCACTCATAAGTGGATATTAGATATAAATCAAATCAAAGGATAACCATACTACAATCCAAGCTCCAGAGAAACTAGAGCCTTCTTCCAGTGATTGATAGAACCAGATGCAGAAATCCACAACCAAGCACCAGGCAGAACTCCTGGAATCCAGTCAAAGAGAGGGAGGAGGAAAAACATGAACAAGAGAGGTCAAGATTGTAATGGAGAAATCTACAGAGGCAGCTGGACTTTGAACTCTATACCAACAGCTGTGGAACCTCCATGAGACCCAACTAGGCCCTCTGCATGTGGGAGACAGTTGTGTAGCTTCAGCTATTTGAGAAGCCCCAAGCAGTAGGACCAGGAACTATCCCTGATGCATGAGCAAGCTTGTTAGAGCCGTCCATGCCTCATGAGGGATGCTATGCTCAGACTTAACGCAGAGGGGAGGGGCTTTGTTCTGCCTCAACTTAATGTGCCAATCTGTGTCGAAGACCCATGGGAGCCCTTACCTATTGGGAGGTGAGGATAGAGTGTGGGCTTGGGGGTGATGCGAGAAGGGGAGGGAAGATGGGTGGGAGGGAGAACTTTGGTTGAAATGCAAAATGAAATAAAAAAAAAGACCAGAAATCCACAGTTCAAAACCTTAAGCTAAGGTAATTCTAATTCTCCTCATGAAGTCTATCCAGATAGTCCCAAACTGTGTGCAAAGCACTGCTTTTGAGGAAACCGATCTACAGCCAGACGCATGGGAATGTAAGATTGGGTTTAAGTCCTTGGTTTAGCTCTACTCAGCCGACCCCAGCCACAGCTGGGAGATGTGTTCCGGAAACATTGCCTGCCAAATTCCACTCTCAGTAATTTACAGAACATATCACAGGCCCTGAGAAATGGCTCGAAAAGGAGTGTGTTTATTTTAGCTTAAAGCAAACATGTTTGACCTCAGAAACCTTTTGTACTTATTATTATGGGAAGTGTTTATGGAAAGACTTTTTCAAATAGTTAAATATTATATAGGATGAATTATAACACCATGGAGCAATTTTTAGACACTCTAAAATCTCAAACAATTATAGTAAACACAGACAGCCTCCTGCTTTATTAGTCACCAATACTATACATGCAAAATGATTTAAATATAAAGGATTTAAAATATAGACTTGAGACAGGTAACAGAAATGTCAATGTTTATGAAAATATGGAACCTAATTTCCTTCTACTTAGATTTGCAAATCACTAATTTGAGATAAACTCTCAAGTGTTTTTACAATTCAAAATACATAGATAATCATGTCCTTCCTGAGTGGATGTTTATGATTCTTTTTTTATGTCATCTGTATTTCTTTTAAAGCAGAATGTGATTGGGAACTACATTACCATTCACAAGCCTTGCTGAATTACAAGACTAGGGAAGCTCAGTGTTTTGTTCTCAGTACTTTGAAAACAAGCCACATGGGGAATTCCTCAGGTGTTTTAGCGTGAGTGTTTATACTTTTAAGACTAGTACATGCAGAATTAACTACAGGGGATGAAAATTCTTAAGATAAACTTAAGCCATCTTAATTTTTTTCCTTTTAAACATGAAGCTATCTTACAACACTTCCAAGTGACAAATTATTTGGTCTACTAAGGAATCCAACTCAACAGCTATAAACACTTCAGACCACAAAGTTAATAGGTTACATTATGTCTTACAACAAATGTTCT
The DNA here is from genome assembly GCF_017639785.1 of Mesocricetus auratus. Taxonomy (NCBI): domain Eukaryota; kingdom Metazoa; phylum Chordata; class Mammalia; order Rodentia; family Cricetidae; genus Mesocricetus; species Mesocricetus auratus. The sequence continues at coordinate 41,659,401 of NW_024429195.1, forward strand.
ACCAAGCCGTTGTTGAGTCAAACCTAGAGTATCACAGTATCACAAGTAGAAACAATTTTATCTTCCCCTTAGTTTTCATGCCACACAGATGTTTTGAATGTTAACAAAAATAAACAAAAATCCTCGAAAATATATTATCAGAAGGAATGAAAGTAAGCATCAAACATGAAGCTCTGGTGAAGCTTAGTCTACTTCTTCCATGCGTGATGTGTCATCATCTCCTTCCAGGGGTGGCATTTCTTCAGTTACAGCAGCACTGGTATCATCCACAGTAGGATCATCTTCATCAATACCTAGACCAAGCTTGATCATCCTGTAGATCCTGTTAGCATGTGTCTGGGGATCTTCCAGACTGAAACCAGAAGACAGAAGTGCAGTTTCATACAGCAAGATCACCAGATCCTTCACAGACTTGTCATTCTTGTCAGCCTCTACCTTTTGTCGTAGAGTTTCAATAATGGAATGGTCAGGATTTATCTCCAGGTGTTTCTTTGCTGCCATGTAACCCATCATTGAGTTGTCTCTGAGAGCTTGGGCTTTCATGATTCTCTCCATGTTTGCTGTCCACCCGTATGTGTTTGTGACAATACAGCAAGGGGATGTCACCAATCGGTTTGATACAACCACCTTCTCAAACTTTTTCTCCAAAATATCTTTCATAATTTTTGCAGAGGTTTTCAACTTTTGTCTTTTTCTCTTCTGTTTCTTTTTCTCCTCTTCATCTTCTGGAAGTTCCAGTCCTTCTTTGGTAACAGACACCAAGGTCTTGCCCTCAAACTCCTTCAGCTGTTGCACACAGTACTCATCAATGGGCTCAATCATATAGATTACTTCTAAGCCATGCTTTCTGAGACGCTCCACAAAAGCAGAGTTAGCAACTTGGTCCTTGGTCTCACCTGTGATGAAGTAGATGTGTTTCTGATTTTCCTTCATTCTGGTGCAATAGTCCTTGAGAGAAACCATCTCATCTCCAGAAGCAGATGTGTAGTATCGCAACAGCTCTGAAAGTTTCTTCCGATTTTGAAAGTCTTCATGAATTCCAAGCTTTATATTTTTTGAGAACTGCTCATAAAACTTTTTGTAGTTCTCTTTGTCTTCTGCCAGTTCAATAAATAGTTCTAAACATTTCTTGACCAAATTCTTTCTGATAACTTTCAAGATTTTGCTTTGCTGCAACATTTCACAGGAAATATTTAGAGGAAGATCCTCAGAATCCACCACTCCTCTAATGAAATTCAGATACTCGGGGATTAACTCCTCATAGTTATCCATGATGAAAACTCTGCACACATACAACTTGATGTTGTTTTTTTTCTTTCTGTTTTCAAACAGATCAAAAGGAGCACGTCTTGGGACAAAGAGAAGAGCCCAGAATTCCAATTGTCCTTCAACAGAAAAATGCTTTACTGCCAAATGTTCTTCCCAATCGTTGGTTAAGCTCTTGTAGAACTCTCCATATTCTTCATTAGTAATGTCATCAGGATTTCTGTTCCAAATAGGCTTTGTTTTGTTGAGTTCTTCTTGGTCAATGTATTTTTCCTTTATCTTCTTCTTTTTCTTCTTGTCACCATCCTTCTTTTCTTCTTCTTCTTCATCAGAACCAACATCTTCTATTTCTGGCTTGTAGTCCAACTCCTTTTCTTCCTTTTCCGTCTCTTCCTCTTTGTCTTCTTTTTCTTCAGCTTCATCATCGCTGACTTCCTTATCACGTTCCTTCTCCACGAAGAGAGTAATGGGATAGCCGATAAACTGAGAATGTTTCTTCACAATCTCCTTTATTCTCCTTTTCTCCAAATACTCGGTTTGGTCTTCTTTCAGGTGTAGGATAATCTTTGTTCTACGACCCATCGGTTTACCTGTGTCGGTCCTCACTGTGAAGGAGCCCCCGACTGAGGACTCCCAGGCGTACTGCTCATCATCGTTATGTTTGGTGATCACAGTCACTTTCTCAGCAACCAAATACACAGAGTAAAAACCAACACCAAACTGGCCAATCATAGAGATATCTGCACCAGCCTGCAAAGCCTCCATGAAGGCTTTGGTGCCAGACTTGGCAATAGTACCAAGGTTGTTGATCAAGTCGGCCTTGGTCATTCCAATGCCAGTATCCACGATAGTAAGGGTATGGTCTTGCTTGTTGGGAATGAGATTAATGTGCAGCTCCTTCCCAGAGTCTAGTTTACTAGGGTCTGTCAGACTCTCATATCTGATCTTATCCAGAGCATCTGACGAATTTGAAATGAGCTCCCTCAGAAAGATCTCTTTGTTTGAGTAGAAAGTGTTGATGATCAAGGACATCAACTGGGCGATTTCTGCCTGAAAGGCAAAGGTCTCGACCTCTTCCTCCTCCATTGGTTGGTCTTGGGTCTGGGTTTCCTCAGGCATCTTCGCTGAGTGACCACACGCGAGAGGCGTTCGAGCCGCACCACGACACTGAAGCAACTGGCCGATGTTTATGATTCTTAGCCATCTGAATCTAAGCTCATTATCTGAGTTTAGAGAATTCTTCAGATAGGTTACCATAGGAAGCATGAAATCCTCTTACTAGCAAAGCTGGATGTAGATTTTAACTCTCCTAAACTTCCTTGTAGTAAAGGCATTGACCTATGAGTTTAACTTTCAGTTGGGAAATGGTGACACCCAGAGAGGAGTTCTCAAGATCTGAATAGAATTGGGTGAAATCAGAAACTATAAAATTCTGCAATAGGTTAAAATGCATGTACATGGCATGTTGGATTAGGACAATTCAGAATAAATTCATGAGTAATGAAAAAATCAGACCATTTACCATTTATGTAGGAGCCAAAGCACAGTACATGATATGGGTGTGATAATCAAAAAGACATCCTTTAAGCTGGGTATGATTGTGACTCACACCTATAAACCTAGCCCTCTGGAGGCTAAGACAGGAGGATTGCTGTGAGAAGGCTTCAGTCCAGGCTGGTTACATGTGTGAAAAAGAACAAATAGAGGTATGGATGGGGAAGGGTAAGGAAACAGAGAAAAAGTTAAAATTAGAGAGTTAGAGAGATGGAGACAAAGACACACACACACACACAGAGACAGAGAGAGAGAGAGAGAGAGAGAGAGAGAGAGAGAGAGAGAGAGAGAGAGAGAGAGAGAGAGAGGTGGAAGTTTCTAGGAATAATCTGTCAATGGAAACTGACAGGAGTGTAAACACAGTGGGTGAAGGATTTTGATTTCAGATGTCTCTAATTTTTCTTTCACATGAATTTTCATATAGTTATAAAAATGAGAGGGGATTCTAGAAGGGATCAGTGCGATCAACCAAAGGGAAGAACATTTGAACTTCCTATAAAAGGACTACTTGTCTTAATAGTAATTTCCCTATAATAGACTATTGAACCAAAGTCATTGGGATTTTGTGGATACTTTAGATGGTTATTACTTCTTTTTATTTCTGCTTAACAAAGGACCCTGTACATGTGACATTATGAATTAAAATGAATAAAATCCAGATCCTAGGAGACACACATGACCCTCCATAATAAGCTCAGAAGTATCTTCTGCCTCCAGGTTCCTGCCCTGTTTGAGTTCCTGTCCTGTCTTCCTTCGAAGATGAACTATGATGTGGAAGTGTAAGCCAAATAAACTCTTTGCCCCTCCACAGTTGCTTTGGTCATGTGTTTTGCCATAGTAATATTAACCCTAACTAAGACACTAAGGCATGTACACATGCCCATGCAGGCACACACACACACACTAAATATATAAACGTAATAACAAATAAAGCCAAAACCAAACTGCAATAAGATCCAATTTAATGAGACCCAGTTTAATCTGTCTGGGACCCAGCAATTCTAGTGAGAGGAAAAGATTCAGATACATTCTACCAAGATCCAAAATGAAATAAGTGACATGCACAGATAAAAGCAAAACATTAAAAGATGGTTCAGAGAAGGGAATAATATCGCAAAAGAGGCCAGCTTTTCAAAATCAAAGTAGCCAAAAATTTCAACTTACTACTTAGTTTATCTGTAGATTAAAGGTATATGAATATTTTTAGTTTCATATTTGGGATGTCATGCAACTGAGATTTAATCGTTTTTAAATTCTTAATGAAATAATGAGATACCAGGATAATAAAACTACTATCTCCTTCAGAACAAAACTTGCTCAATTTTGCAAGCATCTCCTCATGAGATGGTTTTCTAAACTCAGAATGCTTCCCATGTGTTACAAGCCTGCGTACCGAGAATCCACACATGACTCCCCTCTCACCAAGAAGAAATAGAGTGGATAAAAATGCAACTCTTATTCTTCAGGCTATGTCATGAGCAATGAAAGCCTTTGCTTCTGATTTGAGTTCCATGTCCTCATGCTTAGGACTACCCAGGGTAACATGATATCTTGTGGATAGAAAAAAAAAAAAACAAATGTTTCAACAAAGACTGAACTAATGCAGGCAAGTATTACTCTTCTTTTGTTTGTTTGTTTCAAATTTTTTATTCATTTTACATACCAACCACAGATCGCCTTCCTTCCCGTCCTCCCACTTCCCCTCCCACCTCCTCCTTACTCCACTCCCCAACCACTCTTCAGAAAGGGTAAGAACTCCCATGGGAAGTCAAGAAAGCCTGGTGCATCAAGTTGAGGAAGGACCAAGTCCCTTGCTCCTGCATCAAGACCGAACAAAGCATCCCACCTAGAGAAAGAGAAAGTATTACTCTTATGAGATAAAAGACCCAGTATAACAGACATAATTTATCCTCAAATTTGTTGTAAATTTGGGACAAATTCCAGTCAAAGTAAGATTTTTCATGAAAATTAAAATATGTATGTAAATGTGAAGTACTTATTATAAGTAAAACAGTATTATAAAAGAACAAATTTGGCAGGGCATGGCAGTGCATGCCTTTAATCCTAGCACTTGGGAGGCAGAGGTAAGCACATCTCTGTGAGTTTGAAACAAACTTGGTCTCAAAGAGAGTTCCAGAACAGCCAATGCTGTTGTTACACAGAGACACCTTGATGTGTGTGTGTGTGTGTGTGTGTGTGTGTGTGTGTGTGTGTGTATCAGGATCTATTTTCTGATCTTAATACATGTTTTTAAAAATAATAACCAAGGTACTGCAGTAGTATCTCACATTAGAACAAAAGTTACACAGAACAAAACAGGAAGTTCAGAAATGGCCTCATGCACATATGAATACATTTTGACAAAGAATACAAAGTAATTCAGCAAGGAAAGAAAAGTGGATCTATTGGATATACAAATATTTAAAATTTAGATAAAAACATACCAATAAATAAACTAAAATGACAAAGCTTCTATAGGAAAACAGGGTAATGTGCTTGAGATCCTGGGATAGACAACAATCTCAGGGGAAAATTCACAGACTCTAATTATAAAAATTGGAAAAAATAAAACTGTAAGAGAAAATAAGATTTATAGTCCTCTGAAGAAAACACTAATGAAAGTATGAACTATATACTGGGAAGAAATATTTACAACATAGATTTCTAACAACAAACCTGTGTTCAGGACCCATTAGATGGCTCAGAAGATAAAAGTCACCTGCTGCTCTAGCCTGACCTTTATGCTCAGAATCCACAGTGAAAGGAGAGAATAGACTCCTGAAAGATATCATCTGACTTCATCTACATTACGGCACACACACACACATACACACACGAGCACACACATACAGAAAAGAATGTAAAAGTGCATGTATTCAAGATATGTAAAGAAGTCCTGCAAAATAAATGAAGAGAAAAAGCAAGCAATGACTTTGTTTTCAAAAGAGTTCAGTAGATAATTCACAAAACTAGATTTACAAACTATCATTACACACATGTAAGGGTGTTGGGCATTTTCAATCATTGGGAAGAGGCAAACTACAATCATTTTGAAATCACTTTACAGTTACTAGAATTAGCAAAATGAAAGATGACAAATGTAGAGAATTCAGAGCAACTAGTCAAAGCTTAAATTCAGCAAAGGCTGATAAATTCTTGGTAGGATCACATTAACCCTGCACCCAAATGGAAGTATGTGTCAACAAAAAGACTTGTGCAAAATGTTTGTTCAAGTTTTATTTATAGTAGCACAATGTTGCAAATGATATAAGCATTCACTAACAAGAAATCAGCTAGAAAAATTGCAGAATTCTCATACAGTGAAATGGTGCCTGTGAGTAGGAAGATATGAATATTATAAACAAAAGATGATTAATCTCAAAAAACAAAAGAAGTTGTTGTACAAAGGAATGTATATGGCAAGCACAGTCTCGTTTACATGAAGCTTGAATAGGCAAAAAACTTCAATAGCAATTTCTTGAAAGAAGTTTTAAAAATGCAAGAGAAGGGGCTAATGGAACTTCTTAAGCTACTAACTGTCTTCCTCCTAAGAAGCCACAGTGAGGTTAATTATTAGGAGAGGTTAATTACTAGGGGGTATACATTTGCCAAAGCTCATTAAGCATACTTGAATCTATCTGATTTACTGTATGTGGATCTCATTTCAAAATGAAAATGAAAAGACTACAGCATAGATTTGTACTTAAACCTCCCCCCAATGATTCTAGGTTTAATGTGCAAATTAGACCAATTGAACGTGAGATAATTTGCTCTTTCTACAGGTGTTGAGAAAGATAACTTCTTAGACTTTATATGTCTACCAAGGTAACTGTGCCAGGAAAATTATTAATCAAGGTCTGATAGTACCGTTTTTATCTGGAGAAGAACAGAAAGAACATTCTGGATTATAAAAAGGTGGGATCCAGCTGCCCAGGAGTCCTACTCAGACACAATGTTGCTGCTACTGGCTCTGGTGTGTGTGGCCCTGGCTCATCCTTTTGAGGAGGACTTTGAAGGGTAAGTCTGTAATTCCTTAAAAGCAAGTTTGCTAACTTTTGTACACATTGCTGAAATTTAAGTTTCTATTCATTATTTTCACCATTTAGCAATCGAGTGTTCCGTGTCACTGTACCTGATGAAGACCATGTCAACTTGATTCAGGAGCTGGCCAACACCAAGGAGGTAAAGTGACAGTTCTCTGCTTTACATTAACTTTAAAGCCTGATTCAGTCTGATTCTACCAAAGAACACTGACATGAAATATTCCTTGCAGGATTTTTTAGATGTAAGAAATAAAACTTGGAACATACTTAATGCCACCATGCTTTCTTTTGTTGCTTAAATTAGATTGTAACAAGCCTTGCAGTATTATAAATCCACATGACCTTTTAGAAGAGCTGACAGTGACAGCTAGATGAGCTGAATCTATCTTAAAGGTCATAGTACATCTAACATGCAGGTCACTTCCCTTCCAAGACAAAGGAGAAAAGCGACCAATTTGGAAATGACTGAAAAAACAGGCATTTGTCCAATTTGTCATTTCCGTAACCCATGTGTCATCCTTCCCTTTGATTTTCTTTCATTCCTAATCACAGAACTTGAGTTTTCCTGACCTTGATTCTGGGTGCCTTAATGATATGACTTGAGGGAGAAAAGGAATGATAAAATGTATAAGTGATTTCCATACTATTTTTTAGCTTAAAAAATAAAACCATGCTACTCAAAAAATATCCACGGAGTTAGAATCTACATTTTGATTATATGTATAGTATGGCAACAATCTACTTCTGAGTACAAACAGTGCCACCTGGGTTAGTGCTGTTTATCCTTAAGTATAAGTGCTAAAACAATCTCCTTGCTCTTAGGTGTTAGTCTGCCCATCCATCCATCCATCCATCCATCCATCCATGCATTCATCCATGTGTCTATCCATCCATCCACTCATCTATTTATTATATATCTGTCATCTATGTATATTCCTGTTTCAGCTTTTAAGGCAGGCATGAAGAAATGTAAAAAGTGCCATAATCATAAAATGTGAGTTTTGAGTTGAAAGAGAACATAAAGTCATCTACTCTGACCTTTCTTTCAAATCTGGAATTTCCTCCTAGGAAGTAGCACCTCTGCTTGCCCATTTGATTGGTGGTTGCTTCTGAGGACAATAAGAACACTTTATAAGCCACCCTGTTGGTTTTCTGTAGTACACCAAGAGGGAAGGCGCTTTCCTTTTCACCTTGACTCCTTAGAAGTAAGTGAGTCAGATATTAGTTAGTTCTAATGTTTGTCTTCTGTACCCTTCTATTGTCTCCCCTTTTATTAGCTTACAGAGTCTGGACCATTCTGATCACCTCCAAAGACAGTTCAGTCTTGCCATTTCTTTTTGAAAATGTATCTTTCAGAATTGGCGGTGGGCCTGATGGATATATATGCTGCAGGTCTATCACTTGCCTTTATTGCCTAACAGACATTTATTACTGTGATCTAACATACTTTTTCACACCTTAGGGGTATTATAACACACTCCATTTCTATTAAACTTAGGTCCAATTATAATCATTTTACTTCTCACACAAATCACCCTCAAACAAGTTGTCTCCTCTTTTCAGTGCTTACTTAATTGGTTTTTCTTTTAATAAAATGTCAGGATTTTAGACTTGCTTTGCTAAACTTTATAGTCATGGCCTGTTTTCAAAATGCTGATCCTTTGAGTGACATCAGATCCTCTAGGACTGGAGTTACAGATGGTTGTGAAACACCATGTGGATACTGGGGATCAGACCCAAGTCCTCTGAATGCTCTTCACCTCTGAGACACCTCTCTAGCACCTCAAGCATGTCTTCTTGATTTATGTTTCTCATAGATGAGGAAAATATTGAATTGGGGGTCCACACAAATAGACCTTCATTACAGCTCATTTAGTCAATATGTAGTTATCGTCAGTCCCAATGTATCATGTAGCACATTTTAAAAATGAAAGTGATTCATCAGCTTTCTCTCCTTAGGATAATGTGGTGATAGCTTGCTTGTACAAATAAAACCTGTCTGAAGGTCAGAGAATGGAGCTTGCTACTAGCTAACCATGGAGGTCTGGAGGTCTGCACAGACTGACAGGAGGTGAGGTAGCTGGGCAGAAGCAGCATATAAGCAGGGAAACAGGAACTCACTGTCTTGTCTGCTGAGATGCTAAGGCTATGGTAAGATGTGGCGGTGGCTTGCTCCTTCTCTCTGATCTCTCAGCATTTCCCTATATATCTGACTCCAGGTTTTTATTTCTTAGACCCATTAAGAATTCCATCTACAAGATAAGTATATCCAATTACCTTATGTAAGTGGGATGGTATCTAGAGACAACACTGTATGGCTTTCTGGTTTATAAAACGGCATATCAGGACAGATATGTCTCAGATACTTCTGAGACCAAGATTCTATTGGGTTAGTAGTTGGATCTTCCAATTATCAGACTAAGTTAACTGGGCCTTCAACCCATGTGGCCTCCCAGGGATCCCTCTTCCTTTTCTGAGCATCCATGGTCCATCTGCTTCCAGTGGGCTCTGTGGCTTTTTTGGATCAATGCCAGGCCCCAGTGGCTATCACTTCTGCTTCATCTATTCCCCAAGGAACTCCTCCACTCCCCAGTGAGCAATGCTATCCGCCATATTGTTTTAGTCATCTAGATTCTCCCATTTCTGGGACTGGTCTCAGATTCATCAGGTTTAGTTTCTAGACATACCAATTTTAGCTAGCTAGTCTCGTGCTCCTCTCTGCACCTCACCTACCTCATTTGCGATGGTAGCAATATTGTCTCCCTAGAGGGCTGTTGCAAGAGTTCAGCTATGAATATAACTTTGCCACTTGGAAATAATTAGGAAGAACTGTGTAACCATTTGATGGCACTGTTATTGGAGCGAGCTTTTGAATACAATTTCTGTGACAGTGTGATCACTTCTCTTCTCATCTACCTTGAACCCTGGTGTTCTCTTTGGAAACTGAAAAATCTTGGAAAAGGTGGAAGCCAATGGAGAAGCAAATAGGCCAGCTCTCCTGCAGCTCTGGTGGCACACACCACTCTCGCTCCACACAGAAAGGTCCATGCTTCCTCCTTATGTTTTTCTTTATTTCCAACATAAATTTTCAAAAAGGTTTAAATCCTCTTTAGTGATCATGTGGGTGCAGTGTATTCTGGGATGTAGCCTTCCTGATAAGATCATCAAAGGGGCATCTAGTCTTTTTATTTATCCTTGGCCAGTATGTCCTTCCTCCCAGCTTTTGAACGTGTCCTTTTAAGAGCTGGGTGTATTGAAGGATCAGAGATGTATTGGGCCAGTATGTCCTCAAGATAAATGAGAGATCTGCTAGGTGTCTGACTCCCAATCACTCACAGTGTGAAACAAATCTGTACATATTTGTGAAAACTCAGATTCCTCGGTATCAGCACTCTCTCTTGTCATCTGTAATTGCAGAGTGGGGGTTTTATTGTACCACTTACACTCACATTATAATTGGTCCTCTCAATCAAGATATTTATAATGACACTAACTCTGTTCTCTGGGTTTTCTGAGATTCTCTTTCTGGAGTTTTAAGGTTTTTTCCCTATGTCTAAAGTAACATTATCATTATCTCTTTTATTGTTGACCTATCATAATGTTCCTTCCTGCTATCTGAATTAGGCCTACAGCAGAAGCTGCTTTACTTTCAATCAAGAGGGGAAATGTCCTCAAGATAAATGAGAGATCTGCTAGGTGTCTGACTCCCAATCACTCACAGTGTGAAACAAATCTGTACATATTTGTGAAAACTCAGATTCCTCGGTATCAGTAATTTTGCTTTTGTCTGACAAACTTACCTCCCAAAGAATCTAACAGGAAAGACAGGGACTCATGTAGGCCAAGCTGGCCTTGAATATACTATGTAGCAAAGGATGGCTTGGATTTCTTATCTTCCTGCTTTCACCTCCCAAGTACTGAGATTGCAGGCATTTGTAGTCATGTACAGCATTATGCACTGCTGGAGACCAGATCCCGGGCTTTCTTTCTGGACAAGCACTGTACCAACTGAGCAACATACCCAGGCTGAATTTTGGATTGATATGTTACTTTGTCTTGTCTTTGTATTAGTGTACAATGGTATTTAATAAGGACTCAAGTTACGCACAATCTCACAAGATTACCCCTTAAAGAGAGTCCTTTATAACTCAACAAATGTTCTGTGTGTATCTCTGTCTCTCAGTGCTCTATAATATAATGTTATAATTTTAGTTTTATAACACTGGCCCATAGAGCTCAGTTTCTCATATTTTGGGTCATACACTTCACCTCACTTCCGTATTTCTCATTCACAAGTTACTTTATTCCTGAAATACCCTCCCTGCTTATGCTATTATTTGAGATTCCCATTTGTAGCCCTTTGGTGATTGGTAGTTGCTGTGGAGATACAGTGCTCCTCCTGCTTTCCTGGTTCCTATGAAGCAATGGGTCTGTCTCCAGGACCACAGGTCTGCATCACCCTTACAGTGTTCCACAGGGGTGGTTGTTAACCATACCAATTTTCTCTATGTCAAAGGAAATGTTTTGGTATTTTGCTTTGTTTTGCAGGGCTGGTATCAGATCCAATTCAGAGCTTTCCCTATAGTAGGCAAGCCGTCTAATGCTGTGCTGTACAAATGAAAATGTTGAACAGCCTCAAATTAGGCCTGCAAGTTTTGTCAAACGTTACAGTAACCCTGTTGAAGAATCCATCATTCTTATAGCAGAGGTTCAAGGAAAGTTACACAGACTCATCTAACGTTTCAATATTTGTCAGAGCTAGGGGAATGAGTAAGAAGTGAGGAAATCAGAAAAGGTAATTTATAGGTTCCTAACAGAAAGAGAGGCTTGCGGAAATCATCCTCAAACACATCATGCAGGCTTTTGTTACTCGGAATAGACAGTTAGCATCTTGATAAATATTCTTCCAGAGCAGACCCTGGTTCAATATTGAAAGAAAAATAGCTCATTTGAAAGTTCAGTGAGCACTATGAAGACATGGGGAAGGGGTGATGCAGAGAAGGGAACATAGTCAATGCAGCACTATTTAACCACTGCCACAAAGGATTATTGAAGCATAAACCACAGGGAATCTCCAGGAAATGGTACAAACCACATATTTTAAAATTATCCCACCCAAGAGATTAATGGGTTGGAGACCTAGAGTTATTTCCTAGGGTCATATGTTCAGTAAGTTCCCAGAGTTATTTATGCAGCACCCCATGTCCACCTGGAGCATATATTTGGCTTTTCCTGGTTCTGAAGAAAAGTGCCTCAAGAGAAACGATATACCTCTTGGAAGTGGGGTCCTGAGCACACTAAATGGTCCCAGTAATTATGACTGAGACAGTCACTGTCAATGTTGGCTACAGACACTTTGAGGACTCCAATGTTAAATCCCTGTGTCTACAACTGAGATGATGTTGGAATGTCAGGAACACAAAATTAAATCTAATTTTCAAAAATGGGCTTTCTCTTCTATCTTCATTGCTTTTGTCTTTATAGTGCTGGCTTTGCCACTACACCCCAGCTTCCTCTGTGTCTGTTGTGGCCTACCTGTCAGCACTATCATTTTAGCTCCAGTCTGTGTCCTCTCTACTTCAACTCTCTGTTACACTCTTTAACCAATCCTTTGCTACCTACATATAAAGTAGTCCGTCAACTGTCTTCTATATCCATACTCACACTCTTCTTCTAGGATCCCTCTTGTTGGAATCATATGTCCTTCTGTTGACCCCGCATCCTTTATAGCCCCCACATTCACTGGACTAGTACAGTGTTCTCAAGTTCAGCAAAGCCAGCTAGAGTTACTAGATTCCATGCAAGTACACCAGAAATTTGGTCACCCTAAAACCTTGCCTCCTCAGTTTCTTGTGCACAGTCTCCAAATCTGCCTGGTTTTCCTTACAAGTTTCCCAGAAATGGTACCAAGTCTCACCAGCAGTCACATTTGTACACTGAGCCTAGCTCACAAATATCTAGACAGGTATTTAGTGAAACACGGTGGCAAAGAAAGACCCAATGTCAGATTTGATCTCAGACTTCCATGCTTCTGCTCAGTGTAAAGAAGAAATAGGAAAACATGTATACAAGAAGCATTAGAACCTAGTTGATATGTTTCCATAAAAATGGATATGTGTAATGATATACCCATAAATAAAAACATTAGAATAGTCAAATATGTCAGCCACACTATTATTTCCTACTTAACGTTCTCTAAAGTTTCTCCCAAGAAGACAAAAGTCATATTTGATTCACCCACTACTATGTCACCAACCTGAAGCCCATTATGTAATAAGCCCAATAACAGCTAATGAATAAGGCAGGAATCTCAGTATACTACAGGACACCCACAAGTATTTTGTTTCTGGCCACATTGGAGAACACATGAGGAGGATGCTCTTGGACTCATATTATTGTGACTTTCACAGAAATAACTCCAAGATTATTAAAATGTGTCTGCTTAAGTAAAGGGAGGCTCAATTTCTCTCTACTACCTTTTTGGTCTTTAGTGGATTCATTATCACTCAGCAGCTTTATCCATTACCATAGAGATGATTATAATAATATAATAAGCAAGTGTTCCATAAAATTGAAAAACATAAAAAGGGCAGCTAGAGAATTCTATAATAAATTAGTGTTGTGAGGAACAATTGTGTTCTTCATGATTCTTTCTATTCAATGTTTTAATTTGGCATATATGTCTCTGCTTTTGTGCATGAGTGTATATTTGTGTATGTGATAATGCAGTGCGTGTGTATAGCTATACACACACACACACATATACATATCTTATCTATCATGCTCTACCTTATTTCCTATGACAGGATTTTTCACTGAACCTGGAGTGTGGAAGGTAGCCATCAAGTAATCTTCCTGTCTTTGCTCCTCTCTGGCCCTCACTAAGCACTGGTACATGCAACCACACTCAGCTTGGTTTGTAACATATGTCCTGGGCATTTGAACTCAGGTCTTTATGCTTATGCAGCAAACACAAAGCCATCTTCCCAACATTGTAGACATTTTTATTGACATATAACTGGTTAGCTCTTAGTAATTCAAAGGAGATATTTAGAAGAGATTTCCTGAATGATTTAAGTTTTAAGGTAATTGTTTGGAGTAGAGAAATCATGGGCACTCAAATCCTAATTTGTTATTGAACTATTGATGTTTATTTCATATACCTTTTTATTCAGATTGATTTCTGGAAACCAGATTCTGCTACACAAGTGAAGCCGCTCACTTCAGTTGACTTTCATGTTAAAGCAGAAGATGTTGACACTGTGGAGAACTTTCTAGAGAAGAATGAATTTCACTATCAGTAAGTTTATGCTTTATAGCTATCAAAATTCTCTCCTATTTTATTAAGCCTGTGAATGACCCAGCTAAAATGAAAAGAAGCCCTTGTCTCTCCCCACACAAAGAGGTAGTGGCAGAGCTGACACAAGTTTAAGATTTCATGGCTTTTTTATTCAAATGTTTTGCGGTCTTGAACCAATCAAATATGTGACCTATTACTACTCTAAAAATGATATAGAGAGACAAGGCCAAGCCATGGACACCATTACCATCTGGATGTAGTTTTATCCTCAACTCCTCTCTATGAGTGTTCAACCACACCTCTTGTGGGCAGTGAGGGTTCCTTCTGTTCCTGTAGTTTAAGTCTAGAGATAACATACCCTTTTAAAAGACCCCACTACTAGTATCAGGAGATGTGATAAAGAGTCAAAAGAAAGAAGCATAAACTCTAAATAACAAGAGAGGAGTTGGATAAACTGTTAGATTGCTCTCCCAAAATATTACATTGTTATGTCTACATCATTTAAATGAGAATGCCCTTTAAAGAAGAGAAAGTTGTCCATTGGCTGACACCTCCAAATAGATATTTAGTGTTTGGTTGATTAGATACAGAAAAGAGTGGCTAGGACTTTACACACATTAGAAGAGGATAAACTTGAAGTGAGGGTGTAAAATAGTTATTAGAAAAAACAGTGCACTGGGGATTGAGCAGAATGAATGAAATTTATGGCTGGGGGGTGTGAAGACCAATGAAATGAGGTTTTGGTTGAGAACTGAATGGTATTTAGAGGTCAACCAGACAACAACATGGAAAAGCCATACTCGAGGTAGAGAACAGATGACATACTATGGCTTAAAGTTAAGAGAGAACACGCTCAGTGTATCTACCAGAAAGAAAGGGAGCGCTTCTTCCAGGGGTGGTGTAAGAAGGAACAAACAGAACTTGATTTCCAGTGTAGAATGTTCAAATACTTATCCAGAAATCCCTGATCACACATGTAAATCTGCATCATGCTTTGAGAAAATAAGATATACACTATTTTAGAATCAAAAATTACTTTGTTGGTCTTTTTGCATCTTAAAATGTAGAAAATAGTATCTTGGTCAAGGAACATGTCAGAAGTCAACTATAAAACTTGTGTCATCATCAGAAGTGGCATAGGAATCAAGGAAGTGCTTTCAGGGAAACCAAACCAGAGCCCATCATTGCCTCTGTAACTTCCTGTCATGAGACTTTAAGATCTGCTTAAGTTTCCCAAGCCTCAGTTTCATAATACAGGGGATGAGGATGTAATGAGGAAAGATGACAGTAATAAACGAACAATATGCTATTAATTTGCACTTATAATCATACTACCATTTCAAGTTCTGCTCTGGCTTACTGTTGTACAAAGAGGGAAAATGCACTTGTCTTTATATTGACTTATTTCTTTAAAGATTATGTATGTCTGTGTGTGTGTATGAATGTGAATTTGTATACATGAGTCCATTGCTTACAGAGGCCAGAAAAGGCTGTCTAATCATCTGGAATTGGAGTTACTGGCTGTTGTATACATCCTGATGTGGGTACTGGGAACCAAACTCAGGTCTTCTAGAAGAAAAGTGCCTGCTACCAACTGCTGAGCATCTCTCCAGTCCAATATGATAGCCTTTTAAAGATATCACAAGACTGCATGGTTTTGTTCTATTATCATTCCTTATCTCACTTAGCTTCTGATTCTTACTGAAGAAAGTATAAACATGCTACCTTAAGCAGGCTATCTTTTAGAAAGCAAAATATAACCTTATAAATTGCAAATTAAGAATCATGTCTAATATTTTGTTCTTATAGTTTAGCAAGCACTTCTAAATTCTCAGCTTGAGGTGCCTTAAAGATGAATTTCTATATAATTCTTGCAGAAAAACAAGGTACAGTGACTGTGAACTAAGCCAGTAGAGACCAAAAGGATGTCTTGATTCTGTTCATTTATTATATCAGTGAAATGATTCCAGCCCCTATCAGTCCTCATAAACAGCATAAGTAGAAGATTCCCTTCTTTTTTCTAGTGGCAGATTTATTGCACTTATGGGTGCATGTTGTCTTGTGCAGTACAGAATATTTCTTGTTAATGTTTGCATCACTGCTGAGAATATTGAAGCATATGATTTTCCAAATAATAAACAAGACCCCAGGAGTCCTAGAAGATCACTCCATCAATAACTATGTGAGTCACAAGCAGTCCTTATGTACTGTTATTACTTCAGAGGTTAATTTGTGTCAGCTGGTTTCTCACTGGCAATGACTTACAATTAAATGTTTTTGCATATACAGAGACCGCCGACTGCACTAAAATATGGTTCGTATATGTTGAGTGTATTGCGCAGTTTTCACTATGACTTGTACCGTTCAGCAATTTCAGTCATGTCTTGAGTCATCATGGTACAAATTTCAAAATGTGTACATGAAAAAAGATAAATTGTAGTTCCAAATGCCAAGATTGTATCCTTAAATTCAGAAAGAGTTAGAATTGGATAGGTCTGACCTTTAGATTCCAGTCTGAAGCTAAGATGACAAAACCCTTCGGTGGGCAGTGCTCTGAATGATCCTTTCCTAAAGAGTTCCAAAAGGTTGTCACTCCCCTAATTCAAATCAGAGTGAGATGGAATGCTGCTAATTGACTGAACCACCATTTTTTTCTACATATTGAAAAACTGTGTAGGGTTAGAGAGATGGCTCAGCAGTTAAGATCACTGGCTGCTCTTGCAGAAGACTGAGCATTTAATTTCCAGTACCAGATAATGACTCAAAACTATCTGTTACTCCAGTTCCAAGGGATACAATGCTTTCTTCTGTCCTTCATGGGCACAACATGCACACGGTACATAGATATACATACAGGCAAGACACTCATACACATAAAATATTTTAAAATCTTAAGAAAAGAATTGTGCAGGCAAGTATCTTTGAATGACAATGGTCACATAGTAGTGATTTAATAGTCCACTTTCCATTATCCACGGAAGGAGAAGGGCGGAGGTAAAATTGAAACATGTCTCCCTTTGCTTTCCAACTACAATGTTCTATACTTTAGTGAGAGTCAAAGTGATCTAATTTCCTTGCACTTTTCAAAAAAAAGGAAATTAGATGGCACTAGAAAGTATATAGTGTATGTGTCTACATTTTTCAGAGCCACAATGATGCTTCTTACTATATTAAGAAGCAATGCTTTAAGCTTTTACAATAGTAGCTACTTGTTTATGATAGTATTTTGAGGTACAGTTAGGTAGTTCTTTGTTCTAAGTCTAATAAAGCCAACAAACTACAAGGCTGCAAGGGATAGTTTGAGGTGAACCCCAGCCTCTAATCAGTAAGCATTGCATTTCAATGTGATCAACAATATCCAATTCCCAACTTAAGGGTGCAGTGCTACAATTTACCTTTCTTTGTGCACAGATTTTTAAAATTTGCCCCATAATTTAAGATCTGACTAAAATTGCTAAAGGATAAAAGTCTTCCAATGTTCTTTCCCATGGTGTAAAAGGATATTTTTATTATTGAGTATCATCTTTAATTTAAACTGTTTCTTTAATACTTCACTGTCTGTATTATTAATAAAAATGTTGACTAACACAGTAAGAAATCTAAAAGAGTATCTCTTTCTGCGGTAGAACACCAGCAGAAGCCTTTCGCAGTTGTTAAGTCTTCTCCAAGTCACTTGAACTTGAGGTCGGCTGTGCTGAAAGGATAGCTACACGTATTGTGAGCTTTGCTGTTGCCTCCACCCAACGCTGCTTGCTGAATATTAGCGAGCGCCATGATTATGGCTTTAAATAAGAAATGTCTACTGAAAGTCTTAAGGCTGTAGAATGCCAAGGATATATTTTCCCTGGATACCCAGTGAGAAGTCACGTAACTTATATATTTTGTAGCACGCCTTATGTATAAAGAACTAGGGACAAGGTTCAACCATATGTTCACCTTGGGTGTGCAAGAACCTGGGCTCAGCCCCAACCACTAAGAAAATAAAAAGTTAAAGTATACATCACCTGCCATTTCTACTGGATCCTTCTTCCATTCCAAGAATTCCATCTGTGTTTGGCAGGATTTGTTCTTGCTATTGGATGATACTGAATTAGAATTGTTTTCTTAAAGTTTTTCCATCAGTAGCTTGGTTTTTGGTTTTAAGATTTTTGTTTTGCATTTTTTTCATTGACTACAAACAATAAAAAATGTATCCTTGAAGGTAATTTTCTCAATTTTTTCTAGCTTAAGGTTTAGTATCTCTGTTTTCTTACTTTATAAAGGTTTTTAAACAAAGAGTTTTTACTTTTGAAGACATCTGTTTAAATGACGAAGGACAATGGGTTTTATTTCATCTCGAAATTGAAGGGTGTTGAGTATCCTCTCTCAAATCATAAAATTCACCAAATGGGGGTACTACATAGAAAGTTCAGAGGGTATCCCTGATAGGTGCCCTTGGGTCCAAGGAATAAAAAGAAGACTTTTGATGTGTGTCTGCAATTCTCTTATGTCAGATAAAACCTTTACAGGAAAGTTTAACTGTAAATAACAGAAGTTTTCAAACTGACTTTGTTCAGGAATGTTAAGAGATTAAGGACATCAATGCTCAGACATTTTTCCCTTTCAAGCACACTTTCTATCCAAAATAATAATGGAAGATAAAGATAAATACACATGCACACATTCATACACATATACATGTGCATCTAATGTAAGAATTTTCAATTGAATTTATAGGAATAAACAGGTCTCAAGGATTCTGTCCCTCTAGTTTTAGTATTGCCTTGCTAAAAAACTGTTATTAGATTATCAGGTCAGCCAAACATCAAAGAAGACACTAGTTCTTTAAACTCAGTGTCCTTTTACCTAATAAATATTTAATGCTATAATATTTTTGAATTTTTAGCAGTAAGTTGTTTTCCTAAAATTCTGTAGATTGGCCTTCAGTGACCCTCACATTACAATAGTGGTAGTGAGTAGGTAGGGATATGGGGCTTTCAGTGCTAAAATCAGGGAAATTCTTGAGGTTTAAAAAATAAAACAAAACAAATATGACTTGGATGTGTATTGTTGTGTAGATGCCCATGACCCTGAGGCAAATGTCTCTATAGCAAAGAAAACCATTTCTGTGTTTAGGATCACTAAAGTATGTGAGGTATGGGCCCTGTAAAATCCCATCATACTCTGCTTCTCAGGGTCCTCAATGTCTCACTTTCTGTGATTGGCAATAAAATCTCCCTTTAGTAGCTCAGCTTGGAGAACCTCAGCGACAGTCAGAAGACAATGTGTGAGTCAATGAGATGCCCTGGAGCATCTACTAAAGCTGTGGCTCTCGCCTATATGTGTGTTTCCTGGGAGAGAATATGTTCATACTCAAAAACACCCACTTTGACTCGTACAGGGTATTGATAAGCAACGTGAGAAATGTTATGGATGCCCAGTTTGATAGCCACACCCGTGCAACTGGACACAGTTACACCAAGTACAACAACTGGGAAAAGGTATGGGGTGCCCCTGAATCTGATACTTTTTCGGGGGCTTGGAGGTTGAACTAACAATTTCACATTAATCCAAGAATGATTCCCTTTGGTAGATAGAGGCTTGGATTAAACAAATTGCCAGTGAGAATCCACAACTCATCTCTCGGAGCACCATTGGTACCACATTTGAAGGGCGTAACATACATCTCCTCAAGGTAACAGTTTTAAAACATAATTTGAGTGGTTTAAGTCGCTGAATTCTGATTCACTGGCATCTACTTCATAGGCATGTTTATCTAAAAGAAAAAATCTCTATAGCTCAGACTCCTTGGATTCTTTGTTCTATGTGCATTTTCACATAATTACTTTTGATTGATTCAGAAGGAAAATCCAGTAAAATGAGAGATGTCATAAATTTTACCACATCCCTGGAAGCAATATAAGTGATGAAATTCTCCTCTCCCAGAAGAGATTTCCAAGTTTATTTGCAGGTTGCAAGCTGCTGTTGGAAGTCATCTGTCAGGCTATTCTCATTTATAGACCACATTATAATGAACATCACAGTTTGTTTCCTTCATCCTCAATGCCACTTTTGTCCTGCAAATCCAGTGGCAAAATGAAAAGATGAGAAGTAAGTGGAGAAAAGAAAATTTTTCATAAAATTAGCAACAATCATAACTACTTATGATTAGTCATCTGAATTTTATAGCCACATCACCTAATAACAGTAGCTGAGAATAAGTGCTACAAGTACATAGTTGAGTGGGGTAATCAAGCTTCTTGTGGTAATGTAGGCTTGATAAGCCTAACAATAGTGCAAGCTTTCAGCTTAAACACAGAGATTGCTCAGAGACAAGAACAGTTTTGAGTGTCGTTAGTTTTCACCTATTGAGTCCAAAGGGAGTGGATGTTAATTCCTGAGTGTCATGTGGTGAATAACATTTCTCCTTTTCTTTTTGTTCATAATAGGTTGGCAAAGCTAAATCAAATAAGCCTGCCATCTTCATTGACTGTGGTTTCCATGCAAGAGAGTGGATTTCCCCTGCATTCTGTCAGTGGTTTGTAAGAGAGGTGTGTCCACAAAAGTATTTTTGACAAAAAAAGTAGAAAGTAATAATTCCAATTAATTCCTTTATAATCTAATGACATGGGAATGTAAATCACACATAAACACACACAAAGGCCACAATTCCCAGTTTCTATTGAGGGAAATTAGTTTTAATATGTGTCAGCAGACTTTTGTAAGATATGCATTTTTAACTTAGAAAAATGGGTTTATTTCAATTTCACTAAATTGTGCTTTCTCTCCTGCTGATAGCTAAAATGGTGATTTGTCATTTTAAAAGACCCCCTGAATCTGGGTGTCAGTGAGGAGGCCTAGGTAATCTATTGAGCCTTGGGCAGCAGATCAGTACCCATCCCAAGTATACACACGGACTTTAGACTCCCATAGAACAATGTGAGGTGCACTCTCACCCTGAACTCTTGGGGAAGGGTCTAGGCCCTGCCCTATATGAAATGACAGACTATGGACACCCCCATGGAGGGCCTCACCCTCCCTGGGGGAACGAGGGGATAACGGGGGGGATGGGGGGAGGGCACGGGAGGAGGGGAGGGAAAGGGAGAGGGACCTGGAACTGACTTGTGAAGCAACCTTGTTTCTTATCTAAATTTAAAAAAAAAAGAATAAAAAAAAAGAGAAAAAAAATTGATCAGTATGGCAAAATCACCTGCCTGACCATTGTCTCCTGATAAGCTAAAATGCTGAAGTTTTCAAATGTCCATGCATTCATGTTGGATACTTCATAAAGAAAGAATAACCATTTTTTACATGAGAGTTCCAATCAGTATATGCGAAATAATGAATAAAATCTCCTTTAGAATATCATAGTAATAATGATTTCAGTAAACCTCAGAAGGGTAGAAAATCAGTCCACAAAACTCTAAGGAGATACATTAGGGAACTCTAGATGAAGAATCTGTGGGACTTCCTGCACTATTTCCATAGCTATCCTCTAACTCTATTTCTTAATCGTGTCTTTGTGTGGTTTGGGAACCAAGGTAATTGTAGCCTAGTAAAAAGAGTTATGGCAATGACCCTTCTGTTTCTATTGTGTAGAACAATTTGAGGAGGATGGGTATTATCGCTTCTTTGAATTTCTGGTAGAATTCTGCACTGAAACAATCTGGCCCTGGCCTTTTTTTGGTTGGGAGACTTTTGATGACTGCTTCTATTTCATTAGTGGTTATAGGTCTTTTTAAATTGCTTATCTGTTCTTGATTTTAAAATATAAAATCTTATGTTGATATGCTTTTAAAATAGAATAATTTATCAAATGAAACCTATTTTCTTTTGTTCAAAGGACTTCTGAATTAATTTTCACTGCCTTATCCAAGAAAGCCCAGGGAAAGGTTAAGTTTAAATGTAGGTTAGCCAGGGAGACAGAGAGCCCTGCATCCAGGTCATGTAAATTTTGATAACATCATCCCTTCCATCCCATGAAATCCCACATTGTTATTCACATACAGGCTGTCCGCACCTATGGACAAGACACCCAAATAACAAAGCTTCTTGATGAATTGGACGTTTATGTTCTGCCTGTGGTAAACATTGACGGCTATGTTTACACCTGGACTAAGGTACAAGAACTCAGAAGGACTTATGAAATTCACACCAGTTACTTCCTGTGGTTTTTGATCTAACTATATAATCTACTTTCAGAGTCGAATGTGGAGAAAGACCCGATCTACTAGGGCCGGAAGTTCCTGCGTGGGTGTAGACCCTAACAGAAATTTTAATGCTGGTTGGTGTGGTAAGTATCTGTCTGTCTAACCACTTTGCAGGCAGCACTAAAAAGCACTAGAAGTAAAGTAGCATAAGAAAACAATAAGTCAATATTCAAAACAAGAAAAACTGCAAAGTTTTTTGTTTTTCTCAAAGCACAGAAAATAGTTTATTGATTCATTTGATTAAGATATATGGAGCAAAGTTCTGTGTTGTATTGCCAGCTATGTTAACACAATCCAATAATGTGAGAAATGTATTTATAGAATCAAACTAACAGTCATTTAGACACAGGTATTTAAAAATATCATTTAAAGAAAATTGTGATGCAATTAAATGATCAAAGTAACAGGATTGTTTGCATTAATATTATTAAGTATTCCACCCTATTATTTTGTCTATACTGTCTATACTGTATACATATATACAGTACAGACTAAAGTATAGTCATAACACAGGGATACTACTTGTCTTCATAAATACTGATGTTAAATAGGTCTATAATAGAAAGATATTAGTGATTTCATGTGTAATTTCTTATTGTACCAGCTTAAAAACATACCATCCTAATGTATGCATAGATAGATAAATAGATGACAGACAGATACTTAGTTGGCAGGCAGATAAGAAACCAAAAGGAATTATTAAAGAATCCTGAGAAAATGCTTTATGTTATTTACCTTCCTAATTTGGAAATCTGAAACACCTAACAACTACTATGAGACTTCAGTAGGTGATCACTGGCCACTAATAGAAATATACACTTTTGCAGAAGTGGGAGCTTCTCGAAGTCCCTGTTCTGACACTTACTGTGGACCAGCCGCAGAATCTGAAAAGGAGACCAAGGCCCTGGCAGATTTCATCCGCAAGAACCTCTCCTCTATCAAGGCTTACCTGACGATTCACTCATACTCGCAGCTGCTGCTCTACCCTTACTCCTATGCAAATAAGCTGCCTGCGAACCACCAGGAATTGGTGAGTGTGTGCAATGGGAGAGAGACTATTTCAGAATCCAAACTTTTTATTTTAAATCTGAAAGAAGTTGTCAGAACAATTTCTGGAAGTTCCCTGATGTTTAAGGAATAACGTGTGTGTGTGTGTGTGTGTGTGTGTGTGTGTGTTATGTGTATGTATGTATGTATGTATGTATGTATATTATATGTTAAGGAATAGAATGTTCTGAATAAATTGAATGAAAGAAATGGAATTTTGATACAGGGAACAATCTCCTATGAACGTGATTTATTTACTAATATTCAAAATAACAGTAGTTCCATTTATCTTTACCTCAATAGTGATTTATTCATTACTGTTCTATGGCTGTGATAAACTACTCTGACAAAGGGCAAGCTAGGAGAAAAGAGACTTATTTTGTCTGATGGTTCCAGAGGAGATAAAGTCCATCGTGGTAGGCATGGAAGGCAGGACAGGAGAATGAGGCTGCTCTCACTGTCAGGGAGTAGAGAGGTCCATTCCATCCACACATGGAAAACAGAGACAAAGAGCAGAAGTGGAGCCAGGCTCCACAGCCACAAGACCACCAGTGAGATGTTCCATCTAGTAAGACTCTCCCTCCCAAAGATCAAACAGTGCCATCAGCTGGAGACTGAGTGTTCAAGCACATGACCGGATGGAGGGCATGTCGTTTTCAAACCACAGCACTGAATAAAGGATTATTTCAGTTGTATTGGACATATTCGACAAAGTCCTTGATGGCACACCCTATTTTTGTCAGTGTTAAGTGGCTCCATCTAGATTTTGCACAAGCAGAATGTGGCAGATGGTGTTTAGAAGTTGTAACATTTAGTAGATAACAGCTTCATCTGTGAGGTCTTAAAATTGTTCCATTGCTTGACCAGATAAAACAGTAATAAATCATTCGGTAATCAAATAACGTGACTGAGGAATTCTAAATATAGGGAACAATTTTTAAAAGTTAAATATCTTGGGCTCAAAATATCAATGATCAAGATATAATCATGTGAGTAATTAACTATGATGAGTTCATACAAGTATCACACATCAATGTGTATATATATATTTTAAAAGCACGTTTAAATCCTTCAAGCAATGTGTGTGTGTGTGTGTGTGTGTGCATTAATTTTTTAAGCTGGCTATCAGAAGTTGAGAACAATGACGTAAGAGAGTATGATAAGATTTAGAGTGCTTGAATTAGGGACACACACACACATTTTTTTAAAGTGGCCACGAAGTGGTCATGATTTCCTCTGGCTTCATAAACAATTCAATCCCTCAGCGTAACTTCCTAATATAATGTTATTTTATCTTCAAATGGAATTTTAAGGCTCAAAAATGATTCTTGAAATTTTAAAATTCTAAAGGACAAGGAAGTATTTATGGTCAGAGGAAATAAAAACGGTGAGACATAGTAGAAGATCCCTCCAGTCCTAGCCATATGGCTGCATTTGCCAGTTGTGAAAAATATCCCAATCTTTGGTTGACACACACAGGCTAGTTAACAACAATAAATAATAACACACCAATTCAATTTGAAAAGCAGGAAGCTAGAAGAATACCGGCTAAGTACATTGTCACACCCCATACACTGAGCCAGAATAGCACATAGTGAATCCAGTACTGCCAATCCAGGACACAAGGACCTTACTGCATTAGAAACTATAAAATAATCTTAGGAATTCTCTGGTCTGCTCCTCATTTTCCAGTCTAGACATGAACACTTAAATAAGGTGTCACTATTAGTAGAGGTAACCCTGATCCTAGAGATAGTGGCCATTGGAAAATTCCTTAGCTTGCCACAATTTCCAAAAACTCATTTTTCCCTTTTATTGAAAATAGATTCTTTTCTTGCATAGTGTATCCTTATTATGTTTTACCTCCCTCTACTTCACCCAGTTCCTCCCCACTTCTCATCACCCAGATCTGCTCCCTTTCTGCCTCGAATTTAAAAAAACTTCTAAGGAATAATTAAAATATAACAAAATAAAAAATAATTTTTAAAACTGTCTTATAGGAATTAGACAAGATAAACCAACAGAAGGAAAAGAGCCCAAGATATGACGCAAACATCAGATTTATTTGTTTACACATACAGGGGTTCCATAAAAACACTAAACTGGAAGGTGTGATATATACAGAGGGCCTGGCACAGTCCTGTGCTGGCACTGCTCATGCTGCTTCAGTCTGAGTTCATATGAGCGTTGATCATTTTCATTTAGAGGGGCTTGTCTCTTGGTGTTCTCCATCCATTCTGGCTCTTACACTCTTTCTGCCTCCTCTTTCTCGGGGTTCCCTGAGTTCTGGGGAAGAAGTGAGGGTGGATTGCAGAAGAGCTGTGTAGAGCTGAAAATTTCAAGATGTCTCACTCTCTGAATAATGTCTATCTGTGGGTCTCTGTGTTTGTTCCAGCTGCTGCCAAAGGAAGCTTCTCTGGTGATGGCTGAGCAAGCCACTGATCCATGAGTATAACAGAATATCATTAGGGATCATTTTATTGCTACTTTTTTATAGCAGTAGTATTTGGTCTTACCCTAGTTCTTGATCACCAAAGCAGTATTGGGTATGAGTGTTATGTTGTGGAGTGGGCTTAAGTGAAATTAGATATTAGTTAGTTACTCACACAAGCTTTGTGCCAACATTGCCTTAGCATATTTTTTATGCAGGACATCATTTTAGATCAAAGGGTTTGGGGCAGGCTTGGTGTTTGCATTTCTCTTTGGGTAGTGTGCAGAGCATCTTCCTGTACAAAAAATATGAAAACCTAGGGATGAAGGCTCTTCGTAGGCACCAGCTCAACTTCTGGATGTTCAATGAGTTGTGTAGGTATTGTCTTCAGAAATGGGAACCTGCTGTCAGT
Source organism: Mesocricetus auratus (assembly GCF_017639785.1). Lineage (NCBI taxonomy): Eukaryota > Metazoa > Chordata > Mammalia > Rodentia > Cricetidae > Mesocricetus > Mesocricetus auratus. The sequence goes on from NW_024429195.1 coordinate 41,685,643, forward strand.
TTGTAGAGAGCAACTTATTGTCTTGGCAATAGCCTGGGTGGTTTAGAAATTCCCATGCATCTTTGTTAGAGCATTTGAAACCCCAAAGCCCATCCCCAGTAAGACATTTCCCCCAACAAGACCATACCTATTCCAAGAAGCCATACCTTCTAATTGTCAATTAGCACCACTCCCTATGAGAATATTGGGGTTATTTTCATCCAAACCATGGGACCCAACAGCTCAATTATATATAACCCAATTCCAGTACTAGAAGCTTTGTTTGGTGAAAAGAGTTGGCCAGTTGGTATGCTATATCCCCCTTTATTTGGTTTTTCAGTTAGATCATATGTGGCTACTGTATTAGGTTTTCATATTACCTCTCAAATGGCCCTTAATTTTAGCTATCTCTTCCCATATCCCTTGGATCATTTCTCTCTCCATTTCTCTTCTCCATTTGATCTTCCCATTCCAGCTCCTCCACCATCCATCCCTAACTATCTATTCTATTCCCTTTCCTTAGGTAATCTCTCTGTCCCTCTCTAGGACCTTACTTTACACTTAACCTCTGTGGTCCTTGGTTTTCACTAAATTAACAGCTAATATCCACAAATAATCAAATTCATACCACATGTGTCTTTGTGGGTCTCAGAATGATTTTTTTCTAGTTCCATACATTTGCCTTTGAATTTCATGATGTCGATTCTTTTAATGACTGAGTAATAATCCATTGTGTAATATACCACATTTTCTTTATCCCTTCTGTTGAGGGACTTCTAGATTGTTTCCAATTTCTGGCTATTATGAAGAGAGCAACAATAAACATGGTTGAGCAATGTCTTTTTGGTAGAATGAAGCATCATTTGAGTGTATGTCCAGGAGTAGTATAAATGGATCTTGAAGAAGATTGATCCTCATCTTACTGAGGAATTTCCATATTGATTTCCAAAGTGGCTGTACAAGTTTGCATTCCCACCAACAATTGATGAGTATTCTCCTTTTTCTACATTTTTTATCTTAGTCATTTTGACAGGTATAAGATGAAATCTCAAAGTAGTTTCCTGATAGCTAAGAATGTTGAACAATTCTTTAAATGCTTCTCAGTCATTTGAATTTCTGGTATTGAGAATTCTGTTTAGATCTGTATCCCATTTTTTAATTGGTGTGTTTTCATGATATTTAGTTTTTTTGGGTTCTTTATATAATTTATATATTAGCCCTCTATCAGTTGATAAAATCTTTTCCCATTCTACAGGCTGCCATTCTGTCCTGTTAACAATGTCCTTTGACATGCAGAAACTGTTGAGTTTCATGAGGTCCTATTTATTAATTGCCCATCTTAGTTCCTGTGCTATCTGTTCTGTTCAGGGCGTCTTTTCCTGTGCCAATGAGTTTAAGGCTATTCTCCCTTCTTTCTTCTATCAGATTCAATGTATCTGATTTTATGTTGAGGTCTTTGATGAAGGAGTTGAGCACTGTGCAGGACTATGAGTATGGATCTACTTGTATTTTTCTACATGCACCCACCCTATTTGACCAGCACCATTTGTTGGAGATGTTATCTTTTTTCTCATGTGTAATTCTGGGTTCTTTACAAAAAATCAGGTATTCATAGGTGTGTGAATTTATATCTGGGTCTTCAATTCAATTCCACTGACCAGTTTAAGACCCATATATTTCTATGCATTCTACTTGGTACACCATAAACATTTTTTGAGGAAATCCATGAGAAAGGTTTTGGATTCCACTTGTAACTACCTCTGTTCATGGATATCACAAAGAATTTACTAAGACTGTCTGAGAGCACTGACTTCTCAGGGTACAATCTTAGATCCTGGACTACTCTTTTCATAAGTATTTATTCATTATCCAAAAGAAGAAGGATGACAATAACCAGAAAAAAATAACTGTCTTCTGAAAAACTATTAAATGTGACCACAGATTAAAAACACCTTCCAATTCAGTGGCATGCCACTCACTGCCTCTTCATTACATTTTCAATTAATGTGCTACAAAAATAAAATCCTCTGAAACTGATCCTGGTGGCACACACCTTTAATCCCAGCACTCAGGAAGCAGAAGTCAGCAGATATCTATGAGTTCAAGACTATCCTCTTCTAAATAGCAAGTTTCAGGACAACCAGGACTATATAATGAGACTTTTGTCTCAAAAAGAAAAAAAACATTCTGTCACTTTATTCAAGCATGTGAATACAACATAAGGTTACATTTATAGATGAATGTAAAGGTTCAAAGGGAACGAATATTAATTACAAATTAGACAACTATAGTGTTATGCATATGCACATCATGGCTGACACAACGTCCCTGCCTAACAACTAGACTTAGCAAGGCCATAATCCCACAGTCCAGAGGCTACTAACAACTAAAATGAGTAGAGTTATTTTCTCAGAATCTCTCATTTCAAAACAAACAAAAAAAACTACCCAAAAAGTTTTAAATGAAACCATAAAGTATCTTTTAACAAAGAAGCTTGTTGAAGATATAGTATTACAAATTTCAGGGACCTCTTGGCTTGATAAAATTTTCCTCCTGGGCTGATAGTATATGAATTAACAAAAGTTGCACTGAATTCACACTAAGTTTCCTTCAATTAAGTCCCCTGCCATTTGAGAACTTAGAGTCTTAATGAAATTCAGAGGCAGAAATCCATGAAATACATAGCTGGGAATTTAGTTATGCACACTTGTAGGGACTCATGAGAAGGAAATGGCAACAAGTGTTATACGTTCGGTAGGAAAGGAGAGGTAGGAGTGGCGCATGCCTTTAATACCAGCACTAAGGCAGTAGAGGCAGGCTGATTTCTGTGAATTTACAGCCAGCCTGATCTACCCAGTGAGTGCTAGGACAGGCAGGGTTAAGTAGAAAACAAAGAATGAGGAAGAGGAAAAACAGGAGAACAAAAGGGATATGATATATTTTCTAAGAATTAAAGAATAGACATGATTCAGATGGACAGGGAAGGAGTGGAGCATTGAAAGCATAGAGTAAAACCAACAAAAGACAGACTAAACAGCAGGCTTAAGGAGTGCTCTTGACAGAAAAGGGTGGGTGGTAAACTTGGGCATCTTGTGGGAAACCCTGGATGTCAGAATTGAAGCCTATGTCACAGTAAGCCCTGGAGCTAGAGATGTGGTAAATACTAGCCAGGTCTGTTACATGCCTCCCTGTTTAATTTGGATTTCCATAAAACAACTAATTTTTACTATAAATGTGTCTCAAATCCTTCATGAGGTAGACTCATCCTAGAGCAATGTCCTTAGTTTATTTGAAATTTATATTTACCTGGGAGTCTATATTTTTGCTACATCTATCAATCCTGCTGGTAAAATGATATTTTGGGTGTGAAAGTGCTGAAGGCATTCTGTTATATCATCAGTAGACACACCTTCAAATCCTGTCTTTTTTTTTAAACTTTTCTCCTAAACTTATCAGACATAAGTGTATCTTTTACTCACTTTGAACTAGTTTTGCTACCCACTCCTATCAAGATAATGTCTGTGAGACATTTTGATTGATATACTACAGGAGTTTACTGACATCTTATGGTAGAGGACAGAGAATGCTGATAAACATACTGCAGTGTACCAGAAAACCTACCTACAACACGCATACACATATACACATACACACACAGTGATCCAGCTGCATACCAGGAGGGCAGAGGTTGAAGAAGTGCTCTACACAAAAGTAAGAACAGACTCACATTTCTGGTCAAAGGCTCTTGACTTCCATGGGATCTTATATCTTCCTCAAAAACAACACATGGTGTTCTGTAAATCTCAGCTGCCAAAGGTTGCTCCTTTCCTATGTTATACAGTATTTATTTTTAAAATGTATTTGGGAGAAACACCTTTTTTATGAAAACAAAAACCTTCTGGAGTACAAATTCAACTGACTCACACTTTGCTTTTTCCTTGAACATCAAAGTGTGGGTCAAGCCAAGGGAAAGTTGCTCCATGACAGTGGCAGCATCCTCTGCCCCACATTGCTCCTGGGCTCTCGGGAAGCAGCAGCCCAGCTGTCCTATACCAGCTGTTTCTGTGACTCCTTTCCTTTTTTCACACTGTCAGGTAATCCCTCTGTTCCTCAGAATCAGGGATTTCCCAGTTCCAAATGCCTTCTCCTTGGGCCTGTTTGAAGCTTGAGATCTCATTATGCACCAAAATTGCAAAAGTAACGTTTCCTGTTGGTCCCATGGTATAAGTTAAGATTATCACAGGACATGAGGGAGGAAACCAGCGTTAGAGATAACTTGAGGCTCCCATTATCTCATGTGTCTGCCAACAAGGACAGTTAAACTTTGGTCAATTTCTTAGAATTATTTCATACCTCAGGCTTGGTTGGAGGCTCTTGTTTTTTACACTGTAATGATGGACTCTGGATAGTTAGCCCAGCTCCGGTAGTGTGCAGGGAATTGGAGTGAGGGTCATAGGCAGAGGATTTTTGAGTCTGAGTTGCCTTGAACAGAGGTTGTTGGAGAAGAGCTCTGTCTGCTTAGTCATCCCACCAGGCCCCAACAGCCTGGGGCCCAGTGAACAGTGTGCTACTTTTTCTTTTGTCTTGCAGGTTTTGAGCTACATGTGGCATTTCAGACTTGGTCTTTTGCTCTAGGCTCTCTTAACATTAAGAGAACAAAGATGAATCTGTGTAAGATATGGGAAGAAATTCATAGCTAATGATTGATACAGGCCTTGTTTGGCAGCGAAACAGCAAAGCTTTTTCTAGGGTGTGTATATCAAACTTCCTCTTGTTCTTGCAATCAGTAAAACAACACTCCTTTTGGAGTAAGTTGAAAGAATGGCATAGCTCAAGCTGGTCACAACTGGCTACATACCCTTGGGCATGTTCTTTTAGTCTCTCTGCATTTTGCTTCTGGCTCTTAAGAAGAACTCTTTATGAAGTATAAAGTTTATATACACATTAGTAATTGTTTTAATCCCTGTTCCTCAAAGGGCAAGTTTCAGTGAAAGTGTCATTAACAAGTTTTGAGTTGTGGACTCTATAATCTTCTGTGTTGTTTCTTGGTTCTTCTGGCTTCCTGATCCCACATGCATACATGCATACTTACATACATTTCCATATGTATGGCTTGTAGTTACCTGACACTATGACAAATGCTAGAACTATAGTTCTCAACAGGGACTAGGTATTCAGCTTATTTGGAACATTCCCACTGAATGTGCTACTCCACATGGCATTCCATTCTGCTGGAAAATTCTGTGGGGGTAAAATGTACACAGATGATATTGGAAAGATAAATGAATAATATTGGTGAAATTATTTGAACTTTCCAAAAGAAAAAAACCTATACTGATTGCATGGGGATTTTGTTAAGATAATTGGAATTTAAAACAATATTTTAGCTGATTAATGTTTATTCTGATTTTTTTTTCTGTCTGTTGGCTTAAAATGGAATCAGAGAAAGGGTGCAGATTTCTTCCTTTGTAATCAACTTCAGCATCTAAATATAACAGTCTGTCAACCATAAATACACGACATCACTGCCACTCCCATTCCATCCTCAGTCTCCGCTCAGGAGGTCACAGTCCAAGTTGAAAAACTCTATGCTATCAAACCCAACCAGACCTGACCCATTTATAATGACTCTGAGCACAGGACTCACTCAATCAGTGTGTACTGAGTGGCCTGCTGGAGATAGAGATGAATACCTTAACCAAGGCATGAGAGTCTTAAGTTCAAAACTCTCTATGGAAAGAGAACAAAGAACAAATATCTTCTTAAAAAGAGTAGCCACAAATCCTCCAGAGAACTAACACGAATAATAGATGCCAGGATAACTGGTTTCAACGGGCTCAAGGAGCTCTGATAGATGGGAGCTGCTGCAAAATAGAGAACGTTGCTCTTAAAGAAAGTGAGGGTTAAATTCACAAAGCAGATAACGTGAAAGTAAACCTGACAGATGACAGAAACTCTCTGTTTAAACAGAGAGGAGGAAGAGCATCCCAGTGAAGGAAGAAGAATACCTAAAGTCAACCGGAAAGAGAGGGGTGCACAGGGGCATTTAGGATCTCTGGGGTGTGTTCAGTGAGTCTTTTGCCAAAAGAGGAAGTTGGGGCCATTGAAGACACATGACGAGGTAACCCTAAAAATGATTGTGGGGAGATAAAGGTCCATATGAGACAACAGCTGCGGACAGGGACAGCAGAGGCTGAGGCACAAACTAATGTTCCTTTAATAGTGGCAACAATAAAAGAACAGCCCTTTGAAGCTAATGTCAGTCTCACACACAGAAACTGATTCTAGAAGGCAGCTACATTTTCTGTGCTCTGTACATTTGTGTGCTCGCCTGTTAGTACTCTAGCCCTAATTCACACCATCCTGTAATAACTCAGTGTTGGCTTTCTACCTACCACACTGTCAAGTCCTGGCTGCTTTGTTTGCCTTCTCAGATATGCTTTGCTCCTGTGCAATGACATCAACAACCTTTGCCATAGCATAAAGACTTCCTGGGTTTGCTTTGCATTGGGGAAGACATCCTTTCACAAGATTTGTTTGTGACTTTAGTATTACTAAGATGAAAAAATTGAAACAGACGTTGAAAAAATATAAAATATTAACCTAAATGTGGCATAAATATCATTTACTTTAAAACAAGTGTACAGGGTGTGTGTTTGTTTGACATGGTTGCTTTCACTTATTCAATTCCTGATGCTTCTTCTTCAGAATGCTGTGGTGAAAGCTGCAGCCAAGCAACTTGCCTCTCTGTATGGTACCAAGTACACGTATGGCCCAGGAGCGACAACCATCTGTGAGTTTTGGGTTCAGAACTTTGCAAAGAAACCACATGTCTGGAAAGGAACAAATGCTTCCCACTGCCTTTCTTTTCTCAGAATTTAAAGCTTGTAACTTTGCTTCACAGTGATTTTTAAATGAATATTTTTTTTACTCAATAGATATATAGAGAGATAAATATCCTTGCCAAACCACAGAGGCATCTGCTTTCTGTATGCACCTCTTGGGTATCTACTGTATGCCAAGCCCTCCATAGGTGCTAAATAAAAAGAAAGGAAGGAGACAGAGTAGGGAAGCAGGAAAGAAAAGAGGGAGCAGGTAGACCAAGGCAAAAAATACTTTCTGAGATCATTCTCACAAAATAATTTTATGGCAAAATTGGATTGATTTTCTTTTGAAATATTTTTCTGTTGACTAGCTGGTTAGCCTACCCGTGGTATTTTTCACAGTGAAGAATTTGGCCGGGCGTTGGTGGCGCACGCCTTTAATCCCAGCACTCGGGAGGCAGAGACAGGCGGATCTCTGTGAGTTCAAGGCCAGCCTGGTCTACAGAGTGAGTTCTAGGACAGCCTCCAAAGCCAGAGAAACCTTGTCTCGAAAAAACCAAAAAAAAAAAAAAAAAAGAATTTGTAGTTTAGAGAGAAAAGCTGCTGATTTCTTTTCCCCTGCTGTTTTCTCATTTCAGATCTTGCTGCTGGGGGTTCTGATGACTGGGCTTATGATCAAGGGATCAAATATTCCTTCACTTTTGAACTCCGGGATACAGGCACGTATGGCTTTCTCCTTCCTGAGTCCCAGATCGGCCAAACCTGTGAGGAGACAATGCTTGCAGTCAAGTACATAGCCAATTATGTCCGAGAACATCTGTATTAGTGAAGATCACAGCACACCTTATTTCGAAATGTTCACTGTGCATTTCTGGTCTGTCTTGACTGTTTTGTTTGTATGAAGGCTTTGCAGATCCTACTCTTTTAATTTTCTGGGTGTATTAACCTACTTGGACCTCTAAAACTCATCCTAATAAAAATCATATCATTACTAGAAAACATACCAGATTGCCTGCTTTGGGAGGGAGCGCGAGAGAACAATGAGCAAACCTGCTGTGTGCTGGTGCTGGTGTGATTAGCTATAGAGAAGCCTGTCCTTGGGGAGCTGGCCTACATTGGCAGGGAACCATGGTTACAATGGGGAACTTATAAATAAGAAGAAATACAGAGGGAAGTAGAAGATTGTAAAACAGTACACTTGGAAAGGTGGCATCTTGGCTTAAGCTTTATCTGAGCTCACTCAAGCAACAAAATGAAATATCTATAGCATGCCAAGAGTTCTACTCAGCAGTTGAAGAAAGAATAATGAAAGAGAATGATCACACATTTTCCTATTCTCTATCTATGAGCCATTAGATAAGACAGATATTTAACAAGTAATCAACTAAAATAATTAGTTATTTTAATTGGTAAAATAACAAAAGTTAATAAAAATAGTTACTTGAGTTATACTAGGTTGCTCAAAGGAACATGTTAAATGTGTACTTCCTACTGTGGGGAGAGGCTTTTAAGATGTGCTATGATATGGGTGAATGAATCACAATAAGCTGTACAAAGTGACAACTTCCTGTGATCATTCTAAAGGTAATGGAAGAAAGTGAGTGAATAAGGAATTACAAGAGTTGGTGGAGGGAGCACAGGTAAGCTTGGGGAGGTAGAGGAGGACCACATCACACAGAGCCAAGACCCATGTTCAAACTTGAGGCACTTGTCTTAGAACCATGGGAAACCATGGAAGAGGTGAGATTTAAAGGATATTACCACCGTCTTCTTAGAACAGATGATTGTGGCCAGCAGATTGAAAACAAAACAAGAGATGCTGTCTCACCAGCTTGGCCAATAAAAGAGACAAAAGCCATTCCATGACTTATACATCACACATTAATTGATATATTCTGGAATTAGCAAAAAGTAGGCTAATCACACCAAGTTCAACTTTTTTCTCTTTTTTTCCAATTTTTTATTTTAATTAGAAACAAGCCTCTTTTACATGTCAATCCCAGTTCCCTCTCTCCCCTCCTCCCCTACCCTCCATCACCTCACTATCCCATCCCCTTTCTGCTCCCCATGGAGGGTGAGGACTTCCATGGGGGATCTTCAAAGTCTGTCATATCATTTGGAGCAGGGGCTAGGCCCACCCCATGTTTCTAAGCTGAGAGAGTATTCCTCTATGTGAAATGGGCTCCCAAAGTCCACTTGTGTACTAGGGATAAACACTGATCCACTACCAGAGGCCCATAGATTAACCAGTAAAATGACAGGATACAAGATCAACTAAAAAAAAAATCAGTGTCCCTACTATATACAGGCGATATAAGAGATGAAAAAGAAATCAGAGAAACATCACCCTTTACAATTGCCACAAACAACATATAATACCTTGGGGTAACACTAACCAAACAAGTGAAAGACCTGTATCACAAGAACTTGGAGTCTTTAAAGAAAGAAATTAAAGAAGATACCAGAGAATGGAAAGATCTCACATGCTCTTGAATAGACAGGGTCAACATGGTAAAAATGGCAATCTTGCCAAAAACCATCTACAGATTCAATGCAATCCCTGTCAAAATGCAATCACAATTCTTCACAGACTCTGAAAGAACAACTGTCAACTTTATATGGAAAAACAAAAGGCCAAAGGTAGGCAAAACAACCCTGTACAATAAAGTAACTTCCAGAAGCATCATCATCCCTGGCTTCAAGCTCTATTATAGAGCTATAGTTCTGAAACACAGCTTGCTATTGGCACAAAAGTAGACAGGTAGAGCAATGGAATCGAATTGGAAATCCTGATATTAACCCACACACCTATGAACACCAAAGATGTCAAAATTATACAATGAAAAAAAAAACATCTTCAACAAATGATGCTGGCATACGTGGATGCTGGCATGTAGAAGACTGCAGATAGATGCATATTTATCACAATGCACAAAACTTAAGTTCAAATGGATCAAAAACCTCAACATAAATCCATCCACACTGAACATCTTGGAAGAGAAGGTAGGTGCTACGCTCGAGCGAATTGTAGAAGTTTAATTTTTAAAGTAGAGTAATATACACCTAATTAATAATTTGGAGTGACAATGAAAATATTATTTTATGTTCAGTGTAATATAAACATAATATGTTAAAATTTAGCAATGTTCTAATACAAAAATTGCTTAAAGTCACAGTCATTGGGGTTGGGGAGAAGCTGTCAAGTCAAAGACTGGCTAATGCCCTGAATTCCCACAAGATGGCAGCAGTATAACTGCTCAAACTCATCAATCGCCCAAGCAGTTAGGAGGACTCCATCATTAAAATTGAGAGAGATCCTTAAGTGCAAAAAGTAAATTCCATGAATATATATTTATTTGCATATATTTGTTCCCTGAGTGTGTACATGCAGATCTCCTCCATATTTTTCAGTTACAGCTTGCTATAACTGGTCTTCTACCAGAGACTCAACTCAGCTTATCAGACTTAGTGCCAGAGTTTTAAGACCAATTTTTTAAATACTCTAAAACACCTTATGCTGCCAGAATTAGGGAATTTTTTTACTTTGTTATAATTTGCAAAATTATTTTCAGTGATCAATTAGAGGTTTTTAAATCTGAAGATAAAGTGCCTAGAAACAAAAGCTGTGTTCTTGAAATAGGAGACATTAACATAAACGTGGAGTTCATCCCTAAAGCTTATAGCTATCTCTACTTGAATCTACCACATGGTAAATGCTGATGGCAACCAGCTCTGTCCTGCCAGTGGCCATCTGGAAGTCTGTTCGTGGCACCTGAAGGTGAGCTGACACTTCATAGTCCTTTACCGGATGCCAATTCCCTTACATACACTCTCACACTTAACCATTCATCTGCATCTTCTTAGCATCCTTCCTTAAGGACAAGGAACCAAGGCAAGACAATGCTCGCTTTGGTACAGCAGAGGTTTAGGAGCCATTCTGACCTTGTATCAGTATAAATGTAAAACCAAACTTTCCTTTTCAGTTTGCCCTTGTCAAACACATCTTCAGGGAAAAGTAACAGAGCAAGCCTGAGGATTTCTAAACTTGGAAACATTGACCAATGAAGACATAAGGCATTTATAAAAATTTCCTCTTTCTTATATTCAGAGTTTAGGCAAGACTCTTGGGAGAACACATGAAACTCTTGAATGGAGTATTCACTCTTCCTTGGATAATAAGGACATCCTCCAATTACATTATTTTGGTAATTATAATACATAACCAAGATTGACATAGTAACACACACTTGTAATCCTAGCACTTATAAAACTGAGGCAGGAAGTTTCTGAGTTCAAGGTCAACAAGCAATACTTTGTCCACCCCACTCCTAAAAAAGGAAGGAAGGAAGGAAAGAAGGAAGGAAGGACGGAAGGAAGAAAGGAAGGAAGGGAGGGAGGGAGGGAAGGAAAAGGAATGAAAAGAAACAGCCATAACTCTATAAAGTTTCATTACTTAAGACTGTGCATATCAGTTCTCTAGCAGTTCCAGGTTATAATTTTAAGCTTTAGACTAGGATAGAGACCAGCTCAATGACTCATTGAGTACAGGCACTTTCTACCAAGCCCCATGGCCTAAATCCAATCCCCAGGGACCCACATGATGGAAGGATAGAATCTGTTCTCTATGTAAGCTGTCCTCTGGTCCCCACACACATGTCATGGCATGCACAAACTCCACTCCACACATATACACAAAAAATTAACTATATTAATATGTTTAGTGTTTAAAACATATGAATGGATTTCATCTGCTGTTCAATTCAAGCTTACCGACAGGCTAGTATTTTAGAACAAACAGAACTAAGTCTCTGTCCCAGCTCTATGACTAGCTCCATTCTATCACTTCGGGCAAGCTATCTATCTGTTAATGTAATTTTCTTCCCATTCTTTTTCTGAGAAGTATATATTTCCTATTATTAAGAAAGGAGAGAGAAATCTACATATTCACATGCCTGCCCATCCCACAACGGAAAAACATGGGGTTTTGGGGACAGTTCATCCCTCAAAACCCCAGAGGAAATCAGCTGTTCATTGAGATAAAGACTGAGGTATAAAACCAGCAGAGAGGTTGGAGGAAGCCCAGAAGAACCATGAAGTTCTTTTGGCTTACGGTTGTCATCTCCACCACACTTGCGACTGCTCCTGTTCGCTTTGACAGGTAAATTACCCTCCTTTGGTTGAGTCTCTGGGTAAGAAGAGAATTAATTCTCTGAATGTTTGGTTTGGTTTGGTTTGGTTTGGTTTATTTTGCTCTTTTGATTTTTGTCCTTTGCCTACTTGAAGGGAGAAGATATTTCGTGTGAGGCCCCAGGATGAAAAGGAAGCAAGCGTCTTGAAGGACTTGACCCATATCATTGAGGTAACGCATTCCGAGGGGTGTTATATCTTTCTTTTCTATTCTCTAAGAGATATTCTTTTTATTTTATCTTCAATGCCCACCGGGCTACCAAAGGCTGACAAACAAGTGGAGATGACAGGAACCATTGGGACAACACATCACTTAGTTTTGTTTCCACAGCTAACTGCTTTTCCTTCCAGCTTGACAAGCAACAGCTTTTTCATAAATCGGTAAAACAAGGGACATTCTTGGCACCTTTCTCATTGCCCCCTTTCCCTTCTGTCTGAATTCTGCATCAGTCCACCCACTCCAATTTCTCCTGGTGACTTCTGTTCAAGTACAAACTGAAGAGAGTAAAGTACTGGCTGATGCTAACTTTGCAGAGAGTGGGTACACTTTCAAAGGAAATTCTTAACTGTCATGCAGTTCCTTAAACTCCAACAGATAAAAAGAACATTCTCTATCATTGGTTCAGCCATTCCTTTCACACAAGGCACTTTGTCCCAGTCACCTTCCTTCTGTTTCATATTTATCAGCAGATTTACAATGTAACGCCTTTAAAACACAGGGCCTGGAGTAAAAGCATAGTAAGTGAAACTGACAAGATTACACATTAGATTTAAACCCAAAACCGAGTCTGGCTTTCATTCTAGTCACACTCATCTCTTCAGTCAAATCATTCCAAACTTCTGTCAGTTCTAATCCCTCACACACACACACATGATCACCTCCCCTGTGCTGCCAATGGCAAGTTCATTCTGCCTCTTGCTGGAGCAATTCCAGTGTTCCTTCTCTAGTACACCAGCATAGCCCTGCCTCCCACAGAGCCAAGTGTTCATGGAGATCTTAAAACTTGACAACTGTGCTTCCAAACTTGAAAGTGTCTGTGGGGGCAGCATGCTCTTCAGAGCCAGATGTAAGGGTTCAAATACTAGCTCTAGACTGGCTTTGTGGCCTTAGGCAAGTTAAAGATGCTCACAGGGCATCAGCCTCTTCTGTAACGTGAGCCTGATAATCTCCCATTCTCCAGTGGTGCAGCAACAGAAGCAGTGGATACCATAGGCCTCTGGTTTGTTTAAAAAGAAAAAAAAACTATTAAGGTATTTTCTGTGGGTTTTGGTGTGGCCAGTGTCTCCCATGATTTGCCACATGGCTACCCTTTTCAGTCCCAAGCTCCTCATCTCTGTTTCCTGCCCCTAGAGATCCACAGACATCACAATTTCACCAACCTTGTATCTGTTTTCTCACAAGAAATGTTCTTTTCTAATTTTTTAAATCTGACTAGGTCTTCCTGAGTTTCTACAAGACTCAGATCAGCTAATACATGTTTCAGGAAGTTGCCTTGCTCTTTCCTCTGCTGTTGGCTAACATGATGAAAACACGTGTATTCCGCTTTGTTTGTCACATAAAACCTCTTACAACTTCCCTGTAAGACACTTCTGTGGCATCCATCTCTATGCTTGCTACCTATTAAATGCTCACAACAGTTCTTTGAGCTTGAAATTCTTCCTCCACATTTTCTTGTTATAGCACAGATGTTGTTGTGTAATGGAGATATATAACCTATAAACTAACCCCTGATGTGTCCAACTTATGCTATGATGTTTCAAAGCAAACAAACATGCTGGCTGGTTCATAAACGCTTTGTGTTGTTATATAATGAACTGTCCAAGAGCTGAAGGGTGATGTAACTACGAGATATCAAAGGTGACTTGGACATCCTTCAGTCTTACTGTGATGGTGGAGACTGGGCATCTCCTTCAATCTCCCAGGTGTGGTATGATGGTGGAGACTTGAGTGTCTACTTTACATCTCTTAGGCAGACACTGGGCATCTCTCTCCCATTCCCTATACTGGTAATTTGTACTTCACTTGGCTTCAACAGTGACTGTGATTTTAAAAAATTCAATGACTGGAATCTTCTCAATTGTTGAAATTTTCAGCTATGGGAACATAGCAAAGAGAAAACCAGCACGTATGAAAATCTCAGAATGTCTAAGGACAAATATTCACTTCACTACATCCACAGTACTCACCAAGGAATCCTATTAGCCATATTTTTTCATTAGGAACATGAAAAATAATCAGTTCTAATTACTTGATCAAGGATATATTCCCAAAATAGTAAAACTAAAGAAAGGTTAATAAAATACACCTTCATTGCAAATACAACCCTTCCAGAAGTTCAAGAATTCACAGAGAAATCCATAGGAAGAGCCAGAAAGTTGTAAAAAGCCAGATTAGAGCCATCTGTGTCTAAGTCAATCATGAAATAATCTTGTTCACATCCAAAATGATAGAGGCAAAGGGAGATTGACCAAAGGAGTTGTTGCTTCTATTTGCTCTGAGAAATGTATTGTCCTAGAATATTAGCATAAGTAATTTTCTTTCCTGCTCCTTGATATTCAACACTCCTTAAATATATTTGTCAAAAAATCATTAGCTTATTAGTTACATAGAAACTTACACTACTTTGTGGTGCATCATACATGGTCACTGTGTGTGTGGTGTTTGTGTGTGCTATAGTGCTTGCCCTCCTGTGTGGGGGAGCATATATGATAATACCTATTTGTAAACAGGAGCCAGAAGAAATCTTCAAATGTCTTTATCATTCTTTTCCCTTTGAAAAAGGGTTTCTCTCTGAGTTCAGCAAGCAGCAAGCCCCAGAAATCGTCGTGTTTTTATCCTCCACAGTTCTGAAGTTACAGATGTGCATGGCCTCACTCAGCTTTTTAAATATATACGTGTTTGGCAAACAAACAAGCACAACTAACAGTGGGCTTGTCTCTGCAGCTTGATTTCTGGTATCCAGATGCTACCCATGATGTCGCTGCTAATATGACAGTGGATTTCCGAGTTAGTGAGAAGGATTCTCAAACTATCCAGTCTACCTTGGAACTGCATAAAATGAACTATGAGTAAGTCCTGGACAAATATTCATTTATGTTTCATAGTCAGAGTTTGGGGTCACTTTGAAATCTTAGGATGTTTTTTAAATCTTTGAGTTTTGGGGGATGAATTTTAAACATGAATAAATACAATATATTTCCATCATTTCAATCCCCTCTCTCCATCCTCCAACTCTTCCTGTGTCCTTCCATCCACATCCTCTGGAATTTACAATTTCGTCCTCTATAATTGTTATTGATGCACATTCTCTCTCTCTCTCTCTCTCTCTCTCTCTCTCTCTCTCTCTCTCTCTCACTGAGATCACTTAATGTTGCTCATAGGTACATGTGTTTAGTGCTGGCTACATGGGACTATATAAGCTATCATGGGCCTCATCCCTGAAAAAAGAACTGATTATCCCTCCTTCAGCAGTTATGGACTTTCTTGTAGCTCTTCACCTAGCAGTGAGTCTTGTAAAATTCATTCCATCCTTGTTGGCATTTTGACTGCTGTGGTCATGATGCAGATCTTGTGTAGGCAACTATATTGTTGGGATTTCCTGGGTGCAGCAAATCTGTCGGGTGTAGAAGGCACTATCTTTCATCAGGCATCCCAGTCCTCTGGTTCTCACAGTCCTTCCAGGTTTTCCTCAAGACTTAGGTGGAAAGATGATATCCGACAGGCACAAACTAGGGCTGGGCACCCCACAGTCATGTGTTCTCAGTAATGTTAACCAGCTGTGGGCCTTTGCAAGATTCTATCCCTTGCAAAATAAAACTTCTTTGGTGATAGGTGAGAGCTAAGTCTATGGATATATGGGTATATGGGTAAGTCTATGGGTTTAGAATGTAGTTAGAAGCTACAGTGGCAGCCTGCATATACCCTCTGATACTGTAAAAACTAATCTTCAGGGAGAAGGCTTCCAGGTCACTTCCAGCAAGTCATATGTCCAAAGTATGTAGTTTTTTCAGCAACAGGTCTTACCTTCAAGTTCTGGGAGGCAACCAAGGACAATAGCCTAAATTGTTTTGTGGAGAACACTTTGAGGCCCCTGACCAACAACATAAAGGAAGGTCCCCCTTGTCTGGATCCGGGGGTTTTGGTAGTCTATGGCTCCATGGGGGACCATTACCACCTCAAGTGACAGGACTCTATTTACTGTATATTAACGCTATATTAAATGAATGGGTGTATTTAAGTAAGTTTATAAAACTATATGTTTTCTGTGACTTTTTCAAATATTCTTAGTGTTATTTTTCTTTCCTTTCTACTTCTACCCTACTCAGGTTAAGCTCTACTCCCTGTTTATCCTCATTTTCCCTTCTACTTTCCTGATTTCTGCATTTATTCCAGGTTATCTACTCACATCTAAAGAGTGATTCCACAAATAGGAGAGAACATATGACATTAGTCTTCCTGGGTCTGGGTTACCTCATTCAGTAAAATATTTTACAGTTATATCCATACAATGGAACTATTTTTAAATTGGGTGGGCCAAACACTAAAGTATTATGTACAGATGATAAAATTCACGGTTTCTTTCAGACTATTGGAGTGTGTTTTTAGAGGCAATAGGGTTATTGACAGTTCACTCTCTAGCTTACATTTGCTCTGATCTGCATAAATAACTGTAAATAAGCAGAGATCTTAGAGGTGAACAAGCAGAATAAGGAGAGGCCATCATCACAACTGATTAGTAGTCAGCCCAGGGTCCATGAGCTATGGGTATTGTCCTCACATATAAAAGGAGGTTCATTCACACATACATGCATGGGCATACACAAACACATATACAGAGAGAGAGAGAGAGAGAGAGAGAGAGAGAGAGAGAGAGAGAGAGAGAATATAACCAATAAATACATTACATTCTTTAGGAGAAAAAAATGACCTCAACAAAAAACAAAGCAATAGAGCCAAACTTAACCTGCAAAAGGGAGAATTTTAAATAGCCAAAGTTACAGCAGTAAGCCATTCTGCCTCATGGAACAGTAAAAGGAAATTTTAATTGATTGAATAACAACCATAGATCACATACCTGCCCTAGGGCCATTGATACATACAAGAAAATATTCTTGTGGTGAATATCATAAACCAATTCACAATTTAGAAAACAAACTGTGTTTTTATACCTTTAAACACTCTGATGAAACGGAGGGATGCATTTTTAACCTCACTGTGAGCTGTCATCATGGCAAACACCCATGAACACTACCTCTTTCCTTTTGAACTCGCTACATTATATTTCACTGTGGAAGTTAATGCTTTAATTTAAAAGACCTTTTTGTTCCTGCAGAAGCAAAGATGTTGATGCTTATGACAGTGTATTGCATAGTGATATAGGTTGTAGCTCCCCACAACTTATTTGGTTTTATGATTCTTTACAGTACCATAAATGAGCATGTTATTGCCTAAAATGATAATGAAAGACATTCATGAGGCAAGTATGAAAACAGTCTTGTTCCTAGTTTTTTAAAAAGCAGATATTATCATATTAATATTGATCACTGTTTTGTTTTTATTGTTATTTCAAGGAGAGTGATGCAAATGCAGAAACTTAAGGATTCAAAATTTTCAATTAATATGTTTGTATATGCTTTTCTAAATTTGTAAAAATAGAACCATTAAAATTAGAAACAGGTACTTGGCAGAGTTTTCAGATTCAGTCCTTAGATTGCAGAAACCCCTTTATGCAATCTGTCATATTACACTAAATATTCCCGGCATCTGGATCTTTGCATTTGAAAGGACTGGCCCCTCCACCCTAAGTAATACTGGTCACTAAGTCTCTAGATTTGTGGTGGGTACTGGTAAACACTAAAGCCAGCATGGAAATGACCTGCAAGAAGCAAGACTTGTTCAGCATGTCTTAGTTAGCTGGCTTGGGTTCAAACATCTAGAGTCTGACCTGGGAAGTTTAGTTTTAACATATTTAAGTATAGTACAACTTTTGAAAAAAATGTTTCCTCACAATATTAGTCATAATAAAGCTTAAGGCATGATTACATCAAAACTCTTTTTGCAAAGTTCCTGAGACCTCTTCCATAAGAATAGGTTCTATTCACTGATAAACAATGTTCAGAATAAGGATTTAGGGAGGGAGGGTCTGGAACACGCATAATAGTAGACTCTTTTGCATGGGGCTCTTCATAAGAATGGGTTCTACTGACTGGGAAACAATGCTTGGCAGTCTCCGGGGATTTGGATGAGGCCTGACCCTACACATAGAAAAAAAAAATCGCGCAGATTGCTAATTGCATCCAATCCCAACTTTCTGGGCAGGAAACTGGTGTAAATCCCTTTGTTAAAAAGAAAAGCCTGCAGGCTTTCTCTAGTGCTATTCATGAGCACAAGGACCTCAGAGCCTCTATGCAGATTCACTCTATAACCAGGTTTCTCACTTGCAATTTGTGCTTCAGTGGCTGCACCTTTCACATTAGATAATTAACAGAGACCTGATATCAATTTCTAGTATTAATTTTCACAAAGCATCCAACCCAAGCTAAAACACAGTAGTACTCAGTCAAATTCTATATAATCAGGCTTGCACAGCAGGATCAAAACATGAGGAATTCTGTTTTCCTTATTACTCCTCTACTGCAAACAAAAAATGCAATGTTGGACATGACTGTAGATGATGAAGTGAATCACCACGCATCTAATCAGATATGTGTCCTTCTCCTCTTGGGTCCTCCAGGCCTCTCCTCTGGTCCTGACCCTGAAGAGTGTAAATGAGATCCTCACAAGTGTCACTTCATCTCAGACCCACATAGTATCTTGCTTCCTGCATGAAGAAGCAAAATGCCAAACTATTTATTAAAATTAGACTTTATCTACAACAAGGTTTCTAGAAAATGTCTCAATTTGGCTTCTGACATGGGAAAGCCACATAATTAAATATCTGCCTCATAAATGTAAATATGGAAAGTGATGTGTAAAAACAAAAACATTTAAAATTCTGTATTCAATTAGGTAATTTATTTGCATATAGATATTATGTGCATTATTTGGTGCCAGTCAATAGCAGGAAAGTGTTCTAAGAACAAAAATGCCTGGCTGACTAAAAACACAGAAACTGGTTTGACACAATGATTCATTTAAACACTCTTTATTAAATAGCGCACACAGACCATTATTCAGTTTAAAGCACCTTTGTATGATATTTTCTAAATTTTCAGAAAATTTAGTTACTAAAACAGATTTTATTTTAAAGTAGCGTGCTTAGTTCCTTTTTATTTACACTGTTATAAGGTCATAAAAGGCCAAATACAAAGTACAAATAATAAATATACTAAGAAACCCAAACAGACTAGCGAATGGAAAATGTATATACTGGATGGGGTGTCAGGGGAAGATACCATATTTTTATCCTCAGTTAAAACTGTGATTTTTTATGATTTTTTTACATTGAGATAGTCTCTAGCATTGTCTTTTCTTTGATCAAAAGTTAAAATTAGAAAATAAAGTTGTTTATAAAAGTTAATTCAGAAACCAGCTTTCAATTCAATAAAACTTAAATTGTACAATAGAATAAAATTATAATAAGAACTACAGAAGATTACATGGAAATGTAAGGTAGAAGTATACAAACTCACACAATAACATTCAATACTTTAGGTCAATGATTGATTACCTGATAATATTCATCCAGACATAAATTCATGCTTCAAATGTAAATCCACCCTGTTAAATAATTGTCTCAATCAGATAAAGCTAAGGGCTTACTGGTGAGATATTCCATCCATTTTTTCTTCCTGCTCTGAACTTGTATATTTTATTTGTTCAGGCTAGTGAGCTTAGCTTCAAGAGCTGAAGATCATGGTTAAAACAAAACAGGAGAGAAGTAGGTGAGGGGGAAAATATTCTGAAGCAAAGCTGCCTGTGTCCAGGCTCATCCAAGTCAGATATTTGTCACCATTTAAAGTGGGAGTAATAAAAGGAGCAACTTCCCAGGGTGTCACCAGGAGGGACTGATTCTATACGATTGGTTCCTTCTTATAGTTCAGGAGGAGAGAAGACCATTTATGTACATGTGTTCATGAGCTCATACACACAAACACATTCAATGCAACAGAGAACTGAAGGCTATCAGATATTTTCCCATCCTCTAGAGAATAAGTCTATACCATAAAGTTTACTTTTCAACATATGATATGCCTCAGACATCTGGGATTTCATGTCAGCAAATCCAGAACTTAATGTACATAGTAACCCAATTAAGAAGTCACTGAATTCAATTCTATTAAATCTAAAAATATATTTTTAAAATAGCTCTGCTACAACATGGGCATCAAGGGAGATCAGTTGAGTTCTCTCTCTCTCTCTTTCTCTCTCTCTCTCTCTATGTCACACACACACACACACACACACACACACACACACACACACGGCAGTTAGACACTAGCCCATAGTTATCTTATCTTTCTTTGACACTCTCTAAAAGTTGCCTTGAAACTGAGGTAGTAGAAGTCATCTGGCCACTGAACCAATCTCTGAACCAAGTGAGGTCTCAATGACTTTGAAAGATAAGCCTCTGTGAGAACAAGGGGACTGGAAAATCTTACAAAAATTTCTGAAGACCAAGAAGACTATGACTAGGTAGCCGTGCCCAGAGTTCTCACCCTAGAAAAGAAGACACTGCTGTGGAATAGCTCCAACAATGTCAACAGAGTTAGACATTGTACATTCAAATTTCCAACTCAACTGATTTAGGTTATAATAGTTTTGAAAATAAATTTAATGTCTTTCATAAAATGGAGTGATAACACACAACCACTATTGCTGATAATGTTGACATGATAAAATACGGGTAAAGATCTGAGCGCAGTGCCTGACACAAAATGAAGACTTCTTGATAAACACCACCTGTTTGTATTATTAAATCCCCAACGATAACTCTTTATCATTTCTCCTACATTTAGAACTGGGACATTTTTCAAACAAAGTAAATGGATCTTGGAAATAATATTTAAAAGACAGCAATTTGATTCCTTCTGCTAAACCTGGCTTCTGGTCAGTGGAAGAGTTCATTAAATTAACATCTAGCCCAAGGCCATAATTTCCAGTCTTAGGCTTAGCTTGCAGTACATTTCACCAACAGTCTGGTGTCCTTGTGCAGCTGCATTTGTGGAAAGATTACATTTCCACTTATGTGGATTTTCCTTTTTGTTGTTCTTGTCATGAGAGCTAAATCACCCAGTGTTAAGTCTAAAAATGTTTTTTGGTATGAAGTTACTGTGACTTATTAATATTGCCTTGAATTGTGTTCCTTTTATTGGATAGCCTACTTCTATTAATGTAGGTAGGTAAAATCTATTTTCTTTAAAGGTTGAAGCAATTAATTATATCTGTAGCAACTCTGCAAAATACATTTTTAAATCTCCTCAGGCTTACTGGGAGTTTTAGTGCAACATGTCCCATGGAATTCCAAGACTGTTCTTATACCTTTACATCCTCAGAAATTCAAAGTTTATAAGGAAAGTGCTAAGCATACTGTGAGTTAAATATGATGTGCATAATAATTCTGTCAGTACTGCTAACAAGAATCCACATTCATAGGCATGTTTGGCCCTATGTACTAAATAAATTCTAATTAGGAGTACAGCACTCTCGTGTTCTGCATCACAGCCAGATCTGGAAGCCAACTGACAAAAAAGAAATCAAGTAGAGGATCTCTGCAGTGTTTCAACTGGACATAAGAATTTGAGGTGGGGGAAAATGTCAATAAGTTACATGACTACAAATAGTCAAATATAGTTAAAGGATATTAACTCTATACAGCCGTTGTTAACTATGAAACTCAACTTCACTGTTCTTAGGTTCACTGGATGACTAAGGAATGCTGAGCACACCTTACCACTCTTGTTCATATTCCTGGGTGTCATATCTGGTCTCATTAGAAAAGGGAGAAAAATGAAGGTCAGAGAAATATTTAATCAACTCAGGATCAAATCTAGCATCAATAGTAGATCTAGGTTTCAAAATCAAAAGCATTTGAAGCTAGGTTGCTGTTATCATACTGAATGACTTGAGTATACGTCTAAACGACTACAGAGCACATTAAAATAGACAGCACCTCCTTAAATCCAAGATTTGCTACTAAAAAACAGAAAATGTTATGAGCAAAAGCAGGACACTGCCTTTGGGATTCAGCAAGTAGCTACATAATTCAGACACAGAAAGCATTGCCATAAAATTTCAAGGTTTCCTTTTAAATGTTTTTAGAATATTTCTATCATAATCCACAGCTTTCTTTGCCCCAGAGTAGAATATGTCAACTACAGTTGGGTGTTAGGTAAAATATTGTTATTATTCATGATTTTCATGATGTGCTATAAGAGGACATCCTCAGAGGTTATAGGAACTACCAAGATGCGTTGGACCATTAGAAGTAGTAATAGGAAAAGTAAAAAAGAAAACACAGCCACTCACAGAGAAAGTAATTACATAAGAAACTCTTAAAACATAACCAAAATTTAAAAGTAAAAGGCCAATGAAAGTTTAAAGCCAATAAAATGGGCAATACATAAGTGTAACCAAAACAAATATATTTTAGTGTGAATATTAACCAAATTAAAAGTTTACTGGAGAAAATGCCAGTTTAAAAAGACTAGTTTTAAAATACACTAATGGTACTCAAATTATACAAAAATAAGTTCATGAACCTGGGTAGTAAATCCACAAACAAAAAAAATGCATTAAAATGTTTGTGTGCATAATAGCACTTTTGAAAGAAAGCTGAAGTAGTTTGGATTCTAATTCCCAACTCCAAATACAAAGACATTTTAACTAGAGGGCTGGCAACATGGTTGGGTGAGTGGTTTGCTAATGATTTTGACTGTCCCAGTCATCCATGTGGGAGGAGAGAACTGATTCCTACAGGTTGCCCTTGATCTACTCTCTCTCTCTCACACACATACACACATGCATGCACGCACGCACACAATAAATAAACAAATGAATGTATAAAAAGTTATAAATTATAAGCATATAATATTTCTGAGCAATAATTTCCTTATTAGTTAAATTGTGATAGCACTGACAGGATTAAATAATGTATATTAAGCAGAATCTAGCCCATGTTAAACAAACTTAGGACACGGTACAAAGGAAAAGTTAAGGGTAGTTAGTTTGATGTGTTTGGGAGTAGTTCAGGAGAGAGGTCAGAGCTGAAAATTAAATACAAGGCAGACCTTGGGTGGTCAGTAATTTTCCAGTCTATAAGATCTTGGAATAGTGAGATGAGTTGACCCAAGAAGATATGAAAATTGAAAGTGAAGGCACAAGCCTTTTGATCCTAACTGTGTCACCCTCCCAATGACTTTTTCTGACTCTTGTTTTTGCCCCCTCAAAAGCACTCTCGCCACCCATATTCTGGCTCTATCATTAGACAACAAATTTGAACACATTGTGCCTTAGGTTTTTCCATCAGTAGAATGAGGCTAAAAATCCCTTGTGAAGATGAAGTGACTTAATGAACATAAAGGTTTAGAGAAACAATTGGCTTTGCTAAGTTCCCAGTTTTATTAGCATCATTGTTGCTATTCAAGCTTCTCTCCAAATTTCAAAAGTGAACACAATGAAATCTGTTCTGAAGATTTGTGCATGAGAATAACCACTGCTGCCTGTGTGATATAGACGTGTCTGTGTGCAGAGAGATGAGGAACTGGGCTTTATTTCAGATAGAGGAGAGGAAGAGGCATTTTCCTGCAAACGAAAGATAAAATGTTCTCTTTCCTATGACAAAATGTTCATGTGATAAATGTGTTTTATCATTCTGCTGTCAAACAGAATTCTGATACATGATCTACAAGAAGAGATAGAGAAACAGTTTGATGTGAAAGACGAAGCCTCAGGCAGGCACAGTTATGGAAAATACAATGACTGGGACAAGGTATGATGTACAACACCTGTTTTAGTCTTTTGAAATGACTGTCTACTCTTGTTATGCAATTTTCCTGTATTTTAATTCTTTAATTTTGATTTTGTTCTTAAGATTGTTTCTTGGACTGAAAAAATGGTAGAGAAACATCCTGAAATGGTGTCAAGAATTAAAATTGGATCAACTGTTGAAGATAATCCATTATATGTTCTCAAGGTAAAATTCAAAACCATAAATTAGTTTGTTAATGTAAAACATGGATACAGAAGTCACTTTGTATCAGTTGAGCTTAATTTGAAATTGGAAAACATGTTTTTTAAAAAATATTTTTAAACTCTGGATGTCCATCAAGAACATATAATACAATGCATTCATGCAATCAAAAAGAAATAGGAGCGTGCACCTGCTAGAGATTACATAAATGAGCAAACCATGAAATATTCCACAGGATAACTCTGTTACAATAGTCTTCAGTGTCCTTGTCTACACACTCCTTCCTGGTCCATTAAAATGGAATGAAACTGATAAGCAAATGTCATGAAGAAAAAGCTAAATATCACGCGTGTGTAACACCAAAACAGTAGTTAAGGCAAAAGATCTCAGGTTCAATGCAGGAACTATCACTCAACTACTGCCAGACTTTGTATACCCAAAGATTCTGCTCCCTGGGCAGCTCATTAATAACTGGGAAGGCATTGACAATCTATATCCCCATTCACTCAGCATCTCCAAGCACCCAAACCAAATCTGAACTCCATTTAAAATGCAAGCCCTTCAAATATCAGGTACTGGCCCAGTACCCCAATCTGCATAGAGTACTAGGACTCACTCCAGGCTAAATGCTTCCAGTTTATGAACTAGCTTTGCAATCCTTATCTCAGTACATAAAATTAACAATGGAGTAAGAAAAACAATATATAGTGTGGATGCTATTTTATTTTTGAGGGAACATGGATATTTTCTGAGACAAGGTTTAGTTTTCTGCACACCCGTCTGACCTGAAACTCAAGAGCGCTGGGATTACAGGTATCCATGTGGCATCCTGTCCAAGAAGAGATTGTGAGCACTTAATTTGTGTGTGTGTGTGTGTGTGTGTGTGTGTGTGTGTGTGTGTGTGTGTGCGCGCATGCGCGCTTGCATGCATGTCATGGCACATGTGGATGTCAGATGACAACTTGCAGAGTCAATTCTTTCCTTTCATATGTGTCCTAAAGACGGAACTCAGGTCATTATTCATAGCAGCAAGGGCCTTTATCCACTGAGCCTCCTTACTGATGCTAAATTTCATTTTCTAAAGATGTGTTTTGTTTATTAAGGATGTATTTGTTTGGATGCCTACACATGACATAAGAATATATACATGTGAGTGGGGTACCCAGTTGGAGTTCTACCCAGGTGAGAGTCACTAGATATGGATGTTGGGAACAGAACTCAGACCCTCTTCGAGAACACCAAGTGCTTTAACAGCTGAGTTATAGTATAGCTGCCATCATTTTCCCTGAGGACAGAATGCGTAAGCATGGTTCACGTTCAGCAATAGACAAGGAAAATAATTGCTTGCAAAAGTGAACTACTGAATGACAAGGGACTAATATGTGAACTAATGAAAAACAATCCCTTATTTCTACAGATTGGGAAAAAAGGTAGAGAAGGAAAGGCTATCTTCATGGACTGTGGCATTCATGCACGGGAGTGGATCTCTCCAGCTTTCTGTCAGTGGTTTGTGTATCAGGTAAGGAACCAGTCACAAGCAACATCTTTCAGACTGGTCTCTGGTGCTTTACTAACAACCTCCCTTTCCAAAAGTGTGGTGCTCCACCTAATTAGAGAAAACTACATTTACCTCTGCCAGCACATACAAGGCCTGACTTTTAGTCATCGCTGCAGTTTTTATAGAATTCCGTCTCCCTTCAAACTCCTTAAACTGCAACTGAAAGTTTATGATACTGAAAGCAACTTCTTTTAGCTATAATAATGACATTTATCTTACATTTATGTAAAAATCTGAGATCACTTTTATGTTATAAACTGAAATTTTAATTTTCCTTGATAAACTCAGAGCATAAATGTTTAGTTTTGCTTTACATATTTCATTGGTCATGGAAGAACTTGGGGTTTTCCCATTTAATTTCCTTTCAACTGAGAAATAACTTGTTTTGTAAGAATAGATGTAGTTCGTATGCTTCTGAATATCTACTGGAATGTGTTCTGACACATCCTGTCTTTAACTCTCTCCACCAACTGCTTCACAAAGCAGCTTGGAATACCCACAGTGATAATTGTTGGGCCGCAGGTATGTTCACTTGGAAAGATGCTGCATAGTATTGACTGAGAACTTTGGTTATTTCGACCCTCCCCCAACTAAAGGCCAAAAGCTCCTCTTAACCTACAAAAGAGCACAAAACATTATGCTTGCAAGGAATCTCCTATCTGCTGGGAGTCTCAGCACTGGGACATCTGGGAAAGGAGGAGTAGACTGAGGTCATTCTGGGCTACATAGTGAGACCTTCATCCTTTCTCTCTCTCTCTCTCTCTCTCTCTCTCTCTCTCTCTCTCTCTCTCTCTCTCTCTCTCTCTCTCTCTCTACACACACACACACACACACACACACACGTACACAAAGGCGCCCACATGTGTCCTGAGAGGAATTTTTTCAAGACTGGGGAAGGGTTTTGTTTTTGAGAATTTTGATAGCCACAAAAAGCTCAGATAATTGGAGGAACTTATACCAACAAAAAGAAAATTAGAAACGCTGACAGGTCCCCCCTGAATCTGGGTGTCAGTGAGGAGGCCTAGGTAATCTATTGAGCCTTGGGCAGCAGATCAGTACCCATCCCAAGTATACACACGGACTTTGGACTCCCATAGAACAATGTGAGGTGCACTCTCACCCTGAACTCTTGGGGAAGGGTCTAGGCCCTGCCCTATATGAAATGACAGACTATGGACACCCCCATGGAGGGCTTCACCCTCCCTGGGGGAATGATGGGATAACGGGGGGGGGTTAGGGGGAGGGCACGGGAGGAGGGGAGGGAAAGGGAGAGGGACCTGGAACTGACTTGTGAAGCAACCTTGTTTCTTATCTAAATTTAAACTGGAAAATAAAATAAAATAAATAAAAAAAGAAACGCGGACAGGTCAATCTCTACATTCTTGACATTTAAATTTTTGTTTTGTCATTATTGCTAGAAATTGAATGGAGTGTTTTGTGATTTCTAGGAAGCTTATAGCACTGCCAGAGATTTGTATTAATTTTATTAACTTTATTAATTTTCTGAGGCCAGGGAGATGACTGAGTCAGTGAAGTGCTAGCTGTGCAAGTTTGAGGACCAGAATCCTACCCCCAGCATCTACAGAAAAGTGATGGGCAAAGCACATGCCTACAATTCTGGTACTAGGGGAGGAGACTGGGATGGACAGAGACAACAGATCCCCGGGGCCTTCTGGCAGGCACTCCAGCTCAATCGTCAAGCTCTGAGTTGTGAGAATTGAGAGAAATTAAGGTAGTCACCTGAACCTGCTGTCAACCTCGGACCTTTCCTCACAGGTACACACAGGGACACCTGCACACACATGCACATGTGAATTTCTTCATTGGAGGAATGGATCAGCAGGAGAGCACATGCTTGCTGTGCATAAGAATTCGGGTTAAATCCACAGCACTAAAAGGGGTTTTTCTTTAGTCATATTTATAGATGTGAATGAACCTTATCCTTTGTTCCTATCTCCCTGTGTTCACAGACTTGTTCTATATTTATTTAAGGGACATGAGAGAATGATCTTATCAAGTCCCTGGTGTTAATAACTTCCACTTGGCTGTGTTTCCTCTGTGGTTATACAGTCTACAACTGGCATCTCCCAGTATGGATAATTAAGTAAATCTTTTAAAAAAACATTCATTTCAGTTCATGTCTCTGCATTTAACATGTTTTTCCTATAATCTGTGTGAGTCATTTATGTTTACCTACTTTAAAAAATGTTCAAAGTCATCTAACCTTGTAAAGCAACTCAAAGATTGGTAGCTATGACTAATATATCTAGATTTCTCATTAGCAGCCTAACTTTCTCTCCCCTCCAGGCAACTAAGAGTTATGGGAAAAATAGAATCATGACCAAACTCCTGGACCGGATGACTTTTTACGTTCTGCCTGTAGTCAATGTAGATGGATATATTTGGACATGGACACAGGTACTGCTCTCCGTATGTTTCCTGCATGCTTGCTGCATTTAAGTCATGTATTAGTCACTGGTCTGGTTGCACAGGTATTATTAAAATAATACAAACATTTTGCTTCTTTCTAAGTCAGGGAACAGTCATTTTCTAATACAGAAAAGTAATCAACCATTTTTTAACTTATGGAAATTTTTATCAATGCTTCAAACATTTTAACATTAAAAATTATGTATCTGAAAATATTAGACATTGTAAGAAAACAAACTTTCCTAATAATAAAAGAGCTCAAGTTAACTATGGAGATTTCAGATAAACTTGTAGACACATAAAGAGACGGTAACACAAAGTGCAGTGACCATGTGTGCACACTCTGATGTCCCTTCTGGCAGAACCGAATGTGGAGAAAAAACCGTTCCAAGAACCAGAATTCCACCTGCATTGGCACTGACCTCAACAGGAACTTTGATGTCTCATGGGACTGTGAGTTGCAAATTTGTTGTTAAGAAAATGGTTTTACATTTAGACCATGAGTTTAAATAAACCACATATGTATTCAGCAGTAACAGAAATCCCTTAAGTGAGTACTGACTTCCTTATCTGTTAAATGGAAGATAACCCTCAATACCATGGGGAGACTGTGAAGGTTTTCTGTGGGAGGAAGGGGGAAAGGGTGTTATGTATCTATCAAGCAACCTCTTACTGAATATAAAAGCAAACAAAAAATACACACTGAGACACACACCAGATGTACAAAAAGTCAGGTGATCTTGGGTCCTGCCACTTCCTAATCTGATTAAAGTTGAGGAATACCAGTCATTAAAACCAACATCCAAGTAATGATTCTTCAGGTGGTTAATGAAGAACCATCTGGGAGGGCAGTTAAAAGTGTAATAGGGATACAGAGACCAGTTAGGCCCACTACTGCAGATGATGCATTCATTTTTACACAAGCACAACTTAATCATAACAGACTTTCAGGGAAACCATAGCTCTGCCCCAGTTTGTGCATTTCTTCTTTGTCTAGTTTCATTTTTAAAAGGTCACCATACCCTGTAACTGTAGTCTACCATAATGAATATTGAAATAGCAGCAGCTATCCCTAATCAAGAGAATTCTCCTAAAGGAAACTGAAGAAACTTGGGCTCACGGCAAGTGATTTATACCAGTTCTCCAAGAGTCAGAGCCTGGGCTGAATGGGAACTAGTGTGGATCTGGCCTTGGGATGCTTATGTTTTTATTATGACCTGTAAAAGCAGAGAAAATGTGGGTAAGAATGCTTCCCCAGTCTATGTGACATGTATACACAAACCCTCTAGTGGACATGTAACAAGGGATTCTGAAGTTTTAAGCATTGGGTGAAGCCGTATCAGAAGGAGTAGGAGTGGTACTAACAGACAACACATTGTGATCTTGTCCATGTTTCTTCTGCAGCTTCTCCAGACACCAAAAACCCATGCCAGAATGTCTACAGGGGCCCTGCACCAGAGTCTGAGAAAGAGACAAAAGCTGTCACTAACTTCATTCGAAGTCATCTGAACTCAATCAAGGCTTATATCACTTTCCATTCCTACTCCCAACTGCTATTATTTCCTTATGGCTACACATCCAAACTGCCACCCAACCACGATGACCTGGTATGTAAATATATACATATATCTGTGGTGTCTATAGTCAAACAATCATTGACTGATTCTGTTTCTCATCAACTTTGAGGTATGCTGAAATGGTTTCACTTTGTTTGGTTGGTTGTTTTGGCACACAGTCTAACTGTGTAATTCAGGCTGGCTTTGAACCCACTGTGTGCCCCAGCCACATCTTACACTCACTATCCACCCTACCTCAGCTTCCCAAATCCTAGAAACTCAGTTCTGCCACCACACCAAAGCCTCACATTTTAAACACCAGAAAAGGGATCAATGAAGTTCACTCTGTAGTTAAAATAATGATCTTTAGATTTTTATTTAATAATTGTAAACACAATAAAATATTTAAATGTGATTTTGAGAAAATTTTATAAGGAAGAAATATTTAGAACATCCAGAATAGAACTCTAATGTTGAATAGCCTAGATATAGAATCTAATATATACAATAGAATCGAATTCTTTTTTCTTTTTTCTTTTTTTTGGGGGGGGGGGTTTCAAGACAGGGTTTCTCTGTGGCTGTCCTGGAACTAGCTCTTATAGACCAGGCTGGTCTCAAACTCACAGAGATTCACCTGCCTCTGCCTCCCAAGTGCTGGGATTAAAGGCATGCGCCACCACCACCCAGCTTAGAATAGAATTCTAACATGGTTGTATTTAATACTTTCTTTGGGTCATACTACAAAACCATGCAGAGAAAAAAAAACCTTATTGAGCAGCAGAGACAGTAGCTAGTCCTAACCTCTGGATACCAGACTGAAGGAGATTCATGATATTTTCTCTCTCAGTAACCTGAAAATATTAATTCTTCCACTGCCTAAAGAACACTATGAAGGTCATAGTGTGTTAAGAATATGATATCATTTCAAATCTATGATCCACTGAACATTAGTTTTCTTTCTATGCAAACTGATTTGAGTACATAAGCTTTAGAGAGAACACCATGGACACATAGTTAACATACACACATAGGTAACTCTCCTGAATGAAAAAAAGATGGGCAGCATACAGGGTGTGGTGCCCCAAATCACAAAGTAGCTAACAGACACAATGTATCCAGTCAATGCTGTGGCTCAGACACTTCAAATCAACTTAAGAAAAAACCTCACTCAGTTGTATTCACCACAGTGATATTTAATATTAGCTAAATCTGAGATTTCAAGCAGCCATTAATTCCATCTACACATGAAGAAAATAAACTAGTATTCTGTGACCACACTGGCTTATGATCCAACCTAGCTAAGAATCTGAACTGATGATTTGATTAACTCGGTCAGATAGAGCAAGGCAGTTGCATACTATGAGGGGAAAGGATGATAGGGATGAAAATGTACACAAATAAACACAGCAAGCCTTTCTAAGTAAATTGAAAGTTTTTACACAGCAGCTAATTTATTTCTATATCAAATAAAATTTATTTCTTAATTATAGATACTTATACATAGCAATGGAAAAACATTCAATTTGGAGTTCAAATATATTAGAGACTATATTCATTGAAAGGATACAGAAAGAGAGAAAATACAATATAATTCCATATAGGTGACTGATTTCACTTTGAGAATGTTTCTTACATTTATCTTACTTTGATCTCCAAATGCTAAACAATCTGTAAAACTGGTTATTAATTCTTAGGAAATGTATTCATAAAGCGTTATGTAATCCCCTCTCACTTTCATCTCTAGTTCAAGGTTGCCAGGATTGCCACTGATTTTCTCTCAACTAGATATGAAACCCATTACATCTACGGCCCAATAGCATCAACAATTTGTAAGTTTTTCTTGATGTTTACTGTGAATGTTTCCCTATATCTATGTGAATAGTATACAAAATTATCAAATTTTTAGATTATAAACTCCAGCTGTTACAAGAGAAACTGCATTTATATGTGAACCTGAAATACAGGATGTGCCTGTCTCTGGACATAGAGAGCTTTTTGAAACAAATTACAATGAACTTTTACAAGGCTATAAAATTAGGATAAACTATTAAATCAATATAAATTTATAATTTATTTCATCTACTTTTATGTTCCCCAACGCCAAATGTTTTTTATCTTCAGCGTAACAAGAATTAGTTGGGACAGAGGCCAGATCTGGTTTCATCTGTGTAACTTAAATCGAATCGTCTCTTCTTTGACCTCGTCTGCATTCCAGTAGTGTCTTCTCATTAACCTGTGGTGGGTGGGTATGTTATAGTCGTTTCTTGTCCCTCTGCTCTGTTCTTCCTGTTACAGGCAAATGAATCTGAGTGGTAGTATTGAAAAGGAGATTTGAGTTCTCTTCTTTTGTTTACATTCTCACCAAAACTTTTAATTCTTCAATATTATAGACCATCATTTTTGGTGGCTTTTTAACTTGTTTTGCTTAGCCTTAAGGAACTTTCTTATCTCTTATTCTTTTTACATGGAATCAGGGAACTTTCTGCAAGATCAGCTGTCTGTTTTGACTTTAATGCCAGAATTGCCTCGGTTGTATCTACTCAACTGGGGCATTATAATTCAAAGGCAGTCACAGACCATAAGTTTAAAATGAGCATGACTATGTTCATGTAAACCCCATTCTCAAAAACAGGAGGGCATAATTTGCCACGTCTCAGACTGCATTCTAAGTATCATCTATAGTTGTTCATCCACTCTTAAGCTGGTCACTGGGCTCATCACTTGATTCTCATGATCTAAATTAATTCTTAAAAAAACACCCCAAACATGAGCAAATACTATCTCCCAGTTACAAGGACTGGCAAAGACATTACAATGTTAACAAAGCCACTGCTTTGCATGACTTTTTTTTATTTGGTTTTTGTGACTAGCTGAGCTTTCTATTTTCAAGAAATAAAATCAATAATAACAAAAACATGATTTGATTTTTCCAAAGGCTGGACTCTGTGAATTAAGATAACTTCTTCTCTTATAGCAAGAGTTATAGTTATCAGGAGGTCTCCATTAAACTGTTCCTCCAAGGGCTCAGTGAACCCTGTGGAAGAGAGAGCAGAAAGGGTGTAAGAGCCAGAGGAGATGGAAGACACCAAGAAAACACAGCCCTCTAAATCAACACAAGCATAGCTCATATGAACTCACAGAGACTGAGGCATCATGCACAGGACATATATATATTATGGCTTCCAGTTTAACGATTTTATGAAATTACTGAGTGTGTAAACTCTTGAGTCTTGTACCTTCTCTAGGGCTTTTTTCCCTCTGTTTGTCTTATCCAATTTCAATGCATTAATTTTTGTATTCTCTTATTTTATTTTGTTTATTGTATTTATTATTATCCCTTAGAAGCCTGTTTGTTTTCCAGTGAGAGACAGAAAGGGAGTAGATTCAAATGGAAGGAGAGTTGGGGTGGAACTGGGAAGAGTAGAGAGAGGGGCAAACATAATCAGGATATATATTATGTGAGAAAAGAATCTGTTTTCAATAAAAGGAGAAAATTGAAAAGATTTATAGTTATAAGCCAATATAAGTATAAGTTAGTCAGCCCCTAATACTTACCACAATGCAGGACATGGGACAAGAATAGATTCCTATAAACTTTTTCAATGAAAAGTGTGTCCTAACTTATCCAAAAACATTTGTTTGACTGTTTTACATTTGAAACCATAGAGATCAAAAATAACAATGCTATTTCAGATGCTGAAAAGAAACACCTAGCAAACTTAGGTTCTCAACACAAGCAAAGAGAGAAATAGACACAGGAAATGGAGAAAATACTACCTGCAGACCTTCCTTTAAATGGATGCTAATGGGGTCTTTCCAAACACAAAGGAAATAATAGAAGAAGGAGGTTGAGAGTGCACGAAGGAAGAATAGTGGACGAGGAATAGAGAAGATAGATAGAGATATATGCATACCTTCATACATAATATAAAAATGACAACAACCTGTCTCATGACTGAATCACAAACTATTAGTTCATCTGACATTCAATGTATATAACGACTCAAGATAGCTCATTGCTATTTATCAATGTATCATCTATAAGAAACTTATTTCTAATCTAACCACACAGACAGGTTGAAATTAGAAGGGTACAAACTTAGAAATGAAGGAGAAAGCTATTGTAAATATCAGAAAAGTAAATTTCAGAGCAAAACCAAAGAAACATTAGTAATGAGAAGTGGATCCATTCACCAACAAGGAGATAATACTAAGCATTTGTACATCACCTCCACCCACCGTGCCTCGTCAGCAACAGTTGAACTTCCCCAGCCTCCTTCCTCAATGTCTTAACAAGGCCCAATGCATCCACACCCCTTTCTCTTCTTCCGTCTTCTCATTTCCATACGTCACCCAATTTTTGTTAAGAACACATATTTCTCCAACCACCCAGATTGAAATTTTAGTCATTTTTATCAAGTTATGTCATCTCCACTGCATTGTTATTCCTGGTGTGTTGTTTCGATCATAGGTCTACCTTTCACTTTATGGTACCTGCCAGATGCTGTCTAGACTTTCTAACCTGGGCTTTTTAACGTAAGGGTTTTTTGTGCTCTATAAAGAGTATGAAAGTAACTATTGCTTCTCAAAAAAGAAGTCTAAACACACAGATTTACAAGGTTTCCACTGTTTATTTAACTTCAGCCCAAATAGAACTCCCAGGTCACTAAAATGCCCCTGACATTTCACCATTGAATTCATCTGCCAGAATGCCTTTCTTTACCCCCACCTGGAAAGATAGATAGATAGATAGATAGATAGATAGATAGATAGATAGATAGGCAGATAGATGAAAGAGATAGAGAGATTTTCCTCTTTCTTTAGTTCTCTAATATGATATTCATCATCAAAGTGGAATTTGACAAGTATGAGTATGAGCCCTGCTCACCAAGCACAATATTGTTTCTCTTTTAAACCTTTATCAAATGTTTGGTGCTGTTTCATTGTGGTATTTACAGCTGTGATCTGCACTAAGGGTGTTTTGTTTTTTGTTTTTAATCTTTGTTTCTCCTTTAAACTGCAAGTACCTGAAACCACAAGTCATCTTTGTAATCTTGTATTGCCTGCCCTCTCTGGTTGTGTGTTTTTGTTTTATGCTTGTTCTTGGTTTTCTTTATTTTTCTGTTTGAGATAAGGTCTCACAATCTAACCCATGGTGGCCTCACACCATGCCCCTGTCTAAACCTCTGTGTTACTGGGATTAGATGGATCCAGTACTATGTTCAGTCCATGTAAAGTCTATTAGGCATATCAGAGATTTCATAAGTAGCTCTTGAATAATTGAACTGTATCTCTTCCAACCCAAACATCCCTTCCTTCTTCATAAAAGCTTTAAACTAGTTGGAGCCCACTCCCTGTGGTGGGATACCATGCTCAGCCTTAATGCATGGGAGAGGGGCTTGACCCCTCCACAACCCATTGTGTCAGACTTTGTTGACTCCTCATGGGAACCTTTACCTGAGAGGAGGAGTGGACTGAGGGTGGGCTGGCGGGAGGCAATGGGGGGCTGGAGGAGGGGTGGGAGGAAGAACTGTGGTTGGAATGTAAAATGAAATTTAAAAGAATAAATAAATTATGAAAAAGATTTAAATTATTAATTTTCAAACTTAAGATACTGGCATCATGATATTGGTATCCTAAATTATCAATGATTTTACACACAAAATACTATTCCATTACATAAAGGAAAATATATACATGCATTTATAGTGTGTTGTATGTGTGTGAACCTATATATTTAGCATGTATATTCACACACACTGTAAATATATACACACATACACACAGAGAGAAACATCTCTACAGATGTTTATGTCTTTAAGCACTTTTTTTGTTTTACCAAATAATGATATCTTTAGCAAAGTTTCACAAAATTAATAGAAAGTTTGAATTAGGGTATTAAATATATCCTTAAAATAGCTAACTCGAACATTCTTGGTCTTATAACTATAAACAATTTTCTCTGATGGCATAAATGACAAAAGATTAAAAGAGTGAAAAAGGTATGACAGGTAAATATTAAAATGTCATAAGGAAAACACTTTATGTGCTAAATTTAAAAAGTAATAAAAAGACAAAACTAAAATTTTGACTATAGTACATACTTAAAATATATGGTAAATTACAAATGCATTCTGTACCATTTATACTATTTTGTCATTACTGCAATTAACAAAAAGTTACTTTTATTGTTAATTTTGTGCATGTAATTTTAAGTGTGTGTGTGTGTGTGTGTGTGTGTGTGTGTGTGTGTGTCGTGGTAGTAGTAGTAGTTTGGAGGTTAGTAGCCAACATTTGTTTTCTTTATTGTTTTATACCATAATTTTTTGAGACAAGGTCACTCATGGAAACTTAAACTCACTAGTTGTGTAAACTTGCAATACAGGCGTGAGTCACTATGTCTGGCTTATTTTATGGGTGCTGAGAATTTAAGCTTAGGAATTCATCTTTGTATTGCAAGTACTTTACCCACTGAATCGTATCTTCTGTACCAGCAATTCTAATGCCTTTAAATTAAAAAAAAAAGCCTCAGTACTTGCCTCTAATGAACTATTTTCTGATTCTGTTTTGCAGATCCGACATCAGGCTCTTCTTTAGACTGGGCTTATGACCTGGGCATCAAGCACACATTTGCCTTTGAACTCCGTGATAAAGGCAAATATGGTTTCCTTCTTCCAGAATCCCGGATAAAGCCAACATGCAAAGAAACCATGCTTTCTGTCAAATTTATTGCTAAGTATATCCTCAAGCATACTTTCTAATGAATTGCTCTTGGTTTGGAATGTACCAATTAATCCTTTGGGGGAGACTTCCCCTGGAAAACCAACCTTCTGCATCACCTGAATTCATCCTTCTCTTGCTCATGAAGTCCTGCATTGTTTTCTTCTATAGGACCACAACAATGTAACTAAGTAAATCCACGTAATTACATCTCTTCTTTGTAAGTAAAATTTTAGCCTTATAGAAAACACAGTTTGTGTCCTCTGAAGTGATACATAATGAGCATGGGAAAGAAATGAAAACTTTGTTTCTTTATAATCTGACTTCCTTCATTTCATGTCAGAACAAAATGAAAAATAAACAGATTGTACTCTGATGCTCTACAAAGGCATCCTCTGTATTTAATAAACTGTGTTCTCAGCATTTCTCAATTAGCCTTATAGTCTAAAAATCTTAATAGTCTTACAATAGCCTTATTTGTTAGTCTTAATAGTATAACAAATATTGTTATCAATTGTTCTTCAATCTGATGACAGGAAACTGTATCCTCAATTTTGAAATATGTAATTTTGCCTTTCAAACATATATTTTTCTGATAGAAGTGAATACTGTTTATATGTTCAAAATAGCAAAGGACAATGAAAGAATTAAAATAATTCATGGAGAAAGGAATATTAAACAAGCAATCCAGTTCCCATAAGCATAATGTTCATTAAATTAAAAATATCCTAATCTAATCTGCAGTATTCATAGGAAACTTTC
Source organism: Mesocricetus auratus (assembly GCF_017639785.1). Lineage (NCBI taxonomy): Eukaryota > Metazoa > Chordata > Mammalia > Rodentia > Cricetidae > Mesocricetus > Mesocricetus auratus. Next base: position 41,722,790 of record NW_024429195.1, read on the forward strand.
TTCCACAACACCATTTGGCAGTTTATAAACACAGTGAGATAGTTTTCCTGCCCAATGCATCCAAAGAAGACCAGTAAATACAATAAAAGTTGGTGACCAAAAGTCATATTGACCAAGGGAAGGACTAGAGGGAGAAACAGACATTCAGACAGACAGACAGACAGGCACATTCGCACACATACACACACAAAGAGAGAGACAGAAACAGAGACAGAGACAGATACAGAGGGCACCCTTAGGTTATGTTAATACAAAACCATAACCCTCAGTTCAGAAAGAATAAGACAAGTTGATTCTGGAGCCAAACGTTAGTGATCATGGACAAAGAACACACATTCTGTTTTTTCCAAATCCTATGTTCCAATATGGTAACAATTTCATAAGATTTTCTAGAACTACAACAAAGAAAGTCACAAATTTTGATGTTTTTAAAAAGTGTCTGTAGGACTCAGGCCAGCATGCCAGAGTAAAGCATAAAAATCTCTGTTGTAGGCATCATATAATACCTTAGGATGGTCTTAGTCTCCAGGTTGGTGGAATATTTTTATCTAGTGATGACTAAGACATCAGGTTAAACACAGAGATGGACAATAAGCAGCTGTTTAATGATTAAAGATAGCATAGGAAAATTGGACTCCAGACCACCAACACACCAGCACCCCACAGTCTTAGATGTAGATTAGAAATGGATCTTCCTACTTCAGATTCTTCAGATTCAGCAAAAATCCCCACAGATATGTCCTCCACTTTTTTTTTGGTTTTAGTTAATTTAGTAGTCAAGTTGACAACCAAGAAGAGTCATCACACCTTACCTGTGTGCTTCAACCACTCAGAGAGGACCCTAGGACACTTTGAACCTGCCTGCGGTGACAAGAAAACTTAGTTACATCCCACTGAGCTGAGGTAGGATTTCTCATCCAGCATGTGCAAGGGCCAATTATGGCACATTATTTTAATTTCCATATTATAGTTAAAATAATCAAGTTGTGAATATGGAAAACAAATGAAAACTAATACTATCTAATGCAACCATACTCAGAATAATGAACTCTTTCATTGTTGCAGAGTCTTTGCCATGATGGGTTAAGCTTTGAGGATATACCATTCTATTTTGTATTTAGTACATATTGCTTTCATGAGAAATACTAGCTTCCACCTGAGGCACAGTCTTCATGGTAGGAAGGAAAGATAGCATAGTGTTTAATGTGAAGAAAAATCTGCAACTTCAGGTTAGTACTTAAGTAAGCATAATAGGAACACAGGGTTCCTTTATATTGTTTTTAAATAAAATTTCAGCTAAATCACAAAAAACAGTGAGGAAAGAAAACTGTTTTATTTGTATTCACCAATCAAATCAGCAGCTACTCCTTCACTACTAACCCTTTCAGTCCAACTCCTTGCAGTCCTGAATATGGCTTTATGGTGACTGGAATGAAGCCAGTTCACCTGTTACCTCCTTTCATTGCTTGGTGGGGCGTAGGCAGAGAAAAGGAGTAGGTAAATGAGAGTGTGTTTCCATACCTGCTGTGTGGTCATGTGACACCCGAGGAAGGCCCAAGCTGACCGTAACAACTCCACTCCAGCCACACTAATCTGTCTCCTTGCATCTCCTCCACACACCTTCCTCGGAGTCTCTGTACCTGACGTTCTCAGATGAGACACCATTCCCATCTTCCTCTTCAAGGCTTGCTGTACCTTTTCTTGAATATCTGAAATTTAAATGTCCCTTCCTCTCCCAGGCTGGGTTCCTCAAATGACTCTTCAACTCATGCCTCCTTCTTTCCGTTGATTCTGTTCAATGTGCTACATCTCTTCAGAATATGAATCATGACCTAACATGTTATTTTATAGCTACTATGGGCTTCTTTATTAACAATCCCAGTATTTCTCCAGGCATCCTGCCTGTGCAGGCACCCCAAGACTGCACAGTGCAAAAAAGCTACCGGGATACTCTGCTACACAGCCTGATTAGGAAGCTTGAGTTTGATGACTGTGGCAGCTTCTGAAGTCCTAAGATCTGAATTAAAATCCAAACTTAATGGTCTTGGGAAGGTCGGGCGGGAAGGCCAGGGAACACATTCCTCAGGATTACACTGAAGAAGAGAGGAAGAAATGTATTTGAGGCTGCCTCCAAAACAGGAAATTTATTCAAATATTCACCAGTGGCCAATTCTTTAAGCAGAAAACAAATGTTTTATATTTGGAGAAAAAATAAAATTAAAATTTGAATAAATTTAATGTTTAATCACAGCCTTGATCTTTCTTAATCAGATTGGTCATATCTGTTGCTATCTCTAAACTCAGATTGTATTTCCATTTTTAGTCTGAAAAGTGCTATAAGAGAGAACCAAGTTAGCCAATACTTTTAAGCAATCTAGATAACCCCATTCTGAAACCTGCTCACAGCTATTCTGCTTGCAGTGTACCACTGCTATTGCTGATGCCCTGTCTGTATTGTGTCTAAAAAAGGGACCTCTTTTTGTGGCAGGATAATGACAAGGAAAGGGTAGTAAGGGGGGAAGGGGAAAAGGAGGGAGACAGAGACAGAAACAGTGACAGGAAGAGAAATATCTGGACCACCCCCACCAGAATATGGGTGAGAAAAGGCCATGTTACACAAATTCGAAAGAAGCCATAACCCTCATAGTGCAGTGCTATTGGAGAAAATGCCTTCCATCATAGTTTGCTTGCTATTGCTGTGATAAAACAACATGATAAAAAGCAACTTGGGGAGGAAAGGCTTTATTCAGCTTACAGTTGAAGTCCATCATAAAGGAAACTCAGGGCAGGGACTCAAGGCAGGAACTGAAGTAAAGGCCGTAGAAGAATGCTCTTACTGACTTGGCCCCATGGCTTGTTCAACCTGCTTTCCTTTACAGGTTAGGACCACCTGCCCAGGGTAGCACCATCCACAGTGGGCTGGGCCCTCCCACATCAGTCACTAATGAAGAAAAGGCCCTACAGACTTATCTACCATCCAATCTGATGAAGACTCAGTTTCTCAGCTGTGCCAGGAATTAGACACAAACTCTTTTGTACTTGTCCCTATTGTATGACAGTCTTTTCCTAAAAAGGTCACACACACACACACACACACACACACACACACACACACACACACACACACACACACACCTACTCATCCCAGATAAGGAAACTGTGACAGACTAAAGTAACAAATGCACTGAAGTCCAAGTTAGTGAGCCAATGAGTTTTTATTGGCATTATTAGCTGGAGTGAGGGGCTACTTACTGGAGCAAGAATGACTCAGATGAATATGACCCAACACAGGCAACAGCTCACAAAAAGCTACATCTTGGGAGCTCTTTGCACAACCTGCAGATAGCTCAACATGTCCAAGAACTCTCTCCTTGACTGGTCAGTCTCCTCCACCAGCAGATTCTTTTTATGAATCTAGGTGGAACCTTCCAGAATATTCCCAGTTTCAAATTTCCTAGACACATGACCTTTTATTGACTTCCTGAGTCCATCAATCTTCCCCACCCTCCTGTTTCAATTCTGAGGAAACAGCTGTAGTATACTTTCATTTTTAATAAGGATACCTCTTCCCTTCCATCTTTCTGGCTTGTCTTTCCTTTCCAACGTTTACATAGCAAAGGTTGTCTCCCTACCTGCAATCTCCCATACATTTCAGGGCATTCGCTGAATTTCTTCCAGAGCAAAGGAGAACCTGCTTTGGCAGTATTACATTGATCCACAGGGACCCAGTACAGTATCTGAGAAAGGCACAGATACCTCTGAGTACTATGCTCTGATGTGAAAGTTTCTATGCTTCCAAAGGCTACCAACTAAGTCTAAATCATGAAGCTCATGTGGTCCTAGAAAAAACACAACACCCCTGGACTTTCCCATACCATTCTATTCATTTGCACAACCTCAATTTTCCTTCCATTCTCCAAGATGTCTGCTGGGATGATGGGAACAGAACGTCTCAGATGTGGTTCTAGTGCTACCGTTGTTGCAGATGCTGTTATCCACCTTTTTCTAGTCAACTTTGCCCCACAGGTGTATGCTGGGTCTTGTTTACTTTGACTTCAATTCTAAACCTGTGGGTTGAGATCCCCACAGTGGTCACATGCCAGATATTTACATTAAGATTCAAAACAGATGGGACTGGCATAGGCCCCCTGCCTGCATGTGACATTCATGTAGCTTGGTCTCTTAGTAAGGCTTCTAACAGTGGGAACAGGACCCGTCCCTGGTGCTTAGCTGACTTTTGGTAATCTGTTCCCCATGCTAGATTACCTGGCCCTGCCATGACATAAGGGGAGGAGCTTTGTGCTGCCTCAACTTGACATGCTACACCTTGTGTAAGTCCCTGGGAGGTCTGTCCCTTTCTGAATGAGGATGAAAGAGGAGCAGATAGGGAGGGGTGGATAAAAAAGAGGAGAGGATGATGGAAGAGGACCAAGGGGAAACTGGTTGGTATGTAAAATAGATGAAAAATGTTATTTAAATAAAAAATAATAACAGCAAAATTATAGTTATGAAGCAGAAACAAGATAATTTTATGGTTGGGAATCACCACAACATGAAGAACTGTATTAAATGGTTCCAGCATTAGGAAGTTTGAGAGCCACTGTTCTAACTGCTCTCAACTCTTCCCTATTCATTTACTACAGACAGTTCTGTTCTCAAGGTTATGGAAATAGTATCCCAAGTAAAAAAGCCATTGTCTTGAGTTATAGATCCAAAGAAAAATCCCCACCCATTTGCACTGCTAATCTGAATGACAACCGGTGGTGGGAGGGGGCAAAACTGTTTATACAAACAAGTCAGGATTTTTCAAGAGCTTCTTCAGAAGAGTGAAGAATGATGTTATTCTGCTAAAGTAAAAGACAGACCACAAATACGCTCAGAACATGGACTTCTGACTTAGCTCTGGAACAGAGGCAGTGTAAGTGTAAGCAATTAGTCAAGACTCTAGCCAGGGTAAGGTGAATGTGACAGATGGAGATTGAAACCAGAGTCTCTGATTCCCCCATGGAGACTCTAAGAATGCGTAAGGATGCTTGGGTTGGGGTGATGGGAAAGAGACCCACCAGATCTTGAGAACTCTGAGAATGGACTAGTGAAATACATATCTATTCTTGCAAAGCTTGCTGCTCCCCTGAGGGTGTCCCTTTATTTCATACTATGACTGCAGCCTCAGGAAGCAAAACAAGGTTGATCTTGAGAATCTAAAGAAAAGAAGCTGACTCCAGTCAGGGAAACAGGTTAACTATAGATCTTCTCCTCTCCTTCCGTCCCTCCATCCATTCCCTAGGCTCATGTCCAGCTCTGCAGCAGAACACTCACAACAGACTCACCATGCTGGACAGCCTTATGTCAACTTGACACAAGCTAGAGTTACCTGAAAGGAGGGAACCTTAACAGAGAAAATATTTCCAGAAAATCTGGCTGTAGGACATTTTCTTAATTAGTGATTAATGGGGGGGAGGGGACGTCAGGCCACTGTGTGTGGTACCCTTCCTGGGCTGGTGGTCCTGGTTTTTTTTTTATAAGAAAGCAGTATGAGCAAGCTATGGGGAGCAAGCCAGTCAGAGGCACACCTCCATGACCTCTGCATCAGCTTCTGGCTCCAAGTTTCTGCCCTGTTTGAGTTCCTGTCCTAACTTCCTTCAATGGTGATCAGAGATATGGAAGTATAAGCCATATAAAACCTTTGCTCACCAAGTTTCTTTTTGGTCCTGGTGTTTCATCACAGCAAGTAAAACCCAAACTAAAACCCTCACCCACTTCATCTTTATTGGATCCCATGGATCTCCTCCTCCTAACCTCCGTCCCCATTTATCCCAGCCCCAGACCCCGGTAGGTCCTCTCTGCAAACCCATAGACCACTCTGTCAGGGGAACAAGTAGGCTAACACCAGATCTTCATCTCTTCCTGAATACCTCCAAACCCAATTCCCTCGATTCATCCCTAACTCTACAGCAGACTACCTGCTGAGGACCCCTCCCCCCTGGCCACATCTCCAGTGGATCCCACAGATCTACCCATCCTAACTTCTCACCCCCTATTTGCTTTATCCCACTTGCTAGCTCCTAAACACTGCCTGCTAACACACAGGCCACTCTAGCAGTGAATCAGGTAGGCTAACTGCAGACCTTCACTTCTTCCGCCAATCCTCCAATCCCTTAGTCTCATGCCCAGCTCTGTAGCAGATCACCTGCAGCAGCCTCTCCATGCCTCAGCTCAGGTAGATTTCACAGATCCTCCCCTTCTAACCTCACTTCCCTCATTCATGGCTTTGTCATACCTGCCAACTCCAACAGACCCTCCCTGGGAAACCACAAGCCAACCTGGGGAGGAAGATAGGCTAATGGCAGAGTTTTTCACCTCTCCCTACATTCCTCTAAGTCCAGTAACTCAGTCTCGTCCTCAGCTCTTTTTGTAAACCCTCTGCTGTGGCCTCTCCTCTCTCTCCACCTCCATCCCAAGGTGACTAAGTGTATATAGTATGCCCCGTTTTTCTCTCCCTTGTGAAGCCAGTCTTCCACTCCAGCCCATCCCCATTCCTAAGTCTCAGGTACCAACACACCAAAACATATTTTACCTGGAACCCATAATGCCCATACCTATCAGTATCCCAAATTTCCCTATGGGAAACACACAGCCACCACACGCTCCAAGAACCAAAGAGCGAACAGAAACCAAGCAAAAACCTATTCAGCAAAGACAAGATCAGATATTACTACCTAGAATCACAATCGTAAAATCACGATCAATAACAGTCGGGACATTATCTCTCCACTACAGTCCAGTGTCTGAATATTCCAATTCTTTGTAAATGCAAGTAAAAGACTTTAAAACATATGACCTTTATACATATGGTAGAGGTCCTTACACAAGAAAAGAGCAAATCCCTTAAAGAAACCTATGAATATGCAAACAGTGTAAGGAAATGAATAAAAACATTCAAGAGCTGAAGGTAGAAATAGAATCAATAAAGAAAGCCCAAGGGGCTGGAGAGATGGATCAGAGGTTAAGAGCAATGGCTGTTCTTCCAGGAGACCTGGGTTCAATTCCCAGCACCTACATGGCAGTTTAAAATCGCCTGTAACTCCACCTGCAATGGATCCACACTCACACCAATATACATGCTGGCAAAATACAAATGCACCTAAAATAAAAACGAATAAATAAATTAAAAAGAAAATCCAAACTGAGGGAAATGTGGAAAAGAAAAATACAGGAATTCAAACAGTAACCATATAAGCAAGTTTCACTAACAGAATACAAGAAATGGAAGAGAGAATCTCAGACTTTGAAGACATGCTAGAAATGGATACATCAGTCAAAGAAAATATTATATCTAAAAATTCCTAGCATAAGACATCCAAGAAGTCTAAAATATGATGATAAAACCAAATCTAAAAACAATAGGAACAGAGGAAGGAGGGGGAAAAAACAGATCTAAGGCAATATGTATGTATGTATGTATGTATGTATGCATGTGTAATGTATGTATGCATGCATGTATGTATATCATCATAGAAGAAAATTTCTATAACCTAAAGCAGGTATGGAAGCAGGACAAGAAGCATATAAAACAACAAATAGACCAGACCAGAATTAAAATAGACTTTCAACGGAGACTTTAAAAGTCAGAATGATCTTGAATCCCAGGCATCATCCTGGGAATCCAGCATGGGACTGATCAAGACCCCCTGAATGTGAGTGTCAGTGAGGAGGCCTAGGTAATCTATTGAGCCTTGGGCAGCAGATCAGTACCCATCCCGAGTATACACACGGACTTTGGACTCCCATCTAACAATGTGAGGTGCACTCTCACCCTGAACTCTTGGGGAAGGGTCTAGGCCCTGCCCTATATGAAATGACAGATTATGGACACCCCCATGGAGGGCCTCACCCTCCCTGGGGAAATGAGGGGATAATGGGGGGGGTGTTGGGGGGAGGGCACGGGAGGAGGGGAGGGAATGGGAGAGTGACCTGGAACTGACTTGTGAAGCAACCTTGTTTCTTATCTAAATTTAAACTGAAAAATAAATAAATAAATAAAAAGTCAGAATGACCTAGACAGATGTCCTGAAGATGCTAAGAGACCAGACTATTATATCCAGCAAAACTCATAACCACCATAGATGGAGAAAATAAGGCATTCCATGATAAACCAAATTTAATCAATATCTATCTACAAACTCAGCCCTACAGAATGCTAAAAGGAAAATTCCAACCAAAAGAGGTTAACTGCAACCAAGAAAATACAGGGAATAAATAAACCCTTGACCACCCTCTCCCCTGGGAGCAGCTGCAGCAGCAGGATGGGAGCCCAAGCCGCACAGCCACTGCCACAGGGCCGAGTCGTGCAGGACCAGGCTGCGCTCTCCCGGTGTGCCCATAAGCTCGCATGCTGAGGGGCTCCAGGGTGTAGCTGTGCGACCATGCGACCACCTGGCGCTGCTTCTGGCCTCCTCCGGCCTCCGGCCGTGGGCTGCCGCAGCTCCGCCTCCGCCACACAGATTAGCAAAACACCTATGGAAGGAGGCCGAAACTCAACACAATAATTCTGACACAGAAGAGCAAAAGAAAACCATAGGCAAAATTGCCACATGATTAGAATTGAGAAGAGCAGCATTACAGTCCACACAGTCCAAATGAAAGACCCCGGCCCACACAGGCAAGCTGAGGCTCATGGAAAATTCCGTTTCCCCCACAGCTGAATAGTCATTTTTTTTATCAGAAGGGAACTCTGCCCAGGGACACAGGTGTCTATAGCCAGCCCAGCAAGATTGGGCAAGCACAGGGACCTATTGTTCCTCAGATAGGGCCAAGGCCGAGACTTGAGTTCTGAGAGAAACCTTAATTGCCCTCGTTCTGAGCCCCCGCCTCATTTAAATTGCCCAATCAGGGTCCCGTAACTAGGCTTCTCGCTTCTGTATTGCGCTTTTTGCTATAAAAGAACCCCTGAGTCCCCAGCTCGGGGCTCTCAGTCCCGAGACTGAGATGCCCCGGGTACCCGTGTATTATCAATAAAGCCTCTTGCTGTTTGCATCCAAGCTCGTGGTCTTGGTGTTCCTTGGGTTCGGGTCTCCCTCCCGTAGAAGTCCCCCGCTTGGGGTCTTTCATTTGGTGCATTGGCCGGGAAACGAGACCCCGCCCAGGGACCACCGACCCACCTCTGGGAGGTAAGAGTTGTCCGGACTAAATTTCTGTTGTTTCTGTTGTCTGCTGTCTGTCTGTCTATGCCTGTTGTTTTATTGCGCCTGCGTCTGTAATATACAGCTGTATACATCTGTATCTGGTGGCACCGACCGCAGCTCTAGGACACGATCTGCCTCGTCTGTTTGGGGCCCCGTCTGTTTGGGGCAGATGTCAATCTGCCCCGTCTGGAGTTCTTAGGGAACTCGTCTGTTTGGGGCCCCGTCTGTTTGGGGCAGATGTCCATCTGCCCCGTCTGGAGTTCTTAGGGAACTCGTCTGTTTGGGGCCCCGTCTGTTTGGGGCAGATGTCCATCTGCCCCGTCTGGAGTTCTTAGGGAACTCGTCTGTTTGGGGCAGGTCTGTATCTGGAGCTGGAGTTCTTAGGGACTCGGTTGTTTGGGGTAGATGCCTAGGAATCTGCCCCGTCTGTTTGGGGAAGTCCCGCTGGCCGAGGGAGTTTCCATCCTGATAGGGGACAAGGATGGGAGCACAAGGCCCCCGTCCCCGATCTGAATTTGCTTTTGACTTTCGTCAAAGCCGCGCAGCGAAAATCTGTTTGTTTTTGTTTCTTATCTGTTCGTCCGTCTTAATGTCGTTTGTCATCGCTCTCGAGAAAATGGGCCAGACAGTTACCACTCTGCTTAGCCTGACCTTTTCACATTGGCAACAGGTCCAGGAGTACGCTCGTAACCGGACTGTCGATGTGCGCAAGAAGCAATGAATCACCTTTTGCTCTTCTGAATGGCCAACTTTTGATGTTGGCTGGCCACGAGATGGCACCTTTAACCCTCAAATTATTTTCCAGGTGAAAGAGAAAGTCATGGATCCTGGACCCCAGGGCCACCCGGGCCAAGTACCCTATATAGTTACCTGGGAAGTGCTGGTCTATGACCCTCCTCCCTGGGTGCGCTCCTTTGTACACCCAGGAGGTCACTACTCCTCCTCTCCCCACCCCCTGGCCTCCGGACTGCGAGGCCGCAGGGAGCAGCCGCTCCGGATTCCACTGCCCTGCCTCCGGACGGGCCATGATGGCCAGTTGCAGTACTGGCCGTTCTCTGCCTCAGATCTTTATAACTGGAAAAATAATAACCCCTCCTTTTCAGCAGATCCTGTGAGAATGACTGATTTATTGGAGTCGGTTCTTACTACCCATCAGCCCACCTGGGACGATTGCCAACAGCTTTTACAGGTCCTCCTCACTTCGGAGGAGAGACAGCGGGTCCTTCTTGAAGCCCGGAAAAATTGTTCCTGCGGCAAATGGACAACATATGCAGCTTCCAAATGAAATTGATGCTGTTTTCCCCCTTGACCGCCCAGACTGGGACTTCACCACTGAGGCAGGTAGGACCCATCTATTATTGCCAGTTGCTTGTAGCGGGTCTCCGGGGGTGTCCTACAAATTTGGCCCAGGTAAGACAGATAGTTCAGAAGGCAGAGGAATCGCCAGCTACATTTTTTAGAAAGACTTAAGGAAGCTTACAGAATGTATAACCCATATGACAGGGGTATAAGCTCAGAGAGAGAGAAAAGAGGGAAACAGAATGTCAGAGACAGGAAATGAGAGAGAGGGAGATAGAGAGGGACAAAGGGGGCCTCACTTAGAAAGAAGGACCTTTCAGAGACCCAAACCCCCTGCCGGTCCCCCTGGAACACTCCCCTGTTGCCAGTCAAGAAGCCAGGAACCAATGACTATAGGCCGGTCCAGGACCTCCGGGAAGTCAATAAGCGGGTTGAGGACATACACCCCATGGTCCCCAATCCCTATAACCTCCTGGGTGGACTGCCACCTGACTATGTTTGATACTCAGTCCTGGATTTAAAGGATGCCTTCTTCTGCCTGCGGTTACACAAAGACAGTCAGCCACTGTTTGCCTTTGAATGGCAGGATGCAGACCTGGGAATCTTGGGACAACTTTGACTGGGGGGAGAGCCAGGAGAAAGCCTTCATGGACATCAAGAAGGCTCTGCTCAGCTCCCCAGCTCTGGGGTTACCTGATCTGACTGAACCCTTTGACAAATTGACGTTGGGGCAGCCTTTGACTATCTATGCTCAGGCAGCCACCGGGCCGCTGGCTCACCAATGCCAGGATGACCCATTACCAGACTCTGTTGCTGGACAAGGACCGAATTCACTCCGGGGCTCCGGTGACCCTGAACCCCGCCTCGCTACTCCCCCTCCCGGGGAAGCAGAGACTCATGACTGCTTGCAGGTCCTGGCTGAGGTCCATGGGGCGAGAGCTGACCTCACGGATCAACCCCTTCCCAACCCCGACCATGTCTGGTTCACGGACGGAAGCAGCTTTGTAAATCAAGGGGAAAGGAAAGCCGGTGCTGCATTGACAACTGAGTCAGAAACAATTTGGGCCGAGGCCTTGCCGCCAGGAACATCGGCCCAACGAGCAGAACTGATTGCTTTAACACAGGCCCTGAGACTGGCAGAAGGTAAGAAACTCACTGTCTACACAGACAGCCGCTATGCTTTTGCCACCGCTCACATCCATGGTGAAATTTATAGGCGAAGGGGGCTATTGACCTCAGAGGGCAGAGACATTAAAAACAAAAAGGAAATCCTGGCCCTCTTAGAGGCTCTGCACCTCCCAACCGCCCTCAGTATCATACATTGCCCAGGGCATCAGAAAGGCGACAGCCCCGTTGCCCGGGGAAACCGGAGGGCAGACCTGGCCGCCCGGGAGGCTGCCCTGACCTTGGAAAGCAGCAGTCACCTCCTCCAGGCGGCTGTAGTCCCTGTAACTAATGAGGCTTCCGAAAAGACCTCCCCGTCATGGGACTATGAGATAAAAGACATCAAGGCCATGAAAAGACTGGGGGCAACCCGAGTACATGATGGTCTCTGGACCTATCAAGGAAAAACTGTCCTTCCCCGCCTAATGACTAGATATCTGGTTAACAGCCTACACAAACTCACTCATTTGAGCTCCAGGAAAATGAGAGAACTGTTAGCCCGGGAAGAAAATACTTGCCACCTGTTGGGAATAGAAGAAATACTAAAACAAGTGACTGAGCAATGTGATGCCTGCGCCCGCGTCAATATGACCAGGCTAAAGCTACCCATGGGAACTCGAGCTCATGGGCACCGGCCTGGGGTGCACTGGGAAATAGATTTCACAGACCTCCTGGTTTTTGTTAACACCTTCTCGGGATGGACTGAAGCCTACCCCACCAAGCACGAGACAACAAAGGTGGTCACCAAGAAACTTCTTGAAGAAATCTTCCCCCGTTACGGAATGCCACAGGTATTGGGGACAGACAACGGGCCTGCCTTTGTTTCTCAGGTAAGTCAGTCTGTGGCCACCTTGTTGGGGATTAATTGGAGATTGCATTGTGCTTACTGACCCCAAAGCTCAGGACAGGTAGAACAAATGAATAGAACCATTGAGGAGACTCTAACTAAATTACCGCTTGCAGCTGGCACTAAAGACTGGGTCCTCTTGCTCCCCCTTGCCCTCTATTGTGCCCGGAATACACCGGGCCCCCATGGCCTCACCCCATTTGAAATTCTATATGGAACCACCGTTCCCTTTGTTCAGTTCTTTGACCAAGATATTTCTGACTATGCCAATTCCTCCTCTCTTCAAGCTCACCTGCAGGCACTCCAGCTGGTTCAGCAGGAAGTCTGGAAGCCTCTGGCCCAAGCCTACCGAGACCAGAGGAGACACCCTATTGCCCCCCCACTCCTATTACATGGGAGACAGCGTTTGGGTCCGGCGCCACCAGGCTAAGAACCTTGAACCTCGCTGGAAGGGACCATACACGGTCCTGTTGACCATCCCTACTGCTCTCAAGGTGGACGGGATTGCTGCTTGGATACATGCCTGGCACGTAAAAGCTGCCTTCCCTGAGGATCCGGACCCAGGATGGAAAGCTCAGCGCACTCAAAATCCTCTAAAAATAAAACTTACCCGCTCCTCTCCCTCCTGCTAATAGCCCTCCTCATAAAATCAGACACTGGTGTGGCCTCCAGTCCCCATACCGTTTATAAATTAACCTGGGAGGTTCTCTCCCAAGTGGGGGAGGTCATTTATGCTGTCACGGAACCACATGCACTTGGGACATGGTGGCCTACTCTATGGCCTGAATTTTGTGATTTGATAGCAGGGTTGGACACTTGGGACATTCCCCATTGCCACCCAAAGGCATGCGCCAGTGGTTCCCACTTTTACAGACGTCGACGTGCACTCATGGACTCCAGAAAAACCACCCCCGGGTGTGTTGATCAAAGAGCCAGAGAGCAGCTAAGTTCAAAGGACTTCTATGTCCACCCCCGAGATGGGCATGCCTGGCAACAGGCCCAGAAATGTGGGGGACATGATTACTTTTTCTGTGCAGCTTGGGGGTACGAGACCACAGGGGACGCATATTGGAGGCCGTCCTCATCCTAGGATAAAATACAAGTACGCAGAGGCTGGGACAAAGGACAATCTGGAATGATAGGTATGCCTCTTGCCATTTCCTTCACTGCGCAGGGAAAGCAAGCCCCGGACTGGCAGACTGGGTATACTTGGGGTTTGCGTTGGTATCTGTACGGGCCAGACAAGGGGGTAATCTTCAAAATCAGATGTAAGGTGGCTCCTGTCAATCCACAGGCCATAGGCCCTAATCAGGTCCTTGCTGATCAAAAGCAGCCTAGCCTACTCTGCCCAAGGCTGATACCAGGCCCCTGACCCTGCCTAAAACCACAGCTGCTCCCGCGCCTACAGAAAGCACTCCCAAACCCCCCTCCTCAGGTCCCCCCCTTAAAGGCACGGGAAATAGAATATTAGCCCTGATCCAAGGGACATATGCCACTCTGAATTTAACTCGCCCAGATAAGACTAAGGAATGCTGGCTTTGTCTGACTCCGCAACCTCCCTATTATGAAGGCTTAGCGGTTGTGGGCAAATATACAAATCAGGCCACAGCCGAGGCTCTTTGTGGGACAGCCATGCAACATAAATTGACCATCTCAGAAGTGTCTGGAGAGGGGCTATGTATAGGTAAAGTCCCCGCTACGCATCAAGGACTATGCAATGCTACTGAGCCTTTGCCCCAAAGTAGCCGCTACTTGATAGCCCCCAGTGGGACATATTGGGCCATGCATCTTAAACAGACTGACCCAGTTCATAAAAGAAAGGCTATTGGTTGTATAATCACTGGTCTTGACTCAGCAATACCAGCAGCTAAAGCAAAGGGATCTCGAGATGGCAGAAACCTCTGAATGAAAGATTTCATTCAGTTACAAGAGCAATGGGGGAATGAAAGACCCCGGCCCACACAGGCAAGCTGAGGCTCATGGAAAATTCCGTTTCCCCCACAGCTGAATAGTCATTTTTTTATCAGAAGGGAACTCTGCCCAGGGACACAGGTGTCTATAGCCAGCCCAGCAAGATTGGGCAAGCACAGGGACCTATTGTTCCTCAGATAGGGCCAAGGCCGAGACTTGAGTTCTGAGAGAAACCTTAATTGCCCTCGTTCTGAGCCCCCGCCTCATTTAAATTGCCCAATCAGGGTCCCGTAACTAGGCTTCTCGCTTCTGTATTGCGCTTTTTGCTATAAAAGAACCCCTGAGTCCCCAGCTCGGGGCTCTCAGTCCCGAGACTGAGATGCCCCGGGTACCCGTGTATTATCAATAAAGCCTCTTGCTGTTTGCATCCAAGCTCGTGGTCTTGGTGTTCCTTGGGTTCGGGTCTCCCTCCCGTAGAAGTCCCCCGCTTGGGGTCTTTCACAAAGAAGAATTTAAACTGGAGGCCCTGAAGAAGCTAGAGCCAATCCTGAAGAATATTCTTACATATAACAAAGAATTCCCATTTGATGTTCAGCCTATCCAATTAAGACGAATTTTAGCATCTGGTGAAGAAGAGAATCTGGAATTTGAAGAAGATGAAGAAGGTGGATCTGGAACAGGACTTCCTGATTCTTTTTCTGCTGGAGTTCCTGGTACTTCATTGCCGCGGTTGCCATCAGAACCAGGGATGACGTTACTATCAGAATTGAGAAAATCGGTCTGAAAGATGTGGGGCAGTGCATTGAACCCTACATTACAATCAGCATGAAGGATTTGAATGGCATGGATTTAACTCCTGTACAAAATAGTCCTGTGGCTTCAAGTGAAAGGGGAAAACTAATAAAAGCCCAAAACTTGGACTCCAAAGCCCAGATAGGAAAACTCTTAAGTTTCTCTGAGTTCCCAAAAGGCAGCCCAACAAAGAGGATCAGATAGTTATCAATTCACAGTTGTAAAAATCCCCAGCCCAGGAGGTAATTAACAACCCTGACCCAGGAGGTAATTTACAAATTCATTTCCTCTGCAGCATCCCCCTTAATTTAATCTTGCCCGAAGCATACAAACATTATTCCATCCTGTGTAACTACGGAAGCTTTATAATTCTGTGTAACCACAGAAGCTTTGTAATCCTGGGGCTTCTAGCCCTACTAATTTCCCCTATAAATGCACCCCTCAACCGAGCATTGGCGGCGCATGCCTTTAATCCCAGCACTCGAGAGGCAGATGCAGGTGGATCTCTGAGTTCGAGGTCTACATAGTGAGTTCCAGAACAGCCTCTAAAACATTACAGAGAAACCCTGTCTCAAAAAAACAAAAAAGAAAAAAAGCACCCCTCAGTCAGAAGCAGGCACTCTGTTTGTTCCCATATGAGTGGAGTCCTTGCTGCTGCTCATATCTTCCAATCAATAAAGAAACCTTTGTCCTTGCATTAAGTGTGTCGTCTCCTTGGCTCTGGGATTTTTGGGGTTCCGCGATCTGGGAACAACACAAGAAAAGAAGATACATATGTTCATTTTAATGTGGACATTGAGCTCCAGAAGCATATTGAAAAATTAACTAAAGGTCAGCCATCTTCTTCGAATTCAAACATTAAAAGCCTAAAAAGAAGTTCACCAGCACCAAGTGTTATGCCTTCATGGAGATGGACGAAATTAATGCAGGGAAAAGGGGCCAGTCAAAGAAACACACTCTGAGCAGAGCCAAAGAAACACACTTTGGCCCTGCAACCAGAACCAAAGTATGTACCCTGACCCTGAAACCAGTGCCAAAGGAACACACTTTGTCCCTGGAATCAGAGTCAGTGAAAGAAATGCACCCTGGCCCTAAAACTGGAGCCAAAAGGCTAAAAAGGACCAGAGAAAGAAACACACTTTGGCCCTGAAACCAGAGCCAAATCTGACCTTAATCCTGTGCAGAAAAGTAACCAATCCTCGAGCAGCGCTCTAGCCAATCTGAGCTCAGCACTGAAATCAGACCAGTCCCTACCCTGGAAAAACTTAACCGCCCCCAAGAATCCCTATATAAACCCTGTGTATGTTCAACTTGGCTGGTCCAGCTGCCTTCCAATAAACCCCTTTGGATGAGCTTTGGGTGAAGATCTTCTTTTGCTACAGCGACGGAGCAGAGGCCACCCTAGGCAGAGCAGAGCAAGCAGAGGCAACCCTGGGCAGAGCAGAGCGAGCAGGGCTGTAACACTTTCCCCGAAACCTTCCCTTGGCAGAGCCGAGTTGTTACACTCAGCTCCCAGCTCCCGGCTCTCCGCTCTCTGCTCTCCAGGAGCAGAGCTGAACTATAGCAACTTAGTCCAAGAAACCTCCTGCTGAGCAAAACTGCAACACTGGGCGAACATCCCCAGCTGGAAGGCCCTGTGCTGAAGCAGAGCCAATACACTGGGGAAGCCCTTCTCTGAAGCAAGGCTGTAAGCAGCTAAGCTTACTGCAACCTGTGGTGGTCCTTGGCTCCCGAGCTCCAGGATACCTTTCCATCTGAGCTGTGTAACACGCAGTATTCTGTGACTCCCGAGTGCCAGAATACTTGACCCACTCCTGTTCTATCCTGTCCCAACCCATCCCGAAACGCTTACAATTAAACATGTCATAGAATTATACAAGAAATGTCCATTCATACAACAAAGATGTCTGTTCCACTATGTTCATAGCAGCTTTACTTGTAATAGCCAGAACTTGGAAGCAACCTAGATGTCCCTCAACCGAAGAGTTGATAGAGAAAATGTGGTACATTTACACAATGGAGTACTATTCAGCAGAAAAAAACAATGGAATCATGAAATTCGCAGGCAAATGGATGACACTAGAAGAAACCATCCTGAGTGAGGTAACCCAGTCACAAAAAGAGAAACATGGCATGTACTCTCTCATATATGGATTTTAGACATAGATCTGGGGAGTGCCAGCCTACAATCCTATGGCCAGAGGGTCTGGGAAACAGAAACTTCATTTAGTAGCTGATAGAAGAAGAGGCAGACTCCCTTGGTTAAGTACTGAGCTGAACTCAAGAAAGCCAGTAACAGAGAGGGAGGACTGATGATCAAACAGATTAAGACTGGGCTGGTTTAACCCCCAGAAACAGCTGACCAGACAAAGGTTAACTCTTGAATCCCAGGCATCATCCTGGGAATCCAGCATGGGACTGATCAAGACCCCCTGAATCTGGGTGTCAGTGAGGAGGCCTAGGTAATCTATTGAGCCTTGGGCAGCAGATCAGTACCCATCCCAAGTATACACACGGACTTTGGACTCCCATCCAACAATGTGAGGTGCACTCTCACCCTGAACTCTTGGGGAAGGGTCTATATGAAATGACAGACTATGGACACCCCCATGGAGGGCCTCACCCTCCCTGGGGAAATGAGGGGATAATGGGGGGGGTTGGGGGGAGGGCACGGGAGGAGGGGAGGGAAAGGGAGAGGGACCTGGAACTGACTTGTGAAGCAACCTTGTTTCTTATCTTGTATCTAAATTTAAACTGGAAAAAAAAAACGCTTGCTTTGTAAAAAAAAAAAAAAAAAAAAAAGAATTATACAAGAAACCCACTGACTTTAAAAGAAAAAAATTACAATTGTTGACCAAGAAACCACTTTATCTTCATCTACATCAAACTTTGCACAAGGAATGATCCTGATACAAATAACCTGGAACTTATGTGAATTTTACCACTCAGAAACCATCATAGCTCTGTGTAGCATATCACTCATCAACAGGCAGGAAATGAGCCCTAACCATGCCAGTTGGCCAGCAAGTTCATTGCAAAGCCAGACCCCAGAACTCAAAAGTTCAGCACATCACTAACATATTGAATACAGGTTTACTGTAGATTTTGAAACATTTTTACTTTTCTATTAACTGTGCAATTCATTGTCTATTCTGTCCTTACCACTACTCCTCCACTGCTTCCCGGACAGTACTATTGTGGTAGATGTGCTGAACTTCAGACAATGCAGCAATAAGACTGTGCTAGAGTTTACATTTCTGCTCACCTTTGCTCCAATATGCTCTTCTGGCTTGAATATCACATTCTGGGTTGAGGTGGGGATAATTGCTGAGAGGAATTGAACTAGTTACATTGTCTAGTAAAGTCTGTCTGGAAGCTTATAGATACTTCTTTAGAAGTGGCCTACCTGAATGCCATAGATATCCTGCATAGAAAGTGTGCCCTGGCCAGTTGGGAATCCCCATGGAGTGTTCCCTGGATGATCAGATTGGTTTCCTGAAATGAACACATGTATAGTCAGGTGCTCTTCTCTGTCACACTGCTATTCTTCCTGGTAGATTCTGGGGCTGACACTGGAACCATCTCAGAGTAACTCCAGGTTTTAAAGATGTTTACAGTATTTTTTTGAATTGCATCATTTAGGAAGAGTTGAGTCAGATGTTAAAGTACTGCAGGTAACTGCTGCTTCCTGATAACCCATTGTGAGACCATAAGACTTCATACCTCTCCTTAGTATGCAAAATCTGGAAAGATAGTTTATTTTTTAATATAAGTAGAATCACCATTTAGTTCCTATTTAGATATACAGTCATTCATTCTTTTGGAAAATATGCAGGTCATTCATTATTTTAAATTGACTATTTTCTTGCGATGTACGAGTCATAAATAAAACTTTCATATAGCACATGATGGATAGTTGTTACACAGAACATTAAGATTTGTGAGGGGCCGTCTGTGGGTTAGACATAGAACCCACGTATTTTAATATTCACTTTCCAATGAACAGGGCATGGATGGACTGCACTGTCAGTACTGGGCCTGTTTTTAAATAGTATAACCTCATCACACCATTCAATATATTTGCTTTTTAAGTAAGTAATCTCAATGAAGATGTGTTAACCTTGCCCTCCAAGAGATGTAGTCTTCACTTTCAGCACCTACTAGTTACTGTTTTCTAGATGGATGTTATAAAAGCTGTATTTCAGGCTCAACCTGAAAAAAGTCCACAGCCAAATTAATCTTTATTTGGATTATTTCCAAATGCTGAAATAGGTACAACTATACTAGCACTAGGAGAATTTGCCTTCAATTAACTCATCATCGGACTCCTAAGCTTTGGGTTGTGGAGCCAAAGACTGTAAGCTTCTCAAGGGGCAAGAGCCATGGGAAGGGTCTAAGATGCTTGGCAGTACTCTGTACCTAGGGAGTACTCAGTACCCCAGACAGTACTGTGTACCTGGGGAGTACTCAGTACACTGGGCAGTACTCTGCACCTGGGGAGTACTTAGTACCCTCTGTCTGATGTTGCTGACTAGGCCTAAAAATAAGCTACTATTATTAAAATATGACAAAGACAAAAAAAATAAAAAAATAAACCCTTGGCCAGAAAAGTCAAAAGAAGGCACACACACACACACACACACACACACACACACACACACACACACACACCACTACTACCAGTACCAAAAACAACAACAAAATAACAGAAATTGTTATATCTCTCAACATCAATGGTTTGGATCAATTTATCTGCATCCAAGAAACACACCTTAACAGCAAGAATATATGTCACCTCAGGATAAAAGGTACTGGTTCTTTGTGAAAAATCAGTAAGACCGGCAAGCCCTTATCCAAATAAACTAAAAGATGGGGAGAGAACATACAAAGTAACAAAATTAGAAACAAAAAGGGTAGACATAACAACAGACACCAAAGAAATACAGGAAATCAGCCGGGCGGTGGTGGCACACGCCTTTAATCCCAGCACTCGGGAGGCAGAGGCAGGCGGATCTTTGTGCGTTCGAGGCCAGGCTGGACCAATAGCCTCCGAAACAATACAGAGAAACCCTGTCTCGTAAAAACCAAAAAAAAAAAAAAAAAAGAAATACAGGAAATCATATGGACATGCTTAAAAAACGTGTACCTCACAAAATTGGAAAATCTAAAAGAAATGGATAACCTACATGTGCCTTAACAGAAGAAGGGATAAATAAAATGTGGTGCATTTATACAATAGAGTGCTACTCAGCCATTTTAAAAAGTAGCATCATGAAATTTGAAGGCAAATGGATGGAACTAGAAAGACAACATCCTGAATGAAGTATCCCTGACTCAGAAAGATACGTATGGTATGTATTTGCTTACATGTGGATATTAGCTGCGATGTTAATGATAACCAAGCTACAATCTATAGAACTACAAATATAGGTATAAATAAAGGACTAGAGAAAACAGATGTATCCTGTTAGTAAAGGGAAATAGAACCTATAGTTATGGATGGAGGCTGTGATGAAAGCATCAAGTAAGGAGGGAGAGGGGTTAAGGGAAGGAATACGGAGAATGATGTCTAAAATTAAGGGCATTTGAGGGATAGTATTGAAACCTAATACAGTAGAAGCTTCCTAAAATACATACATATATGAAGGTATTCTAAATGAAATTTCTAGATAATAGGGGGACAGATTCTGCACTGGCCATCTCTTGTCACCAAACTTCCAGTACTAAGATTGGGTTACACCTTATTGAGTTGTTGACCAAAGGGGCACCATGGGAATCCCCAAACCACCCAGACTATTGCTAAGACTATAGCTTACTTGTCACAAACTGACAGAAAGGCTCCAATACTGAAGGCAGCACCTACACAACTTATTGAAGAAGGAGATGTTGATCTGGTGCCTACATAGAGCTTTCACCCTATGTTCTAGTGTCTTTAGTACAGGAGGGTACTCTACATGCTATCAAAAGAGAACTATAAACACTAATCAGCCTCAAATTCTTTGTCTGCAATTCTATACTAACAATGGTTGCACAAAGCTTGTGAGAGTAACCAACCAATAATTGATCTGATTTAGGGCCCACTCCATGAGATGACACACATTTCCTACAGTGTGTGGGTGACCAATATTCTGAGACTAGATAGCCAGGTATCTAGGGCAGTGTCAAGTAATGCTGATCTAAAACAAGGGGGAGGGTTAATGATAGAATAACTCCTAATAATATCCTGCAATACTCATGCCAATGCCTGCTTAGCTATTATCAGAGAAGTTCCCTCATGCATTAGATGACAACAAATGTAAAGACCCACAGCCAGACATTATGTAAAGTATGAGAGGCCTTGGAACACTCAGTCCTAAATGGAATGTCTCCATGAACTCTCTCCTCCCAGAGATCAGGGAACCCTGTGAAAAGATAAGGCAGATAAAATGTAGGAGCCAGAAGGAATACAAGATACCAAGAAAATAAGGTCTTCTAAATCAACATAAGCATAGCTCACTGAACTCACAGAGACTGAAGCAGCATGCACAAAGCCAGCCTGCATGGGTCATATATTTGACAGGGAGTGCAACTCTTTGGAAGGATCAGAAGGAACAGGAGGCATGGTCTTGTTGGAGGAGGCTTATCACTGGCGGGCGTAGGATTTGAGGTTTCAGAAGCCCACACCAAACCCAGCATCTCTCTCTGCCTGCATATCAGGAAGTAGATCTCAGCTCCAGCTCCAGCATCATGCTTCTGACCATGATGATAATGGACTGAGCATATGAAACTTAAGGAAGTCCCCAATTAAATGCTTCCTTTCTATATCAGTTGCCTTGGTCATGATGTCTCTTTACAGCAATATGACAACTATAAAAAATAAGGAAAATCCTGGAATCTCCTTAATCTACAGAATCATTCCTTATTGCATCAAGATATCTGTCTTGGTTTGTTTTCATTGCTTTGATAAAACTCTGACCAAAACAAACTTGGAGAGGAAAGGGTTTATTTGGCTTACACTGCCATGTCTCAGTCCACTATTGAGAGACATTAATGCAGGAAATCAAGCAGGAACTGAAGCAAATATCATGGAGAAATGTTGTTTACTTGTTTGCTCATTTTCTTTTTTATACAAACCCATAACTACCTGTCCAGGGATGATACAACTCATATCAATAATTAATTAAGAAAATGCTCAAGAGACCAACCTGATGGAGGCAATTCATCAGCTAAGACTCTTTTCCAAGGTGATTCAAATTTGTGTCAAGTGGACAAAACTAACTAGTACAGCACCAAAAACCATGGACTTCTTGAGTCACTATCCCTGCAGCAAATTGACCTATTGCCTAGTAGAGTGTAGAAATACGCTTAAATACCACAACTTAGAAATCTCACTTTATCTCCAACAGACCCATCTTGATGCCACTCTGGACTTCTTATCTTATATCCTAGCACACTATTTCTGATGCAAGAATTGAGGTGTGTAACTTTACACCTAATGAGATCATATATTGAGCCATTAGACTGCCACCAAAATTAAAAATTTCACTTGTTTGGTTGGCATGGAAGTGTATATGCCCCGTTTAAATTTTGTGATGAACTCATCTTTCTTCCTGAACGTTGGATTGGATGATATTGGGGAAGAATATTGTTAGGCTCTGGCTTGTTCTTTTTCCCTAAGAACAATCATTTGCTGAAGGTCAGAACAGAATGTGATCAGTGACACCACTGAGACTGTTCGGGGCTAGTAATCATTGCCCCTACCTGGTGTGTGAATATATATATTCTTATTGCAATAGTTAACCTTGGTTGTCAACTTGATTGCATCTGGAATTAAGTAAAACCTAAGCAGCTGGGCACACCTTGAAAAGACTTTTCTTGGTTGGATCAGAAGTCCTACCCTGAATCTTGTCTACCTTCTGGTGGAAGCCCATATAAAAGGACATGGAAGAATAAAGCTTTTACTTTCTGCCCATTTCCCCCTCTGTCTTTCTGGCAAGTTAGTCTATTCTGTTTTTGAAGTATCTCTTTGCTGGTGTTAGAACTGGTTCTTCTGCATTCCAACATGGATTGAAAACTGACAGCTGTCTAGACCCTCCCTGGGACTCCACTGCCAATCTGGGACTACTGAGACATCCAGTCCTTTTTACTGAATAACTACCAGATCCTTATGCATTCTGTCAGGAAACAGTCACTATTGAACTACCAGATCACAGCCTGTAAGCCATTATAATAAAGTGTGTGTGTGTGTGTGTGTGTGTGTGTGTGTGTGTGTGTGTGTGTGTGTTCATTGTTCTGGTTCTGTTCTTTAGAAAACGGTAACAAACCCATCTCTGAATTCTCAATCACTTCCTCAGGTTTCTATATCAAAATGTTCCCACCTGAGGCTCTCATTCCAGTTGCCTCACAATGATGCTTCTAAAACCCCAGAATCATAAAAGTTCTCCTATCAGGTATTCCCATTCATTTATAACAAAGAGATAAGTAGTAACAGGTTCCAGAAAGTAACTGCTACAAAATTACCCTTGAAAATGATCTTTATAAGACAGAGAGCCTAACAACCATGGGAACCATGATCAGGCCTTGATGTGGGAGGGTATTAGAAGGGACAATGGAAGGATCTTCACTAGGGGAGGTAGTCTGAAGATGGAAAGTAAGAGAAATAGTCACAATGGTCCATATGGTGGGGGACCTGAAGGAGAAAAGAGTGTTTAGAAAAATCTCAGGAGTGGAGGGGATTTCTGACTTATAAGTTTTTAGGGGCTGATGGGAAGTGTCACACCACATGACTTAGTGTATATGACTTCTGGCAGTATATAAGGCCATAAATTTTTCCTGCCGTTGCTGTATGGTACAGTGGGAGCCATGGGGCTGCAAGGTCACAACAAAGAAGGACTTCTTAACTCTGGGAGAGAGCCTCCGGATTTATGTATTAGTAGGATATTGTCTACATGAGTATGGAACATGCGTACCATCTAGAACAGAAGTCTGAATAAACTGTCTCAACAGGTAGACTAGACAGGGGCCTATGGGCACAAGAATCAAAGCAGTTATTTAATGAATAACCACATGAAGAATTTTGAGGGGTTGGTGGGAGGGCGTGGGAGATGGGGAGGGAAAAGGAGAGGGACCTGGAATTAACATGTGAAGCAAACTTGTTTCTAACTTAAATTTAAATTTAAAAAGAAAAAAGAAAAAAAGGATTTTGAAATCAATTCTGAATTGAATTTGTTGAGAAAAAGAAATCAAGGATAAAGAGTTAATGACAGAACAGATATTCTGAAGGATGTGTTCTTGATATCTAAGACAGGCATGGGGAGGTTTTGAGGAAGGTATCACAGTGCAAAGAGACAAATTATTTTTTATTGTTTGAGGATTTCACACATGCGAATGTGTGTTTGATGAAGTCCAACCCAAATCCCTCCCTTCCAACTCCCTCTGTGGTAGTTTGAATGTAACTGTCCCCCGCAATCTCACAGGGAGTGGCGCTATTGGTAAATGTGGCTTTGTTGGAGTGGGTTTGACCTCGTTGGGGGAAGTCTGTCACTGTGGGGGTGGGCTTTGAGGTTTCCTATTCTCCGGGTATCACCCATTGTCTCAGTCAATCTCCCATTACCTGCAAGATATGGGACTCTCAGCTATTTCTCCAGCAACATGTCTGCCCTCATACTACAATGCTCCCCACCATGGTGATAATGAACTGAACCTCTGAACCCCTAAGAAAGGCTCTTCAGTTAAATGCTTTCCTTAGTAGAGTTACCATGGTCATCTTGTCTCATAGCAGTAAAAACCCTAACTAAGACACTCCCCCATAACTCCACTGCTTCTCTTCCTTCCCAAGTTCATGTGTTATTTTAAAACCCAATGCGTCCACTTTATGCTGTCAGTATATATGAGTCACTAACTGCAGAATGGGCAGTGGTTATCCAGCAGAAGAGAACATACAGTCAGAAAACATACAGTCAGAGTGAAGGCTTGTACTTGGGCAAACAGTGGGAAGGAGTTCCATTGTAGAGATGATGTATGGCCGGAGGCCTGTTTGCAGTTTTACACTTTGTGGGGAAGATTCCATTCCATTGACTGGGAGCTGTGCTGTAGGTGCAGTATGGGCCACCCAGAGCCCTATGCAGCTCCTGCAGTGGAGAGGAAAGGGGACCAGGAACTAACCCCTAAAGAGAAGCATCAATCAGAAAGTCGGACTCACCTTTTAGTCCTCACCACAAAATACCAGAGGTGACCTGACGGCTGAAGTGGGAGTGTGAGGGCTGGGGCAGGGCGGTTTTCATTGTTTTCCATGGTAAATGCAGCTCTGGGAGCTACCCCTGACCTATTGTGCCATTGTCTTGGGACTGGAGTCTTGTGCTGGAAGTGGGGGGCTGGGGATTATGATACAGCCACCAGTCACTGTGACAAGCCTTCTAGAGAGCCAGAGGGGGGAGATTTTAAGTCCCATTATCTCTGGGCTGGAGAGCTGACTCAGTGGCTAAAAACACTGGCTGTTCTTCCAGAGGACCCTGGTTCAGTTCTCAGCACCACGTGCAGCTTACAGCTGTCTGTAACCACAGTTCCAGAGGACCTGACACCCTCTTCTGGCCTCTGTGGCACTGCACAAACATGGTGCGTGTGTCTACAGGTAAAGCACTCCTACCTGCATACATAAAACAAAAACATTAAGTAAAGACAGTTCTCACCCCACAAACAAGACTGCCGTAACCTCCCTCATATCCTACCTATCATCAGCTCTGTCCTTCGACATCAGACTATGCATCTCTCATGCCACGTCCTTTATTTAAAAACTCTGTCACTGTCAGTAGACAAAGTGGACTAACAGGATCTTCACTGCTGTTAGCTTCTAAGTTCACGGAACAGACTCCATAGCAGTTGCGCATACAAAGTGAGCCAGAGTATCTTATGGTTGGCCTGAAATAACAAAATGCTATAGACAACAAAAACACATTTTCTCACAGATCCAGTCAGTATCTGGTAAGGCCACTCCTCTTGGCTCATAACCAGCTGCTGCTGCCCGACCTTGGCTCTGTGAGGAATTATGTAGTTGGGGGTGGGGATGATAATCGAAGAGCAGTGGAAAAGGGAAGAAAGTAGGAAAAGGGCAGAAAGGAAAAAGAAGAGGAGGGGGAGGGGACTGCCTTAAAGGATACTAGTTCTATCAGATTAGGGTCCCACTCCCACGGCTTTGATTATGTCTTTAGACACTTTATCCCCAAACTCAGCAATTCACTCAAGTCACTCCTGGTTGTGAATAGCTTCTAACAATGGCGGTTTCCATCCACAAGGTGGAGCTGCTACTCATTTCCTGACCGTTATCAGGCCTGCTTGCATTCAAACCTTCGGAACTTGAGAGAAGCTGATGGATGATTTTCTTGTGTCATAGGGTCTCTCCCAACACAAAAGATTGGTAAAAATGGAGACGTGAGCCACGTGGTTCAACAAAGATTTTCATCTCTGTAAGACAGAGGTGTGATCTTACACAAAGAAAATGCAATGCTCTCTGTATTTATGACATCCACTTCAGACAGGAGGCACCTGAAACCTCAAAATTACCTCGATAATAAGCTCAAGGCTGGAGAGCTGGTATCAGCCACAGTTTCCAGTTATGTAACATGAATGCTGAGTTTTCTCCAGTGTAACTGGACGAGGAAGATAGAGCACATTTACATGTATAAACAAACCTGTCACGTACACAGTGTAGTCACAACCCTCCAGGGCACTAGTGAGCTGACTTCTCCACACAGCTGGCCTCCAAAGTGACACGCATTTGCTTAATGTTCTAGGTTAAAGGAAAGCAAGGGTGAGCTCTAACCAGCCTGGATCTCAAATTCAGTGGTCTACAAGGAAGCCCGAAGAGTACAGTGTTGGACCCTTCCTCCCTCAGCTGCAGCCTCCCTGGGCTTGGACACCCCTACAAGCATGAAACATTTATTGTCAGGAATGCCTACTGGGGAAGATAATGGGACCCAGAA
Source organism: Mesocricetus auratus (assembly GCF_017639785.1). Lineage (NCBI taxonomy): Eukaryota > Metazoa > Chordata > Mammalia > Rodentia > Cricetidae > Mesocricetus > Mesocricetus auratus. The sequence goes on from NW_024429195.1 coordinate 41,749,945, forward strand.
ACCACATAAGTTATCCTTCGTTTATGTTATGTTCAGACATCATCAATCGCCTTCCCTCCTACGCTGCCTCCCAGTTCTTTCTCCCCCAACAGTTGAAGGCTGCAGTCATTCTCATACACTGTTTTCACGCAGCTTCACACCTTGTCTAGGATTTCCAAGGAAAGGTGGTTGACCTACCCTGCGCCACCTCACAATTCCCATTATCATATAACTCATGGGAATGAATTTGGAGGATTTCCACTGAGCCGGTGAATTTTAGATAAATACAAGCATTAGCACTTCTCTCCATTCAGTTAAAATGGACTCCAACTGGATGATGGCATTTGCTTGATTCTGACCAGCTCTCCCCTGTCTCACAATTTATTGCCTTGCCTAATATTTCTAAGTTACTTTTTTTCTTCTTTAAGATGAACTTAATCTTACCATTGAATCAGATAACGTTAGATTCACATTCTAGATATGCCAACTTGCACAAACTGTACAAGGAATTAATGCATTCAATGTACGCCATACACAACAGCTTTTAAACACAGGCTGAGTGGGATTGAATTTCCACGTAGAATGACAAAAGCTTTAAAGGAATTTTAGAAACAGAAGAACGGAGAGAAGCACAGATTTTTGGTAGCAGCATTTTCTCAGGTGGGCTCTGCTTTGCTGAGATTCACGTGGCTCGCTTACGGGAGTCTTCCTGACTCGGCATAAAAAGAAAAAAAAACAACAAGGTTGTTTTAAGAGACTCTGCTAGTGTATGTACAGCTGGAAGTGGCAGCTTTTGCTGGATGTCAGCATGGACTGAGGCGGTAAGCTGGAATCACGCTTATGCCCGCCATCTTGAAAAAAAAAACCGGCAGTTTAAAATGGTCGCAGTTTTACAGATAAGACACGTGGCCAGAAAAACAAAAAGATTTACAGTAAAGTCAGACTTGGATGAGCAAAGCCTCTAAAGGTTTACAGTGTGTTTAAAAATATACGTGAGATTGAGAGAGAAAATGAAATGGCAAAGTGGTAAATAAATAAAAAAGCCGGCGTTGTGGCACACCCCGGTAAGATTTACTCCAGAGGCAGAGGCAGGCAGATTTCCAAAGAGAAACCCTGTCTCAGAGAAAAATAAATAAAAGTAAAAGAAATAGAGTAATAATAATAATAGATAAATAAATAAGCCACGTAAAGATGGAAAATACACAGAGAGTCTGGATACTGTATGCTATTATGTTTTTCAGTTTTTTGATTGCTAAGGAAGGAACAACTAAAGTACACTTGATTATAAATGCTGCTGAATTAATTCAACTTATATGTTTTAAAAATGTCTTGACTTCAAAATTTAAGTATAAGGATGTGTTACTTGGAAAAGGACATTTTGCTTATGTTTCTACAGAAAATGAAAAGCTGAGGATTCCTTCCAGGCTTCTGTGGTTTGACGAACCAAGACCCCCCGGAAGCAGTGGACCAGGTGTTCCAACGACTGAGACAGCTAAGATGATACAGCTTTACAGACCCCGAAAATATGGACTTACACAGGTTTCTGAGTTTTGTCATGATCCCCATGGTATGAACAGCGCCCCCTTCCAGCACGAAGCAGTTTGGAATGAGCGACGTCCCAATTCCCATCTTGTTTATAAATCTTTGTTTTCATTTAAATGGGATTGTTTATAATTGGTTAATGATCACAACCAATCTCTTTTTAATGGTAAAAAGGGGAAATATGGTATGGGTATTGTTTTTCATTTATTGATACAAATTCAAGGTCAATTTTGTGATGTGTATATTTCTCCTCTTGATTAAGTATTGTGCTTATACTGATCTTTTAAAACATAATGCATAACTGATTACAGACTATAGATAGTTACTTATAATAGAATTTATAGTTAGGTAAGTTAGGTTTTCTAGATATACAGAAATATATTTGAGATAGACAGTCTTCAAACCTCTCAAAGACCTTCAGAACATGGCATTTAAAATGGTTTAGGGTTTTTCTTGACAATGAGAAATGTCTGCTCCTGGCAGCACCAATTACGTATGAGAGGAAGATGGGCATTGAAGAAACTTGTTATGGAGTTTGCTTTCAACATGGCAAGATTAGCCATTTGGGCAAGAAACTGCTCTTGCCTGTACTGCTTGACTGTTGCTGTATAAACTGGACATGCAGGACCCACAGGAAAGTGACTGCTGAAATCAGTCTTACAGGGTTCCTGCTTCATGAAAGAGTCTAAGAGACTTTCTACAGGACAAAGAAAAATGACTGACAGACTGCCAGCGCAGATGGACAGTTTGAAATTTCCTGCTTTGCTGAGAAGTGTTCCAGACACATTGTGGCCTATGGGCTGAAGATGGATGCCCCAACGTTACAGAGGAACGTCGGGTGACTGTCCAGGCAGTGAGATATCTCTGTCAATCCTAGTGTTTATATATTATCCTTCTGTGGTCTTTGATGGAGTTGAAGACAGATAGTTATAATTATAGTTTTCCTTAGTTATGATAAGAGATAAACTACATATAGGACTTTGGACTCACAAGAATGAGATAGATGATATTTTCTTTAAATCTTGTTAAATGTTGATAGACAAAATGTTGTAACTGTGTTCTTGCATGATAGCTGTTGTATATAATTTGACTATGTTAAAGTTAAGACCTTTCTTTTGTTTAAACAGAAAAGAGGAGATGTTGGGGAAGTCCTGTTATTTGCCTGTGCATTTGTCAATAAAGCACTGTCTGGCCAATAGGGAATCTAGATGGGAGGGACTAGGAGTTCAGAAGGACTCTGGGAAGGAGAAACACAGAGTCAACATGTAACGCCATGGGGTAGGAGCCCGGAACTATTCTCCAGTAAGAGACATACTTAGATTAACAATTATGGGGTAATTACTTACGTCAGAGCTAGCCAGTAAGAAACAAGCAAGGCCAACAGCTTCATAATTAATACAGCGTCCTGTGTGTTTATTTGGGACTGATGCGGATCAAGAACCAGGCTGGCGGAAAAGCTTCTCTCAAAGAAAAAGCTTCTCTTAACACTGTACAAGGAATTAATGCATTCAATGTACGCCATACACAACAGCTTTTAAACACAGGCTGAGTTTTTGGCAATGAGAAGCATTATTATATTAAAAGAATAATAACTTTCTGAAACACAGTCCTCAAGGCTCATCAGATTTATTTTGGAGGGAGACATTAACAAGTTGGATTACTGTAGCGAACGCAGCCTAGTACTGTATTATTGTGTTTTGAAAATGAGTTCATGATAGGCTGAGCAATCTCCTCTTTGTATTGTCCTTCCATGGCCTGGTCCCTTAAGATCAAGCCCTCCTTCCATCAAGTCCAAACGTGTTAGCATCTTCTGAGTGTGCTGATTACCCCTCCTCTCATCCTCTTATCAAATTTAAGTCAAAGATTAAGGAGACCTATCTCCTTTTTCCTTCTGGACTGTGATAATCATTAGTTCCAAGTGTAAATGACAATCCCTAATGTATGCTGATCTCTCAGTGTTGCAGGGGACAAGTCTGAGTAGGCAGCCTCTTGGGGGAGGGGCCGAGAATGCACAGAATCAATGGAATCAATAGCATAGACTCCGGGAGCAAGGTGAAAAGCAAAAACCAGATTTGTTTACTGAGGATATGAACAGGCCTTTTATACCCCCTCCCAGGCCCCAAGGGTGGTGCGGGACTGCACCACGAAGGAGATGAGCCGATTATTAGGGTGAAATAAAGGAATTTTTTTAAAAAATATGCTCTGATCCAAGCAGGGTCATAACCATGCCAGCATGGGAGCACCATGTTGGGCACCAGAAGTTGCAGGGGAGGAGTCAAGTGGGTAGCCTTTTAGGGGAGGGAGCGAGAAAGCATGGAATCAATGGCATAGACTCCAGGAGCCAGATGAAAAGCAAAATGCAGACTCGTTTATTGAGGGTATGGGCAGGCCTTTTATACCCCCTCCCGGGACTCAGGGGTGATGCCAAGCTGGAATGCTGTCTCACTGGGTCTCTCTCACTGGCCCAAGTCATCACGATGTTGTCAGCCTCCAGGCCTCAAGGCAGACTTCAGGTTGGCTCAAAAGGAAATTGTGAATGTGCATGCCCAGCTGGCCTCCTCCTTCTCATCAGAAGGTCTCTAGGACTGAGTTCTTATGCTTTTCCTGGGATGTATGAGATCTGGGTGCTGTTACCTCTGACCTGAGGACTCAAGATACTCCTAGGAACTGTGATCTCAGGATATATGCTGACGCTGACAAAAGATGTCTCTTGCTCTGTTTCATTTTTAACTACCATTACCTTTTGTCCCATCTAGCAATTATTCGGTAGACCATAGAATATCTGAGCATATTCTAGAGTCAGACACAATGGCACATCCTGCAGTCTAAACAGTAGGAATTCAAGGAGAAGCCAGTAAGAACTGTGAGAATTATAACACTACCCAGAAATAGTAGAAATAAATATTATCTATTACCATCACTTTGTCCTTTAGTGTGCCCACAACTTTGATTTTATTGTCCCGTATATTGATAAACTAAGTCAACATGCAAGTACTCCTGGAAAGTCAAATGTTTCAACTCAACCACTCAAAATACAAAAGATAGATTAACACCAATGCTGGATTGTTTGCCTTGGCTGGATTTCAATTATCTCACACTCTTTCTATAAACTCCTCGACCGTCTATAAAGGAAACTCGAAAAGAGAGTTAAATTTAAATTGAGCTTGTAAGCTAACTCTGGTTCTAGCAAGATGTGATCCTTCAATCAGCATGCCTTGGGTTCATTCACAAGATGCAGCCGGGCTGTGGTGGTGCACGCCTTTAATCCCAGCACTCGGGAGGCAGAGCCAGCCGGATCGCTGTGAGTTGGAGGCTGGGCTGGACCGACAGCCTCCAAAACAATACAGAGAAACCCTGTCTCGTAAAACCAAAAAAAAAAAAAAAATGCTTACATGATTTTATCGAACTCTAACATTGTTCAACCAGATAACATGCCTTCAAAACACCTGAAAATAACAATTTTAGAAAAGTTCGTAGCACTGGGAGACTAAGAGTTGTTGGGAGCCATCTTTGTTATTTGGAACCTCTTATAAATATTGCCAGCCTTTTTAAAGAATAGTCTGTCCCCTCCCCAGTCCCTATGAATAAAAACCTGGTCTCAGAGGAATAGCTGATAGCAATCTACAGTTAGGTTACTCTACCCTCCTTCTTACAATTAGGTTACTTAGCACTAAAGCCTCTTATCTTCATTCCTGCTGCTCAGCCTCAGTGGTGGTCTGCCAACACCCCTCAGTACGTGACCAAAAACACACCCCTGGGTACATGACCAAGAACACTCCTCGGCCCGATTACTAGGCAACGACCCCTCCCTTATTGTCCTGCATACCCCCTACCTCATTTCCCCTATTTAACCCTGCACAAAACTCTCATTAAATGCAGCATGATCAGCCATGTAGTCTTGCTGTCTGTCTCTCTCGTATCTCTTCTCTAGTTCATTCCAGGTTCCCGTGGGCTCAACCCCCGTTGTGCCCTGCTAGCCAGGGCAAAGAGTGTCATTCTTCACTGGCCTGTTGTACCAAAATAAGGATCAGCAATGATCTTAGTTATGATCCACTAAAGTGTGGAAAGAGGAGTTTCCTAGGACACTCTTATTGGATGGTTAGACCATGTTAGGAGAACTCAGTGCTTTTCTAGGATTACAAGGACCAGTCTCATGCTGTTGTCTGACCTCTCTGGTCACCTACCATTATTTTGTTTATATTGTTTCTACTGACCTGTTTTATAAAATTCACAACATCTATTATGCAAGAATTGTTACAAATAGATTTTTGTGTAAATTGTGTGTATATGTGAAGGTTTATTGTATATAGGTACACATGTGTGCATAGTACATAGGTGTGTGTGCATAGTATGTAGGAACACGTGCATGTTTTGGCCACATATTTCTAAAGACAGATTCTCATCTGTCACTGTCCTGAAGCTCGCCGTGTAGGCTAAGTTTGGTAGCCAGTAAGCCCTAGGGATCAGCCTGTCCCCACCTTCCCAGCACCGGAATGGCCTTGGAGAAGTCAGGCAGATACTTTACTGATATTCTTATGTAAGTCCTTGAAGAATTCAGGCGGGTACTTTACTGATGGTGCTACTCTCCAGCTCTGTGCAGATTCTGATGCCAAAAACAACTAGTGAGCAAAGAAAATAATTGGAACTCAGTGATATTGATTAAATTAATGAAAGTTCCTTGATTAAACAAATGAAGTATACATTCATAATATGAGTTCATTTCATTCCTCATCATTGTATAAATTGGAAGAAGGACAAATTTCCATAAATTACACGCTCAGATTATACACAGTCCTATTGCTTGACAGTACACATGGCATGAAACATTTGATTCCAAAATTTCAAAGAAGGAGTGTTGTTTACTTTCAAAAGGCCTGATAAAGAAGTACCCCAAACTACATGATTTAACGATTTCTGAAGACAGAGATGAGGGAGGCCATTAAAACTGCTGGCTAAGATGAACCTATTTATAATCCTTGTGTCTATGCAAAAGCAGAAAAAAAAACTATTCTCAGCTAATCAGGAAACAGCACAAATTTAAATCTCTCACAAGTGTATTTTTTCAAGACACATGTTTACTAAGGCCTATCTTAAAAAAGAAAAAACTGGTTCTGAGAAATATTATGAAATCACTAATTCTCTCTAATCACATTTTTAAACCATGTATACAAGGTGAAAGAGAAAGAGGCATATCCAGGAACTTTATACAACTCTTGTGTTCCATTGTTGAGCTCTGAAAAGCAAGTTATACTCCTAATATTCAGATGTCTGAATCTTTCGACTTTGAGCCAAAATAAGATAATTGCATATATCTAAAGTAGCTATTTTATTTTAAAAGCTGAGTAATTTTCAAAAGACTGATTTTAGTTCTTAGAGCAAAAGGATAAAAATCATCCTTTGTTTTTGTTTTTTTGAGACAGGGTTTTTCTGTGTAGTCCTGGCTGTCCTGGAACTTGCTTTGTAGACCAGGTTGGTCTCAAACTCAGAGAGATTTGTCACCTCTACCTCCTGAGTGCTGGGATTAAAGACATGTACTACCACTGCTGGCTACAACTCATTCTTACCCCTATGTCCACAGAAGACTTCAGCCCTATGGTCCCAGATGCAGTTCTGGAACATGAGTCATGTCCAACATTGAGTGCTCAATACAAATGTTGGTTCTTTTTAACTGGATTGTTAAATATATGAACATTTAATGAAACATCTTTTTTTAACTTCAGCCATAAAAATACAGTGTCTCTTCCTCAATTACCTAAAAGGAAAACAACATAAATTGAAAGGGAAAGTAACTATAGAGGTCTGCTGAGTACAAACCCATTCTAGCGCACAGAGCAAACCCACAATCCCTGTTATAATGTAGTCCTCATGTGGTTATTTCTAGAAAGGTAACCAAACTGGCAAACTACCCTCTTCTAGCCTTTCCAAATCCTTCTAACAGGAAAACACTGCCACTCTTTCTAAAATGTTAAGATACAGAATTAGCTAATATATTTTCACAAAACTTTAGTAATCAGTTTCAAAATTATGCTGTGAAAAAGTATTTTAAAAAACACCATGTTAATTCTTCATTCCACTGTGCTTTGTTCTGCCACCTTGACAGAAACACAAAGTCTGAGACATCTTATTAGTATATTTTTCAAAGCCTATTTTGAGTTTTTCAGCAAAAAGAGCTAAATGTGGCTCTCTATTAAACTTTCTTTGTTAATTTAAGATACCACATTCTTGTTCATGTTTCTTAGTGTGGTGACCACACTTTGAAAATTACCTCCCTCAGTTCTAAAACAAAGCTATCGAAATGCATGAATTATGTCTAATTTATTTTATTTTATTTTGTAAATGAAAGGTTCAGGCATTACGCTGGCCTGCCCTGTTACCTGGCAAGATGCACTCAGGCAACACTCTGGCCAGCCCAGAGTTCTGTGAGAACCACACAGGTGCAAAAGAACCCTTTAAAGGACTGACCCCTGCCCGCTTATGTTCTCTTACTCTCTTACTCTCTTACTCTCATCTCTCTCTCTCTCTCTCTCCTCTCTCTCTCTCTCTCTCTCTCTCTCTCTCTCTCTCTCTCTCTCTGTCTCTCTCTCATATCTTATCTCTCTCTCTGTTCTGCATGGGTTGGTTACCTCTCACCCCCCTTTCCCTCCCTGTCTACCTTGACCTTACTGGATCCAAAATGACTTCAGTAAGAAAAGTAATCTTTCTTTTACCTTATAAAAAATGTGTCTAAGAAAAAAATTTAACTCTTATTCCCTCCATCTCTCCCTCTTATCTCAGTCTGTTAAGTATTGGATCCCTGGTTGCTGGATTCCTCTACCACCGATGCAATAAGCCAATTCAGACTGAATTAATAAATCCACATTTAATAAACAGGGCACTGTAAAGCAGAGCACTCCCTGGCATCCCTCGGGAAGGCAGGGAACAGAACACAGGGCACACATGGCAGATTCTATGGGCCTGGTCTTAAATAGTGTCCTGGGGATCTGTGGGGGGAGGGAAGGGATCTGCCCATGGCAGGCTTTCTGGAATGGGACAAGATTCGGGGAGAGAGATGGGGGAGGGGGTTTGAGGTAGAGCTTCCACCAGAACACTCTAGACTCTTTGGGATATGGATGCCAGAGGCTGGAGTAGAGCTTTCACCAGAGCGCTATCTTCCCCAGTTAGTTCTTCACCTGACAAAGAATATTAACAGGCATCTGCCTTGCTGGAACAGGTGGCATGGCTAAGGGTATTCTCCACAGTTGACAAAATATGGTGAACCCAACAACAATTTGACTTACGTACATGTGTCCAGGGCTGGCCAGGCTTGTTCACAGTATCTCAGATTACCAGTTTCTACTCAGCACCTCAATAGTCTCCATATCCCCTACATGAAAATCTATAGAGCAACTTGGTTTGCTCCTGACTTCCTCACTCTGAAAGGTTCAGGTATTAAGCTGGCCTGCCCTGTTACCTGGCAGAATGCACTCAGGCAGTTCTCTGGGCTGCCCAGAGTTCCTTGAGTACCAATCAGCATGCAGGTGCAAAGGACCCCTTTAAAGGACAGACCCCTGCCCACTTATGCTCTTATCTCTCACTGCTCTCCTGCCTCTTTTATTCTTATCTTTCTCTTATCTCACTCTTCTTACCTCTCTCTCTTGCTCTCTACCCTTATCTCTCTCTCTTCTCCCCCTCTCGCTCTCCCACTGCTATAATAAACTGTGATTAATGTGCTCTCTATGGTTCGTGCTTTCCATGGCTTGTGTTCTGTCTATCGCGCTGGTGTGCTCACGCTCGTGTTTCACATTCCCCCCCTTCTAATTTCTAATAATCTTAAGCAAAATAACAACACACTCCAGGTCTAATTGAGAGCTGTCACCAAAATGAGTGACTTGCTGCATTGGGAACAGTTTTAGATCCAGAACTCGTTTCCTGGGTCACATTGGTGGTCCATACATATAAAGTGTGTTCCCTAAAGAAAAGGAGACAAGAGTTGGAGTTCAAATCCCAGGCTAGAAGGAGAGAAATCATTACTGCATGCGTCCTCTGACCAATAGTGTACCATGGCACTCTCTCTCTCTCACTCTCTCTCTCTCTCTCTCTCTCTCTCTCTCTCTCTCTCTCTCTCTCTCTCTCTCTCTCTCTCTCTCTCTTTCTTTCTCTCTCTCTTTCACACACAAACACACACACACACACACACACACGCCACACAAACAAATGTAATTTTAAAAAAAAAGATGAACTAAGAGATAGCCAATATTCCTCTGGTTGTGCCTCTTGAAGACAAAGAAATGAGAGGGTAAAACAAGGCAGAAAGCTATATAGGAAAATATCCAGAGAAAGAAAATTAACAAAAACAATATCAGTTTGAAAAAGCATTTTTCCTTAAGAAAGTACGAAAGTACCAGCTTTTAAATATTGCTGAAGATCACCCTTTAAAAGTTAAAACTGAAGTGGACTCCTGCACACAGGGACACCCCCCACCCCCTTCATTCCAGACCTGGGATTAAGTACAAACCACAGAGATCTTTTATTTAGCAGGGGAGAAAAGTTAAAGTAGCTGCTTTCTGACTCAGGCAGAAAAACAGCAGGAAATGACCTTGCAGGTGTCATTTTTAAGAGGAGAAGAAGGGGAGGTCTGTGTTAGAATGGGCTAGGGTGTGGTTGGAAAGAAGACAGGGGACAAGGGAGAAGGGGAAGGAGAGGGGGACAAAGGAAAGGAGCATTTCTTCCAGAGGAGCACAGAACTGTCTCTGGATAGAGGGAAGACAGATGTGGCATGTAGGAAAATGGAGAGTTATAAAAGTAAAATGAGAAATCCTGTATTAGGATAAGGTGTTTAATTTTAATTGAGCATGTTAGGTGAACCAGAGGGGGCTTTTGATAACTGGGACTATGATAGTCAGCCTCAAGAAGATGAAGCGGCCAAATAAGGGAATAGTCCTTGGTGGCTAGCTTTAGGAATGCAATCTAATGGTTTTTAGCAAGGTAGAGAGAATGGAGGGAGCAAGTCCTGTCAGAGCCGTGCTCGAGTGGGCTAGTGTCCCTTCAAAAACAAAATACATGAACAGAAGTCCTTAGAGTTCCCAGCCTCTCAGTGCCCTGTGTTTCTAACACTTCTCTCAGTGTATCTAGGCCCCAAATGAGGTCTTGCTGATTCCAGAAGCTCAGAGTGACTTGCACTATACATATAACTCTCTTCTGGCACTTAAAGAATCCAGAATGCTCCTGGGTCTTTGTTTTTCAAAAAAAACAATTATCAAATGCTTTCATCTTTCTGGCATGCAGAATGTTTGCAAGCTGCCTCTGTGAATGTGGTGCAAATGATTTGACCAAAATGTCAGACTTGGCAATTGTCTTTAAATGTGCATCTTTGCATTTGTCAGTTCATCTTGCTAAGTGCTGGCCAGAAATTGGTTTTGTTTCTTGTAGCCAAATTATACATGAGGCATAAATATTTAATATTCTTGGCTCAGTTTCATGACCTTGACTTCTCCTAGATGGCTTTGAATACCTATGAAAGGCATGCTGGATAAATTCTCAAGATGCCAAGCCATTGACAAAAATACTCAAACGTGATAGGGTCTAGCAACTTCCTTTCTAGGGAAAAGATGTGAGACACTGGATAGTCACCAGATGTTTGACTACAAAGTGCTTAACTCTGCCTTCCATAAAGATGTTGAACAGACTGTAGTAAAGTTGCATAGTTGGCTAAACCTAGGTTTTTTGTTCTAAATAAAGCATTATTCAGAATAATGTGCTGTAAAATCCAATACAGGAAGTTACTTTAAAAATCATACAGTCCAGAGATCTGACCTTAGCCTCTCTCATTAAGCCCTGTGTTGGATTTTGTCACTATCACAAAAGGTATGACATAAAAAAAACCTAGAGGGAGGAATAAGATTGAATTCCCTGGACAATTTGCTCCATTGGGCCTGATCTAGCAGTGAGGCAAATAGAGTTGAAGGTCGTGGTGAAATGGAAATGCTCATTTCATGGAAGCCAGAGAGCAGAAAGAAATAGCAAGCAACCCTCAACTGGTGAGCCTCTACTTCCCATTTTTGCTTCATCCTGCCTAGCTGGATCGTGCTGCCCATAAGCAGCTCAGAGATAAGTCCCTCAGTTTGTTCCCAATTTGCCAAACAGCTCAGGAAATGCCCTCACAGACACATTCAGAAGTGTGCTTCACTAATCCCGAGCCATTTGACAATCCAATCAAGTTGAAAGTCTAGTTAACCATTATATGACCCTACAGAGTAAACAAATATTTTGAACACTTCCAGAATAAATTTTAATCTCATTAAAAATCTCCATAATAGATAAAGAGCCACTACATCTCACAAACAAGAAGGCCAGTAGTCCATCAGGGAAACTAGAAAGGGATAAAGGGGGAAAACGAGCTTAATGACTCAAACATAGATTTAGAAGACATACTCAAGGTCACTCAATAAGAGAGAAGCAAACAAAAATTTTATGCTTACAGAGAGTAGTAATGGATGCCTACAATCTCACTGAAGGAACAGAGACAGGAGTCCTGTGAGCTGAGGCTAATGTTATCTATAGCATGATATATTGCTTCAAAAATAAATAGAAATAAATAAAAAGGAAAGTATACACTGAAATACAACATTCCCAATATGCCTCATATGTTATTAATATAAGATTTATTTGGCACAGTTTAACAATCAAGGTGACAAATTTTTATACATTATATGTGTAATTATACATTTTTCCATTTTGACTTTTAGGAATTTCCATATATGATTTGCATTAATAGAATTTGATCTATAGATTCGCATATATTGAAATTTGCATATATAGAAAATGATCTATGTATAGTGTATATTTATTCATTTTAGAATCATTTGTATTAACAAAAGATACTCAAATAATCTAAATATTCATCAACAGGTATCATCTTAAAAAATGATGGTATATCCTTGGAATAGAATACTATGAAGTCATGAAGAAGAATCAGAAAAAGGAGTAAGAGAAGGAAGAAAACCAAACAAGAAAAAAAAGTTTGCACTTAGGACTGCAATTGAAATTCTCCCAACTATTTTGTGCATGAGGGAAAGTGTCCTTAGCAAAGTGGGAACAGCAGGTAACTTTTTTGACTTGATAAAGAGTATTGACCAATAAAATTATAGCTAACACCAATAGAAAGAAAATACAAGCTTTCCGCTGAAATCAAGAATGAAGGAAAATGTCCCTTTCCACCTCTGCTTTTCAATACTGTACTTCAAAGTCCAAGTTAATACATAAAACAGGAAAGGGATAAGAAAGAAGACACAAAACTGTCTGGGTACAAAGATGTGACATTGCTCCAGTTTCATTCTTTTGCTGTGATGAAAGCACTCAGATCTAGATCAACTTAGGAGAGGAAAACTTTTATTTCATCTTACAGGGTCCATCATTGAGGAAAATCAGGGCAAGAACTCAAGGCAGGAAGATATGAGCAAGACCCATGAAAGAGCACCGTTTATTCGCTGTCTCCTTGGCTTGCTTCCTGGCTCATACCCAGCTAAATTTCTTAAACAGCACAGACCCACCTTCCTAGGGACAGTGTCAGCCACAGTGGGCAGGAATCTCTCATGAGTATCATCAGTCAAGACAAACTTTCATAGATGTGGCCACAGAAAGCAATTCTTCAGTTAAGGCTCTCTATACCCAAGTCACTTTCTGCTGTGTCAAGTTGATAATAAAAACTAGAACAGTCATCTGTATAAAATATGAAATAAGTGGCCTGATTCCTGGACTAATAAGCAGTTATGACAAGGTTATAGATTAGAAACCATAGATACTTTCTTATACAACAGTGATGGACAAATGGAATCTGAAATATAAAACATTTACATCCTTAAAATTAAATACTAAGGGAGTACACTAACATAGGAAATAATTCCAAGAACTGACATAGGATTACATGAAATTAAAAAATTCTGTCAAGCAACAACAACAACAAAAAAGTCACTAGAGTGATTAGAATAAACAGCTAACAGAATGAGAAGAAAACTTCAACATTACATATCACACATGTGATGAAGATCTAGGATATGAGAAAAACTGAAACACCAAAATCCCAGCTCACCCAATCAATCAATGACTTGATGCAATGGACAGGTAATTGCCAGAGGAATACATAAAACAAACAAACAAAAAACAAAAACAACAATGACAACACTTTATACATTTGCAAAGTGTACAGCATTACACCATTCGTTGTCATTAGGGAAAGGCAAATTATAGGGATATGGAGACAAAAGGATCCTTATCCATTGCTTGTGTGGGAATGAAACTTGCATAGGGTTTCACCACCCCATCCCCGCCCACCGACCAAACAGGCGTGCTCACAGGTGTGGAAGTGACCGGTTAAAAGGATTGAATTGTGGTTGTGAAGCCCCTTCTTCCGGTTGTAGAGGGCATCCGTGTGGCAGGATCTGCATGCTTGGAGCGGGAGCCTGCGACCATTCGTTTCCTGTGTAAGTTATTTTCTCCTAATAAAGTCCACTTCATCTTACTGGTCAAGCATCCTGACTTCCATGCAAAATACAGGGTGACTACTATGGAAATCAGTATGAAGCTTCCTCAAAAACAACAAACCAAAAATCTAAAAATTGAGAAACTATGATTCAGACACGCTGTAAGTCCCCAAATGACTCTATGTCGATACACAGACTGTATTATTGCTGCACTATCATCAACAGCTAGGGAATAGGGCCAACTGAGATGTCCATCAAAATGTAAATGGATAAAGGAATGTGGAACACATGCATAATATAATCTTTTGCCTTCACAAGGAGAAATAAAATCAGGACCATTGCAGCAAATTAATACTGGAAATCACCATGTCAACTGAAATAAGATAGAGTCATAATTTGAAAAAAATAGATTTTAAAATTACATATTTGTGTAAATAATTGGTATATTTATGTCTGTGTATTTTGGTCATGAAACTAAAAATAGGATCAGGAAAAGGGAGACAAGATCTTAAGGGAGATTGAAAATAGAGAAAGTAGAGTAAATACAGAAAATGAAAGGTAGAAGAACTTGCCAAGAGAAGAAAGGCAATCAGGTGGAAAGGGATAGAAAGGGAAGGGAAGGACTAAGGTATTATGAAGATGTCACAGAGAAAGACACATCTTTCTATATGCTAACCTAAAGAAATGAAATTTGTAAAAAGTAAAGAATCTGAAAACCAGAGGGAAAAGTAGGTGTAATTTTGGTGGGGGAAATAACCATACAGATTGGTCAGTGCACAGAAGAGAGCCTAGAAATACACACACATAAATACTGTCAACTGATATTTGACAAGAGGAAAAGTCAGTTTAAGAGAGAAAGGCAATACACATAGACACACATGCTCATACACACGCACAAGTGAAACTGAACCTAGGCATTATGTCCCTTACAAAAATTAACTCAAGATTTGTTGGGAAGGTTCTTATCCTGCCTGGTCCCACCACCCTCTTTTCAGCTCCAAAGAAACACACGGATTCTACATTAATTATGAAATTGTTGGGCCCGGCGGTGGTGGCACACGTCTTTAATCCCAGCACTCGGGAGGCAGAGGCAGGCAGATCTCTGTGAGTTCGAGGCCAGGCTGGACCGACAGCCTCCAAAACAATACAGAGAAACCCTGTCTCAAAAAACCAAAAAAAAAAATTATGAAACTGTTAGCCAATGGTTTGGGCTTCTTACTGGCTAGCTCTGTCTTAATTATTAATCCATATCTACTAATCTATGTATTGCCACAAGGCTGTGGCTTACCCATAATCCAGCATGTTACTCCTTCAGCAGTCTCTCTCCTCATTCACTAGCCCTACCCATCTTTCTGTCTGGCCAGTCAGTATTTTATTCATCAACCAACAAGAGAAGCATATATACAAAAGAACATCCCCCATCAAGGACTGACCATATATCAAAGCATAAAATGCAAAACTATAAAACTTGTAAAAAGATAACCTAGGAGAATTCTTTAGCAATGACACAAAAGAACAACCACAAAAAGGAACAACCCTGATATGCTATATTTCATTAAAATTTAAAAATTTCTACTTTGCTGAATCCATTGATAGAGCAAGCATGGTCAGATGTGCCTGTAGTCCCAACTCTTGGGAGATAGAGACAATAGGATTAGAAGTTCAAAGTCATCATTCTTTGCCATATGTGGAGATCAAGGTCTGTCTGAGTTACATGAGACATGTGCTGTTGGGATCACAGTCGTGTCAAAACAGACAGACACACAGATATTCAAGAGATAGAAAAGACATACCAAATATTTGAACATAATTGTGAAAGTCATGTAATACCTATTTTAAAATGGCATAAAAGAAGAAGTATGTAAAAAAAACAGCTTTTAAAAATGTCTTCTGCTGTGGTTTGGATATGATCTGTCACACAGGTTTATGTTTGGAAGCTTGGGCCACAAGGTGTCCATGATGTGGTGGAAGAACTTTAGGATAAGAGGTGGGAAACTAGTGGGAGATAGTTACGGGGGTTCGACCATCATAAACGGGTTAGTATTACTTTTCAGAAATGAGCCAAGTATTCTGTCTCTGTAAATTCTCATGAGAGAAAGCTAGAAAACAAAACTACCTGATGTCTCTGTCCTTTCTGCACATTGTATGGGGGTTTGACAGAGCTGTCCCTGTAAGTCTTGGGCTTTGAATATTTGATCCCTGATGGGAGATGCCATTCTGTAAATCTGTCTCTTATTGGTTGTTGAATAAAGCACTGTTGGCCAATAGGGAAGCAAGATATGTGGGACTACGAGTTGAGGAGGATTCTGGGAAAGAGAGACACAGGCAGACATCATGTAGCTGCTTTGAAGTAAGAGGTCTGGACCCTTTCTCCGGTAAGAGAAATACTTAGATGGTTAAATGCTTAGGTCAGAGATAGCCAGTAAGAACGGCCAACAGCTTCATAATTAATATAGCCTCCCGTGTGTTCATTTGGGACTGATGTGGCTCTGGAACCAGGCTGGCGGGAAGGCTGCACTCTACAGATCCCCAGTTGGTAGCTGTTTGGATGACTGAGGTGTGGCCTTGCTGGAAGAATTATGTTACTGGGGGAAGGCTTTGAGATTTCAAAAGACCCATGCCATCTTGAGTTCCTCTTTCTGCTTCCTGATTGCATCATGAGATGTTGAGCTCTCAGCTGTTCCTACCCTTGGACCAGGTGATTTCACATGTATGGTGATAGATATCTTTCCAGAGCCAGAGCCCCAAACAAAGTTGCTTTGGTCATGGTGTGTTTTATCACAGTAACAGAAAAGTGACTAAGACTGAAGACAAGTTCTCCTCCTGCTTCCTTGCCTTGCTGTGATGAAGCCGTGGATCCCTTGCCAGGCTGTTGGACCCTCCAGCCACAGGACTGCAAACCAAGCCAACTTCTTTATGAGCTGCACAGTGTTTCCTGTATAAGTGATCCAGGTATCTTATTATAGCAATACAAAATGGACTAATACATCTCTCTTAAGTCAGGTATAAACCCATTTCTATATATTGCCACAAATAGCTAACTTTTTATTAATTTTCCAACTGAGAGAAGCATATAATAGTTTTTTTTTCATTCTAATCCTGAAAGTTTGATCACAAACTCCTTGAGACCAACAAACTTATTTTTTAATGCTCGTGGTAAATGTGAGTCATCAGTCTCACATATACACTTGTTTTCTGAGTTCTTTATTTCAAATGATGGTTCATTTTCTTCAGCTTAACTGGATCTGCAATCACCTTGGAGAGCTACTTTAAGGCATGTCTGTGAGGGTGTTTCCAAAGAGGCTTAAAGGGGAAGGAGAGGTGCACACTGAATATAGGTGGTGCTATCCCTAAGACGGCCAATAGATTGAATAAAAAGAGAACGTGAGCTGAGCATCTGCATTCACTCCCTCTCTGCTTCCTGACTGTGGATGCAATGGGGCCTGCTGATTCACACCCCTGTCCCATGCTTTCCCCGCAATACTGGGCTGTATCCTCCGAACTGTGAACTAAATAAACCTTTCTTTTCTAATTTGCTTTTATTAGTATATGTCACTAAATGAAAAAGTAACTAATATAAACCCCAAGTCCAAAAGGTGAGTAACACTAGATCCCATTTGTCTGGATTATGAATATATTAAAAAAGAGTTCAGCCACACCTAACTGTCCTTTCCAGCAAGGCACAAACCATGGGAACTACTAGAGCAGCAGTTCTAATCCTAAAACCAACAGTTCTCCACATGTAGGTTTCAGTCCTGTTGTGGAGGTTGAACAACCCTTTCACACGGGTCACCTAAGACCATAGTAAAACACAGGTATGTACATTATGATTCATAACAGTAGAAAATTACAGTTATGAAGTAGCAACAAAAATAGTTTTATGGTTGGGGTCACTACAACATGAGGAACTGTATTAAAGGGCCTCATCATTAGAAAGGTTGAGAACTACTGGAAGACTGTGCAAACTACAAGACAGAAGGACTCTAATCTTTCTGACCTTAAAAAATATTCCTGACGGGGCCATGCCCTTTGTCAATCTGCCTGTATTAGGCTGTTGTAGCTCCCCCTTAACTTTAGTCACAGGGCACAGTAGCACCATGAAGAATATGGAGACTCCCTAAATGCTCTCCTGTACTCCAGACACAATCTTCTTACTTACATTATAGAGTAGCAATCCAGTTTCTCCATGATAATCTGGATCCATCATCCTTCCTTAACACTGTTACTCCTTTATTATCCTGTTGGCTTAGGGCATTAGAAGTTCAAAGTGATCGGGGGGAAGTAGGAACTTCTGTTTCAATGGACTGTTTGTTGTAGCTCCTGGCACATGCACACCTCCCTCTGGAACCAAAACTTCTAGGCCAGAAGAATTTAGGGCTACAGCAATAGGATACAAAATCTTTTCTAGAGTGTCATTGTGGACTGACTATGTACTGCCTAGTCCTGCAGCCTTTTAATCCCAAATAAGGACACAGAAGCTAATATTAATTATAAACTGTTTGACTGATGGCTCGGGCTTCTTATTGGCTAGCTCTCTCTTAATTATTAACCCATTTCTATTAATCTATGTATGTTCATGTGGTCTTGGCTTAACAGAGAATGCTCAGGTGTCCTACCTTCTCAGCAGCTACATGGCATCTTCCTGACTCCACCTCCTATTCTCTATCCCTGTTTGAATTTCCTGCTTGGCTAAACCCTGCCTGTCCATTGGCTGAAATAGCTTTATTCATCAACCAATAAGAGAAACATATATTCACAGCATGTAGAAGAACATCCCCCATCAGGTCACTAGGGGTCATAGTGAGTGGAACTATTATGCCCTTGCATCCATTGATTCCTGGACCTGTAGATCCTGGCCATGGGAGAAAGAGTATCATATCCTGGGCACTTATTCAAAACATATCTGCTTTCTGCAGCATCCTGCCCATTCCTCCGTGCTATTTCCACCTAATTGATGTTCTGTGTCCTTTAAAGAGCATTCTATCTTTCTAGCAGGCTGGCTGCTTCAGGATGGTGGGAAACATGGTAAGACCAGTGGATTCCATGATCATGGGCCCACTGTCTCACGTCTCTGGCTGCGAAGTGAGTTCCCTTGCCTGAAGCAATACTGTGTGGAATACCATGTCAGTGGATCAAAGATTCTATAAGTTCATGGATGACTGTTTTGTCAGAAGCATTATGTGCAGAAAAACTAAATCTATAACCAGAATAAATATTCCAGTATTGTCCTTTCCGTGGAAGAAGTGTTCCAGTGTAGTCAGCCTGGGGAATGATGCCATATGAAAAGCTCAGTGTGGGCCTCTGCCGTTGACAGGTCTGGCACTCAGCAGCAGCTGTAGCCAGGTCAGCCTTGGTGAGTAGAAATCTCTGTTGTTGAGCCCATGTATAACCTCCATCTCTGCCACCATAGCTATTTTGTTCATGTGCCCACTGGGCAATGACAGGGATAGTTGGGGAAAGAGGCTGACTGTCCACAGAATGGGCCATCCTATGTACTTGATTACTGAGTTCCTCCTCAGCTGACATCACCTTTTTATGAGCATTTACATGTTCCTAACCCCTACATCTTTCAAGCCTTTGATGGTGGCACTAATTTCACAATTCATTCAAGGTGAGATACTGGTTTTGATTCACTATTTTCTTTGGCTGAAGCAACTCTAAAGGCTTCCATTTAGCCTTTCCAAATGAAATACTCCTCACCCTACAGGTCAGAGAATCAATGTGAGAATTCTGTTAGTTTATATCTTTCCTAGTTATACATTCTGGAGCTGAGGAAATAGCAACAGGATGAGTTTGGGGACCTACCGAACCTACTGTGAGTTGGATATCAGCCAAAACTCCATTAATCACTGGCCTCTATAAGCCCCTACTTTAACTGGAGAGTCACACTGTTTCTTGGGATCATCCAAAATCGGCATCAATTCAGAGCTAGTATCCAGCAGACCCTGGAAAGTTTGATGGTTTGCTTTCCCCTCGTAAAAGGCTGTAGGTCCTTCTGGGGAAGACACGGAGAAAGGCTAACTTTAGGTTTAGGTATCTTATCAGGATCCTTCCTTAGGGGTATGTGGCCAACCCTTCATTCAATGACTTTGGGTCTGCAAACTGGCTTAAGTCTGGAAACTGATTCACTGACTGAGTCTTTTTCCATGATCCAATGCAGCATTTCTTTCATTTGTTTGAGAATTTTTCTGCTTACACAGATCAAATAGAAATGCAGCAGGACTTCTTTCATGCCTGGAAACCCAATGACTGATTAGCCAGTCTGAAAGGTCCATGCAAATCATACCCCTATAAAATTTCACCTTGCCAGTGCGGACCATTAGGGGTTAGATCATTATGAACATTGATTTGTCTCTAATTACCAATATGATATTTACAATAACCTTTCCCCTAGGTGACTCAATGCTGCCACCTGGCCCCTGCTACCTCATGGCCCAATTAAACCCATTGCATTCCATTTGTCCAATTGACCATGAGCATTTCCAACCCTATGGTCTGGCACAAGGAAAAGGGCAGCAATAAAACTTTTCAGACATGCTGGTGCCCTTCTCACCATTTTGCATCTTATAGGATTTGTGTACGGCATGTCTTCTGGGTCTTCCCATTGTGGAGGATTAGGATTTACACACTGTACCCACTCTAGCATTGCAGTTTCCCTGAGCTTTAAAATCCCTTCATCAACACTAAGTCAAGGAATATCAAGCATCTCCAACTCCTTTTCAATAGGCTATCCTGTGGCAAATGCTTCAGGCAACCATTCAAACAAACTTTTGACGTCGTTTAGCTGTGTGAACTTCCATATTAACCGAGAACCTCCATTCAGAGGGATATCAATGAACTCAGCCTGATCCAATTTTAAATTCCCTCTACCATGACCCCACAATCTTAAAATCCATTCCCATGCACATTCTGCAGACTTCTGCTTGAATGAATTAGCCAACTCATTAAGCCCTTTATTAGTGTAGGCACCATTTCATGCACTACACTTTCTGTGTCCCCTCCAGGAGTCTGATTAGCCTTGAGTGCTGTTATAGGTCTAGATGCAATTATTGGGGGTCTGAGGGACATCAGTATTGTCTTGCATAGAATTTCCTTCGTAGAAGTACACTGCTGGCTTAAAAGAGATTTTTCTGTAGTTCAGCTAACCTTATAGTGAGGGCTTCAGTTTCATTTTCTGCAACTTGAGCTCTGTGGCTATTAGAGAGGACACACTTAGAAACCTTTAGACTGCTTATGTACATTTGGAGAGAGTCAATTTTTCACTAAGTTCATTGTTAACCTTCACCTTCCATGTTGGATAATTTTATCACAGAGCTCATTCCTTCCTATGCTGTGTTAATTTATCCAGAGATACTAAGAGCAACAGAATATCACTGTTCTTCTTATTTTTCCCACAAACTGTCTAAAGTTTTATATACAGAGTTAGCAAATCCATTGCTGCCCGCAATTGGTGAATCTGAATAATCAAACACATTTATCTCTTTAAGTTTGTAAACTAGTTCACACCATGGGCTCTCAGTACTCTCCGAGCTTTCAGGAGAGGCTTCAGTAACTAGAGAGGATTGGGTAACTGTAGGTGTTGGCAAATTGGAAAGCCTATGCCAGATACATAAAAGATTCATCCTTATACTTCTGTTTCTCTAGAAGCATTTCTTGTACTGAAACCTCTATTAGAAGAATTTACAGAATGAAGATTCCCCCCCCCTCTCTCTTTCTCTCTCTCCACTTTTTTATGTTTTGTTTTGTTTTGTTTTCTGAGACAGGATTTCTCTGTATTGTTTTGTAGCCTGTCCTGGAACTCGCTCGGTAGACCAGGCTGGTCTCGAACTCACAGAGATCCACCTGCCTCTCCCTCTCAAGTGTTGGGATTAATGGCGTGTGCCACCAACGCCCGGCTTCCCTCTCCACTTTCTACCTCTACTCTAGGAGCCTGTTTGCCTTAAGTCTGGCTATAAGTCTAGAGGTAAGTATTGTGGCTCCTCCGCACTGAAGTTAGATTGTTAGGACTGGGAGACTAGAGCACTGATATAGTAAGATACAAAGTTGCAAATACTTCTGCCCCTGGTAAATACATTGTTGTCTTTCACATCCTCAAGGACGTCCTAAAATCTGACAAGTAATTGGTTTTATCAGCTGTATTGAAGTTTCTTGCACGCAAGATCTGAGTGAAAGGCTTCTTTCTTCTCCAGTGTCCCTCCTTCATCTTCTGCTTTTCTAATTTGCCTCAGGAAAAATCTGTAAACTTTATGCAAGTGTGTTATTAAATTACACGAAAAATAGAGGAGCTGTTTCTAAGTGAAACTTCTCCACTTTCCAGGTGTCTTGCTCCTTTTGGCTTTGCCTTCTGAATTCCAGTAGTGCATCCTGGGAAAGCCCACACTGAGACACTCAGATGGGAGCAAAAGGTGGTTAAGAACCACAGTGGTGGCAGAGGTGACCTGGGTTAAAAAATGATCCGTGTGTTATCCTGGAAAAGAGCAGCTCAGACTGTGAAGCACCTCCTCCTGTCTCCCTTCCTCCAGTTGATACAGTTCAAGCATAGCCTTTACAGATTGCAAAGAGTGCAGTTCTCCTAAGCACACAGGATTTGAGTAAGTGGAAAACCATGTTTCCCTTTGCCCTGCATTTCTGTTTCCTGAAAATGAAGTATATGCCAAGTACAGAAAGTCCTCCTTACATGTCGCATTGACCTTCAAGCCACAGTAGACATGGGAATATTAGGACAGAATCAAGAGAGGTATCATAAAGGATAATACTTCAAAAGCTAGTTCTTAGGCTCTGACCTTATGATTGTGATTCCATGTGCATTCCTGGAGTCCTGCTCAGAAAGATAAGGGAGGGGACTCATTTTAGATGAGGAATATGGGTCCAGTCTTACCTATATAACTAGACCTTGTATCAAACAACAATGAAAGTAGTCACCTTAGCTTTGGGGTAGGAGTATAGTTCAGTGGAACAGCACTTGTCTGGCATATACAAAACCCTGTGTCAAAGTCATTACATTGCCAATAAAAGGAAAAAAATATCATTCTGGTACTAGATATGCTATGATCATTACACATTGTAGTCCCTACTGAAATGGCAAGCAGTACCACACAAATGTAATAAGTTAATATGCATCCATTAAAAATAGAATGTAGTTTCAAGTAGTCTTCTAGGAGATCTGGACTTAAGTCCTAAAATTTATTTCTAAAAAGGTGCTTAGGTTGAGTCTGATGGAGGAGATCTAGGCCCACATACCAAGCAGCAGTGGGGTAGGTGTGACCCTAGATTTATGATGGCTGTGGGACTATATGTCCACATAGACCCTTTGTGATTATTTAGAATATCGTACTACATCTTGTACCCAGTGCCACAGCCTAGCTAAAGAGTAGCACTTGTTTGTTTGCCTTAATGATCCCACCTCTGCCTGGGAGCTGATGCAGCTGTCCAGCATCATGGAAGAATATTGTACCGTATATTACTAGCCAATGAAATATCAAAATTCAAAGTAGTTTCTGATGCTGTTTAATGCTTCTGCGCCATTTAAAAGTTGAAAAACTGGAAATTCAGCAAGCACCATAAATTAAGGACTATTTTTTGAGGACTGCGGCACTACCTTTACTTATTCGTCGGCATCTGTTTCCTGTTTTGAACTGATATTGTCACCATTCACTGTAGAGAGATGACTTTCAGAGTGGTGAACCACCATTGCTGAACCACCACAGTGCTTGGACTGAGCGGATGGGATGGAGAATTGTGCAAAGTGTGGCTGTATTAGAAAGCTATTTCTCAACTTCTCCCCGAAATGACAAATTGACTTTCAAGATTTGTGAAACAGATTAACTGAAACAACTGGATTACCTAAACAGAATTACCGAAACTTACCACCTGTTATCCAGAACCAGCGTGCCAAAAGCACCATGACTTTCTAAGGCAGCGCGTTGACCTGAAACTGGTAGGCAGGTCCAAATCCTGCCTCTCTACTTACAGCTTATTGTCAGAGCAAAGCAACTTAACTTTTGTGAGCCTGGGTTTTCCATCCGTATACTGACAGCTACATGGTGGTAGGTAACACCTACACCCTTGATTTGGTAAAATGGTTAGAACAACTAACTAATTGACTGATACAAACAGTGCTAAGACTTAATATTTGGTAACAACCCGTTTTTAATTTTGGTTACTGCCACAAAACCATTGTGACAGAGTGGAAAGTTTCCAGAGGTTGTGTGAAGTAAAAGATCTCTTCTCTTTAGGCAGTTGAAATGAATTGCTGTAACCAGCGTGACTTGTGACGGGGCTCAGCCGGTTGGAGGTTCATAACCCTTCAGTTTTCATGCCCCAGCCCCCAGAGCTCTGTCTCCTTCTCTGCCCTGGCCCTGGAACGATTGGAGGCTGCACAGTCCCCAACAGGTGTCCTCCCAGCACAGCAGCTCTCAGGTCCCCGGGACTGCCCCGCCCGCGGTGCGCACCGCGGAGGATGCGGCCTGGGCGTGAGCCTGCGCGGCCACGTGACGGCCGCTATAAGAGCGGCGGGCTGCGGACTCCCGCCCTCCCCGCTGGCGGCGGTCCTTTCCCGGCGCCCGGCTCTTCCGACCCATCGGGACGCACTATGACAGGTACGCCTACGTGACCGGCTTCCACAGCGCGACCGCCGCTGCGCCCAGGGAGCTCGGGGCAGCTCGGGAACCGCAGGAGTCAGCGGTGGCTGGGCTGCCGGGGCTGCTGACCCAGCTGCACTGCAGAGCGGCTGCTTCCGCCTCCTGCGACCTGGGGAGGCCAGGCGGGGTGGGGCGGACGTGCGGCGCGGTGGGATCGCTCCGAGCCCTGACTCTGGGGCTCCGGACACAGGGAGCTCCGGGCACCCTGCGGGAACTCCGGGCTGCGGCCCTGCTTTGGCCTCCACGCCGAGCCTATTTTTAGGCCTGTGGGGCCGGGTGCGGCTAGACTAGCGCCCTGGGAGGGCCTCGGTGCCACTTTGCCACTTGTGAGGTGTCAGGCCCTGGGTAAATGTGCCCCAGCACTTTAGAGGTAACTGGTGCTCCCACGCACTTAAAGTTGTAGCCTGCGTTATGACAGCTACTGATCTGGCATCTGAAGGTTAAAGCACATAGTTGTCTTTGGTCTTTCCCATCCATTTGCAGGATTAACTAGCCAAATCTGGTATTTATAACATCTGACCTCTCCCTTTATTAATTTAATCCGAGAAAGCATAGCGTTGTCACCTGCAACGTTCGAATCCTACTTATATTCAACTTTTCTCCACCACCTCCTGAAGTCTGGGCCACTCAGAGGTTAAAGCATAATTCATTGTGCTCAGTCTAAGTACTTTTGGGGCAAAATGGTTTTGGAATATTACTGTCTCCGAACGCTTTGAGGATGACAGAAGCAAATACAGGCTGAAGTTGATGTTGTCGTTACAGAATATAATTGGTTGGAGCGGGGAATTCACAACTTTCTACATTTTCGTAGTGTGGTGGCTTGTTCTGAAAGTCGGCCCAATAGTAGGGGTGAAAATGACTTTGAGGCCAGCTTCTGGGGAATGCACTGGTCCACCAGACAGCCCACAGCACTCTCCCTCATCAGGAATTTTCACTGCTTTTAGCTTCTTCATTGGAAAATGGGCAGAGGAGAATGAGGAAACCTGAAACAGAGAGTGACAGAGACAAAATCTACTAAGTGTCTTCTTGGGCAACAGTACCCCCAAACGACCACTGCCAGAGTCTGACCCACCAACTAATGCCAAAGTCCCTTTAGAGAGGTCCCCAGAATGATCACAGAAAAAGCCTGGAAAAATCCTAAAGGCTGGTACAATGAGGACTGTTCTGTGGGAGAAAGAATACATGTTTGCCTAATGTTCTGGCTGGAGCTTTGGGGAAGTTGGCATGTTTGTCCATGTCTCTGTTAGGGGAGGGTGGCATACGGCTCGGTCTCCCGAAGAAGTGGAGGCTGGCCATGGTTCATACCTGTGATGGTAGCACCTGGGAAGTAGAGGCAGGACAACTGTTGGGTCAGTTTGGTTTACACAGCCAGAACCTAGCTCAAAACTGTACGAGCTGTGGCCGTGGCACTTGCCTAACATGTAGAAGGGTTCAGAAACGTGTGGATTGGGTCCCCAGAGAAGAATGGGGTGAGGAAAATGAAAAGGGGGAAGAGAGAGACAGCAAGTGACAGGTTGGTCAGACTTGCCCTCTAAGCTCACCAATAGTGATTGGTCACTAAAAGATAAGGCTACTGTGGGAGGTAGGTTCACTATAGGCAGACGCTCACTTACTTTCTGGTGTGGTAGGTAATAGGGCTCTTGCTTGGATGAAAATACCACTCATCAGCCCTTGTAGAAGACAGGACATGTGCTTCCTGATCTCCTTGTCACCATCAGTTCCCTACGCTTCCCCCCTGTTTGCTACAGTTTGATCTAAGAATCTGTGTGGACTCTAACTGAGACTTGAGTCTTATGGTTGGTGGTCCTCTTGAAGGTTATCTGACATTCCTGCTAAACCGCAGTCTTGGCCTATTCCTGTTCTCCCACTAAAGGGGCTGCTGCCTCACTAACACAGGAAGTTGATCTCTGAGATGATTTTGCTGAACTATTGTTTGAGAGTAGCCCTGGGGAAAGGCCTTTTCCAGCTGAGATATGCTTCTTTTTCTTTGTGTTAAGATCAGGCCTTTGTGACGCTGACCACAAACGATGCCTATGCCAAAGGTGCACTGGTCCTGGGCTCATCTTTAAAACAGCAAAGGACTACCAGGAGGATGGTTGTACTCACCACCCCACAGGTCTCAGATTCCATGAGGTGAGGATTACCTGCCTGTCTGTCTGTCTGTCCTCAGGGTTCTAACATCCTTTCCCCTGTTTCTGGAATCAGTGGGCACTGAGCCCCATGTACTTCCTAGGGAGCTGAGCACTAGGTAGACACAGATAAGTGATGCTAAGCTAAGGACTCCTGAATTTGAAATCTCTTCCTAGCCTTTGGGAGATGTCCCGGGATTCCTCCTGGGAGGTACCATTCTGGCCTCCCATCTTCCGAATTCCATCTGGGAATGAGAGAACTGTCCCCTCATTAAAGCTTCTGAGGGTGAGCCTGTAAATTATGTTGTTCTTTCTCATTTGCACTCCTTTTCCCAAATGACGTTAGACTTATATTGCTTCCTGTAAACCAGGAAACCCTCAGGTAATATTGAACAGTTTTCTCTGTTTCCAGCTGACATGATCTTTACATATGCTAGAATAAAGTCCTTATGATTAGGCTTTCTGAGACTATTTCAGGATTTGTTAAAGAACACACTGAGAAGTACAAGCTGCTTATTGAATGGGTTAGTTCCTTTGGATTTTTTGGAATTCAATTTTGTGATATCTGGGTACGACCATTCAAACTACTTTGGTGTGCCAGCAGTGTTGCGGAGTCTCATTTTTGCTGTCTTCTAGCCTTCTTCAAGACTGAGGATGCCTTACATTTTAAAAATGTAAACATAGGCCAATGGCCTTTAAAAATAAGACATTAAACATATGTGCATATATATATATACGTATATCTTCTGCATTAATAATATTGATCTTAAATAGCTCTTGAGAAAGGTGTTCCAAAAACTTTCTCCTAATAGTCTGTTCGTGATAATTGCATAACATCCAGATTTAATCTTGAATGCCCTTACCATGATTCATTAAAATTGCTGGTACCACTAACCATTTCTTTTTAAAAACAAAAAAAATTTTTAAAAAGACCCATTTACTCTCTGAACTAAAAAATATTTTTATCTGACATGAGAGATAAAATGCAACACCAGTTTTCTTCTGTGAATCTGTCGAATGCTTGTTAGTGATATATTTGTATCATTCATTTTTCCCTCTAGCTAGGTGTCACAACTACTTCATTAGCATAACACTAAAGACATGCAAACCTGAGTTCAATCCTCAGCACCATTGTAAAAATCTGGGCCTGGTGATGCATGTCTGTAATCCTATCACCAGGTAGACAGAGAGGTGGATCTCTGAAATTCACTCGCCCACTATCCTACCCTAGTCATTAAGTCCCAGATCCCAATGAGAGAAGATTCTAAAAACACAAGGCAGATAGTTCCTGAGGAATGATTCCTGAGAATGACAAACGACTTACACACACACACACACACACACACACACACACACACACACACACACACACACAGAGCACACATTTAGGTAATTTTGAACATTGAAAACTCTTAAATCTCACAGACCAAAGTGAGTTTCTTATTATGGCCAAGTAACTGCTAATTACCTAATAAGAGCAGTTACACTGGATTCCAAAACAATGATCTCATAGTTAATCATTTTAATCTCTCTTGGGACAGTCTTCTAGTGTGCTTTCTTTTTCTGTGATAAACACCATGACCAAAAACATCTTGGAGAAGAAAGGGTTTATTTTGGCTTACAACTGACAATCCACATCGTGAAGGGAAATCAGGATAGGACCTTATGGCCCTGGAGACAGAAACTGAAGCAGAGGCTACAGAGGAATTCTGCTTACTGGCTTGCTTTCCATGACATGCTCCCTCAGGACCACCTTGCCCAGGATTGGCACCACCTACAGTGATCTGGACCCTCCCACATCTACCATCAATCAAAAATGGTCCCATAGCCTTGCCTGTAGGCTAATCTGATGGATGCATTTCTCAATTGAAGTTCTCTTTTCCCAGGTGACTCTAGCATGTGTCAAATTGCCAAAAACCTAAGCAGTACAGACACAAAACTTCAGGAAATTCTTGGTCTATTACTCTAGAAGAAGTGATTTGTTATAGGCTTCATCTCATATATTATATGGACATTATCCAGCACAATTTCTTTAAAATATGCAAAAGTCAGTCAAGTCAATTCTAATACAATATCATTGTCAAACACGTGGGCTGGTACAGAGATATAAATGTTGCTCATGTTTGTCAAGTTGTTTTCATAGCATACCAGGTGTACAGTGAGACAAGAAGGAAGAAAAGTTCTCCCATGGTGTCTTAAGACAGGCCAGCCATAAACAGTTCTGTCGCTTCATGAAATAAACTACATGTACACACAAACAGAGTTGTTCTGAGGTGAATCAAGACAGATTTAAGGGGGTATATGATGCCAAAGTGTCTGATTGTCTCATGATTGACAGTCAGTGGGTCCTGTGCTGTGCAAAGATTTCTCTATGATGTTTTCTGTAATCTATTTTTACAGAAAAGTTTTAGAGACTGTCTTTGATGAAGTCATCATGGTAGATGTCTTGGACAGTGGCGATTCTGCTCACCTAACTTTAATGAAGAGGCCTGAGTTGGGCATCACTCTGACGAAACTCCACTGCTGGTCACTTACTCAATATTCCAAATGTGTGTTCATGGATGCAGATACTCTGGTGAGTGTGGCTTTAAGGCTGAAGGGATGTGCTTAGTCATGGAGACCTATCACTCATTTGAAAAAGGCTGTCAAGACTTGACAGTGAAGTTCAGATAAGAGCACTATCATAAAAAGTGTCAAGGGATGAAGGGAAGTAATCTCAGGTCCCTTACACCTGTCACCCTCTTTTGTGTGTTGGGTAACAGGGAGAACCTAGGAAGGGTGTGCAGAAGCAAAGCATTCTTGTAATGCCTTTCTTTGTTCTTTCTCTTTCTTGAATCAGGTCCTCACAAATGTTGATGATCTTTTTGAAAGAGAAGAATTGTCAGCAGCACCAGATCCAGGGTGGCCTGACTGCTTCAATTCTGGAGTCTTTGTCTATCAACCCTCAATTGAAACATATAACCAGCTGTTGCACCTTGCTTCTGAGCAAGGTAGTTTTGATGGTATGTATCTGCTATCATGCATTTGATAAGCTATTAGTAAGCTCCCCCCCACACGCACATGCACATTTTCTGTGAATACACCAGAGTAACCTAAGCTAAAGTAGACGTGTGTGTGTGTGTGTGTGTGTGTGTGTGTGTGTGTGTGTGTGTGTGTGTGTGTGTGTGCATGTGAGATATAGTCTCAGATTGTCTAGCCTGGCTTCAAATGTACTATGTAGATGAGGATGACTTTGAACTTCTCATCTTCCTGTCTCTACCTTCCCAAGCGGCATTTGTCACCACAGCTGGGTTTGTTGTTCAGTGGTGGGATCAAACCAAGTTTCATTCATGCTAGGCAAGTACTTCTCCAGATCCACATAGATGCCTTAAGAGACTTTCCTTTAGACAAGAGCGAGTTTTTAAAACTGGGGAAAGACAAGGAATGACTTCAGTCTTAGGGGTAAGGTCAGGCACAGTGGCAGCTTGCTTCTCTCAATCCTCAGCACTAACTAAAGAAAAAACAACTTCTGCTTTAGACCTGAGTAAAGTTCCAAAGTTCTTGGCAGTCATGCTAACAAGGAAATCCAGCCTGATAATTTGGCAGTCATTCTTTTGTAAGTCATAAAAAACAAAGCTTATATGAACAACCTCTACTTCCAAAGTGTCATTTTCTATAAGGCTATGTAGTAAGTAAAGTGGTATCTTCATAGCTGATAAGTGTAGCATTGACTAAGTTGTGAGCATTTACTTGTACATAGTACCTGTATTTGTAGCTGTATGTGACATAGGCCTATGTGGGAGCCTCTTCAAACATGACAAGAGCCAGGGTAATCAAAGTGAGGCAAGAAGGAAATCTGGCTCAGTACGACTCAGTAGCTGATGTTGGTTCAAACCTCTTTAGTCTGACAACGCGCAGTTCATTTAAGCGTATTTAAGTACAGTAAAAGTTGGAAAGAAGTTTCCTGATATAACACAGCTACATGGAAACTCTTTTCAAAGCACTGTCACTTCTCCATGAAGATGGGTTCTAGAGGTAGGCTAGATGTGTTATCTTAAGGGCCTAGGGGAGGAACCTGTGTGATCTTGCTCATGCAAATAGGACAGAGGTCATGTAGGCTATTAACCATCTTTGGTGCTATATGTCAGAGCCTGGCATAGTACAGAGGTCACCTAAACTATGAACCAACTCCATTCCCAGCTTTCTGGGCAGAAAAGAGGCCAGCCCTGCATGTTTAACATTCCTGGTTTCCCTCAATGCTATCTGTGAGTGAAATGGACTTCATGACCCCAACAGGACCAAATGTCTTTCACCAAATTTTTTCTCTCTTCTTTCCCACCCTCCCCTGATGTCAGAGATAGAACCCAGAGCCTTGAGTGTGTGTGTTAGGCAAGTGTTCACCAATGGGAAATTTGACCAGCTTAATTAGTAGGTATATTTCTGTTTCAGGCCAATCTGAGGGAATAGCCATTGTTTAAAATAATAACAGAAACCTCACAAGACAAAACCAATAGTTAATATGCAAAACCAGTTCCTGTCTCAAACTGCTGGTAGTTGTTCTTTAGAAAAGGGAGTGCATTTAATACAGACAGGAAGGGCATGCTGGACAAAACCTTTACAGTAGTCACTCTGTGCCAGGCCTTTGACACTGTGCGAGGGTTGCCCGCAGGAAACATGGGAATGGCCAGAAGACTAGGCACTGTAGCAGACCCCTGCTCCAGCAGCTTCTTTCTCTCTCTTCTTTTTAAGAGCATTTCTTGGATTTGAAGTAAATGGGTCTTTTAGAATCGGCTGAGCCAGCCTTTCTCATTACAATTCAGCCCTGTGTATCAACAGAAGATTCATTCTTGGATCTTGGGAGATGGCTCAGTAGGTAAGAGCCATTACAATGCAAGCATGAAGACCTGTGTTCGGTTTCCCAGAACCCATGTACATGAGTAGTCTGTGATTTCAATGCTAGGGTATGGAGGAAGACACACAAAGATTCATTTCTGTTAACTAGTTATAGAAGTTAAAAAATCTTAAATGTCTTAAAGGTTAAGCTGAACATTTTTTAGATTGCTGAAGTGAAGCTTCAAACTTCACATTATTTCAGGTTTTACACAATGAGACTTGGTTTTGTAGACATCAAATTCTGTGTAGTCTTTTGCCTGAAATCTCATTGCAAAGAATATGGATGTTTAAGTTTCAATCTTGTTTCACTATTTGGCTAATGTACACCCCGAGCTAGTAGTTTACAACCAGGAATGATTCTGTACCTCCTGCTCCCCCACCCTCCCAACCCCAAGAAAGAGATGTGTGGCTACTTCTGGAGAATTTGTTTTCTTGTGATGGGGTGTTTCATGTATCCAGAGTAGTTACGTAGCCCAGGCTGACCATGAACTCATTACGATCCTGCCTCAGCCTTCCAAATTCTTCTTGAACACGTGTGGTTGTCTCAGCTGAGGGAAGCCAGGGATACTGGCATCTGGAGGCTAGAAGCTGAGGCCCCTGCTGAATAGTTTGCAGTGCACAGTGCACAGGACCACACCTCACAATTAACTGACCAGCCCACCTTATCAGCAGTTTGAGGTTAAAGAGATTTGTTCTATGCCAGGATCTTACATGCTGCACCTGTGAAAAAGTGCAGCTGGGCTGAGGAGGTTGACCAGTGGGTAAAGTGCTTGGCCTGCAGCCTTAAGGACCTGAGTTCAGTTCCCCAGACCATGGAAAAAGCTTAAGCAGAAGTTAAAGTGCTGGAGCGTCTCCGTTACCCCAGCAATGGGGGCATCAGAGACCGGAACATCTCCGGAACTTTTTGCAGGCTAGCCTAAGAGTTGATGAGTGAGGACCAGTGATTGAGACCTTATTTCAAAAAGGAAAGGTGACAAGCAGTCAAAGAACATACCAGATGTCAGTCTTGAACCTCCACTGGCACATGTACATACCCCCCCACACACACGTCTTGCCTAAGCAACATTAAGAAAATATTACCTGTTCACTGGGACCAACACAGGATGTCAATTTACTAACATGCTTTTAGCTGCTACCATTTTCCTCTCACAAACAGAATGGAAATGTGGCAATATTCACATGTAGAACTTGTAGAACATTTCTGCTCTTACCCTGAAGACATTTGCCTTTCCAAAGAAAAGAGAGGAGTGATTTTTAGCAGAACTCTACTGTGTAGCTCAAATTTTGCTGCAGGCTGAAGCTCTTTCCACTTCTTCAACTTTCATTGAAGGAGGTTTAATCTTCCCAGAAAGCTAGAACAACTTCTCTCAAGTTCAGAAAGTGAATCAAATTCTAAAACATATCTGATAGCCGACCAGCTGCCCAACGCCACATGATTTTCCTCATGTAAAGACCTTTTAGTCTAGTGGCTGGAAGTTTAGCTGCCATTAGTCACATGCCATAGTGAATTATGTAGGGCACAACTAAAGAAACGGAAATGTGCTAGCAGCTGGAAGCTAAGCTGCACTGGGCATTCTAGAGGCACTAGGAGTTGAGCTTTGTTGGTAAGCAGGCTCAGTGTGTACAAAGTGTTCTTTTGGAAAGGGCTTCTGCTTTTTCAGTAGAACCTGAACCACTGAGATTCTCTCTGTGCTGCTAACATGGTTCATCATTTAACTGCAGCTTCCCAGACAGTGGCCTTCTTTTCACTTGTTCCTAGCAAGGGAATGAATGAGTTTTCTCTAGCGTGAGAAGTAGAAAAAGTTAAGCAGTCAGATGTTCAATATGTTTCAATTCAATAGAAGACTAAACTAGCTAATCTTAATTCAAAAGTTTTTTTTCCACTTGAGTTGTGTGTTCCTGAGTTTTATTTAGTGAGGGTATCTCCATGCTTAGGAGCCTGCCACACAAAGCGTGTTAGCAGATGACTGTGTCTGTCTGAGTATCTTGACAGTCCTGCTTAATCTCTTGCTCACATTCAAAAGACTGGAGTCTGGTGTCCCTGACAAGCCACATAGGCTGCTGATGGCTGAGCTTTTGAAGCTGCCATTAAGCCCATCTGATGACAATGTGATGTGCCTGCTATTCTTCTAATCACCAGCCTTCAGTCACATCCTCTATCAATCGCCTCTGGTCAGGAGAAGAATCCTAATATGGAAAACCATGCTTGACTCGTCTTTTTTCTCTCAAGTACCTGGGGTATCAGAATTTAGAACTAGTGACTACATACCTCATTCATAATTAGCATCTAATTTTCCATAGGGGCAAGTCCAAGTTCCTGGAGTGTTTGTGTTTTTAAATTGTTTTGCCTATTGACTCTGAGCTGGTGTCAACGCCAAGGCTGATCAGTCCTTTTCAACTCTGGCTCAGTGTACAGGAGAAAAAGAGGATTGTTGCTGTTGATTTGTTTGTTTTGCTATGTTTCTTTCCCAATTATCCCGCACTACAATATCCTCTGGAATTAATTCTGGGAATGATTGAACAGGAAAAAAATTCTTAATTACCATGTTACATATTAACCTTCTCTGAGTAGACAAACAGCTAGGCCTTAATAATTTTATAGGCAAAAAGAAAGAAATTGTGGTCTTGGCTTCTGCAGCTGTGTTCCTTCCCCTCTGATCTGCAAAGTCCAAGGAGACTGTCATACTAAATCAGCAGCTGTTAGTGGTCTCCTGCTGTTCTTGGATGTTACTGAACTCACCTGTATTTCTATAATGGGTCCACTCATTTGGTATTTCAAAATTATTTCAACCTCTAAGCAGGATACCAAGTCGAAGAAGCAAGAATAGTCCAAAATAGCACAGGTTTTGCTTTTGGCCTCTTTAAGCTTTACCGTATTTGTGAGCTTGTGGGTGCTTGACAGGTAGCTATGCAGTCCTGATTCTGTAAGGATGAACATAGTAACGAGACTGGACCAGGAGGCCCTGCCTCGGACTGGGAACATGTAATTCTTGCTAACTTCACTGTCTTATGGCATAATATAACTTTGTCATTAGGAATTTTTTAAGTGCAAAGAGCTGTAATGTGGATTGTTAGATCAGTTGTTCTTGGTTTAAATGGGTTAAGGCCAGTGAAATGCAGGAAGGCCTCGGCCAAGTGCCTGAATTTCCCTAAGCCATGGAGGGTTAATCTACTGATGATCAGTAGCCCTCATCCAGAGGTGAACCACATCTCCGCATCTGCAGAGCAGTGTCAGCTGTCATTTGGTAATCCTTGGCTTGCTGCTGTGGGCAGCAGTGATGGTGTCTTCCAGAAATAACGTAAAAGTCAGCTTTGGAGAGTGAGTTCTGTGTTATTTCAGTACCTGATTGATAATAGTTGGAAATTTTCTTAACTTTATCTGCTTAGTATATGCCCCTCTGCCTTCTTAGTGAATTAGGAATCATTTGAGAGTTGGACCCTCTCATTGACCATATATATTATACCTATAACAGAAAACTTCACATGTCTTCTAAATAAATGAAAATTTTAAATGTTACACCCATTGGTAAAGTATAACTGAAAAGGAGTTTTGTTCAAAAGGCTGCAGGCCAATGCTTCTTAGCTTTCATAGTCAATATTCTGCACTTCTGTCAGGCTCTGTGGTAAAACCTGTGCTCCAGGAATCTGGATCACAAATGAGGAGCACCGTGGTAGGAATATTCTTATGGCAGAGATACTGAGATTCATATTTAAACTGGAATTGCTTTATACCTTCCCTCTTGTGACTATGGCCAATCAGTCTGCCAACAAACTGTGCAGTCCCAGGACCTAGACGACAGTGAGCACATGGACAAATTTCAAAGGCAACACTTACTGTCTAATAAAACCAATGTCTCCTTGTGATGTGCCCGTGGTTACCAGGCCCATAACCCTACTCAAGTGCTATGGGGCCGTAAGGTCAGCAGCTTTGGGCAGCCTAGTGGACGGATGGTGCAGAACTGGGCATCTGTTCCTGTTTGCAAAACTGGAGCAAGGTGTCCCTTGTCATGTCGTCCTGCTTCCCTGCCTCCCACATGTTGGCATACTCCCGCTTACCGGATCACAGCTGCTGCTGGTCGCTGCTAATCATGTTTGTCAGTTCTGAGATGACTAAGATTAAAAGTGCCATAACCTGCCAGATTAAATTAAGCTGCCTCTAAGACTGACTAGAAAGTACTGAACAAAACCCTGGATTACTGTTACTTGGGGGAGGGATAGTAGATGGGTATTTAGCAATCTTCATTGCATCTTTGTGTATTTTGCTGTACAAATGTTAACTATATGCATATTCTGCTTTGAATAATGATCTTAATATTTCTTAAGAAACAAGGGTGTTACTGACACTCCCTATAATCCATGTGTCTTCCCGACTGTGAAATGTCAGACTGTGTGTTTGGAGAAAGTTGATTAGGATCTCCAGACTGCTCAGTTAAAAAGCATTGCCTGCAGTCAGGTGTGGCACCACATACCTGTAACCACAAGACTTAGGAGGTGGAGGCAGAAAGAACAGAATTTTAAGGTTATCCTTGATTACAAAGGAAGTTCAAGGCCAGCCTGAGCCACAAGAGACCCTGTCTCAAATATTAACTCTGAAAAACTGAAAAACCCCCAAATCACTGAATTCTTAATTCTGTTTTTAATCCACTGTTTCAGGGTAAACACTGATCTGTTGTAGTCATATGATAGAATCAGTAGCCATGGTACCTAATGAGCATTTCAGGTTTGCCAGGGTAATGTGTACCACTGACTCACCAAGGCAACTTTATTGCGTTTTGTCCTTACTGTTTCCTGATGCCTGGGTGCTCCTCAGCTTTCCCTCGGCTAATGAGCTGGGAATGTTTGCAGGGGGCCTGACAGTAAGCAGAAACCACCTTTCATGACCAGAGGCCACCAACTAAGGCCTGCACGAGGCCAGCAGCTCTGACTCCTTTTTCTCAAGCTCACAGTGACTTGGACATGAGAAGTGCTAGTAAGGCCTTCGTGGGATTTTGTGATGCTTTATATATGTAGGCAGTATTCATTTTAAGAATATGCATGGGGCTGGAGAGATGGCTCAGAGGTTAAGAGCACTGACTGCTCATCCAGAGGTCCTGAGTTCAATTCCCAGCAACCACATGGTGGCTTCCAGCCATCTGTCATTAGATCTGGTGCCCTCTTCTGACGTGCAGGCATACATGCAGACAGAACACTGTATATATAATAAATAAATAAAATCTTAAAAAAGAATATTCATTAAATAATTGTTTTTAGCTTATTTACTTTTATTTTATGTTCATTGGTGTTTTGCCTGTAGGTATGAGAGAGTCAGATCTTGGAATTAAAGATAGTTGTGAGATGCATGTGGGTGCTGGGATTTGGGTTCTGGGTCCTTTGGAAGAGCAGTTAATGCCCTTAACCAATGAGTAGTCTCTGTGCCATAAATAGGGAGTAGACAGGCTGAGGATATAGCTCAGTGGTAGCATGCTTTCCCAACAAGCATAAAGTTCTGGCTTCTATCCCTAGGTCTGCCAACAAACAAACAAAACCAGTGCAGCAGACAAAGGTTTTCTAAAAATAAGAGCAAGTGCTTCTATTGTCTGGTGATACATTAGTAAAATAATTGTGAATTTCATTTGTAATTGTAACTTAGTTACCCATGTCAGAGAGACAATGAGATTGGATGGGTATGCCCTCAGAGAACAGAGAACATAGTTGGCAACATTCATGCTTTTAAATTGAATGGTGGATGTGTAGAGCTCTATTATTAATATGCTTTATCATCTACATGTATATATTTCTGTTCATAGTAAAAAGAATACAAAAAGAATCCTTTAAACGGTCATAAGATAATTCTCATTCCTGCCCCTTTGTATTGGTGTTTTTGCATTACAGAAACAAGAAAAAATGAGGGATAAACATTTATAGCACCAATCCTCTAATATAGTGTCTTGTTTTATTTTTATTCCTATATGTGTAGTTTATACCATAGTTAGAATCACAATGTATGCTATATGTGTCTTTATAATAGACAGTAGACTGATTGTCTTATGTTGATTTTAATAGCATAATAATAACTGTAAGTATTTAGTGGCTTAATTTACTCTCCCTCCACGGTCTGATGGTCTTTCAGCTCTTGAAGGTTCTTGCATTAATTCAGGAAATAGTTTTCCATATTTATACATTTGAGGGAATGATAGCGATAAGCAAAGAGCCCAAATCTCTGTCTTTATGGAATTTAGAATCAAAATGATCACGTTTATTTTTGTATTCTTCATTGTAATTACATTGACCCTTGTTAAACATTTATATTTTTGTAATTTATTCTGCATTATTTATGTTTTGAGTGAATTGTAGATTCACATGCTGCTGTAAGAGATAATAGAGTTCCTATAATCCCTCACCCATTTCCCTCAGTGGCAATATCCTATATAACTATGGCATAATTCTAAAATAAGAAATTAACATTTTACTTATGCACTGACTTGCATGCCTGTATAGATATGTCTCTATTATTACATATGTACTTTGTTGAGACCACTGTCACAGTCAAAAACAGAACAGGGCCTTCATGATACCCTTTAAAGTCACAGCTTCCTCTCTGCTGTCTTCTGTCCTTGGCAGCCACAAATATGTCCTCTGTGGTTTTGTCACTCTAAGGAACTTATATAAACAGAATCATGATGGTTTTTCACTCCACCCAGTTTTCTTGAGATGTTTCCAAATCCTATGTATCAGTAGTTTGCTCCTTTGTTCTATGGCATTTTATTTATGGACCTATTGAAAGACTTCTGGGGCTATTTCTTGTTCTGCCCCAGAGTAAATAGAGCTGCTATGAGCATTTCCTCCGTCTTTGGTTTGATGACTATGTGGAAAACAAAATAGTAAGACTGCAGACCCCTGTCCTTGGACATCAGTGTCTGGAATTCATTCTCTGGCTCAGGCAGACAGACATTAAATTCATAGCAATCCTTCTACCTTGGCTTCCCCAATTGGGGAACTGTAGGCAAAAGACTGGGATTCAAGGCAAAAGCTACCATGCCCTGCTTATTTATCTTTCAAATGAATGGCCATGACTTCACTTTCCAAGGAAGGCGTTTGGTCCCTAAGGCTGAATAGGTACTTTACTACTTCGTGGCTAACCTTAGCAACAATCATGACTGGCTACTGCTTGTCCAGAGACCAGGTTAGTAACACACACCCCGATGGGTTGTCACCTTGCTGGCTAAAGGCTGTTACAGTTATACAGCAAAATACCTGCTCAGCCCTTGGGGTTCCTGGATGGGCTTCATGCCTTTGTTGTAAAGTGAGGGAGGCCACTCTTTCACAAGGGAAATCACCCAGGAATGGTGAGCCAGAAGTTGGGGGCCCAGAAGACAGCTCCGTACTCCAGCTTGCCAGCTTTTGCTCTCTTTCCTTTAATCTTAGTGGAGAAGTCTAAAATCTCATCTGAAAACTGATGTGCTGTGATTCTTCTGGTTCCATCCACCATCCCAGAACCCCTTTCACGTAGACCACTTCCATGTCTTCCTGTAGCCTCATGTTCCTGCGTCTGTGCTGAGTGCGAGCTGTTTATGCCCTGTCCTGCTCTCCCTCTGCTGCTCGTCTCTCCTGCATTTGTCGTCAAGTACTCTACAGTAGACCGCAGGTCTTAGCTCAAGCCCAGCTTCCCTATGGAGCCCTTCTCTGAGCCATGCCCATGTATCCTTATAACATCTGTCCTTTTTTCTTTTCTGCCCTTACTCCCATCTGCGATCATTTTTGTTAACTTTGACTTGCTAGTATAAGCATCTGTTACTCTACCACAGACCCTTCTGAAGATAATGACTATGTGTCTTATTCACATTGACTCAATAGTATCTGGTACAATGTGTAACATAGTAGCTGTTTCTTAAGTATGTGTCAAAAGTAAATCAGAAAATAGCTGTTTACCCCCAAAATGTCCTAAAGGATATGGCTCAGAATTTATTATTAAATTAAACAATAAATTTAAAACAGAATTTGTATCTATTTTAATGTTTCCATGTGTTCCTATAAAATCTCTGAACTGCCTTGGAAGTTTATAAATTGTAATTCCTTTTTGTTTGTTTGTTTTCTTTCAGGTGGGGACCAGGGCCTACTGAATACATATTTTAGTGGCTGGGCAACAACAGATATCAGGAAACACTTGCCATTTGTGTATAATCTGAGCAGCATTTCAATATACTCCTACCTCCCGGCATTTAAAGCGTAAGTGCTGTTGGTTATGGTGAGGGCAGGGGAGTGGACTGTCGCTCCGTTTCTTTTTGTGGAAAGTAATAGTTGGGTGCTTTGAGGAAAGCTTGCTCTTGTAAGAAACATCGCTGCAGTTTTGAGAGGTTTGATATTATCCACTAATCTATAC
The DNA here is from genome assembly GCF_017639785.1 of Mesocricetus auratus. Classification (NCBI taxonomy): domain Eukaryota; kingdom Metazoa; phylum Chordata; class Mammalia; order Rodentia; family Cricetidae; genus Mesocricetus; species Mesocricetus auratus. The sequence continues at coordinate 41,789,924 of NW_024429195.1, forward strand.
TTGAAGCAGCCCCGAGACATTTTACTGCCTTCTGGAACAGGGTTCCTCTCTATTTTGAGTTGGAACACAGAACATGGAGTCCCCAGACAAGGTGCAAACTCACTCTCTGCACAGCACTAGCTGCTGAGTTATCTCTCTCCGCCCCACCCTCCCCTCCCACTCCTCCTCCTTCACAAACAGGATGCTCACAGTTCTCTCCATGGTTTTCGTGGGGACTTAGAACCGGCAGCAGTGTGCTGTTGTCGTTGAGAGGGGGTCTTTGCACCTGACTGCCCTCAGCTCCCATCCTTAAATTGCCACTTAGCAGTTACTGATACTGGGCTAGAGCCTGAGCTGTTCTGCCCTGGTATCTTCATGGAGTTACTGTGAGCATTGAGAACTAACCATTGGGAGTCTGGCCTGCACTGCACACCAAATGAAAGATCCTTCGTGCTGCCTCATTGTAGTGTTTATCAAACTGTGAAGGCCGGAGACATGTTCTTTAGCTTCTGACTCATCTGTGTTGAACTGAGAAGATGATTCAGACTTCTTGAGCAGGGGCCTAGCTGGCAGGGTAATGTTGAGGCATAGTGAGGCCCTTTTGGGAGCTAAGGCAGTCTCTCTCATCCCTATGTGGCATGGATTTTCCTGAGTGAGCAGGACAAAGGGGCTTTGTCTCATTATCCAGTCTTCTCTGTACATCTTACACCCAGTAATGAGCATGTCTGAATTTTGTGGCAGGAATGTTTCCTTTTCAGTGCTGTTTTTGGGCAGACTCTGTGACCATCCCCAGATAAGGATTGTAAGTATTTTGTGCTTTCCCTCACTCTTTCTGTGGCATATCTCTGGCAAGCTCTCAGTTCTTTCCTCCTTCTACAGTAAGGCAGGCAGTTTTAAACACACCACTATTCTGAGTAAAGCAAATAGAATAGGATTGCCATCACCAAGAACATAATGTTATTTTCACTCCTCAGTCCTTTGGCTTGTAAAATACAAGCTCTGTTGTAAGCAGTTGTAGACCTGGTTTATTTTAATCCTTACTGACTCATAACTAGTCCTGCTCTTTGAGCAGTTTCCTACAGACACCATAATTTGGCCCCATAGAGCTGAATTTGTCTATAGTGGAGCAGTTGCTATAATCCAAATGGTGAAATGAATGTAACAAATGAGAGCAAAGATTTTAATGGCACAATCAGTGCTCTGGGTTTGGCAGTGAGCTGCTGTTTTGGAATGAGTGTCATGAGCAGGCGTGAATCTGACATCATCCATTTAGCTCCAGTTCCTGAACAGGATGAACTTAGTGTTCATGAAACTTCCCTGAGGCTTAGTCTAATCTGCTTTCCATCTTACTTGCCAATACCAGACACATCCTACCTTTCTGGAACAGCTTGGTTTGTTGAGTTTCTTTTGTTTACACAGAAGCAGGGAGATCAGCCTTAGTGCTGGGGAAGAAGAAGGACTTCTTTGCTAGAGCTTTGGTCCATATCTCCCAAGAACCCCACTGTTTCATGTGCTCTAAGTGAATTTCCCAGACAAAGTTGGAGATCGAAATGGTCATAATGGCCAGGATGGTTTCATCTTCCTGGTGCAGTGGATGATGTTGGCTCTGGCACTATTCTTGATTTTTTTGCCGTTTCTATAGAGAGCATCGCACATTAAGGAAATTGAGATCAGTCATCCATCCAATGGTCAGCTTGCAGGCTGACAGGAGTTTATGCTACCCTAGGGTAGCATACCCTCAGTGGGGCCAGCTCTTTCCATGATATGACTGCTCAAAATCAGACCTTATCTCCTCCAACTGCTGTCTGGTTAAGAATGCTGAAACCATATTCAGGAGCTCATTTTCCCTTCCCCTGACAGAAAATGTTTTTGGTTTTCTTCCAGACACCTAGCTTTATAGACATTTCCCTCTATTTCTTTACACTGGGAAAAGGATACCAAGATGTAGGTAGTTCCATTTGTTTTGTGTTTTAAGTTGATATATCAATTTAAATCAATTTTTAGACTGGATTAGCCTATCATAAATACTTAGGCTACCATAGCTTTCTACAGAAAGGCCTGTAAATTTGTAGCCCACATTGGTGGCCTTCAAGGCTGAGTAGCTCTAGTACATGATGCCTTCCATGGGGGACCCTGGGTAATGGCAGATAAGAGAGTCTAAGGAATTATTTAAAGCAAGGAACTTCACTGGAAAGAATGGAGACTTTGTCTCAAAACCACATAGCCATTTGCTAAGATGTCTCCAAAGCCTTTAGTTTTTCCCAAGTGTTGGGCACCCATGTGCACGCACACACACACACACACACACACACACATATGCATGCACACTTCACAGGTGTGTGTGCGCATGCACACACATACACACACACACACTTTTAAAATGTGTACTATTACATATAGTTTCAACTCAGATGACCTCCTGGGAATGAACATGTATTTGAGCCATGGAATAATAAGTTTAATGCCTTTCTGCATATCATCTGGTTAGAACAAAACAAAGAAAAATAACTTAGTAGTTTTATCACCTTCTGTACTACTCAAACATAGTTTCTGAAAACCAAAAGTAGCATATTTTATAAGATCCACTTTAGCATAATTGGAGAACAAAAATGTTTTGTTTAGTTATTTAAAGTCAATTTTAGTGCATACATTGAGAAACAATTTGTAAATGTGTTTCTGGGTAAAATATTGTTAATTTGTTATGCTTAGCATAATGTTTGGGGTAGAATTGGCTTTTAATTATAGCTTGTAAATAATATACACAATATACACATATATATGTATATATATAATTTGAATTCCTTGGTGCATGTGTGTGTGCATGGGTTTAAAACCTGTTTTCTCCAATGAGAAAGTCTTATCTCATGCCTATAGTAGAGACTTTGATTTGAGTATAGTACTGGGAAAAATATCATTAATATTTTGAAAGTCACTGTGTTACTGCCATTTAGATTTCCTTTTAATCCCTTAACTGATAGCTCTTTAGGTTATCATTCTCTATAAAACATGCCTAAAGCAAAGGTATAGGATCATCTAATATTGCTTTAGACTACTGCAGAGATTATTAATCAATTGGTTGACTACAAAGTCTAATCTATAAATAATTTTCATATAAATATTTTCACTTTCTCTTTTTACTTGAGTTCAAATATGATTTGAGATATAGTGAAAAACAATATTTTTTCTACTTCTTTAATTCTCTGAGGTTTTTCATATATATGTTTCTTTTTAAAGATTTAGATTAGGATTGTCAAGTTTTGGTATGACTAAGTCTGCATCAGACATATTTTAAATCATATTTTTCTGAAAGAAATGGACCCTTTAGTGTCTGAAATTCTATGCTCTTGTGTTTCTGGCTGAATGTATTTCTAATGTCCCTAGAACACCTTTGTCTTGGGCTAACCCCATGGCTGTTTTCACCAAAACTGTAACATTCTCTGTTTCTTTTTACATTCCCACATCTTTACCTACAATCCTAAAATGTGTTACTTGGGTCACTTCTCCAGCTGTTTATTGGTGATCCTGGAACCTATACATTGTGTGTATGTACACCAACCTAACCCATTTGACAGCAGAGTAAGTGTGCAGAGCTTCTTGACATGTGCTGAGTCTGAAGAACCAAGTGGTGGCTACAGATCCCTTGATCCTCTTTTCTGGGTATTGGTAATACCTGTTGGACTTCAGGAGTCCCAATACTCAATGTGACCTAATCTCTAAGCATTTATCTCTTTTGGGTGTTCTGTCCCTGATCTTACTGCTGCGTGCTCTGCTACCACCTGAGTCTTCATCAACAAGGAGAAAGTTTCCATATCAGCACCAACTCAGCCTTTACTCGTTAGGTTTTGTTTGTTGTATTTTGTTTTAATGCTATTGCTCTTGACAGCAAGCATCAGGATCTTGTGCAGTTAGGCAAACACTCTTGCTATGCCACACTCTTTAGGCTCCCAAGCCAGCTTGGAGAGGCATTCTGGTGATAGGCAAACAGGAGTGGAAGGAGTGAGATCCCACAGGCGGAACCTTAATTGAAAGTTGACATCTGAATTAGAGAGGGGCGCACGGAAGGAAAAAAAGGAGATTAAATAGAAGATAAGCCTTCCTCACAGATCTTAAACTCTCATGCTATATACTTCATTTTGTCCCATATGTATCTTTTATTTGTACTATGCAGAATTTTTATTAAATTCTGTTGTCATTATTTAAAAAGTAGGGGTTGACTCGGCACCACAATATAAAAATTAAGGAACTTCACATAAAACCTGTGCTTCAAGCTTCCTCTGAAAAATCAAGTATCTGATGGGATGTGTCAGATATTATCATTGGAGTCTGTAGAATGTAAATGTTCCATTTTATAAAGTAGGAAGTTCTTTGGGGATAGGTGGTGGAGATATGAAGTTTGGAGTGGTGTATTATCTTAGTGAAACTGTAGAATAGATAAACAGATTTAAAAGGATTCCCCTAACCTTGAAGGAGATATTTATACTACCCCTTTAAGGCTCATGGAACATCGCAAAAGAAGGGATGGAAGGAATGTAAGCACTGGGAAATAGGAAGAAAGGTTATGCAATGCCAGCATCTAGATGTGACACAGCCACTGTATTCATGAATTCGCAGCCGCTGTGCTTTCTTACATTGGGCCTACACAATATAGGCCCTGTCGAGTGCCATCCAGGGACAGGGAAAAGGCTGCTCGGGCCTTACCTCTTAGTGCTGAACTATTGGCTACTGAGAGATTCTGGAAGGAGTAGTGATCATCTTTAGGTGTGCACAAATTCTGAACTGACCAGAATCCAGTAAATAGGATAGCTCAAAACCATAGTCACAAAGATGGCCCCATCAAACTCAGTGGGTTGCCCACAAATATAACAAAAGCCATGAGCGTGGCCAATTCGTAAAGAAGGCAGAATGTACAGGGGTGGGGGGGAATAAGAGACAGTAGGGGTGAGAGCAATCAGAAGGCCATATGTGTGTCTATTGCCAAAAATAAATTTAATCGTAAACAAATCAGACATTCAGGAGATAGGTCTGAATGAGACAAAACTATTAGAGCTGTCAGCACACAAAATGCTTATAGCCACAGCATAAAATGATGCAGCCAAATGAACTGGTAATTGGTAGAAGAATCATGAACACTGAGCCCTAGGAGAAGGGGTAAGAGAGCAGAAGGGTACAAGAAGAACAGCCAGGAAGTAGTGGTAGCGTAGAAAGTTGACAATGAATGTTTCCAGGAGAAAGGAACACTCCATCTGTCTGACGTGCTGTTGTGGATAAAATGAGAATTTAGAAAAAGTGCCGATCATACAATGTCAATGTCATTGTGACTTCAGCAAGTGTATATGCAGTAGACTGGTGGAGGAGAGATCCTAGCTGAAGCGAGTCTGAGAGAATGGACATGGCCTTCCTAGATAACTGCTTCAAAGAGGAACATGGCAGCTGAGTGGGGTAGTATTATAGTGATATTTTGTAGACAGCAGGTAGTACAAGGTATTCCTAGCAATACGAACGGCATGTGGAGAGATGTCATTAAGAAAGCAGGGAACTGAGAAGAGAGCTGGGCGTGATGTCTTTGAGCAGATGAAAAGGAAGGGATCTAGTGTACACATGGGGAGGTGTGCTCAGAGGGGAGCCAGGACACTTCAGCCTCAGCACAGGAGGGAAGGGTGTGTGTGTGTGTGTGTGTGTGTGTGTGTGTGTGTATGGATGTTGGCAGGTAGGTACTCGCTCTGGTTGGATGCATGAATGTACAGTCAGCTGGTAGAGGCAGAGAAGGACATGCTGTCCCAGGCATCTTCCTCTTGACTTTCTGAGATTTTATGGAGAAATGCTGGCCTCAGGCAATGTAGCTGACAACGTTCAATCAGAGCTATGTAGTCTGCACTGAGTGCTGATGTTTTGGCTTCCAGGACACTATGGAGAGGGTTCAGTTGCAGAGCAAGGAAAAACTGAATATGTCATATTGTTTGTATCTGTGTCTGAATATGGAACAAGAATTCTTCTGTGTTTCACACTGCTACTTCACTTAGTGTATCATTCCTCCTCAGGATTAACCTATGGGGGAATATTAAGCTACACAGGGTAGGGATATCATATGATATTTTATTAGGGAGAAGTCACTTACATGAGAAGCCGAGAACCTAAGGTCAGTGCTCCGCTGCTCTCTGAGACCTGATCAGAACCCCAAGAGACAGTGCGTCTCTTCCCCTTAGCTCTTATCCCCCTGTACCTTCTATGTACCTGTGACCACGCCCAAATGGGTGTGGTCAGCGCTACAGGTATGTATCTCTCCCTACATTAACCATTTAAGTATACCTCGTGGACAGTTGAGTTGCTGCCTTTTTTAAAGACTTGTACTAGGTCAAGCAGGCCCTGAACTCACTGTGTAGCCCGCGCTGGCCTCATACTTTTAACAGTCCTCTTACCTCAGCTCCTCACTCCAAGTGCTGAGATGCCAGGCATGAGCCATGCCAGGCTCCTGACTTAGACTGTGGATGGGGTAGAGAAGTGCATTTTGGTGAGAGGGGAGGTATTCATCACTCGTAGGAAGAGAGAGCTGTTGTACAGCTGTCCCACACGTGCGAATCTGAGCAGGCATGTGAATGAGTGGTGATGACACAGAGCATGAGCCATTTTGGAGTGGGCAAGCGAATATCTGGTATCTTTGGCATGTTTCTAGTGGAGAACCATGCAAGTGCTGCTTTTTCTTTCTTAGTATCTCATAGAACGTTGTATATAAAAAGTTGGCTGATAAATTTGCTTCTGGGTGTACCTGCCCTCCTAGATTAGTCCCTTTCTGTTCCAAACAGGTCTGTAGCCTCATCTGTGTTACCAACCACTGAAATAGCCATATATTGTCCATCTGATCTTTTGGTAACATCAGGTCACAGGGATTATTTCAGCAGCTAACATAAGCACTATTGTTGCTGGCTTGGGTTCAAACTATGTCTTGTGATCTGGATGACTCTTTAGAGATTCTATCAAGTTAAAATTAGAATACTTATTTTAAGAAATGTATGAAAGCTGACACAAATCCCCTTACTGGGTCAGAATAAATTGCTCTTGATAATTTATAGACAATTGTACCAAACTTCTTTTTTAAATTCCTGGGTGGTGATTTTGTGGATAAACCCAGGGTATGTCAGGAAACCTCCACATTATACTTGTCATAAGCTGGAGTGAACTGAGTGTTATGTTCTCACGGCCACACACCCTTCCCAGCCACTGGTTATTTTGCTTTCTGCCAGGTGGTTTACATTCTATTCACTTACTGACGCTGGTGGGGAAAATATGAAGCTGAGATAACCCTGAGTTGCCTGGTTATAAACTCTGTGCCCACATTTGTATTTATGCTGAAATTATCAGTTCATTTATTTTGTTTACATGCTTCCAGTCCAAAGGATTAAGGCCAGAACTACATGCATGCCAGGCAGGTACACTACTGAATGAAATTCCCATACCGATAGTCTCAAAAGACTGAAAATACTTTCGTTTTCTTACGTCCATATTTTAAATTCATTTTTATATGATTCTTTTGGTTTTTTATAAATAACTGAAGGATGGGAAATGGTTTTTAAGTCATCCCCTTGTGACCATAATGTACATGTGAAAAATTATCTGAAACTTTTATCTAGATTAATTGAAACCTTGGATACAAAACCCATACCAGTGTTTGAGACTGTTTGCTCATTATTTTTGTCTACAAAACTGTCAGATAAATCCTTTAGCCTCCTTGGCTATTCTGCTATGCAGCTGGCACACTGTAATATAGGTGAAGGATCACTTACACGTTTGTGGCCAGTGTGGGATGCAGACATTACTCTTCATACCAAGATAGTTATTCCTACATGATTTCCAAGAGCGTTCTTTGCTGCGACCACCTTACATGAAACTGCCAAGTTTGTTTTCGTTTCCATTCCTGAGCTGCAGTTTGTTTTCCACTCTGCATTGCTTCCCACCTCTCTACCTCCATCACACTTCAGGAGCTCCTGGACCGGACCAGACCACCTGTCTTTAGTGACCAACACAGGCTCCATCTCTAACATGTTTTCTTTCTCTTGCTCTCCACTGCTACCCATTTCTATAATTGCTATGTATGTGGCAGTTCATCCAACTACTAAAGCATGCAAGAGTCCTTATCCTTTACTACACAGGAATAAGGCTGGCTACAGCTCAGCCGAAGCCACAGGCAGAAGTCACTGCCTGCTTTCTGTGAGGCCTTGCATCATTCTCCCTTCTTCCATGCCCTTTTCTGTCTGCTTCTGCACTCCTCAGTCTTCAGTAACTATTGTCTTCTTTTGAATAATCTGCCCCAATTGGCATTTAAGGAAAGCTACTCAAATCTTACATTTTGTTTTATTTTGTTTTGTTGCAGAAATCTGGGATCATTTGTGCCAAGTTATTTTCCAGAGTCCTAATCATTTTCTTGTCAGGACAGAAAGGGCAATTGCACCCTCACCTCAGACTCCTTAGAGCAATGGTTCTCAATCTGTGTGTCAAGACACCCTTGGAGGTTGAAGGGTTGCATAACAGATATCCCGCATATCAGATATTTATGTTACAATTCGTAACAGTAACAAAATTACAACTGTGAAGCAGTAATGAAAATAATTTTATGGTTGGGGATCACAACAACATGAGGAACTGGATTAAATGGTCTCAGCATTAAAAAGGTTAAGAAGTACTACCTTAGAATTTAAGCATCTATTTCCAACAAACTTAGGAATTTATGAATGCTTTGTTTATATAAAACAAGGCCATCCACTGGTTTAGTGTTTTTTTTTTTCTGTTAGAGAAGAATAAGTAAAGACATTTTGAAGGAAGAGGATCCTTTCTTTACTACAAAAGATAGTAGGCTAATGAGTAATGGAAACATGGAATCATGAATGTGGAGCCCAAGGCCTGGGCCACAGTGAAAGGCAGGCCTATGGCTATCTCCAAATACCATTGCTGTTGACATTTAAGAGGAAGACCATGAGTCCCAACATGAATCCAGGAGGTTGTGGAGAGGACCTGAAACTGAGATGCACATTCCTGCCCACAGCAGAGGTCTAGACAGTCTGGGAGGATGGTTGGATCATTCTGTCCTTTTCCCACACACAGCTCAGAGTCCCAGTTTATAGACTGAGATACAGGAGAGCAGCTGGGGAGGCCTTAGATGACTGATGCCTAGCACAATCTATAAGTGGGTCACTATGGACCTAAGATACACTATCCACTTCTTGTTCCTTTTTTTTTTTTCTTCCCAGACTTTATCCTTCTAAGAACAGTCATCAGGCTATTGGTGCTAAGTAATTTCCCTACTGATTACTATTATTGCAGAATCCTTGACTACACTTTACACATTCCTGTTTCTGCTTAGATTGGCTGACCACAGGTGGACAAACAGTGCCCTATAATCCTGGGAGTCTTGTAGAATAACTGGTCCTGGAAAAAAAATCATTGGCTCTGCGGTCAATTGGCCTGGATTAATCACAGCCTGTTCAGTCCCCAGCCATGCAATTGATCCTTGACAATTTCTTTAACTTCAAGCCTTGGTTTCATTATCTAGTTGTCTTGGAAATTAAATGAGGTACATAATGCAAATGCTAAACAGATTTTAGCATATGTACTTCAAAAATGTTTCGCTGACTCTTGGTAGCTTACATCTGTGAACTGTGAGACAAGTAGGCTAGAAAAGATAGTTACTACCTGATGTTTCAGTATATTTTAAGTATCTTTGCTACCATGCTAGAACAGTGTAGCATTTATATGAGGTACAGGCTAATGAAAATGTAAATATTAGTATGTAGGTTGAGTTTTAATGGCTGGCTAAATCAGGGAAATAAAATAAGTGCTGTGGCTTCAAGCAGAGAAGTTACATCAGCGGTGTTAAGTTATGAGACCTATGCTTCCTTGTATGCATTTTCTTGTTAAGTTATGAGACCTATGCTTCCTTGTATGCATTTTCTTGTTAAGTTATGAGACCTATGCTTCCTTGTATGCATTTTCTTGTTAAGTTATGAGACCTATGCTTCCTTGTATGCATTTTCTTGTTAAGTTATGAGACCTATGCTTCCTTGTATTCATTTTCTTGTTAAGTTATGAGACCTATGCTTCCTTGTATTCATTTTCTTGTTAAGTTATGAGACCTATGCTTCCTTGTATGCATTTTCTTGTTAAGTTATGAGACCTATGCTTCCTTGTATGCATTTTCTTGTTAAGTTATGAGACCTATGCTTCCTTGTATGCATTTTCTTGTTAAGTTATGAGACCTATGCTTCCTTGTATGCATTTTCTTGTTAAGTTATGAGACCTATGCTTCCTTGTATGCATTTTCTTGTTAAGTTATGAGACCTATGCTTCCTTGTATGCATTTTCTTGCATGGTTCTAGTGCTTGGGTAAGACTATGGCTGTCACCACCAATGCAACACTCAAACACACGTACACAGATATCAGATCTCTGAGACAGAATCCCTCACCATCAACGAAACATTTGCAATGATTACTTGAATCCTGCCTATCTTTCTCAGGCATTGTTCCATCCTGACTTCCTGCATAAAACCCACCTGTACAGACTTGAAATTCCCATAGCCCTTAATGATAGGGTGGCCCTGCCCTGACTTGCTTGCTTACACTGATTATTTTTATGTGACCCATCTTCATGCATGGACAGAAGCTTCCTGTGGACACACACCAAACACAGTGCCTGAGATACAGTTACTTAGGACCTAGGATTTCTATGTTTATGTGTAGAGAGTGGGGAGGATGATGAGATGGAGAGAAAGGGAGGAAAGAAAAAGTCCTATGTATAAAATAAAGAGTTTGGGATATCATGCATCTGTTTTCAAAAGAAACATGAGGTAGATTAAGCAAACCTGGAGGAGGAGCTTTCTTTATCACCCTTCACTTTTCTTCCATGATCACAGGACAGTTAAACTCTAGCCTTAGACGAAACTGTCCATCTCTGCCATTTAATAGCTATATGACCTTGAATAAATCAGTCCCTTTTAGCTTCATTAATTGAAGCCTACCAAATAGGATTATTATTCCCAACCATGCCCTTATAAATCCTGGGCACGTCCCAGGCAATACAGAATATAATTGGGAGGTAGGAAATGTTGCCCAAAAGGTTCACGTTATTTTGGCTGTACATCTCATTCAAATATGTTGGATACATATAGGATAAATGCACTAACTTTTAAACCCAGTACAAAACTTGTACCCCAGTTTCTGCCCATTATGGCACATGGTTGTCTCAACAGATGCTCAGCTGACACCTGCCATCTAACTGCTGAAATTTAGTAAAGATACTTGGATGCCATCTCTATAAACTTGAAGTTACAACCTACTGTCTTGAACCTCTGCCCTCCAACAATGACTGTAGTGCCCCGTTTTCCTCTGAATTTCCAGGCACTCAGGTTCCCATTTAACTTGTGATGCTTCTTGTACTTGCCCTTATTTTATTTTAACTTTGAGACAGCTTCTCACTGAGTAATTTAGTCTGGGCTTGAACTCACTGCATAGCATAAGTAGACCCTGAATTCCAAATCCTTCTGCCTTGTTCTCTCAGGCAGCCAGGACTACCTCCTTATACAAATCAGCCCAGCTAGTTGCTGAGATTCATCACCACTTTTTTTATGCTTCTCAGCCATGAAATCCTAGCTGTTCTTTTATTAAAATTAGTTATTCATTTTATTTGTATTTGGACAGCATGTATGTATGGGCATCAGATCCCCTGAAACTATAGTTAAAGATGGTTGTGAACTACCACATGAGTGCTGGGAATTGAACCCAGGTCCTCTGCAAGAGCAACAAGTGTTCTTAACTACTGAGTCATCTTGCCAGACCCTATGGTCTGTTTTTAAATTCACAGATTTCCTTCAAGCCAATAAAGGACCAGGCTTAGCTCTTATGCCTTTAAAGGTACCATTTGTTGTGAAATTTGGTATACATTTCAAAAAAATTACATGTCAAAAATGTGCAGTGTGATGCTGGAGATATGGCTCAGCTGGTGAAGTGTCTGCTGTGCAAGCAATCTGGCATGTGTTTGAATCTCCAGCACCCACATAAAAAGCCAGGTATGGGCATCTGGAACCACAGTGCTGGGGTTACAGCCCAACTGTCTCAAGAGCCAAGGAAAGCAATTATGAAAGATACTGAATGTTGCCTTCTGCACACAGATGCACGCATATGTACCCATCACTTCATATATATAACATATAAGCTGGAGTGGGCTTTAATTTTACCTTTTGTGCCTATGTGTGTGTGGGTAGGTAGGTTTGTACAAGTGAGTGCAGTGACCTCAGAAGCCAGAAGAGGCACTAGGCCCCATGAAACTGTGGTGGTTGTAGGTTACCCAGTGTGGGTGAAAACTGAACTCTGATCCTCTGCAAGAGTAGTACATCTTTTAACCTCTAAGCCATCTCTCCAGCCCTAACCTGCAGGGTTTTAAAATATCCATCCCTCAAGAAACATCACAACATAGTAGGGTGACTTTAGATAATAATGTACTATATATTTTTCAAATGCTAGAAAAAGTTTCTAAAGTTTTCACCAAAAGGATACAATACTTCAGTAAATGTAGGAGTACACTGATCTAACTATGCAACATGTACATATATCAAAACACTGCATTACTGTATAAGCAAGTATTTACTACTTAATGTCTTGGTGGATCAGAAGAGATACGATACCTTTCATCCATTCCTAGTTGAAATTGGAGCCAGGCCAAAGATTTTGCAAAGATAACCTTTGTTTCCAGTATTCTGTAACCAGCAGGCTACAGACAACATGGTTCTGCTGGCAGGAGTTTTTTTTTTTTTTTTTTTTACTTTTCAGAGAGGGTAAACATAAACAATCAAACTCTATCTTCCATTTACCAAATCAAATAATATGAGCATGTTTAGTACTAGGTAAGAAGTGCACCCTCTCTGTGGAGGAAGGAGAGAATGCACATTTACTGTTCAATAACTTCACCTAACATGGATATGGACTACTTCTAGTTTCACTACAAGCAATGCAGTTGTGACATTGTGATGTCTGCTACTACACAAATACATCTTTTTAGGATGTGTGCCTAAGAGCTTAACTCCTGGGAGGAAGAACATGAGCATTAACAAAGTGTCTCCCATTGTTACAGTGGAGTAGTTTTCTTTCCAACTCCTATTACAGGATGGAAGGAAGGTGTACAACTGAGGCTACACACAGAAAATGATGCTAATACTCTGTTACTGCTCAGAATTTACTCACCCTTTCTACCCGTTCATTTGGCAGGTTTGGTGCAAATGCCAAAGTTGTGCACTTCTTGGGACAAATCAAGCCATGGAATTACACGTACAGTCCCCAAACAAAAAGTGTCAAATGTGAATCTCAAGACCCAACTGTGAGTCACCCAGAGTTTCTGAACCTGTGGTGGGACATCTTCACCACCAGTGTTTTACCCCTGCTTCAACAACAAGGCCTTGACAAAGATGCCTGTTCCTCTCTAACGATGGTAGGTTCCGTTTGTTCTCACTTTTGTTTCAGGAAATTCAGTGCTGTACTTTTAAAATTTGATATATCAAGAGAATTCAGAAATTCGTGTAGCATTTTAAATAGATATAGGACTATGTGGGGAGAGATATGGTCATCTTAGAGCTGGGAAATGATAAGCACCTAAAAGCAAAAGGAGATTGTGTGGCAAATTTTAATAATGTTTTTGGAATTCTTCTATACATCCATACATTGTAACTATAGAATTCTTGACCCATTGGTCATAAAAATGATGCTTAGATGATTCCTAATATTGTAAATCTATACAAAGAAAGAGTGCCTAGGCTAGGCATGTAGCCTAGTAAGGTATGTTTACATGTATGTGAAAGCCCTACCTTCCATCTCCAGCACTGGGTGGGAGAGGTGGGAAGAATGCCATATACGGCATAGAAACCTCAAACATTTAAATATATCTTTTATTTGCCTCTGTTTAAAAAAATAAACTTCATGTGAAAATTACAATAATAGGAATACACAATAAATAGTAAATACTGTAGGAATATTCTGATTTCCTATTTTATTCTCCTAAGATCTTGAAATGATCCCTTTGTGGGAGCGACATGACACTGTAAATTGTATAATAACAACCTTCATTAGCATGTTTTCTGATTTTAAAGGTACTTTTCTGAGGTTTGTTCTTCATGGTGAATTGGAAGAAGATGAAGAATATTATTTTACATATTAAGATAAAAAAAAACCCATGAGTAAATGATGAGGTAGTATCCAATATAGGCATGAAAAAGGGAGAAATAAATAGCATATTCTTATTCAGTACTGTGTCATGATACCTATTCACAGCAGTGGCTAGCAACATTGTAAGTTCTTCACTGCTTAGTACAATTAGCCCATTCAACTAAGTAGTTATTCTTAATAACCCCTCTTTGTAGATGAATAAGGCTTAGGGAGGTCATGGAATGTTACTCATACAAAAGGTTACATTAAAAATTAGGACTCAAACTCATGTCTGAAAGACTATAATCTTTATGAAAATTTATCTCTAGAGCCAATAAGTATGTATAGCATTTGATGGCAGAAAAAGGGAGAATTTTTTTGGTAAGCGACCATGTCTTTAACACTTGTGTTGCAAGCAGAAGGCAAAGGCATGGCTGACCTTATGTTCTTGCTTTGCCTGCACTCTGACGTTGCTCTGTACCTAAACAACTTGTAGCTTCAGAATATTTACATACATGAATTAACGGTTGTTCACATGTCAGTAAAAACCCTATACCTAAACTCCTTGGCGTTTAAGTACATTTAAATACTTATCTATAATTTTAGAGCAAAACCCTTTACTTAAACTCTTGAGAATTTCTGTATACTTACACACAGTTATAACATCTATGCCAGTAAACTAAGTATAGAAAAATTGTTCCACCCTTTTTTTCTGCTAAAAGCATTGCCTATTTTATCAATTCTTCTTCTAGTAAGATTTCTAGTACTTATGCAGCTTAGAGTTTTTGAATGGCTGTACAGGTTGTCTTTTAAGGTACACTTAGTTGACTGTCTAGCCATATGCAATGAGATTCAAACTTAAGGTAGAGTAGATTTGTTGCATGTCCCATTCTTTCCAATACACAAGAGCTGAGGATTTAAAGCCAAGAAAAGGTGAAGATGGGAAACAAAAACAGTTGTCTAAAACCAAGCACATTATCAGAAGCTGCAAGAATAGATGCTACTTGCAATCCAAATGAAAGCTTGAACAGGAAAGTTTGGTACCTTCTCAAACCACTTAGCTTTCCTTCATAAAAACAATGACTTGAGTGTGCAAGTGTATCTCCCTGGGTAAGTTCTTTGTGAAGCACAGTATCTGAGGAATCATTTTGTTTAAGTTCTCAACCTTTCCAAGCCCACATGGATCAAGAATTTATCATAAGATTTGTGTTCCCTTGTCCGTCCATCTTACACTTTCTACTGAACTGTTTGCAGCTTTCAGACTTGGTCTATACACTGGCTTTCTCTTGTGGCTTCTGTAGAAAGGTATGCAGAACTTAAACATTAACCCTAATTACTTTGTTCTCCCAATGTTTTCACTGAGTCAAGAAGTCTTCATTTTTTAGGGAAAAAATCATATGGCCCTTGTATTGTTGTCTTTTTTGTTGTTTTTGTGTAATGCTTTTCAGTTTTTGCATGACTCATTTTGGCTTTTCTCATGTTCTGTTTATTGCATTCTTTAAGTTCATCAGAAGTTCAGTTATTGAGGTGCCTCTGATGACTGTCTCTTCTAGGAACATGTCTCAGGAGCTTTGTCACACCTGTCCATTGGGGAAGCCCCGGCTACACCACAACCTTCTATGTCCTCAGAAGAAAGAAAGGAGCGGTGGGAACAGGGCCAGGCTGATTACATGGGAGCAGATTCTTTTGATAACATCAAGAGAAAACTTGACACTTACCTACAATAGAAGCACTGCCATTTCCCTGTGGACACATCCACGTCTTAGGCACATTTCTGATACTTATAGTATGTGAAGCTGGTTGAAAAGTCTGTTACATTTGTTAGAGGCTTTCACTATACCTCACCAGATGAGGATTTGGGCAGGACAGAAGATGAGAACTGGTCAGATGTTATGAATTAGTAATTCTGTTTTATGGAAAAGTGCTGTTTTAACCCTAGACTTTTCCTAGAAATTCGTAATTCTTCAGTTGCCAACATATATTGTAAAGGAAAGCCAACATTAAATTACTAAGATGGTTCTCAAGTGGTGCAGAACTTGACTCTCCATCTATCTCACTTCAAAACAAGATATGACATTGTTCTATATTTGCTTGTTGTACCCTTCACTAGACCTGCAATTTAGAACTGCCCAAAGCTTGTCAGAGAGTTAATTCCATTTCCAGGCTAAAACAGCCTTTATTAACACAGTGGAGTGATTTATAAGCCTACCAGCTAGTTGTTAGCTCACTAGTTTCCTATGCACCATGAAGACAGCATGCAGACTTTTTTTCATTTCTGTCTACTTGAAAATTGCAGTGTGCTCTCTCTGATGGCTAACTGTGGTAATACCATATATAATAAATAAAGACTTATTGACATATCTTGACTGTTTAAGTACTTCTCTACCTCATTCTTGGAAAAAAATCATTCAGTAATTTCTCAAAATTTGTGCAACTGGTCAGTTTCAAAAATACAAACCTTCACACTGGTATATGCTTTTAAAATTATCTAAGACATCTAAATCTAGTCTCCTATGATTGCAACAGATCTGATCAATATAGAAAAATTACATCCTCGGTGAGTATTCAGAGAGTTTGACTCTTGAAACCTTAAATTATCAGGCCACGCCAGTAATTAGCATACTCGTATCTCTCAGAACTATCTGACTCTGTGGTGGAACAATGATCTCTAGTTTTATAAAAACAAAACAAAAACCAAATTTAAGTTTGTTAAGACTTCTTGGTGCCTGAATCTGTGCATTTATTCAGTCACCCTAGAGCAATGACCCATAGCACCAAGAGGGTGTAGGCTGCAGTGGGTTGTAAGGTATGAAGAGTGGGATCTAAAACAATCTTTTATAACTAAAACAAGGTATCACAAATAATTCAGCTGAAGAAAATAAAGAACACAAATGGGAAAAACAAGATTTAATTGAAAAAAGCTGTAACCGCTTTTATGCCCTCACTTTTATGGTTGCCATCTTCTTTTCTGTAATATCCTATAGATATATCTGAGTCATTCCTATTCTGTATGGCTGAATGAATATACAAGGGTTTGGATACCTAAAGACAATGACTAGGAAGCAACTCAGAGGCTAGTAATACGAACTCCTTAACGTACTCACTTAAATTATAGTAGTGATAAAATATCTTCAGACACTTGGGCTGGTAGACAATGAGTTGCTATGATCTTCAAGTACAAGAAACATTTACCAAAAGGACTGAAGTGGCTGTGCCACTGGTCAGATCATATAATGGAATCACAAACCTCGTCTAGTTAATTTGGCAAAGTCATATGCTTTTTCCTTTTTGGCTTCTGAGTCTGCTAGAGATAAACAGAACTGCACCTCATTTTTGTGTCTAAGCAAGCGTGTCTATAAAGTGTATAGGAAACAGTATGATTGGAAATATTTTAATTTAGATTTACAAACATCAAATTCTGTGAAATCAAGCACTGAATTTGTTTGTTCTCTATTTTTAATACAGCATAAGTTAAGCTTTAAGGTGAAAAAGCTTGTATAATGTTTAGATTTTACATAACAGGTATTTAGTGAAGTCTGTTGACATTATTGGAGTTAGAAGCAGTACATAGCACAGTGTATAAAGGTGTATCAAGTCATGTGGATACAGTATCACGAAGTAGCCTACCATTTCTTTGGCAGGTTTCATCTTTCATAACCTTCATCTTTCAAAGATCCCTTAATTAAACCTTACTGAAAAAAATCTTACAAAATTGTTTTCAAGCAGCTCAAACTTCAAAATACCCACAAACCCCTGAAAGTTTGTAATAAGATGTATAAAAGAGGTAGTAACTCAAATTATAGGGTGGTGGACATTTATGGAAATAATGAATATGCTCTTACATTTCTATCCCCTTATAAACAATATATTCACTGTTAATAAACTAAGTAGGACTATTTCTAATCATAAAATATAATTTTTAAGTAAAAACTAATTTAGTTATATTTTAACTCCCATTGTTCTTAAATTGAAATTAAGTAGAACTCAGTATTTCAGATCAATTTATTTTATATAAACCTCAAACGTACACTAAGATCTGAATGAGAACTTCAGTAGTTGTACAAAACTTAAATGTGAATGAGTAAAATTCAATAACTACTTTTTAAAGTGAATCAATGACAAAATGTGCAACAAACATCTTTATAAAAGTGAAACATTTTTTTTCTGTGAAAAAGAAAATAGTCACTAAATGATAACACCAAAGAAAGTAATTTTTTAGCTTTTTATTGATTTTAAATTTAAAGAAAAATCCAGTTTGAAACACAACTAGAAATACAATATTTTCAATATATTTCTAAGTAATAAAACAGCATAGCATAAAATTTTTCATTCCGGTGGTTTATATATCTTGAATTAACTTTTATTAACACCACTTAATATACTAAGAAAAACTGCTTGATAAATTTTATTGTTATGCATATATTTTGAAGCACAATAATGTATGTAGTTTTCTGGGTAAGCAGCACATTGCCTTCACTTCTGTGCCTGAGTTTATCTGTAATTAAAATAGGTAAGCTGGGTTATAAGTAGGCTGGGTTTCTTTCTTGTTGGGCCAGAAACAGTTTATACTTAATTTCACTGTGTGGGTACTACAGAACCTTAATCCTGTATGTCATGACACGGGATGGCTAGTCCTACAAGGTAGAAAATCTCCCAAGGGACTCCTAACCTTAGCAGGCCAGTCTCCATTATTCCACTTTCACCCCTGCAGAAGTGTCTTTCCTAAAACCATGCCTGCCTCACCTGTTCCTCTAAGGAATGGTACCAAGAAGATTCTTGCTCATTAATCCTGTTCCTTTGGAGAAATAAAAGGTTGGAGATGACTGAGGGGGTACAATATATGGCATACACCTTAGACCGGTACATATCTCTTCAGTCAAGTCTCTGGTAGCATAAATAAAATCTCAGATGTTCTTCAGTCTGTACCATAAGCCATGAGGCTTTCCTTAGTAATCTCTTACCTGGATTTAAAGAAAAAATCCACAGGAAAATAAAACTACTAACTACAGAACCTGACTGCTTATTTATTCTAAATATGACTCAAAGTCATCTATAATTTTGTGGTAACTAGTAAGTTTTCTTATTAACAAAAACAGGGTAAGAAAAATGTATGGATCAATTAGTGAAATTCCAAAATTGAATTCTGATTTTAAACACACAAAGGCATTTTTACATTCAGGATTAAGATGTCTTTCACCCTCCCTGGGGAGCAGAAAAGGAATGGGATAGGGGGTTGGTGAGGGGCAGGGGAGGAGGGGAGGGAGAGGGAACTGGGATTGACATGTAAAACAAGCTTGTTTCTAATTTAAATTAAAAAAAGGAAAAGAAATAAATGTTGAAAGACTTTTGAAGGTCATCCAGCCCAACTCCCATCCTGACTGTCCAGCCTCTCACATAATAGTAGCAGTCTTCTGTATTATAAAAATGTATAAAGCTATTTCCAGAAACCCTACATAAGTAAAAACAATTTATAGAAGTATCTATTTGAATCACATAATTAAACATTAAAACACACTGGGTAGAACTGGTTCCCTCACCCCTACAGACTATTTATCCCTTACACTTCTATCACTACTTTTAAATAATGAATGTAGTGCCACTTCACTAAAATGGACATAAACCTTTGAAGAGGTCCCTAATTTTTTCAAAATACATACTACAAGTCACATATATAAATTACATCTCAATGAAGCTATAAAATTGTGATTAACTTGCTCCCTTGGGAAAAAAATAAAAATAAATACATTAAAAAAAAAAACTTGCTCCCTTGAATTTTGGTCTTTCATTTAAGGTTTGGTTATAGATACAGCTACAGCTTTTGAACATCCAATAAAATCTTTCTTATAGGTTGTATTCATATTAATAATTTACAAGACAGTAGATCCACTGAATCACCAAGTAAAGGCTTAGGTGAATAACCAAATATTTGCAACAAAGAAAAACTGATCTAGTCAAAAGTATAAGCTATGACCACACTTAAGAATGAACGTGTGGCACCCTGGGGTCACTGCCTGCACCATGGCCAGAGGCTTTGTTTCCCAGTTTGAGCTTCAGAAGCTGCAGGCAAACTCCTGAGCATGACCAATGTGTGATGACCTGCAGTTCTTCCCCATGGTGGGTGAAGGCCTCATTGCTGGATGCCCTACCCTACCCCCCAACCTCTCACAATGGCCACCCAACCCCTACCCAGGCACCTGCACCAACACAATGGAACTTAATTTTTGGTCAAATTTGTTTCAAGCTTTTTGTCACTAATAAAACATGAACAAATGGAAAAACAAAAGAATGAGGATGTGGAATACATGGGGGGATGCAGGAAAATACTGAGCAAAGGCATTATGCAAAGGGGGAGAGCAAAAGACTTCTATCACCCTCTTTCAGGCCAGTTTACAATGGACTTATTGCTATTTGAAGTATCACTAAAAATAAGATTCATATATAGAAGAGATGTACCAGTAATATCACTTTATTAATATAAAATATGCCCCAAGTAGGAAGAATATTTTCTAGATCTCATTCTTAAATCTGTATTTTTCATGTATAAAACTTAGGTATCTGCTTGAACTGACCTTACAAAAATCCCACAAATTATAAATCAATTAAAGTTCTGATTTCATTAATTTTAGCTTGTTTCATTTCATTAGCATCTGTTTTTTTAGTTCCAAAAGCTCCAGCTGCAAGTTCTCTTTTTGTGTTTTGTATTTTCAACATATTTTCTTCGACAGAATCCTTTACAATGAACTTCAAAAAGAAAATAAATGAAGTTGGTTAAGAACTTTTCAGGTAACAAAATGAAGGTTTTTTCAATTGTCTTAAAAATTCTTACTAAATAGACTATTTCTGAGCCACACAAAAGATTAGCATGCTAACAACATTGCCCACTAAAGTCAAAGAATAAACATACCACCTTTAAAAAAATTTGTATTTCAACAATACCCACATTTCAAAGTCAAATGACTGTGTGTGTGTGTGTGTGTAAATCTTCAATACATGTTTAAAGGAAGAGAAGAAATTATAAAATAATAGTATTAACTCTTTTTCCTTCAATTTTCTTATGCTGAGAGATAAAATGAATTAGAATTTATGTAGCTACAGAGGAAAAAAAAACCTTGGAACATGTTTGAAACTATGAAGGAGGAAAAAGAGTAAATTTTACATTTTCTTCTCAATTCTACTTCAGTCATAGCAGGAATATATCCACATATTGCCTGTGTTACTTTTAAAAAGCAAACATAAGCTTAAAATAGGTAGCTTTAAACTCACTTTTGTGATGATAACCTCTTGTTTCTGGCCAAGTCTATGGCATCTGTCAAAGCACTGATCTTCTGCCGCCGGGTTCCAAGCCTAGGGAGAAGATGACTGTATGACTACTGCTCTGCTGTGTGAGTCTTCTGCACTAGTCCTTCATCTCAGTATGCATGTATTCATCCTTTCCTAATTGAATTCAAACCCTGACATCACAATGTCCCTGCAAGAAAGTTATTTCCCAATCGCTATGAAGACAGGCAGCCCTCTCCCCACATACTGCATTCTATCCACTGCAGCAGTAAATGAGGATCTTATCTGAAATGTTTAAGACTCGTGTGTTTTAGCATTCAGTGTTTCAGATTTTGGAATGTTTGCACAGATCCATAATCCAAAAGCCCAAAGTCCAAAACGTTTGGATGTTTGAGTCTGTACTCAAAAAGATCCAAGTTTTAGAGCATCTCAGATAGGAATGTTCAGCTTGTGCCCAACAAAAGCCTGACAGTGTGGCAGCAGCAACATAATGACCTGCCAACTGATCAGAACCCCTTGTGACTTTTCAGTGTAAAATGAAAACTTATGCATCTCAGATGGCTGAAAAGATGCCATTCTTGGACCCCCATATGAAAAAGTTTCTTCTGCTGGTTTTCTATCCCCATTGATAAAGCACAAATACTTTTAAAAAGTTTCAAGGCAGTCAAAAGGCCTAAAAGCTCTTCCAGACTTGTTTAAAATCTGTGTTTAAAATCAGCTGGACTTCCAAAATGAACCTTAAAAGTGCATGAGTTCTTTCTGAAGCTGAAGAAAATGATGAAATAAAGCAAAAAAAAAAAAACAAAACAAAAACAACCAAAAAAGCAAACAAACAAAAAAACCCCACCCAGCTATAGAGTTCTTCAGCAGCCAAATGGCTTCAAAATGATAGAGGCAGTCATGTTGGTGAGACTCCACGGGTGTAGTTTGTAGCATGCTAATATGTGTGAGCAAAGTCCAAGAGGTCCCAACCACAAAGAACTACAGTCCACAGATGAATTCTGAGAGTAGGAGAAATAGTCTTCCTTTGGGAAGAACACACCAAGTGATTGTCTAATACCAAATGGTCAGCCCTGAAAACATACACACAAAAGACATTATACAGACTGAGCAGGTTATATTTATGCATTTATGAATGCACACATACATACATGTTTATAACAACAATTAATGAAGTAGGACATGAACTTAAAAGAGAGCAAGGTTTAGAGGGAGTAAAGGGAAGGGTACCATGATTATATTATAATTCCCCCCAAAAAAGAAATTGCTGTCAAGATAACCAGCAGATTGCTCCTCACAGTGGCTTACACCTTTGATTCCAGCACTCTAGAAGCAGAGGCAGGCAGATCTCTATGAGTTCAAGTCCCATATAAGCAAGTGCCACCCTGTCTCAAAATAAAAGGATTAAATTGGGGGCTAGAGAGATGGGTCAATGGTTACAGTGCTTGCTGCTCTTTCAGGGGCCTGGAATGCAGTTCTCAGCACCCCGTTCAGGCATTTCAAAACCACCAGTAACTCCAGCTCCAGGGTATCTGAAGCTTTCTGCCTGGATTCCTCAGGTACCTGCTGTGCACACTGCAGATATACACACATAAACATAAATAAATAATAAAAGTTATAAAAAAGTTAAAATTAAAGATTCTTAAAAATCAAAGCAAGAGCTGGAGGTGGCTTAGTGGTATGAGAACTGTGAAAACATAAGGACCTGGGTTTGAAACTCCAGCACCCACAAAGAAGCTGGTTATGGCTCAGTGTGCTTGGATTAGTATTGGGGGACAGAGACAAGTAGATTCTAGGAACTCATTGGCAAGCAAGTCTGGACAAAATGGCAAGCTCCAGGTTCAATGACAGATCCTGTTTTGATGAAGAAACACGGAGAGCAATAGAGAGTCAGCCAATGTCATTCCCTATTCTACATACGGGCCACACCAAAACACACACATAACCTGAAAACAGTATTTGAGGTAAAGGTACATTTGCACAAAAAGTACTAGCTGAAAATAGAAACAACTATAATTCCTATGCAGATGAATTCGTGCTTAAGCTGTCATTTCCTTCTAAGTTCCCAGGTAACTAAGAAAAGGAATACTTTTGCTATTAATTTGTTGATACCTTAAGTTGTATATTTTCCAATATAGGAATTTGACTTCAGGATATATGAGTTATGCTTCTCTAAAACACTTTATGAATTACTTGTATTTCACAGACATTTTAAGTTATACCAAGAGATTAAATCAACTTTTCCTATTGCCTGTATTTTATTCCAAGAACAATGATAAGCAGGCAATATATATCTAGTTTAAAATTTCTCACAATATAAAACATACAGCATTCATTCTCACATGTAATGAGTTAAGGAGGTAGCTAGATTCATCAGGAACTCATGATGCCCACTCAAATATTACCTTACTTATTTAGAGAATGCCTTATGAATACATAAAAAATTTTCAGTGAGATTTTGTTGTTGAATCTTATTTTTCTGGGGGTTGGATTTTGTTTTTAAGTTAGAAATGACATTGAAAAGTGTGGCAAGTTCTATGAAAATCAATCTACTACAAAAGCACTAAAACTGTGGTACTGTTTTTTTTAAACTATAACCTGAGTGGCCAATATAAACAAAACAAATACTTTTAGAGTCTCTTCTAAAAATGAACTTTTAGAATTATCACTGATAAATTTCAGAATTTTTCAAACAATAACCATAAATTTTAACTTTAGACTTGACCACAGGACTAAGGAAATGTACACCACTGCTACCCATGATTTGCACCCATGGAAGTGGGTACAACGTGATTCTGGGAAGGTTATCCTCAAAGAGGAAACACCTTAAAAAAAAATGACACATGCACCAAGCTAGGAAGCTTTACCAGAATAACTAATATTCTTATCTCAGTAAAATGTCTACATGTTATCATGATATAAATCTTCTGTTTCAAGGAGCAAGCCAAAACAATAAATCTTAAATGTATCAAGGCATAGAAATTATACAGGTTTGCTCTGGTCCAGATAGCACACTGAGCAAATTAGAAATAAAAGCCAGTCTATGGTCCATATACATAAAGAGCCCATTCTGTACATTCTGAAAAATACACTCCTATGTATATGCAAGCTCAGATCATTTGTCTTTGTGAGAAGAGTGCAGAGTAAAGTGTGGCTCTCTTATCTCTAGAGCCTGAATTACACCACCACAAGTGCCTGCACTTTTTCAGCTAGTAAAACATACCCAGAACATGTTGATGGACAGCTAAACCTGAATCAGCTAGGACACATGTCTAAACTATACATTTTAGATCTCCTCCAGGAACTCATAAGTCTCAGAAGAAAGAGGTTTAAAATTGCATGTGACCTAATTCTTAGGCAAATCAGAGGTGGCCCCTCTAAAGGAGCCACTATGTCAAATTCCCTATCCCCTGGCCATACAACACAAAGTGAGATATCATTAGTTTGCAGCTTACTTCACCTAAAAACATTGTAACAGACATGTTTTATGTATTCAAAAGAACAGAAATGCACAGAATAGTACTTAAGAACTCAGAATCTGACTAGTATCACAGAGTACTGTGTGATACTAGGCACATTGTTTAATTTTATTTACTCTTTGGTGCATTAGTTTCCACATCTGCAAATAAGGATATTACCTTTATCACAATTAATTCTAACTACAAAGGCATCTACCAAACAGGTTTTGTTTCTTTTCTTTCTTTTGTTTTGTTTTTTGTTTTTTGCTTGGGGGTGGGAGGGATAACATTTTGAAAAGTCTACTTAAGTACTTACCGGATCCATTAAGAACACCCGAGAAGCTGCACAAAGATTCAAGCCAACTCCACCTGCTTTTAAGGACAGTAGCATTACAGTGGGAGATCCTGCTTCTGTGTTTTGAAAACACTGAATTGACTCAACTCTTTTCTTTTGAGCCATGGAACCATCTAAACGAGTAAACACAAATCCCGAGTCTCTAATGGGAAAAAGAAAACAGACAGGTAATACTATACTATAAAAACTATTAACTAGTTAACAAATTTTAGTTAAATGAAATTCACTCACTAATTAATTTATGTGGTACTAAAGATCAGTTAAACCTAAGGTATTGCACAAAGCTAGGTAAGCACTTTCCTAGCCACTACACACTCATTCCTTCATTCATTTCTCAACAAAGTAAATGCCTACTAAGCACCTAGCCATCTGTCAAATACTAAGTCAGAACTTATTTTTAAGATATTATACTCAGGAGAAGTTTTGTAATTATACTGAGTATCACTTTAAAAAGATGAAAAGACTAAACCTATAAAACATTAAAACATTGTTTCTGCTATCAAACAATACACAAGTACAAAATCCTCCCATGTGAAGTAAAAAACACTGTTAAACTTACTTAAGTGGTGTTTCTATTAAAGACAAGAATGTGGTAAACTGAGAAACAACTAAACTTTTTATGTTGGGGTTCTCTGTCCGTAATTCAATCAAAGCATGCATTAGAGCATTAATCTGAAAAATAAAAATCATATCCATTAGATTATATCTCAACTGGTAAGATAAGTCCAAATATTCTAGTTTTTAAAAATATATCAGCACAGACCAATTTTAATCAGGTTCACATAATGCAGCATTCACT
Organism: Mesocricetus auratus; assembly: GCF_017639785.1. Lineage (NCBI taxonomy): Eukaryota > Metazoa > Chordata > Mammalia > Rodentia > Cricetidae > Mesocricetus > Mesocricetus auratus. The sequence continues at coordinate 41,815,969 of NW_024429195.1, forward strand.
GAACAAATCCCAGCACTGAAAGAGTTTTCATATAATTTAACTGAAAAGCAAAAGTAAAAGAATAGAGACTGAAAAAGATACCATAATAATCCAAATCCCTTTCTTTTCCAACTTAAATTTAACACTAAATATAATTACAAGCCTGTAGCACCAAAAGAATTAAGCAATGATAGGATTAAAACAGAATTAGACTTACTATTCTATTATATGACATTTCCTGTTTGAATATGATATAACTCTAGAATATTTGCATATGGGCACTTTACCTTTGAACTGGATGTCCATTCCATTTTGGACTTTTTCTCACTGTTACATGCCAACTCTTCTGGTGGACATTCTAATAAATTGTCTCCATGTATATTATTTCTGCATAAAGGGCATTTAGCATGTGGCTATCACAAAAGAACAAAGATATATTAGACTAACTTATCAAGTTGCTTTTTACTTTTTAAAAAATATGGTTACTATAAAACTTAAATTCATTGTGTCTCACTTTACTAACGTATTTAATTGAACACAAAGATCTGAAATTTAGAACTAATATTACTGACTAAAACATAGTGCCTCCAAATAATACCTTTTAATTTATGATAAATACATCACCTATTACAACACTGAAATAATTAAACATGAGAGGTATATTGCTAAATTCAAGTATAGAACACGTTATCATCCCCTGAACTTGGTTAGGTTTTTATTACACCAAAGAAAGTTGTATCACTCCATTAAACACTGACTCCATACTGAACAACAAACCAACCTGCTCATTCTGAATGACTTGGCAGATACAAGGTTTACAAAACACATGTGCACAATGTGTTATCACAGGAACTGTTAATGAATCCAGGCAAATTGCACATTCTTCATCTGAACCAGAGCTCAGAATTAACTTCATCTTCTTTATTAACATCTTCCTCAGTTCTTCAGGTGTATCATTTCCTAGGAAAAAAGAGGCTCAAAAATTAATTGCAGAACAAACTTTTGTAATGCAACTAGAATAGATTATCTTATATAAGGAACTTTGCTTAATTGTCTTTCATCTTTATTATGGCATTTGCAAAACACATGTTCATAAATTTAGAATTATAAGAAGATGCCGTTTCACTTAATACATATCACACAAGCATAAAACAGTATTATCTACATTAGCAGCATATGAGAAAGAACCAGTTTGAATGTTCTTCTGGAAATGCTGCAAAGACATCAGACTTCCATTTCATTCATAAAAGATTCTTGGAGTCAGAAAATGGCTCAGCAGGTAAAGAAACATGACTCCATGCTTGACAACATGAATTCAATCCCCAGGACTCACATGGTATAGAAGGAATTGACGCTTGCAAGTTGACCTCCACACATGCATCCATGTACCCATGCATAGTCACATAAACATAAAGATGTAATTTGTAAAAACTTAACGAAAGCAGGACATAGCAATGTAACAGACCAAATTCAAATCATGAAAATCTGTCCTTTTGAATGAGATATGAACCAATCACGTATCCTTACCAGAGGGACCACTCGAAGACATTCCATTTGTAAGAAGATGAGTATGACAACAAATCTGCCTCAATCTAAGCAGAAGACCCAAGACATCTGCATAGTGTGCAAGGACAGTCCCTTCAGTAAAATACCTAGAGATAAAATGTCAGACATTACCAACATCTCTAAACAAGAATAAAAAGAAAAGCTACCCCATCTTTAATAAAACCAAGCAAAAAAGTCAGTGAGGAAAATGCCAATAAACACTGACATTCCCCAGCTGGTTTTTCAAAATAAGATGTGCATATACAATGAAAGGACAATTAGTGGCTCTCATGTGAAAACAGAAATAGGGTGTATGCATGGTGACCTGAATGTCTAGTCCAATTTATATACACACACACACACACATACACACACACACCCTCTCTCTCTCACACTCACATGCTGAGTGGGGAGGCTGTGGCACAATACTCAATTTTATAAGCAATTATAATGCTTCTGATCTCTGTTGTATAAACATCAATAAAAACTAGAAGAATTCACATGTGACTCCTATGAATAAGAAAAATTGGGTATTTCTTCATACCTTGGGACATAACAAGGACCTTTATAGGAATCTGGACAAAGCAGCTAGTCCAGAAAGAACTCAAGATAGTCAAATATTAAATAATCAGCATAGAACAAAGAAGGAAGTGAAAAAAAAACTCACCCGAGAAAGTTACCACAGAAAAAATAGGAATTATACTGTGAACACATGATTTAATGTCACTCAATAAAACTCCCACCAAACAATAAAAATTCATGGCAAAGACAAAGATTTTACAAGGTGCAGCATGTCAACACAAGATATCCAATACAAATCTGAGTATAACAAGGAAAAGGAAGCCACCTGAGAAAGAAAGAGCCATACTATGTCTTATTAGGGTTTCTATTGCTGTGAATAGACATCATGACCATAGCAACTTTTAGCAAGGAAAAGATTCAATTGGAATTGGCTTACAGTTCAGAGGTCTAGCCCATTGTCATCATGGCAGTGAACATGGTGGTGTGCAGGCAGACCTGGCACTGGAGAGGTAGTTCATAGTTCATAGCAGAAAGCAGCAAGAGAGTGCCACACCGGGCCTGACTTAAGCATCTGAGTCCTCAATACCCACCACCTCTACAGTGACATACTTCCTCCAACAAGGTCACACCTCCAACAGTGCCACTCGTTTGAGTCTATAGGGGCCATTTTCATCCAAATCATGACACACTAAAACCACTGACAAAGCCATGGGAAAGGAAATAGAATTGAGAAAACAAAAAATAGTTATAAAGGATTATAAATAAACCAATATTGGTAAAAAGCAGATGAAAGATATTTTTAAAAGACACAGAAAAAATTTTAAAAATAGAATAAAAAAGTACATTTTCTTTTTTAAAGGTATGTGTGGATGGTGGTTGGTACTTACTTAAAAGATTTAAAAGGTGCCATTGTTTGGATGGAATGGCCCCGCTTGATCCTGTGAAAGGCCCATTCCTCTCTCTCCAAACCCTGCCCTGTCAGAGAATCTCCAACAAAGAAAAGCCATCTAAAAGCCCAGTTCTGCATCCTTGGCAGCTACGGTGACTCCTCCCTTTAGGTAGCCAGTGGCCTAAGTCTCTATCCAAAGTGTTATAATTGGGCACAAACACAGCTTGTGACTGACATGTCATCACTACTCATCTACAGGGTACATAAGCGCCCTGCTTTAGTTTGGCCTTGTGATTTTTCTCCTGTCCCTTCTCCCGCCTTGATTTTGGTGGCCTGTAGGACTCACTAGGGAGTGGCTTTGCTCAAAATAAGCCTGTTCTTTACTTTTTCAATCTGACTTGATCTAGCTTGCTATGTCAGTGGAGAAACCTATTGTGAGGCACAGAAAACCCAATTATACATGCTTTACTTGGCATATGCCTTGCCTAAAATGGTACACTGCTTAGTGCTCTTTATCTCACCAACTACACAATTCTAAGTATCTTTCTGTCCTATTTGTTGCAGACCTGGATAACAGCAGTGAACTACTCCTCCTTGAAATTTCCTCAGTCAAACAAATTAATCCATTATCTTTTTATTCATTTACCTTATCAGGATATGGGGAAAATGTTGCCAGATTCTTTGCCGGAATATAAGACAAACAGCCATTAGCCCAGTATGATAGTTAATCTCAACTGTCAACTTGATAAAATCTAGAGTCACTTAGGAGTCAAGTCTCTGGGAGATTATATTTATTAGGTTAAGTGTGCAGAACATAAGCCCTGTGTGGGCAGACACCATCCCTAGGCTGGGATCCTGAACTGTATTAAAAAAAGAAGAAAACAGGGTGCAAACATTTGTTACTCTGCTTCCTAGCTGCAGATGAAATGTGACAAGTTGCCAGAGCTGCTGCCACTGTGACTTTCCCTGTAGTAGTAGTAACCTCGAACTGAGGCAAAGTAAACCTCCTTTCCCTTAAATTGTTTTTGTTACTAGATTCTACTGTTGGAACAGAAAAAAAATAAAGCAAACAAACAAAATGAAACAAACAACAACAAAAAAACACCACACCCCCCTCCAAGTAACCAATATAGCGCTTGTTCCCCTATTAAATTTCATGAATTGATCTTCCACTGTCCACATTTCTCTCAGCATTCCTCTTGTTCACATTCCCAACAGAATGGCTTGCTCATTGTATACTGCTTAAAACAGTCTAGCTTTTCTAGCCCAAAATTTCAAACTCTTTCACATTCTTCTCACAAACTCCGAAGGCTTACAAACCACTTGGTCGCATTTATCAAAGCAACAATCTGACTTCTAGGTACCAATTTTCAGTATTAATTTCTTAATGCTGTGCCCAAATACTTGAGAAGAAGCTAAAGAATGTAATCAGTGCTCTGTGAGGCAAGGGTCTCTACAGAGTAAGATGGTTCAGAAGCTGAGGGAAGCAATTTGAATTTGCAACCATCTTTTAAAAAGTAACATTTTTTAAGAGTAGGATGGTAATCATCTGTATATTATTACAAACATGGGTATCTCAGCATGACTTACAAGAAGATGTAGAAATCTAAGAATAGGAAATGATGACAATTAAAAAGAATTAGGAGTCAGAAGGTGAATAATTCCAGCTCAAGAAAACCATTATCTGCCCACAGGGATCAGAATGAGGCAAAGACAAAAGAGGGCTGTGAACTCGGGACTCTTCATAACAGAGAAACTTTAATGAGGTAGGCACAAAGCAGATTTAATTGGAGAGATGAAAGAACAAAACAAAGGAGATTTCCAACTTCCAAATCTTAGCAATGCTAAGTGAACTTTCTTCTCAAACTATTTCAATCAAACTTACCAAGTACCTAACATACACATATACTGGGATACAAATAGATTAAAATGAGTTTAGATTTTCAATAAAATGAAACAGGCAATTTAAAACTAAGTTTTATGGGGGGGGTGAGGGAGGCAGAGAGAAGGAATCAGGAAGTACAAAATTGTTTCTATAAGCCAATAAGGGAAGACTTCACGGAAAAATTGATATATATCAAAACAAGATGTGGCTTGGGTGTCTGTTAAACAGAAAACAAGCATAAAATCGAGTTGGGAGCATCTGTCTGCTCTGTGTGTGTCTACTCCCATGACACTTAGAAATGGAAGTAAGCAAGTTCCTCTGACTACTGACAGAAATCAACACTTTAAATAAGCTTTAACTTTTTGCAGGCCCAAGAAATTACTTACCTGATGGATTATACCTTTGTTTCATTCACTTCAATTAATTTTTTAAAAAGAAAAAAATTTGAAGTATAAGCTACACAAAACAATAGCTTTCAATATATTTTAGATAATAGCTAAAATATTTAAAAACTGTAATTCAGCTAGTAAGAAGTTAAGAAAGCAGAAAAAAAAATTTAACATGGCATTCTGTTTCCATACCTTCCAATGGTAGCTTTGCCTTCATTTTTAACAGACTGATAAATCTTTCTCTCTTCTTCTGAAAGTGTAATGTGCTGAATAAACACTTTTCTTTCTGGTAACTCTAAAACAGGTTTCCCTTTAATTTTGCTTGTCTTTGTTCTTCGAAGTGTGATATTTTTAATTAAGGACTGTAAACGCCTAGTCAAAGTTAAAAAAAAGTAATTATATAACTATTTCTAAATAAATTGAGCAAAAAGGAACAAAACTCAAGAATTTATTGATTTATAATTTTAATAAATTATACATTTTTAAAAATCTTTTTTTCAGCTTTTAAAGTCACAAAAATATTCTACAAATAAAAAATTGTGCTTCAACATAACACTAATAATCCTATATCATGTTCTTACTTCTACAAAGCTGCTCTGGTTTTGTTGTCATCATTGACACTTTCATTCCTCAGCTACCTTCTTATCAATTATACCACTCAATGCACAATATTTGCATTCTTACTAAGCAGCTATTATTAAGTTAAGGTACTTTATCACATAGAGTGCAGATAGAAGTGAGAGCCTATCTTCTGTACTCTAAAGTAATCCTCTGATCATGAGTTAAAAAGTCTCATCTAATATGAAAAATAAAGGTATAAAATGAAAATCAGGTGAACTTTTTATAAGTTAGTGAATAACTGAAAAATAAAAACATGCATACTCAGAAGAGGGAAAAATGCCTTACTATGCTCTGTAATCTTGCCATTTTTTCCCTTCAGTGTCAAAATTTTAAAAATGAGGCTGATCAGTTAGAATATTTTCCATAATAGTAAAATAAACAATTTTTAACTTAGACTTAGTAGAGCATAAATAGTTCTTAAGAATCATGTGGCCAGTTTTGACAGTTACGGTAATGGTTTAAATTTTGTATCATTTTCACTTTAACTCAGTCAGAAATACATTGGACTGTATCCACCCATAACAGAAATAAATATTCAATACATATACATCATACATCTTCACTTAGAGATGCACTCTGTCTGGTATTTTTCATAGTCTCTATTACATATCTGTTTCTTTATCTATGCTGATTGCACCTTTATAATGATTCTATGACCCACCATTAAGTACCAAATCCTATTTAGACAAACACTGTTCTAGAACCACAGAAGCCAAGTATGTGCAAAATATCCATGAGTGTTTTCATTCCTTCCTCAGCTTTTAACTGTATCCACCCAAATCAACCATATGAAATGTTCATTTGAGATCACTATAGATCACCAAATGCTCCTCTAAGAGTACTGTACGTTATCAAAATATGATGCATAGTGAATCATCAAAGGATATAGCTTTTCCTATCATTGTTGAACCTTTTTGTGTTGGCTTTGGGGTAACAGTCACACACAATGACTATAAAGCTTTGCCTTTCCTTTCAGTTTTGCTAGTAGGGAAAAAGTACACAAACAGAACTCTTGTATCCCCAGACCAAGTCACTAGGTTTTAAGAGTCAGTGACACTGACACTCATATGTTTTGGAGACTAAAGTTAAAAGCTAAGTGAAAATGGTAATGGAAGTGGCAAGTGGTTGCACTAACTGTTGCTAATGTGTCAGCTGTCATAAACTTACCTAAGTCCTCCCTCGTCTCCCATTGTAACAGGACGCTGTATTGTTCTGTGCCACCACTCTCTATCAATAAATGGCTTAAGTTTTAAAAAGGACAGAAGAGACCACAAGTCCTTTAAAGAATTCTGGATAGGAGTACCTAAAAGACAAACAAACAAAAAGCCCCAAAGAACAAAACAAACGGGAAACCATTATAACTCTTCAAAATTAAATTAATTTTGTGGTGCTAGGGATCACATAGGCTAGATAAGAAGTCTACCACTGAGTTATAGCTCTTTAGCTAAGATATTCACCAGGTCCAATGAGACAAAAAGAGTTGAAATTGGACACTGTCTTAGGAACACACTGACTCAGGTCTTCACACACTTAATGAGGCAAATGTTTGACCACTGAACCATCTCCTTAGTCTTGGCTTCCTTTTCAGATAATTTGTTATTGGTGTGTGTGGATTGCTACAAGCACCACAGCCTGCAGGAAAACAACCAGGGTGAGGTAAGAATGAAACTTCTAGAGTTTGACACGATATGGTTTATTTTAGACAAATTTAATATAGTATAATTTTAGAAAATGTTTCCATTTTTCTAAAAAATCCCAACCCTAAGTATACAATGCAGCTTAAAACATGACTACATTGAAACTTATTTGCAAAGTACTGTAACCATGAATATGGGTTCTATAACTTTAAGGGCCTAGAATCAGGTATGGTCTCTGACAGAGATGGAGGTCAGCAGCTATAAGCCACATGTGACATCCCTCCTAAGGATGGTTCTCATTGACTGAGAAACAAAGATAAAGGTCTAGGGAGACAGTCTGGGATAAACATTCTAGGGGATCTGGATGAGATCTACCTCTACAGATAGCAAAGGTTACCAGGTTATTAACAGCATCTACTCTCAACCTTCTGGGTGGAAAACAGGTTTTCATTTCCTCCACTGAGGAGACAACCCTGCTGCTTAACAGTCCTGGTTTCTCCAATGCTTATCTTTGAGCACTCATGCCCCCTACATCTTTGCATTTCTAAATTTTTAAAGAAAAAATAGTGGTCATAATGGAAGCCATGGTTGAATGCATTGCCTCTACAGCTATGCAATCACAGGAGAATTATAATAGCTAACAGAGGACCAAGAAAAGGGGAAAGTCATCTTATAAATGAATCAAAGGTCATGATAGATTTTTGTCTGTCTCTCTATGTAAATCATTAATTTCACCACCAATAGTATAAGGAAAATCTGACACATTAAAGCAACACGTATCAGTAAATTGTTGACAACTAAGATTATGCTTGAGCAGTAGCAAATAATCTATAGTAGCTCTATTTTGTAAAACTATGGTCATCATTAGTATATAAAAATGGTAGTAAACTTTGGATGTTGATTTTGTATCCAACAACTTTGAATTTGAATTCATTCTAATTCCCAGAAACCATATAAAGAAAGACACAGTAGCATGGATCTGTAATCTCTGGGATCACACAAGGTGAGACGCAGAGACTGAATTGGAAGCTCACAGACCAGCTAACCTGGCATATGGGGTAGACCCTAACACAAGCAAAGAAAAAATGAAAACTGGCAACCAAGGTTGTCATGTAATCTACATGTCCTCTAATCTATACACACACACACACACACACACACACACACACACACACACACAAACACGTAATTAAAAAAAAAAACTGAAACTGATCTCTTAGAGATCAAAAGAAAATAGTGGTTACCAGAGGTTGAGGGGAAAGACTGTTCAATGTTATTAAGGTACAGCATGGCAGGAAAAATAAGTTCTGTTGTTACACTGCACAGTAGTAGGATAAAGATGGAAAAAAGAATATCCTATAAAAGGTAGAAGAAATTATTTTGAATGCTTTTACCATAAAAATAAATGAAGAAACAGATATAATTACCCTAATTTGAATATGCTACAATGAACTCTCACACCACATTAAGGTCCATGAATATGACTAGTATTAGGCATCAATTCAAAAACACTAATAAAAAAATGAGGGCTTTGAGATAGCTCAGCAGATAAAGTGCTTGCCACATGACTATGATGGCACTGGAGTTGGATCCACAGAAATCACTTAAATTCTGCCTGTAATACCACTGCTTGGAATGAAGATAGGATTCCCAGCGCTAGCTGGATAGCCAGCCTAGTAGTACTGTGAGCTCTGGGTTCAACTAAGACCATGCCTCATAGAAAAGGTGAAGAATGATCCAAGAAGAGGCCTGATACTGACATCAAGCTTCCACAGAAATGTACACACATGTGAATACACAGATACACAAAGCTTAAACAAAATTAAAACAACCAAATGCTATAATTACCTGTCAATACCCATCTTCTTTCTGCTTCTAAGTCAAGTACAGCTTTTGTCTGCTGAGCATTTGGATTTCGTATAGCATGTCCTTCATCAAGGATCACTCTTAGCCATTTAATGCTATGTAATGGACTATCATCTTTAGTCTGAAATACAGGTTTCATATGAAATCAAAAATCCCAGTAAACAATAGTACTTCTGATCTCTCCTACCAACTCTTATTAGGTACCTGGTACTGTGAAGTATGCCAAAGACAATTAATGAATACACACAAGCCTAGAATATTACCTCTATTTTATTGCTAAGAACACCAAAGCAAAAGATACTAAATATGTTATTCAAAGTACCACTAAGAAGCAGCTAGCTCCTACTCCAAGCTAAGAAGTCTACTGAGTCGTGCATAATACACTGAACAATTTTGCACTAGTTGAAACAGTGACAGAAAAGCCATCCCTTGTGAGTCATTTTTCAATGTAACAACCTTGCTTTGTTTTATACAAACAGTAATATTCTTCCTAGAACATTGAGATTTTCACTATTTAGTATTCCAAAAATAACTGGAATTGTTAAGGAAAATAACAGGCTCATGAAAAGAGTTGAGAAGCTAGTTAATGACTACTATAAACAAAAAGTGTATTTTCAAACTGTAACACTAATCATTAAAAAATCATACAAAAAATTTCAATTTAGAAACGTGAAGGAGAGTAATTAAATTCAACCTTTAAAATTTTTCTACATAGGGCTAGAGAGATGGTTTAGCAGTTAGGAGTGTTGGCTGCTCTTGCAGAAGACTCCAATGCTATTCCCAGCAACTACATCAGATAACTACAGCTATAGGGGCCTCCAACGTCACCAGCATTATCACACAGACACACACACACGATTTTTAAAAACTAATAAATATCTTTAAGGCTTTAGGTATTTGCATACTTACTCCATAATCATGAGTTAAAATATTATAAGTTGTCAAAACAATATCCTGTTTTGAAAGCAAGGCTGGATCTCTAATACGATCGGGACCATAATAAACATAAAAATTCAAGTGCACTTCTGATTTTATATGTTGTCCAAATTGATCCTAAAAGAAAATTACAATTATTTTAATGAGAAGCAGATGAGTATCAAGTTTAGCATGCATATCAAAGAGGTGTGCCAACAGGAGTGTCATTAAATCAGTTTTCCTACAATCTAAAACTAAAGTATGATAACTATACTAATCCATATCATATTGTATCAAATCGTAAAACTGACAAACACATAAAAGATGTTACATAAATTGTGCCTGTCCTACCAATGAGCAGTCATTTCACTTATATGTAACTATTTTATTACTATGTAGTCCTTTTCCTGACTTGCTTCTCAAACACTAGGATTAAAGGAACATCTAGCATGTCTTTCATTTTAAGTAAAAGAAGTTTACTAAATTACTTTGTAAGCAACAGGGTTAGATGATTTTGAGCAAGGAAAGGGAAAGAAAGGAAGGAAGGAAGGAAGGAAGGAAGGAAGGAAGGAAGGAAGGAAGAAAGAAAGAAAGAAAGAAAGAAAGAAAGAAAGAAAGAAAGAAAGAAAGAAAGCTGGTTTGCCAAAGGGGTATCAACCCACAGGTTGAGAACCACTACTATGGACTACCTAGACTGCAACACAGACCATAAACATTGGCCTACAGGTGTCAGAGGTGCATATATGCATTTTAACGTTACACACAGATACAACATACAACTAGGAATAAGTCTTTAAATAACTATGCTTTAAGGAGAACATGTACAATGAGACAACAAGGTGGTCAAGGATCTAGCCTGCCAATAAAAAGAACCACACTATGCTTTTTTGGAGGAATGACATAGCTGAGATACGGTTAGAGTATTCCAGCGAAGAAAAGAGTAAAGATGGTTGCACTCTGGTAATTCTTGGGTCTTGCCGAGTAAATGAAGTTAGCATTAAAGTTTTTAGATTATTTTTTTTAAGATCACTATATAACCCAGCTTGGTGTCAAAACTCTCAAGCTCCCAAGACTAATTGTATATGAGCCAGAAGCAAAGCAAAGCAACAGTGGGCAGAAAAGTCAAAGGAACAAACAAAGAGGATGAGACCCAGAAGACAAAGGATAGCAGAATTCCGGAAGGAAATAAGGTAAAGTACTCATCTGCAACTCACAAACACTTTACATACAGAATAATTCCAGATGACATAAAAAAATGCAAAATGTTCTCCAGAGTGAGGGAAAAAAGCTGTAAGTCAAGAACATACAACAATGAGGTTAAAGGTTTCCCCTAAGGGAGTTTCCATAACAAATGAGAATAAAATAGATTACAGTTGGCTGAAGAAAATCACATAAAATAGAAAAGCCAAAACATGCAAAATTAGGGGGAATCTGAAATACAGATAAAAACACAAAGAATTTTTTTCTTAGGTAATCTGGTAAAGAAGAAATTCAGTATGAGGAGGAGTTTTTAATTAAAAATTCTAGTCAAATGGGTAGCAATGACATGGAATACTATGTATTTATGGAAGAATAAGGCTTAGAATGAAAGGAAATCAATACTTCTGGAGAGGAAACAATAGTCACTATGTCTTTAGATACTCTGTGTGTCAGGTAGTTTATCAATAAGATGAAATGGGTGATTCGGAATGCAGTTAGACAATCTGTCTTAATAAGTAGCTAAAATGAATTCATGGTGTTTGTGGAACTGGTATTTAGATCTTACTCCTTTAATTTGATTATTTTCCTTATTTGCAAACAAAAAAGGGGGAGCTGGAGAGATGACTCAGCAGTTAAGAGCAACCTGTTGCTCTTGCAGTGGACCTGTGTTTGGTTCCCAGCACCCATACAAAAGTTTCCATCAATCTACAACTCTAGTTCCAGAGGATTGAATGCCTTTTTATGGCCTCCATGAGCACCTTCGAGTACATGAACAAACAGTAAATAAAAATATAGATCTTTTAAAACAAAAAAGGGGGGGAGTAGGTTCCAATCTGTTACAGGAAATTTTAGGTGATTAACCTGGAAGAGTATAATCACAATATATTATTGGAAGAATGAAATACTGTTTACCATGTGCCTCTTTGGGGATTGAATAACCCTTTCACAGGGTCATTCAATGGTCGTCTAAGACCATTTGAAAACACATATATTTACATTAGAATTCATAACAATAGAAAATTCACAATTATGAAGTAGCAACAAAAATAATTTTATGATTGGGGTCACCACAACATGAGGAACTCTATTTAAGAGTCACAGCATTAGGAAGGTTGAGAACCACTGTTCTATATGTTGAAATGTCCATTATTTCTTTAAATTTTTACAAAGTTTTATTTTCTGAGGTATCTTTTCTAAGTTTATATTACTTAAACTTAAGGTTTTTAAATATAAAATATAATTATCTATTTTACATTTATCTAACCATCTATTTTTATCTAATTTTTTATGTGGTGCTGGTTATGCTGGGAAAGCACTCTACCACAGATCTATGCCCCTTGATTAATCATTTTAAAAATACATCTGTACATACCAAGCCTTTAGAAACTCACAGTTTTATTACTTATGCCTCTATCAGTATTTCTAAGTTTCACCTTTAACCTGTCATTCAATCATGCACTTATAGCCCTTACCAAGGCAAACTACACATCTAAAAGAAAGACCATAGTTTTACTGAAATAAGAATAGAGAGGGGGGAAAAACACCACAACCCATAAGCCTCAAAAGGGAAGAATGATAATGAGTCAAGAGAAGGAATAATTTCTTTTAAATAAATAAACCAAAAGATGTCATGTCGTAGAGGAGAAAACATTGTGAAGAAGAAATGCATTAAGTCAATGAAGAATACAAAGTTGAGAAGAAAAGAGGAACATACTGTCAAAAAGAGGACGGTGAATATGATGAGTCAGTCAGGATCTCCCAGTGCAATTCTGACAGCTAGAAGCAGAAGTCAATGCAGTGAGTAAGAGCATAAAGCAGACACTAACCTCCAAGAACTCTAATAGGGAAGGGATGCAGAAGAGCATAATTTCAAGGTGAGACATAATCAAAAGGAAATATGTAAAATGAAGACCTGAATATTTTCATGAAAACCCAGTGGAATATACTGAATAACCAAGAGACAGGGAAAAAGAACAGATAAGTGAAACAGGGAAAATGGAATAAAACAAAGCCAATAGTTTTATGAAGAACAGGAATTCTTCTTCCTGATATAGGACAAACCAGGTGGAGACAGAAACCCCAGAAGAAAACAAGAATGAAAGCTCACACCCAGTAGTATTTATGTTCAAACGCTTCCCAAATAATCATATTTCATTATAAAACAAAGCTTGAGGTTCAAATTAGCAAGGACATAAAAGCAGGCTGCTTCCTACAAATAGCATATACAGATCCCATTCCAATGAAATGTTCTTAAAAAAGAAAAACAATCTGCAGGAGGAGGAAACCTGATTTTCTGGTCAGTAGTCTTAAAACAAGAGATTCTGAGGTCAATTATTGGTGACCACATTTGAGTTCTCTAATGCACTTGACTGGATGGCCTTGGTCAAGTTATATAACCTCTCAATTTGGTCACTTGAAAACTGAAAATAGTGAAGATAAGTGAAAAAAAGTCTATGAAAGAAACTAAGGACAAACCAAGCAGACAGGAGCACATGTAATGTTATACATGGTTATATACTATAAGTTACTATCAGTGGTATTCTCACAATTCCCAAATTTAATTTCTAAATATAATAGGAGTGCTAAATTATAAACATGTCTCTCTTAGAGGGAACAAACACGGTGAAAGCGAAAGTACAAATCAAAGTCGCTAGTAGCAATTAGGAGGTTAACCATATAAGCCTTCAAAGAAAAAGTACTTCAGGTCAGCAAATATAATTCGCTTAACTGATTAAATGAAGGTCACACATTTCTAACAATACTTTCTTACAGACAGATATGATATCCCATTTTAAGCAGAAAAACTTTGGACTTACAATCCAATTGCTCAGCACAGAAAGTGGACAGATGATCAGTGTTGTTCTTGTCCTCTCTCCAGTGTCACATTTCTTTGAGCCCTTCATCACAGATGCCCCTAAAAGAACAATGTGTTGATAGACTTTATCTGCTTTTTTAAATACTGAGATACAGCTCAACATGGTCCTAACAATCATCAACTATGAAAAGAGACATTGAGAAGAATTAAAAGCTAGGAATTGGGTGCTGGGAAGCAGTGGTGCACACCTTTAATCCCAGCACTAGGGAGGCAAATGCAAGTGGATCTCTGTGAGTTTGAGGCCATCCTGGTCTACATAGGGATTTCCAGGACAGCCAAGGCTACAGAGAAACTCTGTTACAATGTCACAATAAAAAAATTTTAAAAAAAGAGAAAAGAGAGATGGGCTGTTTCTAGCCTCCCTCACTCCCTGAAAGCAAACATTAAATAGTGATTATCAAGAAGAATCAGAAGATTGTAACTGGACACTCAGAGCAGTCTCCCTCTTTAGTTAAACTTTCCCAGAAACACCCTCCTAGAACAACCAGGGGTGTTTTTATGGTGATTCTAATCAAAGATTAATTATCACAATTCCATCTCTTGTCAGCTTAACACACAAGAACATCACTTTAAGTAGTAACATTTCACCCCTGGCCCCTGAACTTTCATGTTCATCTTAAAATGCAAAATATATTTAGTTCATTTCTAATTTCTTCACAGACTTTTTGAATAGGCCCAACTTCAATAGTTCAAAGGTCCTTCTGAAACTTAGGGCAATTTCTTAACTGTGAGCCCCTACAGCCTTCCTCACAAACTAAGGTAGTAGCATCTACAATATCTTGGAGCTCCCACTCTACCTAAGACCATACATTCACAGTCTGTGCAATGGCTTCCCCCACCTCCTGGCAGGGTCTCCTGCCTCAGCAGTTTTTTGAAGCTTTGACCTAAGCCTCCATGAACCTTGCATTATCCATCTTGCCTACAAAATCTGTACCATATGGACATCACTTTCAAGTTCTGGAGTCGACTCAAAACGTAGCTTGTCCCTTGGACCAAAGATACAACCACTTACTTCTATGTACCTTTAAGGCTGACCCTGAGAGACAAGTACTCTGGGTGGCAACTGTGGAGTACAGAACACCTTCAGTGGCATTGTGTCTTGGCTCTCTCCTTTTAAATTCATTGCCCTGTTACAAACTGGAGCCTTCAATGGGCAAGGTCTCGCCCTATGTATACTTCTCCTATGCCAGTGCAGCTGTAAGGTTCTTTAATGTCGCCTAATCTCTGTAACAATTAGAGTCACTCTCGCCATATCGCCCCAGCTGTAGAATATTATTTTAAGGTGTATAACTTTTGTTTATCCTGCATTTGCTTAACTATGTAAAGCTGTGATTCTTTGCCTGTCTAAAACACCTGATGCTCCTAATAAAGAGCTGAACGACCAGTAGCAAGGCAGGAGCAAGGGCAGGTGGGGATGGCAGCCAGAGAGGATAAATAGAAGGAGAACTGAGGAAGAGGAAGGAGAACAATGAGAGGAGGATGTCAGGGGACAGCCACCCAGCCAGGCATGGAGTAAGAAGGAAAGTAACATATACAGAAGTAAGAGAGAAGGCCAGAGGCAAAAGGTAGTCGGAATAATTTAAGGAAAGCCGCCAAGAAACAAACCAAGCTAAGGCCAGACATTCATAACTAAGAATAAGCCTCTGTGTGTGATTTACTTGGGAGCTGGGTGGTGGACCCCGCAAAAAGTACAAAAAGTCAAAAGAGTGACATCACACTACACAGCCCTGTCCTCAACTATAAATTCTCACTCCTTCCTCGCCAAGCTGCACACTTGTCTTACCCTGTCTGCCCCACTTGCAGTTTTCTGTCACCCTGGGTAAGAGTAGTGAGTAGTAACCATAATACAGCCTAAATGCTATCCTGTCTTGAAACTCCCGTGCCAAATAATCAGCCAATCAATGTGTCTTAATTCAGCCCCACTCAAATGGTTAAGACATGAACAGAATGAAGTCAGATCCTTTGCCAGAATAAAACACAAAAGGCCGCCAGCCCTGTTCCCAAGAGAGTCCTTTGAAACCTGATGAGCAAAGTCCCTACTGCCTTCACTTCTCTCAGAATTCTGATCTTCCAAATTCCCACCAAAATGTCCCCTTACTCTCTTGTCTAAAGTGTGTCTATAGCCTGTAGCTCCAAACTCTTTCACACTGATCCTACAAACCAGTGCTAAATGCTTACAAACCAGTCAGGGTTAGCACACCAATAACACTTTTCCTCAGCACCAATTTTTTGTTAGTTGTTGTGACAAAATACCTTACAAAAGCAAACTAAGTTATTTTGACCTCCAAATTCAGAATATCTTGCCCATTAAGGAGGGGAAGCCATGGCAGCAAAAGAATAAGGCATCTGGTCACACTACATCCACAGTCAGGAAGTACAGAAAAGTAAATGATGTTCAACTCACTTTCTCCTTATTAAATCCAGGACCAGCCCATGGAATGCAAGCATATATTCAGGATGGATTTTTTTCCTAAGTATTTCTAGTTTTAAGTTTAATTATGTGTGTATATGGTGTGTGTGTGTATGTGTGTGTGTGTATGCATGCACCAGAAGAGTTTGTCAGCAGTAGTTGGATCCTTGGAGCTAGAGTTAAAAGAAATTGTTAGCTACCCAATATAGGTGCTGGGAACTGAATTTGGGCCCTCTGGAAGAGTAGTATGTGCCCTTACCTCTTTTGCCATTAGCAATTTATGTATTTAACATCCAGACCACAGCCTCCCCCCCCTCCTCTCCTTGTACTCCCTTCCGCCCCCGACTTCTCTTCTACATCCCCCCAATCCACTTGCCCTGTCAGCCCCTCCCCTCTGCCATATTCACCAAGAAAGGGGCAGGTCTCCCCTGGGCATCAGCAAAACATGGCTATCAAGCTGCCCTAAGACCAAGCACCTCCCCTGTATCCAGGCTGGGCAAGGCAATCCAGCATGAAGACTAGGTTCCCAAGAGCTAGCCAAAATTTTGCACCAGGGATAGCCCCACTCCCGTTGCCAGGAGTCCCACTAATAGACCACACAACTGTCACATATATTCAGAGGGCCTAGGTTGGTGCCATGTAGGGTCCCTGGTTGTTGGTTCAGATTCTGTGAGTTCCATGAGCCAGGCTAGCTGCTTCTGTGGGTTTTCCTATGATGTCCCTGATTTCCCCCTGACTCTGATATCCCTACAATCCCTCCTCCCTCTCCTCAGCAGGACTCCCCAAACTCTGCCCAATGTTTGGCCATGCCTCCATCAGTTACTGGTTACTGGATGAATGCTCTCAGGCAACCAATCCAATCACAGGGATGGCCTGCTCAGGCTATGCATCCACTGCTGCCTGAGTCTTAGCTGGGGCCATCCTTGTAGACTCATGGAAGTTTTTCTTGTTTCAGGCTTCTACCCCACTCCATAAAGCCCCCCTTTCCAGTCACATTTCTCAGCACTCCCTCCTCTGCCCAACCCCCAATCTGATACCTTGAGTTACTTACATACCCACCCACTCCCACTTCTCTATTTCCCCTTCCCTGGGAGACCCAGGTGTCCTCCCTTGGGCCCTCCTTGTTACCTAGTCTCTGGGTAAAATATACCATTTTTAAACAGACTACATTCAAGTCTACTTTTATGCTTTTACATCCTTATACTGTTTTATCTCCTTTCTATCATTTAACATTGAAAGTCTTTTATTTGTTCATTGCATCCCTCATGACATAAGCCATGGAAATAAGATCTTGTGGTGTACATGGAAACCAATTCTCTCAGACATCTAACCTTAACTCTTTTTCCATCACATTAATAAGCAATGTTGTTTTTCTATAAAAATAAAAACTATAATAAAGATCACTGACAAGCAAATCCTAATATTAAAAGTTAGATCCTTATTTAGACTTATCCAAGTTAAACTTTAAACCAATCAAAAATGACTAGAACAAAAAAGGGGAAAAAGTGGAAAACTAGTAGACTTACTGACCCTTTTTCAACATTTTCTTCTTTGTTACAGAGGCAGATGAAGCAAGTGCATGAGCAAATTCTGTATCTTCTTTAACTTTAGATGATCCTGATGAGAAGAAAAATCACTGACTCATAAAAATTCTTTACTCTGCCTCCTTAGACACTTTCTATATTCTGCAACTTGGGAGATTACATTATTAAATAAAAATAGTATTTGTTGAGTAACATTGCCATTTATAACACTAAGCATATCTCTACAGCTCAGAGAAATGATGTGATCATATCCCAGCTATTACTTCTCTTAAAAGAGAAAGCAGGAACAGACAAATGCAAAGGGATTCGGCGCTAAAAAGAAAGCTGTACCAGTATGAAGCTGGCAAATTTCACATCAGTCCAATGGTAACAAGCTTTTTTCCAAATGTAATACAATTTCTCAGCTAACTAGAAAGACAGTATGACTTGAATTAGTAGGAAAATAAAGCATATTTCAAAGATGAAGGAAATGGTATTATTTTTTACGTGTATGTGAATGCTGCCAAGAAGGTACTCCTAACCTGTTCATCACTCCTGTGTGTGTGTGCTTGTGCACACTTGTGTAAAAATAGTTTTATTCAAGTTATTTTATAAGTAGTAGAACATTATATTGTCTAAATTGGTTTAAATATTATTCATTGAAGTTGCATCATTTAATTCATTTAGCACATATGGTAAGCTCATGAAAAGTTCAAATGCAGGGAAGAGTGCAAAAGCAACCAAATTTTATACTATTGCTAAAAATCTTTTAAGCCAATAAGATGTCAATTAGCGATTGTTTTATTTTAAAATTTTTTACATGCAAATTATGTAAGAACTGAGATGTAATATACACCTACCTTTTACTCTACTTTTAGTATATGACTGTGCATTTTTCAGCTTGCCTAGAATAAAACAAAAAACAAAAAATGGACACACTAGGAGATTAGCATATATGACAGAATGTCAAGTCAAGTCATATTACCTTTCATTGTCTGTGGCAGTTCACTAGTTTCCATTTCCTCTGAATCACTGCTTTCAATGTACTGAACAGCAATTTTTCTCCTAAAATTGAAAGATTCAAAATAAAATATAATAAAGCAATGTTTAATAAATGCAACATAGAAATTGTTTAACTCCCATTTGCTTTTTAAAAACCTTTTCCAAAAGAGTCTCTTGTTTGCCAAGCAAAAGTCAAATATGTCTCTTGCTTGCCAAAAGTTTCTTTCTTTTATGACCATATAGCTGTACTTGTAAAATCTAGTATCAACAAGATTACATTTGAAAAGTCATTCGCATAGAGTTCAATGTTCAGTAGTTCAACTAAAACACTGATGTAACATTAGAACCAGAGATGGCAGATGACAGTCACATATAGACTGCTAAATTCACAAAGAAGTAAAGCAGGGACTGTGAGAGCCACTGTCCTGTGAGAGCAGTGATGACAGGAAAACATTAGCTTCAGTAGCAACGAAATGCTGAAAAACAGGACAGGAATGTCCAGAGTTGATTCTAAAGAACTCAAGTCCCAACTGGGACATGCTCTATTCCCCAAAGAGGACTGAGAACAACTAGAAAGGATGGAGGCCTCAGCTTAGGACAAACAGGGCTTCAGATAGTCCTACTCTCAGTACAAGATTATTTATAGAACAGTAAAAGAAGGGAAGGAGGGAAGATAGCATCTGCACAGTCAATTTGTGCAACATCTGTACAAATCCAAGGACAAAACAAAAAAAAAAAACTGAGCCACAGAAAGTACACAAATACCAGCCACATCACTGAGAAGATGTACAGTTCAATCAAACAGGAATTTGTGGGCATATATGTCACATTTGTGGATAGAGCAGAGGTTAAGAAGTCATTTAAAAAGACCTATGTATGCTTTGTTAACAGGATGGTAATAAAAATATAACAGACCATATAGCATAAATGCGACTATAAATAAAAGGCCTAAAAATACTACTATTCTGAAGAGTAGTGTTGTCTGAAAGAAGTAGTTAGCACTCCCCTTGGCAAGGATGGAAGAGGCCTTTGAGCCTAATAACACACATATGGTTAGGCATTGCCACCTACTTCGTGGCATCTAACCACTGTTTTAGCCCGGCATCGGTGGCACATGCCTTTAATACCAGCACTCAGGAGGCAGAGGCAGGCAGATCTCTGTGACTCTGAGGCCAGTTTGATCTACAGAGCGAGTTCCAGGACAGCCTCCAAAACAATTTAGAGAAACCCGGTTTTGAAGAACCCAAATAAATAAATAAATAAATAAATAAATAAATAAATAAATAAATAAATAAAGTGAAGAGTAAGCTTGTCTGTATCGGCTATAGTACACACACTGGCTGCTGTTTGAACACATTTTCCTTGTCATATGTTCATTTCCTTTTATCTGATCTATTCTACTTAACAATGCCATACTACGTAGGCTTATGACTAGTTCAGCTTTTAGATTTGGCATTTAAATATGAAGGAAACCAGGCTAGATTCCAGGGTTAAGAGCACTGGCTTCTCTTTAGAAGACCTAGGTTCAATTCCGCACCCACATGGCAGCTCACAGTGGTCTGTAACTTCAGCTGCAAGAGATCAGATGCCACCTTCTGGCTTCCTTGAGCACCAAACACAAAAGTGGCACATAGACATACATACTTACATACACTTATACACATCAAATAACAAAATGAAAATATTTTTAAATGAAAACTAGTAAGTAATGAGTTTGAGTTCAGTTCAAGAGGGGATTAATGACAGAATCATCAACTAGACCATATTTTGTGGTTACTCCTGAAGAACTGTTGGAGATTTAGACACAAGATCACATCCATGTGCACTGATGGTAGACCACACTATATAAAAAAAAGTCTGGTACTTATACCAGACTTGAGATGGTAAATAAAGCTTATAAAGTTAACAGATTCAAGGTAAGATCAAGCAGGAATAATATCTTTTATCCACATTCTCCCTGGAGTCTAGACTGTGTTAACTCTCCACAAATAATTTTCTGAACAAACCAATAAATGCTATGTTAAGCTTTCCAAACACATTAATTTCATCCCTCAAAATCCAAAGGAAAACTCCTAATGTCTCAACCAGAAAAATCTATATCAACAAAAATTAGGGGGAAAGTGGTAGTAATTATTAAAAATTAGTAAACCACTTATTCTATAGATTAACATTACTTTCACTTTTAAAACAAAAAATAGGATGAGACTGGCAACATGACTTAAGGATTAACAAATTCTTTCTTTTGTCATTGTGATTTAACAGTCTGCCATTAGAAACACAGTACTCACCTCTCTCTTAGAAGAAATCAGAGGAAGTGTATAAATAGACATGCCACGTAGCTTAACACCAACACTTTACCTTTTAGGGCAGAAACTGGACAATTCTGACATAGGATACTTCTTATTCTCCTGAATATCTGAAACACCAGGTTCTTCACTACATCTGGATGGCTCTACTTTAAAGAAACACACAGAATTATCAAATTGTCTTAATAGAGCATCATCGCTCTGTAGAGTTTAGTTTTTCCATAACTAACCTTGAGCTTTAATAACTTCACTACTTTCAAGTCCCCTGGTAGTCCTTCTGCATTTTTCCTGAACTAGTATTTTCCCACTAGGATATATATCCAGTTTTTTATGACCCAATAAAAATGTCTTTTTCCATATCACCCACCAACCCAGAGACTGAATTTACTTCTGCATAAAAAACGCTCAACAACTTATACACACCCAGGAGGACGGTAGACCCTAATAAAACACTAATATAAATTCGTATTTTCAAACCTTCCTTATCACTGCTTAGTCCTCCCAAGCACTGCAAATATACTACTGTTGGCCTAAATTCAAATTCATTTTCTTCCCAGAGAACTTCATTAATTTGCAATGAAAATACGATGGCATTATCTATTATAGGCCAATTTTTGGACCTCTCCCCACCACCTATTTGCTTATTCCCACAAGCTTAAGAGTGCTAACTTATGTAATAACTCTTGAGTTCTCATCTTCTCCCATACGCTTACCACAATTCTCACCCTATAACAAGATCATCATATAAAAAAAGAAAATCACACTCAACTCTACTCTCTGAGAGTGTTTTCTATCCCTTTCTACTACCCCAGTCCTTCCCAGTTCTACACATACTCATCTACATTCTTTTCAGCTTTGTTCTGCTTCAGCAAGTAAAGCATAATGGTCATGACTGCTAAAATCACAGGTTTCTTCCCTCCTTTGACTTCAGAACTGGTTCTGATTTATCTTTCTAGCTTTCTTTGTTTGCGACTATGCACACTGCATTGTAACACAAAGAAGTTCTAAAACAAAACATTTTTTTTTCTTTAAATTGTTCTTTGAAGAAATTTTTCTCTCAATTAAAACCATTTTCCCTAACTGGTAAACTAATAGCCAATTATTTTGACAAAACCTTTTCTGATTACCAATCCTCCCAAAGTTCTTCAGAAAAAGAGATCCTAAATTTTTGTCTATTACAAAACCCAAAATAGAATTATCTTAGGTAAGAAAAACATAAAGTAGTCAGACCATATTCACAATTAAAACTCACGTGTGCTTAGTCCATCTGCCTCTTTGTTAGTCTTACTTCCTCGCAGTTTGACAGTCTCATCCTTGTATTCCTATGTAAAAAAGGCATTTTCTTCAATGGGGTATCAGTTTTAAATGATATTAAGATGAAGTTTGTTTTGTATTGCTTTACTTTACATAAGAAAGACTACTTAAAATGCTAATAGATTTCTTACCATTTTAAAATTGGTGAAAAAGAGGTAAAAAAAGCATCTCAAAAATAAAAATCATGAGAGAAGCTTCTCTCCTACTGATTAGTGTTTATGGAGCTAGAAGGTCTGTGTACACCAGCAGAGTAGAAAAGGAATCATCACTATTATCTAGCTATGAAACCTGCAATCTACAATAATGACACACTTGCAAGATGTACTAGTACAATGACACTACAAATGTTTATTAGAGTAACCAACCACTTTTTAATATTGGATTTAAGGACCATTCCATGAGAAAGAACCCATACTTGGCATTGCTAAACTAGCCCAGAACTTGAAACTAGATAGGTCTTGGGGATTTTTCTAGGGAAAAACCTACTTCTATTGTTCTGCTAAATGAACACAGTAATAAAACAACTCCTAATGACATACTGCTACACCCACATTATCAGTTCATTGCTCAATTCTCATCATAGAGAAATTTCTTCTTGCAGTAGACAGTGGTAAACAGATACAACTTGGAAACATACAAAAAGTGATGGATTTTTAAGGACTCAGCTCGAAATGAGATGTCTTTATCAAACCTCTCTCCTCAAGTCTCAGGGTCTACGTGGAAGAGTAGGCAGAACAATTTTAAGAGTCAAATGACACCAAGGAAACTGCATTTTCCAGACACAACAGGACTGATGTACATTATGAACTCAGAGACTGACAACACACATTCAACCGGACAAAAATCCCAGCATGCGGGGAGGAGAAATAGGCAAAAAGTCCCACCCCCATACAAGAAGCTATTTGCAATTGGTATCTGTTGGGAAAGAGAAAATCAGTTTTGTCCAATGAAGTGACACTAGCTATATAAACCACACTGCAGGACAGGCCCCATGCTCAGAAACAGTTGGCTAACACAAAATGAACTCCATGTTTTTATTGTGGTTTTATCAGTATTTTCTTTAGGTATCTTTTTCTTTTTCTTTCTTTCTTTTTTTTGTTTTTGTTTTTGTTTTTGTTTCGAGACAGAGTTTCTCTGTATTGTTTTGGAGCCTGTCCTGGAACTCGGTAGACCAGCCTTAATCTCGAACTCACAGAGATCCGCCTGCCTCTGCCTCCTGAGTGCTGGGATTAAAGGCGTGTGCCACCACTGCCCGGCGGTATCTTTTTCTTTTCAGTATTTTTTTCTTGCACCACTCCCAGGCTCATCCCCCTTTTTATCTTTTTGTTTTGTTTTGAGAAAAAGAATATGAAGTTGGAAGATGGAAAGATATTGCACAAAATTTTTTAATTCAATAAATGCAAAAAATAAAAACCTTTCCTAGTTAGCTTTCTAGTTATACACTTTGACATTTGCTTAAAATATGAGGAAAAGCAATGAATATAATTTTCCACTATACTAAAAAAGTGAAAATTAGTCTTAATCTTTCCAAATGAGCACAAACATACAAACACGCACACAAAAAAATCTCTCAATTATAGATGTTACTGTGAAAAAAAATTCATGAGATAAGATTCACATTGGATTCCCTATTTGGTAAATAATGTATCTACCATTAGACAGCCATTATCATACTCTCTTATAAAATTCCCAAAGCTAATAAGATACAGCAGTAGTATTTATAGCAGAAATAAATGAATCTGAGATTCTAGTAGCTTAAATAAAGTCCCAGTAAATATAAAAAAAATTTTTTAATTCAATAGTAAGGTCTAAGGAAAAGCAGTGTACATAGAAAGTAAAATATAGAAAGCATCTTTGTGCTGTTTCCTAATTCGGGCTTTTAGAATTTTCAGGTAAGAACAGGAATAATGGTTTATTTCTAATTTCTCTTTTGTTTTCCCTCACTTCCTCCCTCCCATCTGCCAGCAATAATGAGCTCTTAGCTACTGCTCTACTGCCATGCCTGCCTGCCTATTACAATGTTCCCCACCATGATAATGGACTAGCCCTTCAAATCTGTAAGCAACCTCCCAATTGTTTTTGTTGTTGTTGTTGTTGCTTGTATTGTATTTTGTTTTGTCTTTTATTATTTTCTTTTTTTGTAAGCTACCTTGGACATGGTGCTCTTCATAGCAACAGAACTAAGACAAATATAGTAATTACACTCTTTTTCTTTATTTATTTGTGTCTTCTGGGCTTTTTAGTTTGTTTGTTTTTATTGTTGTTGTTTTGAAATAAGGTCTTATTATGTAGCCCTGACTGACCTGGAACTCACCTTGTAGACCACATTGACCGTGTATTCAGAGATCCACCTGCATCTGCCTCTTAAGTACTGGGATTAAAAATATGCATCCCTATGAAAATGGTATTTATGTTTTATAAGCACCATTATAAATGGTGAAAAATCATTAGTCACATCTGAAAAGAATCAGCTATTATTAATGAGCTGTCAACTACTTTCAGTGAGATAGAGATTTCTGGAGTAGAGCATTCTTCACAGAACACACTTACTTTACCTTTCTTGGCTGATTCTTCTTGCTTCTTTTACTGAGAAGAGGCTTGCCATCAGCAAAGTTGGTAAGAATTACTGCAATGGCAGTAAGAGTTTTGCCCTTTAAAATATTTTAAGACAAATGGTTAGATTCTATAACTCATCTAGAAAACATTTCAAAACCTATTTTAAAATAATAAAATACTGAATATCAGTCAAAGCCACAGCATGCATGATTATTAAACAATATAATTGTTAATGAAAAATAAATATTTCATTTAGCTAAGAAAAATTTTCAAGTTATTTATGATTGACTATAAGCATCAGAGAAATGTCATTTTATTGAATGACTACCATTCTACATTGAACTAACACTTTATCATGAAACTAATATTAACAGCTATTTTCAATGAACCTCAGATAATTTAAGATAATGAGGAATTCCAACATGCATATAAAGACAATCGCCTTCATTATTTTCAATAGTAATATATACAGTAATACAGAAATAAAACTAGTACTTTTAAAGAAGTCCTCAAAGTCTGGTCCTCTCATACCCTTTAAGGAAAATGTAAGATAAAAAGTGTTTGTGTGTGTAAGTGCATGTGTGAATATATCTATGGATGGAGGCCAGAAGAATCTCAGTAGCAGTCTTCACACACTGCTACCAAGCCCCTTTTTGAGACTATAATCATATCATCTCTCTTCAAACCCTCCCATAAACTCCTCCTTTATTTTTCAAATTCATGGCCTCTTTTTTCACTAATTGTTGTTACATGTCTATTTGCATACACTCATACACTATTATTACTTGAAAGAATGAGCAACTGTCATTGTTAATGACTGAGTATGTATGATGAATTTTCTTGAAAATAATCAATGTAAGGTGTAAGGAATTGTCTTTAAGGAAAACTACAGTATTTGTTGCAAGGGCTAATTTCAATTTTCAATCAAAAGGTAAAATGTTACAAAATTTGCACATTACAGTATGACTAAAGCAACTGCCAAGGAGTTAACCACTTTTCTCATAAGATTAGTAGTAATGTTAAAGAACATAAACTTTTAATACTGCATGATGAAATCCACTATATGACTCAGCACTACAATTAGTACTTTCCAATGGGCAAGCCTCATCAGAAAATCAATTACAGGTGAAGTATTCAATGCACAACACACATAGATGGATTTTAATGATAACAAATAAGTTAAGTATCATTGCCTAGTGATTACCATCTTTAATGAATAAATAATAAATACTTGGATTTTACTATTTTATTTTAAAAGTTTTCAAAATACTTGTGAGATTAATACTGACTGTCAACTTTACAGGAACTACAATCTCCTGGAAGACAAACCTCTGGACATAGCCATAATGAAGTCTCTTGACTAGGTAAATAAGGCAGGATGAGCCACTCTGTGTGTGTGGCACCATTCCATAGACTGAGGTGATTATCTACCTCCATTTCTGCCTTTTGACTATAGGCACAACATGACCACCACTTAAATTCCTGCCCTTGTACCTTCCAGAACTGAAAGTAAAAAAAAAAAAAATCCTATCTAAAGAGATATGATACTGGGTAATATTTTGGTTTTGATCTACCAAATAAAGCTTGCCTAAAGATCAGAGGGCTGAGATAGCTACTGGTTAACCATAGAAGCCAGGCAGTGGTAGCACACACCTTTAATCTCAGCACTTGGGATCTCATACCTTTGATCCCAGTACTTGGGAGGCACATGCCTTAAATCAGAGCACTAGGGAGGAGGAAACAGGAAGTGAAATTGGGCAGAGATATGATATAAGGTAGTTAGAGACAGGCACTAGCCCCTTTGCAGTCTGAGGATTTCATAGAGATAAGAACTCTAGTGGCTGGCTGCTCTTCTTTGATCTTTCTGCTTTCACCCACTAATATCTGACTCAGGGCTTTTATTAAGACCAATTAAAACTCATGCTACCTGATACCATAGAAATACGAAAAGCAACTAATAATACTTTTCCTTTTATAATATCTGTAAAGAAAAAAAATTAACACAATCCCAACATGTCAAACAAAGTAACAATTTGACAGCTCAGCTGTCACTTTTTCACCTAAACATCAAAACAACTTGTAAAACTAAACAGTGACAGCATTCTCATAAAAGCTGCTATTGTTTAGAATTGTCTTTAAAATACATTACTTACATAAGTTTTTTGTATATTGTTCCTTTTACATATCTCAAGACTACTTTAATGCCTAATACTATAAAAGTTATAGAGCTCAAAGTGACAGCTCTACCACCAAAGTCACAGGAATGGCTATGGTAATCAGTCACAAATATCTACTATGTTGCATACCCAGTACTTGAACTAGAATATTATTTCAAAAGATACTGTCTTCTTTTCTCTCACAGAAAAACTGTTATTAAAAACACCAAGGGGAGTTAAATGTGTATGACAGTAGACAGGACACATGCCTAATATGGTTGAAGCCCTAGATTTTGTCCCCAGGATGGAGAAAGGGAAGAAAGGAAGGGGGCAGTAAGAAAACTGTCAGGGGTGTGAGGAGTCAAAGTTTGGTCCTACAGTTTGGTTCTGAGTAGGGAACCTTATTAACAGGAATATAACCTCTAGGAATGGCGACGGATACTCCTAGAAGATGCCAGTGACCATCATGGCCTTGCCCTACTTGGGAAGTCCCAGGAGCTCCTAAGCATGAGCTCCACCATGAAATATAACTAACTGTCTTCAGCTTACCACTTTCTTGTGCTGCATGTAAAGAGACTGCTCTAGGAGATGGGGCACTGCTTTCTGTCCTCTTCCCCTGTCTACCTTTATCAGGTCTACTGGTCCTGATCCCATCCCCTGTCCCACTCTCTGTGTCTACTTCATTACTGCCAATTCTGAATTTCTATCACACTTGTTATGGCTCCAATCTAACTTGTCACCAAAACTGTCTTGTTTCTTGTGCTACCATCTGACATCTCATGGCTCCTATCTAACTTTTCGGGACTCAGATCAAACTCAGCACCTGCATTATTGTTTCTAAACTTCTCAGCAGACCTAGTGACACTAAAGTTGGGGTCATACAGAGAGTCAGGCATGAAGCCAGTGTCCATATTGCAGTAGTAAGGGAAACTGTAGGCAGGGACAGCCACCTTGTCCTAGCTCAGGTTGGCAGTAGGCCCTCCAACCAGATAACCACAAACTCTATGGCATCATCAGCATAGTCCTGATGACTTCATTCTCTGGTATCTGAGGATGTCTCTCTTGGCCAAACAATCTGCAACAGAAGCACAGCAAGAAACAAACAGGCCAGTATAGCTAAACAGGCTGTAAGAGGGCTGTGAGACTATTGTGCCAATGGACTTCTTTCTTAAAGCACAAAATGAGGTGCAGGTTCCTTAGTGGGAACTAACTAGGTCTTGCCTTACTTTCTACTGTTTTTTGCAATGATGGGGGCTGAATTTGCTATCATTGACCTTTGCTTTTTAAAAACCCCATGAAAGACAAGCTTCCCTGAATTCCAATAAGTAAAGAAAACTGGAAATATATGTTTATATACTCATTAATGTTAATGTATTCTGTTACCCATTTTGACTCTTCTGTTGATTCCATAGAAACCCCTACTTAAAAAAAGTTTTATCTACACTGAGAGCAAAATCTAGTCCTAAACTAGCACCCATCTTTCAAAACATTTCTGTTTACAAAACTGTAATTGCAAACTAAGATTCTTCTAACTGAAGAAAAATGAAAATTACCAAACCCATATCATCAGCTAAAATTCCTCCATGGACATTTTCCGGTCGTTCCTTCTCAGAAAAATTTGTTATTGTGTTATAATATAAGTCATTTCGCTGTTCCCAGAATGGTGGAAGGTCTTTGCTGTTCTCTCGTGAAATCATCCAAGCCAGGGCTTGTTTTTGGTGTGGAAGTAATGGGGTTTCAATAGCCTATAAATACAATGTCATAAAGAGAAATATAGTCAGTCTTTTCTCTTTTCATATGGAGAAACTGGGTTATTTTCGTTCTTTTTACTTTCTTTTTTTTTTTTTTTTTTTTTGAGACTAGGTTTCTCTGTGTAGCCCTGGCTGTCCTGGAACTAGCTCTGTTCATGCTGCCTGTCTCTGCTGTCTGAGTGCTTGGATTAAAGGTATATACCACCTCTACCCAGCATCTAAGTTTTA
The DNA here is from genome assembly GCF_017639785.1 of Mesocricetus auratus. Lineage (NCBI taxonomy): Eukaryota > Metazoa > Chordata > Mammalia > Rodentia > Cricetidae > Mesocricetus > Mesocricetus auratus. The sequence continues at coordinate 41,845,538 of NW_024429195.1, forward strand.
TCTTATAGTATAAAATGTGTAAATTACCAAGACAGTTAATAATTCTGAAGCTTAACATTAGAAATACTGATTTACATTTTTGAGTTCTTTATGTTTTCTAGATATTAACCCCAAAACAGACATGAAACCAGTAGAGATTACATCAATGTCCTAAACTATCTCAGTAGCCCATTAACTGCTTCCTTTACCATGCAGAAGCATTTTATTTTATGCAATACCATTGGTCAGTTCTTAGATTTCTTGAGCTTTTGAAATGCTTTTTTGAAATTGAAATTGTCAGCAAATAAGGAAATGAAGAAAACAAGCATTTCTCAAAAAAGAAAATCCATATAGCCAATATATATGTGAAAGACTGCCCAATGTCCTTACCTATGCACTAAGAATGCATCTCACCTGTGTAAGAAGAGATACCATTTTAAAACAGAAAATGTTCACATGGACTTAGGAGAAAGGGAACTTTTATATTTAATGCTAGTGGAAATGTAAGCCAGTGAAAGCACATCAAAATCAGTATGAAGGTTCTTAGAAAAGCTACAAACAGAACTACCATATAATCCCGCTGTGAGTAAGATCTTCTAAAGTTTAATGTGACATTACAACAGTACCACCAGCAGCAATTAGCCTAGGTGCCCATCAAAAAATAAATAGACAAAAAAAGAATCTATATATTTATACAGTGGAGTTTCATTTGGCCATAAAGTACAAAATTATGTGTCTTACAGAAAAACAGATGGAATTGTACCATTATTATTTTGTGGGAAAGGCCAGGCCTAGAAAGAAAGTCAGACCCATGTTATATATTTTCTCTCATATTGGGAACTTAGGGTATGTGTATTCATATATACATATTAGTAACAAATATGACATGAAAACAGAAGAATAACTACATGAAAATACTCAAGAAAGAAAAGAGAAGGTAATAGGGTATGGACACAATCAATCTCAAAATATAGTACATACCTGAAGAACAATGTTACAAAACTTTATATAAGACATACAGCAATTTTTTAAAATATACAAGTTCTGTACCTCAGATGGCTCCATTTCATTAGTTTTACTATCTTCTTTTAAATCTTCAAATAATTTGTCAAATTCCATTTTGAGCTACAGTTAAAAAATAATTAATACTGAACAAACCAATAGAAGTGAAAATTGCATGTAATTCAGATTTCAAATAATTTTCATTGAGCAAGTCAAATGATCAAGTGTACATAAAATAAGTACCTGAGATACTAAACTCACTGAAAAGCGATGATTTTCCTATAGAAGTAAATGTACTCATTCCAAATGAATACACCAAAGAGCTACAAAGGACCGTGGCTATAGCCTGCTGAGAGAGCACTGGCCCAAGCATTTACAAGGACCAATCCTAATGCTACTGAAAGGACAGTAGTGAAATCATAAGATGCCAGTCACAGTCCTATCACAAATGACCCTGCACATTTGGGCAGAGAACTGTGGCCTGTATCTTATTTTCATAAAGTCAAGAGCATGAAATAAACTGCCAAGGTTCTCTCTTCCATGAGAATTCTATGATTCTATTAGCATTTAAACTATTTTGGGAGACCTACTAGATACATGTAACTTGCTATGTTCTACGAAACAGTAGGATAATTTCATTATTAGGCTAATTTAGCTGATCATTTAAACTAATCTATTATTCCATTTTAAAGCAACTTACACTGTATTGTATGTCTTACTATTTCTTCTACAAATTAGCATATGAATGCATAGCAGTCATATAGAAAACATCATGCCAGCTTATATAAGTGGCCAACGATTTGCCTACCAGGCACAACTTCATGCCCTTTCAACACACAGGGAAAACCATAACTGGGAAATAAAAAGAATACCTCTAGTGAATAAACACATAAAACATTTCAATGCTTATTTCTAAAACCACTAGTGGATAAACAGTCATAAAAATGTTTTAATGTTATTGTCTGAATTATTTATATGAACATTAACACTATACTTTTTTCAGAGTAATTTGGTAAAACAACATACTGGATGACAAATTAGGCAAAATAGGTAGAACAATATTAAAGATTTTAATTTTTTTAAGATTGAATTTGCAACCTTACTAAAGAATGAGAATAATTTTCACATTCTAGTGTTTTTATTACCACTGTGAACATTCTGAAAATTTAAAATACAAAAACACTACATACGTAGTGTGATTTATGTATGTATAATTGCATATGTGAATCCACCCTCCTTTTCATAAATCTAGTTAATCAAAAATAGTGAGTCATATAATGTTTACATTAATACTAAGCCTCTATAGAGACTTCCCTTGTCATTGTTCCCTAAATACACTCTAACTACTATATATCTTTTATATGTATAACAGATATAATTAATTTAGAAATTGTTTAAAATATGTAAGATGTACAGTGATTCTACACAAAAATACCATTTTTAATATGAGACTGGATGGTTCCTGTTTCTGTGAATTATAAGGGATGACTATAGTTCTTATCACTGCTTTTTAAGATTATGTTTGCAAATGAGTATCTCAATTCTGTATATTTTACAGTACTTTTCATTATAGTTTTCTAAAGATCACTAATACCAGCACACACATCTTTATCCTGTTCTTTTAAATAGCAAACCACTAAAAATTTACATTACAGTGCAAAATAAAAGCATACCTGAGGCGGGAATGGTGACAAATGTCTGTAATCCCAATATCTGAGACTCAGAGGTAGGAAGACTAGGAGTTCAAGAATATACTCAACTACATAGCTGTGGTGGTTTGAAAGAAATTTGCTCCCAAGGGGAGTGGTACTATTAGGAAGTGTGACCCTGCTGGAGTAGGTGTGGTCTTGTTGGAGGAAGTGTGTCACTGTGGGTTTTGAGTTCTCATACTCAAGCCATGCCCAGTGAGACAGACTATTTCTTGTTGCCTGTGCAAGACTAGAACTCTCAGCTACCTCTCCAGCATCATGTCTGCCTGCATACCACCATGTCCCACCATGACAATGGACTGAACCCCAAAACTGTAAGCCATATAATTGTTTTCCTTGTGAGAGTTGCTATGGTCATGGTGTCACTTTTGTCTTGGGGTTGCGCAAGTGCTTTTGAGGTAAGTCTACACAAGACCTTGACTCAAGATAAAAATGAGCAAACAACAACAACAAAAGCTTACCTGCTCAGTGGTCATCTGTACTGCAACATGAGCTGGCATATTATAGCTTGGTCCAGCTCTTCCAGAGCTCCAACTACTCTCCAAACTCAATCCTAAAGCTACAGTTTCCAAATGGGAAAAAAAAAGCCAAATAAAAGTAGATTAAGTTCCAGAAATAAACATAAATACAAACAGTATTAAAAATTCCCACAGATCTGGGGGTATAGTTCAGTGGCAGAGTAATTGCCTAGCATGGATAGTCCCCAGAATAGCAAAATAAAACAAAACATAATGTATATAAGTGCTCTACTACTAAACTATATCCCTAGGCCTAAAACTAAATACTAAATCATTCCCCAAAGAAAAAAATTACATTATTAAATAATCACATATTATTTTAATAAATTCTAAGCAAACATCAAAATTTTTTCACTCCCTAGTGAGCAAATCTTCTTGTCTAAAAATTATAAAAACAAAAGTTTAAAATGAAGAATTATGTTAACATTGGGAAAAACTAGACAGGATACATTGACCCTCCTTGTGTATTTTTGTGTATGAATGAATATATAGTTACAAATATGTAGTTCTGTATTTGGACATATAATGATGGGTCTATAAGATTAACTATTTCATTTTGTATGAGTAGTCTATGATGGTTACACAATGAAAATATCAATACATTGATATATTCCTCAGAATCTGTCCTGTTATTAAGTAATACATAGTTGTATTTTAATAGAAATATAAAAAGGAAAGTCGGCAATTTCTTCAAAAGATTCAGAAAAAAGGTTACAACTTAAGAGGACTTTGCAAACATTACTTTAGCCAACCAAGCTCAAAGAGACTAATTTCTTTACAATCCCTACAGCTTAAAATATCAAACTTACTTTTTGGTGTGGGACCCAACTTAAATCCATGTTTCATCAACTGATTTAAAACCACTTTCCTATTTTCTTCTTTTCCCCAAAAAGTCATATGAAGAGGCATGGTAAAAGCATTATTTGCACCGTAAGGAACTACCCTATTATAGTAAGGGGAAAATGAGAAATTAAACATTATTTTATAGCAATTATGAATATATTAAATATATTACTCAAATGCAAAAATGTGAAACAAGAACAGATTATTTAAGCAAATTTGAAAAATTGAAAAAGAAAATCAACAATCAGAAGGAAAAGGCGATTTTTATAACAGGATGTCAAAAGAACTTGACATGACAGCATAAGTAGTTTACAAAAGTTAGCTCACATCCAAGATTGCAAAATAAACAAAATAATGCATCTATCTGAGAGGATAGTTTCAACATCCAGTATTCAGTAAAAATTTATTCTCAACTGAAAAATGTTATAAAGGAAAAAGCAAAGATGATTCCTAACTACTTATTTTATCTTCCAAATCAGCAGGGATGAATATGCTAAGCATCTCCGGATTATGGTATAACTATCCCAAATATTCACACTAAGATCACAAACACAAGGCCTCACAGAGAACAAGCAACCAGAATGAAAACGGGATTGTAACAATAAGAAACAAAATGGTGACGACCCTGGCAGGGCATATGCCCTAGCTAAAGGGCAGCCACTCCCTAAGTCCCAGCCAATGGAGACCACAAGTCAGACCTACCATTTACCAAAAGAAAATTCTTAGTAAGTTTTGACACAGAGATAAAATTATCATATGGAAAATATAGAATATCCTGATTTCATTTCCAGTAAGAAATGAAGCACACTCAAAAATGTCCAAGTGAGCGAAGCATGATGGTACACACTTTTAATTCTAGTACACAGGAGGCTAAGGAAGAATTGCGAGTTCAAGGCCAGGTTGTACTAGCAAAACCCATCTCAAAACAACAGCAGAAAAGATAAAATACCCCACCACCATGAAGTCCCTCTGGTAATGCATGCCTGTCATCCCAGCACTCAGAAGGTGTCTGAGGTGGGAAGATCACCATGTGTAAGCTGGGTATAGCTGCAAGAGACAGGATAAGTATATACTCCCTAGTAGTAAACACAAGTCCGTTTTTCTCCATAGTAACAATTTAGCAACAAAATAAGAGTACAATTCTTTGATGGCTAGAAAGGAAGGGCAAAGAAGAAAACTGAACACATCAGGAAGCACAGTGATGGGAAGTGCCATGACACTTGCAGAGGCTCAGGAAATGCTTACATATTTAGAGACAACTGAAAATCACAACCACTTAAACAACTCTAAAAGTACATACCCTTCCACTTGTGCCAACTTGTTGTCCATGATATAGGCCAAGGCAGCTGCAAGATCTCTCTTTAAATGGCCAACCTGATTTCCATTCACATTATTTACTCTAATTGCATTCTTATCATACGGATTATTAGGCTCTCGTTGTAAAGAAACCATTTCATTATTATTTACCTAGTAAAAATAAGGAACAGATAATAATAATATAAAAATGAACAGTAATAGCTTGACTTCCTTGTAATGTTTCTAGAATTTCCATTCATGCATTGTTGTTAGTTTTTTTTTCCTTTGGTTTTTTGTTTGTTTGCTTGATTGCTCGCTTGCTCGAGACAGGGTCTCACGTATCCAAGGCCGACCTCAAATTGGCTCTGGAGCCAAAGATGATCTTGAGCTCAAGATGGTATTGAACTTTGACCCTTCTGCCTCTGTTTCTTGAGTGCTGAGACTACAAATATGCACTACCACTTCATTTATATTACACTGGAAATTGAACCCAAGGACGTAGTAAACACTACAAAGCAATCTATCAAATGAGCCACAGGCCCAGCTCAAACTAGAAATTCTTCTACATTTGCTAATTTATATTCATTAGAAGCTAATAAGTCTTTCCAATGTAAAAGGTACAGTTAAGTCTACCTTGAAGATTCATGCTACTGCATTTTTCAAAACATCTATTTGTAATGATATATTATTCATGATTGATTAAAGCTTGCCTGAGGATTAAGAAAGCAAAGTCCGCCACAAGCCTCAGAAACCAGGCACACACCTTTAATCCCAGCAGCCAGAAGATAGGAGGTGGTAGTACACACCTTTAATCCTAGGACTCAGGATTAAGAGACAGACCAATCTCTGTGAGTCCAAGGCCACCTAGATCTACACAAGAATGAATCAGTCTAAAAGAGAATTATAGCTCAGACCTTTAATCCCAACATCAGGGAAGTATGGAAGACAGGAGCAAGGTAAGTAGAGGCATTCATTCTCCAGTCACGCTGAGAAGAGGTACAGTCTGAGGCTTGGTGAAAACTTGTGGAGACAGGATCAGCCCATTCAGCCTGAGGTAGAGGTAAGAAGCTAGTGGCCAGCTGCTTTGCTTTTCTGATATTCAGCTTGAAGTTTGAACTCTAATATCAGTCTCTGGGTCTTTTATTAATCCATGTTACAGCTAATCTTTGGAACTATGAGTCCCAAAATGGAATGATTGGGTCAGGGACACATGTGCATCTATGTTCATATTTACTCTATTCATTATAGCTAGGACATGGAAATATCCTTTATATATATCAAGTGATAATAAGTGAAAATGTGGTACCTATATAAAACAGGATTTTATTGAGTTGTAAAGAAAAATGAAATTTGCAGGTCAAGAAACACAAACATTACATGCTCCCAATCATATGTGGATCTTAGTGTCAAGTCTTTAGAGGTATATGTTTAATTTGGAATGCCTATTCGATCCAGGAAACCAGACAGGGACAATGCAGGGAGGGTGCTTAAGAGTGGGAGAAAGAAGTCAGTTGATATGAATGGGAAAAGAGGTTTAAGTTGGGAGAGGGATGAGAGGGCAGAGCAGAGGAAGGGTGAGGAGAGAGGTAATTAACATAATGGGTGATGGATATATGAAAAAAAAGCCACACACAAGTTGTGTGTGTGTGTGCGATTTTTTCACAAATAAAAGAATTTTACTTAGAGTTACCCTATACAGGGGACTATGACCACCCCAGAATCCCTAGTTTACCAAATTTAAAGTTCAGTGTCAGGTATGGGATTCTAGACTTGAAGTTATTCAAGAAACTCCCAAAACAATACAGTGTATTGTCTTGGCTCTTGACGTCCTCCAGAACTTTATGGTAAGACAAATGTGAAGACAGCATACTGGCCTCAGGATCTAGAGAAATGAAGCTGGTACTGACTTATTCCCTGCTGACTAGCTTTCACCGTAAGGGAAGGTGCTATGGAGGCTTGGGTGGGGGGTGATCATCAACAGTCTGACCCTGCTGTGAGCACCGTGAACTGGAGTAAGTACTGGCATAGCAAGAAATGTCCTTAGGTACAACTGTGGCATGAACGCTATAGGAGGAACTAACCGCTTTCTGTTTGGATTTATTATTAATATGTGACTACAATTTATAGATTTACATTTACAGAAAACAAGTATAGAATATATAAAGTAAGCTATGGTATGGAAATTCAGTGCATTTTATTTATTTTTAAAATAATGAAGGCATTACCTACAAATACAGTGGGAAAATGAGCTAAATATTTAATCAACACATATTCTTTGTGTTTTGTTTTATTTGTTTTTCGAGACAGGGTTTCTCTGTGTAACAGCTCTGACTGTCCTAAAACTTGCTCTGTAGACCAGGCTGGACTTGAACTCACACAGATCAGCCTATCTCTGCCTCCCCAGTGCTGGGATTAAAAGTGTGTGCCACCACAGCCCCGCCAATTCAACATATATTCTTATTAGTTAATTAATGTTATAGAGATTATTCTAAGATCAACATAAGTAACTGCTATGGGATTAATAACTATAATCTAATACTTCACAAAACTGTAATTTAGAAAACAATGTAAATTTTGCAATAGTACAAATCTAAAATACAACTCATAAAGGGATGTGAGAACCAAAGAACAGTTACATATTAAATAAGAATGGATTTCTGGGTGTTGGTAGTGCACACCTTTAATCCCAGTACTGGGGAGGCAGAGGCAGGTGGATCTCTGTGAGTCTGAGGGCATCCTGGTCTTTAGAGCTAGTTCCAGAACAGGTAGGGCTGTTACACAGAGAAAACCTGTCTCAAAAAACAAAACAAAACAAGCAAACAAAAAAGAATGGATAGACTACTAAAAGGACTAGAAAAAAGAAAGTATTTCAAGAGCAAAGACTGGAGTAAAATTAACACAAGTCTAAACAAAGCATTTGAAAAACATGGCAAGAAAAATAAATGATAGGGGAAAACAGAAAAATGAAAAATGATAGTAAAAAATATTCAGAGGCAGTAGAAGACACACACAGGTAGTATAGAGACAACAGCAAAGAGATCGAGTCAGAGAGAGGAAGTGAATGAGAGAATATGGAGTCTCTAAAAAAGAAATGACTCTGAAATAAAGCAAACTATAATTACAGAAGTTTTTATGAAATAGAAGGAAACAAATTTATGGAGCAAATACTCTAATGAAACTAATAGACTTTTAAAATAAGAATATCTTTTAATCATCAGGCAAAGAAATTCCAATTCAGTTAAGTGGGAAAGAAAATCCTACCCGCATCAACTTTCACTAACAATATACTGTGCAGCATTAGGATATAGGGAAAAAATATGGATCAAGCATTTTATGTTTAGCCAAACTCTCAAGTAGAAAATGAAAATTATGAATTTACAAAAACTCAAGAAATAATTGTTCTTTCCTGAGTAATCTCCTAGATGGCACATCTTATATAACTACTAAACAACATGGTATGTTTCAACATAAAAAAATACAGAGAATGAAAAACAAGACAAGACAAACGGGAAACACAGAATCCCCCCAAAGTATCTCCTGATAACTTATTTCAATTTAAAAAAAAAGTTCTGAAACCATCAAGTGCTCAAAAGGCTGAGGCAAGTGGACCACTGTGAGCATTGTAAGTTCACTATGAGTTCAAGGTCAACCTGAACTACCTTTCCAGGCCAGGCTAGGCTATAGAGTCAAACTCATCTCAAACCCCTTCCCCCAAGAACAACAAAAAAACCTTTTAACAAGCTTTAACATAAAGATACAAGTGAAGGGGAAAAGTAACAAATACAGACCTTTTGACACACAGGTATGTAACAGGAAACAAGAGTGGGCCTTACAGCCCTAAAGGCCGAAGATAATGCATTAACCCTGTTTTGATCCTTATAAAAATAACAAAAACATTTTTAACAATCAACAGAATCTAATTACTGATTGCTATGAAAATGAAATATAAAAGCTGTTTCAGATATATTTTATTTTTAATCATGTATATATGTATATTCTATACCGGGGTTATGTATGAGTACCCATCTATGCCACAAGAGGGCATAGGACCTCAGGACTGTAGTTAAAGGGAGTTGTCAGTTGCCAGGCATGGGTGTTGAGAACAGAGCTCCAGTCCTCTGCACAAGCAGCCAAGTGTTCGTAACTGCTGAATCAGCTCTTCAGCCCACAAACTGCATTTTAAAGAAATATATACTGAACTATACTAATATAAAATGATACATTTAGTATTTGTTTTTTACAAAGATCAAAGGAAAAAATAAAATATAGAAAATACTTGCTAACCTCTGACTTACTCTAATTTTATATTTGAAATTTTCTCACGATCAATTGGATATTAGAAGTATCATCCAAATAACAAAGATGGCCATAATGAAGATTACTGTGCAGAATATATATAGTCTCAATCTGTCCTCTTTTCTTTTTCTCATGCACACACATGCACACACATGCACACACACACACACATTCAATTAGAGAACAGGAATAAATATGAAGAAAAACAGGGGTTAGTCTATTGCAAAAATAAAGAACTCAAAAGTAGATAACCTATCTAGTAAAAATTGATGGATTTGAAGTTGCTTCCTAAATTCAGCATATATTTTCTGCACTGGGACAAATCATTTAACCATCTACATCTCTATCTTCCATTGAGGAAGAGAGCCTCAGTAACTATAAGAATCAATGACAGTATGGACAAAAGTACTTTATATACTGTAAGCATGGTACAAACGTAAAAAATTAATCAAAGATGGCAAAGGTATTTACAACAAGACTTTGAGTGCATATTTCAGTCACTCAAAATAAAACATTAATTATAAATATGTGTGTATCACCATTTAATATAATTTACTGTTAAAACCATGAGCATATAACAATTTTATTTAGAATCTACTCTTATACTCACTACTCCTGTGTAATAGCGAAGTCCAACAACTTGACCTCTCAAAGTTCCAAATAAAATGGGATCTAGCTCTTCATCACTAGTTAGGAAGTCATCTGGAGGAATAACGTCTTGGAATTCAAAACGTGGAAGGAAAGTTGGGTGTGAAAGTCTTGAAAAATTTCCATGGGTTCCGTACTGGACAGACTGAAAATACTTCCAAACAGGATCCCTATTAAAAAAAATAAAAACAAACAAAAGGCACATTAAAACAACAGAACTTAACCAATTATTTCTCAAAGAACACAGTCAAATAGTATTTTCAGGGCAATCATTTCCTTACAATTTATTTTAGCAAGTGAAATGTTATGAGGCAAATACCAGGTAACAATTACCCTGGCTAAAGCAAGAGCTGAGTGAGGAATGCTACCAGGATAATCTGACCTGTGAAATACTGGAAATTCTTTCCTGGGGAAATTTACACTAAAATGTCAAAAATTTCCATGCCAACTAATGAAGAAGGGATTTAAAACCAAATTACCATTGTATCTGATTTTTTTTTTCCTTTTTGTTTTTTCGAGACAGGGTTTCTTTGTGTAGCCCTGGCTAACCTAGAAACTCGTTCTGCAGACCAGGCTGGCCTTGAACTCAGAGATCTGCCAGCCTCTGCCTCTTGAGTACTTGGATTAAGGGCATGCACTGCACCGTCTGGCTATGAAAACAGCCTTAACCTTTGACATCCAGCATTCACTGCTTTAACTCTTTCAGAACATCTATCTAAACTATGACATCATAGGACGCTGACCTGCAGGCCCCTTGCCTATCCATCACCCTGTTATTTTAAGGGTAACTTCAATCTTAAGGATAATTATTGCAGGGATGGGCATAAGAACCGCTGTCGATGATTAAAAGTGATGCTTGCTGGAAGCCTTCTGGAAGTCGTCTTTCCCCTTCAGCTCCTCTGCAAACACGCGTCAGCAGGCTTGTGCTCGTCTCCGTGAGACACCCAGAGTCAGGGCTGTCTCGGAGCTGTCACAATAACAATTCCCAGCGTACGGGGGGACAACAATGCCTGGAGCACTGTGGGGAGCTAATGGGTGTTTTGATGAATAAAGCGCTTCGGGTGGAGCTTCGGACCCCCACAGTCGGCGGTGGAGATTTCCCGAGGTGCTGGCAGCAGATTCTCGGGTGCAAGCGACCCGCAGAAGGAATAGGAGCCGCACGGATCGGCCGCCGGCAGCGGGGCCCCGGGCCTCGCGCCCCACCCCCTCAGCCCTTCACCTCTTGAACATCCAGGACATGGCGCCGGGCGGGGTGACCTCGGGATGCCCTGGGCGCCCGGGCTTTCTCAGGCCGCCTGAAACAGTCCCTCAAGGTCTCGCGGCCCAGGGACCGGGAACCAAAGCCGAACCGCGAGGGAGCGACCCTCGAGAGAGAAGCCGCCGCGGGTTTATTTAGAAGTCGACTCCCACCACCTCAGCAACAGTCTGGGAGGCCAGTGACGTCGTGTGATCGGCACCGCGATTGTCCAATCGAAATGAAGACCCTGTGAATACCAACCAATCAGGACATTGGAGGGTGGGGAGCGCCGCCCCATGCTGCGATTCAAAGGCAGTGGAGTGTCGGGGAGGTTCCATCCGGGTTCTCCCGCGCCCCGAGGGTGGTTGCGCGGGAAAACCTCGAGGTCTTTCAAGTGAGCCTCTTGGCTTAAGGTTCCCTGCTGGATGTTGAGTAAAGGCTTCTTCCAGCCACTGCCCAAAACCATAAAGCTGTCCCCTTAGGTCGGACCCTCCCCTAGCCCACCTTATCTGATATAACGCCTGACTGGGCCTCCCCTAGAAGGAGCTCTGCACGGGATGCCTGCCTCATTTCCTCTGAGATGCCCTGACCATATTTGTAATTTGTAACCTCGGTGTGTGCGAGACCCTGAACCCTGGAAATCTGAGGAAGAGCATTAATTTCCCTCTCTCACCTTATTTTCTTGTGTTTAAAGAAATTTTTATCACTCAGTAGAGGAAAGCCAAAAATAGAACAACCTGAGGATTCTATTGCTGAAAATGGTCCAGCACTGGTGTAAGGTGAGGTGGCACTGAGGCCACTTGTGTTTTTCTCAGGACATTGAAGGAGACACTGTAAGGAAACTTTATAATCTAAAGGAAAATTAGGCCTTAGGGTTGTGTGTGCATCAGTAACAGCCAAGGTAGAGACCACAAAAAAACGCTATTGAAGCAGTCTTTTAATTGTTGCATCTTCACCTGCACCTAAACTAGGAAGCTAGGGGTGGTGCTGAGCCAAACATACATAATGTGGTATGCTGTAAACCATTAGAATTGCTAGAATTATTAGTAAATGTTTTCACCACTGACAGTCATCCTTCCTAGAGAAGTCCATTTTATGTTTCCATTGGCATAGTGTGAAAGGTGGGTGGCTTGTGTGTGTTCATTGTCTTAAATAATAATGATCTGTGCACCAGCAATGGAATGAGAGCATTTCAAGTGGACCACTGGCATGGCACCCTGGGAAATACTAATGTCAACAACAACAACAAAGAACAACAAACAGACAAAAAATTCACTTTAACAGGCTTGAAAGGCAAATATCAGTGAGCATGGCCTGAGAACAGAGATTTAGATCACCCCAAATGCTATGTTCCAATGGAAGATGTTTGGTTAAGTTTTTGTGCTAACAAAACAAAGAACGCTGTAAATCAAGACAGTTTTCAAATACATTGTTGGGACCATTAGGCAGGTGGAAAACAGTATAACAGGAAACCTCTCTCTTATGTACCTAAGGTGCTGACATTATCCTTAGCTTTTTAGTTTATTGAAAAGTAGTGCTGCCTATACATCCCAAATGATTTACTGGATGATCATGAAAAAATGTGTTTAATACAAAGGAGAGCAATAAATGGTTATTAAAAAGGCTAAAGGTGGACCGAGATCATTTAGGTCTAGGATTGCAGCATTCTAAACACTGTACAATCGTAGCTCAAAACAGTTTATCAACCTTGCAGAAGATTCATTTGAAGGTCTATCATCTTTCCTGTAAATTTGTCTATATTAAGCAGACACTCTTCCACTCTAGCTCCAACTGATAGAATCTGAAGCATGTAAACAGGAAAAAAGTAAAGATGATGATGACTTCCTTTTGGGTATTGTACTTTCTTCATGATGCATTATAGTACAAAGGACAAAGTTTGGATTTTTTTTCAGTAGTGGGTACTGAATGCTAGGGCCTGCACAGTGTGAGCAAACTGTCTACCAGAAAGCTATATCCTCAGCCTTTATTTTACTTTTATCTTTGTGATAAAGACTTAGTTGCCCAGGCTAGTCTTGAACTAAATGTAGATCCCAGGTCAACTTTGACCCTGAGGCATAACCCTCAGCCTCCACAGTAGCCTGTATCATCAATCACAGCTAATAGCATTTTATATGTAAAATGAATAAAACCATGCTCATTGGCCTAAAAGATAAAATTCCATATAACATGGTTCTTTCTAGACTTGGCAGCTTTTTCTATGGAAAACAAAACCCAATCCTCAACAACAAAAACAACCCATTGTCAACTTCAGCATTATCTTTCAGCTATAAAACCAATATATTTACTCAAGTAGTCATGTAAAAAGAAGCCCTATACAACTTATTTTTCCAAAGAGGCTGCCATTTATATATATATCATATATATATATGCATATATATCATATATATATCATTATCACCAGAGGAGTCATCTGAAAATTGGACTCAAAGTGTGATACAACAATGCTTCCTTAGCTACTGCCCAAATAATATGTAAATGTATAGATTCATGTTTGTATAGTATTTATCCATTAAAAATATGCCATATAATTTTCTAATTATGCTATCTATTGCCAGATGCCTAAAATGATTGATATTTGATGTTTGACAATTACATGTTGAATAAATAAGACAGAAGGATTTCTCTGGAGGCTGAGACTAGCTGAAAGAAATACAGAAGAGTGTGATGGAACAAGACACCCAACAATTTCTTGTAACTTCAGTGTGTATACCGCTGCATGAATGAGCACACATAATATCATACATGCATTCATATACACATACAAACACAGAAAAAGAGCCAAAGAGAATAAGAAAAGAGAAAAAATATTATTTATTTTCAAATGTTTTTTCTTACATAATTAGGTACCAATTCCATGACAAAGTGCTGGGTAAACCATAGCAGGGAGAATAAAACAGTGATAGAAAATTAATGCTGAGTATTGTTTTGCTTGGTTAATTGGTATCAATTTTCAACAATGGATGATGGAGCTGGAGAGATGGCTCAGCAGTTAACAACACTGGCTGCTCTTCCAGAAGACCTGAGTTTAAATCCCAGCAACCACATGGCAGCTCACAACTGTCCATAACTAGACATAAATTCAGGTAAATCACCAATGTATCTAAAATAAAAGTAAATAATTTTTTAATTTGTATTATTACCTTTGATATTATCCTTGTGAAATGAGTTATTCTAACGACTCATTCAACCTATGATGAGGAATACGGTTGGTTGAGGTCTGGGATTGAAGGAGTACATTACCACACCTGCCTCAGCAGCAGCACCACTCCAAGTCTACCTTTGTACAGAAATGTAAATGGAATTCTTTCCAGCTGCTGCCATGACCATGCCAAAGCTTTTCTCTTTTACCTAATAAACACTGGAGAGATTGGTGGGCATTTTATGCCAAGTTTGTGGCTAAATGATTAAAAGAAAATGCTTTCTTTTTTTCCATTGTATAATTTTAGCTTATTGTCAAAATCAGGTGTTCATAGGTGTGTGGATTAATATCAAGGTCTTTGATTATGTTAACTGATAGTGATTTGAAGTGTAAGTAGTAAATATATATCAACCCAACTAATCATTTGCTGATTTTATAACGTTTTCAACTAACGTTGGACCTTTCAAACATTGTTAGGTAAAGTGGTGGGTTAAAGAGAAATAGAGGCTATAATGGGATCCCTAAGGAGTACAAACCACTGCTGATAAGGGTTTATTTAGCAAGCAGGCAGCACAGTTAGCTCTTCAGAAAATTCACACGACCAGAAAGCAACAATAGTTGACCAATCGAGAAATTTGTGAAAAATCAAAGGAAAGACTTACTCATAAAATTATCACAGGCATGGGGGCCCACTCCTGAACCCCAGTAACTGAAAAGTGAAGGGAGAAGATTTACTAACTAGTTGAAGGCCATCTTGAGTTTACATAGGGGCCTTATTACAAAACTAAAACAAAAAGTGAGTAATTGGGTATGGTGACACATACTTTTAATCCCAGCACTCAAGAGGCAAAGCAAAAGGCTCTCTACAGTTCAACCAATCAGATTCATTTGTTCCTTCTGTTCTTAGGAACAGTTATAATGTTTCTAAAACTCTAAAGATGCACAAAGATTATTTCTATGATTTAAGGAGGAGAAGGGTCAGCTATTGCAAAGTTCTAAGTTCCCATAGGGCTTGGGAATCTGAAGTTTTATTCACCCTACAGGTAAAATGGAGTCTGAAGTCAAAATGGCAGTACTCAGGCCAAGGTGCTTTTGCCTGCTGCCTTCACATGAGAGATGTAGAAAGTCCTTATCCATCTTGGTGTTGAACATTTCTTCTCTTCAAAGAAATTCAAGTCTTGAAACAAGCATAATAAAATATTGTTTGTTATTCTCCCAATGAAAAGTAATTGTCCCAAATGTCTGCACTCCAAATCCTCATTCCCAGTTTCCTAGTGTAATTTTCTCCAGACTTGAGGTTCAACAGTGAGAATGTGGGAAGAAGACACCTGATGTCAATTTCAGGCCTCCACATGCATGTGCCCCACATACACACCAAAAGAAAAATGAGAAACTAGAGTAAATGAAAATAATGGGAAATTTTAGATTGAGGACAGAAAACTAAAACCATATACTTTGGGAAATATCTTACAAAATTTGTTTGCATGAGTGAATGAAAGACCTCTGTGTGGGGGGGGCTGTATGTGAGAGAGTGAGACACAAAGAGAAAGAGAGAAGGGAGGGAGGGAGGGAGGGAAATGTTTGTGGTTTGTGTGGTTACATCACTTCGTGCATGTGTCTATACCCATGGGTATGGAAGCCAGATGTCAATGCTGAGTATATTCTGCTATCTCCTACTTTATATTTTTAGAATCTCTCATTGAACAGAAGACCATTCTTTGGGCTAGGCTACGGTAGTGGTTTGAAAGTAAATGGCTCCCATAGGCTCATAGGGAGTGGCGCTATTAGCTGTTGTGGCCTGGTTGGAGTAGGTGTGGTCTTGTAGGAAGTTGTCTCAGTCTCTTCCTGATGCCTGTGGATCCAGATGTAGATCTCTCAGCTCCTCTCTAGCACCACGTCTGTCTGCATGCCATCATGCTTTCATGATAATAATGGACTAAAACTCTGAACTGTATGGCACCCCAAGTAAGTGTTTACTTTTGTAAGAGTTTGCAATGATGAGGGTGTCTCTTCACAGCAACAGAACCCCTTACTAAGAGACCTGGATACTATGAAGTTCCAGGGATCCTCCTGTCTGGCCTGTACACACATGGATGTATACCCATGCACGTACCCACATAAACATATACATACATACAGACATACATACATGCACATATACATACACACATACACACATACACACATACATACATACATACATACATATTACAGAGAGAGAGAGAAAGAGAGAAGAGTGTTTTATAAGGGATTTGCTTTTGCAGACACATTTTGAAAGACTTTTTTCAAAGTATGCGATTTCAAATTTCTGTTCCCAAACTAGGAATCTATTCATTCAGTTTTGCTGTTCTCTTAACTACCTATCATAGAGTTAGGGTCTCATTCTATCCCAGAACCTACACAAAACAGAGCTAAACATGCTCGGTCAGTAATTCATCAGGGGCAACAAATACCTGACAATGTATTAATGTAATGGATATTAGGAGGCCATATGATCACAGAACATGGAGGCAACTTGGTGTTTAAAAAACTAAGAAGAACCCTCATCAAAAAATGATTGTGTTGTTTTTCTGATTTTTTTTAACTTACAGCCTTCAGAACTAATACATACAAACATACATACATACATACATACATACATTCTGCTTTTTTATACCTCAGTATTTTTGCCATCTAGATGAAGAAGCAAATGAATGTGGATATTTGATGTTTTTGTTTATGTTGGGAGACCCTGCTAGTCAGAGGTTTCAGTCTACCCTGACCAGGCAGTGATGGGAGATGCCATTCTGTAAAGCACTGTTGGCCAATAGGGAAGTAAGATAGGTGGGACTAGGAGTCGAGCAAGATTCTGGGGAGGAGAAACACGGAGTCATCATGTAGCTGCCATAGGGGTAAGAAGTCCAGACCCTTTTCACCGGTAAGATAAATACTTAGATTAACAATTATGGATTAAATACTTAAGTCAGAGCTAGCCAGTAAGAAACAAGCAAGGCCAACAGCTTCATAATTAATACAGCGTCTTGTGTGTTATTTGGGGACTACAACACAGCAGAGCCCAGGCGACTGGTGGGGAAAAACCAAAGCAGCTGGCAGGGAAAAGGCTTCACTCAACATAATGGTGTCATCACGTGGAATTGAATTTCCACGTAGATTGACAAAAGCTTTAAAGGAATTTTAGAAACAAAAGAATGGAGAAAAGCATGGGTTCTTGGTAGCAGCATTTTTCTCAGGTGGGCTCTGTTTTGCTAGAGACAAGCAGAGACTAATGCGGCTCGCTTAAGGGAGTCTTCCTGACAGCATAAAAAAACAAAACAAAACAGCAAGGTTCTTTTAAGAGGCTCTGGTAACGATTGAAAGTTGTGTCTGTATAGCTGGAAGTGGCAGTGACCACATATCCAAGCCGGCAGCATTTGCTGCATGTCAACATAGACTGAGGCGATGAGCTGGAATCACGCTTGAACCAAGCAGTGGGCCAGGTGTTCCAACAATTGAGACAGCCTTACAGACCCTGAAATAAGGACTTATACAGGTTTCTGAGTTTTGTCATGATTCCCATGGTATGAACAGCAACCCATCCAGCAAGAAGCAGTTTGGAATGAGCGACGTCCAAATTCCCATATTGTTTATAAATCTTTGTTTTCATTAGATGGGGTTGCTTATAATTGGTTAATGATCACAACCAATCTCTTTTTAAAGGAAAAAGGGGAATTATGGTATGGAAATGAATACTTGGTATGGGTATGGTTTTTTATTTATTGATACAAATTCAAGGTCAATTTTGTGATATGTATATTTCTCCTCTTGATTAAGTATTGTGCTTATACTGATCTTTTAAAACATAATACATAATTAAATGCAGACTATAGATAGTTACTTATGTTAGTCAGAATTTATAGTTAGGTAAATTAGGTTTTCTAGATATATAGAGATGTATTTCAGATAGATAGTCTTCAAACCTTTCAAAGGCCTTCAGAAAATGGCATTTAAAATGGTTTAGGGTTTTTCTTGACAACGAGAAATATCTGCTCCTGGCAGCACCAATTACATCTGAGAGGAAGATGGGCATTGAAGAGACTCGCTATGGAGTTTGCTTTCAACATGGCAAGATTAGCCATTTGGGCAAGAAACTGCTCTTGCCTAGACTGCTTGACTGTTGCTATATAAACAGGACCCACAGGAAAGTGACTGCTGAACTCAAACAGTCCTTTAGGGTTCCTGATTCATGGAAGAGTCTACAAGACTTTCTGCAGGACACAGAAAATGATTGACAGACTGCCAATGCAGATAGACAGTTTGAAATTTCCTACTTTGCTGAGAAGTCTTCCAGACACACTGTGACCTATGGGCTGAAGATGGATGCCCTAACATTACAGAGGAACATCAGGTGACTGTCCAGGCAGCAAGATGTCTCTGTCAATTCTAGTGTTTTTGTATTATCCTTCTGTGGTCTTTGGTAGAGTTGAAGGCAGATAGTTATAATTATAGTTTTCCTTAGTTATGATAAAAGATAAGCTACATATACAACTTTGGGACTCACAAGGATGGGATAGATGATATTTTCTTTAAATCTTGCTGAATGTTGATGGACAAAATATTGTAAATGTGTTCTTCCTTGATAGCTGTTCTGTTATATATAATTTGACTATGTTAAAGTTAAAATCTTTCTTTTTATTTAGACAGAAAAGAGGAGATGATGGGAGATTCCATTCTGTAAATCTGTCTCTTATTGGTTGTTGAATAAAGCACTGTTGGCCAATAGGGAAGTAAGATAGGTGGGACTAGGAGTTGAGCAGGATTCTGGGGATACCGTACACTCAGTGAGGACCCTGCTTTCTGGAGTTGTGTTCATCTGGACTTCTTTTCAGTGTATCATCGGTTTTCTTTTTGGTACTTTTCAACTGTTCTGTTACTGTCTTTATGAATTCCTAGTAAGTTCCCTCTTTTTCTCTTTGGAAAGCAATCTATTCTGTTTTGTAGTGGCCCTTCTCCATTCCTAGTCATATGAAGACTTCATCTACTCCACATCTTACCCAGCTCATAGTATCTACTTTTGGATTTCTAATGTCTAAAAATGATAGGTAGTGGAAAAGTTAAATTGGCAGTTATATATTCAAGGTGGAAGTTCAAGGGAGAAACTGGTAGTTGTGAGATGAACATTGAGGCAAATGGGGATAGCATTTAGCTACTTGGTAAAGCCACAGAGTTGGTTGATTTCATTGAAAGAGTGAGCATAGTTTGAACATTACCAAAGATATTTAATTTTAAAGTCAGAAAACCTAAGAGTAGGATCCATCAGAAGAGGCTGTAAGGAGGAAAATTTGAGAGTAGGATATCTGAAGCTGAGAAAAAAACAGTTTTAAGAAGAAACAAAAGCTATATACAGTAAACCAACAGCCAACATCAAACTAAATGGACAGAAACTCAACGCAATTCCTCTAAAATCAGGAAGAAGACATGGCTATCCACTCTCTCCATACCTTTTCAACATTGTACTTGAAGTTCTAGCCAGAGCCATACGACAACAAAAGGGGATCAAGGGGATACAAATTGGGAAGGAAGAGGTCAAACTTTCACTGTTTGCAGACGATATGATAGTTTACATCAATGACCCAAAGAACTCTACCAGGGAACTCTTACAGCTGATTAACACCTTCAGCAGAGTGGCAGGCTACAAGATCAACTCAAGAAAATCAGTAGCCCTACTATATACAGATGATAAAAGGGCTGAAAGAGAAATCAGAGAAACATCACCCTTTACAATTGCCACAAACAACATAAAATACCTTGGGGTAACGCTAACCAAACAAGTGAAAGACCTGTATCGTAAGAACTTTGAATCTTTAAAGAAAGAAATTAAAGAAGCCCTCAGAAAATGGAAAGATCTCCCATGCTCTTGGATAGGTAGGATCAATGGCAATCCTGCCAAAAGCAATCTACACATTCAATGCAATCACCATTAAAATCCCAGCACAATTCTTCACAGACCTAGAAAGAACAATAATCAATTTTGTATGGAAAAACAAAAGACCCAGGATAGCCAAAAGAACCCTGTTCAACAAGGCAACGTCCGGAGGCATCACCATCCCTGACCTCAAGCTCTATTACAGAGCTATAGTCCTGAAAACAGCTTGGTATTGGCACAAAAATAGACAGGTAGACCAATGTAATCGAATTGAAAACCCGGGTATTAACCCACACACGTACGAACATCTGATCTTTGACAAAGAAGCTAAAAATATACAATGGAATAAAGAAAGCATCTTCAACAAATGGTGCTGGCATAACTGGAGAATGGCATGTAGAAGAATGCGGATCGATCCATGTTTATCGCCATGCACAAAACTTAAGTCCAAATGGATCAAAGACCTCAACATAAACCCAGCCACACTGAACCTCTTAGAAGAGAAAGTGGGTGGTACCCTTGAACGAATTGGTACAGGAGACAGCTTCCTGAACATAACACTAGTAGCACAGACAGTGAGATCAATAATTAATAAATGGGACCTACTGAAACTGAGAAGCTTCTGTAAGGCAAAGGACACAGTCAGCAAGACAAAAAGGCAGCCCACAGAATGGGAAAAAATATTCACTAATCCCACATCTGACAGAGGGTTGATCTCCAAAATTTACGAAGAACTCAAGAGCAAGTCTCCAAAACACCAAAGGATCCAATTAAAAAGTGGGCTGTAGAACTAAATTGAGAATTTTCAATAGAGGAGTCTAAAATGGCTGAGAGACACTTGAGAAAGTGCTCAACATCCTTAGCCATCCGAGAAATGCTTATCAAAACAACTCTGAGATAGCATCTCACTCCTGTCAGAATGGCTAAAATCAAAAACACCAACAACAATTTATGCTGGAGAGGATGTGGTGAAAGGGGAACACTCCTCCATTGCTGGTGGGAGTGCCAACTTGTTCAGCCACTTTGGAAATCAGTATGGAGATTCCTCAGAAAAATGGGAATAAACCTACCACAAGACCCAGCAACTCCACCCTTAGGTATATATATCCAAAAGATGCCCATTCATACAACAAGGATGTCTGTTCCACTATGTTCATAGCAGCATTATTTGTAATAGCCAAAACTTGGAAGCATCCTAGATGCCCCTCAACTGAAGAGTGGATAGAGAAAATGTGGTATATTTACACAATGGAGTACTATTCAGCAGAAAAAAACAATGGAATCCTGAGATTTGCAGGCAAATGGATGACACTAGAAGAAACCATCCTGAATGAGGTAACACAGTCACAAAAAGAGAAACATGGCATGTACTCTCTCATATATGGATTTTAGATATAGATCTGGGGAGTGCCAGCCTACAATCCCATGGCCAGAGAGTCTGGGAAACAGAACCTTCATTCAGTGGCTGATGGAAGAAGAGGCACACTCCCATGGCTAAGCACTGAGCTGAACTCAAGAAAGCCAGTAACAGAGAGGGAGGACTGATGACCAAAGGGATTAAGACTGGGCTGGTTTAACCCCCAGAAACAGCCGACCTGACAAAGGTTAACTTTTGAATCCCAGGCATCAGCCTGGGAATCCAGCATAGGACTGATTAAGACCCCCCCTGAATGTGTCAGTGAGGAGGTCTAGGTAATCTATTAAGCCTTGGGCAGTAGATCAGTACTCATCCTGAGTATACACACGGACTTTGGACTCCCATCCAACAATGTGAGATGCACTCTCACCCTGAACTCTTGTGGGGAGGGTCTAGGCCCTGCCCTGGATGAAATGACAGACCATGGACACCCCCATGGAGGGCCTTACCCTCCCTGGGGAAATGAGGGGATAATGGGGGGGGCTGGGAGGAGGGCACGGGAGGAGGGGAGGGAAACGGAGAGGGACCTGGAACTGACTTGTGAAGCAACCTTGTTTCTAATCTAAATTTAAATTTAAAACTAAATAAATTAAAATAAAATAAAATAAAAAAGAAGAAAATGGGGGCTGAGTGATGTTGGTACAGGCCTTTAGTCCCAGCATTTAGGAGGCATAGGATCTTTGTGAGTTCAAGCCAACCTGGACTACAGATTGAGTTCCACGACAGCTAAGGCTATGCTGAGAAACCCTGTCTCAAAAAAATGAGACAGAGAGATAGAGACAGAGAGACAGAGAGAATGGTAAGGCTGGCACTTGTAATCTGATCACTTAGGAAACTGAGGCAGGAGGAGTGTAGCAATTCTAGGCTAGCCTGGGCTATCATGTGATTGAAAGGACTAAAATGGGAAAAATTAATAAAAGTCTAAAACTTGGACTCCAAAGTCCAAATAGAAAAAGAAAAACTCTTAAGCCTTTCTGAGTTCACAAAAGGCAGCCCAGACAAGGTTAACAGACAAGGTTAAACAAATGTCTACATGATGCAAGGCCTTAGACCAGATATCATGCCCTCAAGCTGTATGAACATTCCTCTATTTCAAAGATCGGACAGCTATCAATTCACAGTTGTAAAAGTCCCTGGTCCAGGAGATGATTAACAAACTCATTTCCTCTGCAGCATTCTCCTTAATTGCACCCTGCCTGAAGCATATAGTCATTGTTTCATCCTATGTAACCATGGAAACTTTGTAATCTTGGACTTTTGGTCCTACAATTTCCCCTTATAAACACACTGCTTAGTCAAAAGCAGGTACTCCACTTGCTCTTGGATGAGTGGGGTCCTTGCTGCAGCTCGATATAATAAAGAAATCGTTGTTCTTGCATTCGGTGAATGGTCTCCTTGGTGGTGAATTTTTTGGGTTCCCCAAACTGGGCATAACATAATAAGATAGGATAGAAAAGAAATCCCTGACTCTAGAACCAGGGTATGAGTCTGTTATTGTTGAAGGGCCCAGACCCTCATCTAGCCCTCCACTTTGGCAGCCATAACAGGCTACAGAAAAGACCCAGAGAGATGTAGTCCTCTGACTCAGAAATGTGTTGAGTCCCCAACCTTGCCAGACCTTATCCTAGTCATTAGGATGCAGCAAGGAACCAATCGGAAGTTAGCTGGTGGGCTGTGGATGTACTTTACTAATGACAGTGAAATGCACAGCAAAGCAACCACCCTGAGAGGGCCTCTAGGCATAGCAACCTTCCTGCAGCTGCAGTTGACCAATCAACACAGGAACAGGTTGCCCAAGCCCAGAGGTACACCATTCTTGAGACTGTTGCTATACAACTAGTAGACCCCCAGACACTCCCCTTACTCTACCCCAGTATATACCCTGCCCCACTGCTGTTCAGGTCCTCCTGCTTCACCCACTGTGTCGGATGGACAGGGGAACCTGAGTTAACTCATAAAATTAAACACTCTTTGCTTTTGCATCGGATCAGGACTCTTGGTGATTTGGGAGCTCAGAGTTTGGGCGCAACAATGGTTTCAATATAAAGTACTCCCATTTATGTTCATGTATTCCAACATGTGGTCCCAGTTGGCTCCACTTCCTTTTCTCTGTCTCTCTCTGCTTCCTGCGTATGGATGAAATGTGATCACCTAGTTTCTTACTCCTGTTGCCATGTCTGCCAGCTGCCATGCCTTTTCCACCATGATGAAATACTCCTCATCTTAAACTGCAAGCTAAATAAACCCTTGGTCACTAATTCTCTCTCTCTCTCTCTCTCTCTCTTTCTCTCTCTCTCTCTGTCTCTCTCTCTCTCTCTGTCTCTCTCTCTCTCTCTGTCTCTCTCTCTCTCTGTCTCTCCCTCTCTCCCCCCCTCTCTCTGTCTCTCCCTCTCTCCCCCTCTCTCTCTCTGTCTCTCCCTCTCTCCCCTCCCCTCTCTCTCTGTCTCTCCCTCTCCCCCCCCTCTCTTAACTTCTTTCTTTCTGTGGTTGTTTTAATCACAGCAAAAATAAGCAATACAGTGTCAAAATATTTTCACAGATGATAAAATCAAAATTGTCCACAAAGGAAGTATTTGCCTTCCTAAAGACACCTCAAAGAAAGATTTTACAAACAATATACTGTGTTTACTTAGAGCCAAAATGTTTGTGTATTTGGGTTTAAGTGTGTTAGCACTAATCTATTATTAACTAAATACAAATTATGTAACTCATTAAAACACGTTTAAATCTCACTCAATGAAATTACTCAAGAGAGGTAAACCAGCTCATATTTTTATTTAATTTAAAACTTTGCTTGAATTTAAGCTTTGCTCAATCTTTAAACATGTCTTTAAATTATATCCCTTGAGTAATATAACTTAGAAATCCACAAAATTTCATATATAGTGCATATTCCTGTTTTCAGTGTGCAATATCCTTCTCCTTTTTCTCTGTCTAAACAAATAAACACACCAACTGTTCTTTCCTGCAGCAAAGTCAAGGATCTTGCATTACCTGATAGAAGTAACAGGACATGGGGACATAGTATGTGGATTGTCTGAGGATGCTAGAAGCCTTTCTGGGTTTTAGCTCCCTGCTGCCACTAACAAAGAGACCCCATTTCAAAATATAAAAGCCAAACCAAATAAGAATGACAAAATGCTGCTGAGGGGCCAAGGTGAAAGCACCAAGTAAAGGCAAATGTGTTTGTCTCTGTATAAAGTGAGAACGTCTTTCCGAGGCATTGTCTAGGGAAGGAAAGGTTTGTGCTGTAGATATGAGGAAGAGTACATACAGTCAGAGGCATCTGTCAGAGTGCAGATGAGAGAGAGAAAGCAGTGAACTTGCCCAAGATCGGGTATGAACAGGAGATGAAGAGAGAAGACTAAGAGAAAAGGGAGAGAAAGCAAAAAGAGCAGGGTTACATAGGAATGAGAAGCTGGGGGCAGGGAAGCCCTCAAGGCCTCATCCTGGAGAAGTGTAGGGTAAGATGTAGTGTGAAAAGAGCCAGGATGCCAGTCAGCATGGACTTTGTTACAGGTATTTGCAGTGCTCAGAAAGCCCGAGGGCCAGCATGTTCTTTGGTATTCTAATAGACACCACAGTTAGCCTTTTTTTTTTCACATTTTCTTTGGACCTGATATTCCAGCCTTTGTGTTGATAATAATGGTGATGTAAGCTGCCCTTTAATTGCTTCAAGGCTGCAAATGAGACATATTGTCAGGGCCAACAGAGGCTAGAGAGCCAGTCAAAGGTTGGGAAGAGGAAGACTCAGGCACATCTGTTTAGTTCCCTGATTCCAAGGGACCACCTGTGGCTGGCAAGTTGTGGGTAGTTTTGGAGCAGCTTGCAGTTGATTGGACGTCATAGGATAGATTTAGACTAGAGATGAAAAGTAAGTTTAAGGAGTTTTGGGGAAGATCTTTTGTTTTACTTTGTTTTTGGAGACAGGGTTTCTATGCATAGCCCCGGCTCTCCTGGAACTTGATTTGGAGACCATGCCTGGCTATTTAGGGGAAAAATCTTTATCTTGGGAATATACTTGAAACTTCCAAGTCTGTAGTCCTAGTGGTTGAGAATAGAGGAGGGGTCCTGTCGCACCTGCTGTGCGGCCTGCATCCGAGAATGTAGCGAGGTGGTCGGGATAGATGACACAGAGACCGGTCGGTTGCTTTAAGAAAACTTTATGCTTCCCAAGTCAGCTTAGGAGGAGACCCCAGTCCGCTTAGGAGAGAGCTCTCAAGAGAAGTCCCTCTAAGAAAAAGGAGCTTCCCTTTTTAAGGACTTCTGCCATTCATCTACATACCATTCTTTCCAGACTTCTCACCCTCCTGGCTGGTGGTTTAATCTCCGGCCCCAGAATCGGCCCCAGAATCGGGGAGACACCACAGGGAAACAGGAAGAGGCATCTAGCCTTAGGGGCTGTGAAAGGCATGGTATTTCAGTGAGTAAGCCCTTATCTGAGTCCTATCAAGAGCTTTAGCACTGAATCTACTTAGGAAAGCATTAGAGAGTGCACTTGCACAGATACATTAGGTACAATCATTGATGTTACACATGTAGCATTATAAAAAATATGAACAAGAGGCTTGTGCACTATTTACAGAGTACCAATTTGTTCCTGTGGTGATGTAGTCTGTCGATTTAATGTCAGTAGTATCAGCCGAACATGTAACCCGAGTCAAAGTCTTTTTGTCGCACCAGGACAAACCACATTTCTCCAGAAGAACACACTGGCATAGGTGTGATTCCAGAAACAGGAACTACCAAGTCTGATATTTCAAGTGACCATGTCCTGTTCAAATACTGAAAAGAGGCTTTTGCCACTCATCACAGTCCATACCAATGTCCAAATGTTTTAAATGGGTCCTTTTTCCCCCAAAGGGAAAAGCTGGCAAAATGAATTCTGTTGTTTTAAGGTGTATCAAAGGCTAGCTGCTAATCTTCCAGTTTTGTTGGCTTTGGGATGAAAACTCAACGGGTCCAGGAGGTTGATGTAGCAAGCCTGATGAGAAACTGGAAATCTCGAACTGACTGTTTTATTTCTTTCTCGGGCTGTAGATTTGATGACAGCAAGGGTCAGGAACACCGACTTAGGAGATCTCAAACTGGCTTGAGCAGGCTCCCACGGTCTCAGGTCCAGCTTTCTCTGCTCCAAGCATCTCACCAAATGTTGTGACAGCTACTGAAGCTTTATTCTTTTCCTGTAAGAAAACACAAACATGCCCTCGACCCCAAATTAGGGTCTTCTCTACTGTCTAGTGTATGGATGTTTCCATTTGACCTGAGTAATAGTTGTTTAACTTTCATTACGTCAGAATCTGTCTGAAGCAGATTCCTCACTGGCATTTATATTTTAAAAATTTTTAAATGAGGAGTGGATTATTTAATGAATCATGTGGGGACTGGGGACATTACTCCCCCTTTTATTTTTAAATTTTGTTTGAACTGTTGAAGTTGGACCATAACAGTAGAAGGATTTGTCTACCCTCCTTAGTCAACTATCTAGGTGAATTGGGATCACTATTTAAATTATTAGTAGATGTCCTTTAAAAGGGACATAACCATTAAGTACCTTTGAGAATCATTTAAGGATTGTGAACTATACTATGTCCCAAATAGTCCTTTTTTTTTTCTAACCTGTAGCTCTCACTAGCTGACAAGGCCTCATTTGCATCTGAGCTGACAAGGCCTAATTTGCATCTACACAGACACCTTTGGGGGTGGGGCCTGCCAAAGTGGCAGGACAGTTCCCTGAAAAAACCTCTCTCTCTCTCTCTCTCTCTCTCTCTCTCTCTCTCTCTCTCTCTCTCTCTCTCTCTCTCTCTCTCTCTGACTGGCTCTGAGGGCTTAACTTGAATTTTTTATTAAAATATTAACCGACTGACTGGATATTTCTTTTGGCTATATCTAAATCGATTTAGGTAGTTTTTAACTGTTTGAAGGGATTTAAGTATCCCTTTAATCATATCCAAGGCAATTAGAACAGTTGCTTTTGTCAACATTCACGCATTTACATTTCACACTTCATACATACTGATGTGGCCACGTCCATACACACAGACCATGCATACATATCTCTCCTTTTGCCTAGGTTATGATTAGTTTGTTGAACTGAAACTTCTTTAACAGAACAACTCCAGTCAATCTTTTAATTAAAACTAAAGGTTGAAAAAGTCCTGTATGTCCCTCATCATTTCTTCATTAGAGAAGTTTTGAGCTACACTCAGGGGCTACAGCCATACCCACTCCTTGTAATTCTGTAGATGCAAAGCGGAAAGGCCAGGCTTTTGCCAAAAGTTTTTAGAGATGACTCACAAAATTCAATAACCTACCCTATATAAATGTAACCAAACATTTTTATTTTATATACCTTTGTCTTTTTCTTTACTGAATACTAATACCTCATTTATTAACTGTTACCAGTTTATTTAATTTACCCATCTTTAATCTATCTTTCCATTGAGGATGATCCTCCAATCTACCCTCCAACTGAGGGCAACTTCTTATCTTAGGTTCCCTTTCTTTTTTGACCTTTGTTAGGTGAGGGCCTAGACATTTAATCCAATCCACCCTTCAACTGAGGGTTTAATCATGGAGATATTAAATATTTTTAATAAAGCAGAGATTCCCCTTTTAGGAGGGGGAAACTCAGACTCTCGTGTTGGCAGCAGCCACTCCCAATGTATTTATTAGTGCTATAAAGGCGATGAATGGGGAGCTGCAGTGACTAACTGGCATCAAAACAGTGGGAGGGGTTTTCCTCACCAGTGCCCATACTTCCCTTACCTGAGTTTGGCAATGTTTGGATCATTTTTATCATGGTGAGCATTCCTAGTGTCGGGAGCAGAGTCGGGGTCAACATGCCTGATGCACCGTTCGGGGACCCAAATAGGCTTCTCACTTCCTGGAGGGAAAACACAAACAGCCCCTCGGACCCTAGCTAGTAGGGGAGTGGGTGGCTGCCATTTTCCTGTAATCAAATCCTTCCATCTGACCCATCCCAAAGACTGGGAAGGTTTGTTCCAATGTCTCTCCATAGTAGACAAATTATTACTGTCTGTGGTCAAAAAATTTAAAATATAAAGTATGGTGGATAACTGAATATTGGGGGAGGTGACATATTCCCCCTTTTTTATTTTTTTAAAATACTGTTTGAGAGTGGCATGGGTGCGCTCCACAATGGCCTGTCCGGTGGGGTTGGGAGGAATACCAAAAGAATGGACAATGTGAGTTGATTGGACGTCATAGGATAGATTTAGACTAGAGATGAAAAGTAAGTTTAAGGAGTTTTGGGGAAGATCTTTTGTTTTACTTTGTTTTTGGAGACAGGGTTTCTATGCATAGCCCCGGCTCTCCTGGAACTTGATTTGGAGACCATGCCTGGCTATTTAGGGGAAAAATCTTTATCTTGGGAATATACTTGAAACTTCCAAGTCTGTAGTCCTAGTGGTTGAGAATAGAGGAGGGGTCCCACAACCAGGGGAACCAGAAATGGGGAGAGAACTTAAGCTGTTGATTGACAGCAGTACTTATCTGGAGGCCATTTGACCTGTGACAGATGGATTCAAGTCGGGACTCCCTATAGCTTACTTGACTTTTTTTTTTTTAATATTCTATTTATTTATTGTGCATACAGTCTTCTGCCTGCATGCCAGCAGAGGGCACCAAATCTCATTCAAGGTGGTTGTGAGCCACCATGTGGTTGCCGGGAATTGAACTCAGGACTTCTGGAAGAACAGTCCGTGCTCTTAACCTCTGAGCCATCTTTCCGGGCCCGCTTACTTGACTTTTAAGTTTACCAAAAGAGATGAAAGCTTTATTCATATGAACACTACTAGTTTGTACGCTATACTGAAATCCTCATTGCAGAAAAAGTGGTGAAGTGACTATAAACAGCAGTGGTAGACTCACATATTTGAGTCAGAGAAAACGCTGTGGTTTGGGTTAATGGCATGAACACTTTTTCCTCTGTCCACAGGGATGGCTAGCTATATGGATTGGGCACAAATGTTTTCAGCAGAGTGAGAAACACTTTTGAGTGCTTAGGAAATTTAAAAATTTGAGCTTGTGACTATGATAATAGTAGTCAGTGCTTTACCAGAACTAGGCTATTAACTTACCAGAACTACACTGATTAATACTAAAACTGAATTTTGAAGTCTTAATATAACAATAGCATAGTGAATGGGTAAAAAAATTGAAATATTTTTTACATACTTCAAATCACTTCCTTAGACCATGAGGGGGCAAGGCAGTCATAGTTTTCCCCATCTTCTATTCTTGCTGAGGTCAGTTTAGGTTTAACTATAATCTGATTTGCTGGATGAATAATCCCATGAAAAATTATCCAACTCTATCCTTGGAATCAAAGGTCAGGATGTCCTAACCAACTTACCTTAGCTTCTGTTAAAACTGCTTACTTCCAAACTACTTACTTTGTGAAAGAGCTCCCCACTCCCCTTCAACTGCCAAGCAAGATGCCAAGACATAGTTTCTGTCTCTAAAAATCATGTGTTCTGGACACTCAAGGCACTGTAGCAGTGGCAGCACTACAACACTTCTCACAGATTCAGGGTAGAGGCCTGAGGATTTAAATAAAGACAAGAGACAGCCAGTCATTCATACAAGGAGAATGCCCATTTATTAGAAAGGAGGGAAGCCTTATATACCAGTGTGCAGACACCGTGGAAAACTACCAAGGTCAGAAGTCCACGTTCCCAGTCCCCTCCGGCAATAAGGATGGGCAAATAACAGGAACTTGTGTTCGGGCCTTACCGGAAGGAGGGAAACAAGTAGTATTTGCTAGATAAGCTCCTAGTCACAAGCTGGTCAGCAGATCCCTATGGGGGAAGGGCCCAACAGCTACACCTAGATCCTTAAACAATTTGGGTATTGTCCCAGCTGGTTGGAATACAGCTGTTCAATTGACTAAACACTGTATCTGAGTGGTCAACTCAGGTGACTGCTTCATAACAAGACCTTTATAGTTTGTATTTGTTATGATAAAGTGATAGGAAGGTAACTTTGGTGGGCCTGGCCAAAGTCTGCTACTAAGAGATCATACCAGGTGTTATGATAAAGCTTGAGGGGGACATTGCCTGGCATGTTTGCCCCTCTGCCTTGGTCAATGTCACCTGCCATGGAATTTGCATGGTCCCCTTCAAGCTTTATCATAACACTAGGCAACAGATCTAATGCATTATTGGGAAAGAGGGAAGAGAAAAAGCTGTCTTGGAGTAGGGATGAGAGAGAGAGACAGAGAGAGAGAGAGAGAGAGAGAGAGAGAGAGAGAGAGACAGACAGAGAGACAGAGAGACAGAGAGAGACAGA
Source organism: Mesocricetus auratus (assembly GCF_017639785.1). NCBI lineage: Eukaryota > Metazoa > Chordata > Mammalia > Rodentia > Cricetidae > Mesocricetus > Mesocricetus auratus. The sequence goes on from NW_024429195.1 coordinate 41,876,857, forward strand.
GAGAGACAGAGAGAGAGAGACAGAGAGAGACAAGAGAGGGAGAAGAAACAGACAGAAGGAACAAGACAGAGAGAGGAATCTGGGGTGCCATGATTTTTATTTTTATTTATTTATTTATTAAAGATTAATTTATTGTTATAGTGTTCTGCCTGCATGTCTGCCTGCAGGCCAGAAAAGGGCACCAGATCTCATGGTTGTGAGCCACCATGTGGTTGCTGGGAATTGAACTCAGGACCTCTGGAAGAGCAGCCAGTGCTCTTAGCCTCTGAGCCACCTCTCCAGCCCGCCATGATTTTTAAAGGGGCTGCAGATTGCTACTCAACTGTACACAAACTCATAGCAATGTGACAATGGAAATTGCCACTCCTAGCGGGTGATGCAAGCTGTTGCTGCCTCGGCTGCTGTCACAGGCTGGTGGAGGCACCAAACTTACAACAGTCTTTACGTACTGAAGTCATTTTCTTCCACCCTCACAACTAACTTAAGCTCTCACCCCCTTAGACCTCTTTACCACTTGCATTTACATACCTTAAATTACTTCCTTAGATCCTCACAACTTACGTAAACTTTAGACCTTTTCTTTTTCCATCCAATCATTTACCATGAGACACAATGATTGGTTACCAAAAGCAACCATTGCAAAACAAGATTCTTTAAATAAAGGAATAGTAAAAAGTTACATTGAAACCTGTTTTGTAAGTTTCCATTTTAGTGTGACCTCTGCCTTTCTCAGCTCTAGAAAAAAGCAAGGCCGAATTTTTACCCATGAAATGAACTGAATAGGCACATGTAGTCGTGGGTGGGGAGCGGCTGGGTGCTTACTATCATTGTTAAAGTAATAAGCTACAGTTAGGCATCAACAACTTCAGAGATCTGAGAAGGATAAATTTGAGCAGTAATTAAAATCTAAATGGCCTCTGTATCAATTAAAAGGACAGAGACTTACTCTGCTACCTGGACAGTTACCCTGAACTCCCCCGGGACGATTTTGATTGTTTGGTTGGACAACAGTAAGTCCTCAGCTGCCATACAGTGCAATGCTAGTTTTTGGGTTTGAGACCCAGACAATTTGAGAGACTTTTCTTTGGATGACAAACTTGGGAAAACTGACCTACCTTGGCCAGAAAGAACAGGACAGTAAATCCAACAGTGTCCCACAGTTTGGGCAGAACTATGCCAGCATGGAACAGCTTTTGCCCAGTGGTTAGCATTACCAAAATCCTGGTGGAATCATCTGTGCCTCAGTATCTTCTTTGGAGACCTTAGCATCACCACTAGTAGCAGGAATTTTTTTTTATCACAGGAAGTTTTTTCATTGAACACTTTAAATGCCATATTTAGCAGATGTCTGAGAGGTTTGAGGGCCATATTCTATTAAGTAAGTACCTGATTTTAAGCAAACTACTTGTTTTAGTTAACTTGCTTCAGGCTTAAGCTTAGTACCATAATCAGAAAGCTAAAGGCCTTGTAAATGAACTACACTTGTGCTTAGCATAACTACAAACATAGTTCTGAGCATGAAAACGTGGGGAAGAGAAAAGGAGGGAAAGAGTAAAAGAGAGAGGTCCTGGTGACAAGATTTTTCAATCCAGGGCAACCTCAAGCAGACTGAGAGACCTGACAGAGAGAATGTCCCAAATCACAGAGGAGAGACATCCCTTTCCATATGATGGGGGCCAGTGGGGTGAAAGGGGCATCCTAGCATACCAGTGGGTGTGACTTTTATAGTAATAGACAAAGCAGGCAGCTCTGGGGTAACACTTACACAGTATAAGAGGAGAGAGCAAGTACAAGGAGAGAAAGCTTTCCCATGTAACTGGCACCCAGGAAGGCTTAACAGGCTCCAGAACCCAGAGAACCTCAGAAGCCCATAGCGGAGAAGCAGCATAGCAGGTGGAGGGATGATGTGACTGATGATATGGACTCTAGAATTTGGATTCAAACATGAAAGGTGGGAGAATCCAGTAAAACACATGATCCACACATACACAGAGTCAAATCAGAAACTAGGTTCAGTTAGGAGACTGGGTTCCTTAGAAAGAGGCCCATTTATAGCCCATTGCAGGTTTTAGCACCAGATACATAAAGTGAGGACACGATTGCTCCAAAGTATGACTAAGAGAAAGGTAACAAACATTTGGGGAAATTTATGAAGTTTTATCTTGTTGGAGATGTGATATACCAATAAGCCAATTCAGTCTTTTTCATGAGACTTTTACATTTGGAATTGTCTTTTTTTTTTTTCTTCAGATGTTTCATTTGTTCAGTGGTAGTAGAGTTTCTTTGTATAAAGGACAAGGACATGTTCCTTATAAGTTCCTTGGCCTGTTTTGTCAAGTGATAGAAAAATCTTTTTTCAAACCTTAGCTATTGACATGATGTTTTGTTTTGCTTTTTTTGTTGTTGTTTTGTTTTTATGAAATTCTGAGGTCTCCAGCACATTTCCTATTAATAGTTGACCAATTTCATCATTACTTTGTGCTAGAGACCTGGCAGACACATGTGGGATTGGATGTGAGATATGTATGTGTATATATATATGTATGTGTATATATATATATATATGATTCCTATTCTTGATTACTTCTTGGAACTGAAGAAATAATAAAGTGAATTCTGTATCAGCTGGTATAAATTCAGCAGTTTCAATATGCAAAACCCTCTTTCTGTATATTGCAAATCAGTAACTATATTGAAAGGTTCTGTAAAATCCATTAATACCATAAGAATATCATATAATTCTGACTTTTGTGCACAATCATAAAGGGTTTGAGCCACTTTACTTAAATTTTCTGATTTGTAACCTGCCTTTCCTGATTTATTTGCATTCTAGCACATTCTCAGTGAGGGCTGGCAGAGGAATGGGAGCAGCAACTGCCCCCTAGATGCCCTAGACCTGGAGTATCCATGTTGTCAGTCCAAGTTCACAAGCCACTTGTCCGGTGTAGCTATTGAACCCTGGGAACTGGCTAGTGTCAACTGAAATAGCCTTCACTGTAAAATACATTCTAGCTCCCTACCCCTAACTCATTGCTGCGTCTCAGACCCAGAACCCTGTGCATGCTCTCTATCTCTAGCACCAAGCTTTTTCTTTTCCTTTTTTTTTTGGGGGGGGTTCAAGACAGAGTTTCTCTGTGGCTTTGGAGGCTGTCCTGGAACTCACTCTTGTAGACCATGCTGATCTCGAACTCACAGAGATCCACCTGCCTCTGCCTCCTGAGTGCTGGGATTAAAGGCGTGCGCCACCACCACCTGGCCTGTAATTTCTTTTTCATGAAAACTAATTCTCTCTCAGCTTCAGTGATAATTCTCTTGGCCTATTTAAGTCCTTGTCACCATTTAAGGTTTTGGACAAATTAGTTCATTTTTTTTCTATTCCAATAGTGGACTTTATATAAGAAATATCTCCTAGTAATCATTGAAAGTCACTAAGAGTCAGCAATTGATCTCTCCTAATTTGTAACTTTTGGAGTCTAATTTTCTGTACACCTATTTTATATCCTAAAATAATTAGTAGAATATCCTCTTTGTATTTTTTTCAGAAGCAATTTGTAACTTCTACCATAAAGAATCTACATTTGTTTCAGCTAGTAAACTATCCTCCATATAATGGTAAACTATAGATTGGGGAAATTGCTTACATAATAGTTCCAATGGCTGATTTACAAAATATTGGCAGAGTGGGGATATTTAGCATTCCTTGTGGGAGAACTTGGTATCTCTTAGCAGGTTGAGAACTATTATAAGTAGACACCACAAAAGCAAAAATTTTTCTGTCTTTTCTGGTAAAGTTATAGTTAAGAAACTATTTTAAATAAATAACTAAAAGAGGTCATCCTATAGGTAATAAAGAAGGCAAAGGAATTCCAGTGTGTAAAGAGTCCATTGTTTGAATCACCTTATTAACAGCTCTTAGGTCTGTTACCATTCTCCATTTTTCAGATTTCTTTTTAATAACATTATTTATATTAATTTAATAACATTAACAAATAATGTTATTAAAAATAATAAATACAGGAGAATTCCAAGGGCTGGTTGATTCTTCAATAAGCTGAGCATTTAACTGCTCCTGTACCAGCTGTTGTAAGGCTTGTAATTTTTCTGTTATTAAAGGCCATTGCTTAACCCATACAGTTTTGTCCATCAACCATTTTAAAGGTAGGGCTGCTGGTGTCTTTGAAAGATCAGCAATTGTTGTGCCTTGTGCTTGTACAACTTGAATGGTCAGTTACTGCTCTTTATAATACTTTCTAATATATTTTCCAGAAACATATATTAGTTTATGGTTTGTTTCTGAGATTGGAGGAATGTTAATCTGCATATTTCATTGCTGTAACAAATCATGTCCCTGTAAGTTCATTGCTATGTTAGCCACATGTGGCTTTAATTTTTCTCTCTACATTCAACCCGTGTTGTACTCTGTTTTGTCTGAGATAAATTTCCAAGCCCTAAAAGGTGAACATCTACCTCCTAAAAAGGCCAATTTGGATCCTAAGATTCTGGTGCCATTATTATGATATCTGCTTCTGTGTTTACAAGGCCTTCACCGACAATGTCACTTATTCATATTTGTAATTTTGGTCATATTTATAGAAGCTTGCCAAAATATTTGCTTTATGTTTCTCTTTTTAAGTGACCTTGTTTGCCATGATTGAAATACTTGACATTTTGATTTTTCTTCAAACCTTTGAACATTACCTCTTCTATCCAAGCATGATCATGGTCACGAGATTCTATATTAATTGTAGCTCTGTTCCATTCCTCCAAGGGTGCTGGTCTTACCTTTAATGGCCTAACTGCCCTTTTGCATTATGCATTAGCATTTTCAAAAGCCAGAGATTCAATTGTTATTTGTCTAACTTCTGAATTTGCTTTCATTCTATTTCCTACTGAAGTCAGTCTTTGTAAGAAATCTATAAAGGCTTCCTTTTGGCCCTTGTGTAACTTTAGTAAATGACTCAATTTTCTTTCCTACTTCTCTAATTCTGTCCCTAGCATTTAAAGATGCTGTACAGTAAATTCAGGAAATGGTCATCATATCAATATTGCCTTTGTATATCAACATAATTTTCTTCTCCAAGAAGTTGGTCTTAGGAGACTTCCATACTTGTAGCCATATTTCATTGTTCAATGGTCTTAGTTCATCTTTCTACCAAGTCTTCCATTGTAATTGAGGACCAGGGTCTAAAACAGCTTTATCCAAGTTTCTCCAGTCTCTAGTGATAATCCTATTACAAGATGACTATGAGTTTAACATCTGCTTCACAAAAGGTGAATGCATGGCATATGGCATTCCTTGAATGTTCTTAAATCTACATTTTCACAGGAGTGGAAATCCATATGAAACATTTTATTAAGTTTCTCTACAACTTGTATCTTAGCACTCATATTAACCAACTTTTTAAACGGAATAAAACAGTTCATAGAGATTTTCATACAGAGACAAAGGAGCAAAACTACAACCTTCATACTTACCCAACTTCCCAGATGAAAGGAGACAGAGCAGAAACACAGAGATTAGACATGCATTCCACCTTACCTTCACACAATGATTAACTTTATTATTTAATATACTGGACTTAGAATCACATACATATACTTCTTGATGTGTCTGTGGGGGCATTCATGGGAGGGTTTAATGGGAAAGGGAAGACACAACTTGAATGTTGGTAGTGCCATTGACTTTTGTGAGGTCGGGAAAAAAACTATTCTCCTCAATCTGTTTTCTGATCGGCCTGGGTGGAAGCAGTTTCCTCTGTGTTGGACCCTCTCTCCTAAACACTGACCTAAAACAAACATTTCCTCTCCTAATCTGATGGTCACAGCAGTGAACAGAGTGGTTAACAAAGACAAAATATCTCTTTCTAAAGGCCCTTGGGTGAGCCGGGTGCAAGGACTATATCAAGGGAGAAGAGGCTGTCTCTAAAGGAAGGTGGTACAAGTCTAGGATTGAATGAATCTCAAACTAATATCCAGACCAGTCTTGAAGAGGAAAATTAATCAGAAGGGACAGATCTTGTCCAAGAGAAAGAAGTATTCATGGGTGTCAGACCAGTTGTGATCTGCTTGATTCCCTCTATTACTTCTCGGTAGCCCGGTTTTCACCTGGAACCATTCCTTGTGCTTTTCTCTGATTACTGAGTTTGATGAACCTGTTGTCTCCCAGAGTGTCCCTAGTAAGGAAGGCTATCATTGAGAGGCACATGATTCATCTTCATCTGGAAGGTATGGAAGCAGGTTTGACTTCAGTCCACTTGCTCTCACTTTATAAATTCTTGGAATAAAGGACTCAATGATGACTGACACGGGAATTGCAGTTTGCTCCTTTCACTTTTGTCCCAATGTAATAAGAAGAGTATTCCTCAATCAATACATACATACATATACATAACATACAAAGTGCATGCATATATACACATTTCCTAGAATTGTTGAAAACTATTATCATATCTGGTTTATTAAATCTCCCAAAAAATAGAAATTCAGACATCAAGTTTCTCCTGTACCGGAATATTAGCCATCGGGGGATTTTGCTCCTTCCTTTCTATTATCTAGACCTCAGAGGATTCTTTTGCGAAATGCCTGCAAAATGTTCACAGATTCTTTCATTCAATACATTATCTTTTTGCTAAGCATATGCAAGGATTTGTCCTTTCCAAGAAAACTATTGTAAAATTCACAGTATTTCAGAATAACTCTGGCTTGTTTAATCCAAGTTGGGCGGTATACACCTAGTTCAGGTTTTGCAGCTCCATCTTTCAGAAGCTCAAAGGCTACGGGAAGCCAAGAGTGAAGTCGAAACCAGCACACGATCGAGTTAAGCACATTCAAAGGCCCAAATACCGGTCCAGCCAGAAGCAGTAAAGTGAAGTTCCAAGGGAAGGATCCCAGATCTCTGCCTCTGTCCAGTGCAGTGCATGTCAATGCATCCCCCAAGGAGGCAGGGCTTCTTTAAGAAGTCAAGCTCAGGGCGGGGGCACAGCGCTCACGTGATGTGGCGCAGCTAGCAAGCTTGCGGAAGCCGCTCTGCGGGGCAGTAGCCGGGATGGTGCAGTTGTACAACCTGCACCCTTTCGGGTCGCAGCAGGTGGTCCCCTGCCAGCGGGAGCCAGAGCAGTTCTGCTGCGGGGGACCGGACGCGCTGTTCGTGGCTTCGGGCTGCAAGGTGGAGGCGTTCGCGGTGCAGGGAACAGAGCTGTGCAAACCGCGCTGCTCCTTTTCCACGCTGGGCAGGGTGCTGCGCATGGCCTATAGTGAAGCCGGTGAGGAGCGGCTTTGGGGCGGGGTTCTGGGTGGGGCTGGGGCTGGTGCTTTTCTGTAATAGCTGGGGGCGGTCTGCACCGGTCACGTAGTAAAGTGCTGAAGGCATTTTGTGCAGTTGTCATAGCAACCACAGATCAGCTGGAGCGCCTTGGTGGAGTGTTTACCTATTTTGCCTGAAATCTTGGGTCTGATCTTCCGAACCAAGGTTGTTCAACTAGTAATCTCAGCACCTGGGAGGTGGAGGCAGGAGGATCAGAAGTTTAAGGTCGTCCTCTGGTATTTAGTGAGTCCTGGACTAGTCCGGGCTACAGGTAATCTTGTCTCGAGGCAAAATATAAATACTCCTCACAGACATGGGTCTACTGTGGGAAGGGAATGCTGACTGATCCCTTCCATGTCTTGAATTAAAGGCGTGTGGCTGGGTTCCGCTTATGCCAGACCCTTAAAAACATCAATGTAAGAAATTTCAAACATTGCACTAAAGAAAGAGGAGGGAAAATGATATCCTAAAGTTCACGGTATGCTCTACCTCAAAAGTTATCCTAAACCATAGCTAGCCCTTTTATGTCTGTAAGTCACTATTACTTCTGAAAATTCTTAAATACATAGAGAGAGAGACAGAGAGAAAGAGAGGGGGAGAGAGAGAGAGAGAGAGAGGGAGAGGGAGGAGAGGGAGAGGGGGAGAGAGGGAGAGGGAGAGGGAGGAGAGGGAGGAGAGGGAGAGGGAGAGGGGAGAGAGAGGCCCCTCTCTTTTAAAGGTATACTTCTTCCAAAATTTGAGGCAATGGGTGGTTTTCTTGCCTGTCATTAGTGTTGATTCCTGGAGTCCTTGCATTGCTGCTACTTGTGCCTAAGAGTCATTTAGAAAGCTTACAAGAAAAACAAACAAACAAACAAAAAGCAACAACTCCCATTCCTGGGCAACACCTTTGGAAACAATGTTAAATTTCTCTGGAGTGAAGCTAACATTGGAGTGTTTCAAATGCTTAGCTGGGTTGGGTACTAATGACCTGAGCCACACTGACTGCAGGAGGCTAGCACTAAACTGTGATAACCTCATTAATGAAACCTGGAAGAACAAAAATGCTTTTGTAATCAAGTTGGCTGCCTTAAAGAACTTCAGAGTCATGTGGGATGGTATTAGCATCATGGGCCATATAACTCAAAGGTAGCTTTCAGTCCACAGTTGAACTTCAGCCTCTGAGCGTAACTTCTTTTAATCCATGCATGACCAAACATTAATAGGCTGACTCCTGGCTGTGCCTATGCCCAGAAAACCTGCCTTTGACTTCTCCTTTAGCCTTTTTTTTCTTCCATATTCTCAGTATGTGGACCTGAAGATTTGTGTTCCCAGTGCCCAGTGTTCTCTGCTGTAGCAAATCTCTCCTTGTTTTTGTAGGTCTTCTACCCAAGCAGAAAGTATTTTCTTTTTCTTACTGTCAGGTCTAAAGGAAACCCCAAGCCCGAAACTCCAAAAGGCAGTCCAAATATCCAGAAATGAGGACTATAGGGGGATTTCTGGCAGTTGGATAAAAGCCAGCATTCCTTGTGAACTTGTGAAGCTGGTTCAGAAGGAGTCATTTCCCTTCCCTCCAGCAAAAGGGATGATGATTCTCAGATTAACCTGTGGTGCCTGTCAGCATGTCAGGGTTCAGCCTGGCCTCCAGGCTCCCTCAATCCCTACTCACAGGTACCTGTTACATCCTGGTGACCAGAAAGTAAAGTGAAACTGTAACTGGTGGGTCTAGGGTTGCAAAGGGTGGGGAGCTTTATGTCAAGTCACCTCAGGTACAAACAACTTATTAGTTAACTGAGACCATAGCCAGAGTTTGGGCTTCTGAAACTGCAATAGGGGTGGACTCCTAGCTCCTCTCTTATAGTAAGAAGTAAGCATTAGACATGGACAAAAGAATTTTTACAATCTTGAGGCAAAACAGGTACAGATTGCTCTTTACAATTCCCATTAACAAGGTATTTGACTAAATTGGTGTTTGAATTAGCTTATTGTTTCTCCTGTGCATTTCTAAGGGTGTTTACTGAAACTCTACACTTCTCTGGCACTGCCAGTTTCCCAAGGCAGGGAAGAACATGGAAGAATGCAAACAGAAAGTCACTTACAAACAGGTTCACAACAATTGTTGGTTATAAGTGGCAGGAGGTTTATCTAAGAGCTAACCCTTAGCTGCAGAGAGCCATTGAAAGCTGCTAACTTTTGGTCACAGACAGGGCTGCTGGTCATAAAGCAAGGAATGCCACTGGTAAAAGTTAATCTCTATACCAACCTACAAACACACCTCCAGAGAAGCTAGAAAACAAGGAGATCCCTAAGAGAGACATTCCTGGTCCCCCGGAGAAGGGGAAACAGACAAGATCTCCTGAGCAAATTGTGAGCATGGAGGGGGGGAGTTAGGAGAAAGAAAAGGGGAGGAGGGAGGGAGGAGGACATGAGGGACTAGGAAGACTGAGTTGAGTTGGAGAGCAAGAAAAGAGATTCCTTAATAGAGGGAGTCATTATATGTTTAAAGAGAAATCTGGCACTAGGGAAATGTCTAGAGATCCACAAGGATGACCCCAACTAAGAATCTAAGCAGTGGTAGAGAGGCTACCTTAAATGCCCTTCCCCTATAATGAGATTGATGACTACCTTAAATGCCATCCTAGAGCCTTCATCCAGTACCTGATAGAAGCAGAAACAGAGATCCACAGCTAAGCACTGAGCCAAACTCCTGTAATCCAGTTGCAGAGAGGGAGGAGTGATGAGCAGAGGGGTCAAGATCAATCTGGGGAAATCCACAGAAACAGCTGACCTGAGCAAGGAGGAGCTCATAGACCCCAGACTGATAGCTGGGAAATCAACATAGAACCGAACCAGGCCTCCTGACCGTGGGTGTCAGTTAGGAGGCCTGGGCAGTCTATGTGGCCTCTGGTAGTGGAACAGTATTTATCCCCAGTATATGAATGAACTTTGGGAACCCATTCCCCATAGAGGGATACTATCTCAGCCTAGCCCTTCCCCAAATGATGTGGCAGACTTTGATGACCCCCATGCAATGCCTCATCCTCCCTGGAAAGCAGAATCGGGATGGGATGGAGGGTCGGTGAGGGGCATGAGAGGATGGGAGGGAGAGGGAACTGGGATTATTTGTAAAATAAGATTGCTTCTAATTTAAATAATAATACGTATATTTGAAATAAACATACATAGAAATATATAAAAAACATTAGTGTGTAACTGCTGACAGGGCTGTTGACTGTCAACTCCTACTTCTTTGTAAACTACATATTTACATTTCTATATTTCTATATTCCTATTCCCGGGTTCTTCATTTTCATATTCCTATTTTTGGACCCTTCATGACAGGAAGGGACTAGAGCAAGATAGAGTTTCCAGATGTCCTGTTCCTCTAGCCAGACTCTTTTCTACAGTTCTACCTCCACCACACTAAAGTCTCCAAAATTTAAATCTACCAGTGGATTAATGATTCATTAGGCCAGAGATCATGATCTAGTCATTTCTGGAAATGTTCTCACAAGAAACAATGAGAGCTATTGCTCTAAGGTGTTTCTTAGTTCAGTCAAGTTGAAATGATGAACCATTGCAAGAATATTAAGGAGAAAGTGCTAACAATTTAGAAGGTAAGTTTTGAACTTTTCACATCATCAGGGATAATGGAAATTGAATTTAGGGTGCATGTGTGATGTTAAGAGGAGGGATAACCAACAGATAGAGAGACCAGTAGCTAGGGCAGTGATGAAGGCCCTATTGCTGGACATGTGTTTATGAGGTTTTGTGGTTGGTGGGTCAGGAAAGTGAAGACCATACAGCTCTCCTTGTGTACTGAACCAGCACAAGGGATTCTTTAGCACTTTAGTACAAGTATACAGAACTAGTGCCCCCCCTCCCCACTCTGTGCCTATATTTAAAGGTGCACCAGGAGCATAATTGTTTTCAAAGTTAGGTCCTCCCTTTAAAGGTTATATGGAACACTATAAGTTTTTATTTCCTTTCTAACAGTTTGCAGAATGAGCATAAGCCTTTGAACTAATTAAGTACGCCATTTGTTGACTGTTGCTGAACTATAAAATTTGAAGAAAGATATTTATCCCGATGGGGTCATGTAAGGATTTACAGAGAACTTAACAGTGGGCTCCTGAGACTTGTTAAGGAAGCCTGCTTCGCAAGTGCTACTTCAGCATTTACAGAACCAGTCATTAATCTGAAATCACATACAATACAATGTGGATATGACCTACAGCTTGCAGATACATTATTTCATTTGTAAACATTATATATATTTATAGATAGATGAATTAAGAGATTTTGTTGTAACTAAACAAATATACTTATTTTAAAATGTTATTTACTAACTTAAATATAAAAAATATAGGCAGTAAAAGGACAGTAGATGAATTAGATATTATCAAAATCAAAGATTTTGGGGTATGTATTCTACCAATAGGTGGAAAGAACTATTCAAAAGATTTGAAAAGGTATTTGTAAATTGGGGTCTAAAATATACAATAAGCTAATTTGGTGAGAGGAAAATCCATTAATTGATTTTTTTAATGAGCAAATGAAACTGGAGTGTATAGGCAACTGACCGAGCAAGTGAGGTGCTGGGTTTGAGCCCCAACAGCACACAGCTAAGGACTTGAATAGACATTTCTCTGAAGAAGACATGCCATGTCCAAAAGCATGCCAAAGGGACTCCGCATCCCTACTCATCGGGAAATGCAAATTCAAGTCCCAGTAATACACTCAAAACCCACAGTATAGTTCGTATTTAAAAATTATCATAAAGCAGCTGGTTGTGATTGCATAAGCACCCAAGAGGCCAGGGCAGGAGGATCTTGGCGAGTTTGAGGGCATCCTGGGCTATGTAGTGAGTTCAAGTAGCGACTGGTATATATAGCGTGCATGACCCCTGAGGTGGTAGCAAACAGGAATGTATAAATAGTTTTGCTGGCCGTCTGAATTTCAGTTATCTAATTATGGTGGTAACTTGACAGTTTCTAATAATGTTTGCTCTGTGGCCCAACATAAATTTCCAACATAAAACAAATTATATAGGTATCGGCTTATTTGTTACAGAATAAAGTATAGTGGTAATCTTCCTACATTAATACGGGAATTGTTAAGTAGCTGTGGCACGTGTGCATATAGGATATTTTTACAGATATTAATATATCTGTGTGTTACGTTGGGATGGTGCGTGATGGATAGCCATGTATCCGCATGGAGGAAAAGATTTATTCACTGTTTAAATAATTGAAGGTTGTTTCTTTGACTTCTTCCCCCCAAGAAAGTTGCTAACCTGTGTGCTTGAGGTTGTTAATTCATAAAGCAGGTATTGTTACAACAAAATGTGATTATTGAGTTAAACATGAATTTAAAAATGGCACATTGTTAAATATATTAGTATGGTATATAAAGATGACAAAAAGCCTTTCTTGACCCATGTTTATATGAGAGAAAGTGTTTAAAGTGTTTTGAAGGGGGGAGGTCTTTATGTTTTCATTTTGTATTTAATAATTTTGGTTTCTATAAAGAATGTTACTTTTACAGTTAAAACAATCCCATATAATAAACAGTTAAAAGACTACTAACTTGGATTTATATTTTATTTGGTATCTCTAGTTTTAGCCTCCTTTTTTATTTTTATTTTTATTTTTATTTTTTGGTGTTTTTGAGACAGGGTTTCTCTGTATTGTGTTGGAGGCTGTTCCGGAACTCGCTCTGTAGACCAGGCTGGCCTCGAACTCACAGATCTGCCTGCCTCTGCCTCCCAAGTGCTGGGATTAAAGGTGTGCATCACCAATGCCCAGCATTAGCCTCCTTTTTAGAGTTGTGACTTCTGTAGGAAGGGAAGGAGACGTCAAATGTAAATTCTGTTAAACTCAGAGTCCCTTAATTCCTACCTGAATTTTATAAATTACACAATATTGCTGCTACAACTTAGTAGAACTTTCAACTGTGATAAGAGTTAATAAAGTGGAAATTTTCTTTGTTATGTGAATAATAAAGGAGTTGTTGTAGGACACTCAGATGGGAAGAGACTGTATCTCAGAACTTCCATGGCTGACATCATTTAACACAGACCTCTGTCACTTAGAGGGCAGCTTTGTTCTTTTGAGTCAGTTATCCATATATTATACTATGCATCCCATTTTCAGGCAGCAAAGAAAGTGGTTGAATTTCCAAATCCAAATTCCAAATGCAATCTTGCTTCATTTTTTAGGAGACTATCTGGTGGCAATTGAAGAGAAAAGCAATACTACGTTCCTGCGTGCTTACCTGAACTGGAGGAGTACGAGGACTGAAACCTCCCGCGTGTGCATCCGGATGGTTGGGCACAGTGTGGAGGCGCCCTTCTGTGAAAGTCTTAGAGACCAGATGTCTATAGTTGAAATGCCTTTGTCGGAGGCTCCTTTGTGCATTTCATGTTGTCCTTTGAAAGGAGATCTACTTGTTGGCTGCACCAACAAGTTAGTCTTATTTACTTTGAAGTACTGTATCATTAATGAGAACTTCTCAGTGTTGGACTTTGAGCGTTCATTAATTATACACATAGAAAATGTCATTCCTGTTGAAATTTCTTTCTGTGTTGGGTATGTTGCTGTCATGTCTGACTTAGAAGTCTTAATCTTCAAACTGGAGTCAGACTCTACAAATGGAGAGAGAGCTAAACACCACCCACCAAAAACCAACAACCAACTGAAACAGAAGGAAGGTAAATGATGAATTTGACTTTCTAAAGAACCCCAGCATCTATAGTTTGCTGCTATTCTTATAGGTTTAGGTATTCTTATTACATTGGTTTGGGTTTGTGACTATCCATAGCTTATTCTGTTTCTACATCTATTTGTCAGTATGTGCGTAATGGAGCAATTGCTGTTAGATGAGGGGTTTCTAGAGAGAAAACAGTTGGTGTTCTTTTATTTTTTGAGACAGGGTCTCAATATGTTCCCAGCTGACCTGGAACTCACTTGGTTCAGGCTTGCCTCAAACTGGGGATCATTCTGTCTCAGGCTCCTGAGTCTAGGCATTATAGTTGTGAGTCCCTATGCCTGTCCTGCATGAGTTTCTAGTCTTGGCTGTCATATTCAATATTTAATGACATTGGATAGCATTGTCCTGGTTGCCTTTTTTGGTCCCCAACTTAAGTTAGAATTCTTAAAGAGTGAACTTTAATTGAAGTAGCATCTCTATAAGGCTGACCTCTAGGCAAATCTTGGGGGGCATTTCTTAATTATTGATGTGAGAGGACCCAGCCCATTGTGGGTGGTGCCACCTGTGAGCAGTGGTCCTGGGGTGTATATGAAAACAGGTTGAACAAGCCATGGGGAGCAAGCCAGTAAGCAGTATGCCTCTATGACCTCTCTGCATCAGCTGCTACTCAGAGTTCTGCTCTGACTGGCTCAGTGGTGGAGTGTGGTCTGAGAGTTGTGAACGGGAACAAACCCTTTGATGTTCAGTTGCTTTTGGTTATGATGTTGCATCACAGCAGTGGAAACATGAGGGCACATGCCATGTCCAGTGTTCATTCAGGCAGATGGTAGTACTTACAGTTGTTAAACTCTCAAATGTTATTTTTTAAGATGTCAGTAATGAAGCTTCACAGCTTGAATCAGAGGATTTTGTCATTTGCCTAAAACCCATGGAGCTTCTTGGTGAAAAATGTAAACAGTCTGGAATATCTGTTAAACTGGAGCCCACAGGATTGGCAGATGAAAACGTAAAATATTTAAGTGTACAGCACCTGCTGTATAGGTATGAGAGCACCTTTTATTCACCAGCATTTCTTATTTACAGGCCTGCTTAAAGTCTATGGAAGTTAGATCTGTCCTCTTTCTCTTCTTAAACCCACAGACGGTTTGCTCCCGATATTTCGTTCTATGCCTTGTCTGATAACATCAAGTTACATTCTCTTCAGCTGCTGCCTATTCACCAAACAGGTAAGTATAGTTGAGCTGTGGTGCAGAGAGGTGACAAGGCCCCGCACTAGAGGGAGGACCCGTGTGTAGGCATTAGATTTGGTTCTCCTTCAGAGTCTTCCCGAGGAGAGCAAAGTCACATTGGCTAGGAGAAGTGAATCAACTAGGAGGGTGTGACCAGAAAAAACTCAATTCCTTTTTTGTTGTTGTAGTTGTTTTGAAATAGTCTGTAGGCCCAGTAAAAGAAATTTGTGAGCACTGTTGGAGGAGAGATCTATCCAGGTTCCAGCTGAGTATGTGACAAAGTTTCTCTTCTTATTTTTATTTAAATTAGAAACAAGCTTGCTTCACATGTCAATCCCAGCTCCCTCTCCCTTCCCTCCTCCCCTGTGACAAAGTTTCTTGGGATGGCCTCATAAGCAAGGCGAGAAACCTGGTCTGAGTGGAAACTCATTCAGAACACTAGTTTTCAACACTGCTGCACATTACATTCACCTGGATGCTTAAAAGTACTGATATGGGAGATGTAGCCAGAGTCCCAAACAGTTCAATTAGGTCAGAATCAGAATCACCGGCATTATTTTAATTGAGGGTCTCAGATGATGACCCGTGGGTTCTAGGCTAGCCTGTGCTACATGGGACCTTCTATGAGAACAATGCTAGTGATTTTGATTCTGACTTAATAGGACTGTTTTGGACTCAGGCACCTGCATCTTTTAAGTACTCACCAGAAAAGCACCAAAATTGATACCAGAAGACTCTGCACTTGCTCATGATATGTTTCTGGAGAGATATAAATGTTGCTATAATCCAATGTCTTTATAATGTTATTTTTAAGTAAATATTGAGTAGCTACTGTTGTTGTGCTGAGTACTGAATAAAAGTAGGCAACATGCTTGTGCTTATGAAGTTAATTATCTAATGGTAAGATCAGATACTGATCAAATACTGACAAAAGTGTGGTATGGACCTAATGGCGACCATTGTGGCTTGTCAAAGTTCCAACATTTGAAACTGCAGACCACACTTTTCCAGCACCTTGTAACTTTCATTTTTAATGATTCTCAGTATTTGTTATGAGAGTTCCCTTATGCCTTTTCTTTTGAGAAATTTTGTGCGGGCTTTAAAGGACAAAAATGTGTAAAACAGCAGCCTCTTTAAAAAAATAGTTCACTGGAAAAAAAGTCCCTGTCACCAAGGAACCAGGCATCCCATTGTGCCTCCTAATTACACCAAGAACTGGAAAGTTAGAGATTTACTAGACACATCTGACCCCAAGCATGAAACTCCTACAATCCAGATCCCGAGTCTGAGGCCACTTGGGGGCAAGAGTTCAGTTAATAAATATAGAGAAGTCAGAATGGTACAGTACAGTGGGAAAAGAGCAAGACATCGGGACCTTCCACTTTTGGAGTGTGTGAGAGGAACAGGCTCGCATAGTAAGACTAAGACACAAAGGGACACACTTAGGGAGCAGCTCCATGATTACCCCCTTGAGGACGAAAATGCTCTGAAATTATAGTGGAATGTCTGGTCCCTGGGGAAGTCCTTTTCCCAAGTTCAGGCATTTGGATAAATAAGGGTCTCCATCCCTCCTGGGCCTTGAGGAAAGTTCCTGCTTGCTAAAAGCCGTCATTCTCCTTATGAACTGGCAGGAGGAACTTGTGCCCCTTCCTTGATGTAAGAGGGTTCCTGGTAGAGTTACTGAACTTCTGAGGACAATAGACATTTAGATACTAGCTTTGTTTTAGAAAAAAATGCTATAATTAAGTTAATGGCTGCTTTTTGTCCATGAATCATTGAATCTGCTTTCAATCTTTCCTGTGGCTAAACTATAAAGTACAAAAGGTGTATTTCTTTTTCAATAAACACTGCTGGCAGCCATCCTGATTTACCGTCAGACTGTGCCTCCCTCCTCCTTTCCTTTGCAAACTCCACTCAGCCACTTTGGTCCTAGACACCACTTTGCTACAGCAAGTCTCTGGCAAAATTAGACACTGGAATAATGCTCTATGGAATAATGCTTTTGCTCCTGGTAGCAAAAGCCATTAGCAAAAGACCCTGACTTTCTCTAGAGTCTAGGAAGGCTTCGTCTTGAGACTAGATCTGTAGGGTGAATTGTGCTGACTTGGGGATTCGGATGGGTTCCACAAAGGGAGGAGAAGAGAGTATTTTAAGTGGAGGAAGTTTCAAAGCTGGGCCGAGAATCTGTGTTTGAGGAACTGAAAGAGCCAAGAAGAGAGTGGAGTAAAGCAAAGGGGACGTGGTATGAGACTGCAGATCAGACGGGGCCCAGTCAGAGGGTCAGCTCTTTCATTCAGTGAGCCTCCCACAACAGCTGGAATAAAAAGTTCCAATCGTCCGTGGCCAATGTGACCTAACTCTGAACTCATCTTGTCTCAGCCTGACCTGTATACTGTTCTCTCTCCACAGCCGCCTTTCTGCCAGCCTCAGATATGGCAAGTCTCCTTGTCTGTAAAGTCTATTATTTCTTCTACCTAGACCTAGAATGTGCTTTTTCAGGTCCCGTGTGAGTGCTGTGTTCACACTATTTAGTGCACAACTCTAATGTCACCTTACCACAGAGGAGTGACTTCCCTGGTTCTCTCAGTTTGACTTACTTTTATTTTTAATTATATGGGTATATGTGAACCTGAATGTGGGCTTGCACATGTAAGTGGTACTGGCAGAGGCCAATGAAGATGTCCCAGGGGGTTATGAGTGTTATAATCTGATGTGAGGTGGGACCTCAGCAGATGCCATGGTGGGGGACAAACATGCCAGCAGGAAGAAATTATATGGGAAGGAAGTTTTTGCGGCGCCCGCGCCACAGTCAAATCCAGGGTATCAGGAAAAGAGAGACCAGACGTCCACTTGTTTGTACTAAGCATGTGCTGCCTTTATTGCCCAGAGAATGTGTGTGTGTGTGTCTTCATTGCAAGTACTAAGAGGTGTCTCTCTTGTAGGAGGGACGAGCTTTATATACAGGTTTATAGCACAGTGGAAAAACCCCAGGTAGAAGAGATCATGTTTTCTTCCTGCTGAATGTTGATGTCAGAGGGTCAAGGCCGGGGCAGTAAGCCAGGACTAGAAAACAGGAAGCACTTGGACTGGAAAACAGGTTGCACTTGTAGGCTGACCAGCAATTCACAGAGAGCCCGTGGGGTTGGGGCCCAACAGTTTTATTGGGGAAGGGAAGGGAGTGGAGAAGGGAAAGGGGGAAAGAAGAGAAAGAGACAGAGAGAGAGAAGAGAAAGAGAAGATACAGGAAAAGTCGTGCCTGCCCCTTTAGAGGAACAGGGGGTGGGGGATCAAGGGTGGGTGGAGTTTGCCTCTTAAAGGGACCTTTGCACTATGTATTGACATAGGATCCATTGGACCAGGGTATTGCCTGAGTGCATCCTGCCAGGTGACAGGCCAACATAATGCCTGAATCCTAAAAATGAGCCACCCAACTTGGTTGCTAGGAGCTGAACTCAGGCTCTCTGCAAGAGCGTCAAGAGCTCTTAATTGCTACGCTGTCACTCAGGCCCCTGGATCTCTCCATTCAGAAATCTCTCTTCACTTTAGTTTACTTGTTTGTTCCCTGTCCCAGTTCCCATCGCTAGAAGGTGAGGGCTCTGTGGAAGAAGTCACCTTGTTTTGTGCATCTCCCTAGAATCTCGAAGAGCAGCAGTGCAGGAGGCACCTAGGGAGAATGTATTGAATGCGCGAATGACTGTAGATGTGTGGTTTTGTTTGAGCTGGGTCCCAGCTGAGTGGGTATTTTAGAAGCGGAAGAATCTGGTAAGGTATTTCATAAGAGGAACCAACATATGTAAGCTGCAATATTGTCATGTGCTTAGAGATCAATTCTGTTTAGCTAGAGCTCAGATGTGTACTAGAAAGAGGAAATGGAGATGGCTTTGGGCTAGTGCAGAGTTGGACTTTCAGTATCAATGGGTATCGTAGAAGGAGGAATAAAACTTAAAAAAAAACAAAACAAAAAACTTTGGTTATGAAAAATTTGAAGCTTATTTAGATAGTGAGATAATACTGCAATAACTCCCCCATCCCAATCCACAATTTACCCATGGTAGTATCCTGCCCCATTCCCAGTTATTTTGATGAGTATTCTAACGTCTGTACATTTTCTACATAAATATCTCTCTAAACAGAATCTGAGGATGTTTTATTTTAACGAATTCAAGATGCTTCTCATGTAAAAATTCCATGCTGTTGTCAGGTCTCTTTTCAGGGTACTCGCTTTTCCTGACCCTCTAAAGATCCCTCCCCCAACACACAATCCATTTGTTTGAATGAGGTACATAAGCAAGTTAGATTTATCTCAGTTGATTTCTGTGTCTTATTTGGGGTTAACCTTCTCATTCTCTTTTTGCAATTTCTGTAGCAAGAAATTGGGCCTTTTACTGTAAAGCTTCTTATCAGAATTTTGCTGATTGAGTCTTCGCAGTATCATTTATCAGGTTCTCACTGTATCCACTGTGTTCTGCTGTGAGTAGTCATTCGCTCTCGGTCTGTGATTTTCAGTATGGTATTAACTGTAAGTTGCCCTTAAGCATTTGAAATATAACTTACAGAAACTGATATATACTGTAAGTATAAACCACAGACTTTAATGTTTAGTACTATAATCCAAAACATTTGTTTTTTTGTTGTTCATTGATTGTTGAAATGGCAGTGTTTTAGCTATGCTAAATTGCTGGACAATATTACTAAAAACCTTTTCCTGTTTCTTTTTACTTTTTGGAAACAGTAGAAAACTTTAAGTTGTAGATGTGGAATAATTACATTTTTATTGACCATGCCGATGTAGACTCAGGCTATTATTATTTGTTGTGCAAGCCCATGGTTACTGGTGAGCACTACAACATTAATAGCCATGGATGAGTGTGACTTAGTCCACTCGTTGTTGCAAAATGGTGCTTCCCTAATTAGCTCCTCCCCTTTACATGTCTTACTGTTCACGTCCCCTTAGCACCTCTGTGGTTCCGGATACAGTCGAGTCCATCTAGTCTTCACTGGAAAATCATGATGCTGATTCTCTCCGTTTGCTTACAAGCCTCAGGGCACGTCTCTCTCGCATTGTCTCCATTGCAGGTTTTCTTCCTGATGGAAAAAGTTTGTCTCAGGAAAAAGAGCTTCTGAGTCTCTTCTGTTTCTTCTCATTACCTCATGTGGGCTATCTGTACATGGTTGTGAAGTCTGTTGAGTTAATGTCAGTCTACTGGTATCCTGAGACGTCTCAGCAAGCGGTGCTCACACCACAGTTTTTGCACGTCATCACGAGGTATGGCTCTAACGCCGCTTGCTGCTCTTTGACTCACCTGCTTTTCTGTGAGTTTTCAAGCTGCTGCTGAAAACTTTGAGAATTTTATACCTGTTATAGTGGGCTTGTCAGGGTTAAATGTCTGGGCTCTGGCTTTGCCGTTGTGGTGTTCCCTTAGACTGGATTGGTAGTCTTGTAAAAGTTCTCCTGAAGCATGACTTCAATGGTACCACCACTTCTAATTTAATGCTAGCTACTCTTTGGTTTGGTTTAGTCTTTTTTTTTCCTAGTCTTGTTTTTTTTTTTTTTTTTTTGAGGCAGTGTTCTCCTTTTGTAGCTCTGGCTGCCCCAGAATTCACAATCTAGACCTAGCTGGCCTCTAACTCATAGAGATGTGTCTCTGCCTCCTGAGGGCTGAAAGGCATGTATCACCACACCTTTTCTCCTAGTTTTTAAGAGCTCATGTTTACTTCTCCAGGTTTCTAGTTTGTTTACAAAGTCATTCTTGTACTTTACAAGATGGATTTGGTAGTAATTTCTGAGTAACTAGTTTTTTAATCAATATTGCTATTGATTTAGATCACCATAACAGGTAACAGCCAGGTGTCTATGTGCCCTCAAAATATTCTTATGATTCTTTACCCTGCAGAATGACCCTGGGGTTGTAGAAAGAGGTAGAACCTCTCTAGAGGCCTCAGCCATCATGAACTGTTCTAATTTTCAAAGCAAGATGGTGAAGAGGCATTTCTGAAGAGTCCTTCTGTCTTTTAGTTTCATTTTATCGTTGATGTGTTTGTGTCATTTTGAGTTGGTCACACAGCATAATCGAGGCTGAAATTTGCTATGAGATTGTATGGTAGGCAGCAATCAGGACGCAGATTCTAATCAGGCTTCTAGCGGTCACCCATTCATACTGTGATCTGCTGTTAGGGGCATTTTGCTGTTAAGGGAGGATGTTAGTTCCAGCCTGGCCAGCCTGGCTCTCAAATGTGGGTGTACATCACAGTCAGTGCTTGCAATGGACTCCATGGGAATGAGATAGTCTACAACCATGCCTCAGGAACTCAGCGACTCTGTCTTTTCTGAGAACCAGACTAATTCACTGTCATGCGACAAGTCCTAGCACTGCCTCCGCCCTCTGCATTGCTGTTTGCCAGTGAAGCCCTTCCCACCTTCCCACCATGGTGGACACGTAGGTTCTCGAACCCCTCCTTGCTCAGTGGCATCTCCCTTCTTCCCTAGCCAAAGCCTACAGTGTTTCACGGTGCGGTGTAGCGCAGCAGTGGCTCACGAGGAGGACCTGTACATGGATACTACGTTGAAGGTTGGAGCTGGCGTCTGATGACAGTAAAACCCTGAGCTCAAGGGAGCACATGGATGCTTGCAAACTTGTTCTTAGACCTAAGCTTGGCAAAGACTAAGGGCCCAAGAAGGCCTTATTCATTATGCTGGCTAATTTTAAGTCACTATGACATAGGCTAGAGTTGTTTGAGAGGAGGGAAACCCAGTTAAGAATGCCCCGTAAGATCAGACTAGAGGCAAGCCCGTAGAGCATTTTCTTAGTTAGTGATTGATGTAGGAGGGCCCGGGCCATCATGGTGGTGGTGGGGTATCCCTGAGCAGGTGGTCCTGGGTTCTTTAAGAAAGCAGGCTGAGGAAGCCATAGGAGTGAGCCAGTAAGCAGCTCCCTCCATGGCCTCTGCCTCAACTCCTGCGTACAGGTTCCTGCCTTGCTTGAGTTCCTGTCCTGGCTTCCTTCAGTGATGGGCTATAACGTGGAAGTGTAAGCCAAATAAACCCTGTCCTCCCCATATTGCTTTTGGTCATGCTGTTTCATTATAGCAATAGTAACACTAATTAATACATCTATTAAATTTGAAGTTCTGGATAGAAACTAGTAAGCATTTCTGATGTGTGATTTGACAGTTTTTAAGCTTGTTTCAAAGTAGATGACATGCATAGGTTAGTAGTCTAAAGAACAGGAACTGGGTGGAGGATTTTTATCAAATGCACAGACTGATTTTGTCCGTTTGTCTTTAAAGACAGGGTCTCATGTTTCTCAGGTTGGCCTCTAACTCATTTTGTAGCTAACTATATAAGCCCTTGAGTAAGGTGTGAGCCACTATCCCTGGCACTATGCCATGCTGGTGATTGAACCCAGGGCATCATGTACTCTGCTCACTGAGCTACAGTCCCAGCCCTGATTTTTGAAGATGAGGTCCACATACCTCCATTCCTTAGTAAAGTGTGTAATTTTTCCTTTATTAGGCTTGCCCACCTGTCAGTATGGATGTGTGTGCTCTAAGAATACAGCTTTTCATAGGCTTGAAAGCCATCTGCCATTTTAAAAACCACATCATACTTCTGACCAAGGCAGACCCTGAAGCCATTCCAGAGAGAAGAGAGTCATCCAAGAGGCTTCTGTAAGTATTCCCCTAACTCCAGTGTCTGGAATGAAGTGAAACTGATATGTTGTATAAATGTCTTAAGTTTTATTTTTTTAAAATGAAACTCAGAATGATCAGATAGGTGTGTTTTCCAGAGAAAACAAGAAGGTGTAGTGATCTCTATAATATTGTATATAATTTACCATGGAACTTTTACAAGAAATCAATTTTAAAATAGTTTCAGTAGCTATCACCTGTACTGTGGATAAGAATGTAAAAGACACCCCTTCTCTGTAGGATTATGGGTGAGACAGAACCTGTGAGGTTAATCCTGGCTGCAAAGCTTTTTCCTGTTTCTCCTCTTAGGCATTTCAGTACTTTTTTGTCCAAAGGTCATTTTTATGTTATAAAAGAGCTTATTAGTGTATTTTTATATTAAAGAGTAATCTATATTAAAGAAAATACATCACAGTAAAAGTAAGAGATAACACTTTAAGCCAACTTACAGCGATGTGAATGTTTTACATTTTGTTTCTGTTAAGCTTTTTGTGATCCATAGCATACTGGACTCATAGAAACCATAAAGAAGAAGGCCTGGACATTTTTGGGGAGCTTAGTTTTGGAGAATTGGAGGCAAGTTGCCTTACCAGTATGTAACAGAATAGTAAATGCTATCTATATACCTGTGGTGTAAACTATGGAAATTGACTATGTGTATAGATAATTAACAAGGAAAGTGATGTCACGCCTGTATTATTTTACAGTACCCAATACTTACAGGGGAAAACAGTAATTTATTAATAAAATGCCTTATTCTCATCCTTTTCAGGTCTAGAAAAGATGCCAGTGTTAGGAGCAGAAACCCTCCTGTACCTGAGGCCGGATGGAGTCTATATATTGTGAATACCATTAAACCAGTTCAGCTATACAAAGAAATGGTACTTTTTCAGACATCGGATTCTTATTCATATAAATTTAGAGTGAAATTGAATGTAAGAGGGTGGTTCTAGACGGACATTGCTCATGCATATAAATTTAGAGTGAAATTGAATGTAAGAGTGTGGTTCTAGACGGACATTGCTCATGCATATAAATTTAGAGTGAAATTGAATGTAAGAGGGTGGTTCTAGACCGACATTGCTCATGCATATAAATTTAGAGTGAAATTGAATGTAAGAGGGTGGTTCTAGACCGACATTGCTCATGCATATAAATTTAGAGTGAAATTGAATGTAAGAGGGTGGTTCTAGACCGACATTGCTCATGCATATAAATTTAGAGTGAAATTGAATGTAAGAGGGTGGTTCTAGACCGACATTGCTCATGCATATAAATTTAGAGTGAAATTGAATGTAAGAGGGTGGTTCTAGACCGACATTGCTCATGCATATAAATTTAGAGTGAAATTGAATGTAAGAGGGTGGTTCTAGACCGACATTGCTCATGCATATAAATTTAGAGTGAAATTGAATGTAAGAGGGTGGTTCTAGACCGACATTGCTCTTGCATATAAATTTAGAGTGAAATTGAATGTAAGAGGGTAGTTCTAGACCGACATTGCTCTTGCTTGCTTTTGCCCAGTCTGTGCCCATTTTATTTCACTAAGGAAACATCAAAAGATGAAAATGAGATGGATTAAATTAATTATGCATTCAGTTTGCTGCATCCAGACAGCTTCCAGGCTCCATCAGGACAGGAAAGTAGTTTTCAGCTTCTGCCATTTGCTTTTACACTAATTTAAGCCATTGGGTCCTAGTGTACTGGTTGGTTTTTTTTTGTTTGTTTGTTTGTTTGTTTTTTTTTTTGGTCAACATGCCACAAACCTATACTTAATTTGGGGAAAGGAAATCTTAACTGGTTGATTTCTCCATCAGATTTCCCTGTGGGCAGGTCTGTGGGGTATTGCCTTAATTAATTGCCTAGCCCACTGTTAATGCCCTTCCTGGTCAGGTAGTCCTGGGTGATATAAATAAGCAGGTTGAGGAAGCTGTGGGAGCAAGCCCAGAAACTCCCCATGCCCTCTGCTCCAGTTCCTGTTTCCACACCTTGGCTTCCCTCATTGTAAACTGTTAGCTTTATGCAAATAAACCTTCTCCTTCTCCCAAGTTGCTTTTGGTCAGTGTTTTATCATAGCAACAGAAGCAGAATTAAAGCCCCTAGCAAAGAGAACCAGGAAATGGAGTTGAAAAAAAAATCTCAGATCATTTATTTTTCTGTCTTTGAAGTGTAATAGGTTCTCTCCAGGTACAGTAGCTGTAGCATCAGTCTGGTGAGGGGCCTAGAGTGCCATTCCTGTCCTGTTCCAAGAGTCATAGCTCCCTGCTCATCCCTGGCAATCAAAACACTTCTCTTTTAGATAATGCCAAGCTTAGACAAGTTTTAAGGATGAGAAGAATCCACAGAAAACCTTACAGCTGACACACCCATTGACTGGAGTCTGTACTCGTCACAATTTTCCCTCCTTTACTTCCCCAACACAGTTATTTTTCTTGGTCCATTGAAAAGTAACTGCATACATCACAACTTTTGGCTTTAAATAATAAGGTACTCTCCTATCTAACCACAGTAAGCCATATGCTTCAATAAATTTCATCTTTGCACAGTATCTAGTCCACGGGTCATATCCCACACAGTCAGTCAGTTGACTCAGCCATGGCTTATTAGCTTTCCCACCAGTCCAGTCAAGATTGGGTAATGTGCTTAATTGTCATGTCTCCTTAGTTTCCTTTAAGCTAGAATTTTTGTGTTGTCTCTCCTTTTATTTTGGAGCATTGGCATTTTAGGGAAATACAGATTTCCCCTCTACTTTCTCCTTTATCTGTTTTGAGAATGTTCTTAATTTTGTTACATTGTTTTTCATGATTAGATTCTGTTTATACATTCTCAGCCAGAAAACTACATAGATAACGTGCATTTTTTCTAGTGTATGACATTGTGGAAGCAGATAATGACCAATGATGCCTCACTGGTGATGCCAATTTTGGTAGCATGGTTAAGGACTGACTGACTTATTTCTGATATTTTTACACTAGTAATCATATCAGCTTTGTCTTGGAAAGTCTTAGCTCTCATCTAAAAGTGACTCCTAAAGTTTGATGATAAGTAAGGTTAGCCAGTGATGGTTCTTGTACACCGTGAGTATGGAATAGATGTCATATAGTTAACAGCACCAGGAGAAGCTCAACAGAGGAGCCTTGCTCTTAGTTTGAAAAAGTTAAGTCACAGACCTTTACATAAGAAGTTAATCATTTCAAATATGTTCAAAGCCTTATCAATAAGAGTTGGAGAAGGGATCAGTGGTTAAGAGCACTTGTTAATTTAGGGAATATAGGTTCACTCCTCA
Organism: Mesocricetus auratus; assembly: GCF_017639785.1. NCBI lineage: Eukaryota > Metazoa > Chordata > Mammalia > Rodentia > Cricetidae > Mesocricetus > Mesocricetus auratus. The sequence goes on from NW_024429195.1 coordinate 41,903,054, forward strand.
GCGCCCACATTATGACCACTAACTCTCCACACCTCCAGCTCCCGGTGATCTGATGTGGTACCTCTTCTGACATCCGGGCAGTCATGGAGTACACAGACACACGCACACACAAAGCACGCAGACATTCATATCAAATTAAATACATAAGTCTACAAAATAGAAGGAGGAGAAGAAAGCAGGCTGAGCAAGCCTAAGCAGTGGTCCTTTGGGGTCTCTGTTTCCATTCCCTCCTCCTTGGCTTTGATTCATGATAAACTGTGACTTGTAAGCCAAATGAACCCTTTTCTTCCCAACTTGCCTCTCAATGTGGTGCTTTTATCACAGCAATAAGAAGCAAACCAAGACAATATACAACCACTTGTTTACTTGCTTTTTGGTGTTTAATCTATATATTAATTTTATTAACAAATGTAACAGTTCTTAAGGGTGGGGACGGAATGGGGAACTGGTGGTCTTTCTTCAGCAGCTTTAGCTGTTTGTCCTCTTGTTTCAGGTAGACTATAGCAACACTTACAAGACGGTGAAAACCCAGAGCTGTGTCCATTTGCTCAGTGAGGCTCACCTGCTACTGAGAGCTGCCTTGATGGACAGCAGCCAGCTGGAGCCTTCAGAGAAAGCCGAGCTCTTAGAAGCTTTTAAGGACAGCTGTGGGCACCTTGGAGACTGTTACAGCAGGTTGGTGAGGCCTCTTAAGCTTTGCTACAGAGTTTTACATGTACTTATTGGGTTTTTTTTTTTTTAATCTCTGGGAGTTGGTTCACTTTTTCGTTATTTCACAAGCATTTGTTGAATGCATGCTATGTGCCAGATACTGTGGTCGGCTTAGAGGTACAAAATGAATATGACCCACCCAGTGTCTTGAAAGTGTCCCAGTTTCTTAGAGAAATGGTAAACCCTCTACTAACTTTTCAATTTGGAGGGTGGCTTTATTTACTTTTTATTTTATTTTATTTTTGTTTTCAGGATTTGAGGGGCACATGACCAGGGAAAAAGACCGGAGATAGCTTTGGCACTTGTTTCTCATCTGTTAGCTTGAGGGACATGTGCCACTGGAACAATCTGAGATCTTAATAGTAGCAATCAGTGCTTCCTTGATAGCACAAAGGAATACTAAGGTCAATAGAGATTTTTATTTCTGTGAACCATGTTTATAAAAGATTTGTAGACAGTTGTTTTACAGTCTTATTTGACTGGTGTAATTATAAATGACTGAAACAGACTATGCTGAACTATAAATGCTATTATTTTAGAGGCGTATTTAATACTAAAATTCACACCAGGTGGTGGTGGTGCACACCTTTAATCCTAGCACTGAGGAGGCAGAGGAAGTTGGATTTCTGAGTTTGAAGACAGCCTGGTCTACAGAGTAAATTACAGGACAGCCAGGGATACACAGAGAAACCCTGTCTCAAAAAAAAAAAAAGAAAAGAAAAGAAAAGAAAATCAAAGCTGAAAAATTTAAATTCACTTGATGAATGATTGCTTTTCTACCTTTATTGTACTCAGGAGAAAAGAAACTGCAAATTGGAGTGACTTTATAAAATCAAACTATATAGTTGCTAGAGGCAGAAGAAAAGCACTGTGATCCTTATTTTTCTGAAAGTATTATCTGTTTTATTTCTATGTTAAGTAGCTGTCTTAGAAATGCACATTTCAAGTCCTTTAAAATTTCTCTTTCTGTAGGCTTGACACTGAGCAATCCCACCTCGCCTTGCCGTACTATAAGATGTCTGGATTGTCTCTGACTGAAGTTTTGGCCCGTGTGGCCTGGACAGGAGAGTGTGAATCACAGAAATATGAGAGAGGATTAATATTTTATATTAACCATTCACTTTATGAAAACCTGGATGAAGAATTAAGTGAAGTGAATATAATTTCCTATAAAGTTACAGTTTCTGTTTTTAACTTTTCATTTTACTAATTTTTTAGTAAATAGTATTTAGAACTTGAGTTCCAAATATTTTCTTCTACTAAAAAAAGCAAAATGCTCTTTTCTCCTTTAATGATTTTAGAATTATGGCTTGGAAAAGAGTTTAGGGGTCACCTTTTCATATTTGTTTAGTATTCAGCATGGAGATGTTATCTGTTGTGATTGAGGGACCTGTCCAGTCATAGTGACATCTGTTCTGGAGTGAAGGACAGAATGAGGTCTCTGTTTTCTTTTGCAGTATGTTTTGTTCACAATTCCATTTAACTTTTCAAGTGTCCATACTTCAAATGGACCAGTGACCTCTTAAAACATTATTAAAGATTATTTTGTATTTTAAGTACAGTTGGAAATTGTAATACCATATACTTAGAGATTTCAAGGGAAGTAAAAATTTCTCTTGAATTATATTATTGAGTCTATTTTTGAACTAAGTTGTAGTTGTAATTTGAAAACAATTTAGTAGACTTTTAAGTATAATAATATTTTCTCCTATGTGATTGAAATTAGAAACGCTGGTCACAAATTGATATATATGTATCACTGATTTTTTTTTCTTATTGCACCTCAGCAGACAGATAGGTCATCTCATTTCTAGTTTCCTCAAATATTCTCATGAACACTGTGTCTCAATCATAATACTGTATTGTTTTCCACTGGTTTTGCATACTTACATTCCGTTTTTCTATTATTTTGCTTCCTATTGGCTAACCTTTTATTCTCTGTTCATTCTCATCAAAGGAATTAGCAGCAAAAGTGGCTCAGATATTTCATGTGGCTGAGCCGAAGCAACTGCCACATGTTCTCTGTAGTCCTTCTATGAAGAATATTGATCCTTTAACTGCCTTGCATTATTTAAAGAAGTTGGATACTTGTGAATTTTCACCAGTCTTAATGACCTTGACCAAGGCAGCAGTGGCCTTGAAAATGGGAGATCTTGACATGTACAGGAGTGAAATGAAGAGCCATTCAGAGGTACAGTACCATGTCTGGTGTTGACCATGGCCTGAAAGAGGATTGGAGGTGATCCTGAGGCATTTGACTTTCTTCTGGTTTCTTGAACCCCATGGCTTCCCTCCCTCCCTCCCTCCCTCCCTTCCTCCCTCCCTTCCTTTGTTTCTTTTTTTATTTTGAGACAGGGTTTCTCTGTGTAACTGCTCTGGCTGTCCTGGAACAGGCTCTGAACATCAGGTTAGCCTCAAACTCACAGAGAGCTGCATGCCTGTGCCTCCTGTGTGCTGGGATTAAAGCCATGTGCCTGCACCTCCAGGCCTAGCTCATGGTTTCTTAGTAATAGTTAACTGACAGCATTAAATGGGAACTAATCTAACTGGCACTTCATATCTGGCAAATGGAACAAAAGAATGAGCTTGATAAATATCAGCAGTACCACATATATTCAGAATATTGTTTGGCACACAAGAATATAAAAGCTGTGCCCAGAGTTAACAACTAGAGTAGGTGTAAGAGATGGTGTGTTTACTGGAAGCATAATATGGTGATGAGTTTTTTTTTAAAATATAGATGAGTTTTTTTTTAAGTATAGAAAGAAGGATATTAAATGTAAGCCATAGGAGTCGAATAGGTGCAAAAATGCTCTCCATTCCAGAAAACCACAAGAGACACCATGGAGTAGTGGATATTTAAATGGTACACCAAAGAAGGAAAGGTTTTTTTTTTTTTTTTTGAACAAGGATCATTTAGGGACAAAGACCAAAGAGGTTAATCACTTTAGGTGGGGGTGAGGGAATTATTTCTGCGCTTGTGTTATCAATTGCTTGCATGTATTATTTCATTTTATTCTTGTTTAGTGCTGAGGTCAATGTTACACACATGAGACCCCTGAGACACAGAGCTAAAATGACTTGTCTGTGATTGTGCAGTTGGCCAGCTTGAGCATCCAAGGTGCCTTTAGAGCCTGGGCCTTGTTGTTATTGTTGCTTGCTTGGCCAAATGCTCACACTATGAACATGTTTTCTAAAACAGACAAGACATCACTGTGCCTGGAGACAGTTTGCTAGGAGAAGACATCAGCATCAGGGCATCTGCTTAGAAGAATAGAATTCTGAAAATCAGAGTTTTCTTTCCATAATTTGGAGATGCTTAGGAGATATATCTAATCTAAAACTTTTTACAAAAATGGAACACGTCTAAGTTTAGTTGTCTATCAATAATTTATATAAGATAGCTAATAATATCCGTCTTGGGGTAAGAGCTAGTGTTTTGTGGCTAAAAAAAATGGAAATAAAGTATTAATATCTTTCCCCTAAATGGCATTAGGATATATGTATGCAATGAGTAATGTTGATGTAATGTACACTTCATTCCAACATTTCTTTCTCAATCTGAAGATGAAACTGGTGTATGGCTTCATTCTGGAACCTCGGCTGTTAATTCAACAGTGGAAAGGACAGATTGTTCCTACTGAACTTGCAATTCACTTGAAGGAAACTCAGCCTGGATTGCTTGTAGCTTCAGTCCTGGGCTTACAGAAGAATGGTAAAATTGGAATTGAAGAAGCAGATTCTTTCTTTAAGGTTTGTCCAGTTGAAAATACAATTTTTCTGAATGACCTGATAGAAGTTTATAATGTAATAATATATAATGTAAACCTACAGATTAAAAGAATGTTTCTGTGAAACTTCACACACACAACCTAGAATCTGTTTCTTATTTTTTTAAAAAAATGTATAACTTTGCTGTTACCATGGCAGTCAAGCCAAATTTATAAACTACATGTCCACATGGTGGAGAGATAGCTCTGTTGTCACATATGGCTCAGCGTTTATGTGGGGTACCCTGTTTTCAAGGTGCTGTGTGGAAAGGATGAAGACACAGTACCTCAGCTTTTGGTAGACTTCTGGGAAGCTCAGCTTGTAGCTTGTCTCCCAAATACGGTACTTCAGGAACTCTTCTTCAAGCTTACGTCTCAGTACGTCTGGAGGTTATCTAAAAGGCAGTGTCCTGACACCGTACCATTGAGGACAGCGGAGGATTTGGTAAGATAATGAAATAGTGACTTAAATGCATACAGCGCATGCCGCAATACTTTGTTCTTGGTTTTATTTTTGAGAGAGAGAGAGAGTGTGCACGCACTGTGTACATGCACAGATGCAGATGCTCTGTGTGCAGAGTTTAAAGGTCACTCTCAGATGTTGTTCTCAGGAACTCTGTCCATTCTTTTTGCAACAGAGCTTCTCAATGACCTGCAGGATATCAGTTAGCAAGAGAGCCCCAGGTATCTTCCATTCTGCCTCCTCAGCAGTGAGATTACAAATGGGTACAGCCACACCTGACATTTTTCTAGGTTCTGGGAATCAAATTCGGGTCTTCATTCTTGTGAGGTAAACACATTACCTCCTGAAGCTATCTTTCCAGCCCCTACCCTGTTTTTAATGCTTAGAATGTACCTGAAGTTACGCATATCTTATGTACTGTCCCATCGTATACCCCATGGGGCTGCTAAGGGCTTATCAGGTAAAGTCCTTTTCTGCCAAGTGTTATGACCTAAGTTCTGTCCCTGGGATTTACAGTGGGAGAACTGACTCCTGAAAGTTGTTTTCTGATCTCTACATGTGCTCCATGACACATAAAAACATACACACACAAATAAAGATTTAAAGACTATCACCCAGAAGGAAGGTGTCATGGCATATGCTTTTAATTCTACCATTCAGGAAGCAGGGGCAGGTGGATCTCTGTGAGTTCCAGACCAGCCAGGCTACACATGAGACCCTACCTGTGCCAGATTCCACACCCTCAAAATAAAGAATGCTCGTGTATTCCTTTGCTACCACCTCGCGGTGTCGCAGCGTGTGCAGGGCTTTTCCCAGAACACGCTACATCTGTGCTTGTCAGCGGAAGACTGAGGACAAAGGGACCTCTCTGAGGAACTTCAGAAGGCAGTGGACAGTAGTCCTGTGCTTCCATTTCCTGTCAGGGGCACACTGGGGTGTGTCAGGGGTGCTGTGGGCAGCTGTAGCAGCCGTTGCTACCCGTCCTGCTCTCTTTTCCTCTTCCAACCCCAATTCCACGACTGCTGCAGCTATGCTGTAGTTACTGAGAAGGTCACAATGCAGTTTGTTAGTTAAAGCATGCTCTGTGGAGATCATGTTTAAAAGCTCACACTCCCAAAGTGATAGAAGTAAAAATTATTTCCACTGTTACCTTTAACATTTTTTAATATAATTGTCTTAAGACAAGTGTTACTTTTTTTTTCCTAGAAAGCCCTTTGTAGAATATTTTTAAATTTCAAAATATTAGGAAAAAGTTATTGCAGATTATGTGGTATGGAAACAATGAGACTGCACCCTTTTCCAGGAAATATATTCTAAAAAAATCTTCCTTTTCCTAGGAGAGTCTATAACTGAGTCTGAGACATGGCAAAGTATTAATGGACAGATAAAGAAAGTGTTTGTCTGCTGGGCGGTGGTGGCGCATGCCTTTAATCCCAGCACTCGGGAGGCAGGCGGATCTCTGTGAGTTCAAGGCCGGGCTGGACCGACAGCCTCCAAAGCAATACAGAGAAACCCTGTCTCGTAAAAACCAAAAAAAAAAAAAAAAAAAAAAAAAAGTGTTTGTCTGTTTGTTTTACTGTTGTTATGTTTGGCTTGTGATGCATTTCTTTAATGTTCCAGATAAACGCCTGCAGTCATTATGGCTTAGTCTATCCATGGGTTCATGTCTTAATATCATCTGATTCCTTAGCTGATAAAAATTACACAGAAGACCTTTTGAAATTGCAGGTAAATATAATGTCTCTTAACTTTTTAAGTATGCAATATATTACAGTATAATATACCATTTAAATACGATGCGATACCAAATGGTTTGTTGATTTAGAATATAGCTTTTGGGGGCAAAGCTCTGTAGTTGATTGCATTCAGGAGAATTGGCATCCTGCTTCTGCCTGCTGACAGATGGGGCATCTACGCGGAGAGGCTGGTCTCATTGCAGGTAAATGGGTAAGGGTGTACTTGAAAACACCTATGAGAAATAAAAATATTCAAATATATAGGGGTGTTTTGTAAGCATGAGTTTTGTTTAATGTGGCCTCACACAATTCAGACTTCTTACCCAAGCCACCACTACCATCTGTCTCTTGAACAATATGTCAAAGCAGTCAGTTTATCTGACCCCAGAAGAGAATTTTTCAGAAGAATTGTGGGACACAATTTATGGGGAGTTCTGACTATAACTGTTTCTGCATGTGCTGGGGTAGGTCAGACAGGGCTAAATGTGTGTATCTTTTAATATTGTTTGAAGGCCCAAAGATTGAATATAACGTTTGCCTTTCGTTTGTTTGGTTTACTCACTGTAGCTGGCCACATATAAAAATCAGTGTTTCATGTTCGGAATTCCGAGTTCACAGATACTGTTGAAAAATCCAGGAGCACTGACCACCTGTGCCCTCTGGAGGCCTGCTCTGACAGATTTTCTTTTTGTTTTTTTTCGAGACAGGGTTTCTCTGTATTGTTTTGGAGGCTGTCGGTCCAGCCCGGCCTCGAACTCACAGAGATCCTCCTGCCTCTGCCTCCCGAGTGCTGGGATTAAAGGCGTGCGCCACCACCGTCCGGCTCTGCTCTGACAGATTTGAGTAGCTCCTGTCTGAGCAGTGCACAGTCTGCTGTGTCTGTACCACTTTCACCTCTGTGGTTTCACGTCCAAATGCTGAGGGCCCCATGTGGTTTTGTTCTGCTTGGTACCTTTAAGATTTTGGGTGTGAAATTCCTGATAACAACTTTGCGAATTGATGTAAATGTGGTTCTTATCGATTATAGAGCCAGCTGGTGAGTTAGGGAAGGAAAGTCGAGAGACTAGATTCTACGGACACAGACTTGAGATGACCTATTAAAATCACCAGAGTTGGACATGGTGGTACATGCCTATAGTTCTAGCACTTAGGAGGTTGAGGCAGAAGGATCATGAATTCAAGTCCAGCCTCAGTAATTTATCAGTTAACCGCAACAACAGTATATCACCAAAGAAGAGTCTTTCACTGTCTCTTATCTCTAGTGTCTGTGTGACACTGTGCTAGGTCCTTATTTGTTGATTTTTATGGCTACTGTCTGAGAATGAGTTGTAAAAATGTGGTAGATGGCATTGGGCCTTATCCTCCAGGACATCCAGAGCAGTGATGTATATGCCTAAGAGTGGAATTGCTGGGTGTCATGGTAGACTTATTCCCATTTTCCTGAGGAATCTCCATACTAATTTCCACAGTGGCTGTACGAGTTGGCACTCCCACCAGCAGTGGAGGAGTGTTCCCCTTTCTCCACATCCTGTCCAGCATAAACTGTCCTTAGTGTTTTTGATTTTAGCCATTCTGACAGGAGTGAGATGGTATCTCAGAGTTTTGATTTGCATTTCTCTGATTGGTAGGGATATTGAGCACTTTTCTTAAGTGTCTCTCAGCCATTTTAGACTCCTCTATTGAGAATTCTCTATTTAGTTCTGTAACCCACTTTTTAATTGCATCTTTTGGTGTTTTGGAGACTTGCTTCTTGAATTCTTTGTAAATTTTGGAGATCAGCCCTCTGTCAGATGTGGGATTGGTGAATGTCTTTTCCCATTCTGTGGGCTGCCATTTTGTCTTGCTGACTGTGTCCTTTGCCTTACAGAAGCTACTCAGTTTCAGGAGGTCCCATTTATTAATTGTCGATCTCAGTGTCTGTGCTACTGGCGTTATGTCATCCTGTACCAATTTGTTCAAGGGTATCTACCATTTGCTCTTATAAAAGGTTTGGTGTGGCTGGATTTATGTTGAAGTCTTTGATCCATTTGGTGTTCTGTGTGCTTCTTGTATCTCGTATATTTGCCTGTTTCTCTCAGTTACTATAGGGGCATATTTGTATAATTATTAGTATAAAATCTACAAGTCACTTATAGGTAGATAGATAGATATCTGAGAGAACACTGTCTCTTCCCATTTTTTCTTGGTTCCTATCCCTCCTACACCACCTCCTCATGTCCTTGCCTGTAAAAGTAGAGAGTCAGAGAAATCTTCCAAATCAGAGCTGAGGTAGAGGAATCTTGATAGGAGGAAGGAATAAATGTGTTAAAGGTGGAGAGAGTTGATTTTCAGAACAAAAAAAAATGAAAATGTCTAAGAAATCAACCTCAGCATTAGTTTATGAGTAACAGTAATCTTTAGGCCATTTTTAGTTCAGTGATAGAAGTTTTGTTGAGTATTTATTTGTTTGAGACAGTGTGTCATTCTGTAGCTAGGCTGACCTGGAATTCACTGTGTGGTCCACATTGCCACCAAATTCTGGGCTCAAGATTTCATCTATCAATGCTGAGTTTATAGGGTATGATGCTGTGCCTGATTATGTTGCAGGAAAAGTGAATGGACCCAGAGACAGATTTTGGGTTCAACCTAAAGATAGGGAAGCAAAGCAGCCAATCTACCAGACAGGTCTTACCTCTAACAGAACTGGGTTGTTCCTATTCTTAATGTGGCTGGAGAATGAATGCCTCATACTGAATACTGAAGACCCTGCTTCTATCTTTTATACCCCTCTAGTTCTGGGATTAAAGGCATGTGATCTATTACTCTTTTAGACTGTTGAATCTCATGTAGATCTGGGTGGCCTTGGACTCACAGAGATCCATCTACCTCTTAATCCTGAGTCCTAGGATTAAAGGTGTGCACCAGACTTCTATGGCTTGTGGCTGACTTTGGTTTTTGAATCCTCAGGCAAGCTTTAATAAACCATAAATAATACATAACCACATGATTAAGAGTTGTTTAGTATTACTTATACTGACTTTTAAATTTTTAGCAACGTAGTTAAAAGGAACTAAACCTTTACAAGTAATCCATTTTGTGCTGTTTTGGCTAGTTTCACTGCAGCTCTGGTTTGGTACCCATGCTTTTCCTCTTCCTGCTACACCCATTATCCCATTAATCAGGAGTCAGTAGAGAAGTAACCTGTGCCTCATTCTGTGTTGGGAGATACTATGAGTGGGAGAGCCTCTCTATTTCATGTGTGCTATCTTACTGCCAGGAAATTACTCAGAGAAATTATTTAGATTGGTAAGAAAAGATACCTTATTTTCCAGGCCACTCCTTGGTAGGCATCTGGCATAAAATGATCATGCTGATTATGAATGTGTAGTGGATGGTCCAGGTCATCCTGTAACTCTGAGAAGATGCTGTAGCAAAAGAAGATATAGTGAAAGAAAGCAATAATTCTGTCTCTCAATATGAAAAGGCAAAATGGAGATTATTTGGGTGGTAGAATAAAAAATGCTACAGAGTTTAAAAGTAAGAACTAGTAGAGTTGCTTAAAAGGAAACCCTAGTAAATGTATGAATATTGACATAATGCCTGTGCCTGTCATTCAGTATGTGACAGGTGGTATTGACACAAATGACTAGGTTCTAAACAGTTACTTTGAAAGGAAAAAATGCTATTTATCTGGGGAAGCAGTGAAATGCACATGCCACAGTATATGTGTAAGTCAGAGGAAAACTTGGGGGATTTACTTCTCCCTTTCAATCATCTGGGTCCCAGGGAATAAACCCAGGTCATCAGGCTTTGGTGGCATGTTTGCTTACCTGCTGAGTCATCTCCCCATCCTGCAATTACTTTTAAACAATAATATTCAGTTTTCTTTGTGGTTACTGTTCTAGTTTTATCCTGTTGCTGTGACAAACACCAAAAGCAACTTAGGAGAGGAAAGGGTTTATTTGGATTATACTTCCAGGTCACAGTGCACCACTGATGCAAGTCAGGGCAGGAGCTCAGTAGGAGCCGGAAGACAGGATGGCCTGCTATTCTATGCAACATTACCTTCAATAAGGGAACTCACTTAGAGCCAAGGAAGCATAGCAGAAATCATGGTGGATGTTACTCAATAGTTATCCTGTGCTCATGTTTAGCTAGTTTTCTAATGCAGCCCAGAGAATAGTGTTGCCCACGGTGAACTAGAGCCTTCGCCATCAATTAGCAATCAAGACATTACCTCATAGACACGCTATAGACCAAGCTAATAAAAGCAGTTAGTCCATTGAGATTTGTACATGTTATGATGACAGTTAATGCTAACAAGGATAGTTACATACATACCCCCCCCCATACACACAATGCTCCTCATTGGAATTTTGGAAAAGACAGGGAAATGTTAAAAGAAAGTAAAACAAACTTCGTCCCACCACCTCATTTCTGGCTAATCCCTGCTTCAAACTGCAGTACTCTTCCAGAGATCTTCCTGTAAAGGTTTTGTACACTGTGTGGATTTTACAACATTGGTCATGCTCTTCATGCAATTTTACCTCAAGACATCTTGGCTCAGTTCTGTCATAATTATTTTCCTCCTTAATGGACATTTGGAAATATAATATTGGCAATTCTATCATGTTCTGTGAAGTATGCGCCATAGTTTATTGTTCTCATTCCTTCTTGTTGGACATGTAACCACCCATGGTCTTTCAGTATTACGAATACACATGCAAAACATTGTGGGGCAAAAATCTCTGACCACATGTTAGTCATATCCTCAGGTTAGAGTCCTAATTAAAGAAGACCGCTTTGTATTTAATAGATTTATTTGAACTAGAACTGAATTTAAGATTGAATTTAAGATTATTTCATACTTCAGTACAAGCGTTTCAGGACCAAATTTATGCTTTCTAAAGTTGCATTTTCTTTCTTTTTTTTTTTTTTTGGGCAAAGTGGGATTTTATCATTTTGAAAAATGATACTATATGTTGTGTTTTAATTTGGGATGTCTCATTCCATAACATTTTGCTTTTCTGCCCATAGTCTCTTATATGTGGCCCTTCATTTGATGTAGCTTCCATTGTTCCATTTCTGGAGCCACTTCCAGAAGATACTGTTGCTGGCCTCAGCGCTCATGTGCTGTGTCATACACGATTACAAGAGTATGAACAATGCATAGACACTCTGCTAGAGAGATGCCCGGAGGCAGTCATCGCGTACGCTAATCAGGAACTCAAGGAAGAACACTGGGTATGCACTTCAGATTGTGTGTCTAGTCTTGATCAGTGGTGAGAAGACTGGGCAATTTTGTTGGCTTATCTGCAGAATGAGGACTATTTTTGTTAGTGTAGCTTTACTGGACTGTGTGTCCAAAAACATGTATGTTTAATCTTAGACATTTTGGGTACTTTTAGATGCTATTAAAATACATGGGGATGATCTATCTCGTCTTTTAAGAGCCCTTGTTTCTAGTTGAGATCAGTGAGTACTTGAAGGGCTGGGCAACATGTCTGTGGTGGAGAAACACCTTCACTGTATTGGGTCTTTGATTTAGCAATTAGTAGAGTTTTAGCTTTAGCATTTCTTTTGTTTCTTCTTGCCAGCCAAGATAAAAGGACATGTCTGTGTTTTTCTTTGAAAACAATTGTGTACATGTGTACCTCAAATTACAGGACTTTCCTTTTATTTTGGGTTTCATCAGACACCTAGCTGCTGATAAAACCCTTTTTGCAACAGAGGGGATGCCTTGACCAAAGGATACATTTTTCTGTTTGGTCTAGCCTGTACAGCCTTCTTACTCTCATAGAAATTTGAGAATAAGATGCAACAAACTAAAATGCATTCATTTTCCCTAAGATAGATTCTGTGGTGGAAAAAACTGCTGCCTGAACTTTGTCAGAAAGTCAAGTGTGGTGGAGAGAAACACCAACTTTATCTGTCATCTTTAAAAGGTAAAATTCTCTTTTTTGGATGATTACGAATTTTACTCTCAAGGACAAGTTCTTGATTTCTGTAGTATTGTTTGTTTGTCTTCATGATATTAAGTGAGATGCAAAGGTCATAAAAGTCATCTGGAGGGTTTTCAGCTTCCGTGTTGCACCTCACACGTGATTCTCACTCAGTATCAGTAGTCACAGAGCTGAAGACCTTTAGCAGAATATTGTCATGGAAACTCATAATTCCTGTTTTTAAAATATTATGGAGGTTTAGAAGTTTGGCTTTTTAATTTACTTCATGTAGGAAATTAAGATTGGTAGGGGCCAGGAGAGATGACTCAGAGGTTGGGACTTCCACCTTGAACATGTTAATTCCAGTTTTTGGCAGCTTCAGAAATATTTGGGTTTTTATAATTCATAAAATGCTGGAACAAACACTGAATGCTCTGTGTGATTTACCATTTTTAAGTTATTTTTTTATTACATTTTTTAAGAAAAGAGCTTGCTTCATATGTCAATCCCAGTTCCCTCTCCCTCCCCTCCTCCCGCAACCTCCACACCATCCCTCCAAGCCTCCCACCCTATCCCCACTACCTTCCAAATAGGGGATATCCAATACTCCTCAAAGTGTCCCAATAGAAGCGGGAGGCTCACTGCAAACTCTTTTTATGAGGCTACAATTACCTTGGTACCCAAGCCACACAAAGACACAACTAAGAAAGAGAACTATAGACCAATTTTCCTCATGAATGTCATTGCAAAAATACTCAATAATATACTGGCCAATCGAATCCAAGAACACATCATCCACCATGATCAAGTAGGCTTCATCCCAGGGATGCAAGGATGGTTCAACACACGAAAATCTATCAATGTATTCCACCATATAAACAAATTGCAAAAGAAAAATCACATGATCATCTCACTAGATGCTGAAAAAACCTTTGACAAAATCCAACACCCCTTCATGATAAAGGTCCTAGAGAGATCAGGGATAACGGGAACATACCTGAACATAATAAAAGCAATATACAGTAAACCAACAGCTAACATCAAACTAAATGGAGCAATTCCTCTAAAATCAGGAACAAGACAAGGCTGTCCACTCTATCCACATCTCTTCAATATTGTACTTAAATTTCTAACTAGAGCAATAAGACAACAAAAGAAGATCAAGGGGATATAGATTGGAAAGGAAGAAGTCAAACTTACACTATTTGCAGGTTATATGATAGTTTACATAAGTGACTAGAAAAACTCTACAAGGGAACTCCTAGAGCTGATAAACACCTTCAGCAAAGTGTCATGATACAAGGTTAACTTAAAAAAAAATCAGTAGCCGTATTATATACAGATGATAAAGTGGCTGAGAAAGAAACCAGAGAAACATCACCCTTTATAATAGCCATAAACAGCATCAAATATCTGGGGATAACGTTAACCAAAGACGTGAAAGACCTGTATATCAAGAACTTTGAGTCTCTAAAGAAAGAAATCAAAGAGGATACCAGAAAATGGAAAGATCTCCCATGCTCTTGGATTGTTAGGATCAACATAATAAAAATGGCAATCTTGCGAAAAGCAGTCTACAGATTCAGTGCAATCCCTATCAAAATACTGGCACAATTCTTCACAGACCTTTAAAGAGCAATAATCAACTTTACATGGAAAAACAAAAGACCCAGGATAGCCAAAACAACCCTATACAATAAAGGAACTTCAGGAGGCATCACCATCCCTGACTTCAAGGTCTTTTACAGAGCTATAGTCCTGAAAACAGCTTGGTATTGGCACAAAAATAGACAGGTAGACCAATGGAATAAAATTGAAAACCCTGTTTTTAACCCACACACCTATGAACACTTGATTTTTGACAAAGGAACTAAAATTATACAATGGAAAAGACAGCATCTTCAACAAATGGTGCTAGCATAACTGGATATTGGCATGCAGAAGACTGCAGATAGATCCATGTCTATCACCTTGCACAAAACTTAAGTCCAAACAAATCAAAGACCTTAACATAAATCCAGCCACAGTGAAACTCTTAGAAGAGAAAGTGGGAAATACTTTTCAACGAATTGGTACAGGTGACTGTTTCCTGAACATAATACCAGTAGCACAGACAATGAGATTGACAATTAAGAAATGGGACCTCCTGACACTAAGAAGCTTCTGTAAGGCAAAGGACACAGTCAGCAAGACAAAAAGGCAGTCCACAGAATAGGAAAAGCTATTCACTAACCCCATATCTGACAGAGGGCTGATTTACCATTTTTTAGACTGCTGTATTTCAATGGTTGGCATAGAGTTTTATTCATTTTCGTGGTACAGTCTCCTTATCAGCATTGAGTTCCTACAGGGAAGGGTCTGTGGCTGTGGCTATTTATTGATGGAGTCTCGTTTCGTTGAGGTCTTTCTGTTGGCAGCTATAGTACTCTGAGAAGAACCTAGCAGTAGAGTCTTTGGAATTGGGACTAAGTTCTAGGTCTGTCATTTATAACCCAGTTTTTTTTTTAATATTAGATTAGTGAGAAATTCTTAACTGACTCTGGTATACAGTATTGAGTAAACTTACAAGATCAGTTTGAAGGTGGTGAACAGGGACTTGCACAACACATTTAGGAACCTGAAGATTTCTTCATCTTTCTACTGTGGTATTACTCAAACTTGTCACTTTGCTTTGGAAAATTATCTGTGTTAGAAAGGCTTCCTCCCCATCCCATTAAGGATACTACTTAGCATTTTTGGCTTCTACCTCTATCACCACCACCCTAGTTATAATAAATCCAGTATCTCCAGAGGCTGCCAGTTGTCGCCTGAGGACAGAATTATACTAGTTGGGAACTAGTGCACTAATGCAGAGATGTTGAAACGAGAGTGAATGGGTAGCTTATTTAAGGAAGAATTTGTTAATTATTTTGAAACAATGAACTATTATTTTTTAATTTATTTTTATTTATGCACTTTTATGTGCATGCATGTTTGGTCTATATGTATGTATGCCTATCATGTGTGTGCCTGCTGCATTCAGAGACCAATAAAAGTGCATCAGATCCCCTGGAACTGGAATTACAGACAATTGTGAGCTACCATGTGGATACTGGGAAATCAAATCCAGGTCCTCTCCAAGATCAGTCAGTGTTCTCGACCACTGAGCCATTTCTCCAGCCCACTATTATTTTCTTAAAGATCTAATATTGCAAAATATTGTAAGCATATGGTTTTAAAAGTAATTTAAAATCTTGACAGTGAAATTAACTATTAACATTTAGTGAATATATTTTAGACATACTGGGGAATTTTAAGTATACAGACTTACTTCTATCTAGATCATTCTTTGATCTTGTAGATTTCAGTAGCTGGTGAATAGAATAAAGCAAGTAATATTTGTGTTTGTGCTTCTGCAGTGTGCATATGCATGGTGTGCACACATATGCATGTGTTTGAGCATACATGCTTAATTAGTTATCTGAAAAGATCCAGTGTTGACATCAAGTGTCTACCTTGATTGCACTCCACCTTACAGATCGAGGCAGGGTCTCTGTCTGCATCTAGAGGTGGCTGTTTTGGCTACTCTGGCTTGCCAGCCAGCTTGCTCTGGGAATTCCCTGTCTCCTGCTTCCCACACACTGTAGTTACAGATGGGTAGCTAAGCCCACCTGGATTTTTATGTGGGTTCTGAGGCTTCCAGTCATTGTGCTCTCATGGCAAGTACTTTTCCACATTCACAGCCCACATTTTTACATTTCATTCATTCATTCATTTATTGTGTTCATGTGTGTGTATACATGCTTGAATGTGTTATGATGCACATGTGGTGGTCAGAAAACAACTTTGGAGTTGGTTCTCTCTGTCTACCTTTTTGTGGTTCTAGGGATTGAACTCAGATCATCAAGTTTGTCTGGCATATAACTTTACCTGCTAAGACATCTCACTGCATCCTTCTGCCCCCTATTTTAATCTTTTCTTATCTTCAGTTTCTCCAACTGAACCACACATCATGCCTATTAGTATATTCTCTTTGGAATGAGGCCTGAATAAAATAAATAAACACATTAATGGATTCAGGGAGGGAACCAAATGAGAGGTTAGGAGGAGCCCTTCAAATATTGCACAGAGGGCTTCACTCTTGTGAGAAGAGAATTGAACAGTGGTAATATTTTAATGACTTTGTAACTGCTCAGTACTTAACCCCAGGGAAAAGTTCTTGTATCCAGGCTACTACTTAAAGGCTCCACATTTAGGTAAATAGAAGTGTTTGATAGGAAAACACGAATAATTTATGTGTTTCATATGAATTTTGCAAACTAGTTAATGGTTGCTGTTTATTAAGATCATTTTATATGTTAGAGAAGTACCCTATTGTACATCTCAGAGAACTCCTGAAGCTAGCAAATGGTACCCAGGATGTTGTAGAGGAAGACACTCACTTGGAAGACTCAGTTACTTTTTATAAGATTTATTTTTATTATTTCAAATTATATGTAGCTGTGTGTGCATCTGAATTTGAATGTATGTACATGAGTGCAGATGATCTCAGAAGGTGTGTGTGTGTGTGTGTGTGTGTGTGTGTGTGTGTGTATGTGTGTGTGTGTATGTGTCTGCATGTGGATGTGTGCACATGAGTGCAGGTGACCTCAGAGACCTGAGGTGACAAATCTGGAACTGGGGTTACAGAATATTGTGACACCTGACAAGTGTTGGGGAAGTCCTGTGTATATGTCAATAAAGCACTGTTGGCCAATAGGGAAGCAAGATAGGTGGGACTAAGAGTTGAGGAGGACTCTGGGTAGGAGAAACACAGGAAGTCAAGATGTAGCTGCCATAGGGATAAGAAGCCCGGAAAGTTCTCCAGTAAGAGAAATACTTAGATTAACAATTATGGGGTAAATACTTAAGTCAGAGCTAGCCAGTAAGAAACAAGCAAGACCAACAGCTTCCTAATTAATACAGCGTCTTGTGTGTTATTTGGGGACTACAACACAGCAGAGCCCAGGACACTAGCAGGGGATAAACCAAAGCGGCTAGCAAGGAAAGGCTTCACTTTACAGACATGGGTGCTGGCAACCCAAACAAGGGTCCTCTGGAAGAGCAACAATTGCCGCATGTAGGTTGAAGAGTATCTATCTATTCTCAGATGTATCTGATTGCAAAGCTGAAAGTTCTTCCATGTGTCACTGCTGTAGAGTTCTTTAACTTCTTAGTGACAGGACAGGCCATCCCATTGTGTGAAGGATGATTTAGATTGACAGATCCTGAGTGTGTTGTACAGTAGCCCTGCAAATGGTTTGTAAGGAGCACACAGGAGATGATACTGGAGTAGGGATAAAGATGGGAGAAAAGAGTGTTTTCTAAGGAACACTATTATTAGGAGAACAGGGTCTTGAAGACATTCTCATTATTTATTCATTTTTGTGGAGCGAGGGAATGTGCATCTGTGTGTACATGGTCATTGTTACTCAAGAGCCTTCAGCCTCTTTTTGAGACAGGATTTCTTACTAGATCCTGGAGCTAAGTAACCAGGCTGAGCTGGCTGGCCAGTGAGCTGTGGGGATCTACCTATCTTTGCCTTCCCAGGTCTGGTATTGCAGGCATGTATCAATGCCTGGCTCTCCTTCACATGGGTTCTGGGGATTGAACTGAAGTCTTCAAGCTTGTGTTACAAGCACTACACCGACTGAGCTATCTACTCAGCTCTCTGAAGTCTTTGTTACTAGGATAGGGCAGCACTGATTAAGAAGTAATAGAAACATTAAATTATCTATTTAAAAAGGTTTGGCAACCCCACCTGCACACGTTCTTTTATTGGTGCTGAGGAGTGAATCCAGAAATTGTATACCATAGTCAAGGGCTCTATAGTGCATTCCCAAACCCATTACATTCCTTAATATTGAAAATGTTTACTAGAGTACTTTATTATTTAGAAGAAAAGGTATATGGTCATGGCAAAAGATTTATGCTTATTAATAACATGAAATCTCATTATAGAGAGGAACCTATTTAGGAAAATGTTTCCTGGTAAGTAATGGTGTTAATGTCCTAGCAAATAGTCTTTATATACTAGCAACAGTCCCAAAATTAAAGCAACATCCAAGTGATTATATTTTTCATTAGAAAATGGTAGAAATGGATTAAAAGACAGCATAGCAATCTATCAGTGAATTAGTAACTCAAATTCCAGGGACTAACTACAAAATAAAATTTGAAGGGCTCTAGAAGGAAAACATTAAACATTAAGAATACATGATATATGAACTAAAGAGGTGTGTGTGTGTTTATAATTCTAACATTTTGTTACTTGAAGGAACTTTGAATCATTAAGAACAAATCTGTAAAAAGAAAAAAAGTGGACTTTAGTTGTAACCCATGCATTCTTCTTTTCCACAAACAGAAGCTTTGTCAGTTATTGCTGTGGGACTAGACCTGAAGGATTTCTTGAATGTTCTCCCAGAAGATGGTGCTGCAGCCTTTTTCCTGCCCTACCTTCTTTTTTGCAGCCAAAAGAAGTCACTGACTTGAAGTTATCCTTTGTAGCACATAAACGACTGTACTTTAAATGCTCAGCCCTAGATAAAATTATCCTAAAGGATGTTGTGTTAATGTGTATTGCAGCTAATTTATGGTGCTTGCTTCCCTTACCATGTAATGGTAGCTATTCACTTAATCTATAAGCTGAACCCACTTATTTGTCTAGAATGTAAAAAAAACCCTCAAGATACAAGATCTCTTCACATGCATTTCCATTTTAGTTTTTATTGTTTTTACTTTGTATCCTACGTGGGCCTGGAGCTCATTACAAATCTTGTGCTGACTTCAATCTATGCAAAACTCCCAAGTGTCACAGGTGTGAAGTATCATGCAGGCATTTTCAAAGCTGGACACAAACTTCTGTTGTGAGTAATGTCATGGATTCACTGCTGGGAGCATGACAATCCTGTCCACCCTAGAGCCACTGGAAGAAAATACATTGCAAGTATGCACAAATGCTCCTCTTGCTGGTCAAACAATATCTTCCTTATTACAGATTTTTGTATTTGGATTATTATTTTGTTTTTTCTTTTCACTTTAAGTATGGTAAAGGCGTAATGTTTCACTCTGGTGAAAGACTGCACACTTGGCTTTTGAGCTACTTTTGAAACTCATGGTGTGCTTCTCTCAGAATTAGATGAATGTACTCATTGGACTGTTAGCATGACTTGTTGAGTTCACATATTTTCAGTCAGTATTGTTTCTATTCTTTATATGTATATACCCTTAATCTTTCAACCACAGTATATGAGGAAATAAAACACAGTCATGATGTTCACATCTGCCTTTTTAATAACTTTCTGGTTTGTTGGTTGGTTGGTTTTTTGAGACAGGGTTTCACTGTATAACAACCTTGGCTATCATGGAACTAGCTGTGTAGACTGGCCTGGAACTCACAGAAATCCACCTGCCTCTGCCTCCTGAGTACTGACATTAAAAGTGTGTCCCACCGCTGCTTGTCTTGTTTGGTTTGTTTTAAAGATGTACTTTTTATGTGTATGTGTGTATGTCTGAGTTTATGTGTGTTCATTGTGTACATCCAAGTGTCCAAAGAGGCCAGAAGAGGGCCTCGGGCTCTCTAGAACTGGAGCCACTCGATGTGGGGGCTGGAACCTGAACCTGGGTCTGCTACAGGAACAGCAAGTGTTCTTAGCCATTGGGCCTTTTTAGTAACCAACCTCTTGTAAATTATAATGTCCTAGTCCAGCTCATTGCTAGAGCCTGTGAACCCAGTAAGGTCTACCTACTCAACAGTTTCTGTGGAACTCTGACTTAGTCTTCTTACTGGCAGTTTCTTAATTATTGTTTTATTATCTGAGTTTTATTTTTTAAATTCGATACTGTTGGACTCTACCTTTCTCTAGCTCCAGATAGCATCTTTTGACCATCTTTTCAGATTTCTGTAAAACGCAACTTGCCGTCTTCATTTTTCTTTCTTTTCTGTACTCTTAGCCCCACCCCTTGCCTCCTGGTTTGTTAGAGCGATTGATGAGAAGGCAAGAGTTGGAGACCATTCAGCGAACTTTGTAGTGATCCTGTGAGACAGCCAAAGACAGCATCTGGTCATGTGCTTTTGTTTATTTGGTACTGTTTTACAAAGTCCTAACGATGGGGGAAAAAGTGAACTATGTGAAGCAATTCTGTTACCCAATGAACAAATACATTTCTTGATTTGATCTGTCCATTGGAAATAAGGCCAGTTCCCTCACAAATGAACAGTTATGTGGCTTCGATTTTTTAAAAAAAATGTTACAGCCAATTCAGCGTAAGTGTTCTATTCAGTGTCACATACATCGTTATAAACCATTGTTCTTTTTTCCACTGATCACGTTTCATTCAGCCAGATTTAGTCTCTATAGAAAAAGAAATTTTAAGATGATTACTTAAAATACTGTGCTTTATATGGCTAAAAAGTCTATACATGGATGCTTTACATATATTCTATTTTTAAAATAATAGTTATTTTGATTCATTCTTAATTCATTTATTTTTTCATATGTTAAGGGCCTTACCCTGTCTGGGGAATGATGTGGGGATTGGGTCGGGGGCTGGGGGGGCTGGTTGAGGGACAAGGGAGGAGGGGTGGGAGAGGGAGCTGGGATTGACATGTGAAGCATTCATGTTTTTAATTTAAATAAAAACATATATTGAGGAAAAAATCTCTCATCCTGCTTTAATTTAGGAAAATTTGTTTTCTTCTTTGCAAAAGATCCTAATTAATCATAAGAAAAAAAAAGTAAATGTACTGTGGAAAATCTTGGCAGATACCACATTCACCCAAAGCTCCAAGTTCATCAATGATAGACGCATTAGGATGTAAGGCCTTCTGCTAGAAGGGATGAGCCTGAGTCTGACGAGGAACACTGAGTGAACTCACATCGCAGAGTCTATAAGGTGACAAGTGCTCTGTATTACAAAATGTACCTGGAGGGTTTGATTCCCAGCACCTACATGTTGGCTCACAACCATCTATAATTCAGTTCTAGGGATCTTTTGACACCTTTTTGGGGACTCTGTGCACTCCAGGTCCACAGATATTCAATCAGGCAGAACAGCTCTGGACGTGGAATGAAATTTAAAACAAAAAAGTTTGGGATGTGAAAGACAAAAGTGAGAAGTCTCCAAGGATCTTTGTGCGACCTGGGGTTTTCTTTCTGTGTAAAGAACACGATGGGATGCTTGTTGAAATCTGAAAAGGAGCTATACATTTTTATTATTTTTAAAATAGTCTTGACACTGATGGTGGTATTGGGTTATATGTAAGAATATAATTAGGAAATACAAGTTTATATATTTGCACACAGACATGTTCAAGGGTAGGATGGGTTGATGGGGTGAGAAGGAGAAGGCAACTGTAACTTTCTAAATATGGAAGGTCTGTGGGAATTCTTCTGCAACCTTTTAAGTCATGCCTTAAGCTATGTCCAAAGAAAAGTTCCAAAAATTCTACTTTATCAAACGAAAGTTTTTAGATACTCATCTAAAACAGTTTGTCATAGAATTGACTTTCAGTTTCTGATGGGTACAGGCAGTGATCCATAGCCAAGCACTGGGCTGAGCTCCTGGAGTTCAGTTGGAGAGGGGGAGGAGGGAATCATATGAATGAGGGGCTTAAAACCATGATGGGGAAAAACACAGGGACAGCTCTCCCGAGCCAGTGAGAGCTCAGGGACTCTGAACTGACACCTGGGGAACTTGCATGGGACCAAACTAGGCCCTCTGAATGCGGGCGACGGATATGGAGACTAATCTGTTTGGCGACGGGACTGGCAGTGGACTAGGACTTATCCTGGATATGTGCACTGGCTTTTTTGGAGCCCATCACCAATTGTGGGATACCTTGCCCAGCCTAATTGTGGGGTGGGGGAGAGGCCTGGTTCTGCCTCAACTTGGTATCCCAGACTTTGATGACTCCCCAAGGGAGGTCTTATGCCCTTAGTAGTAGATGGGGTGGGATGGGACGAGGTGAGAAGGAGGAAGAAGGGGAGGGAGGAGGAACTGAGGTTGTGATATAAAAATAAAATCTTTACAATAAAAAGTTTATCAGATGAAAGTTTTTAATATTCATCTAAATTGAGATCTTCTCTTCCTTCCTTCACTTCATTCTTTCCTTCTTCCTCCTTCCTTCTTTGTTTTTTTTTTTTTTTTAATTTGGTGTGGGCATTTTGTCTGCATGGCATGTATCTGTACATCACTTGGGAGCCTTGTACCCACAGAGACTAGAAGAGGCCACTAGATCCGTCACAGTTGCACAACTGGAGTTACAGAAGGTTATGGACATGTTGGTGCTGTGGATTGAACTCTGGTCTTCTGGAGGAGCAGCCGGTGCTGCTAACTGCTGAGATATCTCCCTCACTAGCCCCACAAGCTGGTTTATTTAGAGCAGTGGTTCTTCACCTTCCTAATGCTGTGACAGTTTTAACACAGTTCCTCATGTTGTGGTGGCCCACAACCATAAAATTATTTTCATTGCTACTTCATAACTGTGACCTTGCTACTGTTATGAATCTTAGTGTAAATATCTGTTTTCCAATGGTCTTAGGTGATCCATGTGAAAGGATCATTAGATCCTGCAATGGGGTCATGATCCACAGGTTAACAACCACTGATTTAGGAATTTTTTTTCTTTGTGTAGCCTCATTGACTTTTTTACCTTGGTCATGTTATTGGCATTAAACCCAATAGTTTAGTCTTGGGTGGTTGTGTATTACCAGTAACTACTTTTTCCCCCAAAAATGTCTTAAGACGCCGGGTGTTGATGGTGCACTAGGGAGGCAGAGACAGGCAGATCTCTGTGTGTTGGAGGCCAGCCTGGTCTACAGAGCAAGTTCCAGGACAACCTCTAAAACAATATAGATAAGCCCTTTCTCGAAAAAATCAAAAAAAGTGTTGTAAGAGCAAAGATGAAAAGTTTATTTACAATAAGGAGTAATCTTGAGTGACTTAGATTTGTAATACATTGACTTGGAATAGGAACACAGCTCAGTAGTAAAATGCTTTCCTAACATTTGCAAAACCATTGTCTCTGTCCCTAGGACCAAACACACACACACACACACACACTCATACTAACATGCACACACATGAACATACATGCCCACTCCTTTCTATTATTTTTAAAGAAGAATCATATTCTGGATGTAACTTAGCCATTTCTATTCCTAAAATTCTCAAGTACAGTGCTAGAATTTTACTTTTTGTTGTTGTTATGTATTCACAAAAAGATTGCTTATTTTTCTGTGCTCTGTGTATGTGCAAGTGTGTGTGTCTAGATGTCTGTGTACACTTATACATGTAAGAGTTGAAGAAGAAGGAATTTAAATTTTAGTTTTTCCCAGGTCCTTTAGAAACAGACCTTCTCTGGGAGCACACAAAGAACTGTTCTGGGTGGGGACTGAAGTTATACTGGGCTGGTTCTTGCTTCTTTGATGTGGGAGGTACTAATGTTTTCTCTTAAGAAAAATTAAATTCTAAATGTTCATTTATAAGTCATGTTGCGTTCTTGTTAAAAGAAATAATGTAATTGTTCCCTTACACCAGCTTTGGGTGTGATTACACTGCAAAGTTGGTGTTCATTGTACACTTAGACAGTCAATGCCATTCTAGATGAAGTAAATGATATCCCACTGACCTAGCACTAAAACATTCTGTTTAGAGGTAGAGAAGGAAGACATCAGGGCTGCCAGTTCATAAGGACTTCATACTGGAAGATGTATTTAGACAGAGCAAGAATCTTAATTGTACTCACAATATATACCTAGAGCTACTATCTGGATATTCACCTTGATTTGGTAAGACAGTGTAGGTAGTTTCCATTCCAGCATGAACATGGTCAGTCACGTGGCAGTGGAGTAACCAGGTTCCAGGTGTTTGTGGAAACATCTCTAGGGTTTGATATGTTCCAGGGAACAGGTCAAAGACATCAGAACTGTAAGTTCCCCTGTGCTTTATTAGAAAAATGATAAATATTAAAGTTTATTCAGTAGCCTTTCATTGGCCAGCTCAAAATATTGAAAAAACAGAAACATTAAAAAATGAATCCCTCCATATTTTGTGTAGTGAAATCTGTGGTCCTAACCTAAAGCCTCATCACTCTGAGCCATCAAGAAAGATGTGAAAGAGGACATTGATTAGTCAGGGTGACTGCGTCCAATACCATAATTCTGGCTTGCCTCTTTGTCAGAGACTTGAGCTACACAAAGCAGCCAAACTAACTTGTGCTTGGATCTATGGTAGTCTATCTTGTTTATGAAACTGTAAGGTAAAGATAGTATACAGGAAGCAGATAGAGAATTTAAATAATAGTGACAGTTCAGGCATTCTCAACCCCTGTCACTGGCATATTTCCATGTAAATGATATTGAAAGCCCAGTACGGTATATGTACAGAAAACAGTACAGATTATAAAATAGACATTCTGCAGTGTGCCTTTTTCTTTTGGAAACCAGTGCATTTCAACATTAGTTTAAAAACAGGGGAAAATGTATCCTAAGAGGACCATTGCTTTCACTATGTAGTAGTTCTGGGGATGTGAGTTGCTTGACACCTAAGTGTTAATTCACCTAATCCAAGATGTGAGGAGGCTGGTATAGCAGTGAGACTGCAGTGCTGTTTGAGCTTCCCCTTTTCATAGATATCTCTGATGAAATGCATTCTTGACTTCAATTAAAACATATTAAACTGAGCAAGAACGACTACTGTGGGTGGCTCTTACCTTGTATTGGAAGCTGTGGCCATGAAAGTGTACGGTGTGCAAGTCTATTTCATTGCCCATTCCCATCACATACCAATTGACTTCATCTCCCACATGCATTGTGAGGCCTTGTAGATTTCCAAACATTTTTCCATTAATAGCTGAGGAAAATTTGATACATTTCAGAATAGTTTAAACCCATAATGGCTTCTCAGGAATGATTACTAGGTCAACATGACAGAGCTTACTTCACCAATATCACTGCTACTTTTCAAGTTATTTCTTATTAAGAGCCTTAATCCTAATTGTGAATTTATTTAAAAGGGAACGAGGGTTTGGAATTGGGAGAGGAATTAGTAAACATAGCTCTATTTTGATTTTGAGTAGACTTTTACATTACAATATTTTTTAAATAAAACAGCCCTACAACATGATTTTCTTTGAAAGAAGAAGGGAGTAAAATAGGAAAGTGGTTTAGAATAGTGTCTCATACCATGCATTTTATTGCTTTCTATGAATTCCTCATCCTCTTTGTTTACTTTCTCTGGGTGGTCAGAGTACATTTTGATGTTGTCATCTAAGTACCAAGATTCATTCTCATCAAATACTAGAAACAAAAGGAAAAACTCCATTTTCTTTATAGGATTGAATACTTTCATGTAAGACTTCCGACAAACAATCAGTGGGCCTATTAGTCCACTATAGAGATCCTGAAAACAAGCAGAAACTGCAGTTATCTTGGAAGTATTGGTCAGCATTTCAGAGAGCCAGGACCTTATCCATCTTCCCAGCAGTTCTGAAGGGATTGGTTTTAGTGGGATACCTAGCCCAAAGGGAAACCACCACTTTAGTATCTTCATACTTGAAATGGTTAAGTTGAAACAATGATGAAATGTAGGTAGGTCATGTGAGTGATGTGGAACCTAAATTTAAAAAATGACTTAACTCATGATCTACCTGGATGAATAGTGTTGCTTGTTTATTTCATACGCTTGTGGACTTATCAGGATGAGCCAGTCACTATAAATCCATGGCTGAACCTGAATGAAACAAAACCTTTTGCTGTAGGAGAAATGAATAGAAGCCAAGGAAATTGTCCATTGTCTTGGAGAAACAGAATACTAATGAATACCTATGTGAAAGGCCACAATTAACTCTTAAACGTCTGAGGCATTTGGTGTGGTCAGGTGTCTGTGATGGCAGATTGTGTCTCATATCATTCTTGTATTAGTGCTGTACTAGTGAAATTCAGGCAATGTCATGAGTAGCCTCTGAAACACTGGACAGAGAACAACAGTAAATCTACATCTTAGTCCAGTTATATTGGTCAATTGAAAGAAGACGTGGAAAAGTCTGGAGCCTTGGAGGCAGCAGTTGAGACAAATTACAAAGTACTGAAGTGTGAAAATGGAGAGAAGTGGGCTGGGCAATTGTAGGAGCAAATTATCTGGGTTAGCTGAGTGGTTCAAAGTTCTTGCTTGAATGAATGGACAGAGCAGTACTTAGATTGCTGGTATTTTTCAACAGGAAATGGAGGGGAGGAAGACCCCTTTAGAAGGTGCTAGGTTTTAAGTCTGGGAATTTAAGGTGGAGGTACCCAGCATGAAGCTGTATTGACATGTCAGAAACTCAGAAGGGATTCTGATCAAGATTTTGTTCTGCAGAACAGTGTACCATCTCACTTGAGAGGGTTGTTGGGGATTTTTGGTTCTGTGATATTTTATTGAACAATACATACATACAGTTCTGATTGCCTGTTGGGATTGCTTTTTATTACAACAAAGAATTCTGAAGCTGCACATCTTACTTTTTGCACTTAATGTTTTCATAGCAAAAGAAAATTGCAATTTTTATCAAGTGTTAGCAATAATCAGCCAGAATGAGATAACTATGACTGTATATTTAAAAGCAAACAAACTAAAAATGCAAACTGAAATAGATTACAGAGCAACTTATTTTCCTGGGATTTTGACATAGATTGGAGCACAGGAAAACTCTAGCTTTCTCTTCTTTCAATTGTCTCTCTATCTGGAGAACTCTTATGGAACAAATGTTTAAAGTTTACCTTGACTTGATCCACAGTTGAGTAGTAAGCCCATGGAATACAAGGCGTGTCCTCTACTCCAGCACCTGATCTCTCTGGGATTTGCCATACATAAGTGCGAGTTTCACCTAAATTAATCGAGAGTTACATGTTAAAAATAATAGTAGTCAAAATTCTTTCAGGAATTTAGTGAGTGTATGTTTATGAGTGTGTGTGTGTACATGAAAGTTGGCATAGTTTGTGAGAGTGGGTTTTGGAGATGGAACTTAAGTTATCAGGCTAAGCACCTTTACCCATTTAACCACCTTGATGTCCCTGGAGTTCAGTTCTAAGATACACTAAGGTATTTTTATGTAATCATATACTTACTATGAATTAAGCAGCTCTCATTTACTTGTCAGAACAAAGTCAGAGGCTTGTCATTCTAATGTCATAGCTTGAAGAAAATGAGTGGATCCATCTTTCCTTACTCTGAATTAGGTTCCATTAATATCTTTTTATCTGCAGATACCATGTGGTTACTCCCCACCTCAGCACCTTGCTCATGGTGTTTCTGTACTGATGCTGCCCTGTAGATTCAGCTTCCCCTTCCCCTTCTTTCCTGCTTCCTTCTCACTGTTTTGCTCAATGAGCTGATGATTCCTTACAAGGAGCCATGAGACCATTGAAGGTCACTGATTTCTCCCACTTCTCTCTACTTCTGTTGTTATCTGATTCTGTCACACTATGTGCTTCTTTGTCACTATTCTGTCACAAGCAAGACATATACTGGTTCTTGCTGTTTTGAAGATAGTCAGTGACTCTACCCCCTTACTTTGTCATGACTCTCTTCCCATGTACTCCTGGCTCTCCTCCAATCTAACCAGTTACTTCAGAACTTCCTGTATATCTGTCCACAGACTTTGACTTATGACTACTTTCATGCACCGGTCCTGTCAACCGTCTGTCTAGTTTGTTTAGATAGACTTTACCATACCCCATGAACATAGTACTGTCAGAGTAATACTCTGTGGAATCAAGCAAGAATTGAGGTCTGTTCTGAAGGGATCTGTGGGTTTTTCTCCCTTTTCTCAAGCCATCACTTTTAGTCCCAATGTTATCATACCTTATCTAAGCAGAAATTCTTTCTTACCAAGAACATAAAATGTAAATGTAGCACTTCACTGTCTCACCTCTGCCCACCACTCTTATTTCCATAGGCTGCTCTTCCAACCTGCTCTGTCACCAGGGATTGATTCCCAAAGTCACCATAAGACTGTGCTCAATTTTCAGCAGGACTTTTTGGTATCACAGTCAAGTAGACTTGCAGTATGAGAACGTCTTACCCCCTCCTCTGTTTAGTCTCATTGTTAATTCTAATTCTGGTGTCTTTTCTTTCATCCGTTTGGTGCAGAATTTCCTTAACTGATCTTTAATGCTGCCATTTTTCTCTCCCACAGTCACTTACTCATATGTCACTCAGAAGAGCCTCTTAAAAATTGATAATAAGATAAATCCTCTTTAGCTCAAATCCTCAGGTTGAGTGTTTAGTATAAAACCTTGAGTCCTAGTCATAGCCTCACAGGCCTTTACTCCATCCAGTTTCCTCTCTCCCTGGTTCCCATCTGCTACCTTTCTGTTCCCTCTTCAGTCTGCTCTCATCTCTGGGCTCCTCACCATTTCTAAGAGACATGAAGCATGCTCCCACTTAAAGACCTAGAATCTTACCCCACAATTAACCTGAGCTGCACGTCCCTTATCATTTAAGTCTTCACCAGTGTCCAGGCCTACTGATTGTCCTACCTAAAATAACACCAGTTTCTCTCTTACTCTGATGAGTCTTTTTCATAGCCTTGGTTACAACTCAATAGTATCTATGTATTTCTTAGAAGCTCAAATGAGAAAATTTTGCTCTCTTTTTCCTTAAATTTATAAGAGTAATTCTACAGAGTACTCTTTTTTTGTTGTTTGATATATTTGGGACCTGATAGGTTTTAAAAACAAATCCCTTTCCTGTAAAATAATTTTAATTTGTACTTGAGTGCACATAATGTATCACAATTTTTATCTTAATTAAACATCTGTTGATCTCTTGGGACATGCCAGATACTGAAGCAAAGATCTAGGCTTTAAATTCAAAACCACAGACATTGTTTGAGAGTCTGCCACATAAATATTCTACCCCACAGTGTAGCAGATGCTACTTCAAATGTGCTCTAGCTGAGTGGAGGGAACATCTCTCTAATTCACTCTTCCATGTTTGTAAATGTTGGGTACTTCCATGCTTCTTTTTACAGCCCTTCTGCAAATTGGTTTGGTACAAAATACTTGTACTCAGTCACCCACACAGAGCTGGTCCCTGCGTCTTCTCTCCCCATCTTTACAACCCCCACAACGTACTCATTTAGAAGGACTGTTCTTTACAGAAGCTGGCACTTATGGTGTGGCTATAATATCTGCATGATACATCCCTCTGCCCTCAGTACCTGGCAATGTTGGAACAACTGTAGAACTCTCTGTTTTCACCCCATGGGCATGTATTGAATATGGCCTGGTTGCCATATTTTTAAAGACAATTCTAATTTTGTCTCCAACATCTGCATGAATTTGTGGACCTGGTAAGAGTAAAAAGGAAAATTAGTTTACTGTCTTGTATTTTTGAATTTCTGTGTTAGTGACAAAGACAAAAATCAGGTAACTTTTCCTCCCATGGCTTTGAGCTGGTCCCAGAGGATGTACATAAAAACACTAGATAGAGCTTCTCTAAATATGAAGTCATCTAGAACTCTAGGAGACACTGTTGCCTGAAAATCCTCTGAGGGTCAGAGTTCTAATACAGAGAGCTGGTGGCAGGCCAGGATCTGCTGTGCACAGTTTACTTTTAGGGCTCAGTGTCTGGACTTCCAGGCAAAGGGTTGTTCGGGTAAGGATGAAGCTGGTCCTACAGCTTCTGCTCTCTAGCCAGCTAGAGCTGTTTCCTGTCACATGCATTCCTGTCACCCTCAACAATGCCATTCGCTCTAGAGCTGCAGTTCTCAACCTGTGGGTCTGGACCCCTTTAGGAGTTGAATGATTCTTTCATTGGTATTGCCTAAGACTATCAGAAAACACAGATAGTAACATTACAATTCATAACAGTAGCAAGATTTCGGTTATGAAGTATCAATGAAAATAATTGTATAGTTTGGGGTCATCACAGCATGAGGAACTGTATGAAAGTGTGGCAGCATTAGGAAGGTTGAGAACCACTGCTCTAAAGTACTTCACTAGGGAAACTGTGATATTGGGGAAGTATTGAAAGGTTGAGGAGTTCAGCACCTCATGGGTTGCAGGTTATACATTCTGCCTTAATGTGGCTCCTGAAAACCTAGAGGCAACTTCCCCCTGACTCAGTGTAAGGAAACACATTTTTCATATATATATATATATATATGTATATATATGTATATATATATCTTTTCTTATGCTTAATTACATCTTACTTTTCAAGTAAATAGTTGTGCTTCTTTTTGCAGGGGGTGTGTGGTAACAAGAAGAGTTTGGTTAAGGTTTTGGTTAGGAGGTAATTTCTAGGAACTTCACCAAAGCTATAGGCATGCAGTAAAAAAAAAAATTTCTGAGACAGGGCTTCTCTATGTAGCCTCAGCTGTGTTGGAACTCATTTTGTAAACCAGGCTGGCCTTGAACTCAGAGATCCACCTGTCTCTGCTTCCTGAGTGCTGGAATTTAAAGGCTTATTCCACCACCACCTGGCTAAGTATAAATAATTTTATCAGTGTACGGATTAATAAATTATTCCTGATAGAAATAAGTGATATTATATTTATGCTTCAGCAATCACAAAATTCTCTTTTTTATTCAACGATTTTTAAAAATATTTTTGATATATGAACTAGAAAAATGCAATCTGATGGGGGAAGTCCTGTGTATATGTCAATAAAGCACTGTTGGCCAATAGGGAAGCAAGATAGGTGGGACTAGGAGTCGAGTAGGGCTCTGGGAAGGAGAAACACAGGGAGTCAAGATGTAACCGCCATAGGGATAAGAAGCCCGGAAACTTCTCCGGTAAGAGAAATACTTAGATTAACAATTATGGGGTAAATACTTAAGTCAGAGCTAGCCAGTAAGAAACAAGCAAGGCCAACAGCTTCATAATTAATACAGCGTCTTGTGTGTTATTTGGGGACTACAACGCGGCAGAGCACAGGCGACTGGCAAGTGGCTGACAAGGAAAAGGCATCACTCTACAGCAATCTATATACATGGATGCCTGTTGCTGCAGGAAGCTCTTGTTGCTAACCCAAGGCTAGAAGGATGGGGCTGTTCACCTTACCTAGGATGCCCAAGTGCACATCTTCATCTTTTCTCTTCACCTGTACTTTGAACGTACTGTCAGTAAATTGCCGATACACAGCTTTCTTGTACTTTGAACCTATGTAAAACTCTTCTTTATCCAAAAACACATTTGAAACACTAGAAAAGACAAATCAATGTAGGTTATTATTTGTTTTTGCAAAAGAAAAGAAATTGTTTTAATTTTTGAGTCAAAATTCTTGTGAACAGTTATGTTCATTTAAAATTGTCTTCCACCCCAGTAAGAAAAACAGTTGATTTTAGAAATAGCAAGGTGTCATATAAAGAGGACTCTGTAGTGTGCTGCTTCAGTCTTGGCCCTGACTCTTGCCTAGCTAAGCTGACCTTTCAATCAATGCTGTCTGTGGAAGACTTAATTGCTATACCCCCAAAGAGAGGCATTGATCAAATCATCTCATCACATTTTCCACTCTAATATGTTATGAAATCCAGATTCAATCAATCAGGAATTAATGCAGTATTTCCAGTCAATAGTAGCACATTTTTATGGTCATTTTCTTTTTCTAAAGTTTTAGTTAACTAATGATTTATTTTAACCACTATCCAAATCACAAAATAACCTTTTAGTCCTTTCTATCTCAGATCGCACTCATCACGGAAACCAAACTATCTGGTTAGCCACTGCTAGCCAGAATGTTTTCCTGGGCATTCTGGGCCTACCTGTCCCACAGTGCACCCTCATCCCCCAGATCATGTGAACATGAGGTCACCTGATGAAATGACATGATAGAGCAGACATGCCTGGGAAAATAAAAAAAAAGGGGGGGAACCTAGAAGTATCAGATAACGCTATATAATGCTGAGATAGATGGTTTTGATGTTCCTGTGGCCATTCATGGCTTGAATTTATTCTTACTGGTTTTTGTTGTTGTTGTTGTTTTGTTTTGTTTTTTAGTTTTTTTCAGTGTCGGTGACATAATGGCTTTAAACCTATTTTCCTTTAAGTTCTTAGAAGAAAGAACTGCTAAGCATTTAAGAAGTGTACAGCAGAATAAGGAATATGGAATGACTGATTATTATACTAGAAATAAAATCAAGAGGGGGAAAGAGGCAACACTGTGACTGTTCTCAATTTGGTTTGAAGGTGAGTGACAGTCCATCAGAAAAGCAATGATGCCACAGGATCAGAATAGGTCAAGGGAAGTTATCCTGTGATGCCAAGAGAAGTACAGGTGAATGAGCACAGAGTCCCAGAAAGTGGGCATTGCTATTGCTTAATAGAGCTGTTGCTTTTTCTAAGGGTTAGTGTAACTCTTTAAGAAAAGGAGACCTAAAATTACAGCTGAGCGCTTTGGCAATCTGAGACTGGAAAGTTACTTTTGTTCTTGCAAATGATGCAGCTCCTTTTCCCAGGCCCTGCTTGGAGAATAGTCCCATTCCACCTCCACTGCTGCAACATAGTATGTCCTTTCTCCCAGGTACAACGTGGGATCCTCCGAATGCTGCTTGCACTGGTTCACAGTATACTTTTGCTTCATACCACCTGTGTAGTGATCTGTTGTAAGACACTCTACATCAAAAGTCCCTGGAGTGGAAAAATAGAAAAGTTATCAATCAATACTTTTTTGCTCAGCGCTTTTATCTCTCACACTTACTTAGCATCAGTTATTACCTCAGATCACAAAGCTTCCCGCAGCTCTGACCCTCATGCCACCCACTGTTCACTTTTCTTCAATGGCAGAAATCTCCTCACTGTTGTAAGAACCAGCGAGGGGTGTATCTTGTCTCTGGCCATCAGCTCTTCCCTCTGCCTGGAACTTTACAGATGTGTGCATAGCTTATGGCCTTACTTCATTCTGTCTCAAGAGAGAATATCTCTCCTCGTTAGCCATCACCCCTTTTTCTTGCTTTAGCTTTCATGGGCTTACCGTTACCTGATCTTGAGTATCACAGAGTGAATCAAGTGTGGCTAAAAGCAAGTTAGTATATTTTCATGATAGGATTGAAGTTCTTTCATCTTTGTTTTAATATAATTTACCCACTGAGAACCAGGCCCACAGATGTGTCTAAATATGCAGGGCTACTGGTCTCATTTAGAATACCTAGTTGCAAGCAGTTAGAAGTCAACTCCACATCAAAACTGTAGAGACATAATGAAAGTTTACATGTTGAACACATGCAGGAGTCATTTTCTCTAACCTGCTTTATCACCGTTACCTTTAAAAGGATTGAAAATGAACCATCTCTCAGATTCTGCTCTTTGAAACAAGGAATACTCTCTCTCTCTCTCTCTCTCTCTCTCTCTCTCTCTCTCTCTCTCTCTCTCTCTTCTCTCTCTCTCTCTCTCTCTCTCTCTCTACTTATCTCCTCCTCTTCCACCCATAAATAGGAAGGATATTTGGTTTGGGAGGCATTGAAAGAGTTTGTCACCTGATATGTTTTTCAATAGGATTTTCAGCCAGAACTATATAAAATTTACTGTCATGGCTAGTTTTATGTCAGTTTGACACAAGCTAGAGTCCTCTGAAAGAAAGGAACCTCAGTTGAGAAAGTGTCTCATAAGATCCAACTATAGGGCATTTTCTTAGTTAGTGGTTGATAGGGGAAGTCAAAGGCCATTCTGGGTGGTGACACCCCCTGGCTGATGATATGAGATTCTATCAGAAAGCAGGCTGAGCAAGCCATGAGGAGCAAGCCAGTAAGCAACTCTCCTCCTTGTCCTCTGCATCAGTTTT
This sequence comes from Mesocricetus auratus, assembly GCF_017639785.1. Lineage (NCBI taxonomy): Eukaryota > Metazoa > Chordata > Mammalia > Rodentia > Cricetidae > Mesocricetus > Mesocricetus auratus. The sequence continues at coordinate 41,937,439 of NW_024429195.1, forward strand.
GGCCCTGTTTGAGTTCCTGTCCTAATGTCCTTCAGTGATGTACAGTGATACAGAAGTGTAAGCCAAATGACCACCCCCAACTTGCTTTGGACATGATGGTCCATCACAACACTGGTAGCCCTAACTAAGACACTGACCAATAAAAGAAATGTACCTTCTGTATCAGGCTTCATGAGAAGGGTCAGACTTGTATGAGGGAAGAGGTTTGCAGTGTCTCTTCTTTCTCCTTTGGACAGATATGTGTTTCCTGAAAAGTATATCCCATGAACATCAGCCTCATTTCCAGCACTGAACAAATACCACACAGTGGTATCTTCTAGACACATGGTGAGGCCAGGCTGATTGCCGTACATGAATCCATTCACAGCTGCAAGCATTGGAGTGGGGAGGAGAAAAGGGGTTGAAGATAACATATCCTATTAAATGAAGATTTATTCTTAATGTGACTTCCTAATGTAAGGACACTTTCAAACCTGCCCATTGCTTATGTCAGAAATGTCTTTGCTGTCTCCAGAACAGTCTCTGGCTACAGGGAGCAGGTCTGAGTTAACAGAGCATGAAGTTCTGTCTGTGTCCCTACCTCACTGGGGATTTCAGTGTTTTCTGCTGGAATGAGATTTCAGCTGGTTTTCTCACTGTGAGTAATAACAGCTTACTCTGAGTGTCACACACTGGGAATGTATTTGTTGTTTTACATGAAAAATTCCTTAATTCATCTTGGAAAATGGGAACAATCTAGTGCTGGAAAATTTCTCTCACTGCTGTTTCCAAAAGATGACATTCTTGACAAGTCCAAAATGCAAAATGTAGAATTTAAAATAATATTGAAAGGATTGTGGGTAGTGTGGGTAGAATCATTCTAGCATAAAACAAAATCAAAACCAAAACCCAAATAGCAAAAACTATTAATTGGCACTGAAACTTTACAATTTTTTACTTCTACCAACCATAGTAAATGTTTACTGTTCTCTCTGAATGATGTGGGTCTTTGGAACAATTAGCCCACCGTCTCTAAACACTAATCACATATAAATTAGTTAAAACATAAAAAAATCTGATACTCATCCTCATTTAAGTAAAAATGATGCAGATTTCCTTGGGTCTTAGGAGTTTTAAAGTTGTCAGTTGATTTTGATGAGCAATCAAGCATGGGAATTATTATGGCAGAGTTCATATTTTTGAATCATAATGAAAGAGTTTATATTTTTAGATCATTGAAAAAAATAAAAGGAGACATCTGTCATTACTGGGCTACTAATGAGAATAGCATATAGTCCATTATTCTCAAATAGAGCATGTCATTGGAATCAATTAAGGATTTGTTAAATACAGATTCCTAGGACTTACTGCAGTGTTTATAATTCAGTAACTCAAAAATGGGTCCAAGAATTTGCTGTGCTCACAAACTCTTGGGCACAGCTGAGGCTGCTAATCTAGGAAACACAAAGAAACATGCAGGGACCAGCAAGATGGCTCAGCTGACAAAGGCCCTTGCTGGGAAGCCCACCAAACCCGAGTTCTGGGAAGAGAAAACTGACCTGTTTTGGCCCCCACAGGCACCATGGCATGTGTTCATTATCTCTTCCTCCCTCCCTTCCTCCCTTCCTCCCTTCCTCTTTCCCTAGTTCCCTTCCTCTCTCCCTTCTCAATAAACAAACTTTTTAAAAGGCACATTCATCATATTAGTATGTCTGTTATATCTAGTTATTCTGAGGTATTTTTATAACCAAAGATATTGCCTTAGCAGCACTACTACATTGTTTATTGATAATTAATGAAAGATGCTGCTTACTTTGGGCTTAGTTGGTACTATTACACATGTGCCACTGAAGTAGCCTGGGCAGGTGGAGTAGATGCAGTACTCACAGTGCATCTTATTGGACTCCTGGAAGTCTTTATCTTCCTTATCCACACGATCAGGTGCAGTTGTGAACATCCTGATATTATCATCCAAGAGTAAACTCTCATTCTCATCAAACACGGTGGGGAACAAATAGAACTCCTTGTCGACATCTTTCTGCAAATAAAAATAACAATGAGGTGAAGATAGAATGAGTAAAGCAAAAATATTTCTATTTACATAATACTCTGCACAAACCATTTTGAAGAAGGGCAACAGAAGTTTCTGTTCCCCTTTAAAACTTGGTTCATGATGAATTCCACTTGGTTACCCAAATTTCATTGGCGTCTGTTGAGGACTTATGGCTTAGTATGCGCCTCTGGCATCTCAAATTTCACATTCCCTTCTTCCTTCATGCCCACAGTTGCCCGTACAAATCGAAACCACTAAAACAGTTTATTAAAATAGATTTAGATTGATTTGAAATGTCCCCAAAGCTAATGACATTGTTGGAGACTACGCTGGGCCCAGTTGAAGGAACAAGATCACTTGGATTGTGCCATTGAATACAGTAGAATATCTCTATCCCTCTTCCTCCCTCCTCCATCCGTTCCCTTCCCCTCTCCCCCTTGCTTCCCCTGACTCATGCACACCTGATTGGCTATCATGAGGATGAACAGGTTCCTTTGACTATATGCAAGTGTGTTTGTCTACATCATAAAATGGAATGGAACTAGCTGGCTGTGATCGAACCCTCTAAAACCAAGAGTCAAAATAGACCCCAGGTATTTTGTTGCAGTGATAAAAATTTGATGTGGGAATGTCTGTGTGCTGGAATCAGAAAAGAAGCCTTCAACATTCCTGAAACCAGTAAGAACCCTATAACCCACACAGATCATCTTCAGTGAAGAAATGTTGTGAAGAAATGAGCCGGAAGAAGGATCCACACAGTCTTCAGGCAGATTAAAATGAAAACAAGCAAGGAAGTAGAAATACTATCTGGTTTTTGGAATGGTCTAGTCATTCAGAAGACAATCAGTCAGTGGAATCAAAACAAGTGAGCCCTTGGGGAATAGAATACTGAAGCTCTGTTTGTCTTCCTCCAATGATTCATTCAAGTGGACAACAGTTTGTTAAAGTGAAAAAGACCAACTAAGGTGCAAACATGAAGGTTAGATCCTACAGAAAACTTCACCGGTGATGAAGGTTGTCTACGATGAGTTTCTTGGTGCTGTAGCTACATTTATGTTACTCATGCTTCTGTAAGTAACTCCAGGAAAGCCACTGGTTCAAGGAGCTAAACTTGGGTAAGATCACTTCTTTGGTCCATCTGGGGTGAACAATACTTATTCCCATCTCCATGGGAAAATTAATACCACAGTAGCCCAGAATAGCCTCAGATGCCGTGTTTGTTTGTTTTATTGAGACAGGATTTCTGTGTATCCTTGGCTGTCCTGGAAGTCATTCTGTAAACCAGGCTGGCCCAGAACTCAGAGAGATCCATGTATTTCTGCCTCCCAAGTGTTGGAATTAAAGGCATGTGCTATGATGCCTGACTGACTAAATGTAGTTCTTTTTTCTCCCTCAAATACTGGGATGGAGGCATGTGTCTCCCTGCCCAGCTTAGGAGACCCTGTCTGTATAATTTTGTTTGAAGCAGGGTCTCTTGTAGCCTAGAATTGCCTCACATTCTAAGTAGATGAGGACAGTCACGAGCTCTTTATTTTTCTGCCTTCACTTCCCAAAGACTTGGCCTACAGGTGTGTAGGATCACATAACAGGACCCCTTATCTTCAGATATACAACATAAAATACTTCACAAATTTGAAAAAGTATGGGATTATAATAGTGAGTCAAGGGGTTATTTTCTTATTGCTATTTTTATCACAAAGACTATGCATTCCATTTATAATGAAATTTCTGATCAACTTAAAGTATTTCCACCAGAAAAAATGCATAATACATTTTAATGCATTTGATCTTACTATGAAACCCAGAATGGTTTCACACTTTTGATCCTACTGCCTCATCTTACCCTAGTGTTAAAATTATAAGTATATAATAGTATGGCCAACCATAATACAGATCTTAGAAATCTGAGAAAATTTTAAAATAAGACATATGTAGACTCTTCAGCACCTCAAAGCCCAGAATTCTCCTTGTAATTATAATTCAAAACAGATTGGGTGTCACTTTTGCTCTCCCCTGCCTGGGCTTACCTGTCTCCCATTTGCAAGTAAGCTGCCTTTCTTGCATATTTTCATTGGCCCAATCAGCCCAGTGAATATATCTTTGGTAGGGTCTACACCAGAATAATACATCCTAGATAAGCACACAGGATCTGCATGAGTGGGTCCCATTTCTGTGGGGACAGTCCATTCATACATAAAGGTTTCTTTGGGTGCCACATGAGAAGCTGCTTGAGGATGAGGCACACCTACAAGAAAGGTCACAGCAGAGAGGTTACATTCATGTTTTCTAAGGTGACTATAGAGCCACCCAGGAGGCTAAATTTAGTAATTCACGTCTAAGTTCCTTTGTCCCAATTAGAATATAATCTCCTTTGTGCTTTCCTGCCAGGTTTGACAGATTGGTGTGATAAACTCAGGAAACCCCTAACCCTGCTCCAAACCTTTAGGATTGATGCCCCTTTTTGTGCTCAAAGAGGGGATATGTGCATTTTCCCTCAAGATGCACTAGCGATGAAAGCAAATATCACCTCTTGTATCCTATCAGCTACAACACTGCCTGTCAGTAGGAGGTAATCAGTCTATTTTCTGTTGACCAAACTGAACAGAAAGTAATTGTAGAATTGAAAGAAACTTAGCCTGTGATCCTTTACAAATTATCTAATTTTTTTTTTTTTTTTGGTTTTTATGAGACAGGGTTTCTCTGTATTGTTTTGGAGGCTATCGGTCCAGCCCGGCCTCGAACTCACAGGGATCCGCCTGCCTCTGCCTCCTGAGTGCTGGGATTAAAGGCGTGCGCCACCACTACCCGGCCAAATTATCTAATTTTTCTCTTGAAACTGAAGCCAGAAAGCCTCAATAAGCTGCCTATAGTTACATTACAATTAGTGGCGAAATCATGAGATTTCATTAGTAAGCCTCAATAAAAACTGTTAGAATATATCCACATTATTAAATATTTTATATCACTAAAATTGTATTAATAAATACTTATAATGTTAAGAAAGCAAATATAACAAAACTGTAATGCCAGATATATTTGTATACTATGAACTCAACCATATTTAATGTATGTTATATATACACACATAAAAGCAGGAGGACTGCATATATGTGTGTGGAGGTATATGATTACTATGGAATTGTGGATTGTTAATATTTTTGGTTATACCTTTCTGTATTTTTCAAATATTCAAAAATGAGCTTCTAACCTTAATATTGAAAGAACTTTAAAAAGATCCACCTTAGTTAGGGTCATCCTTGTGGATCACTGGACATTTCCCAAGTGCCAGATTTCTCTTTAAACCCATAATGGCTCCCTCTATTAAAGGTTTCTCTTTTCTTGCTCTCCTGTATTCTTCCATGACTCAGTCTTCCTGATGTCTCATGTTCTCCTCCCCCCTCTTCTCCTCTTCACTTTTTCCTACTCTTCCCCCCATCCCCTGCCACCACTCCTGCCCTGTACTCCCAATTTGCTCAGAAGTTCTTGTCCCTTTTCCCCTCTCCTGGGAACCATGCATCTCTCTCTTAAGGTCCTCCTTGTTTCCTAGCTTCTCAAATGATGTGACAGACTTTGATGATCCCCCATGGAAGTCCTCACCCTCCCTGGGGAGTGGATGGGGGGTGGGATGGGGAGGCTGGTGCGGGGCATGGGAGGATAGGAGGAGAGCGAACCAGAATTGATAATAAAATAAGATTTAGAAAAAATTCACCTAATAAGAGTATTTCAGAAATGTATAATTAATACAGCCCAACCAATTTCGTATTAGGATTGTCAGTAGTTATTCAGTTAAGACATAACAAGATTCTATAAACTAATTGGAAAGCATAGGAAAGAGGTTTATTTGCATTTGCATAATTCTTGAAAGGAACATGATCAGTACTTGGCATTCAGCTTACTCAGGACTGCATTACCTACTCACCTCCCTTCAGGGAGTGGGCATAGTATGTACCCTCATTTTCCACAGTGAATCTCACCCCCGTTGGCTGAATGCTGAGAGGGTAAGGCCCTTTGTTATGAAAGGTGACTTTAATGATGTCTCCTACTTCTGCCCAAATGACAGGACCTAGGGACAAAGAGAGAATTTGTTATCTTTATCATTGTGTGACATATAGAAAGTGCAAAACAGTTACTGGATTTAGCTATGTCCTCTGACAAGCATCCCAGGGTCAAGGTGCAGATGTGGTGTTTAAAAAATCCATTATTGCTACAATGTGGCAAATTTGGAAAAATGCAAAATTCTTTTAATCCAACTTGAGGAAGATTAATTTGTTTATTATCTTTCTTCAAGTCAGTAAAATTTGTACACCACAAAAACTAATTCATAGTGTCTATACACCTACAAAAAATCTGGAATATCTACACATTCTTCAACCTAGTCTTCTGGGCTATGTGGCCTTTGTCCCCCAGTCATGGTAAGTTTAAGATGAATTGTCTTGGTTGTGAAGGGTAACAGTGTTTTAGAATGTACAACTCTAAAATTAATATTGTTATCAATTATATAGATATAGCTATATAGTATACAACTGTTTAATATAATATTCATAATGGCATTTATTGAGTGAATCTGAATCTTATCCCTACTTCTAAGTGTTTATGTCTAATATCTCATCTAACCCTTACTAAACTTTCTTCTAGTAGTAACCATTATTATCTCTACTTTATAGAAAAAACAGGCACAGAAAATTAAGTCACTTTCAATAGTCACCTATCTTGTAGATAAAGAGGAAGACTATCTCCTGACTGTGTTTACCAGTTATGAGAGAACTTGGTGCTCAATGGTAGCAGCCTCTAGGATAGATCCAGCCTGGGTCATCAGTAAGCCCATGTTTGGTTTCTGAGAAAGAGCACTTTGGCTAAGTCAGTTATTTAAATTGTCAGACATTTTCCCTTATCTCTTCACAATGTAGTGAAGATTTATGGCTGATAATTTACTTTTGACAGAGTAACCAGCTGCTATGTGCCAAGTGGTAACTGATCTTCTGTGTGCCTGGATTTTATCTGAAAATCATGCTGCAGCAGGTCCTGACACTTTTCTCTTTGAAGTTGGGACAATCAAGAAGAAAAGGTTCCAGCCTGCTGTGCTCTGCTTGGCCTTACCCAGGATTCCAAGATGTTTCTCATCAGGGCCTCTCTGTTTCCGGTTTGTGAAGGAGGCATCTGTATATTCACGATAAACCAATTTTTTATAAGAGCCACCAATTCTCATAGCACCTTGTTCAAAAAATACCCTCGAATCACTGCCAAAAAGAAAAGGGGTTAATTGTGTGTGGAGGTAGAACAGAAGTGGCTATATAGAATCCTAACTGAAGAAGGAAAGTCTGTGTAGTGCTTAGTGCTGCATTGCACCCATGAGTGACAGTCCACACGAATTTCACTGAAGAGGCACACAGACCTAGGCCACTCTTGAGGTGTAGTGAAGCAGAAGTTGTAAAGTGAAGTAAAAACAAGTTTCAGTATGTCTATGTCACCCCTGTTCTGCAAGAGGACCTTTCACACCATTGTATAGCAGCTGTCCTTTGTTGGGTATGACCATCAACTTAGTGTTTGCCTTTACTTGCTAGAAGTCACATGTAGTGAGATTGCTAGTTTTCTCCCATTTATAAACAAAGCAATTCAATTTCAGAAAGTGATAGGATTTTCACAAAGCCATCCTGTTGGTATTCAGGCATCCGTACTGGTCTACTCTTGGGGTTCCAGCAGGATATGCCCTCAGCTGCAGCCACTAAGAGCACCGCCTGTGCACATTCTCTTTGCCTCTCCTCTTTTGCTGTTACTGCCTCCAGAGGACAGTCTACTCCCTCCCCTTCCCTCCTTTTATGATCCTTTTCCCCTAATGAAAAAATACCTCCATGTGAATTCTATCTCGTGGTGGTTTTTGTTTTGTTTTGTTAAATTACAACACACTCCATTTATCTCTTCTTTTATTTGACAAATGGGTTAGCACCAGATTTTTGCCAGCATCCTTGTACTATGTTGATGAGGTAATGCCGGGCAAGCAGAACTCCTCATCCACATGGACCACGTGTCTATTAGAGGAGATCAAACTCTGATTATACAAGCTGACCGCATGTAGTCCAAGAAGTAGAGTGTTGTGGAGCATTTCTCCTGAGGAAAGCAGTTAAGGCCACAGTATAGAAGCCATTAGAGGTGATGTGTGGATGGTGGAAAGAAAGGGCAGGATGCCACTACATGTAGGAGACTTGAAGGAGCAAGAGTAAATATGTCATGAGTATGCCAGGCTCTACTGTGATGATATTTAGTTTATGCTCTAACAAATAAAGCTTTCTTGAAGATCAGAGAGTGGAGGTAGCCACTAGTTAAGGATAGCAGCCAAGCAGCGGTAGCACACATCTTTGATCCCAGCACTTGGCATCTCATGCCTTTGATCCCAGTACTTAGGAGGCACATGCCTTTAAACCAAGTACCAGGGTGTTGGAGATAGGAATATAAGATGGGCGGAGACAGGATCTCTAGGGACCTAGAGGAATATAAAGGTGAATGGAGACATGATCTTTCATCCATTCAGTCTGAGAATTCCTAGAGACAGGAGCTGAGCCCCTTAGGTCTGAGGATACAGTAGAGGTAAGACGTCTCTCTAGTGGCTGGCTCTTTTACTTCTCTGACCTTTCAGCATTTACCCTGATATTAGACTAAAGGTCTTTATTATTAAGACCAATTAGATTTATGCTTCACTCCGCAGCAGGGGTCCTTAAGCCTTCCTGCTCTAACCTCTCTTTTGCCTGAGAAGTTTTTACAAGACACCAGGTACAGAGATATATAAAACAGATTTACAGATCAAATATTGCAGATAAGAAACCATAAATTTATTTAAAGACAATTTTTGAAATGTTCATAATTTTACCTCCTATTTAAAATGAAATAAATTTGCATACTATTGAGCTGGCTGTGCTTGTTTATCCTCATGAAAAGAATTAAGTGTTGGCTGAATATCTAATACTGCAGAGTACAAGTCTTCAATATTGTTTAAAGCAGATTAATATTTTGGTTTTCTAATTGTTAGTATGGAAAATACAGTGTACAAAGCGATACAAGTAAGTTTAAGGTCATTTCAGAAACTGTTGGACACTCTGCTTTAATCCCAAGCAAAGGTCCATTTAACAATTGTGTGTGTGTGTGTGTGTGTGTGTGTGTGTGTGTGTGTGTGTGTGTCGTGAAACTCAGTCAGCAATGCAAACGACAACTTTTTTGTTTTGATTTTTTGTTTTGTTTGTTTTTTGAGACAGGGTTTCTCTGAACTCCCTTTGTAGACCAGGCTGGTCTCAAAGTTGAATTCACAGAGATCTCCTTGCCTCTGTCTCCTAGGTGCTAGGATTAAAGGCGTGTGCCATCAGCACCCAGCTCTAATGACAATGTTTAAAATCAAGCCTTGTGACAAATACAGTCCAAAGATATACCAGTCTGTGCTTGATGCTGAGTGACAGAGGGAAGCAGTGAGGTTTTGTTTGCTGTCTGTCAACATTACGCTTGTATAAGCACAGGAAACTCTGTATATACAATAACAGCACTACAACTCATAACATACAGCAAGTGCCTTGAGTCTGAGCTGAGGTTTTTCAGGCAGCTGAGATGACAGTGTGTGGCACAGACGCATGCAAAATGCATGTTATGCATTTAGGCCCAAGGCCGCAGAGAAATCATGCAATCTGTGTGTAGACATGGGTTAATGGCACAGATATTAAAACAATGAACACTTTGGTTTATTTTATGTATATGTGTCCATGTGTGCTGTGGTGTATATATATAAAGGTCAGAGGATAGCTTTCAAGAGTCAGTTGTCTCCTTCCACCCTTGTGGGCCCTAGGGATGGAAATCGGTTTATTAGGCTTGGCAGCAAGTACCTTTACCAACCGAATCATCTCGATGATGCCTACCGACTTGAGATATCGCCTTCTCTACTTTGTGGAAAGTTGCAGACAGGAAAGGAACACTAAGAAAGAAAGAATGCATCAGCTTATGAAAGAGAAACCTGTGTGCAGCAGACATTGTTCAGAGCGTGAAAGACTACACAACAGAAGAAAAAACTTGGCTAAGTATCTGATGAAGGACTAATATTCAGGTTAAATAATACTCCTAAAAAAGTAAATACCAACAGAAACAAATTACTCAAGGCAAAACTGGGCAAAGGACATAGATGGACATTTTTCTGAAGAAAATACATGTATGGCCAGTAGGCCTTGCCTAGACATTTAATATCATTGCTCATAAAGGAAATGGCCTTGGTGGGGAGCTACCTTTCCGGGGCTGTTAAGTTGTCTCCAGTGAAGATGTCTGTGCCAGAAGGAGCATAGTTCCAGATGATCTCTTCAGCAGCAATGTAATAGTGTCTCACATGTTTCGCCTGGGTATCAGCCTTTGGTGAAGGCTTGTTACAGTTTTGAACTTGGAAAAAGGCCTGCAAACCGGCTGAAACACCAAAGAGAAGGCTCTGGTGAGTTGTGGCAATTTCTGATGAGATGAGATGAGAGGTGGAAATTGAATCCATTGGCAGAGATAATTCAATAAAACATGGCAAACAGCTATGAACAGACTACCAATCAAAAATTTAAGTTTTTAAACAGATATGAAGCTTTTAATGTATTTATGACAGAAAAGAGACATTAAGAGACATGTGAGTTTTCAAAGTAAGATACCAGTCTTCTGTGGGATTCTTCACGAGACGCTAGTGAGTCTGTGTCACATAACCATTAAAACTTTCATTGAATAAGCCCTTTATTCTGAGGGGGTTGGCTGTTTTAAAATGAAAGACTAATTTCCTTGGGAAGTAAATTTCACAAATAGGTTTTAAAGGCTGAGAGTGTTCTTATAACTTGTGTTACAGAAACAGTAATGATATTTGCAAGTTAAGACAAAGAACAGATATATCACATAAAAATAAAAAAGCTTGGTTTTACTTAACACAAGTAAAAAAACCAAGCTACTTTCCAGCATAAAGTATAAATTAGTTTTTATAGAACTCTATTGAGAAACTACAAGTGGTACTATATTTTCAAGGCAGAAGTCATTGCTATATTCCAGAAGTTAATATTGTTTTCAGATTTCATTACTTTATAAACATTCCAGGCTTACCTGTTCTTGTTGCATTATGGTACAAACATTATGGAGATAAAACTAAGGTAATAATTCAGTGTTCAGATTACTTAATTCGCTGTTTGATTCTGCTTTTCCTAAACCATCTCCTACTAGTAGAGTAACTAATACACAGCTGTTTTTACAACTGACAGTTAACTAGAGGTGAAGATGATTACCTTTCAGGTGGTTTAGGTTCTGACAACTGAGCATCCAGACTCCAGGATTCTTGGCCACCATAAAAGCATCAAATAGGGAGGCAGGGAACAGGTTGATTGTGTCAGTACGGTAGTTCTTGCTGGTCAGTGCTTGTCCGTGAAAGAAAGCTGCATGTATATCAATTTCGTTACCCATGCCAAAAAGATACCATTTCACTCTGTCTTCTGCACACATGAGAAGTCCTGGAAGGCTTCCAAATGTATATCCATTCACAGCTGCAAGTCAAGATTAGAATTTTTGCCTGATAGACATTGGTGTTTGGAATACTGATAGCTCTACAGAAACAGAATCAGTTTGGTATAGAAAATATCTGCCACCCTTGCAGTTACCCCACCCCATATCCATGCCAGACATTGCTAAACAATCACATACTCTTTATTTGGGGAACCTTAGCTTATGCTAAGTCTCACTGTCAATACAATACTGAAGATGAATGTAATATTAGAAGTAAAAACTTACTTGGTCTCTGATGTTTATAAACTATTTACATTGATTTTATGTGTGTATGTGGTAGATGTAAATATAGATATATCTATATATATTTATAGAGAGAACACTCAGTTAAAGGTAAAATATTGAAGGTTATTTAATAATCAGTTATTAACCGTGCTTGTAGGCAAAAGGCAGACTATTTAAATTTCTTCTTTTTGCTTAGGATTTTTTGGAGTTAATGAATTTCTTTTGCAATAACAAAATCAAGTAAAAATATTTCTAAGATTGAATGACACAATTAAAAGAGATTTTAAGAAAGAAGAAATTCAGGAAATGGCAGCAGGGACCAAAGCCAGGAAGACCGTAAAGTTCAAAAGCAGTGTGGCTTGAGACCCTTGGAGAAAACTGAGGGTCATTGCATAAATTGGGCAGACCTAGGAAGCCCATGGGTAGACACATTAATGTTAAGGACCATTAATATACCAGAGGTGACAGGGGCACCAGACTAGAAATTGGACAATATTTTTCTAATGTTTGTTTTTGTTAGCAGGATGACAGAGAGAAGGTAAAATGTACAGGTAGGAGACATTCATGTCAGATGAAAACAAAACAAAACCTTTTAGGTAGAAGAAAGCTGTAAATAAATTCACTTTCTCATTTGGAAGTAAAGTTATTGTTTTCTCAGTTTTCAAGTGAAGATCATTTTAAAGAAGATAAATGAAAATAAAATCTGTATTTTTTGGTATAGATAATATTAAGGTACTTAATACTTAATTTACTATGTAAATTCTGAGGACTAGATAACTTAATTTCATTATTTATGTCCCTGGAATTAAGGAAAAGCTTGGACTGTCAAGAAGGCATTTCTAGAAGACACAAAGTGAACTAAAATATTTAAATGATATTGAATAGGGATCTTAATGAGGGCAATGTAGTATGTAAAATGGATACTTTTTAGAATTAGTGATCTGAATTATTTCATTAAACATAGTTGGATGATTTATAGTGTAAATCTAGTTTTAAACACTTGCTTAAATAATCCTAATTGGATCCTTCAAATAACCTACAGAATGAACTTGGAGGATAAACGTGTGTGCACTAAATTCCAACTGATGATTTTTCTTGTAAATTAAGGAACACCTTTGGTGATTCTGGCTTTTTCCTGGCCTCGTATTTAAGACAGTGTGTTGGCTAGTTTTGTGTCACCTGAGATAAGGGAGCCTCATTTGAAAAATTGACTCCAAAGATAGAGCCATAGGCAAGCCTGTAGGTCATTTTCTTAGTGTATAATTGATGTGGGAAGGTCCAGCCCATTGTAGGTGGTATTACCTATGAGCTGGTGGTCCCAAGTGCTGTAAAAAAGCAGACTCTGCAAGTCAGTAAGCAGCACTCTCCATGGCCCCTGAATTAGCTCTGACCTCCAGCCTCCTGTCCTGTTTGAGTTCCTGTCCTGACTGCCTTCAATGATGGACACTGGTGTGAAAGTGTAAGCCAAATCAACCCTATCTTGTCAAACTTGCCTTTGGTCATGGTGTTTCATCACAGCAATAGTAACTCTAGCTAGGACAGACAGAAATCAAATTGCATGTCCAACGTGCTTTTGTTATTAGGGCCTCTGTGTAGGAGTATGTATGTGAGAGAATAATCTTGGTAGAATTATTGAAACAAAGCTGATATATCTTTTGTAATCTTACAGTACATCCTGTTGCTCTCCTGGAAGTCTTCGTTGTCTTTGTCAACTTTCTCTGGTTCAGAGCAGAAGGTTTTGATGTTATCTTCTAGATACCAGCTGAGATTTTCATCCACCACAGAGAACATTACTACAAATTCTTGGTCAATATTTTTTTCTTTTTCCTTATCTAGAGAATCTGAAGTAGAAATTTGTGATTTAGCAGATCTGAATATTCTGCATGTGATTCAACATGTTTTCTGGGTGATTGGAGCTTCTTTTTTAAATTTAGTGTCCATTTTCTTAATAAACCACAGATCTGGACACGCTACTCCACTTTGTGGAAACACTCAGGGATGCTCATGTCCTGTGCACTGCATGCACTGACAAAACCATTAAACTTTGGCAACTGAGGAGGTTATAATTCAAATGCGTCCATTTCTTCTTGAACACAAATATAGCCACAAGCCAACACAAGAAGGCTTTGCAGGTAACTATTGGTGCAATAAATATTACATTTCAATCTCTTGAGTTATGCTTTCTTCATGAGGTGAGGAATACATGTACTATTATTATACTTATCAATATAATACAGGTAACTATACCTATTGCTAGAGGGTGCCCCTGAGGTAGTCACACATAGTAAAGTCAGGTATCGCCATGTAACACCATTGTTGGAAGTTATACCCAGCAAACCTATCTCACAGATAACTGATATCAAGTTTCACTGGCATTTCCCTCTAAAGGTCTATTCCATTTTTTCATGTCATCAGTGCCAATCCTGTACTTTATTTCCTTCTTTATTTACTCTTACCATTTATCTATTCAACTGCTACATAGAATAACTTATAGTTTAAAAAACGAATTGAAAAAAGAAAACAAACTGCCTTGCGCCTGTCTCTCATATTGTGAGCAGTGAAAAAAACATACCTTTTTTGCAGAGTATTAAAGGTCCTATGAGGCCTGATGCAATATCTTTTGGAGCGTCAACATGGGAGTGGTAAATCCTGGTCACACAATTGCTGTCTCCGTCAACAGGACTTCGCTCACTGGCATGCAGTACATACAAATATTGTTCTCCAGGAAATACTTTGTCATCTGCTTTTTGAAAATCTGTGGTATTGTCAGGGTAGACAGCCCCTGGAAAGCAGCAAGTAATGCCGTTAGAAAGTGAGTACATATGAACATAGTTGAAGGAATAGTCAGTCCTCAACACCTAGTGGGTGCCCTTTGGACATTCAGTAATGTCCTATTTGAACACACAAAAAAAGAAACAAGAGACTCACAGAAGTAATTATTATTAATTTGGTAATTTATTGAGTCATATATAGTACATATTACAAAATGAGCATAACTTTTATAATTTAAGGGAAAGCTTTCACCTGGGGTCATGGTATAAAGTGTAGGCAAAAAAAAAAAAAAACCAACAACAATAAAAACAAAAACAAAAAAAACAGCCTCTCAAATAATTGAAACTTCTTATACAATATCTGATTTGTGTGTATATGTGTGGAAATTACAGAATGCAAATATTTACACTTAACTTTAGAAATTTTCAAACATGTGCAAGTTGAAATGAACTATCTTCCTCTAAGTGTTACTGGATTTTAGTGTATCTATAAACCCAGATTTAACAGTGGTAAACTGAAAGCCATTCTTGCTTTTTTCTATAACCCCACTCAGCTTTATCTTTAGCCATATGAATTTTTTAAAAGAAAATTCTAGATATATCCAGTTTATAAGTACCTGAGTATGTATCTTTAAAAATTAAGATCTTTTCCTTTTAGCACACACGAGCTTCCTACTATCTCTTGAAAGTTAGCATTAACTCTAATATACCATGGTATTGTAAAAAAGAAAAAGCATGATAGCTGATCGTTATACTATTAGTTTAACCATTTCGTTAAGATAGAAACATAAAAGAGATGGTGTGATGTGGAACTCTGTCCTCTGGTCATGACATGCCCTTGCAATTTTGCAATCAGAGCAGCTGTGGTTAGCCACAGGAGACTCTCACAAGATTGGACCCAGAGAGGGCAGGCTCATGAGGTACCTCAGGAAACAGTGTTCCACGGCATCCCTGACTTCCCCTAAGGTATTACATGATGCTATGATGCTCTTCTTTCATATCACTGCCTGTGCATTGCCATGCTCCTGCAAGTGAACCCAGTTCAGCTCACTGGTTCATCATGCAAGACTTAGGGAGCATCATTTCTTGAGTGCCCTACGTGGGGTACACACTCAAAGGTCTATGTCTCTTCAGTAAAAGACACACAACATCATTCACTTTCTAAAAATTTACCTCTTTAAAAATGTAATTTATTTTACATTTACTCCTTTAGAGTGTGTGTGTGTTTGTGTGTGTGTGTACATGCACACACACATTGTGGTGCATAGGTAAGCTGAAAACCTGGGGGAGTCAGTGTTCCAGTGTTCTCCTTTCACCACATGAGTTCCAGGGACTGAACACAGGTCCTCAGGCTGTGTGGCTGGTGTATGAGATTATTCAGGCCACCTTAGCTGGCCTGCTTCAGGATGGAAGGTGATAGAAGCCACTGAATGATCACCGGAAGAATTCCAAAGATAAGACAGCCTCTTCCCTGAATCCTTCTCTTCCCTCTGGCTTCATGCCCCCTTCTAAGCTGTCTACATCTCATGTTCTCCTTCTGTTAGATGGGGAATTAATTACTGGTGGTTCAGCTGATATCAGTACCTAGTCTGTTTCTGCATGTATGGCATTCCCACTCCAGAAAGTCACATAACTAGAAGAAACAAAGCACTTATTGTGATGAGTTCAAATCCCATTATAAAAGAGATTGGTGTTAAAACTGTAGTTACAGGTTCTACCTAAAGATACTGATTTTAGAAGTTAAAAGGTTTTCCTACTGATAGGAAACTATAACCACAGTACACACTGAACTTACCCTCATTCTCCTTGTAGTAAGTTACCCCATGTGCATGAAAAGTGTAGGGCCTAGAGGCAAAGTTCTTTAAAAGAACATAAACTTTATCTCCAACTTCAGCTTTGATAATAGGGCCTAGAAACCCTAGCCAGACTGGTTTGTCTATAGTCTTGGTAAAGGTGTCATCTGTGTACTGAACATAAAGGGCCTTCTTGTATGTTCTTCCAATACGATCTGGGCCATTTTGAAGATACAGATTGGACTGTTCCCTGCAAAGGAAAAGACACTTTCATCAGAAGCCTTCATTTCTGGAAATAGCATTAGAATTTAGGAAAATCAATGATCACATCAACATTCAGCCTTTGCCTGTTGTATAAACACCTCCAAAGACGAAGAGGAGAGTCGTCGACTGTCTCTATTTTAATACATGAGATGTTTTGTATCAGAAGCATGGTAGAGAACCACCTGTGAGGGCCTTGCAAAACCATGGTGCCAAAAATAAAACAAATCAAAAGTTAGTGGAACTAAATTAATTTTATTTTTTAAATTATTGATTTGAGTGTGTTGCGTGTGTGTGTGTGTTGTGTGTGTGTGCACGCACATTTGAACGGGCATTTGTGCACGAGAGCACACCCACCTGTGGTAAGGATGTGGAGGCGGGAAATCTGTTTGGACCTTCCCCCATCACTTTCCACTTTAGCTTTCGAGACAAAGTCTCTCACTGAAGTGGAACTCCCCGTTTCAGCTGGCCAGTGAGCTTCCCAACACCCATTTCCAGAGGCTGTCTGCCTCTGGTCATGTGATTCATTTTACCCAGCTGTGCCCTGCTTTACCTGGTGTTGGGTATCAGAAGGCTTGTACAGCAAGTACATTACCTACTGAGCCTTCCCCACAGTCCAATCTGTCATTTCTTTTAGGAGTCCTAGAAGTATTGTGTAATCTGTATGAGTTTAGAAATTACCTTTACATTTAAATTACCACTTGTATTTTTAATCCTTGACTATCATAGATACTTCACATTGAATGCTTGCATTCTGATTAATGCCAAATAATAATTTGAAAATTCTCCTAAAAATATATCAACATGATAAATAGAACTAGGAAGGGGAAAAAAAGAAACTTGGGGGGAGTATATTTGATATTTACACCTATATTTGTTCTTACATACTGAGCTTACAAAGTTAGTTTTCAGTGGGATCTGTTTGTGAACAGTGCCATGCAACCATTTAGAAGGACTCAACTAAATCCTGATTTTAGTAAGGTCTTCCACAACCAAGGTGTTGCATTTGTACTGTGTATGTGAGTTGTCTGGTATAGCGCATCAGTTTTCATTTACCACACTCCACTTAACCATTGCAGAGCAGGATAACCTGACTGAAAAGTAAACTTTGTCATGTTCCCTGGGTTGAGAGCTCTTCAGCAAGGTTCGGATACACTTTTCTTCTCATGTTTAAGACAAAGATGGGGCTGGTTAGGGGCTCTGGAATTGCTACAGAAGTTGAAAATGTGATTCTCAAAAGTCTAGGGCTCTAGCCTCATGTTTTCTAAATGTTAACCTTAATAATTATCCACTAATACACTAGGCAATGCACAAATAAATTCCTGGCTTCCGTTTGAAGATTCTGACTGGGGCAGAGGGGAGTGGAGCACAGGCCCCTTCGGTTTTTAAGCAGCAGCCTAGTGTATTCTGGTGCAGGCAGCCACCTTGGGCTTGCGGGAACCTGTGAGGTTGAAGGTGATGAGAGCATCCAGTGCAGAGGTAGTGGGCTTCCTTGACATTATGAGACAGAAACGCAGAGGCTTCTGTTTTCAGCTGGTACCATGGTGGTGCCTGATCTGTGCATGTTGCTGCTGTACAGTTGAAACCTGGCTACTTTGGTCAGAGAGCACCACCACTTGGCAGGGATCCTGGAGCTGGATTTGGGCAAAGGGAACAAGAAATAGGTAGTAAAAGAGCCACATTTTTCTGGATTGACTAAGAACTTCTAGAGTGACACTCTCAGAGACACACATATGTTGACAACTGATTGTATAAACACTAGGACTCTCAAAGGAAGCAGAATTGCACACTGAAAAATAATGGAGATGGTATTACTTGCTCCTTCAAATCCATCTTGGTCTGATGGTTATACTGGAAGTAAGAAAAATAAAGCAGTTAAAAACGCACCAATTGTGGGACAGTAAAATACTACTAAACATTTGCTGGCTGTGTCTTGCTTGTATTACCTTATAATTGTTATATGCTTCCCATTATGGTAAAGCACAGCAGAAGAAAAAAATGGAGGCAGCTTGGAGACTTCAAGAAACACATGAATAAAGACCAGAACACTGGAGTGAACTCTGCCCCAAACCCACAGAATTAGTTTGGACATAAGGAATTTTAATAAATACATGCTTAAACAGCAACTAGCTGTATGGCATTGAAGACCCCTGAGGTCAAAGGCCAAATGTGTTAAGAAGTGCCTACAGGGAACAAAGTCAGTCTGAGCCAGCTGCAGCTGATGTCTCCATTCCTGTCTAGCCAAAAGAGCCTTGAGCTAGTTGTAGCATAATCAATACATGACCCAGAGACTGATATTGGAGTTCAAGCTTCAAAATGACAATTAGAAAAGCAAAGCAGCTGGCCACTAGCTCTTACTCTATCTTAGACTGAAAGGTGATCCTGGCTCCACCAAACCTCAGACTACAATCCCAGACTGCTGTGCTCTCCTCAGTATGACTGGAGACTCCTGAGACTTCAACGTCTTCCTGTCCTCAATGTGGCTGGAGAATGAATTCCAGCTCTGAGGAGCTCTGTTATTTTTCAGTCGTGTGTAGGTTATGGTGGCCTCGAACTGACAGAGATCTGTCTACCTCTTAATCCTGAGTCCTGCAATTAAGAGTGTGTACCACCACTGCCTGATCTCTATAGCTTGAGGCTGACTTTGCTTTCCCTTTCCAAATTGAGAAATATCTAACTTCAGGGAAGTCTGCTTATGATGCTGTCCTCCAAAGGAACATCAGGAGGCCACTCATGGTTTGGGGACAAAGGGTCAGTGACCTACTGGAACCTTGTGGGAACAGTGCCGGTCAGATGTTCAAGCACAGAGTCTACTATACTTGGACTTTGAGTCAAACAAATTAGTCACACTTACTTTCGGTCTAGTCCTTGTTGGCAGCTGTAATCCTTTCTACTCATTACAGAAAACAGGTTTCTCTCCCAGCAATCATACTTCCTATTTTAGCCCCCTTTTTCACTTTTAAGGGGAAAAAAAGCCTACTCCTAAAATATCTGGTAAACTGAGAATCAGAACTGAGTTTTGAATGACAGATAATTTGTCATTAATACTACTATCATTAGTTAATAATACTGTTCCACTGGTAAGTTCAGAATTCAATGAAGTTGTTTTGGTCTATTCTTACCTTGGATCTCCCAATTATAGAAGAGTTTTGACTTCACTTGACTTCATTAGATTTTCATTACTGCATAACAAATCATCACACAGTCACATGAAGTAATACCTGCTTATAACTCACAGTTGGATGAGTCATAGTCTGACAACTCATGGCTGTGTTCCCTGACCTAGACATTGCAGCACTGAAATCAAGGGGATGCCAGACTAAGCATTCCCCTAAAGACTTGTGGAAAAATCCACTTCCTGAATCAGCCAAGTTGTATGCACAATTCAGTGTCTTTAGTCTGTAGAATTCAAATTACTGTTTGCTCGTGACTGATGTCTGGGGCCATCTCCCAGGTCTTTAAGCCTGCCGATATGCTCCTCAAGTAATCTTTCCACTTAATTTCCCTTCATCTCTGCAGCTTCTAATGTTCTCTGTACCCCCTGCAAACCCATACCAGTGAGCCTCTCCAACTCTACCTGGACTAGTGATGCTGTTAACTAAAAGATTAATCCTGTATGTGATACCTCATCCTTCCCTCAGACTGTGCAGATTAGGACAGGAAATCTTTTGCAAGACACTTCAGAAATATTGCCGTTAACACATAGAAATCATATAAAAATGGTCTATTTACAGGCATTTCACTCCTCCAGGGGCATGTAGCACAAGTCTCAGTGAATTATACATAAAAAACAGTTAAGTTATGCAAGCACAGAAATATAAATGGTTATAGCAATTAAGGTTGTTTAATTAGTGTGTTCAGAGAGGCTGTCCTGTGTGAAGTGCCTCTCCCTTACAAACCACTGCTTGTTATTTTTATTTAGCAACCTCAGAGAGTGGGACATTGTAAGTGAATTTTCCTAACAAGCATGAGTCAAATTTTGTACCTCTTCTAAAGATTTGAAAACAAAAATTTAAGGCAAAGTCTCATGTACCTCAGGTTAGACTCAAACTCACTGAATGGGCTTGAGGATATGAATGCTCCTAGGTAGGTTGAGGAGTCTTAGTGTAGACATGAGGGAGAGAACAACCAGAGGCATTTGGAAGAGTCCAGACTGAACCGGGCCATGAGATGAGAGAGATGGGATAAGAGCAAGAAAGGAAGAGAAGAGAGCTAAGAAGGCAGAGTCCAAGAGTGAGCCAAGAGAACCAAGAGACAGGGCTGAAATGGGTGGGTTATAGAGGAGACAGAAGTTGGGGGAAGGGAAGGGAAGTCTCTGGGATGAAGAGGTCTAGGGTAGGAGGCAGAGATGAGAAGAGCAGAGAGGAGGCATACATGAGAGAGCCTATATGCTTTGTGTTTTGGCATCCTGATAGGCAGCAGAGCTAGCCATTTATCCTGGGTTTCTTTGGGACCTGATATTAACCATGTAGTCCTTAAAGTTTTTGAAATTATTTTTGAGGGAGTGTTAAAGTAATTAATCGGCAAGCCATTCAGTTGAGCCAGGCCTACCAACTTGGGTGTCCATATAAGCAATCCAAAAAGTAATTTAGTGTAAAAGGTGTGTCCAAGCTCTTGACATTACAATATGGTATTGCCATCTACAGATGTCCTGGGGCACTTTCACAGCTGTTCTCTAAAGGTATGTGCAGTGCAAGTTGAACATGTCTGACAGTAAATGATAAAGTGAAACACGGACCTAACCAATCAGAAACTAATAACATCTAATTAGAAATTTTCCACTTTAATTAATCTGATGCAGTGTGTTAATGTTGCTTCTGGAAACAGCAGTCTTGCAACCCAGTGAACTGCTTAGGTGTGAAGAAGCTCAATTCATGTCTGACAGAATGGTCAGGTAAACTTGTTAATATACAAATGTGTGTGTGTTCTTTTGTTTGTTTGATTTGTTTTGTTCTTGTTTTTGAGACAGGGTCTCTCTGTGGAGTACTACCTGTCCTGGAGCTTGCTCTTTAGACTGGTCTAACTGGGAACTCACAGATATCCTCCTGCTTCTGCCTCCAGAGTGCTGGGATTAAAGGTGTGTGCTACCACAATTGGCCAAATATATTTGTGTTGTAATGTAAAATGTTACCTTTGTTGAAAATTTTTTCTCTCTACAATAGAGCTTATTTCAGAAGTTGCCTTTTACCCTGGTAATAATAATAAGTGAAGATTAACACTTTTGTATTGGGTAATATCCAGATTAGCATAATTCTGATTGTACCATTGGAAGTATAGTCTTAGTTTGTTGCCTGTTTCTTTGGTGAGAATTTGAATTTTTGTTTGTTCCTAGTCATTAGGTTTGCTCATAATGACATCATTATTCTACCACCTAACCTTCAAGCACAACAGACTGTGAAACTAGATATCAGTGTTTGCAACATGTTAGAAAAGTCACAATTCCTAAACAAAAGTCTGTGAAATTAATTGTAAAGGGGTTTATGATAAGTTTTTCTTGTGTTTAAAGGACACTTAGCTTCTTACAGTTCACTAGAAAACAAAAGTAATCAAAAGATAATGTAATTATTACTATTGTTACTGAATGCAGCAACAATACAACTATTCAATGCATATTTAATCCTGATCATGAACACCCTCCCCCAAGCACACTATCAGGTTTTGTAATTATTTATATATACCTTTCTTTTATTTAAGTATAAATTACCTGTTTAAAGAACTATATGTTTTAGAATGTTTTTATGTTGTTGGAAGTAGCAGTACTGACTATAGCTTACGGATGTTACTTTCTACCTAACTTTATTAGAAATGAATAATGTTGGAATTAATCCCAAAGAGATAAGACTATTTTCCTAACCAACAAAACAGAGTAAAAATTTTTATTCATTTTTCTCCTTTAACATCTGCTCTTGTTTTCAGTTTCACTAACTCTAGTAGGCCATCTAGACTCACTTTCCTATTTTATTCTGTTGCCTGATTAATTCTATAGTGTGAATTTATCCATTTGGGAACAAGAAAAAATTTTTATAATATGTCCTGTAATTTCTTCTGCCATCCTGCTAATCTTTCTTTGACTTTCATATATTCACAAATATTTATTTAGTGTGCTCTCTCTCACAGACACTTGTGACCAAGCAGTCATCATAGCACAGACAATCCCTGCCTCTCAAATGTGTCTTTTTTTCCTTATCCCAGACCTTTTAAATCAGCATATGACTTCAACCTAGTTCTCCAACTGACACTCATTTCAGGGCTCTTTCACAACTTCTTCTTCATCTTATTTATTTCTGCTTTGCTTTGTCTATAACACAAGGAGCCACCATGTCTGGTGACATTCTGACATGCTTCATGGACTGACTCACACACTGCTGATTTAAGGCGAAGGAAGAAACAAAAAGTTGCTGCCATGCTTCTCTGGTAAAGCTACTGAAGCTCCTGTCGTGGTTCACGGAGCTGAGGGAGAAAACTTACATGTCATAAGATGATGGGAAAGTCACAGGAGACAGTGCAGCAATGCAAAGAAGAAAGCTGAACTGAACTGAAAATGTCCAGTTTTCCTTCTGAGCACCCTTGAGTGTCCCTATTAAGTTAACAATGGGGTAGGCAAGCTTATCTTCCCTGAATTTCCTAGCTGGAACAGACATGTCATTAGAATATCTGAAACCAAGAAATCACCCCCTGAAATTCTTACCAACCCTCTTCATCCTTCTACTTCCTCATACCTGGAGTTTACCACATTGGAGCATGGCCAGTGCATTGTAGTTTTTACTCAATAGACTGACTTTATTTTTATTTTAAACAATTACGTGGGTAGATGGAGCACTGAGCAGAACAGTATTTTTCATTGTTTTAACTAACTTAGGGGTGTGTGTGTGTGTTGTGTGTGTGTGTGTGTGTGTGTGTGTGTGTGTGTGTGTGCTGCTGATAACTGAACCCATGGCTTTGAACCCATACTTGCTAGGTAAGTACTCTACCACAGAGGTTCACTCACAGTCCAGTTATTTTCTTTTGTAGTATGTCTGATCCCTTTCCTTAGAAGTAAACATTACATAATTTACATGGTACTTAATTAGGAAACAATGAACCATACAAAACCAGGCTTCTAGTGACGCTGAAAAATATGTCTGACTATTGTGAAGAGAATACTATCTCAAAACCAGGCTTCAAAACAATCACAAGTTCTATTTGTTGTCTTTGAAGTCAGTTATTGACTCAGAACTTTTTCTTGCAGAACATTGCTAAGTTAGTAAAATAACAATTTGATATTATCATTAGCAATGTGTTTTTCCTACCATGAAAAATTCAACCATATATAAAATTAAACAAAATTCTCTGTATAGAGAATATTGCTTGATATAAAGCAACTAAAATACAAAGACTTTTAAGTTCCATGGTGTTTTATCAGGACCTCATAATAAGAACATAACATTTCTTGCACGTGTTATGTGTGGAGCTGTGCTAAGAGCTTTTCAGGCACTGTTATAAAAGCCCGGTGAGGAGTGCTTGATGTCTCATTTTATAGATAAGAACTCAGAAACTGTGAGAGAGATTAGTATCATTCATTCACTGTCCTGAATCTCAGAACAAGTATTAGGCAGAATCATATTTAAGTTGCATTTCATTTTTATGTTCTATATTTGAAGAATTAAAAATGCTCTACTGTCACCATTAGGAACATTTTACATAGTGAGTTTTTTTTAAAGAACATCGCATCTAGAGGAAGAGTACATTTGGAATATAGATAATGGAATGGCTACCCACAGGAAACAGTGAGAGACCAGCACAGTTCCCTTGGAGCAATGGGAAAAGAGCAGGACAGCTTCATAGTAACAAATCTAGGGAACACAAAGGAAACCAGTAAAAGTATTGCTTTTCAAGTCAACATTTAGCAGTTTCTATTTTTAACAAATTAAAGAAATACTTTTGTTGTTGGCTTCATTTTCTAAGTTGTTAATTTACAAGCGTGGCCCATAAACAGCAAAGAATAGTGACTTACGTGTCAACTGAAATAAGTTTCTTTTCTCCATCGTCAGAAGCATAGTTCCAAACTGCTTCAATAATTCCAATGTAATAATGTCTATCTCTTGTCCAGGCTAGGGGAGTATACAAAAATAGAAAAGTACCAAGCAGCAAAAAGTTCATTTTTCTCCTGTCTTGGAGACTGAGATGAAATAAAATGAAATCAGGAAGAAGCAATTTTATAAGACTTTCTTCCTTTATTTGCTTAATTGACACAACTTAATGTTGCACAAGAGTAAATCATTTCATTAAAGCAAACAACATTTTCCAACTCAGTTTGCCTCTGGTAAACCAGGAAGAGGGAAAAAAAAACCAACAAAAAACAAAAAAAAACAAAAACAGTTCCCGGTTGCCAGGCTTCTCTAAATACAAATGGAATGTCATCAGTTACTGTTGGACTCAGTGTTTGTAAGGCTGAGCCTTCTTCCATTCATTAAGTTAATTCCAGGAAGACAGAGAACTTCTCTAAATGCTCCCTTTGTTCTAGCAATCCCAGGCACTACAGCATTCTGCCCAAAGCCATTTCTTAGCAAGCCAAGATAAAATGAATCAAAGCATGCAGCTGTTAACTATTCTAAAAAGAGTAACAGAAACTTACTTGTAATTTTAAAGATATGAAACATGATATTTAGCATATCATAAAAGTAGTCAATAGGAATTTCATTTTGAAATTTTATCTACTCTGTGTGATCAGGAAACTTCCACGTAGAAACTTTACCAAATTGCCCTGGATTTCTGTGTAGAAATCAATAGCATAACGTGCCAGGAATTGATGATTTTGTTTTAATTATCAAAGATACCAGTCATAAACCAAACGGTGTGTGTTTGTGGTCCCAGTTTGGGGGGAAGCTGACACATAGGAATTCATTGAATGTAGGAGTTTAAGACA
This sequence comes from Mesocricetus auratus, assembly GCF_017639785.1. NCBI lineage: Eukaryota > Metazoa > Chordata > Mammalia > Rodentia > Cricetidae > Mesocricetus > Mesocricetus auratus. The sequence goes on from NW_024429195.1 coordinate 41,962,966, forward strand.
AGTCTGGAAAGGAAGTGATATCGGTATCACAGAGAGAGAGAGAGAGAGAGAGAGAGAGAGAGAGAGAGAGAGAGAGAGAGAGAGAGAGAGGGAGGGAGGGAGGGAGGGAGGGGGAGGGAGGGAGGGAGAGAGTGAGACAGACAGACAGACAGAGACAGAGCAGACAGAGACAGAGACAGAAACAGAGAGACAGAGAGAAGGAGGAGGAGGAGGAGGAGGAGGAGGAGGAGGAGGAGGAGGAGGAGGAGGAGGAGGAGGAGGAGGAGGAGGAGGAGAAGCAGCAAGGAAGGGAGAGAGATAGGAAAGAGAAAGACAGGAAAGGAAGAAACCAACCACAAGTAAGCCTGTTTTCAGAGGCAAAGAATGATTTTTCTCAATTGAAAAAAAGTAAACCCTTGTTTACTAGCCTAGAATATCTCGTCTTATACTGTGTGTGAGCTCCAAGGTAAAAGGTGGTTGATTAAAACCCTGTCTTTATCTGTGGCATGTATCTAAATGTACAAAACAGTTTTAAGCCAACAGCCATCCTGATGAGAGCAGTTAACATTTTGTGTTAATTCAGCTGTTGTTGTTGCTGGTTTTCAATAGGACTCTGTTTAGCATTAAAGGCATTTGCAGAAACAGACTGCTGTGAAAACAGGCACCCTCCCATGTTAACAGATCTCTCACTTAGAAAATACTTAATGACCTCTGCTGCGGGCACACAGCAGTGGATAAAGTCCACGGAGCTCAATTCCATTTAGGAGGAACTAACAATAAACATATAAAAATGAAGAACATAATAATGTCAGTCAGAGGGTGTGGGGAGAAATAAATCAGGGTGAGAAAACAATGAGAACCAGCAAAAATGTTGGGATAAAGTGAAAATCTTTGCATAGTTGTGTAGTTGAGGAGTCTCTGCACTCAAAAGATTCAGCACAACAACATAAATTGAGCCGACAAGGAATGTGAGCAGGCATAAAAGAAGAAACTCAGAAAGCATAGAGGAAAACAAGAGATGCATCCCAAGCTGCAGGAATCATCTCTCTTAGCTGTGCCTATAAGAAGGTCTTCAATTCAGAACCCCAGGGTATGCTTTTGCTGTTATAAACAAGCATCACAGATCTGCTTGGTGACATCACTGCAGTGGTACAGCACACGTTTCAATCATTTTACATTGCTTCTTTCTCGTTGTCTTAATGGTTTGTGGACTGAGGGAGTCTCTTCTATATTTAGCATCAAGATTCTGAAGTTGATGACTGCTGAAATCAAGGGGGCAGACCCTCTTACCAATCCCACTTTGGTTTATTTCTGTCAACTAGAATGAAATCTCTCTGAACCTCTAATATTCCTGTTCAGGTTTCTTGTGGGCCCAGTGAGAACTGTTAATCTGTATGCCAACAGAGCTACAGAGGATGAGTCAACACGAAGGGCTGTCCTGTACTCTGACAGTGTGAGATTTAGTATAAAACAACAGCAGGGCATTCTTCCTAGAGCAGTCAGATCACTACCCTGCTTGCTGTTATTGAGTGAGTTGTGCAATTCTGGAATTTTATCAGTGGTGTGGACACCTACAGGACTTTCATTATGAGTCTACTGACTTAGCTCCACAAAATGTGAGTGCTGCCACCACACTTTCCTGTTCTATTGATCATTCCATGGCTACTTAGGGATGGAATTCTCAGAAGACTCTGGTTGCTTCATACTCCTTGGCTGCCCAGTCGTAGGTCATGACCCAGCTCATCTGTTCTGGCATGCGAAGCACTCACAGGCAGGAGAAGGAAAGCCCAGGTTGGCTGCTGCAAAAAAGCCCTGTTACTGTCAAAGCTGACCACACAATGTGAAATCAAAGGGTCCTTTTAATTAAATGGTAGAAGGGTTTCAGTTAGGTTTTCATTTTCATTCGATTACTGCCTTGAATGATAAAGACCCAAAGTATGTTGCTTATCAGCAGTGAACAAAACCTCCAAGACTGAGGTGGGTTAGTTTGGATTTTTTGTTTGTTTTCTGTTGTTACTGGCCTTTTTTGTACCTTTGTTTGTTTTTTAGAGACAGGGTCTCACTCTATAATTCAGGATAGCCTGGAACTCACTAGCCTTGGACTCATGTGGAGCCTTCAGTCTCATCCTCCCAAGTTCTGGAATTGCAGACAGGAGAGACAATGTCTGACTGAAGACTTTTCTTCTTGTAGTTAGGGAAGGTGAGGCAGGGTCTCACTATGTAGCCTTGGATGGCCTGAAACTTGCTGTATAGACTAGATTGGCCTCAAACTCATAGAGTTCTGCTTGCTTCTGCCTATTTCTCCTTTTCTTATTGCTTCTGCTCTGTGGTGGGTCGATAAACTCTGCAAAGGTCTTAAACATTGCTTTGTCCCAGGACTTAGTTTGTACAAAGTAATTGAGTGACAACATAAAACAGTGCACCTCAAGTATTGAAAAATGTACCAATGCTCACAGTTGCCCTTGAAGCAAGAGTGCAGCATGCTACACAGGGACATGTTTGGAAAACCCTGAAGCTGATCAGGAAAAAGGAGTGGAGGTAAATAGAAACATAGGCCACTGGCCTTTACTGGCAATGCAAGGTAAACAGTTTCAGATTGGCTAATTTGAAAAAGCCCAGTTTGTTTAAGGGCAGAAGTGTCTACTGTCTGGTCCTGCATCTAGTATCTGGCCTTGTGCTGAGTTTGGGTGGAGAAAACAGTAGCTTGGTGCATTAGAATCAAACAAAGCAGGTTTTGGGGAGTATGTGAAAGACCTGTTCATCAAGGAGTTCTTTAATACCCCCATGTGAGTTAACTTGTTTTAGAAAGCCTGTCTTTTGTCAGAAAATTCTCCCCTCTAAAAAATGTTATAGCACCATAAAATATGGAAAAACTGGTGTTGGAGAGATGGCTCAGAGGTTAAGAGCACTGCCTGCTTTTCCAGAGGTCTTGAGTTTTCAATTTCCAGCACCCACACGATGGCTCCCAACCATCTGTAATGAGATCTGGTGTCCTCTTCTGGATTGCAGGCATTTATGCAGGCAGGACACTATATATATATACCTTAAAAATGAAAAAAAGTTTATATAAAATATAAAAAACTATATAAAACAATATGTACTTCCTAGTAGAAGTAACATGTATGTGGCTATCTACTTCATTATGCCAAGCCAGTTGAGTATTAAATCCTAAGTACTTGAAGTAGTGTTAGACATACAATTTATTGAAAGAAAAAACAAATACAAATTACAATAATACTCACATATCTTGGATGATCATTGTATGTGAAGCTCTGTGTCAAGTTTCATATAAATTCTCTTATTTAACCCCTACACAGCTGTTTAGGTAAACACATTGCTTCTATGGCTACTGTAACAAATTGCCATGCACTTAGGGTCTAATAAAGCACAAATTTTCCTTGTAGTTCCATATATATGAAGCATATGTCACTAGGCTAAAATCAAGACTCAAGGAGGCTACACACCTTCTGGGAAGTCCTGTGTATATGTCAATAAAGCACTGTTGGCCAATAGGGAAGCAAGATAGGTGGGACTAGGAGTCGATGAGGACTCTGGGTAGGAGAAACACAGGAAGTCAAGATGTAACTGCCATAGGGATAAGAAGCTTGGAAACCTCTCTGGTAAGAGAAATACTTAGATTAACAATTATGAGTTAAATACTTAAGTCAGAGCTAGCCAGTAAGAAACAAGCAGGGCCAACATCTTCATAATTAATATAGCCTCCTGTGTGTTTATTTGGGTCTGATTGGCTCTGGAACCAGGCTGGCGGGAAGGCTTCTTTTTACATATGGCATTTTCAACCATCCTTAGTACTTAGTGTAAGCTATCCTCCCCCAACCCTCTTCTCTAGTCTCTCCTTCTATCCCTCCTCTCAATTAAACATCATTCCCCATTATTATCCTTGTCCCCTCATATCACCCATGGTCTATTATCCAACCTCCCTTAAGATCTTTCTTCCCTCTCTCCACCAATGTCCCCTGCAGTTGGAAGCTTTTCTGTTTTGCTCAGTACCACTGGGATGGTTTCTCTCTACTTTCCCCTCTGGGTTCTGTAGCCACTTATGAAATAATCATTCAGAGGGTAATATTAAAGTATAATTGTTTGGTTGATGCTCAAACATATTACTGGCTAGCTCTGCCTTATAAATTAGTACATTTTTATTAATCTATATACTGCCACGAGGCTGTAGGTAACTGGACTGATCCGGCATGGTACTCCTTCCACAGCTACATGACATCTCCCTGACTCTGCCTTCTTTCACAGTAGCCATGGCCCGGGGCCACTGGTGAGCCCTGTGGCCCTGTCCCTGACAATAGAGTAGCCCAGTGGCTCTGGCCATATCCTGGGGAAGCCCTGGCCCTGGCCCTGGGAAAGCCCAGTGGCCCTGAATCTGGCCCTGGGGAAACTGTAGCCCTGGCTCTGACTATGTGGAAGCCCAGTATACCTGGCCCTGGCACTTAGGGAAGCCAAGTGTCCCTGTTGCTGGGCCACTGGAGAAACCAGGTGACCCTGGCACTGGACCAATGGGGAAGAGCAGTGGCCCTGGTTTGGGACATAGTGGAAACCCTGTGAACCAGGCCCTGGTCCACTGGGGAAGCCCAGTGGCCCTAACCCTGGGCTACTGGAGAAGACCAGTGGCCATAGCCCTGAGGCACTGCAGAAACCAATTGCTCTGGTCGTGGCCCTGAGGTTCCCCAATTGGCCCAGGCCTTGGGTGACTCCGGGACCCCATTGACCCTGGACCAGGACCACGGGGGGAGGGAGAAAATCTCCAGTTGACCAAGGTGCTGGGCCACTGGGGGCCGACAATTTGCCCAGACCATGAGCCACTCTGGAGTTTCTGTCAGCCCTGACCCTGGCCTCGGATTTAGGCCAACCGAGGAGCCCAAACTGACCCAGATCCTGTGCCACTCGGGGAGCCCACTGACCCTGGCCCTGGCCCTAGACCACTGGGTGGGTTCCAACTGGCCCAGGCCCTGGGCCAGTCAAGGGACCTGATTTGCCCTGGCCCTGGCCTTGGGCCGTTGGGCGGCCCGAAGGGCCCAGGCCCTGAGCCACTCTGGGGGGCCCCATTGGCCTTGGCCCTGGCACTGGGCCATTCAGGGAGCCCCATTGGCTCAGGCCCTGGCCCAGTCTCCGGGACAATGGGGAGCCCATTGGCCATGGCCCTGGATCTGGGTCACTGAGGAAGCCTAAATTTTCCCAGGCCCTGGGCCCCTGGAGGGCCCCATTAGCCCTGGTCATGGCCTTGGTCCTGGTCCACTGGGGAGGACCCCAGTTGTCCCAGGCCCTGGGTTACTCAGGGGTCCCTATTGGCCCTGGCCCTGGCCCTGGACCACTGGTTGGGGGACCCAAATAGCCCAGGCCCTGGACCATTCAGGGTGGGTCATTGGCCCTGGCCTTTGGTCATTGGGGGGGCATTGGTCCAGTCCCTGGTTCACTCTGGGAGCCCCAATGGCCCTGGCACTGGCTCTGGTCCACTGGGCAGAGCCCCAATTGGTCCATGCCCTTGGTCACTTGGGGTATCCAACTGGCCCAGGCCTGATCCATTCAGGGGCCCCATTTACCCTGGCCCTGCCACTGGGACACTTGAGGGGACATTTGCCCAGGCCTTGAGTCACTCTGTGGCCCTATTGTCCCAGGCACTGGCCCTGGTCCTAGGCCACTGTGGGATCCCCACTTGGACGAGGTCCTGGGCCACTTGTGGGGTCACATTGACCCAGGCCCTGACTCGAGCCCTGGGCCACTGGGTGGGAGGGTCCAATTAGACCAGTTCTTGGGCCACTCGGGGGGCCTAATAAGTCCCTCTCCCTGGTTCAGGGCCATTGTGGGAGGCTCAATTGGCCCAGGCCTTGAGCCATTCAGGGGACCCAATTGGCCCTGACCCTAGGGCCCTGACCCTAGGGGATACCCAATTGGACCAGGTCCTGGACTGCTCAGAGTGCCCCATTGCCCCTGGTTCTGGATCTGGCCCTAGGCTACTGGGAAGGGTCCCAATTGCCTCAGGCCCTTTGCTACTCAGGGGCCCCATTGGCCCTGGCCCTGAGCCCCTGGGGGGCACAATAGGCCCAGGGCCACTAAGGGTTCGCCAGTTGGACCAGGTCCTGTGCTACTCTGCTGGCTCCATTGGCCCTGGGCCACTGGGGGGCACTAATTGGTCCAGAACCTGGACTACTCTGGAGGACCCATTGGCCGTGGGCCTGGCCCTTGCCATGGGTCACTGAAGGAGGCCACAAGTGGCCCAGGTCCTGGGACACTCAGAGGGGGGGTGCACATTGGCCCTGGCCCTGTCCCTGACCATGGACCACTGTGTGTGGGGTGCAATTATCCCAGTTCTTGGGCCACTAGGGATCCCATAGTCCCTCCCCCTGGTCCTGGGACATTGGATGGCCCCAATTTACCCAGGCCCTGGACCACTTAAGGACCCATTGGCCCTGACCCGGAGCCACAGTGGGGGGCCCAAATTGGCCCATGCCTTAAGCCACTCGAGGGGCCCCTTTGACCCTGGCCCTGGGTCCCCAATTTGGTCAGGTCCTGAGCCATTTGGGGGGCCCTGGCCCCGGCCCTGGCCTTGGGTCTCTGGTGGTTGCAAATTGGCTCAGGCCCTGGGCCACTCTGGGGCACAATTGGCTCTTACCCTGGCCCTTGGTCATGGGCCACTGGGGATGGGCAATTGGCCTAAGCCCTTGGCCACTTGGTGGGCCCCATTGACTCTGATTCTAGCTCTTGGCCATTGTAGGTTGCCCAACTGGGCCAGGCCCTGGGTCACTCGGGGGCGGGACAATGGCATCGAGGCTGGACCTGGCCCTCATATTGAGCCACTCGCCGGGGGCCCCATTGTCCCAGGCCCTGGGATCTGGGCCTGCACCACTGGAGGTGGGGTGGCAATGATTGGCCCTGACCCTGGGCCACGAGGGGGTCCGTATTAGTCCTGGACCTATTCCTGGGCCACTGAAGGGGGCCCCAATTTTTGCCAGTGCTGGGCCAATCGGAGGGACCTATTGGCCCTGGCCCAGACCCTTGGCCACTAGGGTGGCACCACTGACCCTGACCTTGGCACATGAGTGCTGTCACACTGTACATGTGATTGAGTGCTGTGACACCTGTACCTGTGAGTACTGTAACAATGTGTCTGTGAGTACTGTGACAGTGTGCATGTGAGCGCTGCGACACTGTACATTTGAGTGTTGTGACACTGCATGGCAGCGCACTGACAAGGTGCGTGTGAATGAGTGCTGTGACACTTCATCTGTGTGCTGTGACACTGTGCATATGAGTGCTGTGACACTTTGTGTATGAGTGCTGGGACAGTGCATGTGAGTCAGTGACATTGTATGTTAGTGCATGTGTTCAAGTGCTCTGACACCATGCGTGTGCGTTAGTGTGGTGACACTGTGCACTTGAGTGCTGTGGCACTGCCTGTGAGTGTTACATCACTGTATGTGAGTGCTGTGACTATGTGCATGTAAATGATGGCTGTGACACTGTGCATGTGAGTGCTGTTGAACTGTCCATATGAGTGTGATAGAGCACATCTGTGCTGTGACACCGTACATGTGTGTGCTGTGACACTGTGCATGTGAGTGCTATGACTCTGCATTTAAGTCCTCTTAAACTGTGCATATGAGTGCTGTGACATTGTTCATGTGAGTGCTGTGACACTGTGCATGTTAGTGCTGTGACACCATACATGTGTGTGCTATGACAGTGTGTATGTGAGTGAGTGTTGTGACACTATGCACGTGAGTGCTATGACTCTGCATTTAAGTCCTCTGAAACTGCATATGAGTGCTGTGACATTGTTCAAGTGAATGCTGAGATACTGTGCAGTGAGTGCTGTTACTCTGTGCACGTGAGTGCTGTGACACTGTGCATGTGAGTGAGTGCTATGACACTGCATGTCTGGGCTGTGACACATTACAAGTGTGTGCTGTGACATTGTGCATGTGAGTGCTGAGACACTATGTATGTGAGTGCTGTGACACTGCATGTGAGTACAGTGACACTGTGCCTGTGAGTGAGTGCTGTGAAACTGCATGCTAGTGCTCTTGCCTTTGTTGGCTGTCAGTTTGCTGTATATTGCTTTTATTATGTTTAGGTATGTTCCTGTTACCCCTGATCTCTCCAAGACCTTTATCATGAAGGGGCATTGGATTTTGTCAAAGGCTTTTTTAGCATCTAGTGAGATGATCATGTAGCTATTATTTTTCAGTTTGTTTATATGGTGGATTGCCTTGAGGATTTTAGTATGTTGATCCATCCTTGCATCCCTGGGATGAAGCCTACTTGATCATAGTGCATGATTATTCTGATGTGTTCTTGGATTCGATTTGCCTGTATTTTATTGACTATTTTTGAATCAAGGCTCATGGGAGAGATTGGTCTATAGCTCTCTTTCTTAGCTGTGTCTTTGTATGGTTTGGGTACCAAGGTAATTGTAGCCTCATAAAAAGAGTTTGACAATGACCCTTCTGCTCCTTTTGTGTGGGACACTTTGAGGAATATTGGTATTAGCTCTTCTTTGAATTTCTTGTAGAAACCATCTGACCCAGGGCTTTTTTTTATTTGGGACAATTTTGATGACTGCTTCTCTTTCACTAGGGGTTATAGGTCTATTTAAATTGCTTATCTGTTCTTGAGTTAGTTTTGGTAATTTATATTTATCCAGAAAAGTATCCATTTCATTTAAATTTTCCAATTCTGTGGAGTGCAGGTCAAACTGTGACTTGATGATTCTCTGGAATTCTCTGGATTCCTCTTTTCATTTCTGATTTTTTAAATTTGCATGTTCTCTCTCTGGCTTTTAGTTAGTTTGGATAAGGGTTTGTCTATCTTGTTGATTTTCTCGAAGAACAAACTCTTGGTTTGATTTATTCTTTGTATTTTTTCTTTGCTTATACTTTATTAATTTCAGTCCTCAATTTGATTATTTCCTGGTATCTACTCCTCAAGGGTGAATTTGCTTCTATTTGTTCTAGAGCTTTCAGCTGTTAATTTTCTAGTGTGACTATTCTCCAGTTTCTTCATGTGAGCAATTAGTGCTATGAGCTTTCCTCTTATCACTGCTTTCAAATTGTCCCATAAGTTTGGGTATGTTGTGTCTTCATTTTCATTGAATTCTAGCAAGTCTTTAATTTCTTCCTTTATTTATTCCTTGACCCAGGAGTGATGCAGTTCAGCACTGTTCAATTTCCATAAGTTTGCATGTTTTCTGCAATTTGTGTTATTGTTGGATTCTATTTTTAAGGCATGGCTATCCGATAAGATACAGGGGTGTTTTTTTCAAAATTTTGTGTCTCTTGAGGTTTACTTTGCTGCCAAGTATGTGGTCTGTTTTAGAGAAGAATCCATGTGGTGCTGAGAAAAAGGTATATTCTTTTGTGTTTGGATGGAATATTCTATAGATGTCTGTTAAACCCAGTTGTCAAAGTTTCCGTTAGTTCCTGTTTCTTTGCTAAGTTTCTGTCTGTTAGTTCTATCCAGTTGTGAGAGTGGGGTGTTGAAGTCTCCCACTATAAGTTTATGGGGTTTTATGTGCGATTTGAGCTTTAGTATTGTTTCTTTCACGAATGTGGGTGCCTTTGTATTGGGTGCATAGATGTTCTGAATTAAGACTCATCTTGGTGCACTTTTCCTGTGATGAATATGAAATGTCCTTCATCATCTCTTTTGATTAATTTTACTTTGAAGTCTAATTTGTTAGATATAAAGATAGCTACACCAGCTTGTGTCTTATGTCCATTTGACTGGAAAATCTTTTCTCAACCCTTTACTATGAGGTAATGTCTGTCTTTGAAGTTGAGATGTGTTTCTTGTATGCAGCAGAAGGATGGTTTCTGCCTTTGTATCCATTCTTTTAGCCTGTGTCTTTTTATAGGCGAGTTAACAACATTGATACTATGGGATATTAATGACCATTGGTTGTTAATTCTTGTTTGTTTTGGATTTACTAGTAGTTGTAGTATTGTGTATGGATTTTATCCCCTTTTTTCTGTAAAGTGGGATTATCTATTGCCTATATTTTTATGAATGTAGTTAACTTCCTTATGTTGGAGTTCTCCTTCCAATACTTTCTGTAGGGTTGGATTTGTGAATACGTATTGTTTAAATCTGGTTTTGTCTTGGAATATCTTGCTTTCTCCATCTATAGTGATTGAAAGCTTTGCTGGGCTGACATTTGTTGTCCCTTAGCATTTGTAGAAAATCTATCCAGGACCTTCTGGCTTTCAGAGTTTCCATTGAGATGTTGGGTATAATTCTGATAGGTCTGCCTTTATATGTTACTTAGCCTTTTTCCTTTGCTGCTCTTAATATTTTTCTTTATTATGTAAGTTTGGTGTTTTGATTATTATGTGGCGAAGGGACTGTTTTTGCGGGCCAAGATTCTGGATGGTCCAGCCTCTCCTGGTATTCTCCCAGAGGGAGTAGGGTGGTCAAGACACGCCTGGTGCTCTACTGGTTTTGTGCTGGCTCTCCTGGAAGTCATTGGGGGGGGCAAGACTGCAATGTGGGCCGACTCTGGATGACCCAGAATGCCAGGGCAGGATTAATACAGGCCGAGAATACCCAGGAAATCCAAGGACAGGACGTGATGGGGGAGGTGGGCCTCAGCAGTGTCCACACAGACCCCTCCTGGAGGGTGTAGGTGACCTAGCCTGTGATGTGGGCAGACTCTGGATTCTTGCCTTGCATTTCTTTGTCATGTGCCTGCCTTCCCTTGCCTTGTCTTCCCGTGGGGATTCATTGACATATCTTGTAGTTCTTTGTCATGTGAATGCCTTGCCTTTCTGCATTTGCCTCGCCGTGCACGTGCTGCCCCTTGAGCTGCTGTGCACATCCCTTCCTTTCGCTTACATTCCCTTTTGATGCCCATTCCCTGACTTCATTTCCATGTCATGACTTGCACTGGATTACCTTTTCTGTGCCAGACTGCCCTCGCATCTTTGTTCCTTGCCTTGTCTTTCCACGCCTTGCAAAACATTGCCATTTCATCAAATGTTCATGCCTGAACTGACTTTCCTTTCGTTGCACAGGCTTCCGTGCCTTGCTCTGACTTGCCTTGCTATCACATACAATTCCTTTGACTTTACTTGCCTTGCCTTCCTATTCGCATTCCTTGGTGTACATTCCCTTGCAAAATGCAAGCATTTTCTTCACGTGCTTTGCCTTGTGTGAGCATGGCTTGCCTTTACTTGCCTTGCCATGTGATTTGTATCCCTTTCCTTCTCTTCCCTCCCCTTTTCTTACTATCCTTTCCTTCCCTTTCTTTCCCTGTCCTTTCTGTTTTTTGCCTTGCCTTGCTTTAACATATCCGTACATTACTTGACATCTCTTTCTCTCGCCTTGCTCGCCAATTCACGTGCTTGCTTTGCTTTGCCTTGTCCTGTCCCTCTTTGTCATGTCTGCGTCTGCATTGCCATGCGTTTCCTTGTCTTGCCTAGCCATGCCTTGTCTTTTCTTGCTTAGTCATGAGCATGCATTGCCTTGAATGGCATATCATTGTCATGTGCAAGCCTTCACTTCCCTTGCCTTGATTCCCATTTGGAATTCGTTGCCACACTTGCCTTTTCTTTGTCCTGTGACTTACTTGCATTTCCCTCACTTGCCTTGCAGTGCGCATGCCTTCTCTTGCATTGCTGTGCACGTTCCTTCTATTTCCTTCCCCTTCCTTTTAATGCCGATTCCTTGACTGTGATACCACGTCACGCCTTGCAGTCACTTACCTCATGCTGTGCCTTGCATTCTAGTTCCATGCCTCGCCTTTCCTTCCTTTGTATTGCATCGCCTTGTCATGGCATGTATATGATCTGCACTGACTTTCTTTCCTTGCCTGGCTTCTCCTCGCCTTGCTTTGCATTGCCTGGCCAACATATGCGATGTCTTTGCCTTTACTTCCTTGTATTCCTATTCACATCGTTTGGCTTACATTTTCCTGCAAAATGCCTACTTTTCTCTCTCTTGCTGTGAGCATGGAATGCCTTTCCTTGTGTTGCCTCTTCTTTCTATTCCTTCCCTCAACTTGCCATGTGTATGCAATTCCTTCCCATCCCTTCCCTACCATTGCCTTTCCTTTCTTTCCTTTCATTTCCTTTCCTTCCATTCCCATCCCTTCCCATCCCTTCCCTTCCCCTGCCCTCCCCTCCCCTCTCCTCTCCTCTCCTCTCCTCTCCTCTCCCTTCCTTGCCTTAAATTTCCAAGTACATGCCTTCCTTCCTTCCCTTCTGTAACTGTTCCTCTCCATTTCTTTCCTTTCCTGTTTTATTCCCTTTTCTTTTTTTCCTGTTTTTTCTCTTTTTTTTCTTCCTTTTTTAAAATTTAAGTTAGAAACAAGCTTGTTTCACATGTCAATCCCACCTCCCTCTTCGTCCCCTCCACCCCTGCCCTCCCACCAGGCCCCCCAGTTCCCCACCCATCTCCACTCCCATCCTCAGAGAGGGTGAGGCCCTCCATGGTGGATCTCCAGTATCTGTCATTTTATCCAGGGCAGGGCCTAGGCCCTCCCATAAGAGTCCAGGCTGAGAGAGCATCCCTCATTGTGAGATGGGCAATTAAAGTCTACTTGTACGCCAAGGATTAATACTACCCAAGGCCCCACAGATTACCTAGGCCTCCTCACTGACACCCACATTCAGGGGGACTGGGTCAGTTCCATGCTGTCCACCTAGCCATCAATCTGGGGTCCTAGAGCTTTTCCTTGTTCAGGTCTACTGTTTCTGTGGGTTAAACCAGCCAAGTCTTAACTCCTTTGCTCATCAGTTCTCCCTTTTTTTTTTCTTTTCTTTTTTTTTTTTTTTTACGAGACAGGGTTTCTCTATATTGTTTTGGAGGCTATCGGTCCAGCCCGGACTCGAACTCACAGAGATCCGTCTGCCTCTGCCTCCCGAGTGCTGGGATTAAAGGCGTGTGCCACCACCGCCCAGCCAGTTCTCCCCTTTATCACTGGATTCCAGGAGTTCAGTTCAGTGTTTAGCTGTGGGTGTCTGCCTCTGCTTCCATCAGTCATTTGTTGAAGGTTCTGTCTCCCAGACTCTCTGGCAGTGGGATTGTATGCTGGCACTCTCCTGATTCATGCCTAAAATCCATAAATAAGTGAGTACACACCATGTTTCTCTTTTTGTTACTGTTTTACCACACTCAGGATGGTTTCTTCTAGTGCCATCCATTTGCCTGCAAATTTCAAGATTCCATTGTTTTTTTCTGCTGAATAATACTTGATCCACTATTCAGTTGAGGGGCATCTAGGTTGCCTCCAGGTTCTGACTATTACAAATAATGCTGCTATGAACATAGTAAAACAGATGTCCTTGTTTAATGAATGTGCATCTTTTGGGTATATGCCTAAGAGTGGAATTGCTGGGTCTTGTGGTAGACTGATTCCCAATTTCCTGAGAAATCTCCATACTGATTTCCAAAGTGGCTGTACAAGTTTTCACTCCCACCAGCAGTGGAGGAGTGTTCGCCTCTCTCTCTCTCTACATCTTGTCCATCATAAGCTGTCTTTGGAGTTTTTGTTTGTAGCCATTCTGACAGGAGTAAGATGGTATCTCAGAGTTGTTTTGATTTGCCTTTCCTGGATGGTTAGGGATGTTGAGCACTTTCTTAAGTGTCTCACAGCCATTTTAGACTCCTCTACTGAGAATTCTCTATTTAGTTCTGCACCCCACTTTTTGATTGGATCTTTTGGTGTTTTAGAGACTAGCTTCTTGAGTTCTTTGTAAATTTAACATGTACTTGCACTACTTGACATCTCTTTCTCTCTCCTTGCTTGTCAAATCATATGCTTGCTTTGCTTGGCTTTGTCCTGTCCCCCTTTGTCATATTTATGATTGCATTGCCATGACTTGCCGTCTTGCTTTATCTTGGCATGCCAAGACTTGCCTTGCCTTTTTGGTCATGACCATGCTTTACCTTGGGTTGTATTTCTTGTCATGTGTATGCACTCCTCCTCCCCTCCTCCCTCCCTCTCCCCTCCCCTCTCACCTTCCCTTCCCATGGGAATTCATTGCACTATCTTGCCTTTGCTTTTCTTGCTTTGCCATGCGTATATCTTGCCTTTCCTTGACTTGCTGTGCACATGGCTTCCCTTGTGTAGCCAAGCACACTTCTTACGTTCCCTTTGCTTTCCTTTTGACGCCCATTCTTTGACTTTTGTGTGCATGTCATGCCTTCCATTGACTTCCCTTGTCTTGTGCCACACTGGCCTTGCTTTGCCTAGCCTTGCTTTGCCTAGCATTGCGTTGTCATGACGTGTGCCTGACTTCAACTTCCTTTGCCTTGCCTCGCCTTGTTTGTCTTGCCTTGTCATCATATGCAATGCCTTTAGCTTTACTTCCTTGTGTTCCATTCACATTCCTTGGCTTTCATTACCTTGCAAAATACATGCTTTTCTTTCCCTTGCTTTGCCTTGCTGTGAGCATGGAATGCCATGCCTTGTCTTCTGTTTCCTTTCTTGCCTTGGCTTGCCCAGTGCATGCCTTTCCTTTGCTAGCCTTCCTACCCTTCCCTTTGTTTCCTTTCCTTTCCTGTCCATTCCTTTCCTTTTCTTATGGACACTGTCCTGAACCAGTCTCAGTCTCCCTTTGCTCTGCGGTCCTCCCACCATACTCCATTGGCTATTTTCATCTTGGATGACTTTGAGGTCCTGAAATTACTAACTCTACTTTCTAAGTACCATGATTACAGGCCTCTGCCACCATGCCTGGCTTAGGTGGCTTCAACTTCACTTAGTGAGGCATTAGAATGACAGGGTGAGTAACATGAGGAGTTGGACTTAACTATATTCAGAATCTACTTATCTTTGTGAGCCTGGGTTTCACCATCTGCAGAATAAGGCAGAATTCTTCCCAGGTACTTTGATGAGTTATGACAGACTCAATGATAAGGAAAAATAGTATTTCTCATAGTTGGAAGACAGTGGACTTTAAGACAGGAGGCTGCATTTGATGGGAACCTTCTTCTGTTGCTGGAGTTGGGACCAGAGACTGTGTCCTGGGTACCCTAACCAGCCAGACTCAGTCATTCATCCTCATTAAGTCAATTAAAAGAATCAAGTTGTCTAGTGACATGCCCAAGTACAATACAGGCACTCTGAAGTCAAGATGGACAGATCTCTCTGATGTCATAGGGCAGCCTAGTCTATAGTGTGAATTCTAGGCCAGACAGGAAGTCACAGTAATACTATTCTCAAAAAGAAGAGAAAAAAATCATACAAAAGGGAAAATGACAAAATTGATAAAAACATTTATTCAGTTTGACTAATTTGGAACAATAAAGAAAATATATGGTAAATAATCAATTCCTGGGGTCCTAACAGGCTTAGATAGAAGGCAACACTAAATAATCTAATGAAGCCAAATAATGAAATTTCCCCTTCTCTAAAACACTCCCACATTCTCAGTTCCTGTTTATCCTGTAAGGTGGTCAGATGAGAAGTAAATGTTTCTTCAACAGAGGCATTCTCATTTGGAAGACTCAAGTCTTTTCTCACAATGAGATTCCCAGGAAAATTAGAATTTTATAGGTCTACTGTTTCCCTAGTTGTAGGTCATAGAGAGTCTCTTTAGACTGTTCTTATTGCTACCAAGAAGGTAGGTTACAGATATTGCTAGGGTAGGCACTGAGAAGCTTTAAGGCCCAAGTTGGGACCACAAAGTGGGAGCCCACAGGGAATTTGTCACTGACAGCTACATACAGTTGTCAAAACCAGAAAAGAGTGGAAGACCTGGAGGGCACTGCTTCTCCACAGGTTGAGTGGATACAGGGAGCACAGTGTGCCATCTTGTCCTCAGGTACACACCAAGCATTGCTTTCTGGTCATTTGACCCTGCACTTTCACACCCAAAGCTCCCTCCCTAACAAGTCCTCTGTACTCTATAGCTCTTTATAAATGTCAGAATGCCCCAGCCTTAGAGTGACTTCAGTCTCAGGACCACAGACCACCTGGTTCCATCTGGAGTCACCACACTTAAGGACTCCTAAGTGACAGTTTTACAGGCATCAAGTTAGCAGACTATCATCCCAATCACAGAAGTCAGGCTTCATACCTGCAAGTTCCTCGTCTCTCCTTACAGGAAGTATAAACTGCAACAGGGGTACACACGACATTGTGTACAGTTTGCATTGCTGTGCACTTATGACATTGGAGATAAGCTCAGTCTTGTGGCTTTGGTCAAGCAGTCAGATACTTTTTAAAGAGTTGTATTGTTTGTTTCTCTCCTGGTCATTTTTTGTACTCTTCCCTCATTTTGTGAATATTTGGTTTTGGAAACTTCTTTAAGAACCATGTCTAAATTAGTTTTGGATGCTGTCAATCTTGTATTTGTTTTTGGGTGATGTGGGCTGATGTAAGATGAAATCAGGATCCTCCATTCACACCTTACTGCTATAATGAAACATTCACAAGGCTAAATAGATGGTTCAACACCAGAGAGCACTGCATGCTCACCCACAGGGTCTGACTTTTATTCCCAGCACTAGAGACAGCTCACAACTGTCTGTAACTACAGGCACTGGGGATCAGACACTCTCTTGTGACCTCCACTGTTCCTGGTAAGCTCTTGATATACACATTGGCAAAACCTATACACCTACATTAAATTGTATTCCTTTTGAAAATAGCAGACATGATGAAAGCCTTTTTAAAATATGAAATCATATATATATATCTGCCTTTTCACCTTTTGTATGTCTGGTACCCTAGTCAAGAAGAATGCATCAGATCTCCTGGACCTAGAAATATGCATTGTTCTGAGAGATCTGTTGTAGGTGCTAGGAACCAAACTTGGGTACCCAAAAGGAGCATGACTATTCAGTAAACTCCCCAGCTCACAAACATGTCACTAAAATATAGATGGGGATGCCAGATTACTCCTTCCATCCCTTGAAAGTGATGAAAGTGCCCACTAGATGGTTTCCATAGGATTCAATGGCTTTCTATCCCTGAGAATGGACTCTCAACTTTGCTTCTTATTTTCATTGTTAACAAAATTCTCATGATGTGAGCAGAGATAACAAATGATGACAAAGCTGATTTGTTGAAACCAGTCAGGCTCCAGTCAGATTATATAGGAAAAGTTCCATAATTTGAGATATGCCTTTTCTTTTAGGAAGTTTTTGAAACAGGATACCTCTACATAGCTGTGTCTGTCCTGGAACTCACTATGTGACCCAAGCTAACCTCAAACTTAGCAAGATTGGCCTGTCACTGTCTCCCAAGCACTGGAATGATAGGAATGTACCTATAAGCCCAGGCATGTTATGATTTTTAAATTATGCATCTTTAAATCAGACAATTAAAGAATAAGATTTTAAAAGAAATCATCATTGTTTGATGAACCGTATCAGCTCTTGAAATTCTGTAATAACAATGTAAACTGACAAATGATTTCATATATTATCCATAACTGGGTTATTTGCTTTATTAATTTTATTCATTTAAAACGCTTGAACTAAGCCGGGTAGTGGTGGCGCACACCTTTAATCCCAGCACTTGGGAGGCAGAGCCAGGTGGATCTCTGTGAGTTCCAGACCAGCCCGATCTAAAAGACAGCCTCCAAAGCCACAGAGACAGCCTGTCTCAAACCCTCCCCTCCAAAAATATCTTAACTATGTTTGTAGGTATATACCTGTGCCATCATGTGTATGTGGTAGTAAGACACAACTTAAAGGTGTCTATTATCTACTTCTCCTATGTGAGTTCTAGAAATGAAACCCAGGGAGTCATCTGGCTGCAAGTGACCTCAACGATGGGTTTAAAAGTTATTATGTATGTGCCAGTGTGGGAATGTGCATATGTCACAGCCTGAGTGTAGAAAGAAGTGAAAAACTTATAGGAGAGATTTGAGTGTTCCTGAGATTGAACTCAGGTCATTAGGCTTACCAGCAACCAACTTTACCCACTGAAAAAACTCTATGGCACTCAATTGTGGTTCTGAGACAGTGTTGGGGACAAGTGTTTGATCCTCAGAATAAACAAAAGAGGAAAAAGAAAACAAAACATATCAGTATATCATTTACATTTATGAATAAAATAGGATCTATTAGTCAAACTATCCTGTTTTCCTCTTTCCCTAGATGACAATATGTTTACAATCTGAAAAGAGGATATTTTACTGATAAAATGTTTCAATTGATCTTATATGAGCAACAGTGAGAAAAGTAAGTGA
Source organism: Mesocricetus auratus (assembly GCF_017639785.1). Classification (NCBI taxonomy): domain Eukaryota; kingdom Metazoa; phylum Chordata; class Mammalia; order Rodentia; family Cricetidae; genus Mesocricetus; species Mesocricetus auratus. Next base: position 41,981,109 of record NW_024429195.1, read on the forward strand.
GAAATAGCTGTGTACGGCTGGTACCTGACCTTGATCACCATATGAAGAAGGTCAAAGGTAGACACCACGAAGTTGGCTTCTGGTCTCCACGTAACTTTCATGGTCTAAAACCTATAATCACATTACAGACACACACATAACAGAAGTTTCTTTGTTCTGTTTTTAATAAATCTCCTTGCCATTACATTGTAAGGCATCTCTGGATAATCCCCTTTGAAGGCAATACTTCAAGATGAAGTGCCCCATGGGAAAATAATGTGGACATGAAGAAGCATGGAATTTCAAATAATAATTACTTATATACATAACCGTAGCACATGAAGCTATGTTGTAAAACAATGGTGTGGACCACATGGTGACCATTGCTGCTTGACAAAGTTCCAGCATTTCAACACTGCAGACCAACCACACATCTCCAGCACCTGCAGAGGCAGGCAGATCTCTATGAACTACAGGTCAGACTGGCAGAATGAGTTCCAGGACAACCAAAGCCACACAGAGAAACCCTGTCTCAAAAGACAAAACAAAAACAAAAAGACACAAAGTTGTCTTCTAGTCTCCACATATCTGTCATGGCTTAAATAGTCACACAGATACACAACAGATTTTTTTTTTAAATAAATGTCATTCTCATAACATTATCGGGATCTCTGGATAATTCCCATAGGAGGTAATACTTCAATGTGATGTGCCAAGTAGATAACTGATGAGGTTATGAAGATGCATGATATTTCAAATAAAATATACATATTCATGACACATCAAGGTATATGGTGAGCCGGGTGTTGGTGGTACATGCTTTTAATCCCAGCACTCTGTGAGTTCGAGGCCAGCCTGGTCTACAGAGTGAGTTCTCGGACAGCCTCCAAAAACAATACAGAGAAATCCTGTCTTGAAAAACCAAAAAAAAAAAAAAAAAAGTATATGGTGAAATATACAGTTGAATGCTGATTATTCTACCTTATTAGATCTCTTCCAGACAGATAAAAATGTTTCTTGGGACACATACATAAGGTATTTAATGTTTTCATATTTTCTATTAAGTATTTTGACATTACCATTGTTAAAATGTGATGACAGAACAGGAAATGTTGGGAGCACATCATCTACCCTTAGACTTGTATTTCCAAGACTGACACATGAGGATCATGAGCTCAAATGTATCCCTGACTAATCACTAACCATCCAGGCTGGATAACAAGCAACATTTCAAGGGAATCTGTGAAAAAATATGAAAAATAAAACCAGGACAAAAAACCACCACCCTTTCACATACAGCCTCACTTGAAAAGTATGATGACACATAGCCTGATATGACCACTTATATGATGAACACTTTCTACACATTGCAGCATAAAAATATCTCTCACTGAGTGAAAGTACAATAAAAGATGAACAGAAGCCACTGAAGAAATGTAACAACCACCAAATAAAGTTCACTAAATGGACCACACATATAGCACACTTTAATATATACCTTAAATGTTGCAAAATAGCAGCCACAATGAGATCTTCACATCACTCTTTAGTGAATTTGGTACATAATTTACTTACTTCAAGGTTATATTGAAAGAGAGATGAGACAAGTTTGTTTTCCTGAAACTGAGACAACTGTCATGTCTAAAGTATTTACCAAATAATTTACATGAATAGGGTTTTTTTCCTGTATGAGTTCCTCCATATGTCCTGATATGAAAAAAAGCTTTAAAATGTTTACAGGACTAGAAACATGACCGAGTCCTTAATATTAGTTCATTCCCTGGACTAAGGTCAAGTTTTTGAGACCTCCCAGTAATTCCTGCTACAAGAAGCTCCAAGGGTCTAACATTTGTGGGAAACAGAATGTACATGCACATACCCACACAAAGAAAGACACAGTGACATTGCATAATTAAAATTAAAACAAATCTTTAAGCTAAATTTCACTAATGAATATTTTCTCTTGTAATTCTTGTGACACAGGTGTTGAGGCATCTAAAAGCTTACAGAGTTTTTCTCCATCATGAATTGGTTCATGTAACAGAACCATGAAATCATCATTCTCAGTCTGTAGAATCACAGGTGAAAATTTAGGTCATGCTGCTCTGCTGGAAGAATATCACTGGGGTTGGCCTGAGAGTGAACATCTGCATACCGTTTTCATTTTATACTTTCTATTTCATACTGCAGGTTAAGGATACGAATTCTTACCTTCCTACTTTAGTTGTCCTGTCTGACACCTGATTCCATGTCACTTTTATGGTAATGCTCTATTGCTCTGGAACCAAGGGTCAAATCAAACCCTTTCATAAGTTCACTTAGACATAATGCTGAATAATAGGAACAGAAAAGGCACTAATGCACACCCATGAAGTTCATACCTCGAATGATTATCTCATGCAATTGAAGTATGAAATCTAAAATGGATAGCTTATCATTTACATTTATAGGCCTTTTGCCCATGTGGGTTTCCTGGTGTAAACAAAATAATGAGGGATAACATAATGCTTGAACAGATTTTTGACACTTGTCAGATTTTTTTTCTCCAGAATAAATAATCTTCTGTAACTGAACATAGGTGTGTTGACTCAAGATCTTATCAAATGACTTATTTTCAGGTTCCCTTTGGTATGAGTTTTTTCAGATTTTCAAAGTCTATTATATTCAAAGGCTTTAATATATCAATTACATAGTAAAAGATATATTCTTATATATAAAGACTACAATGATTTGCAAAACTATGTTACCCTGACTACATTTAGAGGGTTTCTCTTCAGTATGGTTTTTGCTTGTTTTCAAAGATTATTGATACGTGCAAAGTCTTTCTCACATTGATCACATTTTTAGGGTTTCTCTCCAGTATGTGTTCTTTCATGTCTTTGAAGATGACTGTGTTGTACAAAGACTTTATCACATTGATTACATTCATAGACTTTCTCTCCACTGTGCGTTCTTTTATGTTTTCGGAGACTCTTGTGACACGCAAATGCTTTACCACACTCATCACATTCATATGGTTTCTCTCCAGTATGTGTTCTTTTATGTGTTTGAAGATTACTGTATTGTGCAAAGGCTCTACCACACTGATTACATTCATATGGTTTCTCTCCAGTATGTGTTCTTTTATGTATTTGGAGACTGACTAGATGTGCAAAGGCTTTACCACATTGATTACATTCATAGGGTTTCTCTCCAGTATGTGTTCTTCTATGTGTCTGAAGACTACTACGTTGTGCAAAGGCTCTACCACACTCATTACATTCATAGGGTTTCTCTCCAGTATGTGTTCTTCTATGTGTTCGAAGACTCTTGTGACATGCAAAGGCTTTACTACACTCATTACATTCATAGGGTTTCTCTCCAGTATGTGTTCTTTTATGTGTTTGAAGACTACTGTGTTGTGCATAGGTTTTACCACATTGATTACATTCATAGGGTTTCTCTCCATTATGTATTATTTTATGTGTTTGGAGACTCTTGAGACATGCAAAGGCTTGACCACATTGATTACATTCATAGGGTTTCTCTCCTGTCCTTTTATGTGTTCGGAGACTGATTTGACATGCAAAGGCTTCACCATATTGAATAACTTCGGAGGGTTTCTCTCCAGTATGAATTATTTTATGCCACTGAAGATGACCGTGACATGCAAAGGCTTTAACACATTGTGTATATTCAGAAGGTTTTTTGCCAGTATGACTTCTTTCATGCCTGCAAGAAAAATCGGCACATATAAAGCTTTACCACATTTAGAATGATGTTGAATCAGATTCATATCTGTATGAATGAATTTTACAATTTGATCTAACTGTAAAGATTAACCAAATCTTAAGCTTTTACCACTTTGCTTACACTCACACTCCCCTTCATTAAGGATTGTTTAGCATATTTGAAGATGCCTGTGATAGTAACAGCCTTTATTACCTGGTTCACATTTATGGCATCTTTTTCTCTGAGATTTTTCACATATTTGAAGAGAACTGGAAAAAAATCAGACTATTACCCCATTCATTCCATTTATAAATGTTCCTATACTGTGAGTCATATTACAAATGCAAAATAACCAAGACAAACAGAAATATTTACACATTCCTAGTGCTCAGGGATTTTCTGCAGGATAATGCTGTTAATGCATTCCAGCTTCATTAACCTGGAAAATCAATTACTTGGAAACTCAAATCACATTCAACATATCTACTCAACAGGGAGACTACTATATCTTCTAATTGTTCTCAGATGGAGAGAGTTACATTGTTCTTCCCATATCCCTATGCTCATAAGGCTTGTATCCAAAGTGATATATGGTATACCTATGAAAGGAAGAATAACAAATAAAAGGTTTCCATATTGAATTTACACAGTTTGACTTTCTCTTCCTCATAGACATATGGTACATGGACTAAAGTTTCTTCAAAACAAGCCCCTTAAATCTTGACTGTAACTAACAATCTCACTAAACTTAGCAAAGTCAGAACAATTATATGAGTAACACTAGCTTTATTATGAACTATTTGCTCATTAGGTTTTGGATACTTATCACCTATTCAGTCTATATACCTTTTGTAACATGAGTGATTTGAAACTAAATGTATTGGCAGTTCTACAGCATAGCTCTGATAGAGCTACAATCCAAGATGGTGATATCTGTTAAGATATTCATTCCTTGTCTTCCTTCTTAAAAGAATGACTTGCAAACACAATTCACTGCCATTGAGGTATATGGTTTTGTGAGAATTTAATGATTATCAATGCACTTTAAGCTGTGATTATTTACACTGCTGCTTTTCTTTAAAACTTACAGATACAATAAATGTCTTCAAAGGCACATCTGTATCAGCATACACATGAAAATTACCTTCCATGTCTTCGAGAACTTTGACAATGTTCTTCAATATTATCATCTTCCCATTTGTAGCCTAAAATATAGTATCAGGAAATGTGTATTTTTGGAAATTGTACAAAATTTCAGTTACTATCTTCTGTGATCCTTAGAACTATGCCTGATTTAGTCACCTCATTTTCAATCAAAATTACAGAAGAGCATCAATAACCAAGAAACAGCTGTCCCCTTATTTTAAAACGTGAAGGAAACTTCACAGTATTACCTATAGCAGTGAGGTTTGTATAGGTCTCCAACATCACATCTTTGTAGAGATTCTTCTGGGAAGGATGCAGCAACGCCCACTCCTCCCAAGTGAAATCAACATGCACATCATTGTAGGTCACTGCATCCTAAAACATGCCATATAGGTATACTTAAAAACATGATACTGACAACACTGTAAATGTATACTTCTTTGACAATATAGTTATATAATTCTGTTGATTCCCACACTTATTCTAGGACACAGACATTATAAAATAATCATCAAGTCAATTTAGAAGGAAACTGACTAGGAGGTTTACCTCTATCATTTTTGAACACTTAGAATGGGATATCACCTTGCAAGAGAAAAGACCATTAACAGACATAGAGAGGCAAGCAAGCCAATCAACAATACTGAGTATACATCAGAGAAATTTTATGAATGATTACTAACTAGAAAAAATCTTGAGCAAGGTGGGTGTATTGGTTCATGCCAGTCATCCCAGAACTCAGAGGCAGAGGCTCGTACATCTGCCTCTGAACTGAATGCTGGCCTAGTCTATGCAATCCTTTCCAGGACAGCAAGAAGTGGATATTAAGAACCTGTCTCGCCGGGCAGTGGTGGCTCACGCCTTTAATCCCAGCACTCGGGAGGCAGAGGCAGGCGGATCTCTGAGTTCGAGGCCAGGCTGGACCGACAGCCTCCAAAACACTACAGAGAAACCCTGTCTCGTAAAACAAAATAAAACAAAAAACAAACAAACAAAAAACCCAACCAACCAACAAACAAACAAAAGAACCTGTCTCCTGCAAAAATCAATTTAAAAAAAATAGGAAGAGCTCAAATTTTCTATTGAAGTTCCTACAGAGCTAATGGCATTCACTCGAGTTCTGTATTCATCTTCCAGAAATGCGAAGGGGTCTAGTTTAAACTGTAATTTTAATAAATCTTACTAAAATGGACCACATGTTTAAAGCAGTTCTAAACTGACAGATGAAAACATGAGCAATGTAAATACGGATCATAAATAATCAAGACAGGGCAGGTAAAACTGCTCAGAAGTTACAAGCCCTTGCTTGTCTTGCATATAGGTAGGTTAATTGCCAGTACTTACATAGGGCATCACAACTATCCATTATTCCAAGCTCAGGGAATTGAAGGACATTTTTCACGACTGTGAGGACCAGTCACACATATGGTAGATATGCATGTATCCAGGCAAAAGAATCACATTCATTTAAAAAACAAATACAACAAGCAGGAAGAATGCCACACACCTGTAATCAGATGACACAGAAGGCCCAGGCAGTACTAATGTCATGAATACTGCCACTCTGGGAAAGAGAATGATGCCCTCTGGCAAATTTCAAAATTCAAGCTGAGGGTGAAGCACAGGTGCAAAACCTTACATTCTAGGCCTCTCACCCCCCAAAAAAGCAACATATATATATATATGTTGATATATATTTATATATATAAAATCAAGGAATGTTGGCCCACCTTTAGTCACATCATTTGGAACAAGCCAGGTGAATCTGAGTTTGAGGACAGCCTGTTCTACAAAGCAACTAACTTTCAGGACAGCCAGGGCTACTCAGACAAACCCTGTCTTCAAACACAAGAATAAAAGCAACAAAATTTAAAAATCAGGCTAGCAAAATGGCTTAGCACTGAATAGCAATTGCTTCCATTGTATCTAATATGATTTAGCAATACCTTTATAATGGTGCTGAAGTCAAGGCATCACAAGAAAGAAGCTGGCTGATCAATTTCAACCATCACACAAAAGCAAAAAAAAAAATTAACAAACTGAAAGCAGTGTGCTATCAAAATGGGTTTGTACTAAACAGCAATTTCTTCCTTCTACTGTATCTCATATGATTTAGGGTTAGGGATATAATGGTGGTTAAGGCATGATAGCACAAGAAGGAAGCTGGCTGAGCAGTTTTAACCACAGCACAGTAGAAGCACAGAACAGGAATTGGGTTCAAGCTATAGACACTCAAATCCCATCCTCAATGAGGAATTACACTCAGAAAGGTTTCTACTACAAAGGTTCTATAAGCACCCCAAAGAAAACCATCAAGGACAGACACATGTTCAAATACATCATCTTTTCTGAAAGCTTTTCTTTCAGTCAACTAGATTCTGACCCAGGTAGGCTCATGGTCATCCATGAAGAAAATGCATTTAGTCACTTCAATGATCCTCATGGTCTGCAACAGCCTCTACACTGTCCAAATGTCTAAAGGCTCTTCTGACACCCAAGACAATCTCTTGACTGTGCCATCTTGTAAAATCAGAAAACAAGTAACTCTTTCCATCATACAATGGCACAGAATAACCATTCCCATTCCAAAGGAGAGGAAGCTTATGCTCTCCCTCTCAAGACGCATTAAAGCTGTTCTGCAGAAGGATCCTAAGTGTGCCGCGTCGTTCTTGCTGGCGAGACGGTAGCGCGGGACATCTGGTGCCGAAACCCGGGAACTCAGACCTCATCATCGTCAGCACCATCGGAGACCCCTTGGATTCAAGGAGGATTCAGAACTGCAGGTAACTACGCTCGGAGAGGTATGTTATTCTGGGACTTTGGATTGGAGCCTCTGTTACAACTGTTACATCATTACAATTGTTAGGATAAGTGGCAGTGCCTGACTGTGTGCTTTAGTCTCTTGTAGATAAAAGAGCTGCGCGTGCGCGGTCGTTACTTTTGTTTCATTTGAGCCTCAGGTGTTTATTTTTATCATGGCTCCTCTCAATCCGTCTAGCATGTCAGAAACCCAGCGTAGTGAGAGGTTAGGTGCACGTAAAAAGAAACCGGTTGTAACTAAGAAAGATAACCCCCCCCCGGTAAATTTAAGGATAAGGGGGAGCCCTTACAGTCCCCAAGAGGGACATTAGAAGATAAACAAAAAAGGGGAGAAGGATTATACCCTTTTCAGGAACTGGAAGCTTGCACAAATGCAAGTCACACATACTACAGGCCTGCCCTACAATCCTCAGGGACAAGGCATCGTGGAGCGAGCACATCGCACACTTAAGTCTTACCTAATAAAACAAAAAGGGGGAATTATGAAGGAGTTGCTCCCAACACCAAGAGTGGCTATTGCCATGGCATTGTTTACTATGAATTTTTAAAATCTGGATGATAAGGGTCAAAATGCAGCAACAAGGCATTGCTCGGATCCGCAAAGACCCAAAGAATTTGTAAAATGGAAAGATGTGCTAACTAATGAATGGAAAGGCCCGGATCCTATTCTAATAAAATCCAGGGGAGCTGTTTATGTTTTTCCACAGAATGAAGAAAATCCCTTTTGGGTCCCAGAACGACTCACCAGAACCGTTATGGAGCAAAAGGATGGCGAGACATTCCCGTGACAAAGAGGAACAACTTGACATTGATGGCACTAATTGCAATGAATTGGACCTATGAATTTGAGCAGATGCTTCGCGAATTGAGGGTCGCCATTGTTCAGATTAATTCTATCCGCCTTGACCTGTCCTTCATGGAGGGATTGTCTTCGTGGATTTCTTCAGCTGTTTCATATTTCAAAGAATGGGTGGGGGTGGGATTGTTTGGAGCAGTCCTATGCTGCGGAATAGTGTTTATTCTCTGGCTGGTCTGCAAGCTCAGAACCCAAAACAAAAGAGATAAGGTGGTCATAGCACAAGCACAGGCTGCGCTCGAGCAAGGGGCGTCAACCGATATCTGGTTGACTATGCTTAAGCAATAGGCTGCCGATAGAACAGCTCCTGCACACCTGGAACTTAGGTTCATTGCACAAGGTAGAGTGTTTAGTCTGGCCTCCCAAGAGGGGTGTTGAGCAAAGGCATCGCACAGAGAGATATTTTCCTCTGAGAGACATGTTGTCCTGCATAAGGGTTACCTGCTGTATTTTTTCCCTTTTCCCAAAAAAAAGGCAGAGGACAGGTCGGAAGCATCCCGGATTTTGATGAATCTAGGGATAGGTTTCGTACACGTATCACTAATTTTGTTCTTTGGGAAGTTCAACCACTGTCTCTACCCTCTAATGTCCTGGGAGAGCCTGTTTGCTATTAAAACAAAAAGGGGGAGATGTGGGGAGCCGCCCCCACATTCTCCATTACAAGATGGCACTGACACCCGTTGTCAGTTGGAGTAAATAACCTTGGTGCGCATGTGCCTGCTACTTTTCCATCCCTTACTCTCTGCCTCTCCCGTGGTATCATATGGGCTGACGAGCAGGAGCCAGTCAGGAGATGACACGTCCCAGGCGGGGACTGCTGAGCTATATAAGGGTTGGGCTTTTCGTTCCCCGGGTCTCCACTCTGTAAGCTTATGCTCTCCCTCTCAAGACGCATTAAAGCTGTTCTGCAGAAGGATCCTAAGTGTGCCGCGTCGTTATTGCTGGCGAGACGGTAGCGCGGGACAGTGGTGATGTATTATTTATTATTTATTAAACCTTGCTTGAGGATTCAGAAGGCAAAATCAACCACAAGCCATAAGCCTTTAATCCTAGAAGCTAGAGGTTAGGAGGTGGCACACACCTTTAATCCTAGGACTCATGATTAAGAAGTACCTGGATCTCTGTTAATCCAAGGCCACCCAGATCTACATAAGAGTGATCCAGGCCTAAAGCAAAACAGCTCACACAAAGATGATCTCAGCACCTGGGATCAAACATCTTTAATCCCGGCATTGGGAGGTATATAAGACAGAAGCAAGGTGTCAATATAAAGCATTCATTCTCCAGCCACACTGAGAATAGAAAGCCGTTCAGGTCTTTGTCTTACAGAAGCTTCTTAGTTTCAGGAGGTCCCATTTCTTAATTGTCGTTCTCAGTGTCTATGTTACTGGTTTTATGTTCAGGAAGCAGTCTCCTGTGCCAATAGGTTCAAGGGTACCTCCCACTTTCTCTTCTAAGAGTTTCTGTGTGGCTGGATTTATGTTGAGGTCTTTGATCCATTTGGACTTAAGTTTTGTGCATGGCAATAGACATGGATCTATCTGCAGTCTTCTATATGACATCCAGTTATGCCAGTACCACTTGTTGAAGATGCTTTTTTCCAATGTATAATTTTAGCTTCTTTGTCAAAAATCAAGTGTTTGTAGGTGTGTGGGTTAGTATTGGATTTTCAATTTGATTCTATTGGTCTACCTGTCTATTTTTGTGCCAATACCAAGCTGTTTTCAGGACTATAGCTTGAAGTCAGGGATGGTGATGTCTCCTGAAATTTCTTTATTATACAGGGTTGTTTTGGCTATTCTGGGTCTTTTGTTTTCCTATATAGTACTGAGTATTGTTCTTTCAAGGTCTGTGAAACAGTCAACAAGACAAAAAGGCAGCCCACAGAATGTGAAAAGATATTCACTAACCCTACATTTGACAGAGGGCTGATCTCCAAAATTTACAAAGAACTCAAGAAGCAAGTATCCAAAACAACAAAGTATCCAGTTAAAAAGTGGGGCACAGCCAGGCGTTGGTGGTGCACGCCTTTAATCTCAGCACTCGGGAGGCAGGGGCAGGCGGATCTCTGTGAGTTCGAGACCAGCCTGGACTACCAAGCGAGTTCCAGGACAGCCTCCAAAGCCACAGAGAAACCCTGTCTCGAAAAACAAAACAAAACAAAACAAAACAAAAGTGGGGCACAGAACTAAATAGAGAATTCTCAATAGAAGAGTTTAAAATGGCTGAGAGACACTTGAGAAAGTGCTCAACATCCTTAGCCATCAGGGAAATGCAAATCAAACAGCTCTGAGATACCATCTTACTCCTGCCAGAATAGCTAAAATAAAAAACACTGAAGACAATTTATGCTGGAGAGGATGTGGAGAGAGGGGAACACTCCTCCACTGCTGGTGGGAGTGCCAACTTGTACGCCCACTTTGGAAATCAGTATGGAGATTCCTCAGAAAAATGGGAATCAGTTTACCACAAGACCCAGCAATTCCACTCTTAGGCATATACCCAAAAGTTGCACATTCATACAACAAGGGCATCTGTTTCACTATGTTCATAGCAGCATTATTTGTAATAGTCAGAACCTGGAAGCAACCTAGATGCCCCTCAACTGAACAGTGGATAGAGAAAATGTGGTACATTTACACAATGGAATACTACTCAGTGGAAAAAAAAACACAATAGAATCTTGAAATTTGCTGGCAAATGGATGACACTAGAAGAAACCATCCTGAGTGAGGCAACCCAGTCACAAAAAGACAAGCATGGTATGCACTCACTCATATATGGAATTTAGGCCTGAAACAGGGAAGTGCCAGCCCACAATCCCCAGCCAGAAAGTCTGGGAAACAGGGAGGTCCCTAAGAGCGATATGCATGGTAACTCAGAGAAGGGGAACAGGACAGAATCTTTTGAGGGGATTGGGAGCCCAGGAGTGTGGGAGGTAATGGGGTTGGGGGGGTGAAGAAGCTGGGAGAAAGAGAGGGGGTGAAGAGGAGGGGAGAGAAGGACATGGGGCAGCAGGAAAGTGGAGTAGAGGGAAGAGTAGAAGAGAGCAGGATGAGAGATACCATAGTAAAAGGAGCAATTATAGGTTTGAAGAGAGATTTGGTATTAGTGAGATGTTCAGAGGCCTACAAGGATGACACCAACTGACAATCTAACCAATAGTGGAGAGGTCCTTAAAAGCCCTTCCCTGATAACGTGATTGACAACTTCCTTGTGGGCCATCCTGGAGCCTTCATCCAGTGGCTCTTGGAAGCAAAGGCAGATACCCACAGCTAAACACTGAACTGAACTCCTGGAACCCAGTTGCAGAGAGTGAGGAATGATGAGCAAAGGGGTTACGACTTGGCAGGTGAAACCCACAGAAACAGCTGACCTGAACAAGGGGGAGCTCACAGATCACAGACTGATAGCGGAGTGTGTGTCAGTGAGGAGGCCTCAGGCAATATATCAGCACATAGCCCTGTCATCCAGATGGACTTTGGGAGCCCATTCCACATGGAGGGGTGCTGTCTCCACCTGGACACATGGGGGTGGGCCTAGGCCCTGCCCCAGATCATATGACAGACTTTTGAGATCCCCCAGGAAGGGCCTCACCCTCCTTGGAGAGTGGAGTGGGGATTGGGGGCAGGGTTGGGGAAGGGTTGAAGTGGGGCAGGAGAGAGGGAGAGGGAGCTGGAATTGACATGTGAAGCAAACTTGTTTCTAATTTAAATTAGATTAAAAAATAAATTATAAAAAAGAAAAAATACCAAAAGAAAAAAAAAGAAAGAAAGACATTCAGTCTCAAGATTTTCTAACCAAGCTGGGGAGAGAAGCAGCAGGATCGGCCCATTCAGCCTGAGATAGTGGTAAGAGCTAGTAGTCCGCTACTTTGATTTTTTGTTCTTCTGTTTGAAGAAGATCTGCCTCTGGATATTTTATTTATCTTGTAACAAAAGACTGGAATGGTGCTATCACTTCTAGAGGGGAGAAGAGTTTTCTCATCTCGATGTACTTAGTATACAAACTAATCTTTCATAAACACCCCAGAGAATAACATGACCCAGATAAGCCCTCACAGGTGTGCCTGGAGGAATGTCGCTTGGCTGAATTGAGCTCTTAAGTTGAAAACCAAAATTATTCATCACATAAAATTTGCAGTGTAGACAGAGAAAACATTCTTTTTGGGGGGGTACCTCAAATACCATTGAGTTATGCTTGAGGCCAAAGTATATAAAACCTTTTGAGTTTGGACTTACTCCTTTCCCAGATGTATGCAGCAATTTTCTGAGGCTCTACAGGACAGGATAATGAACCTCATGTAGAGTAAGGCACAGTGCAGAATTCTTCTGACCCATGCTTTTACCTTAGTAAATCAGAATCCTACAGAAGCCTCCTCAGGAACTGACCTATGATATGGTTACCAATGAGACAGAGAGACAAAGAGAAGGAGAGAGTAAGATACACCCACACAGGGAGAAAAAAGAGAGAGAGACAGACAGAGAGAAAGAGAGACAAAGAGAGAGAGAGAGAGAGAGAGAGACAGAGAGACAGAGAGACAGAGACTGAGCCTCTCTAAGAACTCATTGAAATGGAACTTACAAAGTTACCAAAAGTGTAACATGGCTTTGTATCAATTTAAGTGTAGCTCTCCCTCAAAACACCACACTTTCCCAAATCCTTTCTACTCTCCAGGCCTAGCCTATCTACTACAGAGGGTGTTCCAGGCCAGACAGGGTTAGAAAGTGGGACTGTGACTCAAGAAAGACTCACTCCAAAAATTTCTACTTAATACACCTTAGGGCTGAGAAAATGGTTTAACAGATAAAGTACTTGCTGACCTTGCAACTATCCCTTTACTTCTGTATTACAGAGACAGTTGCAACAGTATATGTCTATAATCCACTGGCTTTTGAGGCAAGACAAAAGGCAGACAGAAGGAATCCTGCAAGCCTATTCACATGTGATAGCAAACTAGAGACCCTGTCTCAAACAAGCGGAAGGGAAAGGACCAACACCCAAAATTATTCTCTGACTTCTACACCCAAACCATGATATACACGCATACCTTTCCACACATAAATGAGAGCTTACATACAAACAATCATAAGAAAATAAATAATAAAATTGCAATTGGATATGTGGCACACACCTTTTATTCTAATACTAGGGTGGCAGAGGTAGGCAGAGTTATGGGAGTTTGGGGCCAACCTCATCTACATTCTGAGTTCAAGGACAGCTAAAGATACCTGTCTCAAAATAAATTCAAATTCTGAATTATATTGACCGGTCCTGAAAGTCCTTTTCCAAAATGCACTAAAGTGTCTCAGCTTAACCTCAGCAGAGGTCCCAAGATTCAGGACAATATCTCTTAAAGTCATTTCAGATGTCAACCTCTGGTCCCTGTCAAATCATTCTCAGAAATGAATATAGCCAAGTATGATAGCAGAACCAGGCAAATCTTGAATTCAAGTCAGTTTGGTCTTCATAGAAAATATGATAGTTAGACATTTCTCAACAACACATATACTCACAAATATAGTTTTTCTTTGTTGTTTGAGACAAGATCTCATTAGAAAGCTCCAGCTAGCCTAACACTCACACTGTATAATTTAATGAATAGTTTATATTGAATATTTTAAAACAAATTCCAGTAAGCATTTCATTCTATACCATTGGTTCAATGTTCAAAGCAAAACAGCTTTCTATGAGAAGAACTCAGTGATATCACTTACTCAAGACAAGCAGACACGGTCCTTGAACCCCATGACTGCCACTGGGCAGTCTATAAACAGAAATCAAGAGCAATGCTCTGCTCTGTAAATCTGGAGAGACACCACCTTGACTTACCCTGAGGATCCTGACCCTCAAAACAGATGTCTGTTAGTTGTTTGGCGGGTCTTTGCCATGTTGACTGAGCCATGCTGACTGACTGCACTTACCACAACTGTTACCAACACACAAAACCACAATCTACAGAAACAGCAACAATTTATAATATCAACAAGATCCATAATTCTGGCAACAGCCAATATAACTAGTTTTTGCCTCAAAACAAGTTATGAGTTTGTTTACTTTATTAGCACTTCTGATTTTACCAGTGAGCTCACCTATGATGATTACCCATGCTGTCCCAGGAACATTCCAAGACTAGCAGTCTCTAAACTCTCAGAAGACAGTGGGGGAGGGAGACATGGAAAGCTCTGTAAAGCAGCTGGGTACCAGGAAGTATTTGGAAGGCATCTGCATCTGGACTCAAAGAAGGATCTATAGAATGTCTTAGAGAATTAAAAAAACAGAAGGCAGCCTGGTTGCAGGAAGGTCCTTAGAAAGGACAGGTGGACACCTGTCACACTAACCCTGAATCAGGTTCTCACCTATGTAACCATGTAAAGCCGTTCCCAGCATCCTGCCACTCCTAACAGCTAAAGCAGCGGCACTATGACCTTCGCCTCTCTGGTTTCGTCATTAGCTCTGGCTGACTCCTTGACAAACTCAATACAGGTCCTGGGGATCTCCAGGGACTAATTCCCAGGCTGCAAGTGATCAGGTGAGGCGGCACTCCATGAACACCTCCCTCAGCTCCACAGATATTTGAGATGGGCAAGACGAGACTGGGTTGGTGCTCAGGGCCTGTGAACTTGTGCTGCCCCACCTTCCTGCTTCCCTGAGACAAGCCTCTCAATGGCCTACTAAACACACCCTCCCCCTTCCTGAAGCAAATGCAACAGAGATTCCTCCACTCATCTCCTCACAAGCACAGCAATGCCCAAATGCACTCTCAAGCAAGTCCCTCACAGACACACCCATACAACATGCTCCTAGACATTGTCCCCTCCCTGGTAATACCCTTCCAGAAATTACTTTAGCCTAAGTCAGAGGACCTGAGAATCCTGTGGTGACCTCAGGTTTGAGAAAAAGGGGCAGAATGGGGGAATTTACAGCAACTAAACTGGTGAGCTGCTCTAACACCAAGGCCAGTGGAGACAGCAGGACAACCCCTCCACTGCAACCACAGGGCCCGAAAAGAGACCTGGACCTCCAGAGCAGGAACCATACAGGAACTGGGAACCCAAAGCCATGGTTGGCAAAGTAGACAGACACTGAGTCCTGCAAGAAGATCCCTGGTGAAGGAGAAAACGTTGCCAGTAGACATAGTAACATAGAGAATCTGAGGAGGGTAAATCTAATGAGACCCTCTCCCTAGACAAAGTACTACAGGAAAGTAATGACCATTGAGAGAGGGAGAATTGTTCTTTCCCAGGGGTGAGCCTCCTAGTTGGTTATCCAAAACAAAGTGGTCTGCCCTGAAACCATATAAATAGAAGAAATGTCAATTAATTAAATATTTATGTACACAGACATAGAATGCATACATGCAATAATAACAGCAAAAGAGAAACACAACCAATTTGAAACAGAGTAATTGGGAGAATGTAGCAGGCTTTCTTTTGGGCCAGGAACCAGATCCCAAATCATCACATGGGAACTTATTAGTTATGAATTCTCAGCCTCAGCTTAGGCTCCTTTCTTGTTAGCTCCTACAACTTAACCTGTTTCTCTGTATCTACGTTTTGCCTCAGGGCTTTTTACCTTCTGTTCTGTCTGTATGTCCCACTTTCCTGCTTCTGTTGTCTGGCTGGCTGGTGGCTGTCTGGCTTCTCATCCGAGGTGTGGCCCTCTCTTTCTCCCTCCTCCTCCCCTTCTTCTCTCTAGATTCCTCCTCCTCTTTATTCTTTCTGCCAGACAGCCCCAGCTGTCCCTCTTCTGCCTAGATATTGGCAGATTTTAGACCAATCAAGGGCCTCAGGCAGGCCAGGAGACAGCTTAGCAGTGAAGTGCTACCCAACGCGTGAGATGCCATTTTACAAAATCAACTATAAATGGATCATGCACGTAAAAGGTTAAATACCAATGCTGAACCTCTAGAAGGTACTGAGGCAACTAGGCCTCTCCAAGTTTGGCAACGTGCTTTCCATGGGTGCATCGAAAGCATGTTCAAGTTGAGTACAGGGATGTATCTACACACAACTCCCTGCACCCAATGCTCAGAGCAGACTCAGCCCACTGAGCACAATTATTCAGAGGCCTGCCTCCGGGTCCAGGGCATTTCAAGGACTGCATGGACCCTCAAAGTACAGGGAGTCTGGCTGCAGCTTCCCACCCAGATCCAGGGAATACACATCACGCCGGATCTAGCACCTCACCATCTGCCACGCCCGATCTGGGAAGGACAGCTTAATCCTCACTCACCATGTCGTGGTTTCCCAGCTTGTCCAAGCTCTCAGCTTCCTGCAGCAGCTCTCCAAGCCTGGTACACAAAACCACGGGCGCTGCTCCTCTTCAAAGCCAAACCTGAAGCCTGGCGCCCGGAAGAGCCCGGCACCACGCTTGACTGGCAGCTCGCCTGGAGGTCCTGATTGGCTAGTGAGGCCTGAATGACAAGAGCACCTCCCATAGTGTTACGGCTGCTTAAAGACCCAGCACAGGGATTCTTGATCCTGCCTTGCACCCCAGACAAAGACCTTTTCTAGATCTGCAAAAATATGCGTTTCAGTAGTACAAGCTCCTGGCTCCAATAGCAGACCCTGCTATCTTCCTGCACTCCATAAGCGCTTTCCCTTCTTCCCCCTGGACACAATGTGGCTAGCTAGCATGCACAGCTCATTATTCTATGCCGGAGGAGTGTTTCTCTGACCCACAGAGGGAAGGATACCCAGAATATGAACAATTAAAGAGAGATTTAGGGACACAAAAGAAGATGTTTGTTCTGTGGTTTCACGCTAAGGTCAGATGAACTGAAGGTACTTTTTACCTGGTTGTCACAGGGACTTCGGACAACTAGGAAAGAAAAGCAGGAACCAGATCCCAAACAAGATAGCAGGTTTTCCTCCCATCGGAAGGCTGGAAGATAGCTCCATTGCTGTAGGAGTTTTATTCCTGAAATTCAGGCCAAACTCTTGCCAAATGAAAACCATTAAAAAGAGTGGTCTTCATGGAAAACTGAATACTTAGAGAATAATGGGGTTAGGAAGAATGTCTATGGGCACTATTCCTAGCACATCTTCCTCGGTGGGCAGTGGAAAAAATACAGCTGCATTGTTTAAGGTTCTCTACATGAACAGGACCGGTAGAATGAATCTATGCATTTAGAAATTGGATTTATTAGAATGCATCACAAGCTGTAGTCCAGGTACTCTAGCAATGGCTGCCTACCAATGGAAATTTGAAGAATCCAGCAAATTGCTCAGTCCGTGAGGCTGGATGTCTCAGTTGGTCTTCATTATACACCAACATTCCAGAGAAGTAGGCTCCAATGTTAGTAATGGTAGCCAGAGATAGGGCAAACAGGCAAAAAGAGAGTGCTTCCTTCTTCAATATCCTTTATATATGTCAGCTGCTACCAGAAGGTTAGATTCAGATTAAAGGTAGATCTTCTTTCTTCTTCTTCTTCTTCTTCTTCTTCTTCTTCTTCTTCTTCTTCTTCTTCTTCTTCTTCTTCTTCTTCTTCTTCTTCTTCTTCTTCTTCTTCTTCTTCTTCTTCTTCCTCTTCTTCCTCCTCCTCCTCCTCCTTCTTTTTATTGTTTTTTGGGGGGGGTTATCATAGAGACAGGGTTTTTCTGTGTAGCCCTGGAACTCATATTGTAGATCAGGTTGACCTCAAACTCAGAAAATCCAACTGCTTCTGCCTCCTGAGTGCTGAGGTTAAAGGCGTGCACTCCCATAAGCAGCTAAAAGTGAATCTTATCACCTCAAGTGATTCAGATTAAAGATGGGTCTTCCATTTCAAAACCTTTAAGAAAAATCCCTCATAGGTGACCCAACTCTTGGGGTTTTAGTTAATTCTCGAGGTAGTCAGTTTGACTGTCAAGAATAGCCATCACAGCAGCCAATGCAGAAGAAATGGGAAAGATCTTCTACCTGCAGGAGGCAAGGAGTGCATGGGAGTTATTTCAAAAACAATGTTTTCCTAAACAAAGATTTTTCTTAGGGAATCTGGACACGTAGAGTTGCGCCTATTCCTAAGCATGCTCGGTTAGCAAATTCACTTTTGAACATGATCACAATGGAAAGGCAGAGACATTTAGGGGCATTCTTACACCAAAGACATGCAGGAACATATTTAAATCATTAAGATGATGGAAAGAAATGCCTCTGGCATGTCCATCTTGTACCATAAGGTCTTAGCTGAAAATCAAGGAAATGACACTGTGAAAAGTAGGTTGCTTTGGATCCTATTCAACCTGTCAGTCTTGATGTTTGATCTAAAAAATAACTGTACCAATGCCACAATTCTCACAAATGCAGAAAACTTCAAGGAAAAGTCACATAACAGTACTATATACTCTGTTCTTAGGTGAACCATTATGATGATCTCTATTAACTTCAGAACAAAGTTGTTTTTGCCTCTGACCAGGCTTGCACAGCAGAAGGCCACAGCTGCCTCCATGCAAGACCAGAAGGGTTCATTATAACTATCCCTGGCTCACCCTCTGTCTGACGGCTGTGATATCACTGCAGAGAATTTCATTCTTTGCTTTTTCTAACTTTTTTTCTTATTTATTTTTAAATTTAAATTAGAAACAAGGTTGCTTCACAAGTCAGTTCCAGGTCCCTCTCCCTTTCCCTCCCCTCCTCCTGTGCCCTCCCCCTGACCCCCCAATATCCCCTCATTTCCCCAGGGAGGGTGAGGCACTCCTTGGGGGTTCCATAGTCTGTCATTTCATCCAGGGCTGGGCCTAGACCCTCCCCCAAGAGTTCAGGGTGAGAGTGCATCTCACATTGTTGGATGGGAGTCCAAAGTCCATTTGTATACTCCGGATAAATACTGATCTACTGCCCAAAGTTCAATAGATTACCTAGGCCTCCTCACCAACACCCCCATTCAGGGGGTCTTGATCAGTCACTTTTTTTTAAATTTAGTTATATGGTGTTTTGTCTGCATTTGTCTGTGCACAGTACCTGCAGAGGCCAGAAGAAGGCAGGAGATGGCTAGGACTGGAGTTACAGAAAAATCATTAGCTACCATGTGGTTTCTGGGAATGGAACCCAGGTCCTCTGTGACAACACCCAGTGCTCTTAATTGCTGAACCATTTT
Organism: Mesocricetus auratus; assembly: GCF_017639785.1. Taxonomy (NCBI): domain Eukaryota; kingdom Metazoa; phylum Chordata; class Mammalia; order Rodentia; family Cricetidae; genus Mesocricetus; species Mesocricetus auratus. Next base: position 42,000,701 of record NW_024429195.1, read on the forward strand.
TCTAGCCCCTCTTTATTATTTAACATTTATTTCCATAAATTGTTAATGAAAAGATATTGCATCACTTTCCCCTTCTATCTCTTCACTCCATCCATTTCCAAATCCCTTCCAACTTCTCCCTTGTTAAGTATGGGTGAATAAATATGCTGAAATATATGATTACAACCTGCTTCATCCATTTTGGTTGGTTGTATATACATGGATAATTGGCTGACCTCGTGGTATTGGATACACAATTAGGGAGCTCATCCCTGCCTGAGACAAATTCTCTCAAATGGAGGAGAATTCCACTTTAAAATCAGCATCAGGTATCTAACTCTGACTAGGCTGCCTTGGACAGAAAACATAGTCAAGAATAGAAAACTCCCAGGAGTACAAAGGGAAGTAAAACTGACCCTCCCTCTCCCAGCTGCTGTTAATGCCAATAGCTCTTCACCCAAGAATGGACTTAGTGCCCACCTCTCCTTTTCATGTTGGAATCTGGTCTGGTTTGAGCTTGAACAGGTCTGGTGGATGCTGTCCCGAACACTGTGAGTTCATTCGTGCACCTGTCCTGTTGTGTCTGGAAAACATCCACTGCTCCTGCCTCCCGCGCTTTCCTGACCCTCCTCTGAAATGATCATGGATCTTAGAAAGAAAGTGTGTGATACAGATGTCTCAAGAGCATCTTCTTCAAAGACCTGAAATCCTCTTGAAAGTTAAGCACTTCTTCATAAAAACCATTTTCCTAAGATTTATTTACTCATTTGTGTGTGTGAGTGTGTGTGCGTGTGTGCCTGTGTGAGTATATTTGTGTGTGTGTGTGTGTGTGTGCGTGTGTGAGTTTTGTGTACCATGTTTGTGCAGGTGCCCAGAGAGGCCATAAAAGGACATCAGATTCCATGAAGTTGTAATTAAAAGGAGTTGTGAGCTGCCTGGTGTGGGTGCAGGAAACAGAACCTGGGTCCTCTGCAAGAGCAGTAAGTGTTCTTGACTGGTGAGCCTTTCCAGAACATCACTCCTTTCTCATTAAACTTTTCCCAGAGAAGTTTACTTGAACATTATTTCCATTTTACTGATGGGGAATCTGGGGGAAAGGGCAGTATGGTAACTTGCCTCTAGTCACACAGCTAGTGAGTAACCAGATTCTAGCATTATTTCTACTAACACATAGATCCTGGGCATCAAGGATCTCTGTTTTATATGAATACTGCCAAGAATGAACATGTCTAGGTTAAAATCACTTTAATGCTATTTCATTTCATCCAACACAATAAAATAGATAAGACTGAAATTTTTATATTTATCACATGAATATGAACTAATGTTCAGCACCTTTGCTAAATCAAGAGATGGCTTTGTGCAAATACACTCTTTTGTAGGTATCCACTACCTCTGGCTCTTCTGGTCTCTCCAACTCTTCTAAAATTATCCCTGATCTTTGTAAAGGGTGTGTAATATAGTTGTCTCAAGAACATTTTCCTCATGCAATTCAACAATTAAAAGCTCTCAGCCCGCCAGGCAGCGGTGGCGCACGCCTTTAATCCCAGCACTCGGGAGGTAGAGGAAGGCAGATCTCTGTGAGTTCGAGGCTGGCCTGGACCAACAGCCTCCAAAACAATACAGAGAAATCTTGTCTCGTAAAACCAAAAAAAAAAAAAAAAAAAAAAAAAAAGCTCTCAGCCCTTCAGTGCTATCTCTGGCACTAACTTTGAAGACTGACAGATCCCTCAAAGAAAAGGTGAAAAGGTTGTTTGTTTTTGCCATTTTTGATATTATCTACAAGAAGACCAGCTGTTTTCTGAAACTCCCAGTAGCAACACAACATAGCAGTTGGAAATATATCTGTTTGATTTAGGACCAAGTGCATCTATGGGAAGGAAAAATCATATATTACTGACACTGACCTAAAATAATTATAGCTGATCAAGATGTGTAACACAAAACAGGACAAAATTTGAAGTAGTCAATAGTCCACAGTGAGAGGTGCTTGTTGCATCTGGGTTTGATGGATAATTAAGATAGTACAGTGCCCAGGGTGTGATTGCCTGGATTTTTTTTTAAAGTAAGGATTTGAGTACTAAAAAAACATGGAATCTTTATTCAAATTGGTTTACCCCACAGATGCTAATTAACTAACTCTTTTCTCTCCCCTTCTTCTGTTCCTTCATTTATGATTCAATTTGAGACACAAAAGAAATTTTCTCTGTCACTGCATAGCCACATTTAGTCTGTGTCTGCCCCCTGTGGTTGGCTTATTTCTGTCCTTATTTGATATAATTTCTTTTCCCTAACCCTCAAAATTATGATTTTCTTCAAAACACCTAAAAAAATCTTCCCTTTTATTTTCTGCATTCTTTTTCAATTTATTTGACAATGGGGTGGTCTATTGATGGAAACATATATTTTTTCTTATTGAACACTTTTTCTTGTTGGAAGAAAGGGCCTAGGGTGCTTTCGAACACTTAGCAGAACATTGTGCTTTTACCTGGTGCTTGCTGACAAGATATTTTCCCTCCAAAGATATGCACATCTGTTAATTACCTCACCAAACACATCACAAACCTAATGTGGTGGCAAATGCATATATTCCCAGCAATAGGGAAGATGTAACAAATCTTGAATTCAGAACTTCTAAAAAAACCCACAAAACTCAACAACCATCACCAACAAAACTGCTACAGTTTAGAAGTTATTTTTATTGTTCTCTTCCGGCAGAAAATTTTGCTTTTGTCTGGTGTGTGTGTGTGTGTGTGTGTGTGTGTGTGTGTTTCACATAAGCAAAGATAAAGGACCCTGAGGCCAAGTCATTCATTTTTCTAGGAGGGCACAGAAATTTGGAAATAGAGAGCAAGTGTGTTTAAGGGAAATGTTCTAAGGATATATCCTTAGATAAAACATTAAGAAGAAAATAAAACTATGAAGTTGCAGAAGATCAGCAGGAATTTAGTTAATACTTAGGGATGAGGGGAGGTCCACAGGAAAGCACACAAGGTCTTTGAGCATGAAGTTTGAATTTCTCCTTCTTCTTGTAACTTTGACCTTTTAACATCATTGAGGAATACCTTGCCCCCCCCAAAGATGGCCATTCGTATGTCTTCTGTCTTTGTTGGTGTCAAAGTTTAAGAGAAAATCGAGTCTTTGTTTAGTTCGCCCATATCTGTACCATGTGAGTAGCATCCACCAAGCAGCTTGTGCAGAAACGAAGTTTCATGGAAGTCTGTCTCTCTGCATACAGTTGCACCAACATCAGGATGTACTGTTCAATTCTCTGTGTGGTCTTCATCCCAGTGTCCCATGCTGCCACATGGGGAGGCAAAGAGCAGGATCTGGCTGCTGAGGATGGTGTGACTTAACTTCAGGATGAGGTGATAGTTTGACGCTTCCGTGAAGCCCCTGCTGTCAGGTCATGCTGTGTTGGTCAAGAAAGCCTGTCATGGTAGTTCAAAAGGAATGTAATGTGTATCTATTTTGAGATAAGTTAAATAACTGATGGTCGGCAGGACTACTTATGTCTCACCTGTGGATTTCTTTCTCAGTGCCATAAGTAATATTTAAAGTTATCAGCAATAAAAGCAACAACTACAATAAAGTCATGTGATTTAAGGTTTCTGTTAATTTCACAATAAGGGAAGACTTCAAGAAGGGTTAATCGCTTAGTCTTTAATATTTAAAAGACTTGACAGTGTGCTCTTTATAGTTCTGACATTCTGCAGCTATAATTACCTCTGTTTGTAAGTTAATAAACACTAATCAAGAAATTCATGAAACTACCCTTGATTCTACACTACGACTCAAATCTAATCATTCATGTACTCAACTACCAATGAGTACTTCTTTAAGAAAATTTTCTCTTACTTAAAGAAATGTTCAATGTCTTAGCCATCAGGAAATGCAAATCAAAAGGACTTTGAGATTCCATCTTACACCTGTCAGAATGGCCAAGATCAATAACACAAGGGGCAGCTTATGCTGGCAAGGATGTAGAGCAAGGGGAATACTCCTCCACTGCAGGTAGGAGTGCAGCAACAATGGTGGTTTGAATATAATTGGCTCCTACAGCCTCATAGGGAGTGACACTATTAGTGCTTTGTTAGTGTGAGTATAGCCTTGTTGGGAGAAGTGTGTCACTGTGGGGAAGGCTTCGAGGTTTCCTATGCTCAGGATACCACCCAGTGTTTCAGTCAACTTCCTTTTACCTGCAAGATGCAAGATTCAGTATATCTCAGACTCCTCCAGCACCACATCTGTCTGCTTGCTGCCATGCTCCCCGATGTGATGATAACAGACTGAACCCTGAACTGTAAGTGAGCCCTATCATTAAAATGTTGTCTTTATAAGATTTGCCATGGTCATAGTGTCTCTTCACAGCAAAGAAACCCTAACTAAGACAGCTACTATGGAAGTCAATATGGCAGTTCTTCAGAAATTAGGATTATTTACTTCAAGACCCAGCTATACCACTCTTGAGCATAACCTGAAAGACAGCAACATACTTCCACAAGGACACTTGCTCGGCTATATTCTTAGCAGCTTTATTCATAATAGCCAGAAACTAGAAACAGCCTAAATTGTCCCTCGACCAAAGAATAGATAGAGAAAATGAGGTATATTTACATAATAGACTATTAGAAATAGTCTTCTCTCTAGTCCTTAGAGTTTTTGTACAGTAAGTTGGGGGGTAGATTCTGAGCCCTGTTACCCTAGAAGGTTGAGCATCTCTGGGCAATGAAAAATTTTCAGCTGAATAGAGTGGCCGGTTGAATATTGCTATCACACTAGGAGTGAGGTTTATTCAGTATATCTCAGTCTATTTCCCCTTCATACTTATCACACAGTTGTCAATCTTGGAAGTACTGAGAAGTTTCTGAATCACTTTGTGATTCCTTAAAGAATGATGGACACAAGTTGAGAGTGGTAATTTGTGTCTCTTTTGAAAACATCTCACTGGGGAAATGAACTACTCTTAAGGGCAGGCCATGTTTGCAGCAGTAGATGTCCAACAGAAAATAAACTCAGTGGCATGTTTGGAGATTCTTTGTCTCATAATGTCATGTTGGGCACCTTTCTTTTTAAAATTTCACCTTTTAAAAATTCTCTCCCCACCCACAGTTCCTTTGTGTATGTCATATGGCTTCCAGGCCTGTGTTTCTATGGGATACCCGAGAGTGTAAGTGTCTCTGTATCTGTATCTGTATCTGTATCTGTATCTGTATCTGCTTCTTAGGACTTTTCTTGGGCTTTTTCTCCTGTTTGTTTTGTCCTGTTTTGATGTGCTTGTTTTTACTTTATCTTATTATGTTTTATTTCACTATTATCTCTTAGATGCTTGTTTGTTTTCTAGTAAGAGACAGAAAGAGAGTGGATCCAGATGGGGAGGAGGTGAGAAACTGGGTGGGGCGGAGAGAGAAGAAACCATAAATAAGATATGTTGTATGAAAATAATCTATTTTCAATTTTTAAAACGCATATGGAAAAGATTGGAAATGACAAGACCCCAAGACTGAAACAAAGACTGTCTGGGGAGAAATTTCTGAATCTCCCAGGTATTCACAGGAGAGTAATATTTAAAATATTTTGATTTCATATTCTTGAAATTCTAAGTACATTTTTCCCTAAAATTATTGCATGTCATTGCATTTGGTTGTCTCTTATAGGATTTAAAATTATTTGATATTGCACATGAACACTTATTAATTAAAATAAAAATTTGACTAATGATATAAATTCTAACATGCATACTAACTGTAGATATGTTGCAGTTTTGAAAAATGCACATGTAGGACACAAAATATAACGAATGGCTAAGCCTCCTGTTAAGATAAAATCTTGTTACATTCATAGGAAACAAGACCTACTCGTTTGCTTAAAATATATCTCTTTGCCAGATAATTCTGCTATTTTTGGACTCTGAAATTTATTCTGAATGGTTTCAGGTTCTTGAGGGGAATTGGCATTAATGGACATCTTGGCATTTTCTTGTGTGAGGCTGTTACGTGGTGGACAAACAGCATAGGAGAAGAATTTTGTATTTTAGAGCAGATGTCTGGCAAGGCAACCAGGCTATGCGGGGTGCTTCACATGTTTTCTATTTTAATTCAGTGAGTCTAGGATTTAACTTCCTTTCAAGTTTCTGTATGCCTGGGTTTGAATAGCCTTTGAATGAGTATTTATTCTTGGTGAATCTTTAAGACATGAGGAATAAAAATTTTGATAAAGCTAGTGTTATTTTTACTGTCTGCAATGGATTGTTTAAAAAGATAGCCAAAACCTTCCCATCCCACATGTCTTTGTACTGCATGATTTTGTCATCCCATTAAATGTGGAGGCTTTGCCCCATCCTTTTGAATATAGGTTGGGTTGTTACATATAACGAATGTGAGGGGGATATTAGACAACTTTCTGAAGTTATTACAGCTTTGGTTTTGTTAAATTTCCATGGTAGAAAGTCAGGCTGGATACTGGAAGATAAAAACAGCCCATCAGACCTTCAAGATGAAGGTAACAGACACATCATTAATCCTTTTTCCCCTCTCCCTTTTGAAACAGAGCCTCAATATACAGCCCAGGCTTGTGTGGAATACAACCTTAGCTCAGTTTAGCCTCAAATTTGCTATCTTTCTTTCACAGCACCCTGGTGCTGGTATTACAGGTCTACATCAATAACTTAAAAATTAAACTACATGTGCTATCTCCTCGTCTCTCGTATATATGTCTCAATAAATAATTACATATATACAAATATGCAGACCTAGAGGTACAGGTGAAAGAATAGAGGTGAGCATTCCAAAACTATAAAGAAGTTGCATTAAATATGTTTCTAGGCAAATAACACTGAAAATTTAGACTACTAATCAAGATGCTTTTAGTCTTGAAGGTACATTAGAAAGTGCATGCCTGTACAAAGTGAAAGGATCTCTAAGTAAAAGGTGTAACCTAATGCTATTTTCTTTGTTATCCTAGTAGAGAGGTTGTTCTTATCTAGATCAAATTGTAATCCATTAAGTCTGGTGGAGGGGGGCTTTGATTCTCCATTTATAGAAGCAGCTTCTGGTAATGGTGTGCATTCTTACAGCTGAGGTTCTGTAAAATGTCCTCTAGAACAGTAGCATTTGAATGGTGGTCACCTGAGAGTCAGATTCTTGTTAGAGATGCATACCCTTGGTCCCTGTTCAGATCTACCAAGAAAGAAACCATGAACTGAGATCCAGATATTTGAAATTTCTGGACATTCTGATATATGCTAAGCCTGAGCACCAATCACACTGAAAAGTATTATCTAGCTCTATCTGTGGAATTTAAAAAAATAATCAGCTATGGATTCTGTGCCACACTAGTAAAATAATTGTACTATGTGGTAAGTTCCACTGTGGATGTTCATATATTTTCACTGGGGAGAGGATGTGTCTGCATATTGAAATACTGCCTGACACACACTTACTTCTTCAGTCTCCTCCAAGGGAAGTATGGTAGAAGTAGGGGTGCCTGGATCTGCTGGGCCAGCGGCATTCCTCCTCTTCTTCACCGTTGCTTTGTACCTGTGAACAAGATCCCATCGTAACTCAGACAGAACCAATGGGAGACAGGTGCAAGGAAAGGTCCAGGGTAGAAAGGAGTTAAGAGGGAGGATGCATTCCAGGTGTATCCTTCTTTTGCCTTGTCAGATATCTAGTTGATATCAGGTATGACTTATATAACTACAATCAATGAGTGGGAACACACATGCGACTTAAATTGTAAGTGATCACAGATTTTCTGTATGACTAGGATTTGAAAGCTTTTCCAAATAACCTTGACACTTGATGGCAGTGCCATATGTACATCAAGGTCAAAGGAATGCCAAGTTTTAGATGGTCCATGGAGGGAAAGAATAGGAAGAAATAGATGGGGCAATATCTGAAGCCTGCAAAATCCCTTCTCAAAAACTGTGATTACCTAGAATCACAAAATCTGCTTGCCAAATGACCCTAAGTTGTTTGCATAGACCAGAGCTAGTTTTGCTCAGTGTCTGTTCTTGAAAGAACCTCTCCACATCAGGATGTACCCATAGGTCCACGTTATGACCAATGGATGGCTGATTGTGTAGGAAAGGGCTATGCTAGCTACATAGTTTACGGTGTTTACAAAAGTGTGTGAAAAATCTTTTGTGGTTCCAAATATATCTAGATAAAGAAAGAAAAAGGAACCAAGTGTGGGTCTAGGAAAAAGCCACACCCACAGTTAAATGGATAAAACTCTGAGATTTGGAACCAGAACTTCCAGATATTAATGACTACTTATGTATATACAAGATGTATATTATTAAATAATGTGTAGCTTTGTGTGTAGCTAACATTTCACTTATATGAAAAACATCAGTGCATATTTCATGAGAAACTGAACTCTCTTAAGAAATTACGGATTTCTTTTTGTAAGTCTTCATTAGCACACTTAACAAAAATTTCTGAATATTCACAAGTTGTGATTTATTTTGTCCAATGAGAACAAAAGAATGGACTTGTTTTGCTCGAGATCACTATTCTTTCATCTTCCGGGCAAGAATCTAGAGTAATTCATGTCCTTCCTTCACCTCCAGACACTCACCTGTTCCAAATCAGAAGCACCCTGAAGCTGCTGAGTTAGAGATTGGTGTAGCTCATGTCTGGCTTGGTTCTGCTTTCGTTTCTTCTGGGTGATGAGCAAGTCCAGTGATTTAATCTTGTCCAAGGGAGGACTCTGAAATAGGCTCTTTCTTGCTTTGCTTTTTTTTTCCCATGGACTCTCACTCTCAGCTGAATGGGGCTTCTCATTAACGGCCCGTAGACCCCACAGCTCTCTCCCTACCTGTGCAGAGTCCATGTTGCACTGTGGACCTGCCTTGGCTAGAGCACGAGCGCAGCACATGTCTCCCTGGGTTTCTTCTTTAGGGTAGAAAACACATGGAAATGAAGGAGTGGACAGCTTTGTGTTCTGTACTGGTGGCACAGACTCTTTCTGAAGGACTTGCCCATGCCCAGGGTCTTGCTGGAGACCTAGCTTTTCTCCTTTCACTCTGTCCATCATTTCCCACACAACTTGGTCCAAACTGTTCCTTTTGGGGTTGTTGTGAGATGGTGACAGTCGATCTCGAGAACCTGTATACAGGCACATTTTAGAGATCGCTTTCCGGAGACGCTCTCTGGGTGAGTGGGGTTCAGGTTCTGGAGCCAGAATCCTGATGGATGGCACATCAGTTGGGTCACAATTCCAGAACACGTTGGATGGTGTGAACTTTTGGACGGGTGTCTTAGACACGTAGGAATAGAGACAGAAGAAAGCATCAGCAGTGACAGCCAGCGTTTGCACCTGCTTAAACCGGCCTGCATAGAAGGAATGAAGATGGTGACTCCAGGAGCTCATCAGCAAATTCCATTTTTAATACATTCACTGAAAAGCCTTCCCACAGCTTTAGTTTCAGAGACAGGTACCAACTGATTCATTGGTGATCCTCCAATTTAGATTTTAGGCACCCGGAGACCCCTTCCTTGGCTTGCAGGCTCCATAACACCAGTAAATAACCCAACAATGAGATTTCAAACTGGAATAACATGCAAGAATTTTGTGCTGATTTGATTCAGCTGATGGACAAAAGACCTAAGCAAAACATTAATGGCCCTAGGTTTCCTGAAGATTGTTTCTTCAAGAGGAAAAAGCAGACACAAAAGTGTTGCACTTTTGGAAAAATATTAAATGAGAATAGAACAAACAAAGGACAAAGTTAACCGAGAAACAAATAGGGCATGGTGCCACTGTTGCAGATGAGAGGAAGGTAAGGGGGAAGAGCATGGGTGGAGCTAAGTGACACTCACTGGCCAGCATCAGGCAGGGGTCTTCCATCTCAATCCTCTGCATCTGAGATTTCAGGAAGAGCTGGAAGTCAATGCCCTTGGCCTGAGAGGGGTTGGTGAAAAATCTTGCAGGGATACGAGATGTATCTTTGTGGTCCTCATGGCCAAAGCCCAGGTTGAAGAGGACATCTTCTGCATCTTCTTGTACCTGGTCCAAAATCTCTGAGATGCTAAAGAAAGGGAGTTTTGATACATAGGACAACTTGGAGATATATGCGAATTCATAATAAATGTGGTGGTTTGAATGAGAATGGCCCCCATAGGCTTATATATTTGAATACTTAGTCACCAGGGAGTATTACTATTTGAAAGGATTAGAAGGATTAGTAGGTGTGGCCTTGTTGGAGGGAGCATGACACTGGGGGTAGGATTTGAAGTTTCAAAAGTTCAGGCCAGGACTAGTCTCTCCCCCCCCCACCCTCTCTCTCTCTCTGCCTGTGGTTCAGGATGCAGCTTTAGACAACTGCTCCAGCATCATGCATGCTGCCACATCCTCCACCATGACAATGGACTAAACTTCTGAAACTATAGGCAAGCCCCCGATTAAAGGCTCTCTTTTGTAAGAGTTGCCTTGGTTATGGTGTCTCTTCACAGCAATAGAACAGTGGCTAGAACAATATTTAATAATAGTATCAAGGCTGACATTTTTTTCCCTTGGGCATTTCTCTATACTCTATTGTGGCTTTGAAAAGAGCTTTTACTATTTGAACCTCATTTCTGTGTCTGGGGCATGGGGAGTATATTCTGGATCTGTTCATAAAAACTATTAGCATAGGGCTTAGAATTGTTTCTAGAGCTGAAAACAAATTTAAATACATGTGGAAATGGCTTGAAAATGAAGAGCAATACGGAGTCAGTGTGTGCTTACATCGCTAACTTGTCAGTCCCCAATTGTGTGCTGCCACAGATCTGGCTTTTGCCAAATGCTTAGCAGTTTATCTGTCACTGTACTTGCCTTAGTAGCCGTGTGAGAGAACTAAACAAATAGTGTGTAAAGACCACAGATCTTATAATATTCTCATTCCTAACTTAGGTACATTTGATAACTGATTTAGAGAGGTCCCTTCTTCTGGCTCTTTGCTCATCTGGAGAAGTGCTATTTCATAGAAGACTAAATACTTCCCCTCCCCTTATTATACATTCCGGCACCACACAGAATCTGCTTGACACTTGTGTTCAATATTTGTGTTTCAACAATGGAAGCAAGGTGTGTAGACTGTTTGGGGCCCAGGCTGTCACTATCATTCTCTTTCAGAAAGGATGCCGTGGTTTTTTTTAGTCAAAATTGGGATCATTTTGTGAATTAGGATCTGGATTGTGAAGTCCATGAACCTCCCTTATGTTGCTAGCTCCATGCTCCTTTAACTCCACCATTGTAAGTTTCCTTACCTGTGAGCTGCTGACGTAGATTTGCCTGATCTTTGCTCACGACCATGTTAGAATCATCTTGCTAAACCAGCGAAATCCCTAAGTGAATTCTAAGTATTTATCTTTATACCCACAAATAAGTTCAGTCCTCATGCCTCATCAAGGAACTTCTCTTTGCAACAGATGGAGACCATTACAGACAAGCACAACCAATCAAAATGCAGAGTTTTGGAGCATCGTCACGGCTTATATTTCTACAATGCAATTCCTACACCTAAAGGATCATAGTGAGGCAGAAAACATTTCAAAAGCCAAATGAGCATGGAATTTTCTGTGAGATTCTGTCCCCTAGGGTGCTGTCTTATCATAACCTGGACAAGAACAACAGCAGTAAACATGCCAAAGTGGATGAAGGGAAGCCCACGAGGCCTCCTACACAAAGAACTACAGGCAACTAATGAACTTATGAATGATGAGAGCAGGAGAAATAGTCTTCCACAGGGATGAGCGTACTAACTGGCTAACCCATACCAACGGTCAGCCCTGAAAACATACATAGAAGTAACATTATACAGACTGAGCAGACTTTATTTACATTTTTGGAACATACACACACACACACACACACAAGCAATTAATAAAAAAGATGCCAAGAATTTGAAAGACAGCAAGGAGGAGTATCTGGGGGGATTTGCAGGAAGCAAAGGGCAGGGGAGAATGCCATGATTACATTATAATTTCAAAACTAAAAGAAATAATTTTTAAAAATCTAGGCATCTGTGGTGGATATTCTTGGCTGCCAACTTGATTTCATCAGGAATTAATTAAAGTCCAAAAAATGGAGGGCACACCTTTGAAAAAGTGATTTTTTTTCCTTAATCTAAAGTGTGACGACCTACTTCTCATCTGCTTCTTTGTGGCAGAAAAGACCCATCTTTAATCCAGATCTTTTGAGCTGGGAAAGCCTACCTGTAACCTTCTGATAGAGGCTTGCCTGTACAGAAACATGGAAGAAGGAAGCTTTTGTTCTTTGCCTGCTTGTTCTTGCCTCCCTAGCAAGTTGATTCCTTCACTAGCATTAAAGCCTACTTCTTTGGGATTCCAGAATATACTGGAGACCAGCTGAGACCTCCAGCCTGTAAGTCATTCTAATACCCTTTCTATATATAGGGAGAGATTCATTCTGTAAGTTATGTTACCCTAGAAAGTCCTGACTAATACAACACCTAAGTCCTACTTTTTTGTTTGTTTGTTTTTTGAGACAGGGTTTCTCTGTGTAGCTTTTGAGCCTGTCCTGGAACTACCTCTTGCAGACCAGGCTGGTCTCAAACTCACAGAGATCTGCCTGCCTCTGCCTCCCAAGTGCTGGGATTAAAGATGTGGGCCACCACCACCTGGCCTGAATCCTACTTCTATACATTCCCATTTAATTGAGTCCCATTTAGGTAAGTTTAGTCACATGCAAGTAAAATGTTAAGTCTCAGTATCATGTCTCAAATTAAAACTTTGTCCCCAGATTTCTGACATCCTCATTATATCCCACTAGTTTCTGCTTTTTTGTTTTGTTTTGTTTTTTGGTTTTTTGGTTTTTCGAGACAGGGTTTCTCTGTATTGTTTTGTAGGCTGTCCTGGAACTCACTTTGTAGACCAGGCTAGCCTCGAACTCACAGAGAGCTGCCTGCCTCTGCCTCCCGAGTGCTGGGTTTAAAGGCGGGCACCACCAACACCCGGCAGTATCTCACTAATTTCCAATACTTTCTATCTTGTATGTATATCCTGCCCATTCTATGGAATAACTGAGATCCTGAAGACAAACCGTGCTTCAGCTTTCCAAGTTCTGTACAGTCAATCCCTGGACTGAACAAAACTTGGTATTGCTTCTATTAACAAATTAGTTGATTACAAAATATAAAAGGTTTATTGAATACCTATTATACATATAGATACTGTGATAGTACCTTACTTCACCTCTTGGAGTATATGTTCAGTGGAAGAAGGCTCTTGTGTTTTATACACGGCATCCAAGACGAAGCTTCCTCTACACCCCTACCTATTCTTGGTGCAAACATCATATTTCTTGATTGTACATAGAGAATGCATGAATGCTCCAGTATGCAGACCCAGAGCTCGTTCTTCACGGCCTCTCATTCATCAGTGAACTTAACCCTCCAAAATTTTCTACCTACCTTGAACTGGTTTTGTTGGTCCCACCAGTCATGCTGCTGGAAGCCAAACTACAGCCAAGATCAAGTAACTGGCAAGGCCTGGTTGTCTGGAGGAAATTCCTGCAGAGATCAAAGTTAATGTCATTCAACTCCTGTTTCTAATCTATACCTGACCTCAAGCTCCCCCTACTGGGTATACTCTTCCTGTACTGAGGAAAACTAGACTATGCCATCCTTTGCTGGTTAGAAAGCCTTCTTCTTTGCCTCTTTGCTTAAAATTTCTGATTCTGTACCTCCTTCAGTTCATTGTCTCCTTGGGGGACACCATTCAAAGTGTCTGAACTTCATACTTACCTGGAGAAGATGTTTCCATTGGTGGCCAGTAGTGTGGCTGGATAGGAACAGAAAGGTAAAAACAAGTTAGAAGGGAAAATGAAAAGCATCTGTGTTGTTTCTCTGGCCATAAAATAGCTCCACTGTTTCCCTCTATTATTACTGCAAGCCAGGTCAATGGTACAGAGTTAAGGATTTCAATGTCATCTAACACAGCCTAAGAAGTGCAGCAGATATGTCAACCAAACACCTAGTCTGGAGTTGGAACTTATGATTGAGGCCTGTTCAATGGCCTCCCTGACCTGAGCATGGGAGTCACTCAGGTATTTAGGATCTTGTTCCTGCCCATCATAAGGGTCTCTGACAAGTCTCTGGAGATACCGGCAAGAGGGAGTGCTTCTATCTTTTATCTAAAACCTTATCCTCTGCAGCAAAATCTACCCCTTAAAACCAGTTATCAGGGATGGGGATAGAGCTCAGTGACAGAGCTTCTGCCCAGAAGGATGGAGCACTGTGTCTGATGCCCAATATAAGAAGATGAAGTAGAAGACAGGGAAGAAGCTCTCACACTTCTTTGGTTCTTTGGGCTTTTAATAGAGAAAAGAAGTCATGAGGATAACTATACAGCAAATTTTATGGTGCTTTGATATTGTGCCCTCAAGCACCACAAAAAGGTTGTCAGAAGTCATACTAGGCAGGTGAGGAAATATTTCTAAATCTGGGATACTTTCTGAGTTTATCTTATATCAAAACAAATAACAAACAAACAAAACCCCCCAAACTATTCTTTCACTCCAGATAGAACCCCAGGAAGACGCGGATTCTTCATTATATTTCCTTTCCACCCTACTGTTAAATCATACCATGCGATCCTTCTGCACTAATCCCAGCATCATACAGCTGTGCCACTCACCCTCTGCTCCAAGACTCAAGTCGTCTTCAAAGCTGGTCCCATGGCTGGAGAACCCTTCCAAAACAAACATCACAGGAAAGTTACAGAAAATAGTCAGAACACAACACACACACACACACACACACACACACACACACACACACACCTACATACTTAAACATCTAAACATGTCCTTTGACTAACATAACTACACAAACATGCTAGATAACTACATGTTCACAAACTTTCCTTCAGCTTTATGCCAACAAACACAGTAATGTTTCGATTAAGAATTATATACATTCATGTGTAACTTATCTGTGTACTTTGTCACACATAATCATATACACAATCCCCTGCCAAGTATTTAACACACGAAGGTGTGTGACCACACTCAGAGACACACAAATATAAATTCACACAGTTCACTAGGTTCTTCTCCAATAGCAGCTGTTAGCGAGGCAACCACTAACAGGTAATCTATTAATATTAGGGAACATTTGCTTTGAGGAAGCACTTCTTTTGAATTCTCTAGACTGTTCTATGACAAATAAGTGGTATTTTTTAGAAACTAAAACACTTATAATCTCAAGCATACACATAAATGTGGATATGTATAAAACACACGCACACACACACACACATACACACACACACATACACACAAGCACAGCATCCAAGAAGAAAAGAAAACAGAACAGCTCACCATTGTAGTTGGGTTGCCCTGCTTCTTCAGAAAGTCCCTCCTCCGTATCTCTAAAGCCAAAAGAAAAAAAATCACATTTTCATGTCTTTCTTCAAATATCTTCCACATGTTCACATAATTTTTTATCCAGTGAGAGTCAGCACTATTGAATTTGCTTTCATATTGAAGATAATTAGGCTGTGGCTACTTGACTCACAGGTTATTAGAAGTAGTGATGAGTGCCTGAGATTGGAGTGTGTTGTATTTCTAAATGTGCTGCTCTTGTTATGGCCATGTAGCCTGCAGATTCCAAAGTTACAGAGAAACCCTGTCTCAAAAAAACAAAACAAAGACAAACAAAAAATAAAGAAAGAAAAGAAAAAATACAGAAGTAAGATTGGGAAATTTGCTAACAGGACAGAGGTTTTTGATGCCATGATTTCTATCATTTCCTAGCGATCTAATAGCTAGAGTTTGACAATTTCTGGTAGCATAATTTCCATATGACATATACAAATGTTAATCTTTTCAGGCTTTTGTCAGTTCACCATATCTACCCACATCCCTTCCCCTTTCTAGCACCCACACTCTTACTTGAATATCACATCTTTCCGGAAACAGAAGAAGCTGCTCCCTGTTAGATAGCTTTGGGTTTTGTAATGATGCCTTATCACACAATCACCATTGTGACCAGAAGACCAAATAGAAATCAGCATAACAGATTGCAAGAAGCAGCAGCAGTTTGGCAAAAAAAGAAATTCCCTTCATCTGAAATATGTAAGCAGAGCTTTAAGCTGTGATCAGAGCACCTGGGATTCACTCTTGGCTTCTCATAGTTTACATATTAAGTAACACAACAATATAGTTATTGGATATAATGTTTAAAAGAAGAAAATGAAAAAAATTTCAGGTTACAAACCTGTCAACTCAGAACATTATTTAAAAAAAAGAATATTTACCTTTTCTAAGTTAACAATACAATTTTTAAAATAAAAAATGCAAGGAATGCATTTCATGACTTTTCAAGACTAATTCCAATTACAGTAGTCAATGGGGGTGGGGAGGAGAAATGCCTAACTTTAACAATCATGCCTAGAAGAAATAACAGAAAGGTTGAATGCACATGTCCTTCTATGAAAATCAGAAATACTAGGATGGAGTCGAAACTAGAATAAATATAACAATATAGCCTTTTCCATGATTCTTGGTTCCTTTTGCCTGCACTTTGCCCTACTTTGGCACCTTATTTTCAAGTACTATTTTTAGGCATTACTACCTTTGGAGGCCATAGAGGATAAGCCCTTTCCTCAAATCAGTTTTAGAAACCTACCTCTTGTTTCCCTAGTAATACTCGAAAGGGAAATGCCATAACTGCCCCTTCCTAGGATCTAAAATAATACATCTAAAATGTCAGGGCTTCTTTGAGTTGCATTAAGGAAAAGTTAGTTATTTGTGGTCAAAAGAGTGGGATGCCAATTCTAACTCTGTGGAGATAGGACATTCTGATCTGTCCCAAAGATTAGAACATTTCATACTATTATTTCCTTTCTTAAGAGTTAATTATCTAAGCCTGTCAATCACTTAACCAGAAGACCACTGTGATTCTCCTGAGGACATGCTAAAGGATGGGAGGAATAATGAGACAATGTACTCACATTTTGAGAAGCTCACCCACAATGCACTCTCTTCCAGAGCTTCTGCCATGCAGCATTGCTAAGCTTGCATGTTTTTCTGAGTTATAACTAAAGAAGACTGTAACTTTTCCTATTCATTCTTCCCCTCTCCTTCTCAGACACCAGTGAAAAGCTCAAGAATGTTCTGTCTCATACTCTGAGCATCCTAACTCATTCTCAACATGCCAGATCCTTCCGCCTTGTTGGTGTTTACCAACTTCTGAGCATGGATACAATGGCTTTCTTGAACTATAACTCAAAGGCATGTTATTTAATCACGAAAGAATTACGCCATGAAATTTGCAGGTAAATGGATGGAACTAAAGAAGGTTATATTGAGTGAGGTAACCCAGACCACAAAAGACAAACATGACATGTTCTCTGTCATCAGAGACCCCTAATTCCATATCTTCAGTTGTAAGCACACATCCTGGAATAACTGTAGAAACCAGGAAGAGTAAAATGGGATCATTTCTGGGGTAGGTGTATGTAGCAGTAAAGAGGGGAATAGTGGGATACAAGTAATCTGATGGGGAACATGGAAAAAAAGGGAAGGGTTCTAACTAGGAAGGGGAGGAGGATAAATACAGGTGGGAGGGAGAAGGTAAAGCAATAGTAAAGACGTATGAAAAGTCATAAGGAACTTCCTATTAACTTCTCCCTAAAATATTTTCAAATTATAATACATGTGGGTCTATTTATAAAACATGTCTATAGTTTGAATAGGATTTTCTTACCTGGGCCAGCAATGCTCCCTCCAAGAGCCAAAGAACATCTAACAAAGATCTCAATACTAGACGCGATAAGCCCTCTTTTGAGTTATTGCTCAAGACTGTCCATGGGACTCCCAAAGTATTACAAGATATTGCTATTGCCCTTGGAATCCCACTGCCCAGAGGTGTAAGGTAAATTCCTACTGCTGAAGACACCATGTACTTCAGACACAGGGCCCAGAAGCCCTTAAACTGGAATTGACTAGAAAGCCTCCTTCCTGAGGACTAGCTTTCATGGTACTATAAAGTGCCAAGCAAGTTTCCATAGGATGAAAAGTAACCAATATTCCTACCCAGCTATAGTGCCCATGAACTACGGCGAGGACCAGCACTGCAGGATAACCCTAAAGATGCAGTAGTGGCACACATATCTTAGCAGTATTCAGTAGCTCTCTAATTGGACTTGACACCTGCTCAACAAGAGGAAAATCATGCCTGGTACTGAAAACCTATTCAAATGACCCAGGGCTAGTGAAGTTATGGGTTGAGGAGGAAACTTACAATCATCATTTTGCTGAATTGTTATAATCCCTAATTACACTCATCAACAAAACTTTTGTTTGCAAAAGATGGAAACTATTGCAGAAAACTTCTACCAATACAAATGCAGAGTTTTGGATCCCAGTCCCAACTGATATTGCTATAACACAGCTTCTACACCTAAGGCCCAGGGATGGGGCACAAAGACTGGAAGAGTCGGAGGAACAGGGAGTTTTCTGTAAGATTGCTTCTCCTTTTAATGTCAGAAGCTATGCATACAAAATCTCACCAACATGGCTGCCTGAACATGTGCTGAACAAGGACAATACTAATTGATATGCCAAAGTAGATGGAGGAAAGCCCATGAGACCTCAAGCCTATGAAGACTAGCTAAGGAATGCTGAGAGTGGGAAAAATAGTTTTCTCTGGGAAAGAGCACAACAAATGATCATGCAATACCATTATCCAATATCCAAAGATCAGCCCTGAAACCATACATACAAGTAATATTACAGTCGGATCAAATTACATATATATATTCACACATGTACATATATGTATGTAACAACAATTAACATAAAAACAGGCTATGAATTTGAGTGAGAGGAAGGAGGGTTTGGAAGAAGGAAAGGGTAGAGGAATGGTATAATCATCGTATAACCTCAAAAATAAGAGAAATAATTCTTAAAAGGCATAACCTTTTCTCCTTCTCTCTTCTGTCTTCATCTATCCAGCAGTTGCCATGATTTATAGCTTGTCTGTCCTGTTACTTTTACCTCAAACTCTAATAAAATGGTACTTAAGTTTCATTCTAGGTCTATTTCCAAATTCTTTTTTAAATAAAGGTAAGAACACCAAAAGGGAGCCATCTAACCCTACATAAAGCACTGATATGTTTTGAGTTTTGCAGTATTTGCTTTCCCAATGTTTTAAAAATGGAAGCTATGGTATTCCTGATGCCCCAGCTGGAGTCTGGAGTGGAGAAGTGTTGGTAAAGGGAGTTAGCAAAGGCTTAAGTGTATCTGGTGGGGCTAGTACTAAGCCAACCTTCCCTTTTGTGTGTGTCAAACCCTGTCCTTAATCAGACAGCTCTTGAAGTATCGTAGATATTTAACAATGGAAATGGACTCATAACAGTTCTGTAAAGCTGTGCTTCAATTTTGTGAAATTAGTCAATCATGAAAAAAATGTCAACTATGTTTCCAGAATTTTAATTGTTATTTTGCTATGACAAAACTATGTGTAAAGTTACATAGTAAGGGATGAAATTATAGCAATCCAATTAAGAGTTGATAAGGCATAATCCAACTTGATATACAAATACATACTTCTCTACTTAATATATAATTACACAGAAATACTTTGCATATTATACTACATATATTTATTCATATATTAATATAAATTAATTTCTCAAGAGTATTAAGCCACTTATAACCAATGTAGTTGTCTACTATTAGAGTGTTACAATAACTGAATTAAATAATTATGTCATAGACAAATCATACAAGGTGTGTATCCTTTACTCCTCAAAATATACTAGATTTGGGATAATTTTTCAGACTGGAATATTTATGCATGCATAATGATATCTTGGGAAAGAGAATTAAGACTAACAAGTCTAAAATGTGAAATTTATTGATCTTCTACATATATGTAAGTTGGCATGGCAGTAACTTTATAAAATATTTTATACAAAGTGCCTGCATTTCAACTTTTTCACACACATGATGTCATCTTAGCATTCAGAAAGTTCCATAATTGGAACACTTTGGATTAGAGCTGCGATTTCTTCAAATGTCTACTATCATCAGAACTGCAATTAAAACAGAATATTATTTCACTTACACATTACTTAATAAAAATGTCTGCATATATTCAGCAAAAGAAACTGCTCATAATAACCCAGAAAGAATGTGCCAGAATCTTCTGCTTTTAGAAAGTGAAAAAAAGGTACAATAAACTATGTAAGTTAATACTGAACAACAATAAAAAGGATTGACAGCTTCACAAAAATGCATAGATGAACATCACGAATAATGCAAAGCCAAAGAAAACAGTTCAGAAAATGACAAAACTTATGTATGGTGTTATGTCAAGGTATTGACTACCTGACAAGGCAGAAGAGTGAATGGAAAATAATAAAAAAGGTCTTTAAAAATGCTGGTGGCGTTCTGTTTTAATTATCTTGATTATAGTCCCTTTGTGAAAACTCATTTAACAATATTAGTTCATAGTCATTTATTTTTAAGTAGGAGTATTATACGTCAATAAAATTTAAAGTAAAAATAAAATGGCGCTGGTATGATATTTACATTTCAATGAAATTTACATTAAAGTGCCACTGGTCAACTTCCTGATTTCTGTAAATCAAACTTCATTATCAGAACCTAGATATAAGACTCTCACGCTATAGTTTTCTGGATTTTCCTGTGTATGACTGTCATGCAGAGATATAAGGGAGAATAAAAAAAAACCCAGAGAAATTTGGAAATGTTTTCAAAGCATAACAATCCCCCTTCAAGAACAAGGGTAAGTATGTTTGTAGGGTTCTTTGGAGTATACAGTAAATTGTTTTCAAGAAACGAGGAAATATAGTTTAAAATCTCTGAACTCTTCATGGTTTTGAAGCTCCTGAGGTCCTCCTGTGTTCTTCTACTAGGTCCACTTCCAATGCAGTCAGAATGGGGAAACTGAGAAGATGCAATTTCCATCTCTCTCTCTTGTTTTGGGGGGGACAAGATTTCTCTGTATGGCTTTAAAGCCTGTCCTGGCACTAGCTCTGTAGACCAGGCTGGCCTTGAACTCACAGAGATCCACCTGTTTCTGCCTCCCAAGTGCTGGGATTAAAGGAGTGAGCCTCCGCCACCCCGTTCAGATATCCATTTACTCTTAGTTCTAGCCCAGATCCATCCTGGATTCTTAACCTTCCAAGCTGAATTTCATCTCAGCCCTGAGTTACATTTGACCCACAGCCTGGATCAGCAACTGATCCATGCCTGCACACCAAACTGATTCTCACTATCTTCCTGTTTCTGAGTCCACAAGGACCACGTGCACCATCACAGTCATCCACCAGACACATCTTAGCATTTGAGCACTTACCCACAGCCCTGCAGCCAGTCCTCAATCTTATTGATTGGATTCCCTAGAAAAAGCAGACATTGGGTAATTTGGAAACTGAAGAAAACAGCATCCTTCAAATCACACAAGCCACAGCATAACTCTCCTTACCCATGGAGGGGGGAATATGAAAGGGATGTACTCTGCAAAAATAACGAATATGTCTCCCCTCCCTGCCTCTCTTCCATCTACCTCAGAAAATGGAAAGTTCCTAGTGTCCAGGCTACCACATTTTCTGCTTTCTTTTCTGAAAGTTTCAGAATAGAGATGGTTCCTTCCCCAAAACTAAAAAATTAAAAGAAAAAAGGAAGGAAGGAAATATCAGAAAAGTCCTATTCTTTTATTTCCTAGTAAACAAGGGTGGGTTATTGGTCCAGAAGTCTTTGTTTCAGACTACATTTCTGGTCTTTGAACGTCAGACAATATAGGTATGTGAGAAAGGAACAACTGCTTCGTTGAGCAAGAAAATCTTCAGAGAGACTTCTCAAAGGTCACACAGTTGTCAGAGCTGCAGCCTGAATCTTGGCATAGACTGTATGTAGTCTTGCTGCATAATCAAACTTAATTCACAGACAAACCCTCTTCCTTTGACTCTTACAGAAGTTTCTCAGGATGGTGCCAAGGTGTCCCTTTCTGTTTCCTGTCTCCTCCTCACACAATTCGTATATCATGTGACACTATACCTATCCCTTACACTCACCTTCGAAAGGAGTCATAAAGAGCCCCTGTGAGGCTCTATTAAACAGAGACCACTTTCCATCCTTTGTAGACCTGTGCAAGACACAGTGGCTAGCTGTGTGATGCCCAGCAGCTCCTTACCTTCCTGGAAAACATCATCCAGGCTAGAAGGCTCAGGATCCAGTGCATCCTGCAGGGCAGCTGCAGCCTCCTCTTCCAGGACCTGGGTTTGCCAGTTACGGCTCTGTTGTAGCCAGGCCCTTCGTTTTTCCCAGGATGTGGGGCTCAGCACAGATGCTTCCATGGCCCTGGGCCCTTTCAGGCCTTCCTGGAAGTGGAAACAGGAGGAAAGTCTTTTACCCTCTCTTCCGAACCCACTCCTTTCAAGGTGACTCTAATTTTCTGCCTGTACAAAGAGCCTGTTCTCTCTGCCTAATCAGGAAAGAAATGATGCGAGGCCATTTGCTGCTTCAACCCCTCCACCACCACCACCAAAAAAGGGAATGCCCTGAGAAATCTAAGTACCAGGTCAAGGCTTTCAAGTCAGTGAGTCTAAAAGCTTCAAACATCACAGGAGCTAAGGGCCACTGAGGAAACTTATTTGACTTAAAGTATCTCTATTCTCATAGTAGTTGGAATGTTCTATTATGAAACACTTTTCTTAAAGCAGGCTTATTAGCTCATACCTGTAGCTCTAGCATTCAGAAGGCTGAGGTAGATCAATTTAAGCTACAGTTCAAAAGAGACTCTGCTGTTTTGTTATTTTACTCTTTAATATTTGGTGTCTCAGAATCTACCATTGCAACTAAAATATTTGAGGGGCTGAGGAGATACCTTAGTCACTTAAGTACATGGCACAGAAGCATAAGGATCTGAATTCAGATCTCCAGCACCCACGTAAAAGCCAAGTACAGGGGTAGGTCTCTAATCGTGGCTATGGACACAGAGCTGGGAGGATGATTCCCTGAAGTTTGCTTATTGACTAGACAACCTAGCCAAATCAGTTAGCTTCAGGTTCAGTGAGGAAGCCTATCTCCAAAAAATAAGACCAAGAGAGATTCAGGAAGACTTTGCTATTGATCTGTGTCTGCACGCGCACACACACACACACACACACACACACAAAATTTACATTTTATTTTTGTTTCTAGACTTATTTGGTTTTCAGTTTGATATATTCTTTTCCCAGGAAAAGAAAAGAACTAGAATAGAACCAAGGAGATACTGAACTTACTCTTTTAAGCAACTGGAAGACCACACCTTCCAGGTGGTCACTTTCTAATTTGTGGACTTGTATTTCCACATTGACCGAGTTACTTACTCAGCTTGTCAATGCAATTGTCGGTCCACAAGTGATACTCATTTGGCACCTCTGTATTCTTCCCCCAAATATATAACAGTGTCTCTAGACACAGAATCCGAGAAGAACAAAGGGTAGGATTCATTCAGCTGTCCAGATAGAGCTTGAAAGGCAGGCCCTAATGTGTACTCCGTCTCAGTCACATCTCTCCACCAGGAGTGAGTAGACTTGCAACAGGACTTTCAGGTCTTATCGTCCCGTTTCTCTGGAGCTGCCACCATGCATAGCTTCATCTTCCAAATTACACTTTGAATTGTTATAGTCAGGGAAAAGATAAGAGAAAAATAAAGGAATTTCAAGAGTCTTCCTTTACGACTCAAAAACAAAGTCATTAGTGAAACGTTCAAAGACTCAGGTACTAAAATGGCTATTTTTAAAAGCACACCCTGCACATAAAATGTTTTGCTAGCGCAATAAAAGTGTTTTAGTTGCTTTGTCTTGCTACAGATAAGATGTATACCAAGGAAAGACAATGTGTATTGTTGCTGTCTAACCTTGGGGTCTTCTCTTCAGGCCCAGTCCAGGTTTTGTCTTCTAGAGAAGGCAGCTGTTAGCACTGTGAGACTGTTATGCACTGCACTCCTTTTTGTCTTTTAGGGACTATTCCACCACTTACCTAAACTCAGGTCAAAGGGAAGCTGCAAAGAGGATCAGCAGAGGGAACTTGCTGGCGTTAGGTGACAGAAGATGAAGTCAGGAAGTCTCCATAAATCCTGAATCAAAGTGTGTTTTCCTAGTCCCACCTTCCAGAATATTGAATAGGCTGCTTCCAGACAGCCCAGAAAAGAAAATGCCAAAGGCTGACTTGCCTATTTCTTTAATTCCCTTACATAAATCACAGGGTATCCTTGGTGCACAAGGCCATTTTTGGTGGTTAGGAAAACTTAAAAGAAGGAGAGCAAGGAAGAGAAGCATGGAGGGGAGGGAGGCAGAATGGAAGAGGGAGGGACAGATGGAGGAAGAGATAACGATGGAGGCTGAGGGAGTTGGGAGAGAGAGGGAGTAATAGGGAAGGAAAGTGAGGGGGAAGAGTGAGGGAGTGAGGAAAGGGGAGAGACGGGGATGGGAAGGGGTAGAGAAAAGGACAGAGGAGGAAAGGAGGGACAAAATGAGGAGGGAACATAGGGCTGCCCCTCTGTACTCTTACCCTCAGTACCAAAAGCCTCTGGAAGCACCTTCTGGAGCTGACGCCCTACCTGGGATGACAGGTAAAGGGTTTCAGTGCCCTCTTTCATGTCTCTAGTATATGTTCCTCACATCTTTGAAGTTCTCATTCAAATAGGCTAGTTTCCTCTACACCTCTTTTAGTCCTGGTTTTTAAAAAATACCTTTTCCTTTCCTTTTACACTGTGTTTGCTGCATTCAACCCACAAAGCCCACAATCCATTCTCAACACATTTCCTCCAGGAAGCCAGATGTGGCTTCTGTAGTTGCCTTCACCCTCGTCCCTGTGTGACTTCCCTGCTTGACTTTTCTTCATGGTTATTATCATCAACACACACTACACTTTTATTAACCTCCCTCCTGTTTCATTTACTCCTCTAATTGGAACATAAGTCAGAGGTGTTTGTTTGGATTGTCCACTACTGTGTTTCCAATGTCTAAAACAGAATCAAACACATTGTTGGCTAAATATACATTCTAAATAAATGAGTGCTTCCTAGATGACTATGCCCCATGGGATCCCAGGGCATTTTACAAGACATACACAGACCTCAGCTTTAAGGCTTCCATAAGATGTAATTATGTTGTTGGGACAGAAAGTTGTGAGGGGAGAGAGATGACATTTCTAAGGCCTGCTTCTGCTCTGAGAGTTCCTGCATTTGAGAACAGCATTTATATGTGCCTGAAAATGTTTTTTCCTCATGTATATATCCCTACACAGAATTTTTACTTAAATACCTATAGGAAAGTATACATGGAAACAGAGTTCTGCTTAATGCTTAAAGAATTCCAAAGAAAGGCCTACAAAACTGGCTGTAATTACAGGCAGTAGAAAGAGCTCTACCATTCACAGTCATTTTCTGGAAATTTGGATGAGAATGGAATCATTTACTCACTTTAAAAGACAACTATGACAGGGGCTGAAAAAATGGCTTAACCTGTAAGTGTTTGCCATGCACTGAGACCTGTACCACATGCCTGTAATCCCAGCACTGAGAGTGCACATATGGTATTCCTGGGTCTTTCTGGCCAGCTGGTCTAGCAAATTCCACAGTCAGTGAAACATCCCATCTCAAGATTTAAGATGGAGAAGAATGGAGGAGAATACTTGATCATGACTTCTGGCCTCCACACGGGCACACACGCACACACACACACTCACACACACACACATACAGACACCCCCCCCCAATCATCTTGAGAAAGAAAATGCAAAGGAACCAACCTCCCCAAATGTGGCTCATTGGTGTGGGACTTAAAGTAGAAATTAATTTTCCCTAACCTTTGTCATATCTGGGTTATAATGAACTGTTCACAAAACTGGAACTACTGTAAGAATGGGTGGCAATATTGGGAAGCAGAAATAAATAGAGGGGCCTGGTTCATGGTCATAAGATGAAAATATACTGCTGGCCGATAAGAAGCTAAGTACTCTTTCTGGAAATCTGGAGGAAGTGGCAAGTGGTATCAGATAAACCCACCAGCAGTGAGTATGCTACTGAGAAATGACAGATGCTGATAGAGGTGGCAAGGTGCAGCTTTGGAAGATTCTGGAGGGAAGCTGTCTAATACAGACATGAGAATGGAAATGCTTATTCAAAATATCCCAGTAACAACACGAATCATCAGACAAAAAAGCATTTCCACAATATAAAGGAACATGGTGAAGTCAAAGAGTGCTGGCCAGGGATAAGGTCAGAATGCCTCCCATACAACCTTGAAAACCTAGGTTCAATCCATGAAATCTAAGGTGGGAAGAAAAATTGACTCTTGAATGTTGCCCTTAAAGTTACACATACACACAATGACAATCATAATAATAATAATAAGTAAAAACTTAAAAAATAAATTGTCATTTGCATTTACACCATGTCTCTGATCAATCACTAGCAACCAGTATGTATGCTTCTGACATATTTAAGAAGAGAGTGTTTGGCATGTCTGTGTTAATCGGCCATCCTTTGTAACAGGGCATAGTGCAGTGCTTTTCAATGACGATAACTCAGCAAACACTTTATCTACTGAAGAATAAGATTCATGCTTGTGCTAGGAAATTGTCCTCAACTAGTACGTGGTAAGGAAAAGGTACAGACCCAACTTCCTTTCTCAATAGCCTCAGATTCTCTGTGTATATGTTATCTGTCTTGTAGTGAATAGGAGCTACGGGGCGCCATCTTTCCATGTTTTAGTTAACACAGTATAAGAATAGCTCAAGTCTAATTAAAATTTAAAGCTTAAACTAGCAAATTATCCTATCTTTAGAAAATTATTTTCCTACTTCCAACTAACAATCTAAGCAATAGTCAAGATGCTTAAATGCCCTTCTCCGATAATGAGATTGATGACTGCCTTATATGCCGCCCGAGAGCCTTCATCCAGTAGCTGATGGAAGAAGAAACAGACATCCACAGCTAAACACTGATCTGAACTCTAGAATCCAGTTGCAGAGAAGGAAAAGTGATGAGCAATGGTGTCAAGACAATGCTGAAGAAACCCACGTAAACAACTGACCTGAACAATGGGTTGCTCATGGACTCCAAACTGATAGTCGAGAAATCAGCATAGGACTGATCCAGACCTCCTGAACAAGGATGTCAGCTTGGAGATCTGGCTAATCTATGGGGCCTCTCGTAATGGATCAGTATTTATCCCTAGTACACGAATGAACTGTGGGAGCCCACTCCACACAGGGGGATACTTTCTCAGCCTAGACATACAGGGGAGGGCCTAGGCCCTGTTCTAAATGATATGGCAGACTTTGAAGATCCCCCATAGAAGGTCTCACCCTCCCTGGGGAGCAGAAAGGGGATGGAATAGGGGGCCAGTGGGGAGCAGGGGAGGAGGGAAGGGAGAGGGAACTGGGATTGAAATGTAAAACAAGCTTGTTTCTAATTTAAATTTAAAAAGGAAAGAAACAAAATAAACAAACAAAACTTCTCTGGATTCCATCACCTTCCTAGATGTTGATTCTGTTATAACATTGACTATACTATGTCCAAAGTGGAAACAGAAGTTGGTAGCCTCTATATCTCTTTTCTCCCATTTTTACAACCAATTCAAGAAAAGTGCCTCCCAGCATTCGGGAGGCAGAGACAGGCGGATCTCTGTGAGTTCGAGGCCAGGCTGGACCGACAACCTCCAAAACAATACAGAGAAACCCTGTCTCGTAAAAACCAAAAAAAAAAAAAAAAAAAAAAAAAAGAAAAGAAAAGAAAAAAGAAAAGTGCCATACAGGGTATATTACTTTTTGTCTGAATTTCCCCCAAGGCTTCTCCCCAACCATTGCCCTTTGTCCTTTCTACTTCTCAAGACATTTCTCTAGAATTGTTTTCCTTGAATAATTTGCCATGCCCTATCAGGAGGTCTAGAATCTAGCTGCAACCAAATAAAGTAAGAGAATGTTTTTTGTTCTGTGAAGGGTATAGGAAAAAGAAGAATTTATAGAAGTTGGAACGAAATCACATCTGTGGCTCAAGAACACGGAATTGTTTAAGAACTCTGAATGTCTGTCTTCCAATAAAATGCCACCAAATGCAGTAACTGCAGCAGTCGTGGAAAACTGTTGAGAAAGTGTCATTGCTGAGCTGAGAACGTTGCACACTTCTTATCATCCTGCTACATCGCCAGTCTGTTTTCTAGAAGATGCAACTGGAGTTTCACAATGCGTTGACATGGTAAATCAAAGAAGGAACTAGTGATAACTGATTTGTGTAGAGCACCTAATATTTATCCACAAATATGTCTTTAAAATACTTCACGTAATTTTGACCAATACCTTAGAGCTAATCATTAGCATCTGAAGCTCAGAGAAAATGTCTTATTCAAGGATGGGTATTTAGGACCTTGAAGGGCTTGGATTTAAGCTCATATTGGTCTGATTCCATGTTGTGCAGCCTTTCCACAAATACTGGAATAATAAAACAGCCTATTGTCATCCAAGTGTCAGCAGACAATACAATCTGGGATGAAGGAAAGTAAGGATTATTTTAGTAAACTCTCCACTTTATATGCTGTTCAGCTCTGTTTTATAATCTAGTGGTTTTATAATCTAGGAGAAACAGCATAAACCCAACACATTTCGTACTCAGCTGTGTGATAATCATAGAAAAAGAAGTATTGCTTTGTTTGTGCTGCCAGCATGGTTTTCCTCTTGACTCCATCTTGGTAATCTTGAAACATACAAACCTCCCTCAGGCTTGCAGGACAGTTTCCCAACAAGGTCCAATTCGGGATTCCATGAGGGAATTCTTCATTGCTTTGATGTTGCAGAATTAGAATATTTAGCAGTGGGTGTAGAGGGCACTGACTGAACTAACAGAGTTTACAATAGTCACAGCGCTGTTCAGCACAGGCCTATTTACTGAGCTTCCGGATTTTTTGGAACAATCTGGGAAATTGTGGGAAGAGCACAGCAGCTGGAATGGATTGTGTTGCTTTCAGAAGGCCTGGAGCAGTGAGTATCTGCCCCACAAGAGCAATGAATACGTACCACAGTTTGCTGTGAACATATCATTTTCCCACAAGGGAGAGATCTGATTTTTATTTAAAATTGGAAACTGTGGTTGATGCACTTCCCTAAGATGGGTTACATTAACAATGTATCGAAGAGACTGCTGCTTCTCCTCCACCTTTTCTTCTTCTTTTGCATTGAAAGTAAATCTTTTTCATATAAAATATCTTGGTTACAGTTTCCCCTCTCTCTACTCCTCCCCGTTCCTCCCCATCCAGCTTAATATTTAAATATAACAAACGAAATTGACAAATATCAGCTCTGCTTACATGTGGCTCAACTTAGGGATGTTTTTCAAAGGTCTAGTAACAATGGGCAATGTTTCTTTTTCTCCTGAGTGTTATTTAAAAACTCAGGGGAAAATTTTAGGCAGAGCTTAGGCCTTGGAATCAGAATATCGCTGTTTAAAATCATAGTCTGTCCACTTACACTTGTGAGTCTTTGGCAAAATTATTGAACCTCTCTGCAGCTAAGTGTTTTCAATATGTAAACAGATAAGTGGCATACATTTTGGGCCATTGAATATTAAAATTATGTATTATGTTATTAATTTTCTCTCACTATATGCCAGTCTCTAAAATTAGAATAGTTTTAAGAATCAGAATGGGGAAAGGGAGCAGCCATCAGAATACAGTATAGTATGCAACATCCAGATATTAAATAGAGGTACTTACATTAGGCAGAACTTAACTGTGAGAAAAAAAACAATCCTTTGGCCTTTTCTAATTTGTGCATTCGTGTGTGTGTGTGTGTGTGTGTGTGTGTGTGTGTGTGTTATATTTACAGGCGCATGTACCCATATGTACACCCATAGAGGCCAAAGGATCATGTTTGGTATTTTCCTCTGTCTTTCTCTGAAATAGTCTCTCACTAAATTTGAGATACATTGATTTGCTAGGTGGGTTCAACAGTGAGCCCTTGGGATTCTTTTGTCCATGTGACTTCAGCATTAATAACAGACATGTACCACCGACTTTAGCTTTTTACATAAGTACTGGGATGAGAATTCAGATACTCATGAAGTTTTACCCATTAAACCATCTCTCTAATTCAATAGTAGCCATCCTTATAGAACGCCCAGAAGGATCAGAGAGAAATAGAATCCTGGTCACTCATTTTGGAGTAGAACAAAACTAGACAGAGATAAGGAGGCGTAAGGAGAGATGAAGAAAGGGGGAAGGGAAGGAGAGAGGGAAAGAAGGAAGAGAAGGGAGGATAGAAAATAGGACTTACAAGTTTGTATCCCAAATGTGTTCTGTCTTCCTTTTTTTGTCATGCAGCCTTCTTCCTGCCACTCTTCGTTCTAGATGAGTCTTCAGTGCTCTGGGCCTCCTTTCACAGACACAGAACAGAAAGGTTTCTCTTCTCTGTTTATAACTTACTTATGCCCCAAGCAGTACCTGTGAATTTGGACTGAGAGTGAGATGAAGCATAAGCAAAGAAAAAAAAGTTTCCATGATGTCGCCCAAGAGAACTTCTGCATCCACAGCCCAGGCACAGTCTTTTTGATTCAGAAGGCTCGGGGGAAATCCCAGAGCAGGCAGTATTTCTTTATGGACAGGACAAACTTAACCTTAAGCCAGGCTGACCCTCCTCAACCTTACATGCCTAAAACCTAAAAAGGACTGTCACATTCCTCCCTAGATCAATGATAACTACCTTCCTGGTTTCTATTCTTCAATGTGCCACTAGGAAGATCATCAGATCAAAACTTACCCTTATGATGTTGGAACATTCTCAATCATTTATAACGCAAGGGAGCACTTCAATCTATGTTTCAGGGAGTGGAAAATGGGGTGTTATTTATGAAATTATCAAAGGAGGAAATGTTAGCTACTCAATGTAACTCCTTTGCCTTTCCTTTTTCATGCCTTTCCACAAATCTAATTTAGCTGAATACTGAAAGCAAAGTATCTAAGCTCTTTTCCTCTCATTCCCTTTCTTCTTCCTTCAACATCTAGATGTAAGTTTTGTGTTTATAATAGGTCATGGGAAATATTAAAATCATGTATTTGGAGCAACTCATCCTGTAGTATTGGTGTGTGAGAGATGCCATTTAAAAAAATTTGGGTAAGCTAGAGACATCAGGAATAATAAACAGCAGATCACCCTGGATAATTACGCATAGCTTTATCCAGACATGTTTAGGATGAGCAAAGAAACTTCTTGACCACTGAATGATCCCTGTGAATTGATGTCATTAATTAAAACAAGACCATGTCTTGTTTACATGGTCATGAAGTAATTTCACTCCTGTTCTCATCTTTCCCCTTTTTTATTATAATAAATAAACATACTCTTCTCATCCTTTAGTTATTTGACAGAATTCTCTTTTCAGCCTAAATCTGTTTTAGCCATTCTCACTAGGTCTGGGCACGGTCTAGGCACAGTGCTACATGTTTGGGGTCTGTCACTTTGCTTGACTCCTAAGTGGAAACTGGGATAGCTATTAGTCTGCAAGTAGAAAGAAATGCTAGTATCTTTTTCCTTTCTGCCACTAACAGTGAAGCTTGAGTCATGGTCCAAGAACCAAAGTTTCTCTTCATCATCTGTTAGAGTCTGAATCCTGGACCTTCAACCTAAAAGGGCTGTGTGGGTTCTCCACAGCCACTATATAATGCTTCATCCTAGGAAAATATCTGAACTTTCAGAGGGTTAAAGGAGCTAAGAGAACATTACTAGTATGGTTACAAATAGCCTCTGAATGGCCTGGGTGCTTGTGAATAAGAAGTCACTTGTTGGCTCTATTTCCATCCCTCCTATAGCTTCATCTTGCTATCAGTGATAACATTCTCAGTAGCAGACAACCAATAAACATTGCCTCTCTTCTTTTTACCAGTGATTCATGTCATAGGAGAATACAGATGTGTGGCTCTCGCCACTCAAGCTGAACATCTGTTGACTCGGAAGCTTGGGCACACAATTTGCAAGCCTCCAACCTCTAATTCCCCCTGAATTGCATAAAACCTCCCATTAAAGATATTTGTGATATACGAAGTCACAAGCATTTCCTTGGCCATTGCTTCCAAAAGCTTATTATCTTATCAAACCACTTCTGCAGTACACTTTTATCTTGATGGGGCTCTGCTCTAAATCCCCACCTCATCTCTTCCACCCACGGAACTTGATAGTGCACATGGTTGTGGGGAAAGCCCAGGGTGAATGATATTTCCATGCCTTCTCCTTCCCCGGAATACAGAGGGGTGGCTACCTTGACACAAAGGGTGTTGGAGACTCCAGCCCCAATTTGATGTAGAATGCTGAGAAGTGAACATATCTAGATGAGACATAGAGCAAAATTTAGTCTTCACAAAATACAAACCATAGGCCTGTAGTAAGTCTGGCCTGTCATTGTCCAACTGTGTAAATTCCACACACAGCACTACACATCATTTTTACAACTTTCCCCCAAGATTCTAAAGAAAAGGATCCTGCTCACAGAGAACAAGGGCAGGCCAGATTTAGGAATTCCCAAATTCAGAGATACAGGTTCTAGAGCAGGACCTGTCATCAAACCAGGGAACTTTTCTCCTTCAGAACTTTTCATAGTTGGAAAT
Source organism: Mesocricetus auratus (assembly GCF_017639785.1). Classification (NCBI taxonomy): domain Eukaryota; kingdom Metazoa; phylum Chordata; class Mammalia; order Rodentia; family Cricetidae; genus Mesocricetus; species Mesocricetus auratus. Next base: position 42,033,307 of record NW_024429195.1, read on the forward strand.
AGAATGAAGTGACCACACATGTGAGTTCAGTAAGATGCTAAGAACTCTCATGAGAAAAGTGACGTTTTGTAAATAGAGATTCAGTTCACCGAATGAGACCGTGATCCATGACCCTAGAACAATGCCATCTGATAATCAAGAGGGTGAGGCATCCGTAGGTCCAATGATGAGGCTGTAGCATCAAAGTCAGGAATGGGAGGTTGTTTCCTGATACATCTCTTTTGTCCTTCTCTCTATTACTATTGATAATTATGAATCAGCCCCACCCTGAAAGCGAAGTAAAAACTATACTCACCAGAAGAGAGAAAGTTCTCCAAATGGGCCTGAGTATGTCTCAAAAGTGGTAGCAGAGGCAGTGATATAGTCTCATATCGAAGACTGTAACTTTCTCTCTGTTCTCATTCAACTGTCAGTTCAAAAGAGGAAGCGGATGTAGAAAACACACACATACATATCTGCATATGCATCTGCACTGTCCCCACCTCCTAACTAGCCACATCCTCTGCTCTAGCTTAGGAGACTGAAGAACAAAGCATCTATTACTCATAAGCAAACAGGTAGAGAGCTCATCCTCTGAGAGGGCTGCTATTGTGTTTACCACACCTAGGCATGATGGGAATCTGGGAAAGTCTTCCTCCAATAGATTCAGAAGTAGAGTACACTTCTGCAACCAAACGGAAAGGGATTTTAAAAACAAGACTTGTCTCTCCATAAAATCTACTCACAATAATCCCCTACCTGGGCTTTTCATAGCTTTCACATTCAGGTTAATTCCCCTTAAATATGATCAATGAAAGCAATTCTTATGTATTAATTTTGTTTTCAATTTCCATTGCATTTATTTGTATTTGTGCATGTATTCATGCATTGTGTAAATGTGTGTACATACACATGTCACAGCATGCATGTGGTGGGTAGAGGACAGTTTGAAGGAGTCAGTCTTCTTCTTCTGCCATGTAGATCCTGGGATTTAAACTCAGATAATCAGGCTTAGCAGGTTCCTTTACTCACTGGCCCTCTGTCTATTTCTTAACACTTTGCTTATTATACTTAAACCCATTTCAGCTTCCTTTATCCTAGGAAATGACTACATTTTTTAAAGAGTTGGACTCTTAAAGTCGATTACACCCTGGATCTGTTTTCAGTTTTCCATCTCTCAGTTTCGGGGAACTTTACTAAACTCTAGAAGAGTTTCCCTCTTTCACTTTCATCGCAGGTAGTATTTAACACCACTGATCATGCCTCCACCACTGCTCCAGCCTCTCCTGATGGGTTTTTCCTTTGTGTCTTTGATGGTTCTCTATTCAGTCTAGTTGTCTCCTACATCTCCTGATTTTATTATTTCTTTATGAAATTACTTACTGTCTTAGTTGCCTTTCCAGTCACTATGATAAAAGACTTTGATCAAAGCAGGGTAGGGAAAGGAGGACTTATTTTGACTCACCAGTCCATCATGGTGGAACAGTCACTGGTAGAACTTGATCAGTTGGTGACATTGCATCTGCAGTCAAGAAAGAGAGAGCCACAAATGCTTGTGTTCAGATCCCAGGGCAGGGAATGGTGCCTCACACAGTGGGTGGATCTTCCAACCTCAAAAGCCTATCAAGATAATCCCTACATGCATGCCCAGAGGCTCATTTCTTAGGCAACTTCAAGTCTCATCAAATTGACAATTGAAATTAAGCATTATACTTATACTTATCAGAAAAGCACTCCTCTCATATAGTAAATCTAACTGCTCCCACATGCACATTCTCTTTCAATTTTAGGTTTGTAGTGAGTTGGTTTTCATTTTTACTATGGTCCCAAATTCCATTTCAAACCTCAATAGGAGAACCTCTTGAATAGCTATATACAATTTAAGCACAGTTGTAACATGATGGGGAAAAGTCCAAATAAAGTTTTTGCTCAGAAAATTAAGTTCTAGGAACATGATTTTCTTTTCATTTATTTCCTTATTTGAAAATGCCATGCATTTATTCATTGTATCTGAATCATATCTACCCTTCATTTCCCACCCCCCAACTCCTTCTAGGGCCATGCCATAACATCAATCTTTCAATTTCATGTTCTCTTTTTATCATTTATTTTTAAATCCAAGTAGTATCACACTCCAAAGAAAAGTAACTCTCTTTCCTTCATCAGTCATCAACTGCTAAATAGCTCTTCATCTAGGGGTAGTACCCTCTGAGTCCTTGCCCCCTCCATGATGGAATTTTTAACTGGCTTTGTTTTGTCTGTAGATCTTGCATGGGTAATCACTGCTGTACTGAGTTCATGTGTGTAACAGCACAGGGGACAGTATTTCAAATCACCTCTCCACATCCTCTGGTTCTTGCATTCTTTGCCTCTTCAATGAAGTTCCATGAGCTTCAGGATGGAGGTTGATGCAGATGCCCTATTTACACCTGAGCACTCACAGTCCATTATTGTTGGCATTCTCTGCATTAACTACTACTGATTGAGAAGCTCTCTGACCGAAATTGGGAGCAGCACCAATCTATAAATATTTAGAAAGCATTTGATAACTTAGTCACTTAGCCAAGCATCATCAACAATTCTCTCATAAGGCCTATGACTTACATAGGCTGTGAGTTTTGACCATGTTCACAGGGTCATGCATGAATCTCCTCCCGTGGAGAAGATTTCAAGTCCAATCAAGAGAACAGTTCATTAATCCCATAAATAGTCTTACCACTATTGTACCAAACGGACACATCTGCCTTTTTTCTCCAATCAGCTTTCATAGAACTCTCCAGAATTATGAAAGCCAGTCATCAGAGAGATTCTGGGTCCATTTGATTGAGTTTTCTTTATCTTGCAACTAAAGTATATGGTGACTTCAGCAATAGAGCCTTACTATACTATTACAATGGGTAACTAATAACTATGGCAATTGCCTGTATTGTTCTGGGTACACATATGCCGCAGCCCACATGTGAAGGTCTGATGACAACTTATGAGACTCAGTTTTCTCCTACCAGGGACCAAACTCAGGGCATCATGCCTGGCCCCAAGCACCTTTGCTTACTCAGCCACCTCACTGACTTTCCTGCAGATTATTTTCTTAAATATACTATAAGGAAATGATAATAGTACTTTCTGTCTCTCGTCTCTTTAAACCTCCACCCTACCACATTCTTTTATAGCCAGGGAAGAAAATGTCAAACAAATTTTTCAATACAAGGTACATGTTGACTATGCACAAAAAATAAAATTCTGAACCTATTATAAGCCCAGCATTTCTTGTTTTTCATTAATAGGTTTTTTTCCAACTACAAATTATCTAGAAAAATTGAGAAATTCTTAAATTTCATTTAAAATTTAAGTTTATGGAATTCATTATTTTCTTTAACTTGTTTTTTACATGTTTTGGATATGAAAATTAGCCATGTCAACTAGGAATCTGGGAACATATGAGGAACTTTTAGCTTTTACAGAGTTAGGATACTGATATTGGCATTTAATGCCTGAAAGGCAAAGATACCTTTGAAAACATGTAATTGTTCAGAATAAGAAATAATTATTCTGGCCAAAATGCCAACATTTTGTGAACACTGATGGTATGGTTTCATTATTAGAAGATCAGCTTTTGGAGACAATCCAGTTCTTAGTGGATCTACCGTTGTGGACAGGTTAACATTAGCAAGCCTCAGTATTCTTAGCTACAAAGTGGGGATGATGATCCCAAATGAGTGATTTCAAAGGTAGGGGGATAGGGACATCTAGAATGTTCAGTTATGTCCATCTCAAAGAAAATGTTCAGTTATCACAGCTATTCTTAATATTTCTTAAATAAAATGTTTTCAATTTGTTCACCTATATTCCATTAAAAAAAACCTTTTCACAAACAATTTCTAGAGACATTGGTTAATAAAAATGAAAATTGCTACTTGAATTCTTTTTCTTTTAAGGAAAAAATGTTTTCTCCTTCCACAAGCAATTGTTGAATTACAGAGATAAAGACTATACTTTCCCCAGTGTTTCTCCACGCTTGTCTTCTACCTCATTAGGCCTCTGCTCTCTCTGATACCCAGTTCCCATCTTTCATCTGTCCTACCTCCACCCTCTGACTATATTTAACACCACAGACTTAACTGATCACTGTTTTCACACAGTTCATGAAAATATGCCACTTGACATTTATGAAGTTAGTGCTGTTCTGCCCAAATGCTGAAACCCCCAAATCACCAAGAGGCCCATTTCAATGAGAAAGCAAAGAGACTTTTATTGTAGTTGTTTAACGAGCTAACCCCATTAGCTCAGGCCTTTCATCCATTCACCACGATGGATAGCTGGAAAAAGATCCAGGGGAATTACGCACAAGGCAGAGAATATATTGGGTAGCATAAGGGGAGTGTCTAGGGGTACACAACAGTCTTAGGATTGGTGTGCTCCTGGGCTTGGATGACCTGTCCTGTGTTGACTGGTCAACTGGTTGTTATGGCTTATAGGCCCTCCCAGGGTGGTTGTTATGCTCTGCACATCACTGTTGTTACCTTGTGCCGTAAAGCACACCCAGAGACATAAAGCAAGCTGCACCAGCTAACTTCTGATTGGTTCCTTGCCAGGAGGAGGGCATCTGACCTCCTAGTGACTGGGGCAGGCCCAGCAAGGTCAGACGTGTGCTGGAGAGGTCTACATGCCTTTTCTGCAGCCTGTCATGGCTGCTAAAGCAGGGGTATTGTCCCTTCAATGCCATTCAAGATGCCAGCATTTTAAAAAATACTTTTTGTTCATTTTTCCTTTGGTTATAAACAAAAGCTCTTATACCAACTGAAGCAATAAAGCATGTGTCACCTGTATGTGTGCTTCAAGGTTCTACATCGTTGTTTCCTGGTGCGCTCCTTTTGTCTTTACAGAATTTAGCAAAAGCACAGAGCTGGATTAAGATCCAGCTGACTTCAATATCAGTATATACCAATTGCTTGATTTTATTGGGTATCAGTGTTCTCTTCTAATAAAGAGAAATAATCCACTAAGATTGTTTTGGTTTTAAAATCTATACTATATACACCAATTAGTTTTTCATTGTTTAATACCTTTCATGTGGTTTGTTATGGAGAATGAAGATATTAAGTAAGATATTTGGCAAAAATTCTTATAGATGTAACAGAAAATGTATAAAAGACTCTTGTCCACTAAAGCCAAATATACATCACTTTTGAATAATATCTGTAGAACTGTAATGTTTGAACCACTTCTGAGCTCTGATGTGCCCAGGAGATGGATGGGTGGGGCCAGGCACAAGTCTGAAACTGAAGAGCTAAGGCTCATCTGGAAGGTTGCCCAGACCTGGGGCACAGCCAGGACAGCTACCCAGAGAGGCTTCCCCATGATACAAAAACTGCTGCTCAGAGCCCTGCTCTGCCTAAGCAGCTGAGTCCCTCTGCCCAGGCCCAGATGCGTGACATCTGCTCCATTCAGAGATGGGGTCCTGTGATATGAAAAACAAACAAACAAACAAAAAATTACTTTGTATAGGAATGTGTTTCTTTAAACTGCTCATATGAGACATTTAATGATTTGTTTCCTACGTGTATCAAAGGACCAGTGTAGTGGTATCCTGCTGGCCTGGCACCTGCTGCAGAGATAGCAACTAGCCCTAACCACTGGCCTTGGGTAGTGCTGTACTCACCCAATTGCCAACCCTGCCTCCCTTCCCCCTTTGTGTGTGTGTGTGTGTGTGTAGGTCAGAGGACAATTCTTAGGTTCTTCTTGAAGTATCACTGAGGGTGCTAGTTTTGTCAAGTTGCTCCCTGCTTCTGTCTTCTCTGGATTACATACTGGCATTTGTGTCTTTTGGCCATAATCACATGCGCTATTTGAATGGCTGATGGTTCACAGACCATCTCTCTTCTGTCCAAGCCCCTTCATCTCAGAAGCCTTGGGCCTTGTGGAGATCTCAAGTGAGTGAGTTTAAATGATGTTTTATACCAAGCCCAAGGCCCCAGGACGGGGTAAAAGCAGAAGTGCTGTAGAGAAGGTGTAGGGAAAAGGGACCAGTCAAAGAAACACACCCTGAGCAGAGCCAAAGACACACTTTGGCCCTGCAACCACAACCAAAGAAATGTACCCTGACCCTAAAACCAGTGCCAAAGGAACACACTTTGTCCCTGGAATCAGAGTCAGTGAAAGAAATGTACCCTGGCCCTAAAATTGGAGCCAAAAGGCTAAAAAGGACCAGAGAAAGAAACACACTTTGGCCCTGAAACCAGAGCCAAATCTGACCCTAATCCTGTATAAAAAAGTAACCAATCCCGGAGCAGAGCTCTAGCCAATCTGAGCTCAGCACTGAAATCGGACCAATCCCTGCTCTGGAAAAACTTACCCAACCCCAAGAATCCCTATATAAACCCTGTGTATGTTCAGCTTGGCTGGTCCAGCTGCCTTCCAATAAACCCCTTTGGATGAGCTTCGGGTGAAGATCTTCTTTTGCGGCGGCTTGCGCGGCGACAGAGCAGAGGCCATCCTGGGCAGAGCAGAGCAGAGCAGCAGCGCTGTAACACTTGCCCGGGAAACCTTCCTTGGCAGAGCAGAGTTGTTACACTCTGCTCCCGCCCGGCTCCCTGCTCTCTGCTCTCCGCTCTCCAGGAGCAGAGTTGAAATGTAGCAACTTCGCCCGAGAAACCTCCTGTGGAGCAAAACTGCTACACTAGGCGAACATCCCCAGCTGGAAGACCCTGTCCTGCCGGAGTGGAGCTGATACACCGGAGAAGCCTTTCTCTGAGGCAAGGCTGTAAGCTGCCAAGCTTACTGCAACCTGTGGTGGTCCTTGGCTCCCGAGCTCCAGGATACCTTTCTACCTGAGCTGTGTAACACTCAGTATCCTTGGCTCCTGAGCTCCAGGATACCTTTCCGCCTGAGCTGTGTAACACTGAGTATTCTGTGACTCCCGAGTGCCAGAATAGCTGACCCACTCCTGTTCCATCCTGTCCTGACCCATCCCGACAAAACGCTTACAGAAGGACCATTTGGGGATTGAATGGTATGGGAGCCAGTTACCCTGAAAGCTTACAGAGAAAGAAAGAAAAAGAAAGAAAGATAAAGTAAGAAAAAGAGAGGAAGAAAGAAAAAAGAAAGGAAGGGAGGAGAAGAGGGAAGAGAGTAAGTAAGAGAGAAAAAGAAAGAAAGATGGAAAGAAAGATCTCTATTTGGAGGAATCCATTAACTTGAAGAGTTTCAAATCTGATGTAAGAAGAAAAGAAGGCTTCTAGAACAGTTGCTTTCTCACCACATTGGTGGTACAAAGTAACCCCTCACAGGAAAGCAGGTGAGAGAGAAAGAAAACAGGCAGCTCTGAGGTCAAAGAGTAACTAACATTAAGCTTTAGAACTGAAACTTTCCTGGTCAGTTTGGGCTATGTTGTGTAGCAACTGACTCTGAGATAAAAAGTTTGATCTTGAAATGGAGCTTCCTAAGACTGGAATGTTCTGTAGCCCAGTGAAACCTTCCTTCCTGAAGGAAGTAAACAAGTAAGGCTTCAAGAGGTCCCTGAAACTGACTGGATTCACTAGTCCACTCTTTCCCCAAACTTATGAGGCAGCAAGGACTGTTAAGAGACACCCTGAGACTAACAGAGCTGCCTGGAAGAGGCGGAGACCAGGGAAACCACCTGGAAAAAACCTTTCAGACCAGTCCAGTTGCTTACAGTCTGTGCAGTGTGCTCCACCTGGGTCCAACGGTCATGAGCTTCACCCACACTGGAGTGGGGTTTTGGTGATGTGGTCATCTTTGAGTCATTTCTGTTTTTCTAAGTAATCCTTCACCCATAGTCCTGTAAGTAACTCCAAGAAAACTCATTGACTTCCTATGTTGACCTTAGATGCTACCCTTACTTTGGTCTGTCCTGGGTCCCCCTATCTGGGATGAATAGATGTTTGGTCAGGTCTCCCTAAAAATAATGTCATAAAACAGACTGGTATAACACAAATAAAGCAGGTGGTTTATAAGCAAAAGAAATCTGGTTCTCATCAGTTCTGAAGGCTGGAAATCCAGCCCCTCAGAATGTGTCTGGTGAGGGCCTGCTGCCTGGTTCACATGTAGCTGTCTGTTCTCTGTCTTCATGCGATAGCCAGGGACAGCTAGCTCACTGAGATTTATTTTACAAGGCTATTAATTTAATTCACAAAGGCTCTATCTTAATGGACTAATCATTACCTAAGTGTCTTGTATTTTAATACCATCACCTTGGAGATTTAGATTTCAAAATATGCTGGTCAGAGCAAGTTTCCTTCTTCCATGGGCAACAGTTAACGCGGAGACTCATAGCTGTCAAAGTGGTAAGAATAAGTAACTGTTAAATGCTCAATCCGAAATAGGACATCTACATCACCCTCTCCAAGGCTGGCAGAACACTGGATGAGGGGAGAGAAAAGATGTAAGAGCCAGAGGAAAGGGAGGAGTGCTGTAGAGTGCTGTCTTCTGCATCAGCTCCTCAGAGGAAATGAGACAACAGCTGATTTCTACTCAGAAGTTGTCCGCGGCAGCTCCTTAGAGGGGTCAGTACAGCAGACCTGGCTCAGAGTTCTCCGACTCTGAGAAAGAGGGCACAGAAGTAGAGGACGGGAGGAAAGAAGACAGATGGCCTCAGAGGCAGGGACACAACCTTGAAGGAAGTGACTCACCAGCTGGAGAGAGTGAAAGTGAATTGCAAAGCCGCATAAGTGGAAAAAAAAAAGCGACTTCCTTTCCTTAGGCATTTGTACTGCTCAAGCACACACCCGGCCTCTGCCCCTGCGGCTTGCCCTGAGGGTCTCTGAAGACTATAGTAAAGTGTGTGTGTGTGTGTGTGTGTGTGTGTGTGTGTGTGTGTGTGAGAGAGAGAGAGAGAGAGAGAGAGAGGGAGGGAGAGAGAGAGAGAGAGACAGAGAGACAGAGAGAGACAGAGAGAGAGACAGACAGACAGACAGAGACAGAGACAGAGAGATCGAGAGATCCAAACACCTGTATACTCCAATTTCCTGTAGCTCACATTCGACTTGTTTATTATGATGTATGCTCAGAGAAGGGGTGAGGAACAAGAGCCAGCTGTCAGACTGTGCTCTGCTTTTCCTCCAGATTTTGTTTCTTAATTGTAAAATGGTGAAATGAGAAATTCTTTGCAGTACATTTGTTTATAATATCGACTAGTGACTACTACTTGAAAATAACTTTCATTAACTCTTGTTAAAACAATCTTTTTGTTGTTGTTTTTTGAGGGTGTGCTGAAAACACTTAAATCTATTTTCTTAGTGATTTTCAAGCATAAGACATGGTGTTAAGTGCAGTCACCACACTTTACAGCAGATCTCCAGACTGTCTCCATTTGGAGAAATGAAAGTCTGTATCTGGTGACCACTATCTATCTGAATCTCCACCACCACCTCTGGTGACCATCCTTTTGCCTGCTGGTTCTACAAGTTGGAGTTTCCTTTCTTAAAGATTCTACAAGAAATAAGACCTTACTGTATTTGTCTTTTCCCTGACTTATTTTCCTTAGCATAAGGATTCCCAAGTTTATTCGTGTTATAGCTAATAGCTGGAATTCCTTCCTTAAGGCTGAGTAGTATTCTGGGTGTACGAGTGTCATTTTTTTTTAAACCATCTTGTGTTGTCAATGGGCACTTAGGTCAACTCCAAGACCTAGCCCTTGGAAACAGTTAAAACAATCTCTTAAACAGTTATTGTGTCCAACAGATAAACAAAATGGAATTCTTTTATCAGATTTTTCCCTCCTACAAATTTGAGTCCAGAAACATTCAGGCTGATGTACTGTTTAGGACCAGCAGGTGGCAGGCGATAACCATTTTTGAGAGCACAGTTACACAGGTCTTCCCAGGCTGACCTAAACCAGAGCAGAACCTTTCTTTTAGCATTGGACAAATATGTTTATCTAATTTGAATAACTGGAGGGGACATATTTGTGTTGAAGTGAACAACTAAGGGGATTTTTTTTCTTACATTTCATTAAGGGTGCTCAAATTTGAACAGGATTTCACAGGTGAGGGAGCACATTTTAAGATGGGAAATGCTGCATAGATTTGGGGAAATCAAGTTGTTACACTGTCAGTGGGAAAGGAGTAAGCCCTGAGATTTCATGACGCCAGGATAGATACAGGGAACTCAGTTCCTTGTCTCGAGATCTGAATTTGGTGAAAATATCCAGTTATTTTGAAAGTATTTCAAACTCATGGAGATTATGACTCTATGCCTGTCATTATAGTTTATGATTATCAATACCTTGCCTTATCATACTTTTCCCCCCTGAGCTTTTTGAGTATGTGCTGTAGATATTATGCTCTTTTGCCATGCAGCTTAAAGCAAGGATATTGAGTTTCATAGCTAAACTAAAATAAAGAAAGATCAGGAATTTTCACAATGATACAATACTGCCATCTAACTCTAACTTATAGAGTTAAAGTTTACTTTCTGGGCTGGAGAGATGGTTCAATGACTGAAGTGTTTCCTGGGCAAGCATGAACTCTGGAGTTTGGATTCCCAGCTCCATAGTAAAACTGCATGGGACACTTCATGCCTGCAATCCTGCTGCCGGGGGTGGGGGGGGTTGGGGGGTGGGGGGTGGAGACAGGCAGATCCTTGAACCTAACAGTACAGACATCTGATCCAGATGGCAAGCTCTAGGTTCAGTGACAGAGCTTGTCAAAAGAAAAGAAGGCAGGGAAGCAACGAAGGAAGACATCTCAAATTAACCCATCTACACACTCACACACTGGCAAGCACCATCCCACAGGCATAGTACACACTAATACACCACACATACATGCACAAAAAATTTGCTTTCCTGATTATGTTCAGGATCGTGTATTCCATGCAGTTTTCATTTCTCTTGTCTTTTAAAGTCCAGAATTGTTCTTTCATCTTTTTTCACTTTTCATGACATTGACATGTCTTTCAGTTTGATTTCTCCGTAGTTCATGTAATCAGATTTGGATGGGTGGCTTCTGTGTGTGATATATGTCTGCCTCAGTGTACAGCACCAAGAAGCAAATGGGAAAGCTCTGTGGAAGTTTGTAGCCTCTGTCTCTCTCTCTCTCTCTCTCTCTCTCTCTCTCTCTCTCTCTCTCTCTCTCTCTCTGTCTGTCTCTCTCTCTCTCTCTCTCTCTCTGTCTCTGTCTCTCTCTCTCTCTCTCTCTCATATGTAAGCATATGGTTTTTCTTTCAAAATTATAACATTCTTTTAAATATTTTAAAGCAGTGTAAATATTCTGTTCCTTATCAAAGTTTCAACTTACAACTGCTAGTTTGGGAGCTTTTGTTTGTTCAAGGAGGAGTAATTAAAATTGAGCTTATTGGGATAAAGTTAGAGGTATGCTAGAAAATAACACCGAGAAGGAGGAGGTGAAGGTGGAAAGGAAGGAGACAGAGAGGGAGGGAGCTTTTGCACCTCTAGCTCCTACACACTATCTTTCATTCTGCCTGAACCCCCTGATACTGCCTAAAGGAAGTTTTTGAACCCTGAGTGTAACACGTACAATCTCAGTAGTTCAGGTGAGGGTGGAGACGTGCTTCACGGCTGAGGCAACCCAGTCTCTCTTTCTCTCTCTCTTTTTTTTTTGGTTTTCTCTGTATTGTTTTACAGGCTGTCCTGGAACTCACTCTGTAGACCAGGCTGGCCTCGAACTCACAGATATCCACCTGCCTCTGCCTCCCAAGTGCTGGGATTAAAGGCATGCACCACTAACACCCGGCCACAACCCAGTCTCTTGATGTTTTCCTTATATGAAGCACAAACTGCAGTCACATGCACTGAGAACTATAGTTCCAGCTTTGATTTGGGGCATAGAATAAGGCTGATGAAGCCCAGGCTCCCTGGAATTGCCTCTTCCTAGCTGAACACCCCTTCATTGAAATCTTAGGATCCCCATTACACAGACAGAGACTCAAGTTAGGCTCCAGAAGTCTCAGTGGATAGCCAGGGTGTGACCCCAGATGTGTCTGCCTGGGACCATCATTTCTGCGACTCTGAAACACTTTGAAGTCTATCACAACCGTTTCACAACAGACATATTTTAATTTAATCATATTTTAAATTTTTTAATGGAGAATTTTTCTCTTCCTTCTCCTTCCTATACACCCCCATTCTTCCCACCAACTTCACATACTCTTTTTAAAAACATAAGGAACCTTCTTAGTGCCACCAGTGTGTACATGAGTGTATGGACACCTACAGCACGTGGGCAGTCTCTGAAGTGCCACATCCTTGGAGAAAATTGACAGTCTTTCTTCCAGCAGATTTTCTTTTCTTTGCTTTTTTACTGTATATTTTCCTCATGAGCTCACTAGAACCCGGTGAGGAATATGGAGTAGATGACATTTGTCTCACCTGTAGATGTAAACCCAGTGCCTACACTGTGGGAAAGCAAGCCTTTCCTCTTTCATAGCTCTCATTTTAGTCTATGTCCTCCTTTGAGGTGAAGAGGAAGGCTCTGAGAAAATGGAGTGAAAAGATGAAGAATGGCAGCTCTAGGGGCGATGGACATTGGGAGTCAGGTCTGTGAAATTAAGGTGCCACTGTTGGCTTCCTGCACATAGGCTATGTGCAGTGGACCTGTGGTGTCCACAGGCTTCAGGGGGAGGGACCCATCTACATACTGTTGGTTTCCTCTTGCCAGAGTCTGGCGTTGGCAGAGACCCTAGAGAAGAGCATCCCCTTGGTGTAGGGCAGATGCTGTGCCCCTGAGCTATCAGAGCCAAGACTGGACCTGTCAGTATGTAGAAGCCCGAGTATCCTTCCTTCCTTCAGTGGAGGAAGCTGCAGAATTCCCTTTTGTTGCCAGTGCCTCTCAAAGAGAGAGAGAGAGAGAGAGAGAGAGAGAGAGAGAGAGAGAGAGAGAGAGAGAGAGAGAGAGAGAGAGGCTGCTACTGGAAAAAAGCAGAAGGAATTGCAAGAGGCAGAAGAAATAACTGAGAACTTTCTCTGCCCTTATAACCCATAAGGGAAGTAGAATGAGAGAGAGAATTAATTACTGTAAGGATGTCTACTGAACAGAGGACAGGTTGAGAGTCATGAGAAATGTTAATTGTGAGGGAAAAAAAATGATGTGATTCCAAGTCTTCTGTCCCTAAATGTCATCTCATTCTTTTTGTTGCTGTCACTGAGGCAAAGTCTCCTTATGCAGGTTCTATCTGTCTTGAATCTCACTATGTAGACCAGGCTGGTCGACTTCTAGCTCATAGAGATGCATCTGCCTCTGCCTCCCAAGTGCTGAATTAACGGTCTGTGCCACTGTGCCTGGCACCTCACCAGGCTTCAAGTATCACAGGCCCATAGGTCTGATCTAAAGGTAGCTTTATGGACCTTAGAGGTATAGTATACTTTTCCTTTTCAAAGGATGGTTGAACCTTGAAAGTCTGTTGGGATATAGAGGCGTGGTTGGTACCATGCAGGAAGAGGCAGTGTGCTTTCCAGAGAGGTGTGATAAGAAACTGGGCTGTTGGATTTTAATCTCGATTCTGTCCTTTACCAGGTATTTGAGTTTTGGCAAACTACAGAGCCTTGAAGTCTTTGTCTTTTCATATAACAAGGCACAGAGGATGTATTAATGAAATAGGGACTATGTAAAACCACTCCATAGTAAATAAGCTAACAGCACAGCTATTAAATCCTTTTTACTTACACTAGTGAAAGCATTAGATTAAGGGTAAGGAGACATGGTTTCCACTTGTTTCTTTCTGAATATCCAGCTATCCTTCTGGAAAGCAATACCCTCCCATAGGCTTGCCACAAAAGAGCAAACTCATGAGATGAAAGTCTATTTTCAGTTCTGACACTAAGTCAAATACACAGCTAACGCAAATGGCTCTGTTGCTACAAGGCCCAGTTCTCCATGGGTAAATGGAGAAAGCAATAGTTGGCATTTTAGAATCAGACTGGCCTAGATTTGGTTCCTGCCTTCCACATTTACTAACTATATGACTGAGCATTTTGTTTTACTTTCCTGAACCTCAGTTTCCTCAGTTGTTGAGTGGGTGGATTGTAATATCTAATATCTTATTTGGCTTTGTAAAGACTCCATATGATAACAAACATAAACTCCTTAGCCAGAGCTCAACACAAAATATACACCCTGGAAGCAAATTAGTAGCTGGAGGCTTCTCTATATGGATGAAATAATCTAAGGAGTGCTCTTTAAATCATAATTATTCTGCCTGAAACAGAAAGGAACAACAGCAGGAATGCAGCACCCATATCCTCCTCTGCTTTCTACATTGAGCTCGATGCACTGAAATATATCTGAGAACATGCAGCACCCCCACTTCAACCATAGCTTGCTACAACAACCCTTAACTCAGCTCCAGGATGACCCAGAAGGGATCCATCCACTCTCAGACTCACAGTCATCATGCAGAATGGACCAGCTCTCAGCTACAAATCCTCCTTCCTAGACACTCCAGCACCACACACACACGCACACACAGACACACAGACACACACACACACACACATACACACACACGTCACAAGCATGCACATACACCTATATGTGCAAGTACACACACATGTAATTTCTCTAAAACCAAACTGATGTCTCTCTTGATTCCTGATCAGAAGCCTCTTTCTTTTTCCCATCTCCCCAGGGGAACCTGGTCCTCTACGGCACCCTGCCCCCACTGCATCCCCTTTGCAGGCTTGCACTGGTCAGGATCCCTCTGCTCCTTCCCCTCCTCTATTGGTTTGGTAATTGTATTCTCCACCTCCCAGTGTCATGCTAATACAAAGTCCTGGCACAGCTGCCCAGATTGAATTAGAACGCAAACCAGCAGGCTGACTAATTATATTTTCTGAGTTAGAATTGTCTTTCCCAACCTTTGGGGTACTGGACCAATAAAGAGTAAATGAGCACTGCCAATATTTGCTGAGGATATTTGACTCTTTGCCTGGGCAATTTTGTCTTCCCAGCCAATCTGGGTCCCTTGAATTAGATTAGGACAAGATGAGAAAAACATAGTTTTACTCAGAGGACCCTCAGTCCCAACCATACTCTGCTGGTGGGCAGCTCAGCAGGGTCAAAGGGAGGATGACAAGGGACTTTTCCTTAAGAATGAGCCTCTACTACCAGCTGAACATGCCTTTTCTCTCTGTCACATGTATGTGCCTCTTTCCCTGCAGTACGCATTGTATAGGGGACTGGGTTTAGAGCCTTGCACTTCTGGAGAAGATGCTCTCCTACTGAGTTACATTCTCCACACTTACTTAATTTTTTTATTTGGAGACAGAGTCTTATTGGATTGCTCAGGCTAGCTTAGACTGAATTCTGTAGTGTAGGCAGGCTTTGAATTCTGATCACCCTGCTGCAGCTTCCCTAATAGCTGGGATTATAGGAGTATGCCACCCAGCCTTGGAAAATACTCTTTATACTTCTGTCTCACATGAAAAGACTGCTACTGTCCTTACAAAACATTTTCAGGAACTGCCTCCCAGTGAATGCTTTTCCTTCCTTCCTTTCTTTAATAAAGAGAAAAAAATCTGTCAATACTTGTTACAATAATATTTATTTTGTACACTTACACTATGGTATGTAGCAAGAAGGGGACTGAAAAGGTAAAGTCATAATTCTTGCTTTGAAGAAGGTCATAGCCATTGGGCATGGTGGCACATGGATTTGGGAAGAAGAGGCAGGAGAATCGGGAGTTCAAGGCCGTCTTTGACTCTAAACCCGGTTAAAGACCAGCCTGAACTATATGAGACACCATCTCACAAGGACAAAAACAGAGAAGTCAGGCTTTAAGTATATGAAATAGTGTATGTGAATAGAAATCAGAAAAAAATGTATAGAATGCATTGTAGGCAGAAGAGGCATGCTTATAGAGGATGGCCCTTTAAGTAAATTTTTGAAAATCATGCAGAAACAGGAGTTCTGGAAAAGGAGAATAAAGACAAAAACATAACAATTTCCTGACTTGCAAGCATGGAAGTATCCAGATGTGAGGGTGGTTTTAATATTTAGTTTTTGAGAATTTCATACAATATTTATTGATCATATTCTTGCCCCTTCCCCAGCTCCTCTCAGACACTTACCCACACTCCAACCCACTCACCTTCATGTCTTTTTCCATTTTAAGATAAATGAATGCATAGGTAAATAAATAAATAAATAAATAACAAAGCACACAGACAAAACCAAAACAAAACATGAACTGATCAACTCCTGAGCATGGGGCATTGGAGTATGGTTGATATACCCTGTATGGCTCTGTTTAAGAAAACTGAGTTTCCCCCCTTACAGATTGTGTAATTTGCAAATACCTTCTTGGGGTGGGACAGAGGAGTTGTTTATTTTTTTCTGTTTTTTTAAAATTTAAATTAGAATCAAGCTTGTGTTATATGTCAATCCCAGTTCCCTCTCCTTTCCCTCTTCCCCTGCCCCCCCCACTAACCCCCTATCACATCCCCTTTCTGCTCCTCAGGAAGGGTGAGGCCTTCCATGGGGGGATCTTCAATGTCGGGATAGAGGAGTTTTGAGAAGTAGAATGATGCTGTATTTGCAGAGATCTATGGACCTAAACTTCTTAGCTGAGGGGGATGGCGGGGGAGGGGGAGGGAGGAGGGGAGGGAGAGGGAACTGGGATTGACATGTGAAGCAAGCTGTTTAAAATTAAAATAATAAAAAAATCCTCAAACACAAAAGTTCTGGTCAATAATTAATCTAATAAAATCTTTCACAAAAGTATAACTTATTTTCTAAAAGCTTCAATATGTAATTCTGCCTGTTGGACAACCACCATATTTTATTCTTGTGGAAGTCAAATGTTTATTTGTTTCTTAGGGTATCAAGAAGCTCATTCATAGGGTCTAATAAAGATGAGGCTAAATAGTCAGGAAAGTATTCATGAAAGATAAATAATTTGCAAAAACATTTAGACATGTGATGGGGAAGTCCTGTGTGTATGACAATAAAGCACTGTTGGCCAATAGGGAAGCAAGATAGGTGGGACTAGGAGTCCAGGAGGACTCTGGGTAGGAGAAACACAGGGAGTCATCACATAGCCCGCCAGGGAAGTAAGATGTCCGTCGGTAAGAGAAATACTTAGATGTGTTAAATACTTAAGTCAGAGTTAGCCAGTAAGAAACAAGCAAGGCCAACAGCTTCATAATTAATACAGCGTCTTGTGTGTTATTTGGGGACTACAACGCGGCAGAGCCCAGGTGACTGGTGGGGAAAAATCCAAGCGGCTGACTAGGAAAAGGCTTCTCTCTACAGACATGAATACTTGGGCCATATCAATTTTACCTGTCATCATGGTCCAGGGCTGATTCTCCCCCCTTTTTATCTTTTCTAACATTTTCTATGCAAATGTTATATACCTTTATAACATTTACATATGGCATATAACTGTAATAGTACTGTCTCCTAAATTAAAACAATCAAAAGCACAGTATGACTCAAGAAGTAAAAAGGCAATCAGGCATTGGTAGCACACACCTTTAATCCCAGCATCTCTGTGAGTTCCAGGTCAGCCTGGGCTACAGAGCTAGTTCCAGGACAGCTAGGCTTTACACAAGGAAACCCTGTCTCGGAAAAGAAAAAGAAAGAAAGAAAGAAAGAAAGAAAGAAAGAAAGAAAGAAAGAAAGAAAGAAAGAAAGAAAGAGAAAAAAGCTTTCTTGTTGTTTGCCTTTTATTTTATTTTTTAGGAGAAAAGGGGCACGGGGGATAAGCACATGTGAGGCAACTGCTCTGTCTCTGAGCTCCAGCCTCCAGCCCTGGAAACAGACACTTCAAATAAGCCAAATGCATAGTCTTTAACTAGATTGGCTATATCTCCCCTGGGTATACAATTGCTCTCACTTTTTGAAGTATTTTATTTGATGCTTGGAATATTTAAAAAAACCTATTTTTGAATTTTAGTTTATCTTTGGCCAGTCTGATTTCATATATATATTATAACCTATGAGAAGAAGCTAGTTCTAATTTTAGAAAGAATTGATTTTTTAAAAGATTTATTTATTTATTATATGTAAAACATTCTGTCTCCATGTATTTCTGCATGCCAGAAAAGGGCACCAAATCTCATTATAGATGGTTGTGAGCCACCATGTGGCCCTACTTTGAACCTCTTCATCTGAATTATCAATTTGATTGTTCCACATAACCTTATCCTGCCTGGCTATTGGTCAAACAGCTTTTAAAATTAACCAATGGGAGGGATACATAGTCACAGCATACAGAAAGATCATCCCACAGCAAGATTTTAGTGTGAATAAGTAAATGGAAAGTCACATTGAAAAAAAATCAGATAGCAATACAGTATTGCTTTAAATTTAATTTTCTACATTTATTTATTTTATGTACATAATAATATGTGCCAATTGGAGTTAAGAGAAAGAGAAGGGGAGAAGAGGAGGGAGGAAGGAGGACATGAGAGACCAGGAAGATTGAGTCAGGGAAGAATAGAGGAGAGCAAGAAAAGAGATATCATAATAGAGGGAGCCATTATAGGTTTAAAGAGAAATCTGGCACTAGAGAAATGTCCAGAGATCTACAAGGATGACCCCAACTAAGAATCTAAGCAATAGTGGAGAGGCTACATTAAATGCCCTTCCTCTATAATGAGATTGACGACTAACTTATATGCCATGATAGAGCCTTCATCCAGTACCTGATAGAAGCAGAAGCAGAGACCCACAGCTAAGCACTGAGCCGAATTCCTGGAATCCAGTTGTAAGGAGGGAGGAGTAGTGAACAAAGGAGTCAAGACAATGCTGGAGAGACCCACAGAAGCAGCTGCCCTGAACAAGGGGGAATTCATGGACCCCAGACTGAGAGCTTGGAAACCAGTATAGGATGGAAGCAAGCCCCCTTAAGGTGGTTGTCAGTTAGGAGGCCTGGACAGTATATGGGGCCTCTGGCAGTGGAACAGTATTTATCCCTAGTGTACGAATAGTCTTTGGGAACCCATTCCCTATAGAGGGATATTCTCTCAGCCTCAGGACACTCAGGAGAGGGTCTAGGCATTGCCCCAAATGATGGGACAGACTTTGACACTCCCCTGTGGAAGGCCTCACCCTTTCTATGGAGCAGAAGAGGGATGAGATGGGGGTTGGTGGGGTCATGGGAGGAAGGGAGAGAGAGGGAACTGGGATCCCTATATAAAATAAGATTGCTTCTAACTTAAATTTAAAAAAGATAAAAAATAAACCAGATCATCCTAAATAATAATAATACAATAATAATGTGTACCAAAACCAAAGTGTAGAGATCAAAGGGTAGCTTTTGGGAGCTGGTTCTCTCCTACCACTATGTGGGTTCCAGAGATCGAAGTGGAGTTGTTAGTCTTGGCAGCAACTACATTTCCCTGCTGAGCCATCTCCTTGGCCTTAAATTTATGTCTAACAAATTATGTCTTCCCATGTAATAAATAGCTTTAGTCACAGAAACAGAAACAGCAATCTAGACTTCTGAAAAATTAGGATTCCATATATTTTGTGATTATAATCAATATTTATTGCATAATCAGAAAGGAAATGTAATAAGCAGGCATCTAGCAATAGTTTTCATTTATGTTTTAATGGAAAATACAAATACTGCCTATTTTTAAAATCAACTATCACAGGACAATTTAAATACTCTTTTAATAAAAATATCTGGACTTTTAAAAATTAGTTAATGAAATGACCAAATATTGTATAAGTAGACTGAGAATACAGCTCTTCTAGTACACGCACAAAGCCCTGTATTCAATTCCCAGCACAGGAGAAAATCAAAAGTATCCCCCAACCACACACACACCAAGAGGATGTAGTTCAGCTCATTATTAATTGATAATTAACTCAAGGTGGTTCTCAACTTGTTAGAGGTGAAGATAAGTAAGTGAAAATTCCAGAAACAAATTTTAAAAAATAGCTGAAAGGATAATACAGAGGAAGCCGTTTCTATGGAATTAATGTGAGGAAAGAAAAACATGAAAAGCCCTGAAGTCACAAGGGAAAGACAAATTATCACGTAGGTATTTCCATCTAAAGAGAACTCACAAACAATAAAGAGAAACCACATGCCTCTCATAACAGACACAGAAAGGAGAACAAGTAGCACCGTGGCTTCATATATGACTGATTTAATCTGATGCTTAAAGACACTTGTGAAATTTAACTCTCTACTTTTTAAATAAAAGAATGCAATGTAATTGTAAGAGGACGTAGTAGCTCCACTTTTTACTAGGTCCGCAGTGATTCAAGCTGCGCTCAGCTGCCACGAGATCTCTACAAAAGTTTGGACAATGGCACTGCATTGGCAGCGTGGTCTCTGCTAAGACAACCATAGTTTTACTCAACGCGTGTAAGAAACTGTGCTTTGTACTGCAGGGCGCCCGTTATAAAGAGACACATCTTCCCATGAAAAGAGTGTGTCCTCTGTAGGAGAAAGGGACAAATGCTGTTAACCGTGACATTGCGTGGTGAGACAAGTGCCCTGATGGGCACAAAAAACCAACTATTCCTTCATTTCCTGCAGAGTCAAACTCATTCAACTATTCCAACTATTCATTTCCTGCAGAGTCAAACTCATTCAACTTTGTTAGAAGAAAATCACTGGGGTAGTCCCATGGATTTTTGTTTGCTGTTTGTTTTTTGCTTGTTTTTGCTTTTGTAGTTGTTGTTGTTTTGTTTCTTTGTGTAACAGCCATGGCTGACCTAGAACTCTCTTTGTAGACTAGGCTGACCTTGAACTCACAGAGATCTGCCTGCCTCTTCCTTCCGAATGCTGGGATTAAAGGCATGTGTCACCATGCCCAGCTATGGATTTTAAAATTTACATTGGATTTTAGTAAATAGTAAAATTTATTTAAGGATACAGAACAATTTAATCTGAGTATAATTTGGCTATAAATAATGATTGCAAGAGATAAGACAGGGGATGTGTACATATATAGTATTAAAGCATTGCTGGCTGAAGAAACAGCTGGATGCTGTGAGGCATGGCCAGGATTTTTGAAGACTCGTAAGGAAGCTAGAGATCCTGGAGCCAGTGTGCAAGCCTGGCTGGGTCTAAGAACACCTCAGAATACCTGCATGGAGGGGACAGAATGAGTAGTTTGCTAGTCATTATAAGGGCCTTATATGTTACTCTGAATAAATAGAAAGTCACTAGAAAATTTTGAGCAAAAAAGAGAGCTAACTGTCATTCTTCCAGATGACAGAGGATTGACTGAAGGGAAGTCTTTAGGGAGCTGGTAGAAAGGAACAGATAGTGACTGGGATCATCCTTAATGTGTTTTGGTTCCAGAATCTACTGCTGAATGAAGTTACTCCTTTAAAGGATAATATCAGAGCTGGTTCACCTCACTGGAGTCTCAGGATGCTTGTCCCGGGTGCAAAAGAGTACCTAGGACATTGATGGCTCCATGTTTTTGCTCCCACACCCATTTCCCTCACCCCCTACAAGTTATGAACTGTTCTATCTAACCCAAGAACGTGGTATGGAGACTCTGGTGTCAGTGAAACTTAATAAACATTATTTCAGTTTTTGGACAGAAATTGGGAACAAAGGAAACAATACAGAGTTACATGCAAACCAAGAGGAGAGCAGAGAAAGGACCAATGACAAATCCTGACTCAGGCAGGGATGGAAATAGTCCCATGCTGTCACCAGCAACAGCCTGAGAACTTTCCGTAGTCTTTTAGGGACCTAAACTCAGGTGAAACCAGACACAGGGCTTTGATGCAGAAAGGAATTTCAGGACGAGCCAGGGTGGAGCACAACTGGGATTTATTGTTTATTTTATTTTATTTCTTATGTAAATAAGCTCTCAGGGAAAGAATAAAGCACACACAAAAAATATGGAGCTCAAGGAGAAAATCCAGCATAAGAACATGGATGTGGGTTTCTCAAGTATGAGTCATTGTTCATTGGAAGACCTTGGAAATGCGTGTTTAAAACAAAAGGGAGAGAGATGTCCAGGAAAAGAGTAAGGCATGCCCAAGTGAGGGGACAATATTCTTAAGGGAGAGTCATAAATAAGTGCCTAAGCAATGGCAAGAGATACCATCTTAGTGTTTCACAAGCCACTTGAAGGGTTGCTAAGGAAACTACTTTTTTATCTTTCTAATTAAGTGAGATTATAGGATGGCTGGGGAGATGCCTTGGGTGAAATTAGAATCAGATAAAGTAAAACTAGAAGTCACTAGGATTACACAGGTTGATTAAGACATATAGTTTACTGTAAATGGGGTTTCTGGACTAGAAAATTCCAGGCTTTCAACTGGGAGAGGAGAAAGGCCCAAAACAAATGCGAATTGTTTGGGGATTATCAACTCTTAGCTGTAGAGATACTTCAGTCAGACCATGGAATGAAGGTCATCTCTCCTGTCCTCTGCATCATAACTTTCCCCACCTTTCTATCCTGCCTCAAAGACACCTTTGGGTGTAACTTTATTCAAGCTTACTTCATATTTTACCCTTTATTTTCTGCCCTTTAAATTACTCAGACTTTCTGGACAAAAGAGAAAAAAGTACATGAAGCAGATACATAGAATGTCTTGCTACCCAACACAGTTCCAAACACTTCAAATCTTAAATGCTATCACTATTATGCAACGCTTTCCCCAGAAAACATGCCAGCGAATTTTTGAAGGAGACAGACTGGCTTTCCTCAACTCCCATGACAGTCCCCCACCCCCACCCACATACCAAAATGGACACCAAAACACTCACAAAATTTTTGTTTTTAATATTAAACAAATATTCCCCTAAAAGCTTATACATGGTATATAAAATAGGTTACTGTGTAGGGTAAAGATAAAAGATGTATATATCCAGTTCATATTTGGTGCTGAGTTCGTGGTATAAAATCAAAGGTCACGATGTTTCAAAGCAGAGCCTGAAGTCCACTCCCTGACCCATAAGTCACTTTGTGCTCGTTCCTAGTACAACTTCTTCCCAAATTATTGTCTTTCTGAACTGAAATTGTTCATATACGTGCCTAGCCATCAGGAGACAATGAAGTCTTTGATAAGTGGGGCATTTGCTATTTCATTACTATTTGTGCTCATGGATTTGAATAAACAACACTTGTTAAATAGGATATAATTTTAGATTATCTGCCAATTGAGATTTTCTGCACCATTGCTCCCTTCTGCTAGTGTGGCTAATCCTGAGTATACTGACAACTCAATGCACTGTTTCTTCTTAATCGCATAGTACAAGTCATCCCAGCACGCAAGAAAAGGCAAAGCAGCTTCATTGAGCTGTACGTTTCACAGACTTCAACAATCTCAAAGGATTCTTCAGGAGATAAACAGAATCAAGTTACATAAAGGTGGCAGAAAACAGAGCAAAGATGGGGCAAAGTCTGGTAGGGCAAGTTAGCCTGAATCAACAACTTGAACAGACTCTGCTTAGGAAGAAGGGGGGGATGGCTGCAGGCCAGGGAGGACGTGGTAAAAGGCTGACAGATGGAGTGTCCCCTCTGAGGGCTCTCTGAGGATCAGTCATTGCAAAACCACACAATGTCCAGAAGTAAATCAAATTGGGGAACATGTGCACTAAAGGAAGGAGAAGAAGGGAGGGGCAAGAGGACACACAGAAGCGAGGGCTTGACAGGGACACGGAGATGCCCTTAAAGTAGCTGTTTTGACGATGCTGAGTCACCTGGCCAAGCTCCACTAGCACTCTAAATACCAGCTGGCAATGTCTACCCCAGAATATTGTAGACGGTCCTAGAGAATACTGCCTGGCCTCAGCTGGCACCCACAAAAAATATTCATAGTGTTGATATAGCCTTGAAAGATGTTGAATCCCTTCTAGCCTGAGGGGAAAGCAGTGCTTACCCTTAAAGATTTATTCCTGCTCTAACTCTGATTCATCTGGGTGAAGGTCAGGCTGTGGGGGTTGAAAATGAAGAAGATGAACCTGGGGCTATTTTTCCACTGAATCACAAAATGGGATAAAAAAGACTGCCTTCCTTCCTTCCTTCCTTCCTTCCTTCCTTCCTTCCTTCCTTCCTTCCTTCCTTCCTTCCTTCCTTCTTCCTTCCTCTTCTATTTCTCATTTCTTCTCTTTACCTTTCCCAGTTCTCATCTCAGTTACCTCTTACCTAGGAACCCAAGGCGCAGCCTGTATCTCTGCACTCCTCTGAATCCCGTCACCACAACCCTTTACAGTCTAGATAAAGAAGGCTTTCTTCTTTTAATAGTATAGTAAAAAGTTCAGGAATAGGTAAGTAAAGATACCCTACAATGAGCCTCCAAGTGGGGATGTTTTAGGATGTCAAAGAACTTCTGAAGTAATTAAAAAGGGGTCAGAGACAGGGCTTTGTGGCTAAAAACTTATGATAGCACAAGCCTGACAACCTTAGTTTGGTCCCCAGAACCCATATAAAAACCAAATGCAGTGGTGTCTATCCACATTCCCAGGATTCATGGGATGGAATCAGAGGCAGAGATAAGAGATTTGGCCAGATGATCACAAGCCTGCTAGCCTGGACACAGCGCAGGAGTAGAAATAAGACACCTTTCCTTAACAAAGTGAAAAGTGAGGCTAAGGTTGTGAAAACTTGTCCACATACTAATAAAATAAAAAATTAAAGTCGCTAATAGGAAATCATAGGTCCTCAAGAAGCATAAGCTTCATTGTAGATGTGACTAAATGTGGATGAAATGTGAATGGAGGCGGTTAGGTGCTTGGAGGAGAAGAGAAAATGGTAGCATATAGAAACCATTCAATTTTTATAGTGACACCCTAGGGCTTACCTTTATATAACCAATATTACTCCTGGGAATAGGCAGGTTTCTTGAATGGAGTACTAACTTAAAGAATTTTTACTTAAACATATTTTTAGAGCTCAGCTATTTAAAATAAAAATAAGGGGATGGAGAGATTACACTGGTTTCTTACATGGGACTCAGTTTCAATCCCAGCACCCATGTGGTAGCTCACAATCATCTGTAATTTCAGTTCCAGGGGAATCTGATGGCCTCTTTTGGACTCCTTGGGCACAAGGCACACACATGGTACACAGAAAATACATGCAGACAAACACTTAGACACAGAAAAATCTAAACCAATTAAGAGGCATCACCGAAGTAGAAAGAAATAATATTCGTTCCTTGGTTTTGTTACCCTGGACAAACTAACCATAATTTTTTTATTTTTGGTTTATTGATACATCCCTATTACCCATGATACATGAGAAACACTTAAATCTTAATTAAATAAGTTAATGAAATTTGTTCTCCTGTATTAAAATTGATAAGGAGTTGGGGAAGTAGTTCTATTATCAAATACATGTTTAGGATGTGCAAGGCCTTGGGTTTGATGATCAGGGAAAAAGACAAGCAAACAAATAAAAAGTAATAACAATCACAAATCTATAACTAAGAGTTATTGTAAGTAAAGTTATCTATATGGAAATAGAAAAATGTGTTTTTCTAAAGGAGATAAATAGTCAGAGTGCTGATGTAAGGACTCTAGCACAGACTCATCAAGAGAATGTCAGTTTCCTTGTCTATTTTTGTCTGCTCCCTTTCTCTGTAATGCTGATATATTGAAATAGTCATTCTGAGTCTCGGTGGGTGAGCACAGCAATGCATTCTTTGTGTTGCCCGATTCCTGCCTTCTCAACTCATACTAACATTAACATGTTTGGAAAAGAAAATCTTTCTATCTATGAGAGCAGAAAGACAGCAAAGTGAAACTGGAAAGCTGTTGAAGAATCATTTACTGTAGAAGTAGGTGGTAGTTACTTTGTGTCACTCTGACCAAAATAATGGACAGAAGTCAAGTAAGAAAGATTAATTTTGGTTTACAGTTTCAGGAGTGCCATTCCATTAGAGTGGAGAAGGCATGGAGCGCAGTGACTCACTCTGCAGCAGTGGAAGCCTGAGACAGAGACATCAGTAGGCAGTGGGCCATGAAACAGAGCATGTCTAGAGCTGGAGCCATGTTTCACCCTTCAAGAACCTGCTTGGTGAAACAGTTTTGATTTTGATCTGCAAATACAGACCAGTGTTCTGTCTGCTCCTCATAGACAACTAAAACACTTGACGATTGTATTTGGCTTAATTTACCTCTTTATTGTGTTATGTTTGGTTTTTTATCCCCATTGACATAGTTTCTAGGTTGAGAAGCCATAAAATTGGAGCTTCTCAAATTCAAATTAAAGTGTGTTCTTAAGACTCCACAAATGAGATCGGGTGCTTTCAGGGTGGTATGGGGAAACTGAAGTCAGGATGTCAAAAACAACAACAATACTACAATAATTTAAAAAGGAAATATTAATCTACCCACTTATAGGAAAAATGTCAGATGTATGCTATAATACTGTCACATGTAATATCTCCCTGAAGACTGAAAACATTTGCTTATGATCTTATGATGTGTCATTACTCTTAGTTTTCTTTATTTCCTTTCTTTTTTTTTGCTGTTTCATAACTTTCTTTTTACTTTTAATTGACACATATTGGCACATGATGCTAATGGGTGTGATACAGCATGATGTATCAGAGTCTATGTTCAATACATAATGGTCAATTCAGTATTTTTTTCAACCATTTGTGGTGATATATTGTTTATGATTTAATGAAGCTTGCCTGAAGATAAGAAAAGCAAACTAGCCAGAGGGTAGCTTTTACCTCTACCAAGCCTGAGATGGAGATCCTGTCTTCCCTGTGACTGGAAACTGAACCCTACATGAGACCCTTTGCTTCTTCCTTATCTACCTCTCCAGTGCTGGGATTAAAGGAGTGAGCTCTGTTACTCTTTTAGACTGATTCACTCTCCTGTAGCCCAAGCTGATCTTGGACTCACAGAGATCCATCTGCCTTTGTCTCCTGAGTCCTGGGATTAAAGTTGTGTGCTACCACTGCCTGGCTAACTAGTGTGGCTAGCTTTACATTCAGATGCACAGGCAAGCTTTATTAGATCATAAACAATGTATCACCACAAGCATTCACCATTTAAAAAACTTTTTTTTAACCATTCATCATTTAATGTGTTGGGAATTTTTGTTCTTGTGTCATTGTGAATTATATTGCAGGTTGTTAACTTGTGTTCAAAGAAGCATCTCAACTCATTTTTTGTGTGTTTGCATCCCTTGTGTCTTCTGTCCACATTCCCTATGTCCCGCCTCTGCTGTACAATATTCTGATTCATTTTTTATGAGATTTGCATATGTTTCCTCATATAGGTGAGAGCACGAGGTGTTTGTCTTTCTGTCTCTGGCTTATCTAACACAACACAATGACTTTCATTTCCATCATGTACATGTGAACGAAGGGTTTCTCCCTCTCTCTCTCCCTCTCTCTTTTTTCTTTTTTCAGTCTTTCTTTTTCCCCATGCTGACTTGTATTCCATTGTGTAAACAAACCTCATTTTCTTTAGCCATTGTTCTACTGGAGGACAACTGGGGGAATATATCTTTGCCTGACTTTGTTCAACTGGGTTATTTACAGCTCTGTGGAGAGATGCTCTCTCAGCCTGGACACATGGGGGAGGGCCTAGGCCCTGCCCCAGATGAAATGATAGATTCTGTAGATTTTGTAGATCTCCCATGGAGGGCCTCACCCTCCTTAGGGAATGGTGTGGTGATTGGGTGGGGGGCTTGGGGGACAGGTGGAGGAGCAAGGGAGGAGGGGTGGGAGGGGGATCTGGGATTGACATGCGAGGCAAGCATGTTTCTAATTTAAATAAAAATATAATGAACAAAAGAAAGACAGTCATATGTGTGGTTCATATTGATGGAATATAAATATATATTTACGGACTATAAATATATTTTGTCTAATAAACCAAAAAAGTAAAAGACTTGGCAGATATTCCTGGGGGGTGAGAAGAGCACGGTGGAGTTGGTGGGAGCTAATGAGTAGATGCTATTGTTCACCTGGACTATCAACTTGATACAATTTAAGGTCACCATGGAAGCAAGCCCCTGAGTACATGAATGAGCATGTTAGTCAAACAGTTTAACAGAGCAAGGAAGGTCCACCTTGGCTATGGGTAGCACCATTTCATGAACTTCATAAAGGAGAGAAACAATAAAAAAGAAAGAGACTTGAATGCAAGCATTCATCTCTCTCTGTTTCCTGACTATAGATGCAATGTGAACAGCTGCCTCAGATTCCTGCCACATGATGTCCTCACAATGATGGGCTGCACCCTCAAAGTGTGATGATGCCCATGCAATGATGGGCTGCACCTCAAACTATGATGATGTCCTCACAATGATGGAATGCACCTCAAACTGCGATGATGTCCTCACAATGATGGACTACACCTCAAACTGCGATGATGTCCTCACAATGGTGGACTGCACCTCAAACTATGATGATGTCCTCACAATGATGGACTGCACCCTCAGAGTGTGGTGATGTCCTCACAATGGTGGACTGCACCCTCAGAGTGTGGTGATGTCCTCACAATGGTGGACTGCACCCTCAAACTGTGATGATGTCCTCACAATGAGGGACTGCACCCTCAGAGTGTGGTGATGTCTTCACAATGGTGGACTGCACCCTCAAACTGTGATGATGTCTTCACAATGGTGGACTGCACCCTTAAACTGTGATGGTGTCCTCACAATGGTGGACTGCACCCTCAAACTATGATGATGTCCTCACAATGATGAACTGCACCCTCAAACTGTGATGCTGTCCCCCGAATGATGGACTGCACCCTCAAACTGTGATGATGTCCTCACAATGATGGACTGCACCCTCAAACTGGGATGATGCCCATGAAATGATGGACTGCACCCTCAAACTGTGATGCTGTCCACACAATGATGGACTGCACCCTTAAACTGTGATGATGTCCTCACAATGATGGACTGCACCTCAAACTGCGATGATGTCCTCACAATGATGGACTGCACCCTCAAACTATGATGATGTCTTCACAATGATGGACTGCACCCCTAAACTGTGAGTGAAAACAAACCCTTCCTGTAGTTGCTTTTGTCAGGGATGTTTTACAACAACTAATACAATAGAAAATGGCATTTTAAAGACAGTACATTTTAGTCATGTCCTAAAACCAATTTACTTTCAAAATTTACTAATGACTAGTTTACAAATATGCAAATGGAAAATAACTGTTTTTGATGACTACCTGTCTAAATCTGTGCTGTAACAGAGATAATTCTCATATAAAGATGTACTGTTATACAAGTTGTGGATGCATATGTAAAAAATGTATATCAATGAATATATATTTATATACTTTAAAAATTAAGAGTGCTGTCTAGTTAGCTTTTGTCAACTTGACACAAGCTAAGGTCATCTGGGAAGAGGGAAGCTTAACTTGGAAAATGCTTCTATCAGTCTGACCTTTAGGCTAGTCTGCATAAAACGTATTTACTAGATAAATTAATATTGTATGATTATTGTTGTAACAAAGAAATATGGAAATAGATCTTGTAAAAGGAGATCCTGGTATTAGCTCTCCTTTGGTCTCTAGGGAATATAAGGCCATAATCTAATGGTTAGGACAAAATACCAACAAGTAGCATTTACTGGTCTCTTGCTAAGTGCCAGATATTATACTAAGAATTTAGTAAACTCACCATCTGTTATTTGTTTTTACTCTTCAGAGCAAATTCATTAGCCAAGCCTTATTACCCCCAATTACATATGGTGGAACTTAGAAGTATAGAAGCAAATAAGCTGTCTGATCTCTCTTCATTAGTAAATAGTAGCACTAAGATTCAGTGAATCCTAGAGGGCTTTTGGGAACAGCAATTGCCAAGAAGGCTTAAAGCATATAGTCAGAGGTTTTAAAAGAGAGTTGTTAAGCAGATTTAAGCAAATGTGGGTAATGTTATGTAGCTAGAATGATGCATACTGTAAATGCTTATATGCATAGACTTTGCATGAATGGTGTAGAGGAATATTGAAGCAAATTACCAATTGTACAGGTGGAAACACACCCACACTAATGCTACCCAATGGGAGGGCCTTATTTAAGCCTGAAAAGCTTTGAATTATTTAGCGTTAAAAGATGATTGTGACACTTAACCATGTTGCTATTACTGAATGTTAGAGGTAGAAAGAACATGAGAGATCTGAGATCAGAGATTGTGATCTACCCTGATCCTTGGCTATGGGGAACACTATGCCTAGGCTGTTAGATCTTATCAAGATCCTGGAGAGTCCACATGCTTTTATTGAATTAAAACTTATACTGCCAGAAAAGTGGGGTCTGGTCCTGGCTTAAGGTTCAGAACACGAATTTACTTACTCCAAAACTTTTATTTATTCATTTTCTCGCTCCATTGTATCCTGTTTGTGAGAAGAATGAAGGGTCTTATGGTTGTAAAGAGGGGTGAGGAATCTCCCTGATGTCATTCTCTATAGACTCTTAGAGAAACTCAACTGGTATCTGTTAGATTTCAAACCTGGGACAAATGACTGTGGTGACTGTTCAACATATCGAAACAGAGCTGGTCACCAGGTTCTCCCTACAATCCCTCAGTCCCTATCTGTTATGGACCTTCCTGGCTGCTATAACCCAAGCTCTACCTAAGATGTGCCCAGCCCAAGCTCTACCTAAGATGTGCCCAGCCCAAGCTCTACCTAAGATGTGCCCAGCCCAAGCTCTACCTAAGATGATGTGCCCAGCCCAAGCTCTACCTAAGATGTGCCCAGCCCAAGGGCTGCCCAGCCCCCAGCTGCCCTTACCTATATAATCCAAACATTTTGGTTTTCTGCCCCTTTTTGTCTACTCTTTGGGCTTCCTGGATGCTGGTCCCCCTCTCTTCCCTCTTCCTTCTCACATGGCTCAGGGTCATGTCTACTCTGAATTCTCCCAGATGTCTCTATCCCTGGATATGCTCTCCCTTTTATCTGCAACAAATTTCCTCCTCCACCATACCTAGGGGCATTCATGTTTCCTTTCCTTTTTATTTCTTTTTTTCATTTAGTGTCTTTATATTTTGCTCCAGCCCATCTTCAGGAGTATCTCAAGTCACAAATCACTTAGTTTAAAAACATTTCACAATTAATTTTTAACTATCACCTTGCTACTTGAGCACTGAGCTTCCTTAGAACACAGACTGTCTTCTTCACCTTTGTCTTCTCCTTAACTCACGCCCTGCCCTATTGCTGTCCCAGATCCCAGGGTAATTCTCATGGAACAGGGATAGGATCTGCTTAAGTTTTAGTGTGAATATGGGTAGCCCGGTAATTTCTTTCTTGCAGCTCAGTTTCCCAGTTTCTATAGTTCCTGATTTATTGCCTCTAGACCCCATTTGTTTGGAAGTAGTGGTTTAATTCAGCAAAGGCAAGTGGTCTCCCCAGGGAAGATGAGAAGGTAGGACATCTGGGGACAGTCACCAACAGTGTCTGTGGCTTGCAGCCCAGTGCCCTAGGGCCAGTGTCAGACCTTGGTCCCACTCCTGCAGTGTCTGGTTGCAGAAGGCAGTTTGAACTCTGCTTACAGGCCCACAGGCAGGTCTCCTTTGGGGGTCAGGATTGCTGGGAATACTAATTAATTCATTAGTGGGGTTGATGGATTATCAGTCTGTCTCCTGGCAGAGGGGCCTGGGGGGTGGGGTGTAACAGATTGTTGCCCATAAATCTGCCTGTTGCCTCCCTTTTCTCTGCTTCAGTGGCTCCTAGTGTCAGGCCTGTGGGCCAGCAACTGAGTGCTGGTCTGGTCTCCTTTTCCCTACTCAGCAGATGGTTCTAACAG
This sequence comes from Mesocricetus auratus, assembly GCF_017639785.1. Lineage (NCBI taxonomy): Eukaryota > Metazoa > Chordata > Mammalia > Rodentia > Cricetidae > Mesocricetus > Mesocricetus auratus. The sequence goes on from NW_024429195.1 coordinate 42,064,927, forward strand.
GTTAGCTTAGAGCTTTACAAAAAAGCAATAGAGAAAGAGGGATGGGCTGTGGACTGGCCCTCTGGCCTAAGAAACATGTGGGGGAGGAGAATGAAGAATGCAAATGTCCTTCATTCTCTTTTCCTGAGGCAGGCAGCACCCCCTTCTCTTTGCTGATTGCACACCCTTCCTGCCCTTTCAGAGTTCAACAGCCAACCCCACAACTGTCAAGGAGTTTTGACAGTAACCCCAATGAAATGGATTCCACTCACTTTTCTGAAGAAGAAGAAGAAAAAGCAGCTCTTAAAGAAAGTCCAGTGTCCAGAACTCCCTCTGCCACTACATGAGTATGCACACACCACACACACACACACACACACACACACACACACACACACACACACACACACACGAATGTGTTTTGTGAACTAATCCTCTTATGTTCAATTCCTTACATCTGTCAGAGGAATCGAGGGGACTGGGCACAATGTTCTGTCTCCACCCTCATCTTTGTCTCAATGTGTTCACCTGTCTGCTAATATCCCATTCCTCCCCTCCCACAGTAAATCTCACAGGCATGGTGCCACGACCACCAGCAACAACTTATTAATATCCAGGGATGTGGCTTTAAAGACACAAATCAGGGGGTCAATTCATCTAATAAGCATTCATCTAGAAATGATTAAGCTTCTCTATTCAGAGGCAAACTGTCTCATACATAAACTTCCTTTGGTTGAGGAATAAATTCTGATGTTTTCCAGAAATTTACCATACTTAACATGAATTGCTTAATTACTCCAAAAATATTCATTTTGTTGAACAGATAGTTCCTGGATAAGAAAATCAAAAAGATTAGTGAGACCTTAAAGACTTGCTGAAAATTATTAGTTGCCTATAAAAACTGGGGGGGGGAGTTAATTTTTATCTCTAGTTTTCTATGAAGGCTAAGAGTCACAAAACACCTATGTCAGAGTTCTAAAACTGACTACTTCAAGCCTAAGATAGTACTTAATTACACTGGCAATAAAACTATCTTTTTCAGCCAGTACTCCAAAGGTTTACACATTTGCTTTTGTTTTCTTAAGCGCAACATAACAGTATAGCAGATATAGTTATAACAGGAATATGTTTGTTATGTTAAATAGGGAGACAGAGACTTTCTCCTTTTACATTTAAAACTCTGAGAAAAAAGCAGGGGATGTAGCTTAGTGGTAAAATGCTTGTTTAACATCTACAAGACTTCGGATTCAAATGCTAGTACTAAAAAACAAAACAAAACAAAACAAAATAACCCCCCCAAAAAGAAGAAAAATACCCAAACAGAAAAAGCCCCAAAGCAAAATAATCCATTCAAAAAGCAAAACTTAAAATCCTCTGGGAAAACAATAACAAACCAACCAACAGTCTCCTCATGCAACGTACAAGGTGTAAAGTATGCTCACTAGCACTGTGTCCTTGCTGGGCAGTTGTCCCCGCCCCTCCCCCCACCTCCCACCCCCGTTTGTAATTCTTTTTTTAGGCATGGGCCAGCATCCACATTCACCCTTCTAGCTTTCTCTCCAAGTGTGTCTCCAGTTTTCTGACGACATTCTGTTCGACCTCCTCGGCTGAACAGAGGCTTGTACCTTTATAACCACAAGCCTTTTCTGTATTCTTGGTTTTCACCTTCAACAGCCCCCCTCCTCCAGCCCCTTCTTGATTTAAACAAAAACAAACACGCAGTGGCAAAGCTGGACCTCGTCAGAGGAGCCTTGTGAAGGAGGTGGGTCTTTAGGCTAGGAAGGGGAGTGGCTAGCCTGTGGGTATCATCACCCCGCCCTGGTCAGCTGCCAGAGCCATCAAAACTGCTGCAAGTCAGAAGATCCAGTCAGATCCCAGGAGCTGCCCAGAGACTGTGGTCCTGAAAGAGCTACTCAAGGGAGCTAACCGAGGGAAGGAGGTACTGAAGAGACTTAGGAAACAAGCTTTGGTGGAGGCATCTGCCTGAAGACGTCCTGATTGTGCATCAGAACTTCAGAAAGGAGTAGAATAAGTAACAGCCAGGGGACCCAGTCCAGGAGCAAGCACTAGGAAGTAGCTACCGGCTTACATGGATGGCTGAAAGCATCCCCTATCTCCCACGATCTGCCTGGTTAGGGTGGACTTGGCTGCTCTGACTATCCTCCAGAACACAGCTTAGAGTTTAATCTTGGAGGAACTCCACTGTCTAAGGTGAGCCTGTGGGTGGGGTGTGGGCACTAAAGTTTCTGTGTAAAGTTCCCACAATTTCAGAAGAGAAGAGGTTGCTGATGACTCCTCCTTCACCTCAAAGCCCAACCTTCCATCTTGCTAATGTTTTTAAAAAGCTGCAAAAGTTTAGCTATTTTCCCAAAGTGACTTAGCAAGCAAATTGAAGAACTGGCCCAATTCAGTGCTCTGCTGACAAACCTCGAGGTCTAGTGCAGGAAGAGGAAGAGGAATGAAAACCAAATAAATAGAGGGAAATCTTGGGAGGCCATGGGCAAAGATTCTCATCACTGTCCCCATTTGCTTTGACAAAAGTTTTTGAATGGTTTGAATGAAAAGGGAAATGTTTTTTCCCAGCTATTTGAGATTGTAAATTGGAAGAAAATGATTGCCTAAGAGTATCTTTCCTCTTCTGTAATATACTCATCACTTTCCCACCAAAAACACTTTCAAATGCTGGTGACCCCATCTTAGTTTGATTCTGCTAAGGAAGCTCACAATTATGGTCTGAGACTGTGGAACTGAATAAAGTAGTGTGTGTGTGTGTGTGTGTGTGTGTGTGTGTGTGTGAGAGAGAGAGAGAGAGAGAGAGAGAGAGAGAGAGAGAGAGAGAGAGAGACAGCACATGCATAGTTACTAGTCAATGGGAAATTGTAGTTGTAGATTTAAAAGCCTAGCTATGAAGGACCTGCCAGCTTACTCACTGTTTCTATACAGTATCACTTGTGAACACCTTGGTTTGTGTTTTATTTTGTTTGTTTTTTAGTTGCAGGCTCTGTAGCTATGAGCAAAACATTCAGTTTATGTTGTCCTTAGAATTTCTAGAAATTAGCCTGCATAGTTTCTTCCTGTTGAATTTAGAGTCATAGCACCAGGAGGTAATCAAGTACCATCAGTTTATAAAGGGAAAGACACCAGCCAGCCTACCACAAACACTGATGTGAATACTTTACACTCATTCTTCACACTCTTCAGTTGAAACTTCTCCAAGATAAATGAAAATTAGTAAAGTTATAGGAAGAATTCCACAACAGCTCTATATAATAGAAGTGAAAAATGACAGTGGTCTTGTTAGCCAAGAGAGTATGTAGTCAGAACTCTCTATGGCAAATACTTTTCCTTTTTCAAAAGAGATTTAAAGTGAAAAACTTTTAAATAGAGAAAATAACTCAAAACTAAGGTTTTATTGAAGCAAAATCCTGTAACACTATGCAGGTGTATGGGGAAATCCAAATACTAATACCAAAGACTAAAATGGACTTTATAAGATCAGAATATGTTTTCACATATTGGGGGATAGGAGAATTCTGTACTCAAAAGCTATATTCATTGATAAATTTAACCATATTGGCCTCTGTTTCTAATATATTTTGAAAACTAACTTCTCTTCTAGAAATTGAGTGAACCTTGACATGACTTATTCCTATGTTTCATGAGGCAGTGCCATAGTCTTTCATATCCATACACTATCTAAAAATATTAAGACAATTTTGCCATGTTCATCTCATACTTTAGTGACAAAAAACTTCTTACTTTCATGTTTTTTTTTCAGGATACCTCTGAGATGTTAGCAGGATAAAGGCCACATTGGGTTTAGTTCTTTGCTCTGAAGAGAATCCACTTAAGTTTCATTCATTAAAAAAAATCAGAAGTTGCATCACACATATTACACTCAGATCTGAAACTGAGTTATTTGTCTTTGTCAATCTTGTGATGCGTTGAGAGAATTAAAATTGAAAAATACAAAGTACATTTTGTCTTTGGAGAGTTTTGGCATTTACTTTGGTTTGTAAGATACTTCACCTTTTCCCTGGAGCTTGTGGAGGAGTTGCATTCCTCATATTGAAAACTGAAGTTTAAAAGGTCTGAATAGATGAGAGTGTGCATTCCACTAGAAACTTTATGAAAATATAACTAAAATATATGTCAAGTCAAATGTCTTCATGAGAGAGAATCTTCTCTCATCTCTACAGATACAAACAGAATGAAATTTTGGAAGCTAATTTCATGTCTGACTGTAGAGGCATTTGGTAGAGCTTGGTGTCTTCATTCATCCCTTTGATATTTAGCTTCATTGGCACATAGAGAAAGTAGGAATTTTTCAAACACTTTAAAACCAAAACTAAACTAGACCACTGATTTTCATTGTCATGAAATTAGCATTAAGCATAAATTATAATTATATGTACATACTATTGTCATTGTGACTTAAGATGTTTAGGAGTAATCATATCTCATACTTACATTGAATTTGTGACACCTGGAACTAATCCCAAGTGTTTAAATATGTCAACTAATTTTATGCCAAAATAATCTGTGAGTCAGGTCTGTTATTATTCCCATTTAAGAAGGAGAACATTAAGGGAGATCCAAGTCTAAGCCACAAATCTAGTAAGTAGTAAAATTGAAATTGGACCTAGTCAAGCTGACTCCAGAGTGTGTGCTGTCTATTCCAGCAGAGAAGGGCAGACTATTGGGCAGCTATCATATTTGCCCCTGTACCAATCAGGTGAAATAGCATTAAGATAATAAGAGACACTATTATTTATTTATTCATTTGTGGGAAAATTTAATTTTGAATGAAGAAAACACATGAAAGCATGAGATAGACTTTTAAAACACATGGATATCGTTTTACAACATCGTTCTTTGCCATGATTTTGTCTTATGAGAAGAATGTTAAATTAATCTTTATAGTATCAAAAAGAATGTAATAAATAAAGCTGGGACTAGGAATCAGGAATTGAAAATATTGAGCTAGAGTTCCATCCATACTTTTCTAGTTATCGTGTTTTTGAAGACACATTTATATACCTACAGAATTATCTATCTTAGAGCTTCTAGACCAGCATGTATGGGAACAGAAGAAACTGAACCAGAATCACCCCTGTTCTTCTCATAATTGGTAAAAGAAGAAAGGTGAAATTTCACTGCTTTGTTTTTGTTTCAGATTGTTTGGCCAAATCCAGTAAGTTCTTTTCCTTCATACCTACGAACAGTATGATTTTAAACAACTTCTTAAAATCACCAAATATGTTATGCACAAAGATTGGTCAATTTTATTTTTTTAATTCTAATTCCTGGTAGGGTGTCTACTGACACCCTACTGACACCTCTAGAAAGATCAAGCAAGAGTCAGGGGATATGGAGAGATGATAGTGAGGGACGCCAAATAAAGAAGTGAGAGCAGTACCCAGGTCTCTGGGGGACAGGTGGCTCTCCTCTCTTTCATCCTCCTCTCCTCTCCATACACATCGGTGTGACACAGTGCAATGATGCTAATGAAAACAAGAAAAAAAAAGAGAAAAGGAAAAAAGGTACAGAAGACAAGATGGGTAGAACGAGTAGTCAAAAGCAGCAAAGAAGGCTTTGGGGAGGGGAATGAATCCTGGAATGTGAGGATTAATGTTAAAAACTGTCTCAGAGAACATCTAAGCCAGCCTTCACTGGACAATGGTCATGCCTATTAAGTTAGCTCTACTGATCTACATTTGCTAAAGTAAAAATGCCTTTCTTCTTTGGCTATGATGGAAGAAAACTGAGGAAAAGGACTGTAAAGCCTTGGACTTGACATCAGAAATGTTTTTATGTTCTGTTACACTATGCTTTTACATGTCCATCCTTTAAAAGACTGGCCCAATGGTGCTGCTGACTATAAAGTGAACAGGGCTGTACTCATCACCCTCAACAGTATGCTCTATGTAATACGTAGATTAATGAGTGCAAAAGTGCTGCAAACTCTAGAATGCCACACAAACGCTGTTGTAATTACACAGAGAGCATTAGGTTTCCCAAGCCCACCCCGCCTTTTTTGGTCTCAGCATGCACCTGCCTCTGGAAGATCTGTGTTACTTTAACGGGAAGTTAATTAGGTCCTTACCCCTCCCTCTGGATAGTTGCCTGAGTTAGAAGTGCAGCTCAGCACACAAGCTCCATCATCCATATTAAAAGTGGGATTTTCTGACTTGGCCTCTGCAGCCAGTTGACCAATTGGTTCCAATGTGTGTTTTCAATAAAGCTGCTTACCCAGGAAGCCTTATTAAGTGAGTAAGTCAAGCTGACATGATTTCCTTGCTGATTAATATGAAACCTAGGCTGTTTTCAAAATGCAGCAACATTAATTATTTATAGGAGGTAAATGAGGTTACAATGAAAACAAGCTCCAATTTCCAGAAACAATTCAAATCATGTATTTATATTTTTGTAAACTCCATGCACTAATCCCTGAATTCATTGACTGGAGACTCCAGCTTCAAGGATCAAACAGCATGTTATCATGTTTTCCCCTTTCTACATCATGAAAGGGGATGTAGAATTTAATGTTTCAAAGACTAACTGGTAAAAAGGGATATCCCAGTGGGGCTTATTCGATTCTTTTACCTGGTAAACTCTATACCTAGAAATGACTCAAATGATCTGAAAATAGTTCAAACTCTTGTAATATTGAATATAAGATATATCCTAAATCACTAGTCTCTATTTTTCATATAGTAAATTTTTCATGTAAACCATATCTGTTAGGGAAGTAAATTGAAGTTTAGGCTTTTTCTTTGTTTACCAAAAATAACTCCATGGTGTGTTCACATTCACTATATTCTCCTTTGTTTTACATTTGTTCCAGGTTTCATTTTTAATAAAGTGTTTTCTGAGTGTTTCATTAAAACAACCTTGAGTAGGTTTGGTAGATCACTGACTTTTCCTTCTAACTGTTGCCATGGTATTTTCTGATAGTGTGAGATGCATGTATGAAGGAAAGATGTGAAAACTTGATAGATGACCACTGGCGACTTTTCTTCATGGCCCCTTCAAGACACTGTGTCAATAGAATGTCTGACATCCCTACCCCTGAGAGAACACAACGTACTTACGAAGAAACACAATGCTTCTCTGGACATGAAGCAGTTGTTTTGATTTGCATTTCTCTGATGGCTAAGGATGTCCAACATATTTTTAAATTGTTTCTTGGTCACTTGAAATGCTTCTATTGAGAATTCTCTGTTTAGAAAGGATAATTTAGTTTGTTCATGTTAAGTTTCTTGAGTTCTTTATATATTTTGGATATTAGCCTTGTGTCAGATGTGGAGTTGGTGAAAATATTTCCCATTCTGCAGGCTGTCATTTTGTCCTATTGATGGTGTTCTTTGTCTTACAGAAGCTTTTCAGTTTCATGAGGTCTCATTTGTTAATTATTGACTTCGTTTCTGTGCTATCAGTGTTCTGTTCAGGAAGCTGTCTCCTGTGCCAATGTGATAAAGGCTATTTCCCACCTTTTCTTCTACCAGGTTCAGTGTATCTGGTTTTAGGTTGAGGTCTTTGATCCACTTGGACTTGAGTTTTGTGTAGGGTAATTGATATGAATCTATTTGCATTCTTTTATTTCCAGACATCCAATTAGACCAGCACAATTTGTTGAAAATACGATTTTTCCCATTATGTATTTCTGGCTTTTTAAAATAAAATTCAGGTGTCCATAGGTGTGTCAATTTACATCTGGGTCTTTGATTCAATTCCATTGATCACCTGTCTATTTTATGCCAATATCATGCAGTTTTTATTATTATAGCTCTGTAGTACACTTTGAAATCAGAGGTGGTAATTGTACAGAATTGTTTTAACTATCCCATATTTTTTCTATTGGGGCAATAATTTATATGACCACTTATTTCCCTTCATATTATAAATTTACAAAAGAAAGAATATATGCTTGAAAATTTACCTTTGTTATTTTGTGTAAAATGCCTATAAGACAAATAATCTAAGAATTAAAAGTCAGACACTAGCACCTCAATGAGTATTCATTTTTTTCTTTTGTCCTAAATTTTTTTGGTAGCATGCTGTAAAGAGATGTATGTCTAGGGCAATTCTTTGAGCCTTGGTTTAATTTAAAATGACAGATGGGCAAAGAAATTGTGAAATATGAAATCCCAACACAATATTCTCTATAACCATGGAATAAAAACAAATTTTGCGTGTCTTTTGACAGAGTCTCATGTAGTTCAGACTGGCGGTGAACTTTCTCTACTGTTAGCGATGACTTTTAATTCCTGATCTTCCTCCCTCTGCCTCCCAAGGGTTGGGATCGTAGGCATGTGCCATCATGCCTATCTCAGTTTACATTTACATCAGGTATTTTGGAGTTTAACTTTTTTTTTTTGGTATTTCCTCTTTCCAGGTTCTGTAAATGGCAAAAATGTACATGAAATCCAAGGATATGGTGGAGCTGGTCAACACACAATCCTGGATGGACAAAGGACTGGGCTCTCAAAATGAGATGAAGGAGCAGGAGAGAAGACCAGGTTCTTATGGGATGCTTGGAACCTTAACTGAAGAGCATGACAGTATTGAAGAAGAGGAGGAAGAAGAAGAAGATGGAGAGAAACCTAAAAGAAGAGGTCCCAAGAAAAAGAAGATGACCAAAGCTCGCCTGGAGAGGTTCAGGGCTCGAAGAGTCAAGGCCAATGCTCGAGAACGGACCCGAATGCATGGCCTGAATGATGCCTTGGATAACCTTAGGAGAGTCATGCCATGTTACTCTAAAACCCAAAAACTTTCCAAGATAGAGACTCTTCGTTTGGCAAGGAACTACATCTGGGCCTTGTCTGAAGTCCTGAAGACTGGTCAGACACTTGAAGGGAAGGGATTTGTGGAGATGCTTTGTAAAGGGCTCTCTCAGCCCACAAGCAACCTGGTGGCTGGATGTCTCCAACTGGGACCTCAATCTGCTGTCTTGGAGAAGCACGAGGAAAAATCTCCAATTTGTGACTCTACTGTCCCTGTCCACAACTTCAACTATCAGTCTCCAGGGCTACCAAGCCCTCCTTATGGCCATATGGAAACACATCTCCTTCATCTCAAACCTCAACCACTTAAGAGTTTGGGAGACTCTTCATTTGGGAACCATCCACCCGATTGCAGTACCCCCCCATATGAGGGTCCACTCACACCACCCTTGAGCATCAGTGGCAACTTCTCCCTGAAGCAAGATGGTTCCCCTGATTTGGAAAAATCCTATAGCTTCATGCCACATTATACCTCTGCAAGTCTAAATTCAGGCCATGTACATTCAACTCCCTTTCAGGCTGGCCCTCCCGGCTATGATGTTGCTGTAGACACGACTTATGATTCCTACCCCCATCATGGTATTGGTACTCAGCTCAATGCAATCTTCACTGATTAGACCAGTAAGATAACACCAACATTTCAGAGAATGAGGTGAAGATATTTTCCATGTTTCTAGAAGCTGAGATAAATACTCAGAGAATTTAAAAGAACCATTTGGATATACAGGAAACATAGTGACCCTAGTCTAATCAGAACTTCCTGTTCCTACCATATTCCTTCTCATTAACTTCTCACATTTCACCACTTCCTGTATTTGGGATCCTCAAGTGAAAATATTTGATAGTTTGTGTTCACATCGTAACAGAACAGAAAACCAAGGCTCTGCTCCAGTGGTACCAAAGACTCATTGGATGCTATGCCAAGTAACTTTCCATTTCCAGTGTTTGTTGCTTTCTGATAAACATTAAGTTTATGTTTATCTCTCATAAATTTCTTAAAACAAAAAAGCAATAAAAGGAAATAGCATGAATGGAATGATTAAATGGAGCTGGAAGGTGGCATCATGTACATGTCTGTTGGCTCACAGAACACAAAACTTGTGTGAGTTTAAACATAACTTCCAGAGCCTAATATAACAACTTGACTATTACTGTAAATAGCCAAGTATGTTCTTTAAGAGATTAGCTCTATTTATTGCTGTGATGAAAGTTATGTACATCGTTTTTAGTGATTTAAGAACCATGATAGAAGTCTCACACAAACTTTATTCTTTTCTTCTTTTGTTTGTTTTTGTTTATTTATTTATTTATTTTTGTTTGTTTTTTACATTCCAACTAAAATTCCCCCTCCCTCAATTCCTCCAAGCTCCTCCCCATTCACCTCTGATTTCCGCATCTACTCCTCCTCCTCTGTTTATACAAACTTTATTCTTGATACTAGTTTTTTTTTTTAAAAAAACAGCTGTCTTAGTACTAGGAGTTGAGCAAGAAAGACACTAAAATCTCTTGATTTCTGTGGCCAGTGGGACCCAGAAATATCAGCTAGTGCATTTCCCAGTTTCAATGACTAAAGGGCTGTGGGAATTCTGTCTGTGTTCAGGTGCTTCTGTTAGAATCAGAACATAGCCAAGTGCATACTGTAGAGCAATAAAATGGCAGCTGGCTGCTGTATTAGCTAGCACAAGTTAAGGGATTCTGCCTCACACCTAGCCATTGGAAATCGTGGGTTTTTCTCAAACAAGAAGAATTCGACTGTTTAAAGGAAAGCAATTAAAACCACAGAGCTCTGTATACTCCAGTGTCATATTCTCCAGAACCACAATCCCTAATCAAGTCTGAACTCTCACAACACAAATGTGACTCCTTGCTTCACACCCTGCACAGACAGTTACCTTGTCCTCATTCCCAAGATGTGATGTTACTATCATTACAGCAAACATTTCAAGAGAAGTGACTTAGAATGCGAATCAAAATTCAGGGTCAGTGAATGCTTTTACCAGTTTGTATCTTCACCACAGGTTTTGATCAGTCCAAAGAAAGTTATTTTTTCCTTATGTGACATCTCTTTTCTTTGTTTCCACACTGGCTCTGCCAAGTTTCTGTTTTGCAGAGAAATTCTCTCTGAAAAATTTTAATATCCTGATCCATCTTCCATAACAATTATCTAGGCCCAACCCAGGAATATAAATAGCTTATTTGATAGTGGGTCAAGACAAATAAACTTAAAAAATATTAATGACAGATGAATTTGCCATTTTATCTACCAAACTATTTATGTGTCTTTTTTCTTTATTGCTCTTATTTATTTCTTCACACTGTAAGCTATTTTGTGTCCATCTTATTGCAGCACTTACTCTGCTCTGCTTTGCACCCCTTGGCACATATATATATATATATATATATATATATATATATACTTTGTAGAGAGATCATAAACTATACAACCACAGTATTCCCCCAACACCCCCACACCCTGAATTGCCCTAGTTCAAATACACAAAAGGAAATATTTATAGAGTTATCCTCTGTATTTTTTGAGAATTTACCATCACTTACCTAGCGTTTATGTTTGTAGATAATATTTGCTGTCTGCATTATTTATTAGATACTATTTATTTAATTTATTTATTCATTATTTTTATGTAAAAGTTTGGGTCCAATAGGTGTATCTGCAACTCCTTAAAACTTCATTAGGAAAGTAGCTTATAAGTTTGGAGTGAGAGGAAAGGAGAAAACAAGTTCCTGATGGCTTATGATGCTTTTATTAAGAAAAAAAGCAATAATTTGAATAGCTATGCAACTTAATGGCTTTAGATTTTAAAGGTACACCGGAGTTAAATTATTGTTTATGCCTTTTAAGAGTGTAGTGCATATGAACGAAGACTTTAGAATTGTGAAGAGAGATTTTATAATTGAATACAAATTTAGTACTGTACCACGCTTGGAAAGAACTCGTTCTTTAAATAATGTCCATTCTTCTGAGAACATTTTCAGGTAAAATGAAGCAATTGTTTAAAATAAATGACTGTTTTCTCTCCTTTTTCCAGTAGCAATAAAGCTTTGGGTACTATTACACTTTGTGGTTTTTTTTTTTTTGGCTGTTTTCATTTAGTATTTGCATTTATGTTTGGCAAGCAGTTATCAGAGTGACTTCAGCTGAAGTAGAGGGTTTACACATTTCTTTCTCACGTGATCTTTCCATAAGTTTGAAAGGTCACAATTTAGTAGCTAAGCATCTCCATCACTCATACAGGAAACTATAAAATTTGCAGTAAGGCTGTTAGTTTAGCCACCGTGGGTGGGACATAAAAGGATGGACTAGTATCCTCAATTTAAGTGAGCTTGCTAACTTTTGAAAAAATATGACATATATTTTTTGGTAATTGCCTTTTAATATCTTCTGACTTTTTTTAGTCTTTTCTTGATAATATTTTCCAAGGGTTCCACTTAAATGGATAAAATGCAGATTAAAAAGATCTAATAGTGATGATGACGAATATAAAGTTGGTTAACAAAGGAAAGACTTGAGCTTAAGCATTTAAGAAACAAAATGTAACAAAGGAAAGTCATCTTCTGACCTGTCTCTCACCATTGTTTCAAATACATTTAGTTAATAGTTATTAGAGATTTTTTATACAAACAGAAACAAATATTTGGTATATTTATCACAAACATTGACATATTGTCTCCTCCCCCTTTCTACAGATGTCAGTGGAATATAGTTCTGTGTATTGACTTAACATTTAAGCACATATCTTCAAATTTTTTATATTTAAAATATTGTTGCTGTGATGTTACAACTGGCTATCATTAAACAATAAAATACTGTAATTCATAATAACTAAGCTAAAGAATTTAGGTTGCAATATTGAGTGATACGTCATTTGGCAGTTGCTATGAGTCTCTTTACTTTGTTATTGCTCCAACGAGACAATGACATCTCAGCTTATCATGAAATGCCAGGTTTCAAGGGATTTGCATACATTTATTCATTTGATCCTAAAGTCACTCCCATAAAACACTCATTGCTCTCATTTTACAGATTAGGAAACTAAGGAAAAAATGATCTGCTCAAGTTTTCATTGCTTGTTAATGGCGGAGCCTGAAACAAAGTTGCTGTTTGACAAGTCACAAGTTATGTTTGACCATGCTACATCCTAATCTGACCAATTACCACATCCACAACAGAATCTGACAGAAGAGGATTCTCTTCCCTGACAAAATATGACCTTTTTATTGACTGTGGCCTTCTGTAGGCTGTGAAGATGATGGGAAGACCCTAGGCTAGTTTCCTGCTGTTTGAAAGCGCCCACTGTTCTTATTGCTTGCATCTGTTTCATGATTTCATTTTTCACCATTTTATGATATAAGAAAGATGTTTTACTAGCAAATCAGAGATATGAAAATAAAATATATCAGCATAAAAGTGTCAAATGTTCAAATTTAGCGCCTTTAGCCTGTGTGGTTGAAGGATAGTGTAGTGATTACATCATAACATTTGAAGTTAAATAATAGTACCTTAGCTTGGCAATTTACTGGATGAACAATCTTTGTTCAATCCGTTAATCTTTACAGCCTCATGTACCTCATACTTTTAAGAATGATCATGGAAATGCTTCATGGGCATGATGATAAGTGGATATTCTATATCTAAAGTACTTAGCACATATTTAATAAAGAGATGATTGCCACCATTGTTATTATTTACTTATTTTTCCATACATTAAATGTTGATTTGTCTCAGTGTATATCTGAGGAGTCCAGATGGTGACTGCTTCAAACACAGGGAGTCCACAGAGTTCTTTAGTTAAGAGTGTTGAATCAGTCAGGACTTAGATCTGAAGCTAACTGCATATGTAGTTCTAAACAAGTTGATTAACATTTCTACCTCAGCTAGGCCAGAGAGTTGATATGATGATTAAAACTGATCATAATGCCAGGAGAGTATTTTGATCAGATTCAGGTTCTCTGTTTTTCCCTTTCTTGTTATTGACAATTGTCTGAAAACAACTGAGGTCGCTGATAATAAGGGAAGCGCAGGTCTTTCAAGTTTATATGATATTGGCAACTAGAACCAGCCTCAAAATCAAGGACTGTCCAGGACCCATATGCTGGCATTTACTATTTCTAACTAGTCAATACTTTTAAATAGACACATCCAAAAGCAAACTTTCTGAATTTAGAAAATTGGGCATTTGAATTTTGCTTTCTTTATAGAAATTGATGTACAGCTGAAAGGAACCTTGTTGTAGCTTTTTGTTCTGACCTGGCCTACACTGATGTACAACAGTATACAGTTACCTCAAAAATATGAAGAAATACTAGATTTTGATTTGGTCTTTAAAGTCATTATTGAGAGTATCTCTGGGCTAGGAAGTAAACCTAATGTAGGAAATACAGAAACCAATTCTGGAGTATATACTGATGACAGACTATAAACAGCTTAATAGACAAAGCCCTTTTACACATTGTTAGTAGCAGTGTGAGGCACACAGATCAAATATTTTACACAGTATTTGATAGACAGACTTGAGACCTTTCCTGGTATGAAGTTAGGATATCAATATGACAATTTTAGATGACATACAGGGGAATATCCTTGTTTAAATTAATTAACCTTGCAAAGTCTACTTTGTTTTCCTAAAGTTGTTAAAGTAAATTGTCAAAAAACAATACAAAGCAAAGGAAATTTGAAGTAATGTTGTAAGTGGGCAGAGTGGACCCAAGGAAGCAGATGGTTATAATGAAAAACCTCTATCTTGACTGTCGTAATACATAGTTTGGGTGTATCTATAAGTAAACTAATGACTTATTAAATGTAAATCAAATAGCAATTTTAAGAAACAATAGCTAAGGGTGTGATGGAACACACTTGTGGTTGTGTATGCCTCAAATCCCAGTACTCAGGAAGTAAAGGCAGGTGGACCTCCGTGAATTCAAAGTCAGGCTGATATATAGAGTGAGTTCTAGGATGGCCATAGCTACATGGTGAGACCCTATCTTGCAAGAAACAAAAACAACAAAAGAAACAACAGCTAAAAGTTTGAAAAAAAAAGTAGATATATATTAGAACCAGACCCTCTTTCCTAGTCTGTCCACGTGTGTCCTGGGTTTCTCAGGGCAGGGATTAAATACATATGCTGTTCAATAAACTTTCCAGACTTCCATTACCTTACCTACAAAGTAAGATGTTTTAGACATTAGACACCTGATATTTCTTTTAGATAAATATATTAATAGTTATATTTATAGCTTATGTTAATTTTTTCCCTGATGGGACAACAGATTTACATATTTTTGGAAAAGAAAGAATGCATGATTGAGTAACTTTTAAACAAATAAAGTATGAACTACATGTTAAACTCTAGGTGACAATTAAATGCCAGTTTACAATTGATGATCAACTATCTAAAAGATGTGGTGTGCTTTTAACTTTTTGTCATTTAGGAAAATAATTTTTCTGAAAATAAACTTATTCTTAGTCTCCAGTTAGCTAAAATATATTTCTCAAAGGCCAAATGGAAAAGTTGTATTATTTCTATAATTGAGAAACTGTTCTGTTTCCTCCCTAAATTGAAAAACCAGGATGAAGTTGACTGGATTATTTACTCTATTGCAAATGTGTTCAATTCTGAGCTATCCATATGAATATTGTGCTGAGGATTAGTTTGGGGTTTACTTATTTTATTGACAATTTCATACATGTATAGAACGTATTTGGGACATGTTCATCCTCTACTTTCTCTTGTCTCCTTCCCAAGTGTGGCCCTTCTGTTATCTTGTCTCTTTTATGAATGGTTACACCTAGTTCATTCTGGATTGCTTTTACATACATGGCTTAAGCATTATTTATTGAAGCATGGTGACTTGCTAGCAATTGCAACATTGAAGAAAATGTCTCCCATCTATGTTGAGGACTCTTGAAAATATTTCATATGAAACTCATTTTTCAGTGCCAGTTCAAGTGTTCTTAATTTTACATTGTGTTTCAATGTAGACTCATATACAAAGGCATGCATATTAAAATTAGCATATATAAATGTCTGCTATGTCCATGTAGATTAGAAAATGTGGATGATTCAACATAGTTTGGTATACATTGAACACGTGTGTGTGTAATATGTTTGAACATCCTGTAAATATAAATATAAATACTTTTTGGATCACTTAATTATTGGTAAGTCTATACAGCATTTTTTCATTCACTGACTCAGTTTTAATACCTAAATTAGATGTTTAGACTCCAAGAGAAGAGGTGGAGAAGAAAATAAGAAGTGGGAGGGGGGCTATTTCTTCCCTTTGGACAGGACCTAGAGGGACAGCTTGACAATGACAATCATTCTTCCTTGTCTAATGTGTTTCCTCTCCTTTGAGAGCTGGCCTCTGAGCCCAGCCAGATTCAGGGCAGGCAGGCACGTGGCTGGCCCACTGAGGGCCAAGAACAGCCGCAAGCTGCTCCGGGACGCCGGTAACAGACTATCCCCTGGCTCCTGCCCACCCCACTGCTGCCAGCCTACAGCTTCCCTCCTGCCAGACCCCTGGGCATGCTGATGGGAATGGCATAATTACCTAATCCCTGCTTAGGGAGATCTAGGGCACATACAGACAGATGGAGGGCCAGGGGGAATCAGAAGGGCCCTGTGTTAGAGGAGGGATAAAGACAAGTCTGAGAGTCACAGGCCAGCCTGAAAGTCCTGAAAGCTCCCTCTCTCTCTGCAGTTCCGAGGTAACTCTTCTTTCATCCAAATAGAAACACTGAGAGAAAACCTAGACCTGCTCCTAGCTACGGGCAAATTGCTTGAGAAAGAACACTGACCCTTAGTGTTTGGATTTCCAAAAAGAAGAGAAAGACATGATCAGGTACTGACAGAAAAGGATACAGGAGAATCAGAGATCCAGAAAGACTGATCAAGGGAAGGTGGGATACAGCCAGATGTGAAAAAGAAAACGGATCCTTTATGAATGATCTGTATGCTTGTCTTCCGTGCACCTGACCAACCCCCCCCCCACTCACACCCGCCCTCACCCGGCCCCCGCCCGGCATGCTTCCTTTCCTTTGCTGCAACTACCCTGTTTCAGACCTTCAGTGTCAATGCACCTGGACTTATACAGCTTGATAATACTTCTCATATCCAACGTCTCCTTTCCTCTATCACTACATATTGGTAAGCTATTTTAAAGTAAGAACAGAATCATGTTATTTTTATTGTCAAAAAGCTTCCCTAACCTGGGAAAATGATTCAACAGGTAAAGCACTTGTCAAACAAGTGTGAGGACCTGAGCTCCGATCCCCAGAACCCGCAGAAAGCAGGGTGGAGTAGCACATACATCTCTACAACCCCAGTGCTCCTACTGTGAGATGGGAGGCAGAGACAGCTTAGTTCCCAGAATCTTTCAGGCCAGGTAGCTCAGCCTGGAAAGCAGAGTGATCAATACGAGGAAAAGGTCATACCTGAACTTTTCTCCTGGCCTCTTCATGCACTGTGATATGTGAACAGTACACATATGCACATCCATGGACACACACAGATTTAAAAGCTCTGCACTGATCCTCCTGTCATTACAGAGTGTAGCTCTCCAACTTCCAAATATAATATCTAGCACTGCTCACCTAAACGCACAGTTTTAGATATACATATATCACTAATTCTTCCCTTAAACCAGAAGATAAGCCATTCCATGCTCTATCCTTTTCCCCCTGCTGTTCTGTATAAGTTTATATTGTTGTCTGAACACCACAAAGTGAGATTACTACTCACCTTAGCTCAATGCAGTAAGTTTCCCGAATACTCTCCTAAATAAGTAAAACTGTGCAGCATCTCCCCCACCCCAGCTTTGGATGGAAATCATGTCTGGTAAAAGATTTCCTGGGTGTCTCTGTAGTCATTATATCCTTCATCTTTCACAGTTTAGGAGCTTTAGATAACATATAATAAGACTGTAGTTTCTATTTTAACTTATATATCCTCTATGTTTTCAGTTACTGATGAGGGGAAACTGTTTAGGATACTTGTTATGTTGACAGCCTCTAGGGTAAGAGATAAAAGAAGAGAGTAAATATATTTTTACAAAGACATACTTAAAATATTCATTGGGAATTGTAATGTTAACTTTACATCCTAACGCATTCATAAAATTGTAGGAAGGGTTTGTTTCTGCCTTCATACTTTGTACTTGTGATTCTTCTGCTCCAGGCTACTGAGTGCTGGCTGGAATTACAGGTTTTAGTCACTGTTCCCTACCCGAGAATGCCCAAATGTACTTACATTAAGGTAGTACAGTGAGATGGCTCAGTAAGTTGCATGTGAGTTTGCTTGTGACAAAGCCTGATGACCTGAGTTCTTTCAGTTGTTCTCTTGAATGCACACACACAGACACACTCATGAGGTGGGGTATAGACTGCCTCCATAATCACTATGCAGTAGAGAATGACTTTGAATCTCTCATCATCCTCTATTGGCTTCCTGAGTGCTAGGATTATAGCTGTATATTAACATGCTTGGTTTTATGTGGAGTTAGATAGTGAATACAGAGTTTAGAACTTGCTAGGCAAACACACTACCAACTGAGCCATGTGTCAAGATAGTCCCTTGAGTTGTATTTTCTTTAGACTGATTTTTTGTACAAATAAAAATATAGAGTGAAATGCAGATAAAATAAACATTGTTTAGGCAGCACAGTTTTAGAAAGCAGAACAATAGAATAAAAATGAGAATAAAGGATTGTGGGTTCAATTTTTCTAATTTGAACATAACTTTTTTTTAAGATATTATCCTGGAGGGCTAAGTCATTCATGGGGTATGAGGGAAACTCAGCTGCATCTTGAAATAAAATAGGCAGCTGTTGCTTCTGTGTATCTGAGGCAAGAGCTCTCTGTTTTGGTTCCTGCTGCCCAAATCCTAGGGCTCACCATACTGTGAACCAATCCTCCTTGAGTGGTTATATCTTCAGAGCATGTTTTCAGAGCAACAGAAAAATCAATGATTCCTTGTGTTAGGTTTTTGTTTTATTTTTGTTATAGTGACAAAATATCTGAGAAACTACAAATTAGTGATTCAAAGTACTATTATTATTATTAATTTGTGGTTCATGATTCCAGTTAATATTACTTGATCTTATGATCATGAGCTTGTGGTGATGAGAGAGAGAGAGAGAGAGAGAGAGAGAGAGAGAGAGAGAGAGAGAGAGAGAGAGAGAGAGAGAGAGAGAGAGAGAGAGAGAGAGAGAGAGAGAGAGGGAGGGAGAGAGAGAGCTCTTCAGCAGCTTGCTTCCAACTGTCAAGCCCTATGTTCCACACTTTCCACCACCTTTTGAGAGTCTATTCAATTATGATAAATCAATGAGCTAATCTTTTTTACTAGGTTGGAGTCCTCATAACCCAATCACCTTTCAAAGATTGGGTCCATAATTTGGAGACCAAGCTTTGAACACATGTCTGGAGAAAAACGGAAGTTTCTTTTTCAGGGTTTGTAACAGGATTTTCATTTTGGGTCACCAACCAGCTCCCAAATCATGACATGGAGATTTATTATTAGTTTTGAGTGCTCAGCCTTAGTTTAGCTCCTATTTTAATGTTTCTTTTCATCTACATTTTGCCTTGGGTCTTTTTACCTTTCTTTTGGTATGTCTGTCCTACTTTTCCTGCTTCTTCTGTGTCTGGCTGACTGGTGTCTACCTGAGTCATCCCCTCTCTTTCCCCGTCATTCTCTCCTCCTTCTTTTTTGGATCTCTCCACCATCCCCACCTATCAGTCTCATGCCTAGCCATCGTTTGTTCAGCTTTTTCATGACTTTTTTGTTTTTGTTTTTTTTTTTTTGAGGCAGGGTTTCTCTGTATTGCTTTGGAGGTTGTCCTGGAATTCACTCTGTAGACCAGGCTAACCTCGAACTCACAGAAATCCTCCTGCCTCTGATTCCCGAGTGCTGGGATTAAAAGGCATGCGCCACCCGGCTTGCTCAGCTTTTTATTAGGCAATCAAGTGCCTTAGGCAGCCAAGGTGAAACAAATGCAATAATCTTTACATAATTAAACACACATCCTTAATACATTGTTAAACAAATGAAGCATAGACAAATTTAAGAACACAACTTTACACAGTTAAAGTAATATTCTGCAGCAGAAACAAATGTAACATATCTTTGCTTAATTAAAGTAATATTCCACAACAAAGTTTCCCACATAATTCCATTCCCTTGAAAATTTCTGTTGCAAGGTAAAATTTTCCATGTAATCACTGAGCGTGTATTCACTAATGGCATGACATTACAAGCATAACTATCATCATCAACTGTGTAAATGAGGAAAGATATGTCTTTTATAGTCTTCAGAGGTTCATGATTTATTTTTGGATTGATAAGCCAACGAACCCCAGATAAATACCAGGTTTTCCACATACAATCACTGACTTTGGACAAGTTACATAATTTTCTAAACTCCAAAGTCTTTATCTGCAGAATAATGACAAAAATATTAGGTGATTTTTATGACATTAAGCATACTTGACATGGTATGAAGTATATAAGACCTGACACTCTCTTCTTTACTAATTTGTAGTCATTATTACCTTCATCACCACCTACAGTTCCTCTTAGTAGGGTGGGATCTTTGCTACACTGGGATGGCGAAAGAGATTAACACAGAGTCAAAGCAAAGAGAAAAGGTGACCCATGGGGATATACGTGGTTTTGAATACTCACAAAAGCCATCAGAAGGAACTATTAGGTTACAGTCTGGAGAGTGTGACTCAGCTGGAGCCTGAATACTGAAGGTCCCTGAGCAAAAGCATCAGGGACAGACAGGGGGCAGCTGATACTGTGCCCACAGTTGGCACAGTCCAACAAGATTTCCAAGGATAAATGAGAAAAAAAATCAGTCCTGGGAGGGAGCACTGCTGACACGTTGCCCTGTTTCTGAGCAGCAGCTGCAGGCAGATGGAGCAGCTGCAGCTGTTCTTAGGAGCCTGGATTCCCTGGGAAAGTGAGCATCAGGAAAAGCAAATGGGAGAGATGCAGGCGTGGGCTCTTAGGATGGGAGATTCCATTGCACAGCATGAGGAAATTGAGCAAAGAGAGAGATGTGTAGGGTGGCAAGAAGAGGGTGTTATGAATGTGAAATGATGTTTTCTATTGGAAACCATAGAAAGGGCTAGATGGAATCCGGAACTTCATCTATGCCCTTAGATTGCAGCATAATATGGGTAGATAATCGTTTTAAGAGATAATGCTGATTGAATGCTAGTCGAGGGTTAAAATGCTCTTACTTTTTTGTACTTATGAAATAGTACAGTTCTTACTGTTGCATTCCATCTGAGGTAACAGTTTTGCATTTTTCACATGGAAGGCTGAGGCACAAGGCAGAGTGCACCTCCACCAGAGCACATAACTAACATCTGTCAGGGATGAGATTTCACAGTGGGGTTCTGACTTTGGGGACTATGTATTTTTGGATTATGCTTTAAGTATGTTTATGAACATGTAGTTTTATGTATTTTAATGGTTACAATGTGATATGTGATATTTCAGTGCATGTATGCAATGCACAATGATTAGATCTGGGAAATTGGCATTAATCTGAAACATCATTTCTTTATATTAAAATCAATACCCTCTCTAGTTTGAAATATAAAATTAATTGCCATCAAACTTAACTACTCCATTTAAATGATTCCTTCTGACTAATTTTGCCATTGTTTCCAACTGTCACCCCCTCCTCTCCTCTTCCTCTTTCCATGTTGCTGGTTATTACTAGTCTCCTCTCCATATCCATAAGATCAGACTTTTTAGCTTATACATGAGTAAAAACATGTAGTAATTGCCTTTCTGAACCTACATGATCCCACTTAGCACAATGTCCTCAAGTTCCATTTTGTTGTTAGAGATGGTAACATCATTCTTGTTATGGCTGAATTATATCCTATTGTATATATGAAACACATTTTCTGCATCTATTTGTCTCTCAAAAGACCCCTCAGTTGTTTGTATATCTTTGCTGTTGAGGGCAATTTTGCAATAAACAAAAAATAGGCGAGCAGATGTGTCTTTACTTTGGAGATCTGTGCTGGGGGATTGCTAAATCAAGTTGCACCTTTAGTTCTGACTTTTAAAGCTTATTCCATACTGTTTTCCACAGAGGCTATCCTAATTTACATTTCTACCAACAGTTTGTGGAAGTTTATTTTCCATTCACCTACCCTTGACATACTTATTTATATTTTGATAGCATTCATTTTAACTGGGGTGAATCTGAGTCTGTATTTTAATCTTTTATTCTGAACCAATATCACATTGCGTTTTCCAAATCTAGCTGGCACATCTGAGGAGATACTTAAATTGATTTAGTTATAATTAAACTCAAGCAGTATCATGTGCCTAGGTCCTACTCAGTCAGTAAACCAGCTTCATACTGTCCCTTTACAAACACGTTATTAATATTTTCCAACATAAAATTACATGTTTGTGCTCATGGATGATAAACATATGAAATAGCTTTCCTAACTTCAGCCATACATAGGTCATTAACCAAACATGACCCATTTTCTACTGACCATGGAAATTCCCCAGAACCTATCATGATAGTGGACTCTCAGCAACCATGAGTAAGACTGTAGACTCATCATTTGAGAAGACAGCATCTTCTAAGGAATAAAGGGAAAAGAGATGTCCTTACAGATCCCATCTCAGATAGCCCTTTTCATTTAGTGTGGTTGCACCCACCATACTACTCTTCTCCCACATGATACCCCCATTCCTTGCTGGCTTTTTCAAAAGGCCTGATCCAAGCACCTTACCTAGCTGTCAGTATTCTTTCAGCAGAGGTAGAGGCTTTTTTCACGTTAAATATGTCTCTGAAGAAGTCCCTGGCAATTGTTCATTGCTCATCAGAGGCTCGGGGGTTGTAAGTTTTTTTTTCAAAACACAGCCTTTGGAGGCTATCCTGGAACTCACTTTGTAGACTAGGATGGCCTCAAACTCACAGAGATCCGCCTGCCTCTGCCTCCCGAGTGCTGGGATTAAAGGCATGCGGCCATAAATTCTTACAAATATTCAAAAATAATATCTATCCAAACAATTATCTGACTAGAGTTTTATTTTGATTACTGAGAGTTCCCTAAATAACCCACATGAGCATTGACCTACTGGTCCTCAGGACATTCCAGGGTCTTATTAGTAAAGAATTTCCTTCCTGATTTTTCACTAACTTTTTATCTTATAGGAATGAACTACATCTTCCTCACCTTCTCTCTCTCTCTGTCTCTGTCTCTCTGTCTCTGTCTCTGTCTCTGTCTCTCTCTCCCTCTCTGTCAAATTTCTGTTTAAATTTCATGAGATAGATTCATTGTCATCTGCCTTTGGTAGCTTCTTTGATCCTTCTCTGAACACAGACATTGCTCAGGAGAGAGTGGTTCTGCTACTCTGTCATCTGCTAACTTCTTTTTCTAATTCTCACAAAGCATTTGACTCAAACCTCCAGGAGATCATTTAACTCATTTGTTTGCAATACCATGCTTCCAAATACGTGTCTGCCAAAAGCTTGTAGCTCATCAATGGTAGGAAGATAAACTATAGCTGTCTTTCCCTAGAATATTCCAAACTCTGGTCAATTCAGTGAGTGGACAAAATTATGAATGACTGAGCTACATAAAATCAGACTCCCGTGGTAGAGTAAATCCTTGTTCCTGACGGACAAGCCCAAGGTCAGGAACAAAAAAACCTCTTCTCTGGCCAACCTAACCTTTTCTCTTCTAAACAGAGTAACCAAGGATTGAGTTTCTCCTTATTGTTTCCTGTAGAAATCTCGTCGTTTTAATGTCTTCCTTGCATTTGTGTCTCCCCACCACTGCAGCCACCCATCCCACACAGTTCTGAAACCCTTGGCTTCTTTTCTCTCTGTTCCAATTGTTCCTTTTTCTATAGCATCGGAATCTCATTGTCCTCTCTGCCCCATTCCCTACTGACCTCTCAACTGCTTATTGTTAGATGTCAGGAGGACTCGGCTGACAGCTGGGTCCCAGTAGGACAGGTCTGGCATCCCCAAGGCACCTCTGACAGATGCTGGAATACTCAATAGTGAAGCTTGGTATTTTCACCCCTCTGGCTCTTCCTGTGAGTCCACAGCCCCTCTCACAGGCTCCAGTTCCATTTCTCAGGGCCTGGTGGTGTCTGTGAGATTAGCATGGCTGGTATAGGCATAACAGGAGAAGACTGCTGTGTGCTTGTACCTTGTGCATATCTCTTCTCAAACTTATCTGTATGCTATTAACCTCTGAGTCCCCAAACCCCAACTATGGGCCTCTCCCCAAACCCCAACTATGGGCCTTTGTTACCTCTTCTGAAATCAGTCACTAATACATTATCCAATGATGAGACTCTGTGTGATAGACTCTCAATTCTCTCACCTTCTGGGTATGCTTCTCTCACAGCATGAACCCTACTATTTCCTCACGACACTAGGTGTGGTCTATAGCATTCTATCAGCCTGGATGAGGGCATGGCAATAATTAGTTAATCACTACATCTGCTATGTGTCAAATATACATTAGCAAAGATTACTTTTCTAAGTCTTAGTTTGAGATTCATACTATTCATAATAAGGAACCTATTGCAAAGGTCTGGTTTCCATTTTATAGATTAGTAGACTCTTACAGAAACTCTGAATCTGTTATTTTTTATTTTTGGTACTTGATTTTTTTTACTAAAAGTCACTAAAATTTATTAATAAATAAATAAAATTTATTCAAAATAAAAAAGTCAGAAATATAGATCAATGGAAAGCCGTGGGGTAGTTTAGATATTAGGGAAAACATCTTAATTTCAAAAGGAAAATATCTTTTTATTGATTCTGAGAAAAGCTAATTCTTATTTATGTGGTTATATTAAATAGAGCTCTAAAAGGGCAGAGCATTGCTTGACCACTATTCCACTCTTACCCTCCTCTATCCTTACCTCCAACGGCTCAAATGCCAATGTTAAGCCTAAAGCCATTCTCACACCCAGGGAATGAACTTTTCAATCAAGTAGAATGTCTGCATGCGGACTCCTATTCTCTCTTCATCCTGCCATTTACATCTTGCATTAAGGAGCCCATGACCATTCTTACTTGATGAAAAAAATACCCAGTTGGACAGATTTAATTAATGAATAGATCTTGTTATTAAACCATTCATTGTAAAGCTCACAAAGGCATGAATGTGTCTGTATGAGAGCATTGGTCATAACTTAGCTCTAAATTTGTGACCTTTCCTGTTGACCTCATTCCCTTACTCTTTGTTCCTTGTCTGGTTTCACAAAATCATATGCATCCAATGCAGGGTTGAGGTTAGAGGAAAGCCAAGTATGAGAAACACCTTATTCTTTTTTACTGGAAATAAAAGAGACTTGGGAAAGTTCTGTGATGATTTTGCTACAGGTCTAGGCAAACAGGATTGCAGGTTTTAGTTCCTCCTACATATTTGTGTTGGCTTAAGGAGGCAGCTAAGTAACTAGTTGGCAATTCTTCAGTAACTTGTTCTATGAGGAAGGCTTGCTGTCTCACTTGGGATTTACAGGATTGAATGCTCAGCCTTTATTCTCATATTTGAATTTAACAAGGGGTGACAAATAACCTGTTGGCTCCTTAGAAAAAAAAAGAGTAGGTTGTTGCTTGTTTTGTTTTAAAGATAAATAGCAGTTAAATAATGTGACAGAGGAAATGAAGTCTCTGCTTATCATCAGCGATAAGCTGATTTTTCTGCCTTTGCCTTATTCATACCTTAAGTCTCAAGCTATAGCTTTTCTTCCAAACATTCTCCATTCACATCCTTGTGTGTGGTATAGATTAATGTGGTTCTTTTTAACATGCATACATTTTCATAATATTTCTATGTGACGTTTTATACACACACATGAACAATTGGAGGTATGTGTTTATGATGTCTGTATGTGACTGTGTACATGCACAAGCTATAGTAGGCATATAAAGCTCACAGGACAACTTCCAAGAGTCAGTTCTGTCCTTTCACCATGACTTTAGGGATCTAACTCATGTTCTGATTTTTACCTGCTGAGCAGTCTCACTGGCCCCAAGATATACTTTCAATAAGTCTCAATTGAGCATTTGAATGAACTTGGAAGGAAACCATCAGACATCAGCTTGTCAGTAGTCTTAGGAGATAGCAATGTAAGTAAGCTCTGGGCAGAAAGCTCATTGCTGATGCTTCCTCTAAACAATGACAGCATCCATTAAAATAAATCTTTCTCAGTTATATTTGACTTGCATTGTAGAATGCTAAAGTTTATGACAAAGACCAGTAGATATCTTCTTCTAGAAGAGAACTGAGGTTAAAATAAGCTGATTTAGTCATGCTTTCTATCAGTCTTTACCTTCTCTCACTCACTTTCCCACTTGCTGCAGAGGGAGCCATCAGAGCATTTGAAAGTGATTCTAAGAAGGTTAGGTTTGGCTCTTGGTTTAAGAAGTGGATATAAGTGTGAAGTGTACAAGGAATAATTTACAAATCTGTGTTTGTATTGATATAAATAAATGATTAATGGAACCCCTAAGCAAATAAATGGGATTGAATAGTCAAATATCCTATACAGAAGAATTCTGATTAAGTTATATGTACAGTATGTCCTCAAGAAAGACAGGAAATGGAGCTTAACTCACTTAATTCCTTTAGGATGAGCTGTGAAGAATGACATCCTTTGAAAGAGAACAAAAAAGTGATATATGGGAGGGTTTGGAGGGAGGAAAGAGAAATTATGTACTTATAATCTCAAAAATAAGATAAATAATTTTAGAAAAAAAGAGGGAGAACTTGTTTACAGAAAGAAACACTGCCTCAGGCAGGTGTTGTAGATTGGTAATAACAGTGAGGGCTTATAAATCACCACATCAACATATAACTGATATTATAAAAATGCCACTTTATTAAAAAATAAACCTCAATCTGGTATTAGGATAAATATCAGAGAAATTTCTATTACGGAAAATTATACAAAATTCTTGACCAATTCTCTACAAAACTATCAAAGTAATTTTAAAAAAGGGTGGGGAATTGGAAAGGCTAAAGCTCATTACAAACAAGAGGATCTGGTGCTGGAGACATGATGACCAAATATAATATAGCAACCCGGGTAGGACCTTCAAATAAAAAGAGAAAGATTAGTTAAAACTAAGGAACTCCAATGAACTGTCAGCTTTGGTTAGTTGTGATGTATCACTATAAGTTCAGTAATTACAACAGACATATAAAGGGGAAAGTAGATGCTGGGCATATGGGCAATTTCTAGGGTATTTTGAAAATATTGCGGCAGATGATTTTAAAAGTAAGAAATGTAAATGGTGAATAAAAATTACAGGTATCTTCAGGACTGTGTACTGAGATGGAGGAGACCTACTATGGACATCCCACTTCTAAATTCTGTGAGATGAGAGCGTCCTCTGTGCTGTGAAAAAGGAAACACCTGGAGTTAAAAGACAAAGGCTGAAGTCAAGCTCAGAAATCACTTTCTAGGTGTTGGAATTAGACATATTGACTTTAACACTCCAAAGAAGGTGGCACATTCTTCATATTAATGGGGCCAGGGAGCGATTAGGGTTAAAACTGCTCTTCTTGGAAGACAGAGAAAGCCCTGCTTTTAAGGGATACACAGCCAATTATACTGGTGTCTGAGATAAGAGAAGAAGATTATGTTTGTTCATAGCCACTTCTCTTTTCTTCTCCATCAGTATTTATCACTGCATCTGAGAGATGACTTCAATTCACACAGGTTAGTTTGCAGTAGCTAAGACCAGTGTTTAGAATTACTAGTCCGCAGCGTAGGTTTTACCACCTCCTAGAAATTCAATAAACATTTTTTTTTTTGCAGCATGAATAGAGTACAGGGTTAAATTTCACTTCCACTTCATTAAGTTTCTCAACACTGAAATACTTTCTGTCTTATTTGTTTTAATTCTCATAACAATTCGAAAGAATAGATGATAGATAGTGAGACCTCAAACCATCAGCCCCGAGCTTTGCTTGGCACATGTCTATCTTTTCCTCATTTAATGAGGAAACACCCCCAATTTGTAGAACTAGTGAGGTACTTTTAAAAGACTTATTATTTTAATTTTTCTCTTATATTTGACATTATAATTGCATCATTTTTTGTTCCTTTCCTTCCTCCAAATACTTTCATATACCCCTCCTTTCCCTCTTTAAAATTCATGGCCTCTTTTTTTTCATTAATTGCTGTTGCATACATATATGCATATGCATATACGTTTATATTCTTAGTTGTAACCTGCTCAGTCTGTAAATTGTTATCTGTGTATATGCTTTCAGGACTGACCACTGGTATTAAATAACTAATTGGTGTTCTCTTCCCTGGAGAAGACTAAGGAAACTTGTCTTTGCAACAGATAGAGACCATTACAGAAAACTACAACCAATCAAGCTGCAGCTGTGGAGCCTAGTCCTAAGGCTACACCCACAAAACATCCCAGCACCCAAGGACAGAGGAACCTTGCAGAATAAAGATTGTAAGAGCAAGGGCGTAGTAAGATCGCAAAAGCTAGGGAAGCAGGGAGTTTACTTGTGAGACTGTGTCTCCTGATAAAGTCAGAAGCTATACCCATAAAGTCTCACCAACATGATTCCCCTAAACATGAGCCAAACAAGGACAAAAATAGACATGCCAAAGTGGGCAGAGGAAAGCCCACAGGGCCTTAGCTCTTTTCAAGTGAATAGACCTAAGCTTCACAGTTAGGAGTTTTCTAAGGAAATGCTGGAAGATAAAAGAAAATAACAGTACACGTCCAGCTCCTTACTGGATCCACCATTGGGGTCTAAACTTCTCAGGTTAGGTCTCCTGGAAATCAGAGGTGCTGAGTTTCTGTGGTTTGTCACTTCTTTGACTTTTTCTCAGATCTTTTAAGTGTATTTTCTTTGTTCTGAGAGCATCCATTGATGCTACTCATGAGTCAGAGAAGATGATTTCTTGAACTAGTAAGGGACTTTCCTGTGGTGGGTAGCACAAAGGCCAGGAATTCTGACTCTCTTACACACAATGGTTCTGCTACAAGCAGTGAAAAGCCAAGTCTTTTCTCTGTGACAGTTCTGTAATGAACTCTGAGATTTCTATTTGTGTTACACTTGGCTTTGTCTGGTTCTTTTATTTGTTCAGTTGTTTCTGTTGGCTATTATCCAGGGTTGGCTCTCTCCCACCTCATTGTCCCTCTGGAGACTTAGACATCAAGATATGACAGGTTGTCTGGTTATCTATAAAGAGGATTGCTTTTCTAGGTTCTTTTATGCTAACCTTTACTTACCTGATGTGGTTTACTCCTTCATCTCACAGTGAAAATCTGATGATTTGGGGCTATGATAAGAGAATTGCAGCAATCTGGGCAGGGTGACCCTAAATTTGATCTCCATATTCCCCTGTGGGTAATTCCTACCTCTGCCCTCAGGGAGGTCAGGCTTGAGGGTTGCTGACGTTAGTGTGGGGTGGGAGCAGGATTTGTGTTGCCTTCCCTGTCAGCTGGTGTCTGTTTTCACGACAGATGGTGGGAGGTGACGTGTCTTTATTGTCCTCCCTTGCCTGCCCTAGAGGGAGATTTCATTTGCCAGCAAACGTGCTATACTTCCAAGAGGAAATGGCATCTGCCTCTGAGGGCATGGCCAGCAGACATCTCTGTCCTCTCCTTTGCATCCTTTGGTCTGAAAGCATCTCTGCCTCTTTAGTTGGCTTTAGGAGCCAGAGTATCGGGGCACATTTAGCCTTACCTTGGAGTTATTATGGACACAAAATTATATATTATATATAATTGCATATATACAAAGTTTATTTGTTAAAATTTAATGAAAAATGTGAAATTTGCCAGTAATCATGCTGTGTCCCTACTAAATTATTTCTTCCTTTCCCCTTCTCCTACTTTGTTCTAATAACTGTGATAGCTTCCCCTAAAATTATTAAATGGGAATGCTACTTTTAGATGAAAAGAAATTAAAATATTTATGGATGATTTTCTGAGAACTTTTTATTCTCAAATATTAACAAGAATCAGAACTGTGCATATGCTTTCATGGGAAATGTAAGGGAGCTTGCAGAGGTCTTGTTTTTAGGAATATGTCAGTACATTCTTATTTAGTAGCTGTGTTGGTTAGTCTTTGTCAACTTGACACAAACTAGAGTCTTGAGAAGAGGGAGCCTCAACTGAGGAATTTACTTAATCTGATTGACCTGTGGGCCTGTCTGTGGGATATTTTCTTGACTAGCAGTTGATGTGGGAGACCATGTTTACTGTGCACAGTATTATCCCTAAGGAGATGGACTCAGAATCATAGGAAAGGTAGTTGAGCAAGCAAAAGGAAGTGTTAAGGTAAGCAGCATTCTTCCATGTCTCTGCTTCAGTTCCTGTTTCCAGGTTCCTGGACCGGCTTCCCTCAGTGACGGACAGTGACCTGGAAGTGTAAGCCAGATAAATCCTTTCTTGGTAAATGTTTTATCACAGCAACAAACAAATTAAAACAAAAGTCATGGTGATCCCAGTGTATGTGGTTTTGGCAAGAATATCAGAAACAGTAAACTTAATTTTTTCCCTGAGATTATAAACTGATGATACTGATTTAACAGACTAATAATATTTTTTAAGGGAAATAGAGAAAACATTGGAAAACTCAGTGGAATAGAAAGGAAAAGGGGGAAGAATCATATAGTTAGATAAGAAAAGAAAGGTGGTTTCTGGCAATTAAAGAGGTCAAATGTTTGTGGAAAAGAATGCCATGGAACCCATGACCAGAACAGTCATAGGCCCTAGGGAAGAAACAAGTATTATTCTGGATAAATAGAAATAACATTAAACTGACTCCTAATGGCAAAGTTATGCTTACATGTCAATGCATCTCTCAACCCTTATCAGGAAAACCTCTATATTCAGTAGATGGAGATTAGCACAGAGACACGTGTCTGGCCAAGGTGTACAGAACAAGAGATTTCAGAATTCTCAGCCCTAAATGGAGCTGAGAATTCTGAAGGCTCCGAGGTCCTTGGAGAAGGAGAGGACAGAAAGAGTGTAAGAACCAGGGGTGGTGGGTGACTGCAAGAAAACGGGCTCTTCTCAGCAGAGCAGAGCAGCCGCTCATGAAGACATAGTGGCTGCAGAAGCATTCACAAGACCTGTGCAAGCTCAAGCCAGACCCCAAACAAACAAACAAACAAACAAACAAACAGCTAGCATGGAGATAGATATACATACAACTTCACCCTTAGCCATGGAACTATTGACAATCATTTGTTAGAGGAAAAGAAAGACAGTTTTCTCTAAGAAGCTGGAAAGTTGACCACACTCAGGTGGGAGATAATACATCCAAGAATATTTGGGCAGCATAAATTGGTCTTGACAGGGTTTTATCTCCTTAAAAACGGACATGAAGCTGGGTGGGTAAGCAATGACAGAGGAAGGAGACCTGAGAAGAGTTGAGGAGGGGGTGAATATGACCAAAACATACTTTATAAAACTCAAAAAAAAACCCACAAGAATGTCTGGGAAGTGACAAGTAAAAGGGAACGTGATGGACAAAGCAGCCCCTACCTATTACCTTTCTCATTACTAATACAAAACACTATGGCAGATTTATTTTAATCCATGGTTCCAGGGGCTTCTGCAGTCAGTCATGGCTGGGATGATAGGGTCCAGCTCATGGCAGCAATTACGTAACTACAGGCAGTACTTTGCTACAACCACTAAGGCCTGTCCTCAGGAACCACCTCTGGTAATCATGACCCACCTCCTATCAGCTCAATAGCTTCCCAAATAAATGTCACAAGCCAGGGAACAGGTGTTAAATCACATGAGCCCATGAGGGCCATTTCACAGTTGAACCCTAACACCATCTAATCTGGAAGTACTTATGATATAGACACTTCAAAATTATAATTCACTTTTCTTTCTTTTCCTCTTCTTCTTTTTTTGTTGGTTTTTCGAGACACAGTTTCTCTGTGCAGCTTTGGAGCCTATCCTGGCACTTGCTCTGCAGTCCAGGCTAGTCTCAAACTCATAGAGATCTGCCTGCCTCTGCCTCCCAAGTTCTGGGATTAAAGGCATGTGCCATCAACGCCCAGCTTAATTCACTTTACTTATTAAATTAGAATTAAAGCGAAAATAGTCCTCTGATTTCTGGAAGCTTTTGATCTTTATGTCTAAAATTTGAATCTCTCATTAAGAGCTACATAGTTTATGAGGACATATCCCTGTGACTGTGTGCTACTGAAATGACATCTACAAAAATACTTGTGTTGGAGTGCTTGCCTGACTACTTTACTTAGCAAAGAATTGTAAAATACGACACCAGCAATTATAGCTTAAATATATAGAAATCTAGTTTTGTCTGATTAAAAATTTTAAAATGATAGACAAGATTCATTGGGGAAAAATGCACAGTATCAAGGACTCAGAAACAGTTTCTCACCATTTTAAACATGTACCTTTTACTCAACTCTAAAGTTGTTGCTTTAGATCCTGCCCTTATGGTTACATCTGAGCTATAAGGAGGACAGAGACTTAAGGAGTGAGGGTAGACATAGACAGGGCAAGTGCACACTTGTAGTGTGAGACCAAGTCCTGAACTTAGTCACATGATCACCCAGAGTTGCAAAGGTATTGAGCAAGTGTATGTCTGGCTTCCTCTTACCCTGTAAATAAGAACAAAGAACAAGCATTAATGGATTTCAACTAGCTTTCTCATAACTGGGTTATAATTAATAAAACCTAACACATGGCTCATATTTATTTTTAGCAATATGGCCAGCATTATTTCCTTTTTAAATGAGAACACTAGGTATGTAAGTGGACAGCAGCTGAGTTCAAATCCAGTCTTTTGATAACTAATTTCCTCTTCCAGCCACTCTGTTAGCTTATTTGTAGTTAACATAGTACGAAATGGAAGCTCATGACTTTCCTCATTGTAGCCCGTGACCAAACACGCTCATATCCCTCTGGGAACTTTTGTGTGCTTGTTGTCTAGAAATTTTACATTTACTCTGATGGCAACAACTTTTCATTTTTTATATTTTTATTTATATTTTTGATAATTTCAGAAACTTCTAAATTTAAGCAGAGCCCTTTTACTCCATTCTCTATAATGCTCATACTCCCTTGGTTACAGTTAGCTAGAAAAAGAGACCTTTAGCCCCTTGCCCTGAGCTCAAAAACAGCTGTCAGGAGTCAGAGTGCTGTATTACGTCATTATTGTTAATACAAGTTTAGGGATGAGCCTTTCTGTTTAATCCTTGGCAGATAAACTATGGAGATGTTCTGGTTGTAGGAGATTGAACGGTTGTTAATCTTTTTGGCTGAGGTTTGGAGAACCACTTTAATCAGAATTTGTGCAGGAATAATCCATTCTTTAAATTCTGTCTGAATCCCTCAAATGATTGCAATGAGAACAGTTCTTTTAGGAAGATACAGCTTTGCAGAGATGAAACAGTGGAACTGGCGTTCCCCAGAAGCACTCTAAAAGCCCTCTCCTCGTTGATCTTGAGTATCTAGGGTCCAAATAGGCAGACATATCTGGAAACCACCCTCTACTTCCCACTGTCTAAAGAGATTGTCTGTCTAAAGTTCTCTCACCAATGGCCCTAGAAAATGAAGACCTGCATAAAAATGATAATGAATTTCTAGGGCCTTCACTTCAAAATCAGGAAAATAAAAAGCCAAGATTACTATACAGAGTAAATATGTAATTGTGTGTGTGAGGAGAGAGTGTTATTCAATGTAAGGCAGAGACTAAGGATACCAGTTTAGGAGTTGAGCAGCAGATGGCAACAGGGTTAGATAAGCGAGGGGTGGAGTTCAAGGTTGTGAGACATCCATGAAGGATAAAGGAAAGCCAACACGAGCAGGCAGGGAGAGCCCTCAGAGCATGGGATAGGTCTGATGCCTATGAAAAGGGGGGAGTGGTTAAAGCATAAATGTCTCTGAGTCAAAATTGCCCATGTGGGAGGACCATGTGGGAGGAGCCCTGCTTGCTACATGACCTGTGCTATGCTCAGTTATACTGGGGGTGCCACAGGACTGATGGGGCCTCACTTCATGCGGGAGTGGATCCAGAGACCCCAAGACTGGACCCATCTGTCAAATCAACTCACTTCAATAATCTCTCTTGCGTAGTGTATTTTCATGGAAAACCACAACTGGGTTCTCTATCTTCAGACTTTGGAGAATGTCCTTCCTCATCTGAGCTTCAGTATCTTCATTTTAACTAAAGCAGTTTAGTAAGACAGTCTTCAGTTCTGAGATATCACTTTCATTCTTGAATTTTACGACTTGTTTCAATTTTTGACACAAAAGTATTGTGTGTGTGTGTGTGTGAGGGGAGGCGTGTGCTGGAGGAGGTATTGTGAAAAGAAATAGATGGATGGCTAGAAAGAGCACTCTGTCATGTGCATTTATTTATTTATTTATTTATTTATTTATTTATTTATTTATTTATTTCTCCCTCCCTTCCTCTCTTTTTCTTAGCACGAGTCTGAGTTGATGTCAAAAGCAGCCACAGCTTAGTCTAATCTAATCTAATCTATCAGAGAGGTAATGAACTATAAAAGCGTGGATCCACTTACAATTAGAGGGGAGTTTTGTGTTGGCTGGAGTCTGATGCTAGCTGCAGAGTAGAAACTCAGGCTGAAAAGCACCATCTGTGCTAGCTAGGTTTGCTGTTGGAGTCCGGGCAAAATCTTATGAAGAGAATGAGGACAAACAGTGCTCACAGTAATGACTGTTAAGCAGGGAGAGGTTTTTAGGGTTATACGTTTTGTCCTTTTTCACAGCCAGGCCAGAAGAAAGCCACTTTTCCTCAATCTTTCTTCCCACGATTCCTGGATAGAGGTAGAATCTGAAACCATCTTGACTGCCTGCGTCTTTCTTCCCCCGATTCCTGGAGAGAGGTAGAACCTGAAACCATCTTGACCGGCCCAGTTAGCACCAATGTTGAGGTGTTCATTTCCTCAGAAGGTTCTTTGAAGCCAGTGGAGGTCTGCTTTTTGATTTTTCCTTGGCATCCATGGCACTTGATGGTCTTTCCAATAAAATCAATCACATTCTGCTTTCCATCAGAGACATTTACGTGCTCATTTTACCCTGCTTTAACTTTTTCTAAAGATTTGCTTTTATGTGTGTGTATGTGTGTTTCCTTCATGAATTTCTGTGCACCATTACACATCTGATGCCCACAGAGGCAGAAGAGAAGAGGGCATTGGATCCCCTGGAACTGTAGATGAGGACAGTTATGAGCTGTCACATGGGTGTCGGGAGCTGAACCCAGGTTCTCTGCCAGAGCAGCCAGTGCCCTAGTCTGTTAACCCATATTTCCAACCCCTATTTTTATCATTTAAAACTGTATAATAAATTGACTTCTTAGATTACTTTTTTCAAATCATCTACATTAAGCCCATCTTAAATTGTTCTATAATGATCCATGTTTAAAATCCATATATGGGTGAGTACATACCATGTTTGTCTTTTTGTGACTGGGTTATCTCACTCAGGATGGTTTCTTCCAGTGCTATCCATTTACCTGCGAATTTCAAGATTCCACTGTTTTTTTTTCTGCTGAGTAACACTCCATTGTGTCTGTACTTCCACTGACAGAGAGTCTGGGAAACAGGAAAGAACCTAAAAGTTATACATGGTACCCAAGAGATGAGAAATGAGGTAAGATCCTCTGAACAGATGAGGAATACGGCTAGGGGTTGGGAGGGGGACCTGGGAAATAGAGAGGGGGAGAAGTGGAAGAGAGAGTCGGACATGGAGAAACAGGAAGGTCGACTGGGGGCGGGGTAGGATGGGGGAAGAGGGAATCATAGGTTAGAAGACAGATCAGGTACCATTGTGACATCTAGTGATCTAAACGGATGACACCAATTGGCAACCTAAGCAATAGTGTAGAGACCACCTTGAATGCCTATTCCTGATAGTGAACTTGATGTCTATAACCATCCTGGAGCCTTCATCCAGTGACTGATGGAAGCAGAGGCAAACACCCACAGTTAAACACTGAATAGAACCCAAGGAACCCAGTGACAGAGAAAGAGGAGCAATGAGCAAATTGGCAAAGAATGGGCTGGCAAACCAGCAGAGACAGCTGATCCGAACAGGGGAGAGCTCTTGGACCCCAGACCGACTGCTGGGAGGCCAGCATGGGACCCATCCAGACCCCCTGAATGTGAGAGTCAATGAGGAGACCTGGGCTACCTATGGGGTCCTGAGCAGAGGATCAGTGTTTAACCCTCGAATACTAACAGATATCGTGTGTCCATAACACAAAGAGGGTTGCTCTCTCTGCCTGGACTCTTAAGGAAGTGCCTGGACCCTACCCTGAATGAAATGACAGGCTCTAGATATCCCCTATGCTGAAGGAATTGGGAATAGGGTGGGAGGATGGGGGGGGGATGGTGGGGGGATGTGGGAGGAGGGGAGGGAGAAGGAACTGGGATTGACATGTAAAACAAGCTATTTAAATTTTTAAAAACTGAAAAAAATTGTTCTATAATGGTCACTAAATGCAGGTTTATTGAAAATAATGAATGAATTACTTACTTGAAAGAATTTTGTGTTTCCAAAGAGAAAACCAAGTAAACCAATTAAAAAAAAGATGAATTTTCAAAAATGGTGTTTTTGTTTTTTTCTATTAACCCTTTTGCCATTCTTATAATTATTCTGGCCTGACATGTTTTAAAGTAAGGTTTTGAATTGCACAACTATCTTTTGTTTTCCTAAAAATTGCATTGAATTTAGATAAGATTATTTTAATATTAATTCTTATCCCAGCCCTGCCATTTAATTAACACTATAGGTTTAGGCACACACCATTTCTCAGTAACTCCACTTATTTGCCTTTAAAACAGGTCTAATAATTAATTAATCTCTTTCACAGAATGACTATGAAGCCATGGTGTGCTTTCTATATTTCTATTAAAAACAGAAAAGTAAAATAAAATCTATCAAATTCAGTCAGAATCAATCGATATGTGGTTACATTTCTCTAATAAAATATTAAATTGCCTAGCAATTTCCATTTTCAATGATATATGCTTGTCAGGGACTGAACAAATAATATTTTGAGGACTGATAAAGTAGCAAAAGAAGAAAGAGAAAGACAAATTTAGTCTCTCACACACTCCAACACTCAACAGAAGCGACTTCAGCTGGAGAACCCTTGTGTCATACAGGGTAGGACTGACGCTGAGGGCTAGAGCTTATTTGAAAATAAAGTAAATAACATGAAAATCAGATGCAAAATAAAACTCAGATTAGCATATAATCACATTAGCAGACAAATGGAGTCCGGGGCTCAGCACATTGTATAATAAGGTTCTACCCTTCTAAAGAGAATAGGAGAAAAACCCAAATTGTTATCTATCCTTCTGTTTCAATGTAGAACATAGGGTCCTGTGACCAGATGTGACCAGAGTCCCATCCGGGCAGTTAGCACAGTATCACTTACTCTAGGGGACCTATCAGAGGGGATTAAGGGTCATAGTCAAAGTGTGGCAGCCCCCTAGGGCCTGCAGAGATTATGCCCTAATACATCCAGCTTTGCAGAAAACAGGGCTCAGATGAAGATGGAATTTGCTTTATCTGTCTTTGTTTTGCAAAAGCTCCATCAGGGAGAGGTTTTTCAAAATTATTTAATTACAAAATACTCAAACAATGAAGTCATTTCTATCCTGCTCTGAAAGACTAGGTAGCAATGCTATGCCTAAAGATGATACTGTGTCTCTGAGCAACAACGTACGTTTCTTCTATCCAGATTTCCACTGTTGAATCTCTGATCTTTCTGATAAATCTCCTATCACCAGCTTACCTTCCTACATACCTAACAGTAGATTATTTAGTTCATTAAGACCAATACTTTACTATTGCTGAATGCTAAGTGAAACATCCCCAAACCCTGTAGATCATGCTTTTTTAGTCATCCGAAAGATAGTTTTAAAACTTACTTATATCTATCTATCTATCTATCTATCTATCTATCTATCTATCTATCTACTATCTATACATAGTTCAGGCATTTCTAATCTCCCCTATTTAAACTATTAAAGATGTCAAAGGATACTAAAAATTACAGAATAAGATTTAAGATAGTTAAATATCTAAACTGACTATAGTTCATTAATTCAGTTGTGCTAGTGAGATGAACAAGATGAATTTAGAAATATTTAACATGGTGTTCATGATCCTACATCTCATTCTGGTATAGTAAAACTAAAACCAAGGAACACTCATCTCTTAACAGTGTTCTTTTCATTAAGGATTGATGTATGCAATTATGTAATAACTGTTTCCTTCTGGTTACTATTTTTAAATATTTCATGAAGTTGTAATATTTATACCTCATGTACTTCTTTTGTAGAGGAAGTGTTTGGGTTGAATCTATAACATTTTATTCTCACCTATTTTCTGCCTTAAACTTACATTTCACATCATGTATAAAAATAGAACATTTCCAGAAAAGACTTCTCAGAAGTGGAGAAAAAATACAATAGCTGGAATTGCAAGAGAAATGTGTTGGCAAATTTATCATCTTCATGGAACACAGAGGTCCACTGCAAATTCAGTGATGTTGGACCAGGGTTCTAGCCACATTCTTAGTAGTCACCAATTGTATAGTAGTTAGCAAGCTGCATATCTAAGCTTCAGTTTTCCTTATCTGTGTAACCCTCTTAAGACAGTTTTAATAATGAAGAGGTATTCTCTATATAACAGAAGGCACACAGATGCAACTAATCAAATAGAAACCTGCAAACATATATTTAGGTACTCACTGTTGAAAATGACTTCCACTTGTTAGACTGGACATGAAATGAATTGATTAGAGAAGAATGTATCATATGCTTCAGATACATCTATAATCTCAAGAGACAGCCAGGGTAACAATTAAATAATCTCCATAGGCATTTTAAAAAGCTGTCACCAGGATCCAGTCTCAGAATGAAAAGCATAAGATGAGCTTGGAATGGTGGTTTACTCCCAGCCCTAGGTCGGCAGAAGCAGGATAATTCCCCCAAATTGGAAGTCACTCTTATCTATAAATTGAGACAATGTCTAAAATCAGAAAACAGCATAAGGCTTTTCTGAGTTTTTCTTGAAGATGTATAACTATCAGAGGACAAATCGTTACATATCTTGATATACATAACGTGACAAAACATGATGAAGGGAAAGCAGAATTGTAAAGAGAGAACAATCTTATATGAAGCTCTACTGAAAGGAGGAACTCCCATGGACATTGCATTACGAAACACACGTTTGGAAGTAACTGTGTTTCTTCAAACGACATTGCTAAGGGGACACAGTTAAGGCTGGGCATCATCATGGCTTACCAAGAAGCAGAAAGTGTTAGACCTTGGTGCTACTGACCTAGGGAGACATTGTTAGGTTTCTAGTCAGAAAAGCTAAGCGATCCAATGTCAGTCATAGTGTTCACTCTAGGGATGGTTCATTTGGTGAACAAGCTCTAACATACCAGTGACTCCTGAAGGAAACGTTTTTTGAGTCTTTTAGGGGTGGCAGACTGTCTCCCAACCCAGCCAGGGTAGGTATGGGTTGCTTAGTGATTCTTTCACAAAGGGAGGCATGTCAGGGGCGGAGACAGTGTGCCTTCATCCTGATCCCAGATTTCTGACACCACTCTGTCCTCAGCCGGCCCATGGAAACTTTTTCTTAGGTGCCAGTCTGATATTCATACTCCATCTGTCATGATTACCATCCCAGTCCTGACTCATTAAAGCGGTGGGCAGGGACACCCTACTTCCACCTCCCCATCACCCAGCTTCTGAAAGCCACACAATCACATCAGAGTCAAGTTGATTGTTTCCTATGGAAATCAGCTATGCAGAGCCCCAGTGGGGGAAGTTCTGCTCTCCGGTTTTCTTTTTCTCCCAATGTGAATTAGGAGTAGGGAGAGCAGTTCCTAACCCTTCACATATCTGGGAGAGAGAATAGGAAAGAGACATAGAAGAGAAACCAAAAGTTAGAGTGGTATAGAAAGAAAAGGAAATGGGAGACATAGTGGATTTGCTTGCCTAAGTCATGATTTTGTTTGGGGAGAATTTCAAATTTCCAGGATTCTGAAAACACAAAGAGTACTCATTTAGGTAGTTATTCTAAATACAGCATCCTGGGTTACTAGCTTGCAAGTGGGTAGACATGCTATTAGTTACAGTGTTACATTCCAAAAATTCCACAAGCAAACACACAAGTTTGAAAATTATTTCTTTATTTCTTATTCTACTGGACAGAGCTGGATTTTTTCATCTTTACAATTTGCTAGTTACTTAGAGATGTTCAGTGTGAACATCTGTTTTTGTGCAGATTAAAAAAACATGCAAATTTGAGTATTGTAGACTTCATGTGATTTTCAGTTTCTAAGCTCCCACATTCTTTTAAAACTGCACTGGAGTTATTTGCAGTTGATTAGTGTTTCTTGGAAATTCTAATATTCTTTTCAAAACTTTGGTAAATGTTCTTCATAGCCCTTGCTTTCCCATTTAAAAAATTATTTTCAGCACAAGTAAACATGAGCCACTTACTGAATGACTTCATTTAAATAAACAAGTGGTCTATGAGAAAAATTTTAGTCATGTGAAACCAGA
Organism: Mesocricetus auratus; assembly: GCF_017639785.1. Taxonomy (NCBI): domain Eukaryota; kingdom Metazoa; phylum Chordata; class Mammalia; order Rodentia; family Cricetidae; genus Mesocricetus; species Mesocricetus auratus. The sequence goes on from NW_024429195.1 coordinate 42,105,308, forward strand.
ACATTTTCTGATTATCTGAGATATTTGTGTAAATTGGAGTCTGAAGGAGGCCAGGCCTCAGCTATTCTCTCCAGGGACAACTTGGGACTCAAAGTAGACTAGAGGGTGAAGGACAGACCTCCAGCAGCTGAGGTTATGATTCTTGTATATGATTGGAGGAACTTAGACACAAAATAGTGATGCCTCGATGTACTTTGCCTTGTACTTACTTATAGCAGCTTACTAGAACAGTGCTCTTAATAAGAATTACAAAGGCTTTCTAATTTATATTGAATTAAGGATGTGTTGAGAACAGGATTGTTCAAAGCCTCCTGGCACAATTTAACATGCACTTCTGTGTGTGAAATCCTTCCTGACAATGTACTCCACATCCCCACATGACAAATGCTTCCTGATGATTCACACCACCAGCTTAATGCAGGCTCTGTTTTTGGATTTTCCTGACTTACAGCTTCTTCTCCTATGTGTTTCTTTGCTTGGGATCCATATAATTGCCTCTATGCAATAGTTTTCCTTCCGGATACCTACATTTATTTCTCTTGACATCTTAAAATCACTTAGAAATTATTTGCCTTCTTCCTTTTAGTGTTAATGGAAATTCTTGTCTGTTGTCTATCACTTTTTGCATTTTTTTCAGTCACATTCAAGGTCCAACTACAGTTAAGACCCTCATCAACAATAATAGATGGCATTTTCCTTATTCAAACCCCTGTTTTTCCTAAAAGATCTTTATTCTGAAAACATTAACTCTTCTAGCTTACCCAATCATATTTATTGTATGTGCTATGTTGTGTACATATATAAATACACACACACACAGTTGTCTCACCATATCCAATACATGAAAGATTAGTTCCAGAACTTACCCAGAGCTATCAAACTCTGCAATATGCATTTCCTTTACACGTATTTGTGTAGTATTTATAAAAGCCTATATACTTTAAATATCTCGTGATATCATACAATAGTTAATGAAATGTAAGTGCTAAGAAAATAGTTGCTAAACTGTATTATTTAGTAAATACAAGAAAAATAAGTCAGCAAATATTCAGGATGATGCATTTTTTTCCTGGTTACTTTTATTCTGTATTGGTTAAACCTAAGCAGTTGAAATCATGGGTGAGGAGGATAGATTTTACGTAACGTTCCCTTTATCAACCCTGAATTCCATTGTTTTTCTATATTAAACTAAAGAGGTTTTATTCAGTGGTCTTCAACATGTTTGGATTGATTGGTACAGCATTACATATTTGATGACAGCCCTTTATAGTTCCTTCCTGAAGGGCATAATTCATGATCACTAGGGGTAAAGATTAGCCCTTAAAAATAAGTGCATCTTTCATAGAGTCTATTCCGCACATTTTGGTTGTCTGAATCCTGAGCAAATACCTAGAGGTTTTTCTGTGAATCTCAAAATAAGTCTCTTTTTCCTTGACCCTTTCCTTGGTCTCAGGGGTGACACTGTGACTGCAGCATCATCCCTGGGCTGTGTCCCCAGCCTGCTGGGAGAGGGATGCAGATGCGGAAAGCTTGACAGATGGCTCAGCAGCAGCAACAGTTTGGGGAGAAGTCACTGTGTGTCAGACCTTCCTACAGGACAGAAGAGGAGACATGAGGGAAGGTGTGAGTAGCAGCAGTGACTTTATAGGCTGGGATTTGAAACATTTGGACCTAAGAAGCAAACGCAAGATGAAAACCTCCTTTATACAAAGCCTTATTAGCTGCTCCCCTTGACATCCTCAGAAACCTCCCAACCTGTCTTTGTCCCAGTTGACTGTCTTTAGTTTCCTCTTATAATTTCAGACAGGGTACTGCTCTGATTCAACATGTTCCAGGACCAGGTCATAATTCCACGTGATTAAGGCCATAACCAGACACCTGACTCTGAGCCACCATGTGGTTGCTGGGAATTGAACTCATGACCTCTGGAAGAGCAGTCAGTGCTCTTAACCTCTGAGCCATCTCTCCAGCCCCCAGACACCTGACTCTGATACAGAATTTGCTAAGGGCTAGTCTTTCAGGACATAAGAATGCAAAGAAATCTCTATTATTGAACACCTGGGTGTCCAAAGCCCTTGGAAGGGAAGGGTGCTACAGTGGGGGATGTGACCCTAGTGTAGCAAAGACAGAAGGTCTTCCGTAATTTTGTTTCCAAGTTTGACTCTGAGAAAATTTTACATCTCTGGGCTTAAGCTGTGATGTTGAAACTGCTTGTTCAAGTGCAGCCTGGGCCAAGCCAGGCTCTGGAAATTCTCATTCAGTATTTTCCTATTAGACTATGTGTCTGCCTAGTGGCTGCCTAGAATAGCAGCTTTGAGGGGTTATGCTCTTGTTTGCTTTCTTGTCAGAAGAGAGAAGGAGACCAGCTCTTCAGACTGCCCAGAGTAGTCCTCCAACAAAGAAGACCTATGAGTTGTAGCATTTGTCATTTAGAATAGCTCCTTTGAAGCCCAAGTCAATCCATTATTTTGTGAAAGGGTGAACCAAAAACAGGTAGATGAGTCTTAGCAACTTTTCCAGAAAGAGAGCCATAGTGGTTGTAAACTCAGTGATACTTCATTACGGTGGGGCTAGACAGGTTAGTTTGCTGAAAATTCCTTCCCAGGTTAGTACAATGAATACATTTCAATTTCCATAATGATGACTCTAAGTGTATTATGCCCTGTGGTCAATGATCAGAGGGGATATATAAAGCGGAAGCTACATTAATGAAGCACTCGTGCAAGACTTCATTTTCATTTTTAAATTAAAAACAGATTCCTCTCTCATACAATATATCCCAACCATAGCTACTCCTCCTTCTACTTTTCCCAGCAATCCCCTACCTTCCCTCTACCCCAGATGTACTTCCCCTCTGTTTTCTCTTCAGAAATGGTCAGGCCTTCAAGAGACGACAGCTAGACATGACAAAACAAGATAGAATATGACAAGTCAAAAGCCCTCTCATCGAGGGTGGACAAGGCAATGCAATAGTAGGAAAAGAATCCCAGGAGCAGGCAAAAGAGTTAGAGACACACCTGCTCCCACTGTTAAGAGTGCTACAAAAACACCAGATTAGCAGATATAACATTTGTTACGGCTCTTAGAAGACCTGGTGCAGACCCATGTATAAGCCCCCCACTTGCCACTTCAGTCTCCGTGAGTCTATATGGGCCCTGCTTAGTTGATTTGGTGGTGCTGTATCTAGCCCATTATGAATCACTAGGAAGAAGAGAGACAAAACTTATGGGTCCCAAAGATTTCATTAAGTCATCACTAAGCGGGTCACTGATCTATCAGGGCTATATGATAACGATGCAAGAGCCTTGTTTCTTCTGACAGTCCCAAGCAGGGACAGAACTGGAGTTTATAAGCATAAAACTCGCAAAATTTTATAGCCCAAGAAGTAAAAGACTCTGGGACAGTTATTGGTGTTTAAGCTTCAAGCTGAAGATGACAGACGCAAAGCAGCCACCACTAGCTCTTACCTTTTCCTCAGACTGAAAGGGCTGATCCTGTCTCCATGAGCTAGCCTCCAAGCCTGCTGCCTTTCAACACACTGGAGACTAAGCTTTCACATGAGACCCTTTGCTTTTATACCTCCTAGTGTTGGGATTAGAGGCATACAGTCCCAAGTGCTGAGATCACTTTTATGTGAGCTGTTTCTGTTTAGGACGGGATCAATTTTGTGTAGTTTAGTGTGGCCCTGAACTAACAGAGATCCTTCTAACTCTTAATCCTGGGTTCTGGGATTAAAAGTGTGTACCACCACTGCCTATCTTCTATAGCTGACTAGTATGGCTGGCTTTGCATCTTGAACCCTCAGGCAAGCTTTATTAAATAACATTTAGTGTCTTTACTGTTACAATTTTCACCAACTAGAAGTTAATGATTAGGGGCTTTCCTTGTGTTTTCCATCGTTGTCAACTGACATACGTTGCGAGGCTTTCAGTCCAACCAGACAGATTGATTTGTTCCTTCTGTTGTTAGGAACAACCATAATGTTTCTAAAGAACTAAAGATGCATAGAGACTATTTCTGTGGTTTAGGGAAGAGTTTGGTCAGATATTGGAAAGGTCTCAGGAACCTTAGGGCTTGGGAACCTTGAATTTTATTTCACCCCACGGGTAGAATGGCTGTTCTCAGGCCAATGTGCTTTTTCCTGCTCCCTTCTCTACTTAGCACTCTATCTCATGTGAAGTGTCCATGTGTGTTGGCTGAGCTGAAGAGAAAATTGGCAGGGAAGAGCAGGGCAGTGTTCAAAAGCTTGTTATTCTGTCTGGCTTGCCACATTGTACACATCCACACAAGCTCCCACTGCTAATAAGTGGATTAGGAAGACGTGGCGTCCTGGGTGATCAGCTCAAGACTAGGTTAGAACTTGTCTTACTTAGGGTTTCTACTGCTGCAACAAAACACCATGACCAAAAAGCAAGTTGGGGAGGTATAAACAAGCTGGCTTATACTTCTACATTGCTGTTTATCATTCAAAGAATTCACAGCAGGAACTCAAACATGGCAGGATCCTGGAGACTGGAGCTGGTGCTGAGGCCAAGAATGTGTGCTGCTTATTGACTTGCTCCTCATGGCCTGCTCACCTGCTCAGTCTACTTTCTTATAGAACCCAGGACCACCAGCCCAAAGGTGGTAATACCCACTGTGGGCTGGGCCTTCCCGCATTGATCACTAATTGAGAAAATGCTACATGGAGCTCACAGAGGCATTTCCTCAACTAAGTCTCCTTCCTCTCTGATGACTCTAGCTTGTGTCAAGTGGACACAGTATATATAGAACTGAAAGTCTAGAATGTAACAACACCTCAGGCTCAAGAAAGTTAGTAACTTGACAGGGTTCAGCCTTAAAAGGAATCTGATTTTAAAGAAGTAAATGTTTATCTGCTTAAATGATATAATATTACCAAAGCTAATGGGTGATTTTCAAACAAAATAATTTCAGTTAAAATATGAGTGAAGCCATCTATTCCAAGTCTCTTGCCTTCAAGAAGAGGAAAGAGAGGGGAAGATGCTGGAAGGATAGTTTTGGTCAGAGAGAGTTGGGAGTAGAAGTTTTGGCAAAGGCTCATTTTATATTTCTCTTAAGTGTCAGCTATTTAAGCACCAACCACAATCTAGACATTTTAGGGTAGAGAAAGGATGCACAATGGTTTATAATGCTGCTAGGGAGCCATCTCACTTAGGCCTGATTTTCCCTCTGGACACTAACTGGGGAACCTGTTAAAGGTGCTATAGTGCCACCTGGTGGTAGCATCAGTTATCTGCATGGTTAGGTTATTTCTGGTTTATTTTATATGCCCCCCAACCAAGAAAGGAATGCACACATTTATTTATTTGTTTAGCATGAGGAAACTAGGGTGACCAGTAAGACATTTATCTCAATTTGTAGAGAATTTGTGTATATATTCAAAGACTATTATTTGCAAAAGTATTATCCGCAACAACATACAGTCAAATTTTGGTGTATTAAAGACTGTGTCATAAGGGTAAAGGAACTGGAAAATAGTCCATCTTTTTAACAAATAGTTTTTAAAGATTAAAGCTCAAACCAATTTTATTGCGAATGCTAATTCTGTGGTGTAGTAGTTAATCTTGTGTAGCACAAGAAATAAAAGGCCCAGACACACATATCGGGGTTCAAGCTTCAAGCTGAAGATCAGAGAAGCAAAACAGCCAATTCAATTGCCAGCTGAATTGGCAATCTTGTCCCTACAAATCCTCAGAGGCAAAAGGCTCTGAATTCCTGTCTCCTCCTCCTTACATTCCTTCCTTTGCCAGCCTTCTTAGTGCTGGGATTAAAAGTATCCCAAGTGCTGAGATCACCTTTGTTGAGTTGTTTCTTTTAGGGCTGGATCCATTTCATGTAGTCAATGTATCCTTGAACTAACAGAAATCGGTCTACCTCTTAACCCTGAATCCTGGATTCAAGGTATATACCACTACTGCCTGACTTCTATAGCTTGAGGCTGGCTTTGCTTTCTGTATCCCCCAGGCAAATTTTAACAAATCATAAATAATATATCACCATAATCTTGGTTGTCAATGGGTTGATTGGGTCTGATATTAACTTCAGTGCATACCTCTGGATAGGTCTGTGAAACCATTTTGTGGAAGGATTAAAGGAAAATTATTTTCTAAAGTGGGCAGCATTTTCTGGTGATGTTATAGAATTAGTATGACCTCCCAGTTAGAAACTACTCTGTGCATCTAGTGATCATGAATCACCTCTTCAATAATAGTACACACCTGGCCCTGTGTTTAGGGTTTTATTGCTGTGAAGAGACACCATGACCATGGCAACTCTTATAAAGGAATACATTTAGGTGGGACTGGCTTACAGTTTCAGAGGATTAATCCATTATTATCATGGTAAGAAGCACAGTGGCATGCAGGCAAACATGGTACTGGAGAAGGAGCTGAGAGTTCTACATCTTGATCTGCAACAGCAGAAGGAGACTGTGTACCACACTGGGCATACGAGTTCTCAAAGCCAGCCCCACAGTGGCACACTTCTAACAAGGCTACACTTCCTGATAGTGCCACTCACTATGTGCCAGGGATTCATAAATGGAATAACATTTACGAATCATATGAAATATGAAATATCATGCCAATGAAAGTACAAGAAACTTACAGAACACCAAATAGAGTGAACCACAAAAAGTCCCCGTGCAAATAAGAATCAAAACCCCAAACATACAGAATAAAGAAAGAATATTAAGAGCAGCTAAGGAAAAAGGCCAAGTAACATATAAAGGCAAACCTATCAGAATTGCACCTGACTTCTCCATGGAAACTCTGAAAGCCAGAGAAGGTCCTGGATAGATATTCTGCTAACAGAATGCCAGGCCAGACTGCTATACCCAGAAAAGCTTTCGATCACTATAAATGGAGACAACACCAGATTTAAGCAATACATATTCACTAATCTACCCCTACAGAAAGTTCTGGATAGATAATTCCAACCCAAGTAAATTAACTACAACTGGAAAAATACAGGCAATAGATAATCCCACTTTACCAACAGCCAAAGGAAAAAGGGGGTGGAAGTCCACACACAATTCCACTAATGACAACAAATTCAAAACAAACAAGAATGAACAATCAATGGTTAATAATATCCCTCAATATTAATGGTGTTAACTCACCTATAAAAAGACATAGGCTGACAGAATGTATACAAAGACAGAATCCATCCTTCTGCATACAAGAAACACACCTCAACTTCAAAGACAGATGGTACCTCAGAGTTAAGGGTTGGGAAAAGACTTTCCAATCAAATGGACCCAAAAAATAAGCAAGGGTAGCAATCCCAATATCTAACAAATTAGATTTTAAAATAAAGTCAATCAAAAGAGATGAAGGAGATCATTTCATACTCATCACAGGAGAAATCCATCAAGATGAAGTCTCAATTCTGAACATCTATGTGCCAAATACAAAGGCATCCACTTTTGTAAAAAAAACAATACTAAAACTGAAATCACATGTAAAACCTCACACACTTATAGTGGGAGACTTCAACACCCCACTCTCACTACTAGACAGGACCATCAGACAGAAACTTAACAAAGAAATAAAGGAAATAATTGAAGTTATGACCCAATTGGATTTAACAGACATCTATAGAACATTCCATCCAAACACAAAAGAATATACCTTCTTCTCAGCAACACATGGAATCTTCTCTAAAATTGACCACACACTTGGCAACATAGCAAACTTCAACAGGTACAAAAAAATTGGAACAACCCCCTGTATCTTATCAGACCATCATGCCTTAAAGTTAGAATTCAACCATAACACAAATCGCAGAGACCCTGCAAACTCATGGAAATTGAATAATACACAATTGCACCACTACTGGGTCAAAGAAGAAATAAAAAAATTAAAGACTTCCTAGAATTCAATGAGAATGAAGGCACAACATACTCAAACTTATGGAATACTTTGAAAGCAGTGCTAAGAGGAAAGTTCATAGCACCAAGTGCCCACATAAACTGGAGAATAATCAAACCAGAGAATTAACAGCACGGCTGAAAGCTCTAGAAAAAAGAAGCAAACTCACCCCCAAAGGAGTAGATGCCAGGAAATAATCAAATTGAGGGCTGTAATCAATAAAGTAGAAACTAGGGAAACAATACAAAGAATCAATGTAATGAAGTGTTGGTTCTTCAAGAAAATCAACAAGATATACAAACCTTTATCCAAACTTACCAAATCACAGAGATAGAGCATGCAAATTAACAAAATCAGAAATGAAAAGGGGGACATAACAACGGACACTGAGAATCATCAGGTCATACTTTGAAAAGCTGTACTCCTCAAAATTAGAAAACCTAAAAGAGATGGACAATTTTCTGGATAGATATCATTTAACAAAATTAAATCAAGAACAGGTAAGCAATTTAAATACACCTATTCCCTCTAATGAAACAGAAGCAGTCATCAAAAGTCTTCCAACCAAAACCAAAACCAAAACAAACAAAAACTAGGACCAGATGGTTTCAGTGCAAAATTCTACCAGAAATTCAAAGAACAGTTAATATCAACTCTCCTCAAAGTATTACACACAATAGAAATAGAAGGGTCACTGCCAAACTCTTTTTACGAGGTGCCAATAATGTTGGTACCCAAGTCACACAAAGACACAACCAAGAAAGAGAACTGTAGACCAATATCCCTCATGAACAATGATGCAAAAATACTCAATAAAATACTGGCAAATCGAATCCAGGAAGGAACACATCAGAAAAATCAGAGAGATCAGGGATAATAGCAACATACCTAAACATAATAAAAGCAATATACAGCAAACCAACAGCCAACATCAAATTAAATGGAAAGAAACTCAATGAGAATCCTCTAAAATCAGGAACAAGACAAGTCTGTCCACTCTCTCCATACCTCTTCAATATTGTACTTGAAGTTCTAGCTAGAGCAATACAACAATAAAAGGAGATCAAGGGGATACAAATTTGAAAGGGAGTGGTCAAACTTACACTGTTTGCAGATGATATGATAGTTTACATAAGTGACCAAAAAAAAACTCTACCAGGGAGCTCCTACAGCTGATAAACACCTTCAGTAAAGTAGCAGGATAGGAGATTAACTAAAAAAAATCAGCATCCCTACTATATACAGAAGATAAATGGGCTGAGAAAGAAATCAGAGAAACATCACCCTTTATTATTTCCAGAACCAACATAAAATACCTTGGGGTAACTCCTAAACAACCCTGTACAATAAAGGAATGTCCAGAGGTATCACCATCCCTGACTTCAAGCTCTATTATAGAGCTATAGTCCTGAAAACAGCTTGATATTGGCACAAAAGTAGACAGGTAGACCACTGGAATCGAATTGAAAACCCTGCTATTAACCCACAAACTTATGAACACCTGATTTTTGACAAAGAAGCTAAAGTTATACAATGGTAAAAGAAAGCATCTTCAACAAATGGTGTTGGCATAACTGAATGCTGGTGTGTAGAAGAATGCAGAGAGATCCTACAATCCACCGAGCCAGAGAAGGGGAAAGGGACAAGATCTCCTGAGGTAATTGGGAGTATGGGTGAGGGGAGAGGGAGTTAAAAGAAAGAGAAGGGGAGAAGGGGAGGGGAGAGGAGGACAGGAGAAAGCAGGAAGATCGAGACGGGGAAGAATAGAGGAGAGCAAGAAATGAGATACCATAATAGAGGGAACCATTATAGGTTTAACGAGAAATCTGGCACTAAGGAAATGTCCAGAGATCTACATGGTTGACCCCTAATAACAATCTAACAATAGTCTGAGAGGCTACCTTAAAAGCCCCTCTCTGATAATGAGATTGATGACTACCTTATATGCCATCCTAGAGCCTTCATCTACTGGAAGCAGAAGCAGAGATCCACAGCTAAACACTTAACTGAACTCCTGGAATCCAGTTGCAGAGAGGAAGGAGTGATGAGCAATGATGTGAAGACAACGCTGGAGAAGTGACCAGAACAAGGGTGAGCTCATGGACCCCAGACTGATAGCTGGGAAACCAGCATAGGACTGATCCAGGCCCCCTGAACGAGGATGTCAGTTTGGAGGTCTGGGTTATGGGGCCTCTGGTAGTGGATCAGTATATATCCCCAGTACCCGAATGGGCTTTGGGAGCCCACTCCACATAGAGGGATACTCTCTCATCCCAGACACATGGAGGAGGGTCTAGGCTCTGCTCCAAATGATGTGACAGACTTTGAAGATCCCCCATGGAAGGTCTCACCCTCCCTGGGGAGCAGAAAGGGGATGGGATAGGGGGCCGGTGGGGGGCAGGGTAGGAGGGGAGGGAGAGGGAACTGGGATTGACATGTAAAAGAAGGTTGTTTATAATTTAAATAAAAATAGCCAAAAAAAGAATCTGAATAGAAACTGTCTATGTTTGATTCTATTTAGGGGTAGAAGAAACGTTGTTTGCTGTGGTCTGTGTATTCAGCTTAATACAAATGGAGATCTTAAATTAACAGGTTGTTAGGTACATTGTTGTATGCATAGTACCTGAAGGCAATAGACCTAGGTGTTTTAAGGGAGACATGTGGACATAGCCTGAGCAAAGTGGAGTCCCATGCGACTAAGCTAATTCGTGTATAAGTACCGCACGCTAACCGATTCCTCCACTGGAGCTCCCACTAAGCTATTTCCTATGCATGCCTTTCTTACCATGTCTCTATTTCTTCTTTGACAATGACATTAAACAATTAAACAACGACAAGAACACAAGACATTAACACTTGGCTAGGTGTACAAGGTACCATGCCAAGTCGAGGAGAAAAGTTAGCTAAGAAATTTGCTAGTTAATGTAAACTCTTTTCTTCATGAAGATAGTAGGAATTTAATAAATCCCACTGGGAAGAGACTGGTTTGTTGCAGAAAATTAATGATGAAATAAGTTTTGGAGTTCTAGTTGTTAATATTAAAAACTTCCAGAGGTAAAGGTGCACATGTGTTTGGAAGACCCATTTCTTTCATGTGTGTTGTGTCTATTCAAACCCCCAAGTTATTTACAGACTATGAGCTACTTTTTTTGTTTGGGAGACAGGGTTTTTTTGTGTAGCTTTGGAGTTTGTCCTAGAACTAGCTCTTTTAGACTAGGCTGGTCTAGAACCCACAGAAATTTGCCTGCCTCTGTCTCCCGAATGCTGGGATTAAAGTGTATAAGTTGTCTTTTTGTTATTGCTATTTGTTTGTTTTTCAAGACACAGTTTCTCTCTGTAGACTTAGCTGTTCTGGAACTCACTCTCTAGACCAGGCCGGCTTCAAACTCACTGAGATCCGACTGCCTCTGTCTTCCAAGTGCTGGGATTTAAGGGGTGCACCAACACATCCTGACATGTAGACTATCTTCTTGGACTTGTTTTCCAGGTAGTGGTTGAGCTGTATAATTTCAACATAAGGTTTGGAGATTGTTTTTTACAATGTCTCACAAATGCTGTGTGTCTGAGAAGGCCCTAATGTTGTTTGAAGGCCCATTTTGTCTTTTCTATTCATTTTAATTCATAGTCACTTGACAAACTGGTGTATATCTGGAATACTCAGAGCAGAAATGTACTTTCTAAGGAAACACTATCGATGTTTTTTTAAAAAAATTTAGAAGCACTTTTATTTACATATTAATTCTCCCATTGCCTGGCTCTCCCATCCTCCCATGCTTACCACTGACCCACCCCCAACCCATCCCCTGCCCACTCCCCAAGGATAGTGAGGCCCTCCATGGGGTACCATCAAAGTCAATCCCATCATTTGGGGGAAGGACCCAGGCCCTCCTTCCTGTATCTGGGCTGCAATAGTATACCTCCATAGGGAATGGGCTCCCAAAGTCCATTTGTACTCTAGGGATGAACACTGGCTCCACTGTTGGAGGTTCCATAGACTGCTCTGGCCTCCTAGCTGGCACCCACATTCAGAGGGCTTGGTTGGGTCCAATGCTGGTTCCCCAGCTTTATGACTAGGGTCTCCGTGCTCTCACTAGGTTAGGTCAACTGCTTCTGTGGGTTTCTCCAGCACAGTCTTAGCACTTTTGCTCATCATCCCCCCCTCTCCGCAACTGGATTCCAGGAGTTTACACTGCCACTAGCAATGGAGGAGTGTTCCTCTTTCTCCATGTCGTCTCCAGCATAGACTGTCATTGGTGTTTTGATTTTAGTCATTCTGGCCAGTGTAAGATGGATTCTCAGATTTGTTTTGAGTTGCATTTCCCTGATGGCTAAGAATGTTGAGCACTTTCTTAAGTGTCTTTCAGTCATTTTAGATTCCTCTATTGAGAATTCTCTATTTAGTTCTGCACTCAAATTTTTAATTGGATTATTTGGTGTTTTGTTGGCTAGCTTCTTGAGTTCAATGTATATTTTTGAAAGCAGCCCTTTGTCAGATGTGAGGTTGGTAAAAATCTTTTCCCATTCTGTGGGCTGCTGTTTTGTCTTGCTGACTGTGTTTTTTGCCTTACAGAAGCTTCTCAGTTTCAGGAGGTCCCATTTATTAATTGTTGGTCTCAATGTCTGTGCTCTTGGTGTTATGTTCAGGAAACAGTCTCCTGTACCAGTTCATTCAAGATTACCTCCTACTTTCTCGTCTAAGAGGTTCAGTGTTGAGGTCTTTGATCCATTTGGAATTAAGTTTTGTGCACGGCGCTAGATTCAGATCTATCTGCAATCTTCTACATGTCTGCATCTAGACATGTAGTCTGCAAATGGTGCCAGCACCATTTGTTGAAGATGTTTTCTTTTTACCATTGTATAACTTTAGTTTCTTGGTCAAAAATAAGATGTTCATAGGTGTGTGGGTTAATATCAGGATTTTTAATTCGGTTCTATTGGTCTACCTGTCTACCTTTGTGCCAGTATTTATTAAGCTGTTTTCAGAACTATGACTCTATAATAGAGCTTGAAGTCAGATATATGGTGATGCCTCTGGAAGTTCCTTTATCCTACAGGGTTGTTTTGGCTATCCTGATTTTTTCATTTTTTCCATATAAAGTTGGGTATTGTTATTTCAAGGTTTGTGAAGAATTGTTTTGGGATTTTGATGGGGATCGCATTAAATCTGTAGATTACTTTTGGCAAGATTGCCATTTTTACTGTGTTGATCCTACCTATCCAAGAGCATGGGACATCTTTCCATTTTCTGGTATCTTCTTTAACTTCTTTCTTTAAAGACTCAAAATTCTTACTATACAGGTCTTTCACTTGTTTGGTTAGTGTTAACTCAAGGTATTTTATGTTATTTGTGGCAATTGTAAAGAGTGATGTTTCTCTGGTTTCTATCTCAGCATGTTTATCATCTGTATATAGGTCTACTGATGTTTTTGAGTTAATTTTGTATCCTGCCACTGTGCTGAAGGTGTTGGTCAGCTGTAGGAATTCCCTGGTAGAGGTTTTCGCGTCCCTTATGTAAACAATCATATCATCTGCAAATAGTCAAAGTCTCACTTCTTCCTTTTCAATTTGTATCACCTTGATCTCCTTTTGTTGTCTTATTGCTCTAGCTAGAATTTCAAGTACAATATTGAGGAGATATGGAGAGAGAGGGCATCCTTGTCTTGTTCCCGATTTTGAACCATCCCTGCATCCCTGGGATGAAGCCTACTTGATCATGATGGATGATTTTTCTGATGTGTTTTTGATTTGATTTGCTAGTATTTTATTGAGTACTTTTGCATGAATGTTCATGAGGGAAATGGTCTGTAGTTCTCTTTCTTAATTGTGTCTCTGTGTGGCTTGGGTACCAAGGTAATTGTAGCCTTGTAAAAAGAGTTTGGCAGCGAACCTCCCGCTTCTATTGCGTGGAACACTCTGAGGCATATTGGACTTAGTTCTTCTTTGAATTTCTGGTAGAAATCTGCACTGAAGCCATCTGGGCCTGGGCTTTTTTTGGGAGACTTTTTTCATTAGGGGTTATAGGTCAGTTTATATTGCTTATCTGTTCTTGATTTAATTTTGGCAAGTGATATCTATCCAGGAAATCGTCCATTTCCTTTAAATTTTCGAATTTTGGGTTGGAGTTTTCTTTCCAGTGCTTTCTGTAGTGTTGGATTTGTGGATATGTATTATTTAAATCTGGTTTTGCTATGGATTATCTTGTTTTTGCCATCTATAGTGATTGAAAGTTTTGCTGGGTATAGTAGTTTGGGTTGGCATCCATGTTTCTTTAGTGTTTGCTTTTTTCTTCTATTTCTGTAAGGGATTTTCTTGTTTCCTCTTTAAGGGTCTATATCATTTTCATAAAATAGTTTTTAAGGTCTGTCTCTTCTGCTTCATCTGCATTGGCTTTTCAGTTCTTTCTAATATGGAGTCCCTAGATTCTGTTGGTGTCATATTGGTCTTTCTGTTGTTGAGTGTGTACTTATACTGTTGTCTTCTCATCCCTCCTTCGAGTGGGTACAGGTGTAGTCTCTCTCTCTTTCTCTCCTTTAATCTCCTGGTGGCATATGTGGGCCAAGACTTCAGTAACTGCAATTCTGGATGGTCTGACCTCTCCTTATATTCTCCTCCTCAAGCAGAGGGTGGAGGGTGGAGGGGAACCAAGGGTGAGGTGTGGCCAAACTCAGGGTGGTCCTTCCTGCTGGGGCAGGTCCACTCTAAGCAAGGAGCAGGCCCAGGAATATCCAAGGAGGGGGTATGGCCAGGAGTTGGGGCCCTAGCAGAGCCCACACTCACCTCAAGCAGAGGGCAGAGCATTGTCAATGTTGTTATATGGATTGATTATTTTATTTAGAATTTTTGTGCCTAACGTATTCAAGCCAGAATTTAATAATTCTTACTGCTTAGAAAAATATCTTCTGACATTAGACATCTTTAAAGCAAGTTAGAAAGTATCCAGATATTGCAAAAGAGATCCTGACAGAAAGTAAGGATATGTCTACTGGTGTGAAGATGTCATTCCAATACTCAGGAAGCTGAACTAGGAGGACTGACATGAATTTGAAGCCAGCCTGGGCTACACAGAGAGTTGCAGACTAACCTGGGCTAAACTATGATCTTGTCTTCACATAAATGAATGAATAGTAATTGAGAATGTTAAATCTAGCAACACAATAGGGAAAGCCAACAATCTTGTTCAAGTTAGAAAGACATCAGTGGCTACAGTAGAAGTAGGTTTAGAGACCAAGACAGCATGAGACTCTGTGGCAACCAGAGTTAAGAGAACAAGACTCCAGCTTAGTATGAACAAACCTTTTTCAGCAAGGAGATTTGTCTAAAATGAGTTTGTGATTATCTCAAGAGTATTCAACAAGGAAATCACACTTGGTGATTGCCTCACGGGATGGCCCTGAACTTTGCCCTTGTTATAAAATTTTAATTGACTTCTTTTCTAGCCCACTCTCAGAGGGACTTTCTCTTCAAAGTTCTGGAAACTTTGATGCTGCAATTCTCTGGCATTGTTTCATGGGATTGGAGTAAACTAAGTCTTCCATAGTTTCTGACTGCTGTTTCTTTTTTTTTTTTTCAGTCATCAGGGATCAGAGGTTTTGTTACTTACCTCTTGTCTCCATTTTTCTCCAGTCTTCAGTGTGAGGCTGCTAGCAAGGATGCTGGAACTCTGCATGCAACTATGTTCATAGATTCAGTCCGTGGCACTTCTTTAGTTTTGGCAGAGAAATAGAATTCTATGAGTAGACAGAAGCAATTCAGAGGCCAGCGTCTTACGTTGTGTCCAGGAATATAATCTCCACAGGTTTCCTAACAAGGTTAAACTAAAGAGGGAACAAACCTTAATAATAGATAAAGGGAAATTATGAATTTATGCAAAGCCATCAAGATATGCATACTGTGCCAATGAGGGGTGTTATTTTCCTGGGAATTAAATAGTATCAGGAATGTTAAATTTTGATCTTTTATTCTTATTTTACAAATTTATTTTTCCATTTTAGAAAAAATAAAAAATTGGAATTCTTCAGCTTCATGTAAGAGTGGTCACAAGAGAGAAATAAGTGTATATTAAGGTAAGGATATTTATCAATTAATTATGTAGTTTAGTTCTATAAAAAGAAAACCCAAGACCTTATCTATATGCTTAAAATATACTTTTATTGAATCTCAAAATGTGATGACATACTTTAATGATTATTCAGTTGAGCATAAGCTTTGAGAATCATATTCCAGTACTTGAAGGAAGATGATGGCTAAATCAAGCCAAAAATAGGATAGGCATTATTTAAAATATAGCTTGAATTACATGAATTCTTTTATCTTATTTGCTTTCATTTCACTACTTAATAAACTTTACAACCATAAAACTTCTCCATTTCCTGTATTCAGTTATTTCATATATGGTATCTGTCATTTCTAATTATTAATGCACACAAGGCTTTCAAAGCCTTTTCTTTTGTAATTTTGTGTGTAAGATACGAACAACATTGACTTACCAACTATTTGTTTAAGTGAGAATAGTCAGCTTTTCTTCACAGATAGATGGGAAATTTTTGTGAATCCAACATTATCTACAGTGTTACAGTGTGATTGAAATACACCCTGGAGCACTTACAGTCAGGTTTGCTCTTAAAATCACCTAAAGCTGCTGGGTTCAGACAACTTAGCTATACCTTCAGCATTGTCACTGTAGCCTATGTTAAAATGTACTTTTAAAAAACTGGTACTGAGTGAGTTATTGTTGGTCATTTAGCAGTAAACTAAACATCACTGTTACATCATGATAAATACTTCATGAAATGCATCATTTCACACCATAAACTAGTCCTGATTTGATATTTTAAAAAATTTCATATTCCGTGCCAAAAATTATTGCCATAGATTATATGCTTTAAAAATACCGACTAAAAACATTAATGAGTGGTGTGTTAGATACAGACAGATTATCTTTGAAAAATTATGCTGTTTCATTGGTGTAACCACAAAGCAGCACTTGATTTGTTGTAGAAAAGAGATTTTTCTTTACTAATTCCTCATTTTATTTCAAAATTAGATTAAACTTTGAAGGTAATTAAACCTGTGATGTTTCCATACAAGTCTTCTTATCATAGCTTAAAGTATCTAGTCATGTTTGAATGTGCTACACATTTTGAGATAACCTTCACAGATAATCTCATTAAGTCACAAGCTTACTATTTGTTGTGAAAGGCAGATATGTGTGAAATGAATTAGCCTGTCTTAAAAGACCCTTTCCCATTCCCAACCAACAAATGGAAAATGCTTGAAAGTATTCGGCAGAGTGTGTACCTGAGAAGACTCTTTCTACTCTTCTCAGTAAAAATAAACACATTAATCCACCTTACACAGTAAATCTAATTCATGTCTACCACCATTGAAATCAAACTATTATAGATCTTTCAGAATGCATTTCAGATAAATGGCAGAGAAGGATGAGGCTGGAGATCGAAAATAGCCATTATCGTCAAGTAGACGCATTATTTCTATGGATTCAAATGTGTGTGTATAATTTTATGGACTTTTATGAGAAATTTATTGAAGGAAGCAACAAAGCAAAGATATCAACATGGTAATTAAGCCTTTGTTCTGAAAGAGTTTTGTGATCCCGAAAAAAGGAAAAAAACTATAACTATACTTTTTATAATTAAGGAGGTTGATGAGTCAAAAGGAAACTGTGTATCACCATTTTTGATTGTGGTTATACCACTAATCTCAAGCCTGCCAAAGAAGCTTCCTGGATCATTTCTAAGTTTTTATTTTTCATGCCATTAATGGGAAGAAAGAATAACATTTGGTTTAAATATCATAAAAGAAGAAAATTATCATTATTTTTAGCTATTGGACAACTTAATTAATAATGAATGTGTTTTTCATAATTTAAGAAGGCCAGGGATGCTTTGAAATAACTAAAGTTGTTTTCGTTGTTTATCAGTTAACCTACAAGAAAACTGAGTGGTTTTGAGTGTTTGGAAATTTAACATGTATTTGTTCTTAAAACTACTGAGTACTTACCACTAGATTAAGAGCTCATTAATATTTACTGTCTAATACAGTCAGAAGGTTTTTGATTGGCTCCTCTCTTTAAGCCTCTATTTTTTCATATTCAAAAATGTTTCAGATGTGTTTTTTGACATGTTTACACAGAAACAGGACTAATAAAGTTTCAGAGAATAAAAATATAAATGTCTTACTGATATTTTTATTTGATTTTAAAGTAAATGGATGCATTGCATGACCTGAAGAGTGGTCAGTTTATGAAAGATCTCTGAGGGAAGTAATTTCTTGATAAATAAACTGTAGTTGTAAAAGTTCATTTGTTAAAAAGATAATACCTTGCATTTTACTCTTAGCTTCCTAATTTTTTATTTTTTGTTACAGACAAAAGGCAAACTTGTTATTAATGAGAAAAATAAATAATAAAAAATAAACTAAAATTTTAGAAAAGTATATTTTTAGTATTATGAGTTTATCACTCTTTAAATTTTTGATATTATCTTAATCATAAATTTTAATTCACAGGTTCTTATATGCAGTGCAGATATAAGAAATATAAAACTACATTATATTTAACACTATTCCTGAGTACCATTACATTTTGATCCAATTGTGTTGCCTTAGGCATCAGCGAGGTAGTTCTCATCTATAGTTTTCCACTGTGTAAGCTTAGTTGGGTAGTGGGTATGAAACCGTATGTCAGCTGTAAGTTTCTTTAATGTGATGTTTTATTTGTGATAGCTGATAAAGTATGGGAAGTTTATGTTTTGATTTTCTTTTATAACCAGAAGCAGAAATTTGCCATGAGTGACAAGGAAAGAGCCAATTATTCAGACGTTACTGACTTCATTCACGACTCAGAAGTGACTGACTTCATTCTTGTAGGCATCAGGGTCCGTCCAGAGCTCCACAGTGTCATCTTTCTTCTATTTCTGTTTATATATGGGATGGTTCTTCTGGGGAACCTTAGCATGATTGGCATCATAGTGACTGATCCTAAGCTGAATACACCAATGTATTTCTTCCTAGGAAACCTCTCTGTCATTGACCTCTCCTACTCTACTGTCATTGTACCTAAAGCTATGGTCAATATCTTATCTCAGAAAAAGACCATATCCTTTGTGGGTTGTGTGGCTCAGCTTTTCCTTTACGCCCTTTTCATGGTAACAGAAGCCTTTGTGCTGGCAGCCATGGCCTATGACCGCTTCACTGCCATCTGCAATCCTCTCCTTTATAGTGTCCGCATGTCAAGGAGTGTCTGTGTCCAGTTGGTGGCTGGTTCCTATCTCTGTGGCTGGGTCAGTTCCATCCTCCAAATCAGTGTAACATTCTCCATGACTTTTTGTGCCTCTAGGGTCATAGACCACTTCTACTGTGATTCAAACCCAATCGAAAAGATCTCCTGTTCTAATACTTTTATCAATAAGATGGTATCACTTAGTTTGGCTGTGCTCATTATTTTGCCCACAATAATCGTTATTGTAGTATCTTACATGTATATTGCATCCACAGTTTTAAAGATCCAGTCCAGCGAAGGGAGAAAAAAAGCCTTCTCCACCTGCAGCTCCCATCTGGGGGTTGTAAGTTTACTTTATGGGACTGTTTCCTTTGTGTATCTCACACCTCCAAACAACCCTGAACTTCGTAAAATAGCTTCGGTATGTTACATTTTGCTCACACCTATGCTGAATCCCTTAATCTACTCTTTACGAAATAAGGATGTAAAAGAGGCTGTGAAAAAAGTCTTGTGCAAGAAAGATGTTTTATTCTAAAAGGGCTCACACTCCATTTATTGATTCTTGTATTAGTCGATGGTTGTCTGTCTCCATTTAGGCATTTAATATTCAAGTGTATTTTAAGAAGGAGATGGCAGATCTCAACTTTTCTAATATACAGCATTAATAATTTCCTGTAAATAACTTCCAAATAATTTC
Organism: Mesocricetus auratus; assembly: GCF_017639785.1. Lineage (NCBI taxonomy): Eukaryota > Metazoa > Chordata > Mammalia > Rodentia > Cricetidae > Mesocricetus > Mesocricetus auratus. The sequence goes on from NW_024429195.1 coordinate 42,125,136, forward strand.
TCTTAAATGTGAGAGTTCTGAGCATTGGTGAAGACTGACTGCATTTTCTGTAAACAATTGTTTCTTACTCTGCAAATAACACTCTGCTATGTGAATAGAAAAGTAGAATATTTTATATCCACAAGTAAAATTTAGATGGATAAGGTACTTCATACCATGATTAACTTGAAAACTGTGCCTTCACATGGGCTTATATACAAATAATACTTGCTATAATACCAGTGTTTTGTTTTGTATTTGATAGCATGTGACAGTGTTAGAGCATGTGTATGTGATGAAGAGAAAATAGAAAGGAAACATTCTGAGAAGATCTATGCTTAATTAAAGAACATAGGAAATAACTTTGAGCCAGGCAATAGTGGCACACACATTTAATCCCAGCACTTGGGAGGCAGATTCAGGCTCTGAGTTTGAGGCCAGCCTGGTCTAAAGAATGAGTTCTAGAATATCCAGGGCTACACAGAGAAACCATCTAGAAAAACTAGCCAACCAACCAACCAACCAAAAAGTCCAAACAGAAAACCAAAGATATATCAGGAAATATTAAACAGGATTCTTAGAGTAGCATAAGTCATCTCTGATTTCCTCTAATATATAAAAAATGTAAGTTTTATAACATGCTTCAGTTCAAACTGCCTTTAGGATAACCCAATAAGAAGACATACTATTGGTATTGAAATAAGTCTAATTTGGAAACCATAATTAAAACTAATCTAAGACTTTAAATTTATACGTATGAGAAGTTAGAGCCCTTGTGTGTATGTGTATATTTGCTTATATTTGTATACATATATGCACATTGGTTTGGCTCTGGGATATAGGAAAAAGTCAATAAGCAGCAAACATCAGTTGAGACAAGGGTTACTCTGATAGCATCTCACAGATTTGGTAGATGTCAAGGGAAGCTGGATGTGAAAGAAAACCATGCTAAAGTCACTGTTTTGCAAATAATTTAGGCAATTCTCAGGCAAACAGTGCCTAAGTCGAGGAGCTATCACTGGAGACAAAAACTAAGTCCAAGAACTAGAGTACATGTGCCTGTTACAGCCATAGACTCAACACCATGTAACCTAGAAGACAGACCCTTGATTCAGTCTTTCTTTTGCTTTTGTTTAGGTAGCAGGATTTCCTTTGTTGAATACACAAAGGCATATATCTTAGCAGGTTATTGCCTGAGGGAGCAAATAATTTGTTAAGTCAATATTATTACTTAATTAAAAAAGGGAAAACTATATGACTAAATAAATCAGGGTTCTATTTATCTCCCTCCTTCCAAACTTGTTGATCTTTGTCTTGATGTTTGATTTTTCAGCAGATGACATTTGAGGATGAATAGAAATCCAAGTCACTTGGGAAATGGTTTCTTGGAACCTAGGAGGTTCACTTTCCAAATATAGGTTTTACTTATTTCCATTTGCTCTTCTTGGCATCTGCCAAGTATGGGTTATTGAGGATTATTTGGAAAACTCAACCAAATTGTGGGTAAAACTATACCTAGACTTGCTTGGTTTCATTTTTCTTTTCATTTTTTTTTGTTTTTTGAGATAGGGTTTCTCTGTGGCTTTGGAGGCTGTCTTGGAACTAGCTCTTGTAGACCAGGCTGTCCTCCAACTCACAAAGATCCGCCTGCCTCTGCCTCCTGAATGCTGGGATCAAAGACATGCACCACCAGTGCCTGGCTGGTTTCATTTTTCAAGAGAATGAAATATACTTCCTTATCCAGAGCAGATTATAGTATTTCAATGCTTAATAACCCCACTAGCTGCTTCTCTTAATTTACTGTAAATGTCCTTAGACTAACAAAGTGTTAGTGTTATCTTCTGATTTCTGTTATGTAGTGTCCTTCCTTGATAAATCTTTCTCCGAGTTCATAACTTTTGTACAATTAGTGAATGGGTAGCATTACTCTCTTGTTGCTTGTGCCATTGTGATTTTATCACAACGTCTCACATTCATACCAAAATGTTGCTGGATTTCATTAACAAAGTATTTTGTGTTTCACTGATGTATTGATTAAATGCTACAACATCCAAGAGACATTAAAGGGTATACATCATTGTTTAGAGGTGACCTTAAAACTGTATACAGAATTCTCAAGAAGATATGATGTTATGACCTCGAGAAGCTGATGGTCACATTAAAGTTCTCAAAACTCTTACCTGTACTGCATTGTTCACCCTCATTGGATAGAACTTTTGGACATGCACTTATATTTGTTGTATAATAATGCCATTGGATACAAAATTTGCATATTACTGATGGCTACCTACCTAATGACTATATTATTATTAATTATCATTATTTCATGTGTTTTCCACTACCAGGATTTTAAAGTTCTTTTCAGAGAATTCCAAATGCTAATTGCAAATCAGTCTAAACTTCATGCTGTAGATTAAAACTATTAAATTAAAGAGTGTACAGTGGTATCCAGACCATGCTACATTTGTGTTATCTTAGAATGGTTTAAACTCATTATGGGATTTTTTTTACATTATGATGATTGGCACAGCTAAAGTACAATGGTGTTGTAAAAAAATCATACTATCAAATTATGATATTGTTCTTACAAGTTTTGTATGAGATACCACTTGCCCCAGGTCCATGGTGCTAGGATAGGTCATGAAATCAATAAAATATTGCATTTCAAAATTATCATCATGTTGACTTCAGTGGAGAAAAAATGTCAGTTATGCGATGTAGAGGGAATGAAGAGGGAGTAAGTGGGAAAGGTATTAAAATGGTTAATTTCAAGAATTAAAAATAGTCTGATTAAGGGAATCCATTGTAAAACTATAAACAAAGACTGCTGTCCACATTTCTTTCTATTAAAGGACTTGGTTTGCAGATTTGTTTGAAAGCATTTTCTTCTTTCTTTAGTCAACACTTTAAAAGCGTCCTTTATGTACTGCCTTTGCAGGATAATTGTTGCTGTTAGTTTCCTCAGGCGATGGTCTTGTGGTTAGGATTCTTCACTGTGAGATGTATAAATTAACATTGGATGACTTTACCATAAAGTAAACTTGGAAAAAGAGTGTCTTCCTTTGCTCCAGACAGCACCTACACCAGGTGAGTTGTAGTCCTAGTCTGTATCCCAGAAAACTAGAAAATGGAAAACAAGGAAGTAATTTCCAAACAAATCCAAACTATCATATGCCAGTGTTACTTATTTCAAGACATATTAGGCTTTTGTTCCACCATTGGAAATTTAAATTCCAGTAAAACAGACACTTGTCCCTTCAGCATCTTATCAGCTTTTGAACAATTATAGCCATTCTTCTGGGCAAGCCCTGAATCAAAAAAGTTCTTATTATTAGGAAATAATTTTTGTTCTACTCTCATCATGTTTCTTTTTTCTCTGTTAGTGGCAGTTAGTTTAAGAATGAGAAAGTGTATTAAAATACAGTATAAAGATTAAGACTGGGATGGTTTAACCCACAGAAACAGTTGACCTGAACAAGGGGGAGCTCTTGGACCCCAGACTAATGGCTGGGTGGACAGCATGGAACTGATCCAGACCCCCTGAATGTGGGAGTCAGTGAGGAGGCCTAGGTAATCTATGGGGCCTTGGGTAGCATTTATTCCTGGCATACAAATGGACATTGGCTGCCCATCCCACAATGAGGGATGCTCTCTCAGCCTGGACTCATGGGGGAGGGCCTAGGCCCTGCCCTGGATGAAATGACAGACTCTGGAGATCCTCGATGGAGGGCCTCACTCTCCCTGGGTATTGGAGTCGAGATTGGGTGGGGGAATGGGGGACCTGGTAGGGAGGGTGTGGGGGGGAAAAGAGGGAGCTGGGATTGACATGCGAAACAAGCTTGTTTCTAACTAAATAAAAAAGGAAGAAAGAAAAAAAATAAAGCAAATCTAAAATATAAAAAAATAATTCTATTAATATTACTTAAAGTCAATGAAACATCTGTGTATTTATTTTTATTTAGTATTTGACCATCCATAAATCAGCCTCCAAAATACATAAATAGGAATGACTAGAAACATTTCCTCTCACACCTTCAGTGTTAGAGTATGTCACTCAGATGTCCAGCAGTCCCTTCTGCAAACCAGACCGAAAAAGGGACTAAGAGGAGGCTTTACTTGTTTTGTCAAATTGACAGGCTGGAGTCCTCTTAGAAGAGTTAAATAAAAGTAAAAATAAAACCTCCATAAGATGGGGCCTGTAGGTTAGTTTGTTGGACATTTTCTTTATTAGTGTAGGAAGCCTAGCTCTCTGGGGATGGTGCTACCCCTGGGCAGGTGAGCCTGGATGGTGTTTTAAAAGCAGGCTTAAAACAAACAAACAAACAGAACCCAAGAAAAGCAAAATTAAAACAAGCAAACAAACAAAATACTAGAAACTGAAATGGCATGAAGGCCACAAATTGCTTTTGGTCATGATCTTTATCACAATAATAGAAAGTAAATCAAGATGACTGTGTTGGCCCCTATAATTATTCCACTCATTCATTATTGGCTCTCTTGATTTACTAAGAATAGAGTGGTGATAGCCTCTGGGCTTTTAATTACTATCATATAGACCTGTTTCCTTAATCCACTCAGTCAAATGCCATAACTTGAATTCTATTGAACCACTATTGCTACTAATAGCAGAGAGAACACTTTCACACTCTTGTATTTTACCAATATTCTTAAAAAGACACATCACACCAATTTGAGATGTTTTAGGATTAGTGGTTTGTGATTACTAACCCAACATTTAGTTCATCTTTACTTATTTGGAGTAGACATTAAATGCTAAAACATGAATGAGTGTTGTTCAGCATTCTTATTTCCATTCCATCAACACCAAGTATAAAGCACACTTTCTCAGAAAGAGAGAGAGAGAGAGAGAGGGAGGGAGGGAGGGAGGGAGGGAAAGAGAGAGAGAGACAGAGAGACAGAGAGAGACAGAGACAGAGAGTCAGAGAGACGGAGAGAGACAGACAGTGCTTTTTTGCTCTTCAAATTTCTGTAGCATTTGATATTAACTATTTAACATTCCCTAAGTCATATTTTTAGCATATATCTCCTTATTTCTCTATCTGACTCTGTGTTTATTTCATCATGCTTTATAGGTACTATAATAGGGAAAGAAGGAAAATGGGGTATATATAACTGAAGGGGGAGGTGTAGGGGTAAGGCAGCCTTTCTACTTCCCTGCTTCTGTGTTGGTCAGACACTCTAGGCCTTAGACAAAGCCCCTATGCTGTTGTGAGACTTTGGGTGACTGTCCAGGTAGCTTGTTGTTTCTGTCTTCACTGAACATTTGATGAGGTTGAAGATTAGACTGTCACAATTATTGTTCTCTCTCCCAGATAGATATGCTAGGTACAAGACTTAACCCTTCCAACTTAGAACAGCTCTATAGTAATCTCTGCTATGCCTTTGCCATGGGATTGGATGTGTAGTTCTTGCTATTTGCTCTTGTTGTTTTACTAGCTTTAGAGCTTGAGGGTGTATGTTTGTACTTTTCCTTCTCCTAGTGCATACTTGAATTTTTGCCATCTTTGTATATAGTTTTGTACCAAGCCTAAATCTTTTCTTTAGATTAAAAGGTGAATTGTAGGGAGAGATCTTACTAGGCACCTGTGACTCTGACCACACCCATTTGGGCATGGCCACAGGCGTGTATGGGGCATGTGGGATATAAGCCCAAGGAGGGGGGAGGTGATCGCTCTCTTGAGGTTCTGGTCAGAGAGCAGCAGAGATTGGATGCTCGGTGCATTGACCCTGGGTTATCAGTTTCTCATGTAAATGATCTCTCCTCAATAAAAATACTTATGACATCCTTATCACTTGTATGGTAATCATCATCATATAGGGAGGTAAAGAAGGAAAGAAAATAATGAAAGATCATACTGAGTATGCTTGAGAGGATTGTAGGGGAACACTATTTTATTATCATTTTTTATTTTAATTTTAAATAGCTTGTTTTACATGTCAATCCCAGTTCCCTCTCCCTCCCCTCCTCCCGCACTGCCCTTCCCCCCTACCCTCCCACCCTATTGCCAAATCCTTCCACATAGGCAATATCTAGAGTCTGTCATTTTACTCTGGGTAGGGTCCAGGCACTCCCCTAAGAGTCCAGGCTGAGAGAGCATCCCTCTTTGTGCTATAGGCACACGAAGACTGTTTGTATACCAGGGATAGACACTGATCCACAGCTCAGGGCCCCATAGGTTGCCCAGGCCTTCTTGCTGACACTCACATTTGGGGGGGTCCAGATCAGTCCCATGCTGGCCTCCCCACTGTCGGTCTGGGGTCCAAGAGCTCTCCCCTGTTCAGATCAGCTGTCTCTGCTGGTTTTGCCAGCCCATTCTTTGCCAATTTGCTCATCACTCCTCTCTCTCTCTCACTGGGTTCCTTGGGTTCAGTTCAGTGATTAATTGTGTGTTTGCCTCTGCTTCCATCAGTCACAGGATGAAGGCTCCCGGATGGTTATAGACATCAAGTTCATTATCAGGAATGGGCATTCGAGGTGATCTCTCCACTATTGCTTAGCTTGCCAATTGGTGTTATCCCTTTAGATCACTCGAGGTCACTCTGGTGCCTGATCTGTATTCAATCCTATGATTCCCTCTTCCCCCTATTTTACCCCCACCCCCTCAACTTCCTGTTCCCCCATGACCAACTCTCTTCCTCTTCATCCCCTCTCTTCTTCCCAGGTCCCACTCCCCCCCACTCCTCGCCGTGTTCCCCATCCATTCAGAGGATCTTGTCTCCATCCTCTTCTCTTGGGTACTATGCATATATGCATATCTTTTAGGTTCTTTCCTGTTTCCCAGACTCTCTATCAGTGGAAGTGCAGACTGGCACTATCCTGATCCATGTCTAAAATCCATATATGAGTGAGTACATACCATGTTTGTCTTTTTGCGACTGGGTTACCTCACTCAGGATGGTTTCTTCCAGTGCTATCCATTTCCCTGCGAATTTCAAGATTCCATTGTTTTTTTTCTGCTGAGTAATACTCCATTATGTAAATGTACCACATTTTCTCTATCCACTCTTCAGTTGAGGGGCATCTAGGTTGCTTCCAGGTTCTGGCTATTACAAATAATGCTGCTATGAACATAGTGGAGCAGATGCCCTTGTTGTATGAACTTGCTTCGTTTGGATATATGCCTAAGAGTGGAATTGCTGGGTCTAATGGTAGATTAATAGGGGAACACTATTTTATAAGCTTGTTTAAAATACAGTGTGTGGTAGGAGAAAATAGAATAGATTTCTTAGATAGACTGGGGTGATGGGGGATGTCCTTCTGTATATGTGTTTCTCTTATTGATTGATGAATAAAACACTGTTTGCCCAATAGATACAGGAAGATAGGTGGGGCTAGGAGACAAGGAGGATTCTGGAAAGGTAGGCAGAGAGAGACTATAAGGAGATGCCATGTAGAGACCAGGGAGGTGGGTGAAGGAATAAGATATGCAGGTGTTCTTTGGTAAGATAAGGCCATGTAGAAATATATAGATTAGTAGTTATAGGTTAACAATTAAGACAGAGTTAGCCAATAAGAAGCCCTAGCCGTCAGCTAACAATTTAATAATTAATACAGTGCCCATGTGCTTATTTGGAGAAGAGAAGGGCATTGGGACTTGGTGGGACAAGAACTTCAACTACGCTGGGGGAGAGGAAAATGGGAATGAGAAGATCAGGTGGGGAGAGAGAGGGGAGATGGAGCAGAGGGAGAAAATGTGGGGAGAGACAGCTAGAATTGAGCGGCATTAGAGGGTTGGTATAGAAACTCAGCGAAGTGGATAAAATATACGGAGGAAATCCTACTGAATTTTCCAAATAATGAGGGAGATGGAGTCTCAACTGGTCATCTTTTGTCACCAAATGAAGCTTCCAGTACTGGGATTGGGCTATATCTAATTGAGTTTTGGTCAAAGGGGTTCCATGGAAATCCCTAAACAGCCCAGGCTATTGATAAGACTATACGTTGCTGTCTTCAAACTTGCAGCAAGGCACCCCATTGCTGAAGACAACAACAACACAACTCAATGGACATGGATATGTCAAGGTAGTAATTACATAAAGCTTTTATCCCTATATGCTAGCATCTTTGGTACAGAAAATTACTCTGCACAATACCCAAATGGAAACAAAACACTAACCCAGTCACAAACCATTTAATCTACTGTCTAGACTTTAAAATATGCTATGGCACAAAGCTTATAAGAGTAACCAACCAATATCTAATTTGATTAAGACTTACTCTATGAGCTGGAACACATACCTGACTATAGACTAAATATCGCAGAGAACTTCAGTATAACCAGATACTACAGACCAGAAAAAAGGTTACAATAAAATGACTCCTAATGATAGTCTGATAGACTCATAGATTAGTGCCTTATTCAGTCATCATCATAGAAGCTTCCTCCTGTGACAGATGATAACAAAAACTGAGACACACAGCCAACCACTGCCTACAGTGAGAGAAACCTTAGAAAACACAATCCCAAATGGGTTATCTCCATCAAATCCCTCCCCCCATAATTCAGGGAACCATACAGAAGTGGAGGTAGGAAAAGTCTAAGAGCCAGAGGGGATGGGAGACGCCAGGAGAACAAGGCCCTCCATATTAACATGAGCAAAGCTTACATGAACTTACAGAGATTGAAACAGCAAGCTGAGAACTGTCTGCACCACAACTCTATGTATATATTACAGCTTTCAGTTTAGAGTTCATTGGGCTTCAGGTGTTTGAATGACTGGGTCTCTGATTATTGTGCCCTCTCTTGGGACTTTTTCCCCCCTTCTCTTCATTTGTCTTGTGCAACTTCATGTGATGGTTTTTGTTTTATCTTACTATATTTTATTTTGTTAATATCTCTTAGAAGCCCATTCTTTTCTAATGAGAGACAGAAAGGGAGGGAGTGGATCTGGATGGGAAGGGAGGTGGGAAGGAACCAGGGCAAGTAGAGGGAGGGAAAACTGTATTCAGGATATATTGTATGAGAAAGAATATATTTTTTTTCAATTTTTTATTTAAAATAACTTGTTTTACATGTCAATCCCTGTTCCCTCTCCCCCTTCTCCCACACTCCCCTTTCCCCCCACCCTCCCAACCTATTGCCAAATCCTTCCACATAGGGGATATCAGAGTCTGTCATTTTACTCTGGGTAGGGTCCAGGCACTCCCCTAAGAGTCCAGGCTGAGAGAGCATCCCTCTTTGTGCTATAGGCACACGAAGACTGTTTGTATATCAGGGATAGACACTGATCCACAGCTCAGGGCCCCATAGGTCGCCCAGGCCTTCTTGCTGACACTCACACTTGGGGGGTCCAGATCAGTCCCATGCTGGCCTCCCCACTGTCAGTCTGGGATCCAAGAGCTCTCCCCTGTTCAGATCAGCTGTCTCTGCTGGTTTTGCCAGCCCATTCTTTGCCAATTTGCTCATCACTCCTCTCTCTCTGTCACTGGGTTCCTTGGGTTCAGTTCAGTGATTAATTGTGTGTTTGCCTCTGCTTCCCTCAGTCACAGGATGAAGGCTCCCGGATGGTTATAGACATCAAGTTCATTATCAGGAATGGGCATTCGAGGTGGTCTCTCCACTATTGCTTAGCTTGCCAATTGGTGTTACCCTTTAGATCACTCGAGGTCGCTCTGGTGCCTGATCTGTATTCGATCCTATGACTCCCTCTTCCCCCTATTTTACCCCCACCCCCTCAACTTCCTGTTCCCCCATGACCAACTCTCTTCCTCTTCATCCCCTCTCTTCTTCCCAGGTCCAACTCCCCCCCACTCCTCGCCGTGTTCCCCATCCATTCAGGGGATCTTGTCTCCATCCTCTTCTCTTGGGTACTATGCATATATGCATATCTTTTAGGTTCATTCCTGTTTCCCAGACTCTCTATCAGTGGAAGTGCAAACTGGCACTATCCTGATCCATGTCTAAAATCCATATATGAGTGAGTACATACCATGTTTGTCTTTTTGCGACTGGGTTACCTCACTCAGGATGGTTTCTTCCAGTGCTATCCATTTCCCTGCGAATTTCAAGATTCCATTATTTTTTCTGCTGAGTAATACTCCATTTTGTAAATGTACCACATTTTCTCTATCCACTCTTCAGTTGAGGGGCATCTAGGTTGCTTCCAGGTTCTGGCTATTACGAATAATGCTGCTATGAACATAGTGGAGCAGATGCCCTTGTTGTATGAACTTGCCTCATTTGGATATATGCCTAAGAGTGGAATTGCTGGGTCTAGTGGTAGATTAATTCCCATTTTCCTGAGGAATCTCCATACTGATTTCCAAAGAGGCTGTATGAGTCGGCACTCCTACCAGCAGTGGAGGAGTGTTCCTCTCTCTCCACATCCCCTCCAGCACAAATTGTCTTCGGTGTTTTTGATTTTAGCCATTCTGACAGGAGTAAGATGGTATCTCAGAGTTGTTTTGATATGCATTTCTCTGATGGCCAAGGATGTTGAGCACTTTCTTAAGTGTCTCTTGGCCATTTTAGCCTCCTCTACTGAGAATTCTCTATTTAGCTCTGTACCCCACCTTTTAATTGGATCCTTTGGTGTTTTGGAGATTTGTTTCTTGAGTTCTTTGTAGATTTTGGAGATTAACCCTCTGTCAGATGTAGGGTTAGTGAATATCTTTTCCCATTCTGTGGCCTGCCTTTTTGTCTTTTTGACTGTGTCCTTTGCCTTACAGAAGCTTTTTAGTTTCAGAAGGTCCCATTTGTTAATTGTCGATCTCAGTGCTTGTGCCACTGGTGTTATGTTTAGGAAGTGGTCTCCTGTACCAACTCGTTGAAGAGTATCTCCCACTTTCTCTTCTAAAAGTTTCAGTGTGGCTGGATGTATGTTGAGATCTTTGATCCATTTGGACTTAAGTTTTGTACAAGGCGATAAACATGGATCTATCTGCAGTCTTCTGCATACCAGTACCCAGTTATGCCAGCACCATTTGTTGAAGATGCTTTCTTTTTTCCATTGTACAGTTTTAGCTTCTTTGTCAAAAATCAAGTGTTCATAGGTGTGTGGGTTAAAATTAGAGCTTTCGATTCGGTTCCATTGGTCTACCTGCCTATTTTTGTGCCAATACCAAGCTGTTTTCAGGACTATAGCTCTATAATAGAGCTTGAAGTCAGGTATAGTGATGCCTCCTGAAGTTCCTTTATTGTATAGGGATGTTTTAGCTATCCTGGGCCTTTTGTTTTTCCATATAAAGTTGATTAATGTTCTTTCCAGGTACTTGAAGAATTGTGATGGAATTTTGATAGGGATTGCATTGAATCTGTAGAATGCTTTTGGCAAGATTGCCATTTTTATTATGTTGATCCTACCAATCCAAGAGCATGGGAGATCTTTCCATTTTCTGGTATCTTCTTTGATTTCTTTCTTTAAAGACACAAAGTTCTTGATATACAGGTCTTTAATTTCCTTGGTTAACATTATCCCCAGATATTTGATGCTGTTTTTGGCTATTGTAAAGGGTGATGTTTCTCTGATTTCTTTCTCAGTCACTTCATCATCTGTATATAATAGAGCCACTGATTTTTTTGAGTTTACCTTGTATCTTCCCACATTGCTGAAGGTGTTTATCAGCTCTAGGAGTAACCTTGCGGAGTTTTTTCGGTCACTTATGTAAACTATCATATCATCTGCAAATAGTGAAAGTTTGACTTCTTCTTTTTCTGTTTGTATCCCCTTTATCTCATTTTGTTGTCTTATTGCTGTAGCTAGAACTTCAAGTACAATATTGAAGAGATATGGAGAGAGTGGACAGCCTTGTCTTGTTCCTGATTTTAGAGGAATTGCTTTGAGTTTCTCTCCATTTAGTTTGATGTTAGCTGTTGGTTTACTGTATATTGCTTTTATTATATTCAGGTACGTTCCTGTTATCCCTGATCTCTCTAGGACCTTTATCATGAAGGGGTGCTGGATTTTGTCAAAGGCTTTCTCAGCATCTAGTGAGATGATCATGTGGTTTTTCTTTCGCAGTTTGTTAATATGTTGGATTACATTGATAGATTTTCTAATGTTGAACCATCCCTGCATTCCTGGGATGAAGCCTACTTGATCATGGTGGATGATTTTTCTGATGTGTTCTTGAATCCGGTTTGTGAGTATTTTATTGAGTATTTTTGCATCAATGTTCATGAGGGAAATTGGTCTATAGTTCTCTTTCTTAGTTGTGTCTTTGTGTGGCTTGGGTATCAAGGTAATTGTAGCCTCATAGAAAGAGTTTGGCAGTGAGCCTCCTGCTTCTATTGTGTGAAATACTTTAAGGAGTATTGGAATTAGCTCTTCTTTGAATTTCTGGTAGAATTCTGCACTGAAGCCATCTGGGCCTGGGCTTTTTTTATTTGGGAGACTTTTGATGACTGCTTCTATTTCATTAGGAGTTATAGGTCTGTTTAGATTGTTTATCTGTTCTTGATTTAGTTTTGACAAGTGATATCTATCCAGGAAATTGTCCATTTCCTTTAAATTTTCAAATTTTGTGGAGTACAGATTTTCAAAGTATGCCCTGATGATTCTCTGGATTTCCTCTGAGTCTGTTGTTATGTCCCCTTTTTCATCCCTGATTTTGTTAATTAGCATGCTCTCCCTCTGTCTTTTGGTTAGTTTGGACAGAGGTTTATCTATTTTGTTGATTTTCTCAAAGAACCAACTCTTTGTTTCATTGATTCTTCTCAGTGTTTTCCTGGTTTCTACTTGATTGATTTCAGCCCTTAATTTGATTATTTCCTGGCGTCTGCTCCTCCTGGGGGAGTTTGCTTCTTTTTGTTCTAGAAAATTCAGCTGTGCTATTAATTCTCTAGTATGACTGTTCTCCAGTTTTTTCATGTGGGCACTTATTGCTATAAACTTTCCTCTCAGCACTGCTTTCAAAGTGTCCCATAAGTTTGTGTATGTTGTGTCTTCATTCTCATTGAAGTCGAGGAAGTCTTTAATTTCTTTTTTTATTTGTTCCTTTACCCAGGGATGGTGCAATTGTGCATTGTTCAATCTCCATGAGTTTGTAGGGTTTCTGCGATTTGTGTTACTGTTGAATTCTAATGTTAATGCATGGTGGTCTGATAAGATGCAGGGGGTTATTCCAATTTTTTTGTATCTGTGGAGATTTGCTATGTTTCCTATTATGTGGTCAATTTTAGAGAAGGTTTCATGTGGTGCCGAGAAGAAGGTATATCCCTTTGTATTTGGGTGGAATGTTCTGTAGATGTCTGTTAAACCCAGTTGGGTCATAACTTCTATTAGTTCTTTTGTTTCTTTGTTAGGTGTCTGTCTGGAGGTCCTGTCTAGCGGTGAGAGCGGAGTGTTGAATTCTCCTACTATTAGTGTGTATGACTTTATGCGCATTTTGAGCTTTAGTAATGTTTCTTTCACGAATGTAGCTGCCTTTGTATTTGGGGCATAGATGTTTAAAATTGAGACTTCGTCTTGATGTATTTTTCCTGTGATGAATATGAAGTGTCTTTCTTCATCTCTTTTGATTGATTTTAATTTGAAGTCTAATTTGTTAGATATTAGGATTGCTACACCCGCTTGTTTCTTGGGACCGTTTGATTGGAAGATCTTTTCCCAACCCTTTACTCTGAGATAACATCTGTCTTGATGTTGAGATGTGTTTCTTGTATGCAGCAGAAGGAAGGGTTCTGTCTTCGTATCCATTCTGCTAGTCTGTGTCTTTTTATAGGCAAGTTGAGGCCGTTGACATTGAGGGATATTAATGACTATTGATTGGTGATCCTTGCTTGTGCTTGATTTATTGTTAGTGAAGATATTTTGTGTAGTTTCTCCTCCCTTTTTCTTTTGGTGTTTTGTAAAGTGTCATTATATACTGCCTGTGTCTTTGTGAATGTAGTTATCTTCCTTGGCTCTAGGTTTTCCTTCCTGCATTTTCTGTAGAGCTGGATTCATGGATACGTATTGTTTAAATCTGGCTTTGTCATGGAATATTTTGTTTTCTCCCCCTATGGTAATTGAGAGCTTTGCTGGATATAGTAGTCTGGGCTGGCATCCTTGTTCCCTTAGCGTTTGTAGGACATCTGTCCAGGATCTTCTGGCTTTCATCATTTCCATTGAGAAGTCAGGTGTAATTCGGATAGGTCTGCCTTTGTATGTTACTTGGCCTTTTTCTTTATCTGCTCTTAATATTTTCTCTTTACTCTGTAGTTTTGATGTTTTGATTATTATATGGTGAGGTGACTTCTTTTTCTGGTCGAGCCTATTTGGTGTTCTGTAAGATTCTTGTACTTTCATAGGCATATCTTTCTTTAGGTTAGAGAAGTTTTCTTCTATGATTTTGTTGAATATGTTTTCTGTACCTTTAAGTTGAATTTCTTCACCTTCTTCTATACCTATTATTCTCAGGTTTGGCTTCTTCACGGTGTCCCATATTTCCTGGATATTTTGTGTTAAGGATTTGTTGGTTTTGAGATTTTCTTTGGTTGACGACTCTATATCCTCTAATGAGTCTTCAACACCTGAGATTCTCTTCTATCTCTTGTATTCTGTTGGTGATACTTGCATCTGTAGTTCCTGATCGTTTACCCAGCTTTTCTATTTCCAGCATCCCTTCATTCTGTGTTTTCTTTATCGTTTCTATTTCAGCTTTCAATCCTTCAACTGTTTGAGTTGTTTCCTTCATTTTTTTGGTTGTTCTTTCTTGGTGCTCTTTAGATTCTTTGAGAGATTTGTTTATTTCTTGAATTTTTCCCCCATTTCATGCATTTTTTGTTTGTTTTTTCTTCTATTTCTTTAAGGGATTTCCTCGTTTCTTCTTTGAGGGTCTCCATCATCTTCATGAAATAATTTTTAAGGTCTGTCTCCTCTTCTTCGTCTATGTAGTGCTTTTCGGGTCTTGCTGGTGTTGGATCCCTGGATTCTGGTGGGGTCATGTTGGTGTTTCTATTGCTGAGTGATCTCTTATTCTGTCTTCTTCCCATCTCTTCTTTCAATGGGTGCTGGTGGGGTCTTTCCGTCTCCACTGGTCTCCTTCCTTCCTGCAGCTGAAGCTGGGGATGCTGACACGGAGTTTGGGTCCTGGTAGGGCTGATGTCTTTCCTGAAGCTGGTCTCACTGGGGTTGGGGTCTTGGAATTATTGACATCTTTGCTGTGTGGGCAGGTCTCCTGAAGCTGTACTTGCTGGGGTTGGGGTCTTGGAAGGGCTGATGTCTTTCCTGAAGCTGGACTCACTGGTGTTGGGGTCTTGGAAGGGCTTATGTCTTTCCTGAAGCTGGACTCGCTGGGGTTGGGGTCTTGGAGGGGCTGATGTCTTTCCTGAAGCTGGACTCGCTGGGATTGGGGTCTTGGAGGGGTTGATGTCTTTCCTGAAGCTGGACTCGCTGGGGTTGGGGTCTTGGAGGGGTTGATGTCTTTCCTGAAGCTGGACTAGCTGGGGTTGGGGTCTTGGAGGGGCTGATGTCTTTCCTGTGTGGGCGGGTCTTCTGGATGCCGGGCGGCCCCAAAGATCAAGGGGGATGGGGGAAGGGCGGGCGGTCCCCGCCAGAGACCCAATCTCACCTGAAGCTGGACTAGCTGGGCGAGAAAGAATATATTTTAATAAAAGAGGAAAATACAGTGTATGCATGCATATGTGTGTGTGTGTGTGTACATGTGTACAAGTGTGAGACAATTACAACTGTAGAAGAAGAGTTCATAAATCTCAGAGGGAGTGAAGGGGATTAGGAGAGTTGGACGGAAGATTTGATAACATGGCTCACAGCACTGATTTTATAGCATTTATAATGCATTTAGTAATGTTCTAAGATTTTTAATCCTAAGTAATAAGACTTTATTTTATCCCATTACATAAAAAGACATCCATATCAGAACATCCACAAATAAAAATAAATAAAACACTGTATCCTATTTTCATAATGCTATTTGATACATTTAGTAACTCTATTGATTTGCTCTGGCAGGTAGATATCTTTTCAGGGGATAAGACAGCATGGAGATATTGGGCATAAAGTGTAAAGTTTCTGTGTGACTGGATGGACAAATTATGGAGATGGTTTTCATAGCATGTTGACTTTGGATAATAGTATCATACTGCATACTCACAAATTTATAAGAACTCATGGAATATCTTATACAGTAAGATATTTGTTCATTTGTAAAAGAAGAATGAATTACATCATTTGAGGAAAATGAACACTACTTGAAATTATTATATCAAATAAACTAAGTTAGAAAACCAAATATCCTGCCAGGTAGTGGTGGCACATGCCTTTAATCCCAGCACTCAGGAGAGAGAGGCAGTCAGATCTCTGTGATAGAGATCAGCCTGGTCCACATACTGAGTTCCAAGACAGACTCCAAAGCTACACAGATAAACCCTGTCTCTAAAAAAACCAAAAAGGGAAACAAACAAACAAAACAAATACCCATGGTTTCTCCAATTTGTGTGCTCTACATGTTTCTGGACATTAATAAAATCATAATTTTATATATGATGTGACATGAAAGTAAAAGGAAGACTTGTCTGTGGAAAAATGAACTAACGATAGTGTGAGAAGGAAGAAAAGATGGGGAGGGTGTTGTGAACAGGGAACAGGGTCTCCCAGGTCTACTTTACTCATTGTGTTATATTATCCTCATTATTTATTTCAATATTCAAATTATCCAAAGTTTTCCAGAAAGGGGTTCTTTGAGATGCCTTTTGATATTTATTCTCACTTGCAAAGCACTCTTCTATGTAATACCACAACAATATACAAAAACTCTTTCTGCCCTTTGCCTATCTTATGTCTGAAATTAACTATCTAAGGTTCATTGTGATAAAAGAATGTATTTGTAATAGATCAATAGGTAGGTGATAAATGTGCTTATTGCTATTGTTGTGGCTGTTTCTGTTTCTCCTTGACAAGTTCTTCCTTATGCTTTTGCCATTCTCATCTCACTCATTACTGTTACCTACTCTTTTCTCTGAATGAGTTTTTAAAAAATCTCAATCTAGATTCTAACCTCTGCTTGGGCATTGCTAACAAACCCAGTGTGAGTGCTTTCCTATTCTGTCAGTGATACAGCATCCCGTTCTTGGTTTATCAGCTATTTGGAGATTATCAACCCAGCTGAGACCTTACATCAAGTGCCAGAACCCACTAACTACCCGTGAATCATGGATTCCTGCCTGACCCTGAACTCACTATCCATCTGTTCCAGGTGGCTATATTCATTTCTCCACAAGCGCAATCCTGATATCCTAGGCTGGGCTGCCACATCTATGTATGACCATACACTTCACCATGTGTGGGTTCTACTTTCTCACTCTTGATTTTTGATTCTCATCATCATCCCAAACGTACCCTGCCCCCACTGAATAGCTACAGGATTACAGGATGGCAGTCTTCAGAAACTGAAGAGAAGAAGGGGAGAGAAAGGAAGGCAAGGAAGAAGAATGATGATAACAGAAGGATGAGAAGAGAATGAAATAAAGATAAAATAAGAATAAGGGCAGAAGCTCACGACTTCAGAATTGTGAAATAATCAGCCCAAGAATAAAGAAAGAACAATATAAACATGTGGAGTGGAAAGTAAAAAGGTTTTTCATAGGGGGAGAAAAACAGAAAAAGCTATAGCTTCTACATGAACTACAAAGTCTTCATTCTAGTCATCTAGCCTTGTGCCTCAGCAAGTAACCCTCAAAACACGGATGCAACTCAAATTCAAGACCCTAATTGCCTAGAAACATAAGTGTTCTTTCTACACAAAAGGTTAGTATTCTATAAAGCGTGGTCAGTCTACTCTTCTGGGACAGTCTACATTCACTAACCTGGATATGTAGTTCAGTATTGTTTCCTTTGTAGTTAGTTTGTCATAGCTAATGAAATACTATTTTAAAGTGACATTCAGGGTATGGTCACGGTTATTGTCTATTAATCAATTGTATGCAGGTTGGAAGAACATCAATCTTTGATAAATCTGTGTAACAAATTGTATTGTTATGAAGTAAGTATGTATTTTACTCTTAATTTTTTCTAATTCTTTAGACAATCAATCATCTGGAGAGCAGCCACTATTTTATATTTTTTTCTGAAAATGTCAGCCAATAATCTATATGAAGACCTCTCAGAGGAATTATTTTCCTAAATTCTGAAGACCCAGTTAAAGTAAGATTTTTTGCAGTATTTCATTTACATATATGTGAGCATAGCCTTTTGAGCTTATAGGAAGATAAACTTACTAAAAATAGAAGAGTGTTTCTTATAAAAGGACCAGCCTCCTGCTTTAGCAGTTATGACAGGCTGCAGAAAAGACATATAGGCCTCTGCAACACATGTTTGACCTTGCTGGCCATGCCCCAGTCACTAGGAGGTCAGATGCCCTCCTCATGGCAAGGAACCAATCAGAAGTTAGCTGTGGGGATGCGCTTTATGGCTCTGGGTGTGCTTTATGTACAAGTGCACAACAGTAACGTGCAGAACATGGCAAGTGCTCTGGGAGGGCCTATAGGACATAACAACCAGTTGACCAATCAATACAGGACAGGTCGTCCAAGCCCGGAAGCGCACCAATCCTGAGACTGTTGTGTACCCCTAGACACTCCCCTTACACTATCCAATATATTCCCCGCCTCATGGTTCCCTTGGGTCTTTCTCCAGCTATCCACTGCAGTGGATGGATGTAAGGCCCAAGCTAACGGGGTTAGCTCGTTAGACAACCACAATAAGAGATCTTTGCTTCTGCATCGAAATGGGTCTCTTGGTGATGTTGGGGTTTTAGAACTTGGGCACATCACTTGTATTCTCGCTTATGACAAATTTATTCAGTATAACTCAATTCATCTCTTGGTCTTAAGGTCATCCTTGTTTGTTCATCTTGGATTCAGAATTGTGTTTTCTCCAAGCTGTTGGGTTGTATGTAAACTCATCTCTGTGTAGAACTCAGCTGTGACAGCCAATCTTTATTGCCAACTTAGATTCAGAAACACTAGGTGAAAAGAGAGCCTAAATATGCAGAGAACCATAGACTTGAGGCCAGGACGAACTGAGGAGGAGCAGAAAGGAAAGCCCCGAATACAGCTATTTGCTCTCTCCTTCCTGGCCCACATGAGTTTGCTGTGCACTCTTTGCTGTCACTAATTCCGTTGAAACCAAGGCAAAACAAACTCATTATCTCTTAAATTGTTATGATGAGGTACTTTTTGTCACAGCAACAATATGTCTAATACGTCTAGCACAGAGAAACCAGACTTGAGATTGTATCTGTAACCGCCCAACAATGCAGTTTGGAAACCTTTGAAATTCATTTGTGGAAAATCTAGAAAAGTTTGGAGGTGTGGGCTGCAAGATGACTGTAGCTGGAATGCTGTAAGTAGAGATTAATGCATAGGTCTGAAGAGCAACAGGCTGCGAAGGGCATGCATAGCAAAGACTGCCAAGAGGGTTCAGATGGAAATGGGGACTCTGTTGGCATTAGAACAGAGACTATTCAGGTTACTTGTAGAACTTGTTGACATTCTAGTTCTTGTGCTAAGGACAATCATTTCTCTCTCTCTCTCTCTCTCTCTCTCTCTCTCTCTCTCTCTCTCTCTCTCTCTCTCGGGACAGAAGTAGTGATGGTCACGGTGGTGGTGGTAATGATGTTTCATACTTGTAAGTAGTGCATGCATGTATGTAGATAGGTGCCCACTGCCACGTCGGTGCGCACAGAAGTTGTAAGCCAGAAGTGAAGGTCAGATGTCCTTTCCATCTCTCTCTGACTTATTTCTGCACAGCAGAGTTTCTAACTAAACAGAACCTCACCTCTTCAACAAGTCTGTTTGTTAGAACCTTGGG
This sequence comes from Mesocricetus auratus, assembly GCF_017639785.1. Classification (NCBI taxonomy): domain Eukaryota; kingdom Metazoa; phylum Chordata; class Mammalia; order Rodentia; family Cricetidae; genus Mesocricetus; species Mesocricetus auratus. Next base: position 42,144,888 of record NW_024429195.1, read on the forward strand.
GGAAGAGTTTCCTGTTTGTCCTAGATGGAAGTAGTCCCGTCATCATCCAGAGTTCCTGGAGACTTGTGATAAAGATCTGGATTAAATTGTTTCAAGTACTTTTGGTTGAATATACACCTTCAGGAATCAACAAATCAACAAAACCAGTTACCATCATCTCATAGCTTTCCCAAACCATACTCTCAGTGTTTCAGGTGGATGGAACTGGCATTTGATGGACAGTGTTTTAGCTGAAGATAGCAGAGGGCAGTCCAAGAGCAGCCAATTGGGGAATCAAAGTGGTCCAGTCTCCAAGAGTGGTATAGTTGGATCTTGAGATAGGTTGATTCTCAGTTTCATGAGGAACTGTTACACTGATTTCCAAAGTGACTGCACCAATTTGACCTTTCACTAACAAGAAATAGTGTCCCCAGTCCCCCACATCCTTACCAGCATATGTTGTCACTTGTTTTATTCTTTACAGTGCAAACAAGACCTTCACAGGTTCAAGTCAAACAAAATCCCAGCACTGAGAAGAGGTTGTAGACACAAAAGTCCCACTCTTAACTGAGAAGCTATTTGTAATTGATGAAGAAGTGTCATGGGTATATCAGCAACACTCGTGGGTAGGCCTATACTCAGGAATAGTTGTCCAAAACAACTATTGTGTGTGACTGATTTTGGTTTCATTTGTTTTATTTTGACTTTTGTCCTTTTTGTCTGTTTTGATTTTCATTTTTGTGTTTTCTTTCTTCCTTTTCTTTCTTTCTTTCCTTCCTTCCTTCCTTTCTTTTTTTTTGAGAGAGAACATAAAGGTTTGTGGGTAGAAATCTGGGAGCAGTTGTGGAATGTAAAAAACATCATAAAATGTATAAAATTTTAAATAAAAAGGATATCTTATGAAATCCATTCGTAGAATGATGCTAAGTAGACTCAATAGGACAACTGCTTAGTTTTCAATCAGGTCTGTCACTTTAGATAACCTTGACTAGCACAGAAGGTCAAGGGTGATGATTCCTTACCTGCTGATGGTTGTTAGTGTGGAAGAGTCAATTTTATTTGTTAAAGTGGGTCCTAAAAGGCAAACGTCACTCCATAGCCTCATATCTTATGACTATGTGGAAAACAAAAACTGGAATTGGTAGGTTATAATTCTGAAAAGGGAGACTAAATTGAGAATTTTTAGGGGTAATCTGGGAGGAGTTATGTAAAGGAGTGGGGGACTGATATGTCAAATAAATATTACATACATGTGTGAAATTATCGAAGAATTAATAAAATATTTTGAGAAATAGAACTGAATCTGACTTTAAATCCAGTGAGTCATAATTTAATAATTTAATCATAACGATAAAATAGATGTATTGTTGTGCTTGTCCATCTTAGTATTGTGCTTCATATTCTCAATTGCTAATGACAAAACACAGTTAAAATAATTAAGAAAAATCAGGCCATGCCTATATTACAGAGCACATTAAATCTTTTAATAGCTATATTACCTGTTCAACAAAATGCTTCCCAGTTAAAGCTGCAGGTGCTACTTTTTGTGCAGAAATTAAGTTAAAAGATCCTTTTACCTATCTCACAGACTCATTTAAGGAAAAAAATGTCCTCTAGTGTGTACTTAATTCCTATTGTTATTTTTAAAAATATCTACATTCTCCATGGCCCTCATCGACTTGATTTTGGAACATAGATATCTTAATTATTAAGTTGTATTTTCTTTTATCCCTGGAGGGCTGTCTCCCAGAAGGGTGAGGGAAATCTCAATGCTACCCTTATTTGTAAAACCTACAATGTTATACCAAGTTTAAAGCCCCAGTGAATAGAGTCTGATGCTGTGGTATATCACTAGAGGTTCTGGATGGCTCAGGGCCTGGACATATATATCCACTGTAACCTAACTCCTTTCTTAAAGCATATAAGAATCTAAGAATATACCCAGAGAATATCCTTCTAGTTGATTCTTTAGGTTCACCTTGCAGGACTACAAATTATAGTAGTTTGTTTTAGCAGTTCGCCATTCATAATGTTCATCTTGACTCTCTCCTAAGACTAGAATTTTTCAAGAAAGCAACCAGTAAAGCAGACGTTTTTAGACAGAAACCATTGATGAGTATAGGTTATGCTTCTCTGTGGAAGGCTCTGAAACTCAGACCATGAACGAATGTTTGAAGGATTTGGTTCATTTATTTTAAAATAATTTTAAAATACTTATGCTTGTGATAGAATAATTAATCAAGTTTATATTTATACTTTATAGAACTAAAACAATAACCCCCTTCAAAAGAAGGAACCTTGGGATTCTACTGCTTCATTTTAAACAGAGTCTGACAAACCACCACATCTTAGAAGGTAAAAGTAACTTTAAAAATATTTGAGATTTAATCAACTGACTAGTTTCTTGGTTGGTACTGAGAGAAGAATTCTTTTATCAAGATATGGATGGCTTTGCTTTAAACTTGCTGATATTTATATGTTAATTTCTACTATATTTATTACATGTGTAAAACATTGTTATGACTGTACATGCTAATCACCATTCAGTTATTATCCACATAGTGAATGTGTACTATAATCACGAAAAACCATTGGCCGGATTCAAAAACAAATACACAGGGAACAAGTTGAGTTTCACCTTAAAGAAGCTATCACTGTGGAAGGGATAATGGATATTTGTCACTAGTATTAAAATATGGTGATGACATGAGTTAAGAATAAGGATTAAAGTATTGGTGTCTTTGCCTCTAGGTAATATTAAAGATAATATGATGTTTACAAATATTATAATATGACTTCTTCAGCTTTCTTCCACTGCTTTAGTATCTCATATTCCATCACACCCTGTCTTTCTTAATTTAGAAGCCTGTGTTGTCTTTATAATATTTGGACATGCAATTTTTGAGGGATTTAGTTCATATTTTATTTTTAATTTTCAAAACTGTGTTGTTGAATAGTGGTTATTACTTTTATCTTAGCCATTGATTTTCTGACATAATATAATTGCATTTCTCGCTGAGGTCTTCATCCCCTAGACTTCAAAAAATGTCTCTTGTTCCTTACTGCAGCTTAGACTGACTTATCCCAAAAGTCCATATGCATATTAGAAATTTACAACATAACTAAAATTAATTGTTTGGGTATGAATTAATTGACCAATTACAGAAAAGTATGGTAAGATTAGTAGCATCAGTTGCAGACTTTGCCATGGAGTCTAATACACTTCTGCATGTATGCCTATAATTTCCACAAGAAAACTTTGACTTATATTATTCTTATTCTCTTTATATATGAGGAAGCGAGTTTTCCTAAGGAACTGTATCCAAGGTATGAATTAGAAAGAAGTCTATTGTAACCTAAAGAACTTGCTGTGCTACGTAACTGTATAACTATGCAGCCTTCAGGTGTGACCCTGAGTCTGCATGCTCTATTATTAGTCTAATTTAATTTCTATAACAAGTGTATATTGACTAATTTGTATTTGCAATACACAAATGATATGTTGACTAATATGGAAAGGAAGTATTTGTGAGCTTAAGAGAGCTATTATTATGTGAAAATAACCAGTATTTAATATTAATATTTGTTAATAATTACTACTATTCTTGGAAAATAGGTTTGACCCAGGTTGAAGAATTAAGGAATTTTTATTAAAGATAAGAAATAATGCTAAAGTCCAAGTAAGTCAATTAAAGTAACAGGAAGTTTTTATGGAAGAGTGATGCCTGATGGCAATACAACATGATTTATCAGGAGCATAGATACTAGAGACATATTTCTTTGCTTTAATTTATAATTCTGATGCTAGTTGGTAAATTTCAACAAGATTAGTTCTATATAACTTTTTAAGGAAATATGGAACTATAACAGTATCTATGTAGTATTATTGTAATATATTAAATGAACTATTATGAACACATTTAGAAAGTGTTGACATAAAAATGTCACGCAAATGTTAGCTACAATTATTATTGGCCATATTGAATGACTCGTAGTTCAAAATGGAAAGAAAAAGGTAGGACTATTTTTAATACAGGGATTTCAAAGTCTGTGATGTCTTACAAAGGAATCAATGACATATAAAGTCATATGCAGGGTAAATAGAAGGTAACCAGACTGTCACATATAGATATTTTGTTCAGTAGCTATTGCCAAATAACTCTTAACACTTCTGTACATTTTTCTTAAAGAATGTTGAACTGTGAGCTTAAAGAAAGAAAGATTTTTTAAATGAAATTTTATGGTCTACTTAAGAGAGAAAAAAAATCCTACAATGAATGTTAAGCTTCTTTTTTGGCAATTCACTACACATATCCTTTTAAGTTGCATATAAATTCAATCAGAATTCAAAGCTTTTATGATCCACAAAAGACAGTTAAACATAATAGGTAACTGAAAATAAATCAGTCACTTTTTATTGTCACATGTTCACTATAAGTTTGGTTTAACATACAAATTCTTTCATGTATACCACATTGACCATGTCCAGATCTTCCTATTCGCTCCCTTTGGAACCCTCTCCCTATTTCTCCCTCCAAGTAGTCTCTTCCCTTGTCATTGTGTCATTTCTGTTTTTCTTTATATAAATGCACACACACATACACATACATACATAGGTATATACATATATATGAACACAAATATGAACTTATGCATCTTTAAATACTTCACGAACACAGTTGTAGAATTATTCACTGATACTCTAAGTTAAGCCACAATTTCTTATAAACTTGAATACCAAGGTGAATGTATCTGTAAACCCAGACTATGTAAACTGTTACCTGCAAGGCATTTCTTAAACTCTATGCACACTTCCTGTCATTGTTTCATAATGTTGGAATTAATGTGTAAAATAGCAAAGGAATATATGGTACAGTGAACATGGCAGACATTTTAGGATGAAGGAATTGTATATTTAAGGGAAATACTAAATTATACCAATTTTAGAAATTTAAATTGAAAATACTATGTAGAGTCCACATTAGCTGGTTGAGCTCACTTTAAGTTGAAGTAGTTTGAAGGAAGATTTTAGACCCATGTACTGTGGCAGCTATTTGTAAGGGCAAGGTCAAGCTACGAGTTTGCTTATTTTGCCTTGTGCCTCTCATCAGGTCTCCTCCATGGGTGACAGGGGAACAAGCAATCACTCAGGAGTGACTGACTTCATCCTTGTGGGCTTCAGGGTCGGCCCTGAGCTCCATATCCTCCTTTTCCTGCTCTTTCTCTTTGTGTATGCCATGATCCTTCTAGGAAACATTGGGATGATGACCATTATTATGACTGATCCCCGGCTGAACACACCAATGTATTTCTTCCTAGGCAACCTCTCCTTCATTGACCTCTTCTATTCATCTGTTGTTGCGCCGAAGGCTATGAGCAACTTTTGGATTGAGAGCAAGTCCATCTCATTTGCAGGCTGTGTGACTCAGTTTTTTCTGTTTACTCTTTTCATTGTGGCTGAAGGATTTCTTTTGGCAGCCATGGCATATGACCGTTTCATTGCCATCTGTAACCCTCTTCTGTATTCTGTTCACATGTCTACACGTCTCTGTGCTCAGCTGGTGGCAGGTTCTTATTTTTGTGGCTGCATCAGCTCTGTCCTCCAGACCAGCATGACATTTACTTTATCCTTTTGTGCTTCTCGGGCTATTGACCACTTCTACTGTGATACTCGACCAATTCAGAGATTATCTTGTACTAACCTCTTTGTCCATAAAATAGTATCCTTTTCCTTATCCAGTGTCATTATCTTACCAACTGTCATAGTCATTGTTGTTTCTTACATGTATATCGTGTCCACTGTTCTAAAGATACGCTCCACAGAGGGAAGGAAGAAGGCCTTCTCCACTTGCAGCTCTCACCTGGGTGTTGTGAGTGTGTTGTATGGTGCTGTCTTCTTCATGTATCTCACCCCTAACAGATTTCCTGAACTGAGTAAGCTGGCTTCCTTGTGCTACTCCCTAGTTACACCTATGCTGAACCCTCTGATATACTCTCTGAGAAACAAAGATGTTAAAGATGCTCTAAGCAAACTTCTTGACAAAAAAAATCACCTCTTTGATTTTTCTCCTGCTCCACCAGTAGTGTTTTGAGTGTTATTTCATACCCCTTATAATCAATATTTCTTCTCCTATGCTATTAGTAGAATTTATGCAATAAATCGTTATGAAATATTACTTATTTTCTTCTCTGAAATCTTGGATCTGTAGACATTAGAAAATCATTCTTGATTATGCTCCCTTATCACATCTCCAATGACAATGTGCTTCACGAAATCAGTATATATATTATAGTATTGAAGAATATTAATGTCTTACTATAACCCTTTAACAATAATTTAATTGGTGTTTATCTTTTTCATTCTCCTTCTATTTGTATTATAATGATAATGTTTTTTAAATGAAACTTTTTCGATTTTATAATTTCATTAGCACTTTTAATTAGTTATTCTACTTCAGCTTTATCAAATAGCTTATACTTAGAGGAAATTGATAATAAGAAGAAACAAAGTATAAATATTCTTTTCTATAAACATTTATTTGGGAAATTGTCTCAAAGCATTGTGGGCATTGTGTAGTGCTCTGATAAAATGCTAGTTACTTGATTCTATTTCAATGAAGTAAATTAGATGACAGAAAGTTGAAAATACTATTGAATGATCCTTTTCTACATATTATTATTTTAAATTTTATTTTGGTTTTTATTATTACTGGGGAATACTTAATAGAGGTTTAGAAGTAATTGAGTCATCAAAATAGGACATATTCTAAAATTTACTCTTTTATCCACATAGACATATTTGCTCATTTGATAAACTTTGGTGAACACCCATGTTAGTATTTTGGCATTATGGTAAACATAGGAGTAAGTCAGTCTACTTTTTAGAGAGTTTTAAATTGATTAATGAATTAAATCCTTAGACAATTAATAATCATACTGCTGTGCCAACAATATTCTAAGAAACACCAAGTAATATACCTGAGGACTGTGGTTGAGGTCATTGAAAGTCTTCTTAGGTAACGAATGCATCAGAAGAATTTAAATGGCCAAGAATTTAGCCCTATCAGTAAAATTCTGTCATGAGTCTGCAATGTTTACCTGTATTGAAAAACATGTGTTTTTAACATGGAATATTTTAAAAGCTACATGGAATATACATAGAAAAGTTAACTGATTAGTAAGACAGGGTTCCAAAAAGAATTGTGTCTTCTAGTTTTTGAAATTGCATGAGTGTTAATAGTGATAAAGTGACAGTTCCAAAGTAAGCTAGCAGAGCTGCCTCAGCTCACTGGCAGAATGCCTGTCTGGCATGAATGAGGAGGCCCCGAGCTTGAACTTCTGTACCACAAAGCGAACACAAAACTTAACAACAATATTAAACACAAATGATTTCCCAGTAAGTCAACAAAAGGGGTATTCCTTGGTTTGATAATAGTGAGCACATACATGGGTACCCTATGCTTAACCTGACTTTTAATGATGAGAAATTAGGAAATTGGGGCCAAAGGAAGGATGTCACACTTTGGTATATCTTTTTGATCTTGTATTTGTAGCACTGTCTTCTGTAACAACATAAGACAAAGAAATAAATTGTGATATTTTCAAATTTGTATGCTGAAAATTTATCTTTCAATACCAAAATTGTGACTATACAAAGTGTAACACTGTGATTTTGAGATCAGGAAGGAACAACAGTCAAGAACAGCTTCATTCAAATGAATGAAAAGAGCAGGTAGGTTCAGCTCAGTTATGAGAGATTGTGTTTATTCATGACTTCTATTTTGGGAGGGAAGAGTAGAGATTACATTTAGAGAATTGAATTTGGAAAATATACAATATTATAAATACCACAGTGGCTGCTTCAAAAAACTGTATTGTGACAGAAGTTAAAAGAAGACATGGGGGAGCAGGAAGGTTGAGTTGGGGTAAGAATAGAGCAGACCAGGATGAGAGATACCATAATAGTTGGAGTCATTATAGCTTTGAGGAGAGAGCTGACACCAGGATAACACCAACTGGAAAACTAAGTAATAGCGGAGAGACTACTTCTTTATATAACATCCTAGAACCTTCATCCAGTGACTGATGGAAGCAGAGACAGATACCCACAGCTAAACACTGAACTGACCCACAGGAACCCAGTGACAGAGATGGAGGAGTGATGAGCAAAGGGGTCAAGACCATGCTGGTGAAACCCACAAAGACAGCTGACTGGACAAGGGGGACCTTTTGAACCCCAGACTGATGGCTAAGAGGCCAACAGGGGACTGATCCAGACTCCATGAATGTAGTGTCAGTGAAGAGACCTCAGAAATCTCTGAGATTAGTGTTCACCAAGGCATACAAATGAACTTTAGGAGCCCATTCCACCTGGAGGGATTCTTTCTCAGCCTAGACACATGGGGAAGGACCTAAGTCCTGCCCTGGATGAAATGACAGACTCTGGAGATCCCCCCCAAGGAGGGCCTTACCCTTCCTGGGGAAAGATGTGGGGATTAGGCTGGGGGGTGGGGGATGAGAACGTGGCTGGGAGGGAGAAGGGGGGAGCTGGGATTGACATTTGAAGCATGCATGTTTCTAATTTGAATAAAAAAGGAAAAAACCCAAAGCATAAAATTTCAATAAGATATTGCATAAATATAATAATAAATATATTATAAGATTATGTAATTTGTAACAATAATATAGAATGTATATATATAGGGGAGTAGTGAGTTATAAATCATTTGTATGCAGTCAGTTATCTTCTGCTAAAATTGGTTATTAATATAAGATACTCCATGTAAGTGCTTGATAACTACAAAATAAATAGCTGTAGAAGACTATTGGCTGTGAGAACAACATCAAGATATATCAATTCAGAGACAGGGGAAGTTGTTAAATTACTTATACCAAGCACTCTATATCTCCACAAATCTCCAGTTAATCAGATTTATGGCTGCAGCAAGAAATGGGATATACCAAAAGGCAAAGGAGTCAGTAATATTAGGCAACAATAAATAATGGAGATCAAATTAAATGCATAATTTCTGAACTTTGAGTTTTTGGTAAAGCAAATTTTAAAATAGAACACTGAGGCAAATGATGAAAAGGGCTACAATCTCTAACACAGCAAAAAGAAAAAGAGGACTCTTCATCCTAACACATCCGTTTTATTTGCTGTTCACAATAGCAAGAAAATAGAATCAGCCTCAATGTTTATGAACAGATGTCTGGTTAATTAAAATCTAGTACAAGTACAAATGAAATTTTCCTCAACTACAAGGAAAAATTACATTATGGGAAATGTATGAAATTGGAAAATATTCTAGTAACCCAGGCTTAGAAAGACAAACACTAAACATTTTCTTTCATATGTAGATCCTAGTGTCTAAATGTTAATTATGTATACTTAGGTGAGAATAAATATAGATGGAAAACCAGAAGATGCTCATGTGTCAGAGAAAAGAAGATTTATTTTATAAAGGATATTCTTTTCTCAGGCGATACTAGATTGAATATGGTACTGTGAGCATGTGTTTGAGAATAAGAATCTAACTACTGACCTAAGACCTAAAACTCCAATCTAACAAAGGAAAAAAATTTCTGAACAGCCTAATCCCACTTGAATATCTCAAATACTTTCACTAAAAAGATAAGGATTATTTAAAATAGAAAGATCAATAAGCAAATTTACTCCAGTTGCACAAATAACAACAATGACAACAACAACAAAAACCTGAGGGTGGGGGGAGAAAGCATGGGAGATAAAAAGGCAATATGACTGTTTTAGAGTTATTAATTTTCAAGGAGTTATATTGCTTTTTTTATCCGCCAGGGAGAAGAGGGAATACAGTTAGGGACAACTAACACTATAGTCCTTTCAAAAAAAATCTTAAGAAAGTCTACTACTATAGAAGTGAACTAAGATATATGCACACATATATAGAAAAATCATAATGCCAGAAATGGTTTTGGCCAGTGAGGTCCCAGAGGTCCCTGAACATTACAGACTATTGCTAATGCTCTTGGTTGCACTTCATAAGTTGGTAGTAAGACCATATCGCTGAAGAGAGTACATACCTGAGTCATAAATCATGGAGGAATAAGACTAGTATTCACATAGAAACTTCATCCCTATTGGCTAGCTTTCACTGTGCTGGAAGGTGCTGTGCATGTTACCAAAGGAAAGAATGTTTATCAATCTTATCCATATGTGAATCCTGTCAATTTTCAGGTTAGATTTAGATCTGGCCCACCATATGAAATCCATACCTGGCATCATGATCAGGCTAAGAATTTGTGCCTAGAAAAGTCATGTGCTCTAAGGAAGAACCTGGTACAATTATTTGTTAAACAAACACAAGATTAAACCAAGTCCTAGTGGCTTACTGTTACAATCATAAATTAGTATCAGAAAAATGAAACCAGTTGCATAGAAAACAAAGTAGGACTTCGTGAAATTAAGAAGCTTCTGAACAGTACCTAAAACAATCAAGTGAACAGACAGTTTACAGGATGAGAGAAATTCTTTGCTATCTCCACATCTGACAGAGAGTTTATACCTGTGAAAAAATAAAAAATAAGAACAGGAATCTCAACATATGAAGTGCAGCTGACCAATAAACATATTGTAACCATGCTGTAATGGAATTATTCATTCCCAACTTAGATATATAATTATTTACAAGACAAGCCATGCGTATTTTAGTAAGGGATTATTCAGATTAAGACACTCTATGGAATAGGAACTATTTAGATTATATTCAGTAAGACAGGAAAACCCACCTTACTGAGATCCTTTTCTGAATAAAAAGGAGAAAGCAAGCTACTAATAGCAATGATTCTCTAGTTCCTGCTGCCATTCCTTCTTCCCAAAGGTGGAATTTTTTTTGTTTAATTAAAAAAAGTTTACATTTTAGATACCAACCCCAGTTTCCCTCCCTCCCTTTTTCCTTCCCCTCCGCCTCTCATCTTCTTATCCCCCATCCACTCCTCAGAGGGAGTAAGGCCTTACTTGTGGAGTCAACGAAGTGGTATACCACGTTGAGGCAGGGCCAAGCTTCTCCTGGCTGTATCGAGACTGAGCAAGGTATCCCACCATAGCCAATGGGCTCCAAAAATCCAGTTCATGTACCTGGCATAGGTCCTGGTGCCACTGCCATGGGCCCTCCCACCAATAGATCAAGTCATATAATTCTCACCCATTTTCAGAGGGTCCAGTTCGGTTCCATGCTGGTTCCCCAGCTGTTAGACCATGGTTCATGAGCTTCCACTAGCTTGGTTCAGCTGTCTCTGTGGTTTTTCCCATCATGATCTTGACTCCCCTTGTTCATATGACTCCTCCTCCTTCTCTTCAACTGAACTCCATGAGGTCAGCCCAGTGCTTGGCTGTAGGTCATGGCATCTGCTTCCATCAGTTATGGATGTAAGTTCTATGATGACAATTAGGGTAGTCACTAATATGGTTAAAGGGGAAGGCCTGATTTTTAACTCTGAAATGTGAGGTAAAGTAAATCAATCTTTTCTAGCATTGCTTTTGTTGAGAAATTTTATTACAGCAATAAAAATGTTCAATACAATATACATCAGAGAAATACAAACTGCAAGAGATTCCACTTGACCCTATTCAGATAAGGAAACAAATATAGGATTGCAATGTCTTGTGTTAGAGTTTACCTTGTTTCACTAGAAGTCAACTTATGGCTTCCATTTATGAAGGAGCTTTTGACTAGCTGAACATATTAGGACTCCCTGAGTACCAATATGTTCTTTACTTTGCTCATTCATTTTCCTGTTTTTTTGTGATATGTTTATAGCATCTATATTGTTCTTTAACTTTTAAAACACAAATTATGATTTTTTTTGCCAATATTAGGTCTTAAAATTATTTGAGATATGCAACTTATGAGAAAGCATTAAATTAATATGTGGCAACATTCTAGCTGGATAAACAACTTTAAGGTATCTAAACTTAGAAGTAAACCTGTTTAATTATACTCAGTCATCATTAAATGTCACTGATGAACTAGATGGCCTTTGCTAGACATTGCCCATACACTATTCTCTATTTTTATATAATTTATCACCAAGCATATCACAAGATGTAATTGAAATCAGGAAGACTTTTTAGTGAATGGAATTCCGGAAGAGGACAGAAACTAGTTTTGTCAGTCTGACCAAGATTTTGTTCCTTTAATATTTGTTTTCCCTGCCTTATAAAAACTTGTGTTATAAGGGTAAACTGATAATGTTTCCTTTTCTGTGTAGAGTTTACTACCAGAAGATCTTATTTGTCCACCTAAAAGGATTCACAGAAGGAAGGATAAAATTCTGTATTTTACACCTGATACAGTTTTGTATTACCAAATCTAGATTCTTTGTACTCTTCTTGGACTTTGTTGTTCTGGAACATAGATGTCTTAATAATTGACCCAATTCGTTCCCTCTCTGGAGAATTGTCTCCCAGAAGGTGAAAGAAATCTTACTGTTGTAACTGTTTGAAAACATTGCCCTGTTATTCCAAGTCCAAAGCCCTCATGGATAACTGTGCTTTACTCTTTGGCAGACTTACAAGAGACACCACGTGGTCAGGGGCTTTACTCATCTAGACATGACAGCCAATCTCTCTTCCTTATAAATGTATGAGAATCCAAAGATGCAAAGGGAGGCTGCATAACACAATTCCCCAATATTAGCTGAACTCTGACAGAGCATCACTGAGAAATTCACCTTTGTTCTCTTCTGAAAAAGACCTCAGACATTTTTCAAGAATTCAACAGCTAAAGGGCGGTTTAATCCATAAAGTCACAAGGGATATAAATGACCCTTTCTCTGAGAAGGGTCTACTCTAAAAGTGCCATAATGATATGCATTTGTAGGGTGGATTCCTCTTAGTCTCAAAGTCATTTTCACTGATAATTAACTTTATGTTTGCCATTTGTGGACCTGCAACAAGCAACATCAAAAAGTGAAGTATCATAGTTCTGTTTCATCTTTAACAGAACCTGACAAACTACTGTACTACACAAGATAAAAGAAACTTTTGCAACATTTGCATTCGGCAAATTATAAAAGCCACAAGCTGATTCCTGTTTGTTAGTTATTCTGGGAAGGATTCCTTTCTCAAGGTAGAATCTCTTCAGTAATAAATTTACTAATGTTTTTGATATTATAAACTATCAAATTCATGACATATGTTTATTGAATAATGCACTCATTGTGAATCATCATATCCTCACATCATTCAGCTATTCCTATAAGCCTAATAGGTATGTGTTATAATGATTAATTCCTATTACCAGACTCAGAATGCTGTGCTGATAGTAAATATGCAGAGGACACTTGGACTTGATCTCAAGAAAGGTCTTGCCAAAGGGGGAGTAAAGTACATTCATTTTTAATGTTAAAACACAGCTATAGCAATAACCCTTTATCAATTTATAGCAATAAATCTTAAAATTAAAATAGTATGCATTCTTGCCTGTAGACAATATTAAAGAAAAGTGAAAAATACATTATTTTTAAAATTAGTTATATGACTACTTCAGGCTCTTTCTCTACTTGGTTATCTTACTCCTGTTTGGCCTGAAAAGTTTAATTTGACTTACAATTATCTACATATCTAATTATTTACTAAATTAATCAATATTCTACTTTCAACACTTAAAACAGCCATGGAAATAGTATTCCTTGGTAGTGTTCTACACTCTTATTATGCTATAGGCCCCCTTTTTATATTGAAATCGCAAAACACAGGGAGAAATCACAATTAAAATAAGCCACAAATCAAGAGGCAGAGGTAAGGTAAGTTCAAGGTTTTCTAGCTTGTGGCAGCTATTTGTAAGGGCAAGGTCAAGCTACGAGTTTGCTTATTTTGCCTTGTGCCTCTCATCAGGTCTCCTCCATGGGTGACAGGGGAACAAGCAATCACTCAGGAGTGACTGACTTCATCCTTGTGGGCTTCAGGGTCGGCCCTGAGCTCCATATCCTCCTTTTCCTGCTCTTTCTCTTTGTGTATGCCATGATCCTTCTAGGAAACATTGGGATGATGACCATTATTATGACTGATCCCCGGCTGAACACACCAATGTATTTCTTCCTAGGCAACCTCTCCTTCATTGACCTCTTCTATTCATCTGTTGTTGCGCCGAAGGCTATGAGCAACTTTTGGACTGAGAGCAAGTCCATCTCATTTGCAGGCTGCGTGGCCCAGATCTTTCTCTTTGCACTCTTCATTGTGGCTGAAGGATTTCTTTTGGCAGCCATGGCATATGACCGTTTCATTGCCATCTGTAACCCTCTCCTGTATTCTGTTCACATGTCTACACGTCTCTGTGCTCAGCTGGTGGCAGGCTCTTATTTTTGTGGCTGCATCAGCTCTGTTCTTCAGACCAGCATGACATTTACTTTATCCTTTTGTGCTTCTCGGGCTATTGACCACTTCTACTGTGATAGTCGTCCACTTCAGAGACTCTCCTGTTCTGACATTTTCATACATAAAATAGTATCCTTTTCTTTATCCAGCGTCATTATCTTACCGACTGTCATAGTCATTGTTGTTTCTTACATGTATATTGTGTCCACTGTTCTAAAGATAGGCTCCACAGAGGGAAGGAAGAAGGCCTTCTCCACTTGCAGCTCTCACCTGGGTGTTGTGAGTGTGCTGTATGGTGCTGTCTTCTTCATGTATCTCACCCCTAACAGATTTCCTGAACTGAGTAAGCTGGCTTCCTTGTGCTACTCCCTAGTTACACCTATGTTGAACCCTCTGATATACTCTCTGAGAAACAAAGATGTTAAAGATGCTCTAAGCAAACTTCTTGACAAGAAAAAATCACTTCTTTGATTTTTCTCCTGCTCCACCCGTAGTGTTTTGAGTATTGATTTCATACTTCCTGTGGCCAATAATGAGTTTTTTCATAACTATTATAACAATGCTATTAGCAGCCTGCAATCAACAATAACCATGCTATTAGTATACAGTTCATCTTCATGAAATATAACATCTTTGCCTCTCCAGTAATCCTTAAATTCTTGGACATGTGGATGTCCTAGAAATGGCAGAAGCTTTTTATAAATCATTCCTTCTTCCCATATATAATATTTTATTTCATGTAATCATTGTGTGTTTCACAGCATTTAAAATATTTTAATCTTTATTGTGTTTATTAAATAACTTTTAATCTAATGTTGACATTGTCTACTATTTTTCTTTCTCTTATACATACAGTTTGGATATTTCACAAAATGACAAATTTTATTTTTAAAAATATATTGGCTTTCTCTTTTTTCACTGTTATTATTATTATTTTTTTGTTTTTTGAGACAGGGTTTCTCTGTGGCTTTGGAGGCTGTCCTGGAACTAGCTCTTGTAGACCAGGCTAGCCTAGAACTCACAGAGATCCATCTGATTCTACCTCCCAAATGCTGGGATTAAAGGCATACACCAACAACGCCCGGCCCACTGTTACTTATGTATTAAGTGTTCATCAAACTTCAACTTGATAAGTATTTTACATATACTCTGCAAAGAAGTAATAAAATAATAAAGAAGCTGTGGGTTACCTCACTACATACACTAACTTGAAATTTTCTCTGAGAATGCGAGGCATTGTGGAGTTCTTTGAGCCACACAAAACACAAATCTGAATACAAAGAACTAAATTAGAAGGTGAAGCACTGACAAGTTTGGAGTACTCATTAGCTCAATTTGATTCTTGATAATAATTCCTTGTGTTAATTATTAATGGGGGTATTTAATAAATATAGAAGTAGATGAACTAAAGTGTATTCTTCTAGCTCTCTGACCATATTTATATATTTGATAAATTTTATTCAATATATTTGATCATATTTTGGTATCATGATAGGCATAGGAATAAATCATTTCATTCTTTAAGAAGCTCACGAAATAGTATAAGAGTCAAATCTTTGGGCAATCATTTCAATATCAAAGGCTGCGTGCCTAAGATGCTCCGAGATCATGTTGTGAGGTGACTGGGAGCTGATGGCTGGTAAGCGTGTGTACTTTTTTGAGGAAAATGGATTTAAAAGGTATAAGATGGAAAGTAGAGAGATTGATGTTGTGAGTAATACTCAGTGTGGGCTTAATATTTACTCATGTTACTGAGTAATAGGCATATTTTAAAAAATCTCAATTAACATATAAAAGCAAAAGTTAAAGGACTAGTGAGTCAAAACTATGTGAACAGAGATGCTCTAACATTATATTTTAACACATCTATTTAAGCTTGTACTAGAAATTCTATATTACAAAATAAGATAAGAACTGGAAACAAGTGTTTTGTAGCTTAATTGTAGAAATTAAAATTTTTATGTTGAAGCCTGTGGTGGTTTGAGTGAGAATGACCCCTTAGGCTCAGATCTTTGAATGCTTAGTCACAAGGGGGTTGAACTGTTTAGGGACAGATTAGCAGGTGCAGTCATAGGGGAATGATGTGGCCTTGTTGCTGGAATTGTGTCACTGGGAGTGGGCTTTGAGGCTTCAAAATCCTACACCAGTCTCAGTCTCTTCCTACCTGCTGCCTGTGGATCAGGACGTAGCTCTTAGCTGCAGAACCATGGTCATGCTTTTCTGTTTCCCATCATGAACTCACCTTCCAAAACTGTAGGAAAGACCCCCAACTAAATGTACCTTTTATAAGATTTGCCTTAGTCATGGTGCCTTTTCACAGCAATAGAACAGTGACTAAGTCAATGTCCAAATCTCCAATGACTCAAAATAAGACTATAATTTGGATAGTTTCCTCAAAGATGAAATTAAGTTGGACAGAAAGTTGGCCACAGTTCATAGTATATCAGGATATTTGTGGGAAGAGAATCTCTAGAGTTTCAAGTGCATAGAGTTGAACATATGCAGAGACATCAAGAAAACTGCCATTTTTAAACCAAGAGAAAGATCTAAGATGAGCTCACTTGGAGAGTAGCTTCATCTTGGGCACCAGCTTCCATGGCTATGAGAAAATATTTTTGTGATAGCTATACCAAGTTAATTGTATTTTGTTATGGCAGACTGAAAAAACTCATGTGATTACATGATTGATGATAGATAAATAACTGCTCTTGTTTGCATACAAAATGGTGATATACAGAGAAAATTCAAATGTCTCAGCAGTAGCAGCATCAAGACTTCCTGTAACTAATAGTTAGTTTAAGTTTCTTGGAAAATGGTTAATATACAAAGATCAATTTATTTTCTATATAGTATTAAAAAGTACAATTTGAAATGCAAAACATCCCAGGAGCTTGGTCCTGCCCCAACTTGATATGACATGCTTTGTTGACTCCCACGGGAGGCCTTGCCATTTCTGAGGAATGGATGGAAGGTGGACAGAGATGAGGGAATGGGAGGAGATGAAGGAGTGGAAACTGCAACTGGTATGTAAAATAAATAAAAATTTAATAAAAAAGGAATGCAAAACATGCTGTGGAAGTGAATACATCAAGATAATAGAATTTCCATTCCTAGTTCCTTTATATAAACACAACTTTAACAATAATGCAGAACAAAATACATATGTGAGAATTCCAGAATACAGTCCAAATGTTGCAAAACCCCTAGGAAACCATGACGTCAACAGTATGTTCATCAAAATGGGTAATTTTATCTATGTGGAATATATAGTCAGGTACAGGTGACTCAACTAAGTATCTGGAGAATACCTTTATTTATGCTTTCTACTTTTCAGGAAAATATTGGACTGGATGCCAGAACCAGCACACTGAATTTTCAGAAAAATAAATAAATTATTTTTCTTGACTCATTTGAATCTCTAATGAAATCACGATAGTTTAGATGTTAAGGAACTGTTGAGAATACAGAGCAATAATGGTAGGGTGTCTCTCTGCATCCACCATAGCTAGGCACAGTTGGGGAAAAGCATACAGCTTGAGTTTCCTATATCTGGAGATAAGGCGAGGCTAGAGAATCACAAAATCCTGGTTGCTTAGAAAACTTTCAGAAGGAATGGAGTCATTTTGTTTTTTGTCAGGAGCAATGTACATACTTTGCCTGAGTGTTTCTGAAATCAGTGAAAATCTGGGGAAGTTGGTGTTGTAGAATTACAGAACTTCCATTATTTTGGGCACTGTCAACCACAGGTTATTATGTGCTGTGAACATATGACAGAGAAATAATGTGGCATGCCTCTTGGTGATATTTTGTACAAAGGTTAAGAGATTTCATAGTCTCCTAAAAACATTTCAAATACTTTTAGGGACTGGCTGGACTAATCGGGAAGTCTGTTCCTTTTACAAGGCCAGTGTGTATAGACTAGGGGTGCAAATGATTCCATGTTGCAGAATACTTGCTTACACTGTGTGGAGATGTGCCTTTGCCAAGGCGCCTTCTGATTGGTTTAATAAAGATCTGAATGGCCAATAGCTAGGCAAGAAGAGATTAGGTGGGACTTCTGGGGACAGAGAGGTAGAACTATAATAGGGAACAAAAGAAGAAATTTAGGAATAAAAAGTATACACCACTAGAGGAATTAAAACAGCAGGCTTTAATCAGAGCAAAGATTTTAAATAAAGTTGAAATATATATTTGAAATGGTTTTATCAAAAGAGCCATTTAAAAACAATGTAGTAATTAAAAAATATATCCCAAACTTTTATGGCACTATCAAAAACATGTGTGAATTTCTGAAGTTTAAGAACACAAAAAAGTAGCAAGAAAGTTATTTAAATAAATAATGACTGAAAATGTATCAACATAAAAGAGGAAAGCAGACATTTAAACGCAAGGATCAGAGTGCCTCTAAATCCATCCACCATCATATAATTGTTAAAATAAAATAAATCAGCTTTGAGAGCAGCAAAAGAAAAGCAACCACTTAGCCTTCACTCTCTTGTCACCCATCCACTACAAAATGGTAAAGCCACTGGACGCCCCAAACCAACAACATCAGACTTCTTGGCCTGTCCCATCTCCTGCTGCTGACCCCTAAGGGGACTGCCTAACTTTTCCAGTGACAATGCTTGCTCATTTCCCTTAGGGTTTGGAGCTATCAGGAAAGTGCTCCCCAACCATTAGCCCTAAGTGTGAGGAGCCGCCCTCACTATTGTTATCGCCATTAGAAGATGGCGCTGACATCTGCTGTCAGTTGGAGTTTACCGTTTAAGCTGTGTCTCACCCGTCATCTGGGGTGATGAGCAAACCACCAATCCCGGCTCTACACATCTCACTCGGAGCTCCTAGGCTTATATAAGGGGCTGGGTTTCTTAGCTTGGGGTCTCCCTCTCAGAAGCTGATCATCTATCTCTCAAGATGTATTAAAGCTTTACTGCAGAAGGATCCGAGTGTCCTGCGTCGTTCTTGCTGGCGAGACGGTAGCGCGGGACACCTAAGTCCATATTTCTACCTAGTCAACTAACTCCAATGGCACAAATCTCAAAAGAAGCAAGCAAAAATCCAACATATCTTTTCTAAAAAATTTCAACAATCCCATAATAATTGACCCAATTAGAACAACCTCAAAGGATTTCTAGAGAAAAAAAGAATAAAGATTATGTTTATGTTTAAACAACTCAAAAAAGACAAAGACAGCTCCTCATGGCTCACTTACATTGCCCTGGAACTCTCCAACACACATAGCTTTGATCCAGGATATACTTATTTCTGCCTCTGATCTGCCTGGAGCCAGATCCTGAAGCCTACTTAAGATACTTTGAGAGTCGATCCTCTTCTCCTGCCTTCTGTCTTATCATTTCCACCACCTACTATGCAAGTCTGAGAATTAGATTTAGAATGTGAACCAAAAGTTCCAAGCAGAACTTTAGTGTTGGGATAATTTTGTGCAAAGATGTGTCTCTATTTTACCTCATTTGCCTAAAGCACCTTCTGATTGGCTTAATAAAGAGCTGTACAGCAAATAGTTCTGCAGGAGGGGTCAGACTGAACTTTCTGGGACAGAGATAGGTACATTGGAAAAGAATCTAAGGCAGGAGATTCACCATTCAGACACAAAGGAAGTCAAGTGAACAGCATGGAGAAGTAACAAGCCACAGGCCATGTTCTGTTCTTTTCCATTTCTTTCTTTTTTTTCTGCATCATGACATAAAGTATATGAATGATGACAGAGACTTCTGATCCCCATGGAATATTTTATGGAGGCTCTGCCTGCCCAGCTTTTTGGTTTCCATCCCCACTGGGAAATTTGTTTCTGGATTCTTTCCAGGTCTACTTGCCACTCGAATCAGTGAAATAGCACAAGAAAAAAAAATGTAAGTCCATTAAACATGGCCTTAAGATATCATCTGAAAATTTTGTCACTGTTTGCTAATGCCAGCAAATGTGAATCAGGAACTGAACATTGAGGAATTACAATCAATGTTGTGGAAAAACTTCAGGTTAATGAAAGGTTTGCTTCTTACCCATGTTTTGGGGTATTCTTAAGCATACTTGAATTTATCTATAGTGTTTACCAAGATAATAAGAAAAATTCTCATACCTCAATTTTTTATCTATACACTGGCTTCTTTTAGCTTATATTTCTAAATCATTCTTTGAAAATTCTGCTAAAATCAGGAACTTGTTAATGTAAACTAAGGATTTAAAGAAAACAGTTTTTTTTAGTTACTAGCCCTTGCTAGAGGTCATTTTTTAAATCACTTCTCTAGTTGTGAATACTAATCAGTTATATAGCTGTTAACATTTGTATTTGAGGTCAACTATAACATATATACTAATTGTACTCTAACATACTTTCAAAGGTTCAAAATGTATTAACATATGAAAAGTCATAGTGTTATTCTAGTGCGAACAAGAGCAATTATGAGACATTTTGGGGTATAATATACATACTATAAAGTTAATGTACATGATTATACAATTTAAAAGTCAACCTCATAGTATGTGATTGAACTACTATTTATAAGCATCTTTTTTTTACTCTGTGACAGATTATTGAGTAGTAGACCAGCATGTTTCTCACTCTAGTGATCCTAAGTCACTTAAATCTATTCTTAATATTTTAGTTATCTAAATCATAAAGTTGGAATAAACTTTTCTTCCATTCTCTATGTGTATGCTGTATTTTAGTTACTATATCACAGTCATAACAGTGTATGTTTAAATAAAGATTACTGGAGCTTGCTTAAATTCTTTTTTTTTTATTGGTTTTTCGAGACAGGGTTTCTCTGTATTGTTTTGGAGGCTGTCCTGGAACTTGCTCTGTAGACCAGGCTGGTCTCGAACTCACAGAAAGATCCACCTGCCTCTGGGATTAAAGGCATGCGCCACCAACGCCCAGCTGCTTGCGTAAATTCTTAATTTTTTTGTTTAAATGGCAGCTATATTTAAATTGTCTTGTAGTTTTACAAATGTATTTACCATTGCACATATAACTAGGGTTCTTTCAAAAGGAGGATTCTTTTTTTAAAGAGTTAAGAAATTTCTACTTGCGTTTACATATTGAAAAAGATTGAAAGGAGGAAGGGAAGTTTGAGAAAAGAAAGAAGGTATAAAATAGGAAAGAGTGAACTAATGAATGAAGGAAATAGGAAACAGAAGGAAGGAGGGAGGGAGAAATGGGGGGCAAAATGAGAGTTTAGCGTTATTGCTTTTAGGAAATATAAGCAAAATGATGACTGACTTTGGCAGTTAAGTTATGCCTCCAAGCATTTATATCATCTTATGGACAAACAACACAGGAAATAATGACATGAGGTTATTGTGTAAGGATAAAATTTCCTAAACTGGAAAGATTCCCTCTCATGTATAAAATTGTATATATATATTATATATGTGAGTGTGTAATGATATATGCTACTTTTTAGTAAATAAAACTAGTCATTCAAATCAAATAAAATTTTAATATATGCTCAAAATTCATTCAAATATCTTTACACTAATATCCTCCATATGTCATATACTTTAGAAAGATTATAATGTATCCAATAAATACCAAGCATTTATAGTCACAAATTCAATGACAGTAAACAGGTGATAAAATTAAGGGAGAAAATCCAGAATGAAACTTCTCTTGATTCTAGGCATCTTTCTGGAATTTCTGTTTTCCCACATAGAACTCAGAGGTTCAATTTGCATTTATTACAAATGAGTACAATGAAAATTCCTCACTGGATTAAGATATTCAATGGAAAGACTTCAACAATAACAACAGATTGATTGTTTATGCTCGTGGTGTTTTATAAAATAAAATGACCAAGATAAGTTTCCTTCCATGCTGGCTCAGCAGTTGTTTTTACTAAAATTCTGACCCCTCACTTTTTTGTATTTTTGCCATTTTCCAGTTTTATCTTCCGATTAGCTATGAAAATTGAGCAGAAGAGGAATTACTCAGAGGTAACAGAATTCATCCTGTTGGGATTTAGAGCCCCTGCAAAATTTCAAGTCTTCTTATTCTTAGTGCTCTTGATCATCTACATGGTCACCGTGGTAGGGAATATTAGCATGATAATTGTCATTAAGATGGACTCCAGACTCCAAACACCTATGTATTTCTTCCTTAGAAACTTGTCTTATTTAGATCTCTGCTATTCCACAGTCATTGCCCCCAAAGCCTTAGCCAACTTCTTGACAAGTGAGAAGAAAATTTCCTACACTGGTTGTGCTGCCCAATTCTTCTTCTTTGCTTTGTTTGTTACAACTGAAGGCTTCCTTCTTGCTGTCATGGCATTTGATCGATTCTCAGCCATTTGTTCCCCTCTCCTTTACCCTGTGCACATGTCCCAAAAGGTATGTGTTCAGTTGGTAACTGGTTCCTACATTTGTGGATGCATCAACTCCATAGTACAAACAGGTTTCACCTTCAGCTTAAGTTTCTGTGGAGAAAATAGGCTGGACCACTTTTTCTGTGATGTCCCAGCTCTGATTAAGATCTCATGTGTTGACACCTTTGTGAATGAGATTGTGCTGTTTATTCTGTCTGCTCTCATCATCATCTCCACCACAACAGTGATTCTGATTTCCTATGGGTATATCCTTTCCACTGTCCTGAAGATCCCCTCCACTCATGGCAGAAATAAGACTTTCTCTACCTGTGGCTCTCATATAGCAGTGGTGAGTTTATTCTATGGAACTGTGTTCTTCATGTATGCCCAGCCTGGGTCCATCTCCTCACCAGAGAAAAGCAAGATTGTAGCTGTGTTCTACACACTTATAATACCCATGCTGAACCCTCTAATATATAGTCTAAGAAACAGAGATGTAAAAGATGCTGTGAAAAAAATATTAGGTGGAAAATGTTCTCAGTGATATTTATGAAACCTTTATTTAGTGAACAAAATTTCTTTTCTACGTTATATATGACAAACATGTAATTTTATAAGTTTTATAGAGTAATAATTCTAGTATAGATGCATAGAACTTTACTTTGTAATGAATATGTAAAATAATATAACTTCTCACTTTATAATTTCATTTGGTTGGTAAATATGAAAATTTACCCTTATGTAGTTGTTAAAAATTATGCCATGTATGTACAGTACACTTTTTATTATAAGTTCAAAGGCATTGTGATAGTGGCTAAATGAAATAATCATTATAGCATACATTTTGGATGAAAGCTTTTTGTGGCCAAAGTAGCCACATTTATATTCTGAGAACTATCATACTTGGAGTTAAAAAAGTATATGTGAAGTTCTTTACACAAATATGTGGCAATAGTATTCTATTAAACTGTATTCACCCATTCCCCCTCTTAATATAAAGTATTACATTAGATAAAATACTGTATAACTATTTTCTATTAATTTAAACATGTTCTTATGGGAAGGAGAGGAGCCCATAGGACTCTATAAGCTAAATGAAACTTAATGACTCAGAAAGTTCATGAAACTTAATAGGCCTTGTAAGAATTCCAAGGATATAAAACAGTAGACAACTTCTGTGGAGATAAGACTCTTTAGTGGAGCTGGCCACACATTAAGCTGAAAGCTGCATAGATGTAACTTTCATGAGTTGTCAGTAAGAGTAGGTTAGATTTGGGGGTGATTTAGCTACCTTTGTAGCACCTATCCTCCTATAAATACCCTCAAATTAATTCATCAATCTAACAAGCTAGACTTTGGTGGAATCATTGGGATACGTAAACATTTATTCATGTCTTCACAGAAAAGTTACCTAACACAACTGGTACCCAAAGAGGGACCAACAAATAGACCCAAGGATGAATTTGGAGGACTGGTTCTTTGGCTCTTGAAATTGATGACAAGACTTGTGATTGAGACTGATTAGTCTGAGGGCGAAATGTTCATTCATTGGAGCAGTCTGTATATGTCTATAATTCCCCATATGCTATGAAATGGTGTGCTCCCTTGCCGTTGTGACAACTGGATAAACTTTGTGATACGTGATATCATGCAACAAAGAATGATTCATCTAAGAGTGGATTCTATTTTCAGGGAAAGTCCTATACAGTCTTTCTTTATGAAGAACAGGGTGGCATGCATCACTGGTGTATGGGGACCACTTCATAAGTACAAGGATAGCACCAAATGGGTGTGGACTACAGAGTCTGTTGTAGTTAATGAAAGTACGTAAGGGACGGGAATTTAAACAAACTCTGGCAATTGTATCATAGCATTTACCATAGACATTGACCCGAGGCACACATACCTGTCCTGAAAAACTTTGCTATGTAAGAGATGAATTACAGTAGGGAAAATGCATGAGGATGCTTGATCATTAGCCTGAAATTTTTCAGGAAATGTGGGAAGAAAGAAGGATGACAATGGAATATTGGTTTGCCATTTATTATAGCTATCACAATGCAAGGGCAAGATTGTACAAATTAGAAATGTGTTAAACATTCCTTCTTGGGATCCAAAGACTTGGAACGCATAGGAGGTACTAGACAGTGAGGAGAAAAAGATGAAATTATAGAGTATACCATTTAGGTCTAATAATGATAGAAAATTATGGTAATTATGGAATACTCTGCATCTAAACTGCTTTGATTATTGAAGAAGCAAGCAAAGAATGAAAGGGCCTTTTAAAGTCTGTATTCTGAGGTTGGGGGCCATAGGATTGAAAGGGCCTTGGAGTGCTGTGGAAGCAGAGAAACAAAGGGATATTTCTACCCTTCCTTCCTTGAGACAGGCTCCATAACCTGAAGCAGTGAAAGGGAACTCTATCCCTGACAGACTGGCTATAGTAGTCAAGAAGAATTTGGTTATTTCTCTCTGAGGCCGTGGATATAAGAAATTGGAGGACAATAGAAGAAGAACCAGCATCCAGAAGTAACTCAGTATGCATACTGTAGCATTTGATGCTTAGTTCACTGAGGAGTTTTAATAAAGGAGTTGATATGGAAGAGACCTTGGGACTGGTATTGAGTGTTAGATTTGCTGAGTTTCCTAATTGGACATAATCTTTTATTTTGTTTGTTTGTTTTGTTTTGAGACAGGTTTTCTCTGTATTGTTTTGGAGGCTGTCCTGGAACTTTCTCTGTAGACCAGACTGGCCTCAAACTCACAGAGATCTGCCTGCCTCTGCCTCCCCAGTGCTGGGATTAAAGGAGTGTACCACCAACACCTGGTGGACACGATCTTTATGAAGTAGAAGAGGTTCTAAAGATCTGGATTAATTAGTTCCTCATTTAAATTGGCTTCATAAAATAGGTGGTGGAGGAAAAGCTGGGGCAAAACAGATAACAGTGCTCATCTAGTTCTCTTTAAGGTAACTGTGGAAAGATTTTATTAATCAAGGTGTCATAAGGAGTATACTGACGGAGAGACAAGTGATGTGTCTTTTATCTTCTGGATAAAGCCTAGCAACTGTTCATAGAAGAAACACAGGGCATAACAGTTTATCCTACAAAAATCAAACGATTATCGCCCCCCACAAAGTACACTGTTTATGTATCTCCCAATAAAAATAATAATAATGGCAGCTGAGAATGTCCACCTAACCTGGAGCACATTCAGCAAGTATGTGTGGCCAATGCATAGGTAAAATTGTTCCTCTCTGGGCTTTAGTTTGCCTGAGTAGAGCAAGCTGGCCCACTCCAGACCACTAGGAATAAAGAGATATGCAGTGATCCTACAACAATAACCAAATACCACATAGAAAATGACTGTGGATTAGAGAGTGCTTGATGTGGTAATATACTCCATGTATGCTGATGAGCCCCAACATTGATCTTTTGAGTAATGTTTCATTCTAGTCATAGGATTTTTAATGCTGTATCAAACCATGCTAATGTTTTATCTTATTATTTTATTACCTATTGAATACCAAAACGAACTTGAACTTGCTTGCAATGGAAGATGGAAAATTTTTTGAGGATCCTATTTATTTTCTTTAAAATTTTATTTCCATTATATATTATCCTTTGAGTGTCATATGGATTTGGAAGCTTCTGGTAGGACAAAATTAGTTGAAGAGTTTCAACAGAAGCACCATACATGTGTGGGAAAAAGTACTCTGAGAAGCCATAATGTTAGATGAAAATCTCAGTGCTAAGATGAGCTACCTCCCTATGAATTGTGATAAGTGAGGCCTCCCAAACCCTAAGGCTATTGACACTGCTGTTGATCCCATGACAGAACTATTGAGTAGGTCAATATTGTTGAAGATACTGCAAACTTTGGTTGCAGGACATGCAGAAATCAAACGGTTGGTGGAGGAGAGTGGTATCTGCTACCTGACTTTCTTAGTTACAGAGTGTACTTTGTTCATTGTTGGGGATTAATTTTCACTCACAATCCTGATTAGCTATGGACCCTGCATGCTATGCTGCCAACACATCAGGCAAGAGAGATCAGTGGTACAGTATTGATTATTAATGGTTCAAAAAACTTTGGTTCAAAGTTTGTGTCACAGATACTGTAAGACAGGACAAAAATCTGTGAAGAAGTCATATGGCACAACAACAAGGACACAGCTATTTTCTTCTTTTAAATTAATTTTTAAAATTTAAATTAAAACCAACCTTATTTACAAATAAATCCCAGGTCTCTCCTCTTCCCTTCCTCCCACTCACTCTCCCACCATCTCCCCATCCCACCCCCCATCCAGTCCTCAGAGAGGATGAGGACTCCCGTGGAGAATCATCAAAGTCTGTCGCATTACTGGAGCCAGGACCGAGGCTCTGCCCACTGGATTTAGGCTGAGACAGTATCCCATTATAGGGAATGGGCTCCAAAAAGTCAGTTCATGCACTAGGAATAAACACTAGCTCCACTACCAGTGGCCCGATAGACTGCTCAAGTCCCCCAGCTGACACCCATGTTCAGGGAGCCTGGTTCAGTCTTGTGCAGGTTCCCTAGTCTTCAGTCTGGAGTTCGTGAGCTCCCACTTGGGTCTGGTCATATGTTTCTGTGTTTTTCCCTAACATGGTCTTGACACCTTTGCTCATTACTCCTCCCTCTACAACTAGATTCCAGGAGTTTGGCTCAGTACTAGCTTTGAATCTCTGCTTTTGGTTCCATCAGCTACTGGATGAAGGCTCTATGATGGCATATAAGCTAGCCAGCAGTCTCATTTGGAAGGGCATTTAAGGTAGCCTCTCCACCATTGCTTAGATTCTTGGTTGAGGTCATCCTGTGAACTCCTGGGAATTTCCCTAGTGCCAGGTTTCTTGTTAAGACCATAATGGTCCCCTCTATCAAGGTATTTATTTCCTTTCTCTCTTTCTCTATCCTTCCCGAAACTCAATCTTCCTGATCCCTCATATTCTCCTCCCACTCCCCTTCTCCCCTCCTCTCTCTCCTACTCCCTACCCCCATGCTCCCAGATTACTCAGGAGATCTTGTCCATTTTCCCTTCTCAGGGGGCCCAAGTATGATGTTTCTCTTAGGTCCTCCTTGTTTCCTAGCTTCTCTGAGGTTGTGGAGTGTAGACTAGTTATCCTTTGCTCTACGTCTAATATCCACTTATGAGTGAGATCATACCACGTACAGATACTAGAGACAATCTTTGTTGAATACTGTTATGGATATGTAGCCTGCTCTGGTACATAACATATTTGATCTTTTGGTCATTATTCTTAGAAATGTTCTGTTTCTATTTCATTGAACATTTTAACCAATTTTGCTATGAAACAATATAATGTTTTTGTAAAATTTTTTTCATACATTAGAATTATTCCTGTTATCCTTTCATGTTTATTTTTAATTGTCCACTTGATAGGATCTACAGTCCCCTAGGATGGAGTCTGTACAAGGTGGGACTCCATTGGCTTGCGGACATGTCTGTGTGTGATTTTCTCAACTGGGTTAATTTAAGTGGGTGGACCCATGCTAAAATGGGGTGACACCATTTCATGGGCTGGGCCCTGGATTGACTTAAAAGGAGAGAGGTCTAAGGATAAAGATTCATTGATCTCCTATTTTTGACTATAAATGAAATACAGCCAACTGTTTCAAATAGCTGTCTCTGGTTTACCAAAAATGATGTATTGTAACCTGAAAATATGGGTTCAAATGAATTTTTTCTCAAAAAGTTAAGACACAAACCTAATTTACCCCCCTCTGTGATTGCTTTAGGATAATTTTTGTTTTTAACCTACATTAATATATAGGAGCTGTTAATTCTTTCCCCCCCTTGGAAAAGAGTTTCTGTAAAATGCAGTAATTTAATTAGTAGTATAAAATCTGTGAGAAAGAAAAATAAAAATTGATTATTCAAATTTTTATCTCATTCATATCTAACTAAAATGTTAACTAATTAAAATGTTAATTTTGAATTTTCTGTTACAATGGTTTGGGTATGCTGCTTCCAAATATTGATTTTGGAAACTGAGTCAGAAAAAAATCCTTGTTCCAGGATTTCTGAGAGATACCTGTTCTACAAAAATTATTTTATACAGATAATAAACATTTAAAATTTCTTATTGAAAGTAAAGCTGATTTTAGACAATATTCACACACACAGAGTCTAAATAACATTTATGCCTTAATTTCTTTTGTGATGGTTACGATAAAATACTCTGAAAAAATCAGCCTAGGAGTTATAAAAGTTTTGTTAAACATACTTGATCACCCACTAAGACCCCAAGTACCTCATTAAATAAACCCTTATTAACTCCATTTTCTGGGTCCCGGTCTTCCTTCACCTTCCATCTTGTTTGAGAAAGAATTTATTGTTACCACTTCAGACAACAGGCTAGGTATCCTGACAGCTCCCTTAAAGTCTTCTGTCTCCGCAGTCATCTTTCTACAGGACTTTTGAAATCACGAGCACATTCTATTGCACACAGCTTTATGTGACTTCTGGGAATCCAAATTCGGGCCCTCAAATTAAGTGGCAAGTGCTTTACTCACAAAGCAATCTTCCGATCCAGCTTTTGTCTGCGGCCATACCACCCTGAACGCACCCGATCTCATCCCATCCAGTTTTTATATTTTTACAAATCTGTTGTCAGAATATGTAATGACTTTAAAAGTAAATGCTAACACAATACAATGTGAAGTTATATACCATGTATTATCATATTGATTGGTTATGTAGTGAATACTAAAGGCTATTTTGCAAATTTTAAGAAAAATCACGGTTGTTTCATTGTTCAATTATTCCTGACTTAGTAGATAAATAACTTCTCATTTTTATTACTAATTATTTTAGGTCAGCACTTATTTTTATAAATTAATATAAGAAAATTAGTTGTAATTAAAACACACAACATGTTATATTGAATTATTTGAATTTCATAACTCGAAAGCTACTTCAAATATTACAGATAAAGATCCAACACTGTATACTACAAAGGTTTACTGTTTTCATGTTATTTTTAATAACTTTTCAAAGCCAAGAAAAATCTACATGAATTAAGTAGAAATGACCAAAAAAATCATAAAACACTCAAGGAATACATTTTAATGGGATTAGTTCTATTTTTATAACAAGTATCAGTATTTATTAAATAAATGTTAATCTAGTGAGCAATATTAGGTATGTGTGATCTACTTTTCAGTGTGCACTGACATCAGAAATAAGAGCAATGAGTAAGATTTATTACGTTTTTGTTGAGTAAAGGCAGGAACTCCTAGAAGCAGCATTTATGACATAACACAATATCCTTCAAATATTCTTTATAATCAATGACTAATTTTGCATAAGGAAATATCTATTCTACTTGAAGCACTGTAGCCTACTTTACTTATCTGTGAACTCTTTTGTAGAAACTGAAATTATAAGAGTCAGTAGGAATCAGAATATGAACAAATCCTATCCTAAACTCAGCTCCCATATAGATTTTTCACAATTTCAGATTAATTAATACTTAGGTGCTACCCAGGAATCAGTATTAAAAAGAAAAGCAAAACAACTTCCCAGGTGACTCCAGTAAGTCAGAAAGTAATGTAAATGCTGACCTAATTGTCCTCTGGGACTTATTTTAAGTAGAATATATATACTTAAAATATATATAAAATTTCTGATTTGCTTTCCTTGTTTGCGAGTATTATGCTGCTGGATCAGGATCAAAGGACTTCACTTGTAAGAGTTACTCTCAGTTTTACATTTGCTAATATAAAGAAGATATTCTTGAAGTTTGAACTGAAGACCCAGGGTAGGAATTTCTTCTGAGGCTAATGAGGTGAGGCATGTGATACATGCAAACAAATAGGCCTGGATGGTGCATGTGGTTTGATACTTGAAGAATCTATATCAAAGATAAAATATTTTTGTTAACTATTATACTTTGAAAATAGGCTTTTAAAATTTGTTAGCGAGGCTTTTCAGGTAGCCAGATATGGATTTCAAAAATAAATTTGTTTTTTTTCCTGTAGATCTTATTTTAGCAGTTAATTCCTGTTTCTCAGTTCATTCCCTCAAATATGAATTATTTATTCAGTACTTCTCATTTTTCTAAGGGCTAAATATTTTACTTAACTTTTATATGTAACTTTGGGTGATCCTTATGACAATTTATTGAGTCAGTTTTCTAATCCACAAGTTACTGATAATAAAATAGAGACATATGGAATTTAACCATATGTGTCACAGCCAGTGACACAAACAGCAGATACTATAACCCAAATTTATATGAACCAAAATATCATGATTTTATGAACAAATACTTTTGTCCTTCATAAAATGCGACAGAAGCCAAGTCAGTTTCACTTCCTCAGTTTCTGTTGTACTTTTAATATTTTTGGGATTTTGAAATAAAAATGTAAAACTTCAAAAGTTAACTGGGTTCCTTAAAGAGAAAGAACTGCTTTTGTCAGTCTGAAATTAAATATGACAGGTCCCCAGGATTATAACACCTATTCTACTTAGTATTAACTTTTCATGTATTTTTGTCATTATTTTTTATTCAGGTACTCTTCTGTTATTTAATTTCTATTTACTAAAGAAGCAAACCAGAGCCTTGTGATACAGACCTTGACACTATTTATTT
The DNA here is from genome assembly GCF_017639785.1 of Mesocricetus auratus. NCBI lineage: Eukaryota > Metazoa > Chordata > Mammalia > Rodentia > Cricetidae > Mesocricetus > Mesocricetus auratus. Next base: position 42,176,180 of record NW_024429195.1, read on the forward strand.
GTTTTGTGTTTTGTGAATATATACAGAGAAAAATAATCTTGTTAGGGAAGTTAACCATAAATGTCAACCATGACAGTTTTGCAAAAATAAATAATTTATATGCCTAAAATAGTAAAAAAAAATAAGTGCTGGGGCTTGGCTTCCCCAAAAGAAGCCACTGGCCTTCAGCGATGAGCAATAAATGATGCAGAAAACAGAGGTTAACTATGCAAGGCTAGTACAGGGAACATAAGACTGATTTTCCACTTGCATGACATACTTCCAGGCTGGTACTTCACTCCACCTTGTGAAACTGCAACCTCCTGAGTCCTAATGTCTTTATATACACCGGACATTTTTATTTATTTATTTATTTTAGATTATAATGCAATTACATCATTTTCCACTTACATCTCTTTCCTTGAACACATCCCAGATATCCCTCCTAGCCCGCTTTCACATTTGTAGCTTTTTTCTTCATAAATTATTGCGTTAAAGAACCAAATTAATTGCATCTTTTGGTGGGGAAGTAGATTAAATCGATTTCTCTTTTCTAAACTTCAAAGGATTATATGTATATGTGATTAAGTATTTGATTACTATTTAATCTTTTATGTGTTTGAGTAATAAGTACTACTGCTTCATTCATGTAACCCTCACAACAACCTCATACAGTAGGTATTATTAACAGCTCCTATTCTATAGAAGAGAGCACTTTGATGTACTGAAAGTTTGGATGTCATCTTAGAGTTATTTAGGTTGAAAACTAAGTGTTATAACATGGTTGGGTAGCATCTGATCGAAAATGTGCCTACTTCTACATATTCACATTTCTCACTCTATGTCAGGGCTTATTATATTAGAGCTAATGAATGGATTCATTTTTGACACTACATTGACTAATCCAAATAGAAAACTATTTTGTCAGATGAGTTATTGAAAACACATCAATTTATGTCAGCATTTCCTCCCAAAAGGAACCACAAGTTGACCACAGTGCCCTGTGATCTATTTTCTCAGATAGGTCTCAGTCATGAAACTGGAGCAGAGCAGGAATGACACGGAACTGACAGAGTTTATTCTGCTGGGATTCTGGGTATCTCCAAAAGCAAGGGTTCCTTTGTTCTTAATGTTCTTGCTTATCTATCTGATCATTGTACTGGGAAACATCAGCATGTTAATTGTCATTAAAATAGACTCCAGACTTCATACACCTATGTATTTCTTTCTCCAAAATTTATCCTATTTAGATCTCTGCTATTCCACAGTCATTGCACCCAAAACTCTAGCTACTTTTTTCTCCAAGGAAAAGAAAATTTCATACAATGAATGTGCAACCCAGTTCTTTTTCTTTGCCCTTTTTGTTGGGACAGAAGGATTCCTTCTGGCCGTGATGGCGTATGACCGCTTCTCAGCCATTTGCTCACCTTTCCTGTACACTATACGCATGTCTCAGCCAGCTTGCATTCGTTTGGTGGCTGGCTCCTACGTCTGTGGATGTATAAACTCCATGATACAAACAGGATTCACCTTCAGCTTGCGTTTCTGTGGAGAAAACAGGCTGGACCACTTTTTCTGTGATGTCCCAGCTCTGATTAAGATCTCATGTGTTGACACCTTTGTGAATGAGATTGTGCTGTTTATTCTCTCTGCTCTCATCATTATCTCCACCACAACAGTGATTCTGATTTCCTATGGGTATATCCTTTCCACTGTCCTGAAGATCCCCTCCACCCATGGCAGGAGTAAGACCTTCTCCACTTGTAGCTCTCATATCACAGTGGTGAGTTTATTCTATGGAACTGTGTTCTTCATGTATGCCCAGCCTGGGTCCATCTCCTCACCAGAGAAAAGCAAGATTGTAGCTGTGTTCTACACCCTTATCATCCCAATGCTGAATCCTTTGATTTATAGCTTAAGGAATACTGAGGTAAAAACTGCTTTGAGGAAGACATTGCTGAGAAAAATACCTTGGCATTGACTTTCATTTTCCCTCAAAACTGTGGAGTCAACTAAAAGCAATATAATCAGCAATTTATGAAATAGCCCTATTAAAGGTATCGCAAAGTTTTGGATATTAAATTTTATTTTTTACTTGTAGTGATTCATATATCCTAGATTTTCATTGTTTCTTCTATAAAACAATAGTGTCATAGCTAGGTATTACATAATTTAAAACTATTATTAAATGCATTATAACCAAATTAAATGCATATTGTTTAAAAACAATTTTCCCACAGCTTATCTAATACATTTTTGATGGTCAAGTATCACTTACACTTGTTTAATTAGTTCAAATTTTTGTGCCTTATTTCAAAATTTTATGTCTAAACTAAATTATGCATTTTCCTCTAAATTTGAAAAATTATTTCTATGAAATGATATAAAATATTTTCTCATAATAATTTGAACCTTTTAATGTCTGCAGACATACACACTTTCTCTTCATATCTTGGTGCTTTCATCACATGCCAATGGTTTTGCTGTGAAGTTCATTTTGAGTTTCATATCTATTTTTTGGATATTTTCTGGTGGTGTGTCAAGTTGTTACACATGTCTTTGTTCTGTTCTGTTTTGCTGAAGCATATAAATTATAAAAGTACCAAAATCAATGCACCAAGGGGGGTAGCTGTCCCTTGAGGGGAAGATCCAGCTTTCCCACGGTTATGTATGTTAATGTGGCTTTGGGCAGTAGCCTTGATCATGGGTGTCATGGCCTTTAGTGGTGCCACAGGCCACAGATATCAACATGTCTCTTGGCCATATCAGGCCCATTGACCCAGTCATAGCCCTCAATGTCTGCATGCACCACAAGCCTCAACACAGTCTCAGTTGGTTACACATGCCACTCACATCAGCATGACTTCCTGAGACAGAAGATCCCAAGGACATCACTAAGGCATTAGGCAGCAGCACAGACCACATTTCTCCTCAAGGATCCTAGGCATTATCATAGCCTGGGGGCAGCAGCATGGACCACTGTCACCAACATGGCCTCTGGTAGCAACCACGGTTGTCCTTTGAGAAGGTCCAATCCAGAAAGTGAACCTTACTTTTATCTCTGGCCTCCATCATTGCCCAGAGCCAGGGCAATCCTGAAGCTGGGCAGCAGGCTTGGGGGTGAGTGTGTATCTGCATAAGCTACAGGCTGTTTTACACAATCCCATTGGCCCTACTGGGCAATGACAGTATGTAGACCTCAACCCCCTCACCTGTTACAGCTATTACATCTCCAGTCCCCTCTCCTGAGCGCATGTGCTGCTCCATCTTTCCATCTTTCCCACCCCTCCACCACACATTTGTTGTAGAGGCACATCCCCACCTTGTGCCAAGAGTCCAGGGCAGCATTTATGTGTCTTGGGTGTGTAGGCCACAGTGGTACCTTGGGGAAATATATATATATCACTGATGATTTAATATTAGAAAATTCAGAGTAATAGGAAAAATTTCTCAAAAGATTTAAAGTTTTAGAAAAATCATTTTATGATTTTATAATGACATACCAACCTTAAGATACTTAAAAAAATAAATACAAAACTCAAAATGAAGTTTATAGTAAAACCATTTGCATGTCTAAGGGAGAAAATAGCATCATATTATCATGATATAATGAGAAAGTATGTATGTCCTCAGATATTGAAAGGCTCAAGTAAAAATGAGAAAATATTTGATGCCATTTTATAGAATTTTCAAATTTAGAGGAAAATGCATAATTTTAGGTAAGTTCACAAAAAATTTAGTAATAGTTTAGTAGGACTTATATATGAACTTTTACATAGAAATCATAAAATTAGGTCAGCCATATCACAGAATATACATTGTTCAAAATTTATAAAAGGTACCAGCCTTGTAAGAAAATAAATGTACATACAAATATGATAGAATCAAGAATTTTAACTTGGTAAAAAAAATTTTGGACTATAAAAATATAAAACACAGAAAAGTGTAAAATATAAGATGAAAGAATTTGTTCAGAGGATATAAAAATGTGAGATGATCTATCGCGGCTGAGCACTTGCTGGGGCTCTTGGGAGCCGGGGTGCCCAGCATCTCCAGTGCAATGACCTCCCACCTTCATTTACACTTTGTTTAGCATCCACCTTCTTATCTGCTGCTGTCCCACAGCCAGTAGGACACTCCCATGTGCCACCACCCGCTCTTCGCCACCGTGTGCAAGGATAAATGAAAAAGAGATAAACAAATCTGGAGGTGAGACTGCAAATGAATCTGAAAAGTGAGCGCTAATGTTCAAGATGTGTCCCAGCATACGAGCACTCAGGCCATCCAAATGTCAGGAAACCGATGGTCAGACACGATGTGTTCGGGGTGTAAATGCTTATGCCACAGCAGAGGGAAAGTGAGAAAGGAATGCTTGGACAAATACTTCAGACATCCTATTGGCAGGCTGTGAGAGTAGCAAGATAACAAGGCCTATGCACTTTGGAAATACAATGCAGCTGAAGCTGAAACTATGAAGGCATACTGTGCGTCCCATTGTACCCAAAGCAATGAAACCAACACATTTGGTCCTGGAGCTGACGAAGAAATTCAGTTTGCTGATTGTGGAGCTGATGATGGTGTCTAAAGGAACTCTACATTTCATATCTCCTTCTTTCTGAAGACAGTTCTCAGAATCCCGCTATAAACCCAAGGAAACATGTCATTGTCTTGATTGTAATCGGTTGAGACACACTTTATTTATTACTGAGGTCTCTTCTTCCAAAGCTGATACTGCCGAATTATCTTAACTGACCAATTAACTCCGTCTTCTTCATTTGATGGAATGGAATTTAAGAGCAACATGTAAGAAGATGTTATAGAGTGAACTTAAGATCATGCAATAACTAATATTATGTACTGAGTTTTATAACAAACATACAGCCAACCAATATGAAGCAAGCCATCATTATTAATGCACATTTTATAAAACAGTAATGTCTCTGTATAAGGTTGTTTTTTTAACAATTATGATTGGAGAATAGAAATGACCATAAAACCAAAACTACCATAAAATTCAATTATATTGATAAAAAATTCAATGTCTGACCATACCAGGGCTGGAGGTCATGTGGCCTTAACAGAAACAAATTTGCCTTCAATAAGAGACTTGCTTCTTTTAGGTGGTAGAAACATCTAAATCTTTTTAAAAATTTATTTTACATATCAATCCTAGTTTCCTCTCCTTCCCATCCTCCCATGCCCCCCACCCCATCCAATCCCCAAGGAGGGTGAGGTCTTCCATGGAGGATCATCAAAGTCTGTCACATCATTAGGGGGAGGGCCTAAGCCCTCCTTCCTGTATCTGGGTGGAGAGAGTATCCCTCCATAGGGAATGGGCTCCCAATGTCCATCTGGTCACTAAAGATAAACACTGGTTTCACTGTCAGAGGTCTATAGACTGCCCAGGCCTCCTAACTGGCACCCACATTCAGAAGGCTTGGTTTGGTCCAATTCTGGTTCTCAAACTTTATGACTGGGGCCCTTGTGCTCTCACTTGGTCAGGTCTGCTGTTTCTGTGGGTTTCTTGGTCTTGACCCTTTTGCTCATCCCTCCTCCCTCCCTATAACTGGATTCCAGGAATTCGACTCAATGCTCAGTTGTGAGTGTCTGCTTCTGCTTTCATCAGTTACTGGATGAAGGCTCTAGAATATATTTAAGGTAGTCATCAATCTCATTATGGTAGAAGAACATTTAAGGTAGCCTCTCCACTATTGTTTAGATTCTTAGTTAGGGTCATCCTTGTGGATCTCTGGACATTTCCCTCTTGCCAGATTTCTCTTTAAACCTATAATGGATCCCTCTATTAAGGTATCTCTTTTCTTGCTGATCCATCATGTTCTCCTCCCCCTCTTCTCCACTTCTCTTTTCCTACCTCCCTTCCCCCTCCCCCCATCTTTAGTCATCAGGGTCATCAGGGAAATGCAAATCAAAACAACTCTGAGATACTATCGTATACCAGTCAGAATGGCTAAAATTAAAAACACCAATGACAGTCTATGCTGGAGAAGATGTGGAGAAAGGGAAACATTTCTCCATTGCTTGTGGGAGTGCAAACTTGCGCAGTCACTTTGGAAATCAGTATGACAGTTTCTCAGAAAAATGGGAATCAATCTACCTCAAGATCCAGCAATTCCACTCTTTGGCATATACCCAAAGGTTGCACATTCATACAACAAGGACATTTGTTCAATTATGTTCATGGCATGTTGTTTGCAATAGCCAGAACATAGATGATCCTTAACCAAAGAATGGATGGAGAAAATGTGGTACATTTACACAGGAGTATTAGCCAAAAAAAAAATAAATGAAATCTTGAAATTCACAGGCAAATGGATGGAACTGGAAGAAACAATCCTGAGTGAGGTAACTCAATCACAGAAAAACATTTAGAGTATGTACTCACTCATATGTGGATATTAGACATAGAGCAAACGACTACCAGCCTACAATCCATACCTTCAGTGAAGCTAGGAAACAAGGAGGACCCTAAGAGAGACATACAGGGTCCTTCGGAGAAGGGGAAAGGGATAAAGCTCCTGAGAAAATTCTAAATCTTAATACGATCTTCTAAGGTGTCATATTTTTAAAATTTACATATAAAAATGAAATTACATATGTGCACACATATATAATATATTAACATACATGAGTGTCTTTATAATATTGTTATAATTACGAAGAAAGTTTACTGAAGTTTCATGGAAGATACTGGCAGTCCATTCCACCCAGGGGAGTAAGTAAGCTAACCACAGATATTCAGCCATCCATTCTCTCCTCCAAATCCAATCTCCCAGACTCATCCTCAGCTCTGTAGCAAAATTCACACTGTGGTCTCCTCTTCCTCTTGGACCCCAATCTTCAATGAATCACATAGATATCCTCCAACTTCCCCTAGCACCTCATCTCATTACTCCAGCCCCCAACACTAGCAGGCATTCCCTGGATCTCTACTAATCACTCTAGCCAGGAAAACAATGGCTAACAGCAGATCTTCACTTCTTATCCTCCAAATTCAATGCCCAGGTTCATCCCCAGCTTCATAACAGACCACCTGAAACAGTCTCCCTTCCTGACCCCATCTCCAGCAGATCACACAGATATTCCCCTCCAACTTTTCTTCCTCACTCATCATATTATCCTAGTGCCCAACTCTAGCAGGCTTTCCTTGAGAATCTGCAGGTTACTCCAGGGAAACAGATAGCCTAATTGTGGATCTTCCCCTTTCCCTCCTCTCCTCCTAATACAAACCCACATTCTTATCCCCACCTCTCTAACAGACCACCTGTTACAGTCTATCCAACCTTTCTGCCTCCATCTCCAGCAGACCATGCAGATATTCTCTACTCTTCTTTCTTATTCACCTTGTCATCCCACCCCCCAAATGACAGGGGATGTCTTTCTTTATGCTGTGACCATATGTTTCTATTACTGGTTGATGAATAAAGCTGTTTTGGCCAATGGGCAGGTAGGATGCAGCCAAACAGAAAGTATAGGCAGGGCTACAAGACTAGGAGAATTCTGGGAAGAGGAACACAGACAGTGAGTCGCCATGGAGATGCCAGGTAGCTACAGGGAAGTTAGGATACCTGGACATTCTCTGGTAAGCCTAGACCCTGTGGATATACATAGATTAATAGAAATCAGTTAATAATTAGGAGAGAGATAGTCAATAAGAAGCCTGTGCCATCGGTCAAACAGTTTATAATTAATATAAGCCTCTGTATGTATATTTGGGACTAAACAGCTGCGAAACTGGACAGGACAGAAATTTCCACCTACACCTAAACACAGCAGGCATTCTCTGGGAATTCTCTAACCAAGCAAACCAGAAAAGTAAGTAGGCCAGCAAAGCAGGTGAGCAAGCTTTAGATCTTCATTCTCCCTCTTTCCCTCCATATACAACCTCTAAGAATCATCCCCACTCTGTAGTAGGCTACCTATTGTAGCCTCTAGCTACTATTTGTCCCTACTCCCAGAAGACAAAGCAGACACTGGTGGAACACCCTGATTCACTTTCTTCACTCCTGTGGACCCCCTCAGCCACCCTCACCACCAATCCCCAATATCTAGAAACCCATTTTACTCAGAACCCTAAGTATTCACGCTTATCAGAAGTATTTCCTACTAGGCAACACACAGTGCCACCACACTTCCCTAAGAACAGAAAGGGCAACAGAAACCAAGGAACAAAAAACGAATTCAACAAAGACAAGAACATATATCAGCAACTAGAATTACAGTTTTCCCAAACTCATATGCTTAAATGCCGGCCTAAAAACACAATCAATAGCAGCCAGTACAATAAGTTTCCACTACAGCCCAGGAAGCCTACAACAGTACACACTGAGTATCATAACATTGCTGAAGCACAAGAAAAATACCTTAAGGTGGCATCTATGAAAATGGTAGAAGTCCTTAGGAAGAAATGGATAAATCCCTTACGGAACTCTATGGAAAAAATAGAGAGTGGAAAAAAATGGATGAAATAATTCAAGACCTGAAAGTGGAAACAGAATCAATAAAGAAAATCCAAACTGAGGGAAATTTAGAAAAAAAATTAGAACGCAAACAGGATCCTCAGAGGCAAGCCAAACCAACAGAATAAAAGAGATGGGAGAGAGAATCTCAGGCACTGAAGACTCAAAGGAAGAATTGGAGTCTTTGGTAAAAGAAAACGTTAAATCTCAAAGAAAAATACTGTCACAAAATATTTAGGAAATCTGGGACATTATGAAAAGACTAAATCTAAGAATAATGGGTATAGAGGAAAGAGAAGAAACCCACTTTAAAGTTCCAGAAAATATTTTCAACAAAACTGTAAAAGAAAATTTCCCTAACCTACAGAATGAGCTGCCTATAAAGCTACAAGAGCAACATAACAACACCAAATAGACTGGACCTGAAAAGAAATTCCCCTTGGCACATAATAATCAAAACACTAAACATCCAAAGAAAGATCATTAAAGACTGCAAGGGAAAATGTAACATATAAAGCCTTGCCTTTTAGAATAATATTTGACTTCCCAATGGAGACTCTAAAAGCTTGAAGGGGCAGACAGATGTTCTATAGACTCTATGAGATCATAGACGCTAACCCAGACTACTATAATCAACAAATTTCCAATCACAATAGAGGATGAAAATAAGATATTACATGGCAAAACTAAATTTTAACAATATCTATCTACAAATCCAGCCTACAGAAGAACTCTAACCTATAGAGGTTAACCACATTAAAGAAAGCCTATGATAAATATCAGACCAAAAATAAACAAATAAATGAAAATAAGGGAAACACACACTCAATTAAAAAAAAGAAAATAACAAGAATCAATAAATACTGTCCATTGATATCTCTCAGCATCAACAGACTCGATTCCTCAATACAAAGAATCAGAGTAACTAAGAAGTATCCACCTTTTGCTGCATCCAAGAAACACACCCTAACATCAAGGATGGATATTACCTCAAGGTAAAAGGATGAAAAAAAGATACTTCAAGCAATTGGACCTAAGAAAAATGTTGGTATAGCTACTTGACTATCTGACAAAATGATTTCATTCCAAAACTAATCAGAAGAGATAGGGAAGGACACTTCATGCTCATCAAAGAAAAATCCACCAAGAAGACATTTTAGTTATAAACATCTGTGCCCAAAACATAAAGGCACCCTCTTTTGTGAAGCTGTTGCTGTTATAGGTTAAATCCCATATGGATCTCACCCACTGATAGTGGAAAACTTCAATACCCAATTATCACCATTACACAGGCTATCAAGACAAAAACAGAAATACTGGATATAACTGATGTTTATAAACCAAGAGGACCTAATGGATATTTATAGAACATTTTGCACAAAACAATATACATCCTTCTCAGCACCTCATAGAACTTCCTCCAAAATTGACCAAATGTTTGGACACTAAGCAAGTCTCAATAGAGACAAGATAATTGAAATAACACCCCAAATTTTATTTGACCATCATGGAATTAAAACTGGCTATCAACAATGGAAACAACAAAGTTTACAAACACAAGAAACTGAAAAACTCACTACTAAATGAAAATCTGGTCAAGATACAAGTTAAGAAACAAATTAAAGACTTTCTAGAATTGAATGAAGATTAGTATAGAAAATACCCAAACTTATAAAGCACAATAAAGGCAGTTTTAAGAGGAAAGCTCATAACATTAAATACCACTCAAAAAATTGGAGAGATCTTAAATTAGTGACTTAACAGCACACATGAAAACTCTAGAACAAAAAAGAAGAAACTGTACCCAAAAGGACTAGTCTGTAAGAAATAATTAAACTAAGAATTAAAATCAACTTAATACAAAAAATAAGAAAAAACCCAATGAAACAAAAAGATGGCTCTTTGAGAAAAATCAATAAGATCTACAGATCCTTATCAAAAATAACTAAAAGGTAGGGAGAGACTATCCAAAATAACAAAATTAGAATTAAAAAGGTGACATAACAAATATCACATTGAGTGAATACTCACTTCATGAATTAGAATCTTTACTTGACACTGCCTGTTTGAGTGCTTGCTTGACTAAGAACCAGAGACTAGATAGGGTAAAACCATATACTGTTCTTACAAAAACAAACAAATAAACAACAACAAAACTTGTAATAATAAAATGATTCCTAAAGTCATTCTGCTGTATTCACAGACCAGTACCTTGCTCAGCCATCCTCAGAAAAGCATCTTACTGCAGCAGATGAGAATAAATGCTGAGACGCAGATCCAGATATCATATAGAGATTGAGAAAACTTGGAACACTCAGTCTGAAAGCAGTATTTCTTTTTGGGGCCACCAACCAGGTCCCAGATCATAATATAGAAACTTATTATTAGTTTTGAATGCTCAACCAAGCTTAGCTTAGGTTTGTTTCCAGCTAGGTCTTCTTCTTTAAATTAACCTGTTTCTTTTTATCTACTTTTTGACTTGGGGCTTTTTGCATTTCTTCATTTTGTGTATCTTGGTTTCACTGCTTCTCACGTCTGGCTAGCAGCAGTTGCATGGCTTCTGGCCACTAGAGTGTCCCTCTCTCTCCTTCTCTCTCCCTGAACCTAGATTTCTCCCAGCTATTCTCTCTGCCTGCCAGTCCTGCTTATCCCTCTCCTGCCTAATTACTGACCATTCAGCATTTTATTAGACCAGTCAAGGTGAAACATCAACACATCTTCTCATAATTAAACAAATACAGCACAAACAAAAGTAATACACCTTTACACAGTTAAAGTAATATTCTGCAGCATAAACAAATGTAACACATATTTGCCCAGTTAAAATAATATTCAACAACACAGTCCTAAAAGGTATGTCTGCAACAAATCCTTCTCCTCAGGGCCCAGAGAATCAAGGTACAGAGGAAGCAGAAAGAATGTAAGAACTAGAAGGGAAGGAGAACACTAACAAAACAAGGTCCTCTAAATCAGTGTTATCTAAGGTCATATGAACTCCCAGAGATTGAAGCAGAATGTGCAGGATTTGCATGGACCTCAAGCAGATTCTATCTATCTGTCTGTCTGTCTATCTGTCTGTCTGTCTGTCTATCTCCAGTTTGTATTTTTATGGGATTCCTGAAAGTGAGAACTACTTGGCTCTGATTCTTGTGTTCTTTTCCTTCTGTTTTTTTTGTACAATTCAGATGTGTTAATTTTGTTTCGTCTTATTATATTTTATTAGAAGCTTGTTTGTTTTCTAGTGAAATATATAAAGGAAGTGAACCAGATTGGAGGGGAAGGAACCAGGAGAAATAGAGGGAATTAAAATGGTAATCAGCATATATTATGTGAGAAAATTATTTTCCACAAAACTTGCATTTAGTGGATGTTTCTATGTGTGCATGCATATGCATACACATTCCATGACATGCATATGGAGGTCAGCGAGAACTTTCGGGAATTTGTTTCTCTCCTTCCATTATGTGTATTCAATGGGTTGAACTCAGATCTCAAGCCTCAGTGGTATGTGCCATTTAGCCCATCTTAAAATATTATAGATTTTAGTGTTTTTAACAGACTCCTTCTATATATGTTTTATAAAATTGTGACATACCTATTTTTATCTGCTTTATTCAAATTGTAAATTAATAAAATATTTCTCTGTAAGTGGGTGGACTGAGTTCAAATTCATTTTGTTCAAAAACTAAATATATAACTATTAAAAATCAAGGTATCAATGTCAATCCTTCTAAAATGAGACTTTACTCAAGTTACACCAATATTTCCAACAACTATTTTTATGAGAAAAGTACCCATATCAAAAGTAGACATTGCATCCCAAGGTCCTATCTTCTCAGACTCTTCCAGTTTGAAATAAACTTCTCAGTGTTTTAATACTCACTACACAGACAACATGAAATATTATAGACTACCTATTTTAGAAAATGATGATGAATTTGGATTTTCCCAAAATGCCCCAATGGTTGGATTTACTATCTACTTTTTTCTGGGAATATCACTCACATGAAAATACATATTCAAAATTTTAGGGAGAATGGGCTCTTCTTTTTTACACTATTTATTACATTTTTAAAACAAGCTTGTTTCACGTCAATCCCAGCTCCCTCTCCCTCCACTCCTCTTGCACCCCCCACTAGCCCCCCAGTCTCTCTATCCCCACAAGGGATATTAGGAGTGTGTCATTTCATTCAGAGCAGGGCCTAGGCCCTCCCACAAGTGTCAAGGCTGAGAGAGCACCCCTCATTGTGGGATGGACACACAAAGTCCATTTGTATGCCAGGGACAAATACTGATTTACTGCCCAGGGCCCCATAAACTATCCAGGCCTCTTCACTGACACCCACATTCAGGGGGTTTGGATCAGTCCCATGCTGGCCCCCAGGCATCATTCTGGGGTCTAAGAGCTCCCCATTGTTCAGGTCAGCTGTTTCTATTGGTTTCACCATCCCATTCTTTAGCCCTTTGCTCATCACTCCTTCCTCTCTGACACTGGGTTCCAGGGGTTCCAGTGTTCAGCTGTGGGTGTCTGCCTCTGCTTCCATCGGTCACTGGATGAAGGCTCTAGTATGGCATATAAGAGAGTTGTCAAACTCATTATCAGGGATGGACATTTAAGGTAGTCTCTCCACTATTTGCAAGTTGGTGTCATCCCTGTAGATTGCTTGAGATCTCAAGAGTGCCAGATCTTTCCTCAAACCTATAATAATTCCCTCTATTATGGTATTTCTGATATTGTTTTCCCCTATTCTTCCCCCAATTTAACCTTCTTGCTCCCCCATGACCTCCTTTCTCCTCCTCTACTCCCCCTCTCATTTCCCCAGCTCTCACTCCCTCCCCTTGCTTCCAATCTGCTCAGGAGATCTTGTCTCACTTCCCTTCTCTGGGATACCATGCATATCTCTCTTAAGTTCTTTTTTGTATCCCACACTCTCTGGCAGTGGGATTGTAGGTTGGCACTCCCCTGATCCATGTCTAAAATCCATATATGAGTGAGTACATACCATGTTTGTCTTTTTTGTGACTGGGTTACCTCACTCAGGATGGTTTCTTTTATTGCTGTCCATTTGCTTGCAATTTTCAAGATTCCATTCTTTTTTTCGCTGAATAGTACTCCATTGTGTAAATGTACCACATTTTCTCTATTCACTTTTCAGTTGGGCATCTAGGTTGCCTCCAGGTTCTTACAAATAATGCTGCTATGAACATAGTGGAACAGACATCCTTGTTGCATCTTTTGGATATACGCCTAAGGGTAGAATTGCTGGGTCTTGTGGTAGACTGATTCCCATTTTCCTGAGGAATCTCCATACTGATTTCCAAAGTGGGCATACGAGTTGGCACTCCCACCTGCAGTGGAGGAGTGTTCCTCTCTCTCCACATCCTCTCCAGCACAAATTGTTTGGTGTTTTTGATTTTAGCCATTCTGACAAGAGTGAGATGGTATCTCAGAGTTGTTTTGATTTGCATTTCCTTAATGGCTAAGGATGCTGGGCACTTTCTCAAGTATCTCACAGCCATTTCAGACTCTTCTATTGAGAATTCTCTATTTAGTTCTGTAGTCCACTTTTTAATTGGATCCTTTGGTGTTTTGGAGACTTGATTTTTGAGACCTTTGTAAATTTTGTAGATCAGCCTTCTGTCAGATGTTGGGGTTAATGAATATCTTTTCCCATTCTGTGGACTGCCTTTTTATCTTGTTGACTGTGTCCTTTGCCTTGCAGAAGCTTCTTAGTTTCCGGAGGTCCCATTTGTTAATTGTTGATGTCAGTGTCTCTGATACTGGTGTTATGTTCAGGAAGTGGTCCCCTGTACCAATTCATTCAAGAGTACCTCCTACTTACTCTTTTAAGAGGTTCAATGAGGCTGGATTTCTGTTGAGGTCTTTGATCCATTTGGACTTAAGTTTTATGCATGGAGATAGACATGGATCAAATTGCAGTCTTCTACATGCCAATATCCAATTATATCAGCACCATTTGCTGAAGATGCTTTCTTTTTTCCATTGTATAATTTTAGCTTCTATCAAAAATCAAGTGTTCATAGGTGTGGGGGCTAAAATCAGGGTTTTCAATTCAATTCCTTTGGTCTACATGTCTATATTTGTGCCAATACCAAGCTGTTTTCAGGACTATAGCTTTATAATAGAGCTTGAAGTCAGGGATGGCGATGCCTCCAGAAGTTCCTTTATTGTATAGGGTTGTTTTGACTATCCTGGGTCTTTTGTTTTTCCATATAAAGTTGATTATTTTTCTTTCAAGGTCTGTGAAGAATTGTGCAGGTATTTTGATGGGGATTGCATTGAATCTATAGATTGCTCTTGGCATGAATGCTATTTTTACTATGTTGATTCTACCATTTCAAGAGCATGGAAGATCTTTCCATTTTCTAGTATCTTCTTTGATTTCTTTCTTTAAAGACTCTAAGTTCTTGATATACAGGTCTTTCGCTTGTTTGGTTAGCATTATTCCCAGATATTTATTATTGTTTGTGGCTATTGTAAATGGTGATGTTTCTCTGATTTCTTTCTCAGCCCATTTATCATCTGTATATAATATGGATACTGATTTTTTTGAGTTAACCTTGTGTCCTGCCACTTTGCTGAAGGTGTTTATCAGCTCTAAGAGTTCCCTGGTAGAGTTTTTTTAGAAACTTATGTAAAGTATCATATCATCTGCAAATAGTGAAAGCTTGACTTCTTCCTTTCCAATTTACATCAGTTTGAACTCCATTTGTTGTCTTATTTGCTCTAGATAGAACCTCAAGTACAATATTGAAGAGATATGGAGAGACTGGACAGACTTGTCTTGTTACTGATTTTTGAGGAATTGCATTGAGTTTCTCTCCATTTAGTGTGATGTTAGCTGTTGGTTTACTGTATATTGCTTTTATTATGTTCAAGTATGTTCCTATTATCCCTGATCTCTCCAGGACCTTTATCATAAAGGGATGTTGTATTTTGTCAAAGGCTTTTTCAGTATCTAGTGAGATGATCATGTGGTTTTTCCTTTGCAGTTTTTTATATGGTGATTACATTGATAAACTTTCTATGTTTAACCATCCCTGCATCCTTGGGATGATTTTTCTGATGTGTTCTTGGATTTGATTTGCTAGTATTTTATTGAGTATTTTTGCATCAATATTCATGAGGGAAATTGGTCTGTAGTTCTCTTTCTTAATTGTGTCTCTGTGTGGCTTGGGTATCAAGGTAATTGTAGTCTCGTAAAAGAGTTTGGCAGCGAACCTCCCGCTTCTATTGTGTAGAACACTTTGAGGAGTATTGGAGTTAGCTCTTCTTTGAATTTGTGGTAGAATTCTGCACTGAAGCCATCTGGGCCTGGGTTTTATTTGGTATGGAGACTTTTTTCATTAATGGTTATAGGTCAGTTTAGATTGCTTATCTGTTCTTGATTTAATTTTGGCAAGTCATATCTATCCAGAAAATTGTCCATTTCCTTTAATTTTTTGAATTTTGAGAAGTACAAAGTATGTCCTGATGATTCTCTGGATTTCCTCAGTGTCCATTGTTATGTCCCCCTTTTCATTTCTGATTTTGTTAATTAGCATGCTCTCTCTGTCTTTTGGTTAGTTTGGACAGAGGTTTGTCTATTTTGTTGATTTTCTCAAGGAACCAACTCTTTGTTTCATTGATTCTTCTCAGTGTTTTCCTGGTTCCTACTTGATTGATTTCAGCCCTCAATTTGATTATTTCCTGGTGTCTGCTCCTCCTGGGTGAGTTTGCTTCTTTTTGTTCCAGAGCATTCACTTGTGCTATTAATTATCTTGTGTGACTATTCTCCAGTTTCTTCATGTGGGCACTTAGTGCTATGAACTTTCCTCTCAGCACCTCTTTCAGAGTGTCCCGTAAGTTTGGGTATGTTGTGTCTTCATTCTCATTGAATTCCAGGAAGTCTTTAATTTCTCTTTTTATTTCTTCCTTTACCCAGGGATGGTGCAATTGTGCATTTTTCAATTTCCATTAGTTTGTAGGCTTTCTGCGATTTGTGTTATTGTTGAATTCTAATTTTAGTGCTTGGTGGTCTGTTAAGATACAGGAGGTTATTCCAATTTTTTTTGTATCTTTGGAGGTTTGCTATGTTTCCTATTATGTGGTCAATTTTAGAGAAGCTTCCATGTGGCGCCGGGAAGAAGGTATATCCCTTTGTGTTTGGGTGGAATGTTCTATAGATGTCTGTTAAACCCAGTTGGGTCATAACTTCTATTAGTTCTTTTGTTTCTTGGTTAAGTTTCTGTCTGGAGGTCCTGTCTAGCGGTGAGAATGGAATGTTGAAGTCTCCTACTATTAGTTTGTGAGATTTTTATGTGCAATTTGAGCTTTAGTAAGGTTTCTTTCACGAATGTGGGTGCCTTTGTATTTGTGGCATAGATGTTTAAAATTGAGACTTCATCGTGATAGACTTTTCCTTTGATGAGTATGAAATGTCCTTCTTCATCTCTTTTGATTGATTTTTACTTGAAGTCTAGTTTGTTAGATATTAGGATTGCTACACCCGCTTGTTTCTTGGGTCCGTTTGATTGGGAAACCTTTTCACAACCTTTTACTCTGAGGTAACATCTGTCTTTGACATTGAGATGGGTTTCTTGTATGCAGCAGAAGGATGAGTTCTGTCTTCATATCCATTTGCTAGTCTGTATCTTTTTTTTGGCAATTTGAGACCACTGACATTAAGGGATATTAATGACCATTGATTGATGATTCTTGTTTGTGCTTGATTTATTGGTAGTGGAGTTATTGTGTGTAGGTTCTCCTCCCTTTTTCTCTTGGTGTTTTGTAAACTGGGATTATCTATTGCTTGTGTCTTTGTGAGTGTAGTTATGTTCATTGGGTGTAGGTTTTCCTTCAAGCCCTTTCTGTAGAGCTGGATTCATGGATATGTATTGTTTAAATCTGGCTTTGTAATGGAATATTTTGCTTTCTCCATCTATGGTAATTGAGAGCTTTGCTGGATATAGTAGTTTGGGGTGGCATCCTTGTTCCCTTAGCATTTGTAGAATATCTGTCCAGGATGTTCTGGCTTTTATAGTTTCCATTGAGAAGTCAGGTGTAATTCGGATATGTCTGCCTTTATATGTTAGTTGGCCTTTTTCTTTAGCTGCTCTTAATATTTTCTCTTTACTCTGTAGGTTTGATGCTTTGATTATTATATGGCGAGGTGACTTCTTTTTCTGGTGCAGCCTATTTGGTGTTCTGTAAGATTCTTGTATTTTCATAGGCATATCCATCTTTAGGTTAGGGAAGTTTACTTCTATGATTTTGTTGAATATATTTTCTGTACCTTTGAGTTGTATTTCTTCACCTTCTTCTATACCTATTATTCTCAGGTTTGCCTTCTTCATGGTGTCCCATATTTCCTGGATATTTTTTGTTAGGGATTTGTTGATTTTGAGATTTTCTTTGGTTGACGACTGTATATCCTCTAAAGAATCTTCAACACCTGAGATTCTCTCTTCTATCTCTTGTATTCTATTGGTGATACTTGCATCTGTAATTCCTGATCATTTACCCAGCTTTTCTATTTCCAGGATCCACTTGTTCTGTGTTTTCTTTATTGTTTCGAATTCAGCTTTTAATCCTTCAACTGTTTGAGTTGCTTCCTTCATTTGTTTGGTTGTTTTTTCTTGGTACTCTTTAGATCCTTTGAGAGATTTGTTTATTTCTTGAATTTTTTGGTTCACCTTTTCCCCCATTTCATGGATTTTTTTGTTTATTTTTCTTCTATTTCTTTAAGGGATTTCCTCATTTCCTCTTTAAGGGTCTCTATCATCTTCATAAAATAATTTTTAAGGTCTGTCTCCTCTGCTTCGTCTATGTAGTGCTTTGGTCTCTAGAATCTGGTGGAGTCATCTTTGGTCTTTCTATATTGCTGAGTGAACTCTTATTTTGTCTTCTTCCCATCTCTTCTTCTAGTGGGTGTAGGTGGGGTCTTTCTGTTTCCACAGGTTTTATGTTTTGTTTATTGTGTGGTAAGGGGACTTCTTTTTCTGGTCCAGTCTATTTGGTGTTCTGTAAGATTCTTTTACTTTCATATGCATATCCTTCTTTATGTTAGGGAAGTTTTCCTCTATGATTTTGTTTAATATGTACCTTTGAGATGTTTTCTTCACCTTCTCTTATATGTATTATTCTCAGGTTTGACCTCTTCACAGTGT
Organism: Mesocricetus auratus; assembly: GCF_017639785.1. Lineage (NCBI taxonomy): Eukaryota > Metazoa > Chordata > Mammalia > Rodentia > Cricetidae > Mesocricetus > Mesocricetus auratus. Next base: position 42,194,806 of record NW_024429195.1, read on the forward strand.
CCCATATTTCCTGTATAGTTTGTTATAGGAATTTGTTGGTCATGATATTTTCTTTGGTCGATGACTATATTTCCTCTAATGAGCCTTCAACACCTGAGATTCTCTCTTCTATCTCTTCTAATCTATTGGTTGTACTTATATATGTAGTTTCTGATCATTTACCCAGCTTTTCTATTTCCAGCATCCCCTCATTCTGTGTTTTCTTTATTGTTTCAATTTTGGTTTTCAAGACTTAGACTATTTGAGTTTTTTCCTATACTTGTTTGTTTTTTCTTGACTCTTTAGATTCTTTAAGAGATTTGCTTATTTATTGAATTTTTTAGTTTGATTTTTCTTCTATTTCCTTAAGGGATTTTCTCGTTTCTTCTTTGGGGGGTCTCTGTCATTTTCATAAATTAATTTTTAAGGTCTATCTCTTCTTCGTCTGTGTTTTACTTTTCAGGTCTTGCTGGTGTGGAGTCTCTGGATTCTGTTGGAGTCATATTGGTCTTTCCATTACTGAGTGTATTCTTATACTATGGTCTTCCCATCCCTTCTTAGAGTGGGTACAGGTGGGGGGTCGCTCTGTCTCCACTGGTCTCCCTGAAGCTGGGCACATGGGTGTGGGGAGAGCTGAGGATGGGTTCTGGGAGGACTCACATTTTTCCTGTGTGGGCGGGTTATTTGATGCCATGAGTGGACCCCTAGAATATCGAGGGAGGGTGTGGTGGGTGTGGATTGGTTCCCCAGGAGGATCCCAAGCTCATTTGAAGCCAGGCATGCAGGTGTGGAGAGAGCCAGAGGTTTGGGCTCTTCTTAAGACACAAAAATGCATCCTTCATTTAGTGGATGATATTATTATTTAGAAACCATGAAAAATGAACTTCTATGATTATCCTATACCACTGAGATTAAATCACTTTTTCATATTACACTATTCAACTTTGTCACTTTAATTTCTGTCTTGTGGTATTACTAAATTCAGGGCACTTTGGTGATTTATGAACAGATGACAGCCAGAGCAAGTTCTTAGATTTTTTATTTTTATTAGTTTTTATTTTTAAAGCACTCTTATTTTACATACCAATGCCAGTTCCCTCTCCCTCCTGACCTTCCCCCACTTTCTCCCCAACACACCCCTCACTCATTCTTCAGAGATGATGAGCCCTCCCATGGAGAATCAAAAACTTGTCATATCACTTGAGGCAGGACCAAGGCCCATCCCCTGCTTCTAGGTGCTGAGCAAGGTTATCTCTCCATAGGGAATGGGCTCCATAAAAACAGTTCATTCACTAGGGATAAGTACTGATTGTGGTCCCACAAACTGCCCAAGACACCCAACTGTCTGTCACCCACATTCAGAGGGTACAGTTCAGTCTTATGCAGATTCCCCAGCTGTCAGTCCAGAGTAGTGAGCTCCAACTTGCTCTGGTCAGCTGTTTCTGTGGGTTTCAGTCATAAGTGGTTATTAGACATAAAGCATAAGGTAACCAGCCTACAGACCACAAACCCAACGAATGAAGGAATAGATGGATCCCCACTCACACCCACCCCTGGGGAGGGGAAATAGACAAGATCTACTGAGTAAATCGGGAGCATGGAGGAAGGGGGAAAGTGGTAGGGAAGTGAGGATGGGAGAAGGGGAGGGGCACGAGAATATGAGAGAATGGAATGGTCGAGATGGGGAAGGACAAAGAGGGAGAGCAAGGAAAGAAATACCTTGATAGAGGGAGCCATTATGTACCTAGAAACCTGGCTCTAGGGATATTTCCAGGAATCCTCAAGGATGACCCCTAAAAATCTAAGCAATAGTGGAGAGGGTACCTCAATTGTCCTTCTCCTGTAATCAGATTGATGACTGCCTTAAGTATCATCATAGAACCTTCATCCAGGAACTGATAGAAGCAGATGCAGAGATCCACAGCTAAGTCCTGGACTGAACTACTGAGTACAGTTATGGAGAGGGAGGAACAATAATGAGATGAGCAAAGGGCAAGTTCTTAATCTTGCTACTTTTCTTAATTTTCCTTCAGAGTGGGAATAATGCTAACAAGCTAATGTATACTAAACAGACACTCTAATATTTAGCTATACCCCTTTTTATTACAATATTTAGTTTCTTATCTTCATTCACCTTTTTGTTTGTTTATATGTGTGTGTGAATGCACCATGTACATGAAGGTGTTCATGGAGGCCATAAGAAGATTCAGAACCCCTGGAATGAGAGTTACAAGCATTTGTGAGGCGTCAAGTGTGGATGTTGGGAATCTGAGGTCCTCTTCAAGAGCAACAATTGCTCTTAACCCATTGAAGCATCTTTCAGCCTCATTCTTAAAACAAAATAAAATACTTAATGTCTATGGTACTTTTTGCATTGGCAAATTTATGTATACTACTACTCAAAATTGTTTTATAACTTAAAATTTCAGGGGTTTTTGCTATTAAATTTAAGACCCTTTTATAAACTTTGGCTTGCTTTTGTTTTCAAACTTAACAGATTTTTCTCCTTCTGTAATAATAAAAACTCATTGATGTTAATTATTTCCTTTATATCTGCACCAAGTTTCCCCACTTGCATGTTGTCAAATTTACTTGTAAGTTAAAATATTTCAATTTCTCCTTATATATTTTAAGTAAATCAGCTGAGTTTTCCATATTGGTCTTAATGGTGAAATTTTTATGAGTATTTCTTTCCTGTGTGGTCAAACAAAAAAGTATGAGGAAATACAGGGTAAAAAAATGATAGCTTGCTTTTTCATTCTAATATTTATTTTTGAAATTATGATTACATTATTTATCCTTTATTTTTCTTCTCTTCAGCCTCTTCAAAGCACCCCCTCTTCTCTCCCTCTCTATGGAGACTCAACCTAACACTACACTAGTTAGGCACATTAGTTAGAGTCCCAGAAGATAAATACGTGTCTTTGAGAATGCTAATGTGAGATGGGACCTTGCTGCTCTCAGGGTATTATGAATATGTATACAAATAGATTCATAAATTCATAAATTCAACATGCTATGTCCTTGTTTGACAAGAACCAGAGCTACAATAGGAAGAGTAAGGGGAATAAGAGGTGATAGCAAGTTTTTGATTTTGCTTTTTGTTTTGTTTTCTACAGTATGATAACTACCTGAATTTGAGTTGGAGTTGTATCAGTCTGAAGACGGGAATAATAGAATGCTTTGTTTTCATTGACTCTTTAATCTACAAAACAGTCTGTGACATAAGCACAGAGTTCTTCATACTTTAAAATAAGGATTTCACAAAATACAAAGTAATGAATGTATATTCACTCATCACAGGTTCAAATTTCCCACTGCAACACAATTCTCCACTTGCTAAGTTCTACAACTTCCTATAACCCTGCCCACATTTTAAACCTGAGAGTTTATTAAACTGATGGAAATATTTTCTGATTGTTTTTTAAGATAATGTTGTCTTAGCTCTGGGAAAGGCTCTTCTTCTGTTAATCCCTTTAAGGTGCCTTTTTCACCCAAAGTATGGGTGGTTCTGAAGTCTTTTAGTCAATATAAATTTTCACTTTTAATGCAGTGAACATTAGAGAAAATTCAAAAGGTTGCATAACACTCTTCTACAATTGTCACGAATTATTTTCATCAATTGAGCCTATTTTTACAAATATTCCTAATTAAAGTTAACTTCTTTATTGATATAGTACATAAAAGCCAATTTTACATTGCTGATTTACAAATAGAGTGATTCCCTATGGACAATTAACCTAATACTCCACTTTTACAGTTAGGTACATTAGGTAGATAGTCCCAAAAGATAAATTTGTGTCTTTGAGAAGGATAATGTGAGCTGAGACCTTCCTGGTCTCAAGGTACAATTTAGGTATATAGAAGATAATTCTTCAAACTTAAAAAAAATAGACCTGCTTTGCTACAATTAGTAATTAATTGTAGTAGGGCAACTAGATGATTCTCAAAGGATGGAGTGAAACTTTTGTATTCTGCTGTGAATTACCTTCAGTAAAGCATGTGTAAAAATGTCTCAAGAATTTAATCAGTCTCAGAGGGCTTTATTAAAAAGTGAATTTAGCAAGAAACAAAATTAGGAGTAACCCTAAGAAATCCCTGGATAGATGATTACAGAGTTTCAAGTGGTATGTTAGATGTTAAGAACTATAGTCACAGAGAAAAATTTTAATTTTCAGAGTTGTCCCTCCCCCCCACAAACAGTCAAAAGACTCAGCGGATGCAAAATGTATTAGACTATTTCTCAAAGAGTTCATATGTTAAAAGTAACTTTGATGTATTTGCAACCTTCTATGGAGAATTATACCTACCTTGTGTCATCCTTCCTCCTTTCTCTTTAAATCTATTTGAAAGAATAATTTATAGTTTTCATTATAAATGATTTTATATTCATCTTTGTAAGCTAATATAGGACCAATGTCTGCTTATTATTCCTTTAATGGAAATGCTGTTACATTACATATTAAATAAACAGCATGGCTTAGGAGAGATGGAAAAACCCAAAGCTCTTTTTCAGAAAGTCTTTCCCTTTTCAGTAAAAACTGTAGTTCCTACTGCTATCAGTAGTAATCTAAAATTATATTTTGCCAAATTCCTTCAGAAGGAAATTTTTGAAAAATTTTCCTTTTAAAAAGTGCATTTTGAATTTCTATTAATATGCTACTAACATTTATTGGGACAGTTGTTAGAGCTCTCCACTACTCATATAAGTGTAGCATATAAGTTTACAGTTTACATCACTTGGTCTTTCACTGTTTGCCTTCCATTCAGCTCATACCAGGTGTAGAAATACTGCTTTTTTTTTCTGGTTTTTACGAGACAGGGTTTCTCTGTATTGTTTCGGAGGCTATGGGTCCAGCCCGGCCTCGAACTCACAGAGATCCGCCTGCCTCTGCCTCCCAAGTGCTGGGATTAAAGGCCTGCGACACCACCACCCGGCCAGAATACTGCTTTTAACAATAGAATATCAGACAACTATGTGGCAGACAACAATCATTCCTAAGGAAACATTTACTCTCTAGTGTATGCTTGCCTTCCATTCAGCTCATACCAGGTGTAGAAATACTATTCACATGTGTAATCTCACAGATATTCTTTGGTGGATAAAAGTTTTTCTGTTTCAATTTGCATTAGTTACTGTATCCTACAATGTGCTAGTTATTTTAAACAGCAGATACACAGCAGAATTATGAATTGATTTTTCTATTGTTAATGATCTTTTGACTTCACATCAATTAGAGATCAATGTCACATTACAAAATATAATAATAATTGAGTATATTTATGCTGGCTGAGTCTTCTCAAATGCATCTTTATACTCAATAATTTTTTAAATTCTTGTCAAACTTGGAATAACCAGGAAAATAATTAGTGGAATTGACTCTATGATTGTAATGACCAAATTTTCAAGCACCAAAAAGAATAATGGAATGCTAAGAATGTTGTATTTTTATAATCTACATAAAATAATCTTTAGAAAAGGAAAGCAAGGCAATGCATTATTTGTCAGTCAAAATTAAAGCATTTTATACTTTGTGACTGAAGGTAAATCAATATGTTAAGTGGTTAAAAATTTTAAACCTACCCTTTTTTGTTTCCTAGCACTCTATCAAGGAGAGGGTAGGCCTCCACTTAAAAGGGACAGTCAGTGCTTTAAAGGTTAAAGATAACCCTAAAGTCTATGAACATCAGCGTCATTTTTTCCCCTCAGAATACTGCTTTTTTTTTTTCTGGTTTTTACGAGACAGGGTTTCTCTGTATTGTTTCGGAGGCTATGGGTCCAGCCCGGCCTCGAACTCACAGAGATCCGCCTGCCTCTGCCTCCCAAGTGCTGGGATTAAAGGCCTGCGACACCACCACCCGGCCAGAATACTGCTTTTAACAATAGAATATCAGACAACTATGTGGCAGACAACAATCATTCCTAAGGAAACATTTACTCTCTAGTGTATGATTACTTCATATATGTAATATCCCCAAAGACTCAAAATCATAATCTGCCTACAAATAGAAAGTAAAAACTGTAGATAAAAGCAAAAATGAGAGTTAGATTTCAGGTACCCTCATTTAAAGTTTAATATTATATGTATATGATATATATATATATGTGTGTGTGTGTGTGTGTGTGTGTGTGTGTGTGTGTGTGTGTTTTAAAATAGTGTTTCTTTGTACTATCCCTAACTGTCCTGGACTTGTTCTGTAGACCAGGCTGGCCTCAAACTCAGATATCCCCCTGTCTCTGCCTCCTGAGTGCTATAGATATATTTTAAACAATTAAATTATTCAAAGTGAATTCTACCAGAATACTTTCTAAATCAATAATCAATGAAGTGACAACATCATAACATCATATTAGAGAATTTCTTATTTTTTTAAGGCAGTTCATTTATTTTCAGTCAATTTCTTTGGTTCTTTGTGAAATTTTCCTCTTTTTGAGCAAAAAGGTGCTCTCATTGAGTCCCCTTGTCATTTTCAAGTTTCACATTTTCTATCTTTGAGAATCTGTCTAATTCTTGTGTGCACCCTTTAAGTGAAAAATTACAATGACTTCAGGTTTCTCAGAAAATACTGAGCTTTGATAATAGTTGTGATTAAATATTGTCTATGCTATCCAAACATATCCAAACACAGCAACTCTGACCACCACTGTAAACTGACTCCACTTAAACATTTGAACTACAAAATGTAGTGACACTGATAAGTGAACATACTACTAATACATCATTATAGTTAAAAAGTATCTGTGTTTACTACTATGTAGATCTTCCTTTTGAAGAGTAATGGCAGGCATTACATGAGCATTCTTGTTCAGTATTGTGGAAATCATCAGTGGATAAGACAGAAGCTTCCCTAATCTGAAACCAATTAAAATCATTGAAAATTCATGCCAGAATTATGCTTCACAATAAGAAAGTTAAGTGGCAAGAGGTGAGCCAAATATGAGTTGTGCATTTAGTATACACATAAGACAGAGTGAAGGACTAAAATACAGAATGAAGCAACTTAAATAAACTTTAAATAGACATATTTTAAAGAAAATGCATTATAAATTTCACAATGGGTCGTACTGGAGTTTTTGAAAGTATGAAATGCATAGGTATGACAAACATCCAGCTATAGTCACAGTAATTCTGTCCACCAGATGGCACTGCTAAGTTTTTCATCTGCATGCCAATCAACTCACCCTTTATACAGTAAAATAACTACTCTTTATTGCTCAGTGTAATTTAGGAAATTTAGAAAGAAATTTCCTTTCTTAGAAGGCATTTATTTAATAATCAACAATTTGACTGTGTGAAATCAAAGAAGGCTACAATTTGGTGAAAATTTGTAAGGTCGTATTCTGGATCTTTTTTAACAGATGAAGCAATGTTGTCAGTTCAATCACTAGTTATTGACAGCTATTTTAGCAGTGGCAACTATGTTTAGTAGCTGAGGATAATGTGTTTCATCTCATTTACACATTATTTTAAAATTACAAACATTTAAAAATAAATTTGGGATTGGGGAGGGAAGAGAAGGATGAGGGAGAGTATAAGAGGAGAGACAGCAAAATTAAGGACCATTAGAGTGGTAGTGTGGAAACCAAATACAGTAGAAGCTTCTTAAATAGGAAAATATATACATATATTAAGATGCTATAAAAGAAATTATCAAATAACGAGGGAGACAGGCCCCCAAATGGACATTTCTTGTTACCAAATAAAGTTTCCAGTGTCAGGATTGGTTTATATCTAATTAAGTTTCTGGCCAAGAGGATCCCAGAGGAATTCCTAACTAACTCAAGCTATCACCAAGACTATAGGTTGCTTTCTCCAAACTAACAGAAGGGCCCTATGGCTGAAGAAAACACCTCCATAACTCATTGAACATGGAGAAGTTGCTCTGGTGCCTATGTAAAGCTTGTGGGAGTAATCAACCAATATCTTATTTGATGGGAGGCTCCTTCCATGAGATGAAACCCATATCCGAACTGTGTTTAGAGGCACTTTCAGGAGATCTTTTGATTTTTATGAGTCCTTTACTGAAAAAAAAACTGGCTAGAGATAGTTTTCTGCTTGAGGGAGATGTAGGTTTTAAAGGTGTGAAATCTGGGCTAGCAAGACGTCTCAGTATGTCAAGCACTTGCCATGTAAGCATGTGGACCTGATTTTGGATCCTCAGCACCCATGTGAAAAACTGGGCACTTCAGCTTTATGCTCTGATCCCAGGTCTGGTGTGCTTGGGAATGGTGTATGGAGACAGGAGGATTTTTGGTGCTTGTTTGAAATCCTGTATAGCAAACCCAAAAAGTCCTTGGTTCAGTGAGAAATTTCATATCAAAAATATATTGAGGACTGGGTGATGGCCTGATGTAAGCATGCTTGTTGCACTAGCATAAGAAACAATTTTCATTATCCTAATGAACATGTCTACAGTGCTGACTCTTCTTATCCACCACTATGGGAAATCTACTTGTTTGTTTTTGATTTTGCTGTACATTGTGTTATAGCTTTCCCCCATAGAGGTCATATGCTTGTGATCCTGGTACCAGCCATGTAGACCATGGTGGCTGAGACTTGCACAATCCTCCTGTTATGATATTTTACTCAGTTTTGGAAATTTCAGACATATATAGTCATTGTATTTTGATTATATCCATTTCTACTTCCCCCTTCAAGTATCCTCACCCCCCAACACATAACCCTTCCAACCTCATGTCTATTTAAAAAATCTAAATAACTATAATTAGCACAGCTAATATGTACATGGGTTGGTGATCATCTGTTGGGGCATGGGCAACCCACCAGTTGCCAATCCACAAGGAATGCAACTCTCACTCACACAGTGGCTACCAACTTCAAATAGTTCCTCATCCAGGGGTTGAGTCTTGTCAGTCCCTCCCTCCTTTAAACTGGAATTTTAATGCAGAAGATCTTGAAATTCTAAAACACTTTTTAAAATGGCATAAACACTATATTTTCATAGGATGTGAAATAGACCTAGTGTTTATGTGTTGGTTTTCATTAACCTATATAGATCTGTGTGTGTGTGAGCTGGGATATAAGGGTCTGAAAGAGGGGGTGGGTTATACTATTATACAGTCTTTCACTTCAGTTTCAGTGTTCTTTCATGCATGAATGAAACAAAGATACAATTATCCAAGGAAGGTTGTTTGAGTTCACAAAAACATGACCAGAAAAATATGTAAACAAACACTAGAAAGCACATATTTAATATTAACAGAGCAGCCCATTCCCAGAACTTTCTCAGGGCAGATCAGTTTAAATACAATTGCTTAGCAGATGCTAAAGATTATATCTGAGAAAGGGCATATTCAGAGAAGCAACCACAACAGTGGATAAACTCTGCTAAAATTATTTTAATTATAAATGTATTGCATTTTACGTATTAATTTTGTCAGTAAATCTATATATAATAGAAAGCAGCACCACTTTAAAAGGAGGTCAGAGGAAGTCTTGTGGAAAGTCATCTCTGTCCACCATGTGAGGACAGGGACCAAACTCACATAGTAAGGGTCCCAGCTAGGGCTTTAACCCGTTAACCCATCTTGCTAGTTCTTAATTCCTTTTAACAAAATACACACTGAAAATTGTAAAGGTGTAAATAAAAATATTAAGTAATCTTTATGCTTTGCATATATATGATCACAAATACAGAGTAGCCCAATAATGTTCCCATGAAACACATGTTAAATTTAATATAACATAAAACAGAATTTCATAGTTTTGACTAATTAGAATTTTAAAATTCATTTTGTTTTCCATGTAATATGTAGTGTTGGGGATCAAAACCAGGCTTATTTACATTGGGCAGTCCCTCTACAATCAAATCAAATTCAATTTAAAGGACAAAAGAGATGTAGAAAAATAAGCTCAATTTCTCTTAGTTTCTTCTTAGAGAAAAGAGAAAGATGAGTTTTAATAAGAAAACAGTCTTTGGACTTCCAGGTTATATACAAGTCTGATCATACCTCAGTAGTAGTGTATTGCTATATCTTGGGTAAAGCTGTAAATTTAATTAATTTCCTGTACCACACACTTAGAATTTGCTTCTAAAGATCAAGAATTTTCTTTGAGATGTGAAAATGAATAACAAAACAAGGAGAGGAAATTGAACCAGACTAATCTTAGGTACTACTGGTGTTATTTAAATCTTTTTTCATTTCCTTCATATAATGAAACAGAATAGTCACTTCTTTGACAAAGAAGCAATCCTGTGTATTGTATTGATGAATGCTTTTTTCACTTGCTCATTCCTCAAGGTGTAGATAAAAGGATTCAGAAGTGGAGCCGCTGAGGTATTGAGCACAGAAATTCCCTTGGAAATAGATACTCTCTGTTTGACTGATGGTTTAACATACATGAAGATGCAGCTGCCATATGAGAGGGATATCACAATCATGTGAGAGGAACACGTAGAGAAAGCCTTCTTCCTCTGACTGGTTGATGGGATTTTTAGAATCGTCAGGGCAATGTAGGTATAGGATATTATCACCATTACCAATGTGAGTAAGAGTGTCACCAAAGCTGAGACAAAGCCCATCATCTCCAGGAGCTGTGTGTCTGTGCAGGAAAGCTGCAGGAGTGGAGTGGTGTCACAGTAGAAATGATCAATGATGTTGGAAGCACAGAAGTCAAGATTCAATCCTAACATGTGTGGTGGGAAAATGACAAAAAACCCAGCAAGCCAACAACTGAGGACTCAGGGCACACAGACTTTATTGTTAATGATGATCATGTAGTGTAGGGGTTTGCAGATGGCCACATATCCGTCATAGGACATGGCTGTCAGCAAGTAAAATTCTGATGCTCTAAGTAGGAAAGCAAAGAACACTTGCGAGACACAACTGTTGTAATAAATGGTTTTGGCACCAGTTGCCATAGTAACAAGCAATTTGGGGATGCCGGTAGTAGTGTAGGAAATCTCTAAGAAGGAGAAGTTCCGAAGGAAAAAATACATAGGGGTCTTCAGGTGAGCATCCACCAATGTGAGTGTGATGATGATCAGATTGCCAGTGACGCTGAGCAGATAGGTGAGAAGCAGGAAGATGAACATCACAACTTTCCACTGTGGGTCATCAGTCAAACCTGCTAGGATGAAAACTGTCACCTTTGTATGGTTCTTCATTGTGATCCTCTGGCTGTTAGCTGGTCTAAGTGGATGAGAGAAATGGGTGGAGGGAGGTAATAAGTACAGAATTATACTAGAGATAAGTGGTGCTGAAGTACCATTGACATTGCAAAGGCAAGGTTTCAGACAGCAACACAGAATTCATACATGATCTAAAGAGAGCTGTACCAGGGAAATAGTAGTAGATATTTATTTCTGATTTTACTCTAGAACAATGTATATAATGATGTTATCTGCTCATATCTTTTGAGAGAACAAGTTTTTAGGAAATTAAAGACACTAACAAAAAGTTATTTTGTTTCTCAAGCATAAAACAGAGTTAGGATGGCAAGTCATATTTCCTTTTCATTTAAAGAAGTTTAATTTACTGCAATACTAAGTGTTTTCAAAAAATTCAGTACATTATCCACTTGAAACACAGTGGTCTATATTGAAAAAGAGTGGAAGAGAGAAAGAGGAGAGAGAGGGCAGGGAAGAGGGGGAACAGAAAAAAGGTGAGGGAGAGAGATCATCCATCACTAGGGTCAATATACCTTTGTAGCTCATCTTGCTGAACTGTCTAATTTCCATTTCACTTTTTTCATGGAAGTGATGTAGTTCCAAAATCGAAAACAAATCATTGAAATAATGCTTATATTTTCTATTGAATTCAATAAAATTTGTGGGTAATTTTCTTTACAGTTTCTATTACTGTTGCTATTGCTTTGGCATCTGCTGTCACTCCACATTTTGTTGAGTTTTTCTTCCAATACAGTTTGGTACTATCACTGTCTATAGTAAACTATTGTGTGTAACTAGGATTTCTTTCCCACCTGGTCCCACAACCATCTAGCTCCAGTTAAACACACAGACACATATTAATATAAACTGTTTGGCCGATGGCTCAGGCTTCTTACTGGCTAGCTCCCTATTAATTATTAACCCATTTCCAGTAATCTAAATATTTCCATGGGGTCTTATCTTACCAGAGAATCTTGCGCCCTCAGCAGCTACATGGTGTCTGGTCTGGCAGTCTCTCTCTGAGCTGTCTCCCCAGAATTCTTTTCATCTCATAGTCCTGCTATACTTCCTGCCTGGTTACTGAACAATCAGTGTTTTATTCATCAACCAATAAGAGAAAGATATATTCAGAAGAACATTACCCATCAATTATGGTTTCTTAAGAGTCTAGGATCTAGAAAATAAATCTTGAGTTATATATATATATATACATATATATATATATGTGTGTGTGTAATATCTGAGATATAAATATTTAGATATGGGAAATGAGGCTGAAGAGGAAAAATTAAAGGAATATATATATGTGTGTGTGTGTGAAGCAAAGGTGACATTTTCAATCTGTAAACTTCTCTTTATGTACTTCTTTTTTATTGGTTTTTCAAGACAGGGGTTCTCTGTTATGTACTTCTAAAGCTTATATTTTCTTAGTTCATCTTATGAAGAGATTGACAAGATGAATACATGACCAACAAAAGAGGAGCATTATTTGGTAAACTTAAAAAGTACTTATATATAAAATTAGAATCTCTAGTTAACATTTAGCTAATGAAAAATTATGAAACTGGACGTATAGCTCAATGCCAGAGTGCTTGACTAGTATACATAAGACTTTGGGTTTACAAAAAGATAGAATGTTACAAGGAGAGGAGAAGAGAAGAAAGAGTGGGAACTGTGAGGAAAGATATTAACAAATGATATGGATTCCTGTGTATATTGACATAGCACTATTAATAAACAAAATTACTTTGATTTACATAACTAGTAAGTTGGATGTCTAGTATTAAAAATAATAATCTCTTGGGGAAACTTATCTGGGATCTTCACAGATAGATGCTTACATTTTCATGAAGGGCATGACATTCTACAATAATTTTTTTTGTCTTAAGGATACTATGGTAATTATTTACAACCTCTAAAGTATATATTATTCCCAAAAGAGGTCACAGATAAATAAAAAAAGACAGTTAGGTGCAAAGAAGACTTGCTTCCGATAATATTAAGAAATCTTTGCAGGAAATATTTGGATTCTATGACAGTTCTTAGAATGAGAAACAAAAATGGTACAAAATATTCACAGAATGGTGAGGAGAAGTGATACAAAGTGCAGGGTAAACCCATATTCTACTTAGAAACAATAAGGAGCGTTCTGCTATGTAAACTGTGCGTACCGACACAGTTGGCAAACATGGCTAAAGAGGACCATCAATTATTGAACATTCTCTCATATCCAGAATCATGAAGGCATCTCTTACAAGCTTCCTTATGTACAAAAGTTATCTTAATGACAAAATTTAAGAATTCATGTATCTATATCACAGAAACCACAGTATTAGTATTTCAGATCATTCATTTATCCAACTTCAATCACACACCTATGATTCCACAAAAAAACTCTGAAAAAAGTAGAATTCACATTTAAGAGAAATTTATGAATTTACGTTTAGTTGCATCACCCATTCTGAGTATCAGATTAATTTAAAATGGAAAAAGTTTTTAGTCACAATTATCACTACAAAGGTCTTACCTTATTTTCTCAATTAAAGTTTAAAGATGATCATATATATCAATCTTTTAATAGAAAAAATTTAAATAAATTAAATATTCCTAGCAGAAATATTGTTTAACTTTTGCAAATGTTTTTCTTTATGAATCCCAGCAAGGCAAGTACATGCATTCATTTGAAAAACACTAGACACACACACACACACACACACACACACACACACACACACTGCATAAGGAAGTAGAGACAACATCATAGATGTACTTGGACCAGATTCTTCATACTAAACTGTTTTAACCAATGCTGTTATGAATAGAGACACTGCACTCCTCTCTGAGTGCATCTGACATTAAACCACAAGATATGGTTGTGGTTTGAAACAATCTTGTAGAAAACTTTATTAGCAATTGTTTTGCAGGAAGATTTTTGTGTTTAGTTATGTGGTTCATGAATTGAATCATTTTCTACTTATTGCCCACACTGCCACATAAAATGAATCAATCCTAATCTTAGGGAGTTTTCATGTGTTCACTACCTTAATCAACATTTAAAAAGAATTAAAATTCTCATGAGAATTTGAGATTCATAGCAACATTTCCCCAGGACTCAGCACTTTCATATTATCCAAATGTACTTCCCAGACAACCTGTATTCTTAAAAACAGAGAATTCTCAACACGAGTAATCTCAGATGGCTGAGAAATGATTAAAGAAATGTTCAACACACAGGGAAATGCAAATTAAATCCACTTTGAGATCCCCTTTATACCTGTCAGAATGGCCAAGATCAATAACACAAGTGACAGATCATGTTGGTGAGGTTGTGGAGCAAGAGGAACACTTCTCCATTGCTGGTGTGAGTGCAAACTTGTACAACCATTATCGAAATAAATATGATAGTTCCTCAGAAAACTTGGAATTGGTCTACCTCAAGCAATACCACTCTTGGGCATATACCCCAAATGACCTCCATCCTACCACAAAGACACTCGCTCCACTGTGTTCATTGTGGTGTTATTCCTAATAGCCAGAAACTGGAAACAATCTAGGTGTCCTTCAACTGAATAGTGAATAACAAAATGTGGTACGTTTACACAATTGAATATTACTCGGCTGTTAAAAAATGACATCATGAAATTTTCAGGCAAATGAATGCAACTAATAAATAAAAAATAAATAAGTCATTCTGAGAGTAAGGTAACCCAAACCCACAAAGTCAAATATGGTATGCATTCACTTATAAGTAAATAATGCACAGACTAAGAGATGTTAGATAAAGTGGAGGCTTATAGAGGGGGAAGGATAGATCTCCCTGGGAAGGAGAAGTAGGATAGATTCTGGGGGTGGACTGGGTGTTGGTGGTTTTGGGAGCAGGAGGGATCAGATGGTGGGGAGGATGGAGGGAGAGACTGAGGGGAGAGACAGCTGGACTAGGGAGACATTTGAGGTGCAATGTGGGAACCTATTGCAGCGGAACCTCCTAGAACATTTGAGGATGACCCTAGTGAGAACTCCTAGTAATGAAAGATACAGAATCGAATCGCCCATCTTTTACAGCCAGGCAAGGTTTCCAGTAGAGATCACTACACCACCCATTCTGATACTAGGACAGAAAGTCCCTCTCTGAAAACTGACAGTGCATCATCTTGCCAATGATTTTTAAAGAGGTTAGGCTGGTGCCAGCTCAGAGTCTTCACACTTAAGTTTTAGCCTCTAGAGGGGAAATGCGCTTTGCAGGCTATGGAAAAAGAAACCTAGACACTAACCTAGCCACAGAATCCTCCACCTACAATCTGCCCTGCCTGCAAGGTTTTCTGGGGCAATGGTGGTGCAGAACTTGTGGTGGCTAGCAATGTTTGGTTTAATTTGAAGTCCCTGCCACAGAGGGAGTCTATTCTCTACACTTCCTGGATGGCCAGGAATCAGAGACAGAATAGACCAGAGTTCTAGAGTGGAACCAAATACAACAAGAAAAAAAGAAATCAAATAAAATGATTCCTAATAATATTCTTCTATCCCCTGGTAGTAGGACCATGACACAAACCTGGTACATGAGCTAGCTTGTTAGCGCCTGCTCCCTATGGTGGGATGACATGCTCAGCATTAATGCATGGGAGAGGAGCCTGGTACTGCCCCAACCTATTGTGCCAAACTATGTTGACTCCCCCATGGAAGCCCTTATCTGTTGGGAGGAGTGCATGAGTAGGAGACAAAAGGGGTGGGAGGAGGTGGGGGACAGGAGGAGGTATGGGAGGGAGAACTGTGGTTGGAATGTAAAATGAAATGTAAAAATTTTAAAAATGGGAAAAATATTTTGCTACACTCACAGATTGGTGCCGTATCCGGTCATCATCAGAGAGGCTTCCTCTAGCAGCAGATGGGAGGAGGTGCAGAGACCCACAGCCAGACATTATAAGGAGATAGTCTAAATTGGAGGTTTCCACCAGGTCCCTCTCCTGAAAGATGGGGGAACCCATAGGAAGAGGGAAGGGAAAGACTGTCAGAGGGTATGGAGGATACCTCAAGAATACGGTCCACTGTGGGCAGGGCTCACATGGGCTCCCAGAGACTGAGGCAGCAAGCATGGGGTCTACACCAGGTCCTCTGCATATGGCTTATGGCTGTTAGCTCGGTGTTTTTATGGGATTCCTAACAGCAGTAGTGGGCGTATGTCTGACTCTTTTGCCTGATTTTGAGACTCTTTTCCTCTTACCAGGTTAACTTGTCCATCCTCAGTATGAAGGCTTTTACCTAATGTTATTGCATTTGTCTTCTTTGTCCTCTGTTGGAGACCTGATCGTTTCTGAAGTGGAAGGGAGTGGGCCTGAGGGAGAGGTGTTGCAGGGAACTAGGAGGAGTGAAGGAAGGGAACACTATGGTTGGGATGTATTGTATGAGAGAAAAGTATGTTAAATAAAAATTAAATAGAAAAAGTTATAGATGTTCAAGTAGATATGTGCTTAGTTATACATGATATCTATGTATATAAATATAAAGATAACATATATAGCACTGATATATATATATCATTTTATGTTATGTTATGTTATTTATAATTACATTTCTCCCTTCCCTTTCCTCCCTCCAAACCCTGTCCCATAACCCTCCCCATTCTCTTTCAGATTTATGGCCTCTTTTCTATAATAGTTATTATATACATATATGTATATACAGATACTCCTAAATATAACCTGTTATGTCAATATAATGTCACTTGTAAAAGCAAATGAAAACAAAATGAAAAAAGGGCTTAAAATCTAATGGAAAGTCCACGAATCTAGTATTTGTTCAGTCAGCAAGTCTGGATGTCTCATCTTGTCTTCAGTCTATACTGGAATCACAAAGAAGTAGACTCTAAGGCCAGTGAAGGAATGAACTTGCCGAGAGAGTCAAGGAAAAGCTTCCTTCTCCATATCCTTTACACAGTTTGCCATGAGAAGAGGTGGAATTGAAGGTGGGTCTTCCAGCTTCAAGTGATCTGGATTTAAGCTGGGTCTTCCTACCACAAGTGATCCAATTAACCCCCCCCACACACACACAAAAATTCCTCACAGGTGTGCCCAATGGCTTGGGTTTTTATTTAATTCCAGATGTAGCCAAGTTGACAACCAAAAATAATTATCACACAAGCCAATTCTTTATGATATCTCTATGTCCTTTATCTTCTTTAATATTGTGAATAACAAATACGGGTGTACCAATTATGTCAGTTTAATTTGTTTCTATTTTTTGCTGACAATGTACCTTCTATATCCCTCCAATTTAATTTACAATTTCCAGAGTCCAAATCCAAATACTTTACACTTACATAAATTCCCTACTGAATTTCTATAAATCTGCACCAACCTACAGTGAGCAAGTAATGGCATGAGATTTCTCAATCTTCTAGGAACAAGCTTTGCTATAAGAAATGTACTCAGTACCTTACTAGATCTACAGGGAAATGCATTTTGATTGTTTTACAATATTTCTGCTTCATGATTAACTATTTCTAACAGTTTTAAAATGATGATAGCCATGACAAATGGATTCAAAGTTGAAAATTTGAACAAACCAGATTTAGTGCTGCCTTGTAATCCCAGATTTTCAAGAGACTGAAGTAGAAAAACCATGGACTCAGTCCTAAGTGGGCTACAGAGTGAGTGCAAGGCTTGTCTGAAAGTTCAAAGTAAAAAAAAAAGTACATTTATCCTGATAGCAGTACACTGTCTTAGATTGAGTTCAATTCTAAATACCATAAAAAGTTGGATGAATGAATAATTAAACAAATAAATAACCCTAGTATGTTACTCTTTAGTTATTCACACTGAAAACTTTAAACCAAACATATTTGTTAGGGCATCAATGCTTCAGTATCAACATGGAAGGATAAAGGAGTCATAGAATTGAATAAACTCTCTACACAATGGTAAAAGTTTCAGCTTCTGTGCCGAAACTAGTCCATTTGCCTAAGCAGCTTCCTCTGCATTACCTTTCGGAAGGCTTCTTTCACTTCCTTGTTCCTCAAAGTGTAGATAACAGGATTCAGAGCAGGGGTGACCACAGTGTACATGAGAGCAGTAGCCTTGTCGGTGTCCGGGGTGTGTGAACTCTTGGGCTGGAGATAAGTGAACAAGGCAGTGCCATAGAAAAGAGAAACAACCAGAATGTGAGAGGAACAGGTGGAGAAAGCTTTGTGTCGGCCTGCTGCTGAGGGCATTCTCAGGATGGTCAGAATAATGCGCACATAGGAGCCCAGAATGAAGACACAGGGACTCATAATGAAGATTAGGGAAACAACAAATAGCACGATTTCATTCTGGGAGGTATCCACACAGGCCAGTTTCACCACAGGCATGATGTCACAAAAGAAATGCTGAATTTTTCCTGCTCCACAGAAAGGCAGAGTGAAGATCCATGTGGTCTGGATCGACTCCACCACTGTTCCAGCCACCCAAGATGCCCCAGCCAACTTCAGGCAGACAGAAGGGCCCATCCGCAGAGTATAATGCAGCGGGTAAGAAATAGCTACAAACCGATCATAAGCCATGGCTGCCAGCAGGCAGCATTCTGTCAGCCCCAAGATGGTGAACACATACATCTGAGCTGCGCAGCGTCTTACGGTTATGGTCTTGGGCTGCACTAGTAGGTGCACCAGCATCTGAGGCACCACACTGCTGATATAGCACATTTCCAGAAAGGAGAGGTTGACCAGGAAGAAGTACATGGGAGTGTGCAGGGAAGGGGTGGCCCAGATCACACAGATGATGAGGAGGTTTCCTCCCACAGTAAACAAATAGATAACCAAGAACACAAAGAATAGGACAGGCTGCAGCTCTCCTAGAGAAGAAAAGGCCACCAATGTGAAGTCAGTGCAGAGGGACAGGCTTTCATTCTTCATGAGCTCAGAGTCAGACATTTATGGAGACAACAGAGCTAGCAGATAGTTCCAAGGGATACAATCAGCATCCACAGGTGTCAATCACCATCAGCAGTGGAACTCTCCCACTATGAGTGTGCTAACATAAGAACAGACAAGCCTGAATGCCTGTGAGACAAACAACCTATTCAAGTGGATACATCTTGTTCGTTTTTCACAGAAATCAGGAGAATTCCAATTTTTTCCTAGTAATTCACACAAGCTCTTTTACAATTGACATATGGAAGTGTTTCAATTACAAAACAGTAGAAAACTAAATAAGAAAGTGTCATGTTCTTATTACTTGATCTCTAAAATCATCTCAAGGCTCCACTTAATTATCCAACAGAAAGAAAGTATGTTCTAGTCACTTATTTAGCATTTACCTACAGAACAATCTAATTTTGGCTTAAGTAGAATATGTTAATGATTAGACAAGTGAGAGACACAGAAATAGAAAAACATATAGGATCTTCTTTTCATTATTAATAAACTTTTTCAGGATATTGGGGCTGAGAGAACTGCCTAGAAGGAAAAGATTCTTCTTGCTGTTGGTATTGTAAGTGCTCTACTATACCAAATGACAGGATAAATCATAAGCACAAGCAAATGTTTTAATTTTTACGAGAGACCGTAGGGACTATATCCCTGTATTGTATAATTATGTTAGTCTCAGGAGGATAAGCTCAAAAACAACAAAGCCATGTTTCTTGTGCAATTTGGCTTTTGTGTTTTTTTAGTGTATTTCCTGGGATAATCTATTATTATCAGTTATTTCACTGAAGATACAGTAAAAGTTTCTAACCAATATCCATGATTCACCTGAAACTCTAGAAACTGTGCCACAGCAATCTTTATGAAGCTTGATTACAAAGTTACCATTCAGATCTTTATAATTCAATCAGGTGTTGTTTAGAACACAAAGAGAGTCCAAATAACCTACATAGATATTCTTGTCCCTTCACTAGCAGTCTTTCAGTTGGGGTAGCAGAAAAGGTATTCATGACCTGAATTATGTTTCTTTTAAGCTCGGTCCTGGCATTGATGTGTCATGCTTTGTTCAAGTCCATGGGAGGTCTGCCTCTTTCTGAATGGAGACGGAGGAGGAGTGGAAGGGGAGTGGGTAGATAGGAAATTGCAGAGGGAGGCACTGGGGGAAGAGGAGGGAGTCATGGGGGATATCCTTCTGCATATGTGTTTCTCTTGTTGGTCTATGAATAAAACACTATTGGCCAGTAACCAGACAGGAAGTTTAGGCAGGGCTACAAGATGAGGAGAATTCTGGGGAGAGGAAGGCAGAGAGGAGCCACCAAGGGACACCATGTAACCGAACATGCAGGAGCATTCTCCAGTAAAATGAGACCATGTGGAAATACTTAGATAAATAGAAATGGGTTAGTAATTAAGAGAGAGCTAGCTAATAAGAAGCCTGAGCCATCAGCCAAACAGTTTATAATTAGTATAAGTCTTCGTGGGTTTATTTGGAACTGAAGGGCAGCAGGACCAGGCAGAAAAGAACCTCTGTCCACAAGGGAGTACGGAAAATAAATAAAAGTGTTATTTAAATGAAAATTTAAAAAAGAGAAATGAACAACTTGAGGTCTGTCATACCAGCCCAGTGGACAAAGAAATCTGCTGTAATAACCTGATGACCAGAGTTAAATCCTTTAACCCATATGGTAGATGGTGAGGAAGTCATCACACATGTTCATGTATACATGGTACACACACACACACACACACACACACACACACATAGACACAGACACAGATATACACACATACACACACACTAAATAAATAAATAATACAATTACAATACTTTTAAATTAAAATTTTATCCTTTGGTTAAAGTACACATTTTCACTGACAATCAATATTCTCAGATGTTATCATAAGAACTAAAAGCAAAAGACAGCATTAAGGAACCACGTAGGAAGATAATTTTTATGTAGATCTGCTTTCTACGTCTACAACGTCCAACTGCAATCAAGCACTGGAGTTCTTAGAAGAGTGAAGTCTCAATGGAGGGACTGATTCAAGAAAAGAAAAGTGCATGAGTGCATAGATACACAAGTTGAGATATACTCAACATATAGTACTGGGGTTTCCACAGATGTGACTCACACGTTTAAGGAGGTTGAGATGTTCCACAACCATCTACCTGCTGGAGACACTGGGATGCTGGTATTATGTCTTGGTTCCAGCCCAAAGGAATCAGGGCAGAAAAATTGACCAGATAAGTTTCTCAGCCTGAGACTGGAAGTCTGAGAATCTGAGGACATAACTGTAAATCACTAAAACCAGAGATCTTGGAGTTTTCATATCAAAGAAATTAAGAAGAGTGTATCTACACTCAAAGATATAGTCAGATTGGCATTTCCCTATCAGATTTTTATCTCTTTTGGTTTTCCACAACTTCCAAGGTAATTATAATTGGATCATATTGCCCACATTAACTGTGGCTCTTACTCTCTCCCTCCAATTGCAACATATTTATTTTTTATTACTTTTTTGTTTTTAAAGTTTTTATTTATTTTTTCCTTTTATCAAAACTAGATCCCTTTCTCAAACAATACATTCTGATTACAGTTTCCCTTGCCTCTTCTCCTTGCAGTTCCTCCTCACCTCCCTACCAATATGAATCCATTCCCTTTCTGTATCTCATTAAAAAAGACCAAGCTTTTAAGACATTAGCAACAGAATATAACAAAATAAAATATCATAAGATAAAAATATCACATTGAAATTGGACAAGACAAAATAGAAGAAGGAAAAGAATCAAAAGAGCAGGAACGAAAATCAGAGACCCACTTGTTCACACACTCAGAATCCTATGAAAACACTAAACTGAAAACTATCATGTATACATAGAAGATCTTGTGTAAATCTGTGTTGGCCTCATGTTTGTTGCTTCAGTCTGTGAGTTCATATGAGCTTTGCTCAGTTGTTTAACAAGCCTTGTTCTCCTCATGTCCTCCATCCCCTTTGGCTCCCCTCCCATGGGTTCTGAGAAGAGGGATTTGACAGACATATTGAATTTGGAACGATGTGTTCCAAAGTCTCTCTCTCTCTCTCTCTCTCTCTCTCTCTCTCTCTCTCTCTCTCTCTCTCTCTCTCTCTCTCTCTCTGCATAATGTCTGTCTGTCAGTCTCTGTATTTGTTCTCATCTGTTGCAGGTGGAAACATCTCTGATACTGGCTGATAAGGTACTTATCTATGAGTATAGCAAAATATCATTAGGAATCATTATATTGTTGCTTCTTTTAGACCAATAATAATTGGCTTACCCTATGCCTCTGAACTATCTAGTCTCTGGTTCTTGGTCACCCATGTATATTGGGTAAGGGTTCAATCTTGCAGAATGGGACTAAGTCAATTCAGACACTAGTTGATTATTCTCATTAGGTTTGTGTCTCCATTGCCTTAGCATATTGTGACAACAGGACAGACTGTAGATCGAAAGTTTTCTGACTGGGTTTGTGTTTACATTTCCGTTATGGTAACATAGAGAGTACCTTCCCATACCAAAGACATTAGAATTTAGGGGTGAAGGTTCTATGAAGGTACCAGCTCACCCTCTCCATATTCAATGAATTCTGTGGGTGTTGCCTTCTGCACTGGGATCAGTGTGTGGAGAGACACCTATTGCCATGCCAAGAGCCTGGGATGTTTGGAGATTTCCATGGGACCCATTTAGGCAACAATTCAGTTGAATGCAACTCAATTCTAGCACAGGAATCTTTGTTTGGTGACAAGAGATGGCCAGTTGGAACTCTGATTCCCTCATTATTAGAATTGCCTTCATGAATTTTAGGAATTTTACACTGTACTAGGTTTCCATACTATCCCTAAAATGCCCCTCAATTCTAGTTGTCCCTGCCACATTTCTTCCCTGAACTCCATCTGCCCTCCTCCTACCCACCAATCATCCTGTTCCTATCCTTCTACCCCATAAAATGTATTCTATTTGACCTTCCCAGGAGATCCTCCTTGGTAAGATAAACCAGACTCAGAAAGATAAATGTGGTATGTACTAAATTATAAGTGGGCATTAGCTGTTAAACAAATGATAACCAAGCTACAACACAGACCCAGAGATAGAGGTAGAGGAAGGGACTAAAGGTTACACATGTGTCTTACCTTCTCAGTTTCCCAAGACTCACACAGATTACTCCTTCGCAAACATCATCACATATTAACATCATAGTATCATGTTGCTAGGTTTCAAGGCATCTTTAACTAGCCAAACTGGCACCTAAAGTTAAACACTACATGACAATGCCCTAATATTAAGCATTTAACATCCAGACTTTCTGCTTAGACTATATTACTACATGTATTGATCAGTAGTAATACTATATAGTACTTTATGATTAACCTTATATTAGGATGAGGCTTTTTACCTCTCTTCCATTCTGTATGTCAGACTTCCTCAGTGTCTTGATGGAGTCCCTTCGTGCCTAGATTCGTCTCCAGTTTCAGTCTGTCCCAGGAATTCCTGCCTATTCTCTCTTGTCTAGCTACAGGCCATTCAGTTCTTTATTAAATTCATTTGTATACAACAAACAGCACTAAATGAACTCAGTAAGTTTCAAATATTGTTATTAATCTTGGGCCCCAGACTGATGGCTGGGAGGTCGTCATGGGATTGATTCAGACCCTTGAAATGTGGTTGTCAGTGAGGAGGCCTGGACAATCTAAGGGACTTGGGCAGTAGATCAGTATTTATCCTTGGCATACAAATGGACTTTGTGTGCCCTCCCACAGTGAAGTATGCTCTCTCAGCCTGGACTCTTGGGGAAGGGCGTAGGTGTTTGGGCCTAGCCCCCACAGGGTCTCTGAGTTGTCAGCTGATAGCCACAGGTGCATCCTGTTTTCTAGTCCTGGCTTACTGCCCCCGCATTACCCCACTGACATCAACATCTAACACGAGGAGAATATGTTCTTTTCCATCTGGGGTTTCTTCACTGTGCAGTAAGCCTGTATATATAAGACTGCTCCCTCCTACAAGAGAGAGACAGAGAGAGAGAGAGAGAGAGAGAGAGAGAGAGAGAGAGAGAGAGAGAGAGAGAGCCAGGGAGACCAGGGGAACAGCTGTTCTGGCGGCGGGATCAGGTACAATGGGCCCTGCTTCTGGGTCTGTGTTCCAGTGCCTGGGGATAACCTGGGAACTGCACAGTGCTTCCAATCCTGGCGGGAGCCAAACACCCCAGACTCCAGGACTTCTCTCCCACCAACTAGACCAGGAAACCAGAGGAGCCAGGGAGACCAGGGAAGCAGCTGTTCCGGCCTCAGAATCAGGTACAACAGGATCCAGCAAAGGGTCCAGGGGACCAGGTGGGAGGCTCACCACCCCAGATTCCTGTTCTTCTTCTCCGCCCATGGGACCACAACGAGGAATTAGAGGAACTACCAGATTATTGGACTTGCTAACACCCACCAAAAGGGAACTCTGGTCCCCTAACCAACAGACCAGTAAGGGGCTCTTTCTGCACCCACTAGAAGAGATGGGAAAGAGACAATACAAAAACATGCTCAGCAACAGAAAAACAAATATGACACCACCAGATTCTAGAGACTCCAAACCAGCAAGACTCCAACATTCCAATGCAAATGAAGCAGAAGAAAATGACCTTAAAACCACTTTCATGAACATGATAGAGGCCCTAAAAGAGGATAGAGGAAAATCCCTCAAAGAAATGGAAAAAAAAAAACAAACCAAAAAAGGCAGGAAATGGAAGAAGAAACAAAGCAAAAAAGGCAGGAAATGTAAGAAGAAACAAAGCAAAAAAAATGAAAGAAATGGAAGAAGAAACAAAGCAAAAAATGCAAAAAAAGGAAGAAAAAGCAAACCAAAAAATGCAAGAAATGGAAGAAAGAACAAACCAAAAAATTCATAAAAGGGAACAAATGGACGAAAAGATAAACCAAAAACTGCAAGAAACAATGCAAACACTGAAAGAGTTGAAAACTGAAATAGAGACAAAAAAAGACACAATCTGAAGAAAGGCAGGAAACAGAAAAGCTGGGCAAATGGTCAGGTACTACCGATACAAGCATTACCAACAGAATAGAAGAGATGGAAGAGAGAATCTCAACTATTAAAGATACACTAGGAGAAATAGATCCATCAACCAAAGAAAACTTTAAGTCCAACAAATCCTTAACACAAAACATCCAGGAAATATGGGACACCATGAAAAGACCAAACCTAAGAATAATAGGTATAGAAGAAGGAGAAGAAAACCATCTCAAAGGGTCAGAAAACATATTCAACAAAATCATAGAAGAAAGCTTTCCCAACCTTAAGAAAGACATGCCAATGAAGGTACAAGAAGCTTACAGACACCAAATAGAGTGGCCCACAAAAAAGTCCCCTTGCTACATAATAATCAAGACCCCAAATATACAGAATAAAGACAGAATATTAAGAGCAGCTAAGGAAAAAGGCCAAGTAACATAAAAAGGCAGACCTATCAGAATTACACCTGACTTCTCCATGTTAACTCTGAAACCCAGAAGGTCCTGGATAGATATTCTACCAACAATAAGAGACCATGGATGCCAGCCCAGACTACTATACCCGGCAAAGCTCTCAATCACTATATATGGAGAAAACAAGATATGCCATGACAAAACTAAATTCAAGCAATACATATCCACTAACCCAGCTCTACAGAAAGTTTTGAAAGGAAAACTCCAACCCAAGGAAGCTAACTACAACCAGAGAAAATAGGCATTAGAGAATCCCTCTCTACCAACAGCCAAAAGAACAAAGGGGTGAAATTACACACATACTTCCACCACCACCAACCATTGCAAATCGAAGAAGGATGAGTAATCAATGGTCATTAATATCCCTCAACATTAATGGCCTTAACTCACCCATAAAAAGACACAGGCTAGCAGAATGGATTCAAAGACAGAACCCTTCTTTCTGCTGCATACAAGAAACACACCTCACCCTCAAAGACAGACATTACCTGAGAGTTAAAGGTTGAGAAAAAAATCTTCCAATCAAATGGACCCAAGAAACAAGCAGGGGTAGCAATCCTAATATCTAACAAACTAGACTTTAAAATGAAATCAATCAAAAGAGATGAAGGAGGTCATTACATACTCATCACAGTTGAAACCCCCCAAGATGAAGTGTCTATCCTGAACATCTATGCCTCAAATACAAGGGCATCCACATTTGAGGAAGAGAGTTGGTCATGGGGGATCAGGAAGTTGAGTGGGTGGGGGTAGAATAGGGGGAAGAGGGAATCATAGGATAGAAGACAGATCAGGCACCAGAGTGACCTCGAGTGATCTAAAGGAATAACACCAATTGGCAAGCTAAGCAATAGTGGAGAGACCACCTCGAATGCCCATTCCTGATAATGAACTTGATGTCTACAACCATCCGGGAGCCTTCATCCTGTGACTGATGGAAGCAGAGGCAAACACACAACTAATCACTGAACTGAACCCAAGGAACCCAGTGACAGAGAGAGAGGAGTGCTGAGCAAATTGGCAAAGATTGGGCTGGCAAAACCAGCAGAGACAGCTGATCTGAACAGGGGAGAGCTCTTGGACCCCAGCCCGACAGTGGGGAGGCCAGCATGGGACTGATCTGGACCCCCAAATGTGAGTGTCAGCGAGAAGGCCTGGGCAACCTATGGGGCCCTGAGTTGTGGATCAGTGTTTATCCCTGGAATACAAACAGTCATCGTGTGCCTATAGCACAAAGAGGGATGCTCTCTCAGCCTGGACTCTTAGGGGAGTGCCTGGACCCTACCCAGAGTGAAGTGACAGACTCTAGATATCCCCTATGTGGAAGGATTTAGCAATAGGGTGGGAGGGTGGGGGGGAAGGGGAGTGTGGGAGGAGGGGAGGGAGAGGGAACTGGGATTCACATGTAAAACAAGCTATTTAAAATTAAAATAAAGAATGATAATAAAAAAACTTGAATCACATATAAAGCCCCACACACTTATAGTGGGAGATTTCAACACACCACTCTCACCACTAGACAGGAATACCAGACAGAAACTCAAAAAAGAAACAAAGGCTCTAATAGAAGTAATGACCCAACTGGGATTAACAGACATCTATATAACTTTTCATCCACATAAAAAAGAATATACCTTCTTCTCACCACCACATGGAACCTTCTCAGAAATCGACCACATACTTGGCAACATATCAAACCTCAGCAGCTACAAAAAAATTGGAATAACTCCAAGCATCTTATCAGACCACCACTTGTTAAAATTAGAATTCAACAACAACACAAATTTCAGAAAACCTACAAACTCATGGAAATTGAATAATGCACAACTGCACCATTCCTGGGTCAAAGATGAAATAAAAAAAGAAATTAAAGACTTCCTAGACTTCAATGAGAATGAAGACACAACATACCCAAAACTATGGGACACTTTGAAAGCAGTGCTACCGGGGGAAGTTCATAGCACTAAGTGCCCACATGAAGAAATTGGAGAATAGTTATACTAGAGAATTAACAGCACAGCTGAAAACTCTAGAACACAAAGAAGCAAACTCCCCCAGGAGGAGTAGATGCCAGGAAATAATCAAATTGAGGGCTGAAATCAATAAAGTAGAAACTAGGAAAACAATACAAAGAATCAATGCAACGAAGAGTTGGTTCTTTGAGAAAAATCAACAAGAGAGACAAACCTTTGTCCAAACTTACCAAACAGCAGAGAGTGAACATGCAAATTAACAAAATCAGAAATGAAAAGGGGGACATAACAACGGACTCTGAGGAAATCCAGAGAATCATCAGGTCATACTTTGAAAACCTGTACTCCACAAAATTTGAAAATTTAAAGGAAATGGACTACTTCCTGGATAGCTTGCCAAAACTAAATCAAGAACAGATAAGCAATTTAAATAGACCTATAACCCCTATGGAAATAGAAGCAGTCATCAAAAGTCTCCCAACCAAAAAAAAAGCCCAGGTCCAGATGGCCTCAGTGCAGAATTTTACCAGAAATTCAAAGAACAGGTTATACCAATTCTTCTCAAAGTATTCCATGCAACAGAAGCAGAAGGGTCTTTGCCAAACTCTTTCTATGAGGCTTCAATAACCTCGAACCCCAAGCCACACAAAGACAGAACTAAGAAAGAGAACTTCAGACCAATATCCCTCATGAACATTGCTGCAAAAATACTCAATAAAATACTAGCAAATCGGATCCAAGAACACATCAAAACAGTCATTCACCATGATCAAGTAGGTTTCATCCCAGGGATGGAGGGAGAGTTCAACATACGAAAATCCATCAATGTAATCCACCATATAAACAAGCTGAAAAACAAAAATCACATGATCATCTCACTAGATGCTGAAAAAGCCTTTGACAAAAATCCAACACTTCTTCATGATAAAGGTATTGGAGAGATCTGGGATAACAGGGACATACTTAAACATAATAAAATCTATATACAGTAAACCAACAGCCAACATCAAACTAAATGGATAGAAACTCAACGCAATTCCTCTAAAATCAGGAACAAAACAAGGCTGTCCACTCTCTCCATACCTTTTCAACATGGTACTTGAAGTTCTAGCCATTGCCATACGACAACAAAGGGGGATCAAGGGGATACAAATTGGGAAGGAAGAGGTCAAACTTTCACTGTTTGCAGACGATATGATAGTTTACATCAATGACCCAAAGAACACTACCAGGGAACTCTCACAGCTGACTAACACCTTCAGCAAAGTGGCAGGCTACAAGATCAACTCAAGAAAATCAGTAGCCCTACTATATACAGATTATAAAAGGGCTGAGAAAGAAATCAGAGAAACAGCACCTTTTGCAATTGCCACAAAACAACATAAAATACCTTGGGGTAACGCTAACCAAACAAGTGAAAGACCTGTATCGCAAGAACTTTGAATTTTTAAAGAAAGAAATTAAAGAAGCCCTCAGAAAATGGAAAGATCTCCCATGGTCTTGGATAGGTAGGATCAATGTAGTAAAAATGGCAATCCTGCCAAAAGCAATCTACAGATTCAATGCGATCCCCATTAAAATCCCAGCACAATTCTTCACAGACCTTGAAAGAACAATAATCAATAATTTATGGAAAACCAAAAGACCCAGGATAGCCAAAGCAACCCTGTTCAACAAGGCAACCATCCCTGACCTCAAGCTCTATTATAGAGCTATAGTCCTGAAAACAGCTTGGTATTGACACAAAAATAGACAGGTAGACCATGGAATCGAATTGAAAACCCGGATATTAACCCCCACACATATGAACATCTGATCTTTGACAAAGAAGCTAAAAATATACAATGGAATAAAGAAAGCATCTTCAACGAATGGTGCTGGCATAACTGGAGGCTGGCATGTAGAAGAATGCGGATCGATCCATGTTTATCGCCATGCACAAAACTTAAGTCCAAATGGATCAAAGACCTCAACATAAATCCAGCCACACTGAACCTCTTAGAAGAGAAAGTGGGTAGTACCCTTGAACGAATTGGTACAGGAGACAGCTTCCTGAACATAACACCAGTAGCACAGACAGTGAGATCAACAATTAATAAACGGGACCTCCTGAAACTGAGAAGCTTCTGTAAGGCAAAGGACACAGTCAGCAAGAAAAAAAGGCAGCCCACTAATCCCATATCTGACAGAGGGTTGATCTTCAAAATTTACAAAGAACTCAAGAAGCAAGTCTCCAAAACACCAAAGGATCCAATTAAAAAGTGGGCTGAAGAACTCAAAAGAGAATTTTCAATAGAGGAGTCTAAAATGGCTGAGACACACTTGAGAAAGTGTTCAACATCCTTAGCCATCTGGGAAATGCAAATCAAAACAACTCTGAGATACCATCTCACTCCTGTCAGAATGGCTAAAATCAAAAACACCAATGACAATTTATGCTGGAGAGGATGGGGTGAAAGGGGAACACTCCTCCATTGCTGGTGGGAGTGCCAACTTGTTCAGCCACTTCGGAAATCACTATGGAGATTCCTCAGAAAAATGGGAATAAACCTACTATAAGACCCAGCAACTCCACTCTTAGGCATATATCCAAAAGGTCCCCATTCATACAACAAGGATGTAAGTTCCACTATGTTCATGGCAGCATTATTTGTAATAGCCAGAACTTGGAAGCAACCTAGATGTCCCTCAACCGAAGAGTGGATAGAGAAAATGTGGTATATTTACACAATGGAGTACTATTCAGCAGAAAAAAAAAACAATGGAATCCTGAGATTTGCAGGCAAATGGATGACACTAGAACAAACCATACCGAGTGAAGTAACACAGTCACAAAAAGAGAAACATAGCATGTACTCTCTCATATATGGATTTTAGACATAGATCTGGGGAGTGTCAGCCTACAATCACATGGCCAGAGAGTCTAGGAAACAGAAACTTCATTCACTGGCTGATGGAAGAAGAGGCACACTCCCATGGCTAAGCACTGAGCTGAACTCAAGAAAGCCAGTAACAGAGAGGGAGGATTGATGACCATAGGGATTAAGACTGGGCTGGTTTAACCCCCAGAAACAGCTGACCTGACAAAGGTTAACTTTTGAATCCCAGGCATCAGCCTGGGAACCCAGCATGGGACTGATCAAGACCCCCTGAATGTGGGTGTCAGTGAGGAGGCCTAGGTAATTTATTGAGCCTTGGGCAGTAGATCAGTACTCATCCCGAGTATACACATGGACTTTGGGCTCCCATCCAACAATGTGAGATGCACTCTCACCCTGAACTCTTGGGGGAGCGTCTAGGCCCTGCCCTAGATGAAATGACAGATTATGGACACCCCCATGGAAGGGGGTTGGGGAGAGGGCATGGGAGGAGGGGAGGGAAAGAGAGAGGGACCTGGAACTGACTTGTGAAACAACCTTGTTTCTAATCTAAATTTAAACTTAAAAATAAATAAATAAATAACGAAAATAAAAAAAGAGAGACCTAGCACTTGCAATAAAGACTCTCTCTCTCTCTCTCTCTCTCTGTCTGTCTGTCTGTCTGTCTGTCTGTCTGTCTGTCTCTCTCCTGGCAATAAAGGCAGCACATGCATTCTCTTAGTAAAAACAGCTGGACATCTGGTTTTTCTTTTCCTGATACCCTGGACTTGCTTGTGGCACACTCACCACAATTGGAGGACCCACAGAGATCCAGAGAGACTTGGAAAGACCGGGAAAAGATTGGTCAAAAAGAAGACTTGGGAGAGGAGAGACTTGAGAAAGAAAAGATTTGAAAACTGGTACCTCAGCTTCTAACAGCAAAACTAAATGGTCACATCTCCAGGCTTTTGCTTGAGAGATCACCTTCTAAGGAGAAAGTGTATTGAGTTAATCTCCAGCCTTCACCTGATCCACTGAGGTCTGGAAAGTAAAGGAAACTGAGAGATCACCCTCAGCTGAAGGTTGTATTGAATTAATGTCCAGCCTTCTCCCGAACCAATGAGGTCAGGAAAGTAAAGGGGAACTGAGAGATCACCCTCGTAGTCTGACCAGCAAGTAAAGCTATGAGGGTGTACTGGAAAGGGGTACCAAGTTATGGGTACCAAATTAAATCTCCAGGCCTTTGCCTGTCACCATGGTTGGGAGAGGAAGGGGAACCTGAGAGATCACCCTCAGTTGGAGGGTGGATTGAGTAAATTTTAAGGCTTTTGCTTGAGGGATCATCCTCGGTTGGAGGATGGATTGAAAATGGGTGAATTGAAAATTGGTAACAGTTATTAAATGAGTTACTGGTATTAAGTGAAAGAAAAGGAAAAGGTAAAAGTATATGGAATGGAAAATACACAGAGTCTGGATACTATGTGCTGTTGTGTTTTCTTTAAACTGTTTAATTGCTAAGAAAGAAAAAAACTGCTAAAAGACAATTGATTATCAATGCTGCTGAATTATTCCAACTTATATGTTTTGACTTCTAAATTTAAATTTAAGAACAGGTTACTTGGGAAAAGAATTTCTGCTTTTGTTTCCACAGAAAATAAAAAGCTGTGGGTTCCTTCCAGATGAGTATGGTTTGATGAAGCAAGATCACCTGCAGCAGTGGCCCAGGTCACCCAACATCTAAAACAGCTGAGATGATGCAGCCTTGCAGACCACAAAAACAAGGACTTCAACAGGTTTCTGTTTTTTTGTTGTTGTTGTTGTTTTGTTTTTCTTGTTATGATCTACCTGGTATTTCAGCGCTTCTTAACAGCAGAAGTAGTTTGGAAAGAACGATGCTCACATTCCCAAATATTGTTTATAAACGTTTGTTTGCATTTATACAGGGTTGGTTATTGATACAAATTTAAGGTAAATTTTGTGAGTCATCTCTAAAATCTTTTTACTAGGAGTGGGTATGGCTGTAGCCCGAGTGTAGCTCAGAACTTCTCAAATGGAGGGATGATGAGGGGCATACAGGACTTTTTCAACCTTTTGTTTTAATTCAAGGATTGACTGGAGTGTTCTGTCATAGAGATTTCAATTAAGGAAGTTTCATTTCAACAAACTAATCATGACCTAGGGATAAAGGATGACTGAAAGATGTATGTATTTTCTGGATATATGATGTGTCTACACCAGTATGTATGAAATATGATTGTGAAAGCATGAATGTGAACTGCTTAAATTGCCTTGAATATAATTAAAATGATACTTAGGTTGCTTTGGAGATAGCTAAAAAGCTACCTAAATTGCTTTGGATGTAGTCAAAAGGAGCATCCGGCCAGTCAATGTCTTAACAGGAAAGGTTGACGATTTGAGTCCTCAGAGCCAGTCAGTGGAAAAATCGCAAAAGCCTACAACATGGCCTGAGAGCTAAAGAAATCTGTAAGGAAGATTCTATAGAGCAGCAAACAGTTCAAACAAAATTTCAAAAAATAAAAAAGGGGAAGATGTTGGGGCCTAGCCCCCACAGGGTCTCTGAGTCGTTTGTCAGTTGATAGCCACAGGTGCATCCTGTTTTCTAGTCCTGGATTTGCCCCACTGATATCAACATCTAGCATGAGGAAAACATGCTCTCTTCTACCTGGGGCTTTTCCACTGTGCTGTAAGCCTGTATATGTAAGACTGCTCCTTCCTACAAGAGAGAGACTTCTTAGCACTTGCAATAAAGACACACTCTCTCTCTCTCTCTCTCTCTCTCTCTCTCTCTCTCTCTCTCTCTCTCTCTCTCTCTCTCTCTCTCTCTCTCTGTCTGTCTCTCCTGGCAATAAAGGCAGCACATGCATTCTCTTAGTACAAACAACTGGACATCTTTTCTTTCTTTTCCTGATACCCTGGATTTGCTTGTGGTGCGGGTGCCGCACCTAGGCACTGCCCTGTACGAAATGATGGACTCTAGATATCCCCATGCAGGGCCTCACCCTCCCTGGGTAATGGAGTGGGAATTGGGTGGGGGGTTGGGGGAGGCGCGTGGGGGGCAGGGAGGGAGAGGGAGCTGGGGTTGACAGGTGAAGCAAGTTTGTTGCTAATTTAAATAAAAATATCATAAAAATCTGAAAAAGAATTGTGGAGTAGAGAAGGGAGTAATTGATGACAGAAGCAGGAGAGGTAGAAATTATGTTAATACAGTGTGCTCTTACATGAGTTAAAAAATAAAAATTAAAATTAAAATTCCAATTTCACTTATGTGGACCCAGATACAAAAAATTTATCTGTATATTACCTCATCTATTACTTGTATCATTTTTATCTATTGATAGTAGTAACCTCAAAACTGTAAAGCAGTATTATTTTCCTTCATTTTGCATTAGTATTTGCACGATGTAAAGGACTGCCAAATTCCTTCCTCTTTATTTTAATTATTTGTTCTTTGAAATGCTAATGTTCAAACCCAGAGCACTAGCAATTGTAAATTTCACTTTTTTTCAAACACAGAATTTTACTATGTAGCTCTGATTGTCCTGGAACTCCCTCTGTTGACTTGGCTGCCCTTGCTCTCATAATACCTCCCAATTGCTGGGGTAAAAGGTGTGCACTACTATGTCTGGCTATGTAAGTTTTTTTTATATGCATTTATTTTATACATCCCTGAAGCCAAGCCCACTGTGAGGTGGCAACATTTCCTGGGCAGGTGGTCCTCTTCTGTATAAAAATGTTAAGCATGAGCCTATGGGTGAGCCAGAAAGCATCATTTCTTCAGGTTGCCTTGAGTTCTTGCACACTTTTGATAAATTTTGACCTGGTAGTGTAAGCCAAATAAACTATTTTCTCCCCAAGGGCTTTTGGTATTTTATCATAATGACCAGAAGGAAACTAAAATGGTCTGGAAGCAGAACTTGTAAATGTTGGACTTGGGCAGCTAGCTGAGGAAATTTCTTAGCAAAGTGATGAAACTAAAAGTTATGTGTGTGCATGTACGTGCATGCCTGCGTCTGTGTGTGTGTGTGTGTGTGTGTGTGTGTGTGAGAGAGAGAGAGACAGACAGACAGACAGACAGACAGACAGAGGGAGACAGAGACACACACAAAAGGCAGAGACAGAGACAGACACACACACAGAGAGAGAGAGAGAGAGAGAGAGAGAGAGAGAGAGAGAGGGAGGGAGGGAGGGAGGGAGGGAGGGAGGGAGGGAGGGAGGGAGGGAGGGAGGCAAGGAGGGAGGCAAGGAGGGAGGCAGGGAGGAGAGTTGAGCCAATAACTTAAACAAAGAGGAATCAGGACTTGATAATTTTGGGAGTTCCCTATAAAACAGGTTTGAGTTAGAATTCTCTTTGCTTTCTGGCTTGTCATGCAATGAACAGTGCTGTGTAGCCATGCGATCCCAGCTATGGTGTTCTGCCTCACTACATACCCAGAAACAACAGAGCTAAGTGGCCCTGGACTGAAGTCATGAGCCAAAATAAATACTTTCTCCTTCCAGTTGTTTGTCTCAGGAGTTTCCTCACTTCATCCAGGCTCTGACTAAATCTCTGTATCTTTATTAAGTGGCAACATAAGTATTTTTTAGTTCATTAAACAGTTCTGGTGTTGTAGCTCAGTATATGAGTGTTTGCCTAACACGTGCAAAATGCTGTTTCATTTTCTAGCATTGAAAAAAATGGATTAAATAAATAAACATTTAAAGTGATGGAATATTACTTTAATATATAAATCTCACTTGTATAATCAAGAATTTATAATAGTCTTATTATTAAAAGCCTCAAAGAGCTGGTACTTAGATAGGATACCCATCTGTTTTGGAAATACAAAATTCTCTATTAGTGCATTGGAACTGAATTATCAAGGAAAATATACCTGATGCTTATTGTTAGCGGTATGCTGGAGCATTATGATAAATGTTTGGCTGAGCATGTTTTTGACTATTTTTACCCGTAGGATTTTCTAATGAGTAGTTCTTATTTTAAACCGATTCTATGAATTTTTCAGTCTATATGAAAATACCTAAAATGAGTATGTAGTTTTTTAATCCTACATTAAAAGAAACATTTTAGCTTCCTTTTATATTCCTATACATTATTTGA
This sequence comes from Mesocricetus auratus, assembly GCF_017639785.1. Taxonomy (NCBI): domain Eukaryota; kingdom Metazoa; phylum Chordata; class Mammalia; order Rodentia; family Cricetidae; genus Mesocricetus; species Mesocricetus auratus. The sequence continues at coordinate 42,230,269 of NW_024429195.1, forward strand.
CTTTAAAAATGTAACTTTTGGGTTCATAAAATGCAGTTATATAATTAAAATAAATATTCCAAGTTTTAAATGCTCATGTGTAAAAATTTATATATATATATATATATTCCATGTTTAAATGTTATTTTGTATACCATTTTTGAATGAGTTTATTTGGTATTTAAAATAAAATTTAAAAGTCATGTTCTAAGTGTGTGTCATAAATTTATATAAATACTAAATATGATTTTTCTCACAATGTGAAAATATTGCAGGAAAAATTATAATATATATTCTTCACATAGTCTTAATACAGCAATATTTTTTAATACCCAAGAGTCCTATAACAAAAGAAGCATTATTCTGAAGTGTATGTTGAAATGTAGTCATAATTTACAGAAAGCATAGACAATTCTGAAAAAACAATTCATTTTCTCCCTTTGGGGTAAAATGTTGTTCAATTAGCAGTAGTCTTGTACAATATCCCAGGGATCATTTCCCCAAGGTTAGTTCTACTTTTAAATATTATTACTAAAAAATATCCACCACTTAGTACCAAACAAAGTAGGTTAGTCTATCTAAGTCTTTTGCTTCATTGAAGATTGAGCTATTGAAAATTTCAAGTTCCATCATTATTACTCTTTGAAAAATTGGTTGGACTTCTAACTAAAGGAGAAATGTCAGCCATTAGTTGGTAAGATATATCCAGAGATTTCCCTTTCCCCTCAACTTCAAGTTTTAAACATATTTTTCTATGTTTGCATGCATGTATTGCAAAAACATTCTAAGAAAAATAATGGGACCATTAAATTAGAGAAAATGGAATAACTTCTCTGGCATTAAAATAAAATAAATGATGATGGAAGTCTTATATTACCTGGAAAGTCATGGAATGCTAAAAACTGCCAGAGCACTGATAAGGCAATAGTGATGTATAGATGATGAATTTTGGACTTTAATCACACAAACCTGTGCAAGTCATACACCAAAATATTTGTTCATATGCATGTAGACTTGTTAGAGGAAGTACTGCTATTTTTAAGGAAATTCTAAGACCATCAGCTTCATATTGTAGGTACTCAAAACTTTTCTTAGGTACTCATCTCATAACCACATTGAGTCAAATTATTTTTATGAAAATATAGGTTTTTTTCAAAATCCACTAGAATGAGAAATAAAAGTTTATTTCTTGTGTTAAAAGGTCAATTGATTGCTTAGTAGCTCATGAATAAATGTTTCAGTGTTACTAAGATATAACGAATTAAATCAGAACCCTATAATATGTTGAAAACAAGAATGTTATTTTATGAATTTTCATTGTTATTTTGTTACTTATTTATTTAAGATAGCATCTATATCAATAGAATGCTTTTGATATGTTATATCTTGATTTTTTTTATTAGAAATTGTCTAAAATATGACTTGTGAAAATCATACCAGAATCACTGAATTTGTTCTTCTGGGATTCACAAACAACCCTGACATGCAGGTTTCCCTCTTCGTTTTGTTTCTGGCAATCTATGCAGTTACCTTGCTGGGGAATTTTCTCATTGTCACAGTTACCAGTGTGGACCCTGCTCTTCAAACACCCATGTATTTCTTTCTGCGAAACCTATCACTGCTTGAGGTTTGTTTCACTCTGGTCATGGTACCAAAGATGCTGGTAGACCTAGTGTCAGCAAGGAAAGTCATCTCTTTCGTGGGCTGTGGTACCCAGATGTACTTCTTCTTCTTCTTTGGCAGCTCTGAATGTTTTCTCCTCTCTATGATGGCTTATGACCGCTTTGTGGCCATCTGTAACCCTCTCCGTTATTCTGTCATAATGAATAGGTCTCTGTGCTTGTGTATGGCCATAGGTTCTTGGATGTCTGGTGTCCCTGTGTCCATGCTACAGACAGCTTGGATGATGGCCCTTCCTTTCTGTGGGCCCAATGCTGTAGACCATTTCTTTTGTGATGGTCCTCCTGTTTTAAAGTTAGTTACTGAAGATACAACTACATATGAAATGCAAGCACTTGCATCTACACTTCTCTTTATCATGTTTCCATTTTCTCTCATTTTGGTCTCATATACTCGCATTATTGGGACCATTTTGAGGATGCCATCTGCTACTGGTCGCCAGAAAGCATTTTCTACTTGTTCATCACATCTTATTGTGGTATCCCTCTTCTATGGAACAGCCAGCTTGACTTACCTAAGACCCAAATCTACCCAGTCTCCTGAGAGCAAGAAACTTGTGTCTTTGTCTTACACTGTCATCACACCTATGTTAAACCCCATCATTTACAGCCTAAGGAACAATGAAGTGAAAGGAGCAGTCAGGAGAACTTTCACTAGAAAGGTCTTGAAAAAGTTAGATACATTATAAGATCCTTCATGCAGAGTGTTTATAATCTGGTGATACAGTATTCACCCATATTTCAGGGAAAGGAGTAGACAGTTTTTCTTGTTCCATCAGAATCACTTTAGCATGGGACTCATCCCAGGCCACCAAACATGGTCCGCACAAGAAAGAAATAGAACTCTCAAGTTGAAGTAGGTGAGGAAAAGATTATGGAAAGGCTGTTAAAAACTGAGTGGAAGTTTATGTGATTGCCATAAGGTCATATGGGTCATATGATGGAAACTGGACACCCTTGGCCTGAAGTGGTGCTTTTATTAACTGCTCATATGCAGATGTGCCTCAGGACCTGAGGTATGAAAAATTTACAGGAGCTCTACACACACACATACAGAGGAGAGAGAGAGAGAGAGAGAGAGAGAGAGAGAGAGAGAGAGAAAGCAGTGATCCCAGTCTTACTCAGTTTTTATCTTTTAAAATATATGATTGGCTTCTGTTTTGCCCCAAAGCAAATCTGAAGCAGAGAGTGAAACTCTCTTTGACTTGGTATATGAAGACCCAGACTTTCAGGGGAAGGAGCTAGATGGAAAAGGGTAAGAAATTTGATTTAAAATGAATATAAAAACCCACCACAAACCACGATGTGATCTATGGTTAATAAGATAGAAGAATATATGGAGGCTTAAGTGATTTTTATTGATGTAGATTTTCTTAAAAAATGAGATTTACAGATTCAAGAAATTCAGCATGTAAACTCGTAGTGTGAGTTTCATACTTAAATGAGCCTTTAAAATAAAATTATCTTAGAATTAAAGTTTGATTATATGATTATATGATGTTATGGATGTTTTGCTCAAAGGCTAAATTAGGCATCAGTTATTTGATAATCACCCATCTTTACTGTTTAAACAAAAACATTCACATGACACCATGACACACAAAGCCAAATAGAGATTTGCTGCAACACATGCTGATTTAGTTGGCACAAATGTTATGGGAGCAATCAACCACTTTTTGATTGGATTTAAGATTTACTTATGAGATGGACCTTATAACAGCCAGTGCTAAAGTGACTAATAGGAATAGTAAGTCGCAGACCTAAGGGAAAAGCTGCTGCTATTATTCTGCTAAATGAACATAAGGATAAAATGATTCCTAACGACACATTGCTATACCTTACTCATAAGAGAAGCTTCTTCTTGCAGAATTGGGAATTAACACAGAGACCCACAACTGGACAATGTGTAGAGAGTGAGAGACTTTGGGGCATTCAGTCCTAAATAGGAAGTCTTCATCAAACTCCTTCTTCTCTCAAGGCTTAGAGCTCTATGGCAAGAGGAAGTGGAAAGACCATAAGAGCCAAAGAGGATGGATGATTCCAAGAAAACAGTGTCTTTTAAACACCTCACTGATGCACATATGAACTCACAGAGACTATGGCAGCATCCACAGATCTGTACAGGTTCAAACCAGGTGGCCTCCCAAGACTGAGAGCTGGAGGAAGATTTGTGCTCCCACAACTAACCAGGAATCTGTTTGTGACTGATAACAGGCAAGCAAAGCGAAAAATCAGTTTTTTTTGTAATGAAGTATCGTGGAGTATATCAGTCATACTCCAGGACAGGCTCAATGGTTTGGAGTAGTTGGCCAACAAAAAAGAAACTTCATGTTTGGCGTATTTGTTTTGTTTTGTTATGAACATTTTGTTTATTTTTGGCATTGTTTTGGTTTAACTGGTGTTGTGTTTGAGTTTTATTTTTGTGTCCTTTTTGAAATGGAGAGAAAGCATAAAGTTCAGTAGGTAGGGAGGATCTGGGAGGATATGGGGAGGGGAAAAACACTATCAAAATATATTGTTTAAATTAGAATAGTAGCAATATTACACATATGACTTGCTATGGTAATACTCCTGAGACAAATCGAGTGATTAAATTCTTCTGAATCTTTGTTTATCATGAAAGAAAATAAGTATTGAACAGTAAAACCATCTTGACAAAGCAGAGTTACTGAGAGGTGACCACTTCTTGGTTTAATTCTATTCTTCTTGAATTTTAAATCCATTATATTAATGTCATAAATTGCTCCAGTTACCTTTTATTATGACAAAGCTACCACCTAGATTAGCTTGACATTGAAAATAATATACATTTTCATTAAAGTTGTATAAAAGTCCACTGTGTACACATACCACACCTCTTCATGATCCATTCATTTGTTGATGGATATTTTCACACATAAAAAGTATGGTTGAATCTGGAAATTATTTATACTTAGTGGGTTAACTCAGACTCAGAAAGATGTATAGCATGTGTCTTTGCTCATATGTGGATCTTAGATTTTATATATACATATATATGTATTTATGTGAAAAATGAATGTGGTTCTAGACCATGAAACTAGAAATGGGACCTGGAAGGGCAATTAAATTTTTAGGGACAGGAGATAATGGAATGAATGTGAAAGGAAACTGGGAAGTGGGGTACTGAGGAAGGAAGGTATGAGCATGGATGGGAGTGGAAGATGGGGGAGACACAGCTGGGGGAAGACTAACCAAAGCAAATTGTATATGAAAACTACATCATGAAACTTGTTACCATGTATGCTAACTATAAAAAATTAAAATTAAAAACTAATAAGGACAAAATAATGATATGAGCCAAATTTAATTTGGAAACTGAGTATAAACACATATTGGTTTTAATACAAGAGTGGCATATGACAATATTTTCCCCTCTGTAATTATCACTTAATGTTCATCTTACTTATTTTAACCATCTATCATGCTTTGTCAATTTCCCATAAACTGTATAAATTACCACAAAATTGTTAGTTGTGATGAATATTTTAGGTTTTGACTTAATGAAGTATTTACTTTGATAGAGAAGTTGAGACTGGAAATGTATGTTCTTAAAATCTTTATCATTTAACTTTTAAAATACAAAGAGGATTCAAAGGAATTTTATTAAGGTTAGGCAAAATTCTGTCACAATGATTTCTATCTATATGCAATTTATGAACAGAATTTGGATTGTAAGATAAATTAGAGGTATGTGAGTATTTCAAAATCTGTATTTATGTCTAACATGGTAAAATGTAGATAGTGTGTGAAATGAGAATGTGCCTAACATATAGCAAACAATATCTGAGTGTAATATCAGAAATTTATAGTATACACTCCATATCAAAATAGTATGTTTTATGTATGTATATGTTATATACTGACTGAAGAATAAAATCAATTTTTCTGCTGAATGCAAACAAAAATGTTGACTAGTCATGTACCTACTGCATATTTAGAGATTAGAAGGAAAATATATATTTTGAGGTCCATAATTCCTAGAATTTTACATTGATTTTACCTAATATATTTCATCTGAACTGAAACCTCATTTGTCTAGAACAGTAATTATCAACCAGTGGGTTGTTGCCCCTGTGAGGGTCACATATCAGATACCCTGCACATCAGATATTTACATTATAATTCATACCTGTACCAAAATTACAGTTAGGAAGTAGCAACAAAATAATTTTAGGGTTGGGGCTCACCACAAATGAGGGAACTGTATTAAAGGATAGCAGCATTAGGAAGGTTGACAGCCACTACTGTACAGGAAGTAAAGATGGGCCAAAACATACCATAAAGGGACTTTTTGTTTGTTTGCTTGTTTTTCCTGTTCTCTTCTCTGTTTACAAGTATCATCAGTGACCCAAGCTAAGGTGTGTAAGAATAACTGCCTCACACTATTATTGCTTTAATTCCAAAGCATTATCTTTTATTACACTATTTTTATCTTCTTTTTCAGTTCTTCTCTCATACATTACATCCCAATGACAGTTTCTTTCCCCCACAGTCTCCCTCACCCCCACATCCCCAGAACCACCCTCTTTCATCTCCCCTCAGATTTTATTTTATGTTTAGAACAATTTAGTCCCATTGGTAAGCACCATGAAAACTGAATTCTGCCCTAGAAAGGATCTCACTAGGAGGGGCTTAAATCTTTACTTATTTTTTCTAATTTTGAAAGTATTTTAAAGTTAATTTATTTAATGAACTTAGAAAACATTTCCATACATTGATTTGCTAACCTTCATGTCCTTCCCCGCTCTAAATGGCCCCATGCCTGTTTAAACCCTCCCAACCCGAGTAATTTCCCTTCCACTTAGTTATTCTATTTCTTCTACCACTCTCCCCGAGCCCATCCCCACCTTAGGATTCTTTCTAGTTTTTAGAATCTCTAGAAACTTACTCCCGTATAAATAACACAGAAAGAAAAATTAGAAGTTAGGATTTGTTATGAGAAAAAATTGTGGTGTTTGTCTCTCTGAACCTAAGTTATCGCCCCTGATGGATGTATAGACTGATTCCCCTTTCTTTATACTGAGAATAGAATGACAATACTTAAAATTTTAAAAAAGTATCTTGAACTATATATACTTGATTTACTGACTACCAATACATTTTATTTAAATTTTCTGTCTGTATTTTATATAATTCTACATATATTAAATCCAATTACAAACAAAAAGTAGGACAAGTGCTTTTCAACATCCTTTGCCAAAACCCACACAGTATATTTTACCATACTGTTCCCTGCTCTCTTTCCAGCTTTTTAAAAAGATGTACTGATGTTACACATATCCTAAAAACAAGTACATTGATGGGCCATTGAGATACCTCAGTGGGCAAAGGCTTGTACTGACAGACCTCATGGCTCAAACTTGATTATGGATATCCACATGCTGGAAGGAGAGAACTAACTCACATTATCCTATGTCAACCACACCACAAAATAAATACAACAAAAATGTAAATACAAGTACATTGAAATTAAAACATAGATGATTTTAAGCATATCACACTGAGGTTTTTTGTTTGTTTGTGTTTTAAATTAAGACACTAACTGTAGCAAAACACCATTTGCTAAGTTAATGCCAGAAGCCAGTTTTTAAATAATGGTTTTTGGGAGGGAGAGAAAGTCTGGAGACCTGTTGTGTCCAGTATTAAGATTTCTGTATGCTCTAGCATGGATGAATCCTCGGTGTTCTGTATCCCTCAGGACTTCTTGTCATAAAGAATGCCAGCAGCTATTTTGTGAATAATGTAAGTGATAAACGTCTCTAAGTTTGTTGTTACTTATCTTTACAAATTTGTGTTTACAACAGAGCTACTGCTGTATCCTTAATGTTTCAACTTTTTGTCCTATTACAGAAAATAACCTGGCTTGTTTGGTTGATATTCTGGCTGTGAGAGGAACAAAATACCATCAAAATACTTTTAAATAAATACAGCATATGTCTTTAAAAGATAATTTAATATTTTTTGCTTCATTTATTGGAGAATTGAAGTTTGTCATTAAAGGAACTTTAGAAGTCCCCATTAAAATCAGAGTGCCACCATTTCTAGTTTTTCTTTTTTCTTTTTAATGAACAGAGTTAGGAAATACAGCCATTGACACATTTATCTGCAACACGAATAAATAAACAATCCAGAGACTGTTATTGGGGATCAAACTTCAAGCTGAATGAATATCAAAGATGCAAAGCAGCTGGCCACTAGCTCTCACCTCAAGCTCAGGCTGAACTAACTCTTCACCAAGCCTCAGACTGCAACCTCGTCTCTGCATGGCTGGAGAAGGAAGGCTTGTATCTTCAGTGTGGCTGGAGAATGAATGAATCCCTCCTACTCAGACCTTGCTTTGGTCTTATCTAATTACCTAAAGTTAGGATTAAAGGTGTGAGCTTTAGACTGATTCACTCCTGTGTAGATCTGGATGGCCTTGAACTCAGACAGATCTGTCTATCACTTAATCCTGAGTCCTAGGATTAAAGGTATGCACCACCACCTCTTAGTTTCTGGCTGCTGGGATTAAAGGTGTGTACCACCACTGACTGATCTTTATAGCATGTGGCTGACTTTGCTTTTCTAAATCCTCAGTCAAGTTTTAATAAATTGTTGTAGTGACCAGCCTCCCCATTTTAGCAGCCATGACAGGCTACGATGTGCTTGCATGACCTTGCCACTCCTGTCCCTGTCCTGGTCATTAGAAGGTCAGATGCCCTCCTCATGGCAAGGAGCCAATCAGAAGTTAGCTGGGAGGGCTGTGCTTTATGACTCTGAGTGTGCTTCATGGACAGGATAGTACACAACAGTGACATGCAGAGCATAGCAACCACCATGGGAGGGCCTATGGGCCATAACAACCAGTTGACCAATCAACACAGGGCAGGTCATCCAAACTTAGAAGCACACCAATCCTGAGACTGTTGCATACCCCTAGACACTCACCTTATGCTGCCCTTTAAGATCCCTGCCTAGAGGTTGTCTTTCTCCAGCCATCTGCCATGGTGGATGGATGAAGGGCCCAACCTAAGGGGTTTAGCTCATTAAATAACTTCAATAAAAGACTCTTTGCTTTTGCATCGAAATGGGCCTCTTGGTGATTTTGAGGTTTGGAATTTGGACACAATATTGTAAATAATATAATCTTTATACTTATCTATTTTTATAACTGCTTTTCTGAAATCTATGAACTCATGTGAACAGTCTATTTTCAGTTCTATACTAACTTGCTCTAACCAGGTTCATTTCTTTCTTGACTAGTATGGTGTGAATCCTGGCTTCTAATTTCTGTTTATACTAAACTGGCTGATCCTATGCATAAGATAGTTCTGGAATTAATATCCAACATTATGTACAAGTGAAATATACTAACTTCAGACCAATATCAGGTGTTTACTTTAAACACCATATTATATAAGGTTATAGTAGTTACTTAGGTAATATATCTCTCTGCTTTCTACTCTCCAATTAAATTTCCTTATGCATCAAAGAATATTTAGCTTATTTAAAGGACTATTAGAACTTCAACTTTTTATACTATTACTACAAATGTATTTCATTTTCATTGTGAGAAGCAAAAGAGAAAATTAGCTCTAAATTAAGATAAAAGAGTGTTTATAATGAATATAAGAAGTCAGTGAAATAAAGAAAACCTAAAGAAAAAATAAAAGATCAAATTTATTTTTGTTTAAAAAATATCCCAGTATTTCATTAATAAAATAATAGTAGTCAGTGATAGTTTTCACAATCCAAATCCTTAAGGAGACATAACATATTCAACATATGAAATATTATAAGATTTCCTGAAGGCTTGTGTTTTGGGGTCTTTCTTGGTTGTCAGATGATATGCTGTTGAAGATCTAGTTCCTAATGGCTAGTCGTTTCAGTAGATTAATCCCTTGAAGAATCATGATGCAGTTGTATTATTGGAAATGGAAAGTAGGAGAGCTTAGGAAGAGGATGTATGCTATCTAGAGTATGCTTAACAAATATACATTTTGTTCCCTGCTCCTCCTTCATCATCTTCCTTTCTGGCCCCCATGAGGTGGGTGACTTCACTCTGTTACATTGCCACCATAATCACCCTGTGTCATTTATTTCAAACTGCAAATACTGGGACCATGGATTGAAAACCCTGAAATAAATCCTTCCTCTTTTAAGTTTTATCTGTCTGATGTAAGTCGTAGCAACAGGAAGCTAGATAACACAGCTGCTGGCAAAAGTAAACCTAAAATAGCAAGTTTTGGCAAGAATGTGGTGTTTCACTTAGGCAGAATAAACAAACAGTTATTTGAGATGCTGCTAAAGATAAGCACCAAGAGAACACTCTAAAAGGAAGCTAGCGTACATTCTCAGTAATGATTGGAATAAGAAGACAAAAGGACACTCTTCTAAATAAACACACACACAAAAACAATGCATGAAGAGAAAAATAAAAAGGCAGGAAGAGGGCTTTAGCTGGCTCCCTGAGACTGAAGTTGCATACAGTTTTGAGCCACCATGTGGGTGCTGGGAACTTTACTAAGGTCCTGGGCAAGAGTAAGAAGTATTCTTAACGCCATCTCTCCAGTCACAGTCAAATCTTAACTATGAAAATAATTTAATCTGAATTCAATTTTGCAGAAACTAAGACAATGAAATTATTCATGGAACTGAAAACAGCGCTTAGCTTTTCTTTATACAGACCCTGAGGATCAGACCTCAGATCCTCATGTTTATACAGCAAACACTTGTTAGCAATCAGAAAACTATTTCTGTAACTGAAAACTTACTAAGTCAATGTAGCATAAAAAATGTTACAGAAATCAACATCTAATTAGAGTTTGTTTATACCTTACACATATTTTGAGGCTTTTAGAAAACTAAAATATTTCAGGGATTTTTGAGTCTTTAAAAATTATGACAACATAACATTCTGGAGTGAGGATAAAGCTAATATACAATAAGATTAATACAAAACACAAGATTCAATTAATTTATATTGAGAATCGAGATATATGTTAATATATATTATTTTTAAAGTTTTTAAAACTTAGAGATATAGTATTAAATACTGTTCTTTACCTAGTTGAGTTAAGAAGATAGACAAAACTTAAGTGTGTGTGTCCGTGTGTATGTGTGTAAATTAGAAGTCATGTGAACAAAAACTGCTGTTCCTCCATATGCAATATCAAGTAAGTCCATGTGTTGTGCAACAAAGAACAGTGGCTATCTTGAGTGGCATGGCCAAGGAAGCCTTTCCCTAGGAATGAATATTTGAGGTATGAGTGGCATGAGGACATATCGCATCTGAGAAAAGATGGAATGGCATCAAAAGCTAAACCTAAGACAAAGTTAAATTTAGCATATTTTAATTCAGAACAGCAAAAGGAAAGTGAATTAAATAGCTCAAAGCACTAAAGTAATGTGGAATGTCCTACCCACAGCAGAAGTAAGTGATATTACAGCCAAGTACTGTAGTGACCAGCCTCACCGTTTTAGCAGCCATTACAGGCTAACATGTGCTTGCATGACCTTGCCACTCCTGTCCTGGTCACTAAGGTCAGATGCCCTCCTCATGGCAAGGAACCAATCAGAAGTTAGCTGGCAGGGCTGTGCTTTACATCTCTGGGTGTGCTTTAAGGACAGTGTACAACAGTGACCTGCAGAGCATAGCAACCGCCCTGGGAGGGCTTATGGGCCATAACAACCAGTTGACCAATCAACACAGGGCGGGTCACCCAAACCTGGATACGCACCAATCCTGAGACTGTTTCATACCCCTAGACACTCTCCTTACACTGTCCTTTAAGATCCCTGCCTCGAAGTTGCTTGGCCATTCACCTTGGTGGCGGATAAAGGGCCCGAGATAATGGAGTTAGCTCATTAAACATCTACAATAAAACACTCGTTGCTTTTGCATTGAAATGGGCCTCTTGGTGATTTTTGGGGTTCAGAATTTGAGCACAACAGTACATAGTTAAGACTCACAGAAAATGACTGTTTCCTGAGTCCAGAGGTTGCCCTGTTTGCACGTTTTGCAGCTTCACACCCAAGATTGTCTAAGAATTAATTTGCTATGTGTAACTAAGACTCTGACTACACATTAGTAGAGTGTGCTCTTTCATTAGGTTGCAGCCACTTTAAGCAATAAGTTAGGGTGTAGTTCACTATGTACAGAACAACTCAACAGCAGATGGAGTGACTTTGAGTTGAAAATGAGCTTGTGTGACCAAGAAATAGTAGGATGTAAAATAAAGTTAAGCATAGTAGCAGCAGAAAATTCTAACATGTAAGGAACAGCTTATGTCTACAAAAGCTACACTTGATCATATGCTGTAACAATGGACTGCCTTTTTTTTAGCTTTTTGCTTTTGTTTGGTTTTTGGTTGGGCGGGGTAGGACAGGGTTTCTCTATGTAGCCCTGGCTATCCTGGAACTCACTTTATAGACCTGGCTGGCCTGGAGCTCACAGAGATCCACTGGCCTCTGCCTCCCAAGTACTGGGATTAAAGGTGCGTGCTACCACTGTCTGGCTGGATGGTCTTTCTTAATCTTACTTCTTTAATGTGCACATGTTGGGTTAGAAAGCCAGACATCCCTGGAAATTTTACTCGTTTTTATTTTGGATAATTTCACACGTTTACAATGGTTTATCTCATATTTATGCCCATTACTTCCTGTGCTCTCTTCAATCCTGCTGATATTGTTCTTTGTAACTAGTTCCTTCCAATGTATGTATGTGTGTAAGTGCATGTGTGTAGGTCTTGCACAGGTAGTGACAACTGTTGCATCTGTGTGATTGTAATGCCCATGTCATTTCCAGAGACAGTACTTCACAGGAGTGCACTCTTCCCTCTGGCTCTGATAGTCTAAAGCAGACACATAAGTGGGCAAAATGCTGCAAGTAACTGTTTAGCAGTGCCCGGCACTAAAAGAGACATGTACACCACATGCTCCCAGGCCCAGGGAGGAGTTCTACATATTTGTAATTGATGAAGTCTGACTTTTACATTCTTTTATTTCTATTTTCTGAGCTTATTAAAGGCAACTAACACAAACTGTGTTTGAGCTGCTGAAACAAGTTTCCATATACTCTCCATTCTCCTTTCCTAGTTACATGTATCTAGCTTTTGATAAAACTATAATAATATGGCATTAAAAACTCTACTAAAAAACTCTACTGAAATGCTTAACTAAAGTAAGTATTCAAATGGATTTTACTAGTTCTTGACTGAAAGTCAGTTTCCTGCACCAGGTTTCATTTTATCTCAGCTGTTTTTCTTCTTCCTTACTCTTTTTGACTCAAACTCTTCAGTTCCATTTTATGATGCTGACATTTAAACATAATATTTCATATGCACATAAGTTATATTTTGATCATATGTATCTCACACTCCTCCCCAACTCCTTCAGGAGGCATACTAACGTTTTTGAAGAATATTTACTGGTTACTCAGTACTTCAGCATTGATTGAGCTTGTGGTTTTATATGAATGAAATGACAAAGTGCATTTGACATAACTGCAAAAGAGATGTGTTCTAGGCACATTGTACCAAAGTGTTCAGGGCATTAGTATGACTTATTACCAGGGGCTTAAATTCTATTCCTTGAGTTAAGCTGATTCTTGCCACTCCCTCCACACTGTAAAGTTGTCATTTCCTTTCACAATTGCCAAATACTTGGGAGAGATGATTTATGGTAGTGAGATTTCTGTCCCCTCTCAAATTTCTATACATACACTTTATATCCCATCTGTAACAATTTTCTTCTTTCCAATTCATTAACTGAAATTTCACTGTAAACTTACCTTTGTTCCATTACATTTTATACAATCAATAAGAGTCAGTGCAAGGATGATACTTTAATTATATTGTTTCAAATTTGATATTATCATTATGAACTTTGATGCTAAAATGGCCTGTGTGTCATTGTTGTCAGTATTTTGAACAACTCTGTCTTTCAAATCACTTCCATTCTTTATTTCTGGTACTAAAAGATGACCCAGAGTATTTTCCTCCCTAACTCTGTAAACAAACATGAAACAACACAGGAGATAACAGTAAGAAGAGTTAACTGATTTGAAACATTGATGGAAAGAACATGTGCCTAAGTATTCAATTCCTGGGTCTAAGCAAATAGCCCATTATAAGCTGGCTACTTTTTCTCAAATTCTTTTAAAATGCTTCCTCCAAATTTTGGACAATTCTTTGTCTTGCCACATTAATGACTGAGAAGAATTTATACTTTGGCAATGCTCATGTATGCATTGATAAACATGGAAGTTAATAAAACTTTAAAGTTCTGGATAAACAAGAAGATTATATAATTTTGTGGGTGGTGGTTTATACAGGAAGTGGATTGAATAAATTTATGTGATTTTTAATTCACCTTCACATAACTAGCCTCCTTGTTATTTTTTTATGAAGGCCCAGGGATCATTTCCCAAAGGTTCTCAGCCTTTATATTCTTCAATTCAGCTACAAAAGAACCTAAATTGGACCAAAGACAGAAGCAGCTCTGCCTGAGGTGGGGGGTGGTGTTGGTAATGGCTGAACATAGCTGGTAATTTGATGCCTTTTTATTGTACCAGTTACTGTTTGTCTCTAACAACATAGCTTCAGACACATTTGTTTCATACACCTTTGAGTTAAACAAGTTGACAAAATATGGCTTGCAATGGCATATGTAGAAAAATTTAAAGGACACACAATTAGAGCTAAAAATGACGAAATTAAGTCAAATTATGTTTTATGTTATGTCATTCTTCCCATGAAGTCCATTTCATTAGTTTCTTTCTTATGTAACCTGGAACCATTTCTTTTCATATTCTAGCAGGTAATTGCCTTTGTGTTTCCACCATGTGAAGAAACAGAAGCAAATGTGTGAGTGTTATAATTTGTTATGGAGATAAGTTTTCTTGTCATAAGTAAATTCATGGCTATACACTTTTGGAAAACTTTAGAAAACTTTTTTCAGGACCTTTTAATGACATATAAAACATTATTTTATGGCTTTCTGGAAAACAATTATTTCTTGCCAAACAAATTTATTTGCTCATGCTTTATTATTTGGTTACATATATATAATTATATACAACCATGTGCAAGCAAATACCGTTGTATAACTATATACTGCAATATACATATCACTAGTCATTGTAAAAGATTTTATGCTGGTAAATATTTGAAATATATTTTCTTGTAGAAAAGTGAGATATTGCTTAACCTAATAGATTTTATCACTTATCAATACAAAAATATTTGCCTGGTGGTGAATATCTGTAATCTTCTCACTCAGGAGGCAGAGGCAGGAGAATTGCCACAAGTTGAAAGATAGCCAAAGTTACATAGCAAGGGCATCTTAAAAGATCAACAAAAACTGAATTTCTCTCAGTTTAATCTTTCATTCAGTAGACTGAAGAATTGCTATTAAAACACAGCCATCACAATCCAGGAACTCATAGTAGCTGCCACAACACAGCCTTATCATAACATAGGAGGAGTGGTTAATATGAATTCTGAACACTTCTAAGAAGTGGGATCAAACTGAACCAGGCATACCAACAAATCTGACAACCATTTTAATCCCTTGAAGGAGAGAACCAACACTCACAAGTTGTTCTTTGATGTACACACTTGCATAACAACACATTCTCCACTCAAATGCACACAAAATAAATAAGTAAAAATGTAGTAGAATCTGTTTTAATAGAGTAAGCTCAAAATATTTGCGTTTCAGCATGCACACAGTGTTATTTAAAATAAGAAAGTAAAAAATAATTTTAAAGTGCAAATTAATCAAGAGATGATAACAGCTAAACTCATGTTTTGTTATTTTATTTTTGAGATTATGATGCAATAAAATATTTTCCCATTTCCTTTTCTGCACCAAACCCTCCCTTCCTATTTCTCTTCCCTTCCTATTTCAAATTCATGGCATCTTTTTTTTACCAGTTATTATTGCATTCATATATGTATTTGTGTAGAAGTACATATGTATTTATTCCTAAATATAACAAGTTCAGTTTTAATATGATAGTTCATTTTCTGGATAATAGCTATCTGTGACTAACACATTCATTAAAAGGCTAATTTTAAAAAAAATCAAAATTATTTTTCTAAAAATTCATCAGCATTCATTCATTACATAAAATTATGGCTTTCACAGCAGGATTTAATTCAGACAAAGTATATATTTACACCCTTTCACCTTCTGAGTCACTTTCTTTTTCCCAACTAATCCCCTACTACTTTTATGTCACACACATACATGCATATTTCTTTAGAAATCGATGAAAATGTGACAGCTGCTAATCACTCCAGAGAGGAACATCAGAAAACATGTGTTGATATCATTTAGAAAAAATAACAGCCAGTTCCTAAGTATGGGGGCTTTCAATGTTCTAAATTAAGACAGGTCAGTACATCAAGGGTCTCGTATTGTTCTAGTGCAGTTAACTTTCAAAACAAAATATAGAAAATATTCAGAGTTTAAAACATTTGTTTTTGTCTGTGGATCTGATTTTATATTGAAACCAAATTCAACTTCATTTCAATATTTATCATTGTTATTTTCTATTTTGACTTGCCTAAAGTTAATGATGGCAAACCACACATCTGTGACAGAGTTCATTCTTCTTGGATTAACAAATGATGTCAATCTTCAAGATGTGCTTTTCCTCTTTCTGCTCCTAACTTACATCTTAAGTATCGTGGGAAACTCAACCATCATTCTCTTGACCCTGCTGGATTACCGCCTTCAGATGCCTATGTATTTTTTCCTGCGAAATTTTGCATTTTTGGAGATATCTTTTACCTCTGTCTTTGTTCCCAAAATGCTAGTCAATATTGGAACTGGAGACAAGACTATTTCCTTTGCTGGTTGCTTCACACAGTATTTTTTCGCAATCCTTCTTGGAGCAACCGAATTTTACCTCTTAGCAGCTATGTCCTATGACCGCTATGCTGCCATTTGCAGACCCCTGCATTACACAACTGTCATGAGCAGGAGACTTTGTTTTCAGCTAGTCTTAAGTTCCTGGTTCTCTGGTTTTATAACTGTTGTTGTGCCACACACAATGACTCTCCAGTTGCCTTTCTGTGCGTCCAACACCATCAACCACTATTGCTGTGACTACACTATATTGCTACATTTATCCTGCTCAGACACATACTTCATAGAAGTGATCCAGTTCCTCCTGGCTGCTGTGACCCTCATCTTCACGTTGCTGCTGGTGATTCTCTCCTACATACACATCATCAGGACCGTTTTGAGGATCCCATCTGCTCATCAGAGAAAGAAAGCTTTTTCTACATGTTCCTCTCACATGATAGTGGTCTCACTTTCTTACGGAAGCTGTATTTTCATGTATATAAATCCTGTTAAAGATGCAGCAAATTTTAATAAGAGAGTGGCTGTTTTAAATACTTCTGTTGCTCCTCTGTTAAACCCATTTATCTACACTCTCAGAAACAAGCAAGTGAAAATAGCCTTCAAAGATATGTTAAGCAAGATGATAAATTTCTCAAAAAAGTGAAACTGTTTGAGGCTTAGAACTAAGATAATAAAGGTTTAGGACATATGACTGTACATATAAAATATATCACCTACTTCACTTATTTATTAAATTAAGTCATTTTTCTTCTATCAATGTGTGTTCCTATGTATCCTCTAACTCTTCATTGCTATTGTTTTATTTATATTTCATTTAAAATTTTTAATTATTATTTTTCATGTACATGGGTGCTTTTCTGTACATATGTGTAGGAGGCATGTAGGTCCTTGTGCTCACACATAAGCACTAGAAAAACTGAGAATGTTAAGCACACATGCTTGTCTCTTCAAAGGAGAGATATATAGTCTGTTTTCTGCCCAGAAGGCTGGGTATAGATGTGGTTAACAGCTTGGTGACCTTTAAGCACTCTGTGGGGCCAGACCATGCTGGCTTTCTCAGACCCTTATCTTGAGCATGTTTTGTTTTGTTTTTATTTTTTGTTTTTGTCTATAATCCTATACTCCCACAGTTTCTTATCATGAGCTTGTTTATCTTGAGCCTGTTTTCTCAGTTAATCTATAGAATCATGTGAAAGATGCCACTTGTACTTTACGAAGAGTTTAAATTAGTCATGTCTTAGGATTTTTTGTGTGTGCACAAGGGATTGAGTTAATAATCACAAGGAAATTTTTTTACAACTTGCACTTTGCTTAAATATGACTAAAATAAACTACTGGAGGTCAGACTCTCAAAGACTGAACCAGCAGTGGCTACTGAGTTGTATTGAACCAACTGCCTCTTTGTCTGGTGTGGATTGCTATTCTGCTGACATTAGTGGTCACAGAGATCCCCACATGTATTTCTGCACAACATGTGCATACTTGGTGCACACTGAGGCGAGAAGAAGACATCAGCATCCCTGGAACTGGAATAAGAGATGGTTTGTGAGCTGTCATGTGGGTGCTGGAATTGTACCCCAGTCTTCTGAAAGAACAGTCAGTTCTCTTAAACACTGAATCATCTTTCCATCCCAAGAGTTCACTTTAAAAGGAAATACTTGAAGTAAGGTTATGAATGAGACATGGCTTGTTATTTTAATAAATCTTGTTCCTTGCTACATGATTATGAATGTATCTATACTTGTAATGATTAAATTCATGTACTAATAAATATAGGTTGTTAACAATAGCCTAAATAACATGCTGCTGGTTTTATTTTCTATATTCAAAATCAGATTTAAATACAGTCCTGCACAAAACCAGTTAATAGTACTTAATTATGATTGGTTGTTGCACTAAGGATGTTCTAGAGAAGAGAAAATCTTGTGATGTGTTAATACGGCTATAAAATTCTAAATGATGATTTGTACACAGATTATACCCCTTGAGAAAATTCATGAAAAAGATGGAGGAATTATAACAAAGAAGTTAGGAGTATGACTTCCAGCAACATTTTTAGTTGTTGTTTCTGGCCATTGATTTCATGATTACCCAAGAAACTATGAAATGAAATGACTCATGATGTTTTAAATCATGATGTTTTATCACAAGCAAAAGCTGTCATTTTTGAACATCTTTTCCCTATATGGATATTTCATAAAATAGCAGGACAGGTTTACAGCAGGGATGCTAGATGTTTTAATAATTCACAAATATTTCTACACCAATCCTTTAAATACACACACAAGAAACATAAGCTCTAGAAATGTTAAAAATAACTTTTATTGAAGCCTATAAACATTGAATATCAATTTTGTATATACACTGGCTATTTTAGGGAGGTAATACTCCTAACACATAGACATGCTGCTTACAGACTTTCCTTTAGGAATAATAGGACATGCATTAGGATTTTGAGCAAAGCTACCCTGTTTTGAAAATTGGTTTGAGGTTGTTATTGGGTCTGAGTGGTAATGTATGTTTGACTGCCTTACTAGGTGAATTTAGATGCTCCAAATGAACTGTGTGTTATCTGACCCAACTCACCCTTATCATATAGCAGGAATATATATACACAGCAATACTCTCTCCTCTCATCAAATAGAAATGACAGACTGGTGCTGGAGTCATATATTTTTAAATATTTTTTTTAGAAAAGAGCTTGCTTCACGTGTCAATCCCAGCTCCCTCTTCTTCTCCTCCTCCCGCAACCCCTCGCCATCCCACTGCCCAGCCTCCAACCTTATGACCACTTCTTTCCACATAGGGGATCTCCAGAGTCTGTCACTTCATTCAGGGCAGGGTCCAGGCCTTTCCCCAAGAGTCCAGGCTGAGAGAGCATCCCTCTTTGTGTTATGGATACACGAAGTCCATTTGTATGCCAGTGATAAATACTAATCTACTGCCCAGGGCCCGATAGGTTGCCCAGGCCTCTTCATTGACTCTCACATTAAAGGGGTCTGGATCAGTCCCATGCTGGCCTCCCAGCTGTTGGTCTGGGGTCCCTTGTTCAGATCAGCTGTCTCTGCTGATTTCGCTAGCCCATTCTTTGCCCATTTGCTCATCACTGCTCTCTCTCTGTCACTGGGTTCCAGGGGTTCAGTTCAATGTTTAGCTGTTGCTGTTTGCCTCTGCTTCCATCAGTCACTGGATGAAGGTTCTAGGATGGCATATAAGATAGACATCAAGTTCATTATCAGAAATGGGCATTTAAGGTAGTCTCTTCACTGTTGCTTAGTTTGCCAGTTGGTGTCATCCTTGTAGATTTCTAGAGGTCTCACTGGTGCCAGATCTCTCCTCAAATCTATATCACTCCCTCTATTATAGTATCTCTCATCCTTTTCTCTCCCTATTCTTCCCCCAACTCAACCTTATTGCTCCCCCATGACCTACTCTCTCCTCCTCTTCTCCCCCTCTCTTCTTCTCAGTTCTCACTCCCTCCTACCCCAAGCCATGCTCCCAACCTGTTCAGGAGATCTTGCCTCATTCCTCTTCTCTGGGGTAACATGCATATCTATCTTAAGTCCTTTCCTGCTTCCCAGACTCTCTGTCAGTGGAATTGCAGACTGGTACTCCCCTGATCCATATCTAAAAACCATATATGAGTGAGTACATACTATGTTTGTCCTTTTATGACTGGGTTTCTTCTAGTGCCATCCATTTGCCTGCAAATTTCAAGATTCCATTGTTTTTTTCCACTGAGTAGTACTCCATTGAGTAAATGTACCACATTTTCTCTATCCACTCTTCAGTTGAGGGCATCTAGGTTGCTTCCAGGTTCTGGCTATTACAAATAATGCTGCTATGAACATAGTGAAAAAGATGTCCTTGTTGAATGAATGTGCATCTTTTGGGTATATGCCTAAGAGTAGAATTGCTGAGTCTTACGGTAGACTGATTCCCACTTTCCTGAGGAATCTCCATGCTGATTTCCAAAGTGGCTGTATGAGTTGACACTCCCACCAGCATTGGAGGAGTGTTTCCCTCTCTCCACATCCTCTCCAGCATAATTGTCATTGGTGTTTTTCATTTTAGCCATTCTGACAGGAGTAAGATGGTATCTCAAAGTTGTTTTGATTTGCATTTCCCGGATGGTTAAGAATGTTGAGCACTTTCTCAAGTGTCTCTCAGCCATTTTAGTCTCCTCTATTGAGAATTCTCTATTTAGTTCTGTAGCCCACTTTTTAATTGGATCCTTTGTGTTTTGGAGACTTGCTTCTTGAGACCTTTGTAAATTTTGGAGATCAGCCCTCTGTCAGATGTGGGGTTAGTGAATATCTTTTCCCAATCTGTGGGGTGCCCTTTGTCTTGCTGACTATGTCCTTTGCCTTAACAAAAGCTTTTCAGTTTCAGGAGGTTTCACTTACTAATCGATCACAGTGTCTGTGTTACTAGTGTTATGTTCAGGAAACAGTCTCCTGTACCAATTCATTGAAGGGTACCTCCCACTTTCTTCTCTAAGATTTTCAGTGTGGCTGGATTTATCTTGAGGTCTTTGATCCATTTGGAATTAAGTTTTGTGCATGAAGATAAACATGGATCTATCTGCAGTCTTCTGCGTGCCAATATCCAGTTATGCCAGCACCATTTGTTGAAGATGCTTTCATTTTTCCATTGTATAATTTTAGCTTCTTTGTAAAAAATCAAGTGTTCATAAATGTGTGCATTAAAATCAGGGTTTTCAATTCGGCTCCATTGGTCTACCTGTCTGTTTTTGTGCCAATACCAAGCTGTTTTCAGGACTATAGCTCTATAATAGAGCTTGAAGTCAGGGATGGTGATGCCTCCTGAGGTCCCTTTATTATACAGGGATGTTTTGGCTGTCCTGGGTCTTTTGTTTTTCCATATAAAGTTGATTATTGCTCTTTCAAGTTCTGTGAATAATTGTGCCTGTAATTTGATAGGGACTGCATTGAATCTGTAGATTGCATTTGGCAACATTGCTATTTTTATTATGTTGATCCTACCAATTAAAGAGCATAGGAAATCTTTCCATTTTCTGGTGTCTTCTTTGATTTCTTTCTTTAGAGATTCAAAGTTCTTGATATACAGGTCTTTCACTTGTTTGGTTAACATTATCCCCAGATATTTGATGCTGTTTGTAGCTATTGTAAATGGTGATGTTTCTCTGATTTCTTTCTCAGTCACTTCATCATCTGTATATAATAGGGCTACTGATTTTTTTTGAGTTACCCTTGTATCCTGCCACTTTGCTGAAGGTGTTTATCAGCTGTAGGTGTTCCCTTGTGGAGTTCTTTAGGGCACTTATGTAAACTATCACATCATCTGCAAATAATGAAAGTTTGACTTCTTTTCTAATTTGTATCCTCTTGACCTCCTTTTGTTGTCTTATTGCTGTAGCTAGAAATTCAAGTAAAATATTGAAGAGATATGGATAGAGTGGACAGCCTTGTGTTGTTCATGATTTTAGAGGAATTGCGTTGAGTTTCTCTCCATTTAGTTTGATGTTAGCTGTTGGTTTACTGTATATTGCTTTTATTATGTTCAGGTATGTTCCTTTTATCCCTAATATCTCTAGGACCTTTATCATGAAGGGGTATTGGATTTTGTCCAAGACTTTTCAGCATCTAGTGAGATGATCATGTGGTTTTCCTTTGCAATTTTTTAATATGGTGGATTACATTGATAGATTCTCATATGTTGAACCATCCCTGCATTCCTGGGATCAAGCCTACTTGATCATGGTGGATGATTTTTCTGATGTGTCCTTGGGTTAGATTTGCAAGTGTTTTATTGAGTATTTTTGAATCGATGTTCATGAGGGAAATTGGTCTGTGGTTCTCTTTCTTAGTTGCGTCTTTGTGTGGCTTGGGTAATTGTAGCCTCATAAAAAGACTTTGGCAGTGAACCTCCCGCTGCTAT
The DNA here is from genome assembly GCF_017639785.1 of Mesocricetus auratus. Classification (NCBI taxonomy): domain Eukaryota; kingdom Metazoa; phylum Chordata; class Mammalia; order Rodentia; family Cricetidae; genus Mesocricetus; species Mesocricetus auratus. The sequence continues at coordinate 42,252,726 of NW_024429195.1, forward strand.
TTTGTGGAACAGTTTGAAGAGTATTGGAATTAGCTCTTCTTTGAATTTTTGGTAGAATTCTGCCCTGAAGCCATCTGGTCCTGGGCTTTCTTTGGTTGGGAGACTTTTGATGACTGCCTCTATTTCATTAAGGGTTGTAGGTCTGTTTAGATTGTTTATCCATTATTGATTTAGTTTTGGCAAGTGATATCTATCCAGAAAATTTAATTGTCCATTTCCTTTAAATTTTTGAATTTTGTGGAATACAGGTTTTCAAAGTATGCCCTAATGATTCTCTGGATTTCCTCAGTGTCCTTTGTTATGTCCCCCTTTTCATTCCTGATATTGTTAACTACTGTGCTTTCTCTCTGCCTCTGGTTAGTTTGATCAAAGTTTTGTCTATCTTGTTGATTTTCTCAAAGAACAAACTCTTTGTTTCATTGATTCTTTGCAATGTTTTCCTAGTTTCTACTTGATTGATTTCAACCCTTAATTTGATTATTTCCTGGCATCTACTCCTCCTGGGTGAGTTTGCTTCTTATTGTTCTAGAGCATTCAGTTGTGCTATTAATTATGTAGCATGACTGTTCTTTAGTTTCTTCTTGTGGGCACTTAATGCTATGAACTTTACTCTAAGCACTGCTTTCAGAGTGTCCCATAAGTTTGGGTATGTTGTGTCTTCATTCTCATTGAATACCAGGAAGTCTTTAATTTCTTCCTTTACCCAGGGATGGTACAATTGTGCATTGTTCAATTTCCATGAGTTTGTAGAGTTTCTGTTATTGTTGAATTCTAATTTTAATGCATGGTGTTCTGATAAGATACAGGGGGTTATTCCATTTATTTTTGTAACTGTGGAGGTTTGCTATGTTTCTGATTATGTGGTAGATTTTAAAGAAGGTTCCATGTGTTTAAATGGAATGTTCTATAGATGTCTGTTAAACCCAGTTGGGTTATAACTTCTGTTTGTTCTTTTATTTCTTTGTTAAGTTTCTGTCTGGAGGTCCTCTCCAGTGGTGAGAGTGTTGACGTCTCCTACTACTAGTGTGTGAGATTTTTTTGTGCCATTTGAGCTTTATTAATGTTTACTAATGTTTCTTTCACGAATGTGGGTGCCTATTTATTTGGGGCATAGATGTTTAGAATTGAGACTTCATCTTTTTTTTCTCGAGACAGGATTTCTCTGTATTGTTTTAGAGGCTGTCCTGGAACTCACTCTGTAGATCAGGCTCATCTCAAACTCATAGAGATTCATCTGCCTCTGCCTCCCAAGTGCTGGGATTAAAGGCGTGTGCCACCAACGCCTGTTTTTTTTTTTTTTTTGGGAGGGGGGCGAGACTTGATGGACTTTTCCTTTGATGAATATGAAATGTCCTACTTCATCTCTTCTGATTGATTTTACTTTGAAGTGTAATTTGTTAGATATTAGGATTGCTACACCAGCTTTTTTCTTGGGTACATTTGATTGGAAAATATTTTCCCAGCCCTTTTCTCTGAGGTAATGTACTTGCATAATTTCTGTGTCCTCAAGCACAGAAAATAGAATGCTGAAGATACACTGAATTACAATGAAAATGCATCAAATAGAATCATTTTATTGTTTTTGTATCTGTCTAAAGATAAATTCCAGACTATAGATCTCCAGCTATATGCTTGAGATGTAGAAGTAGAATTTGACTACCTTAGGTGCTTACATCAGACTTAAACTTCAAATCTTGTGTAATGTTTAAGACAATTTGACGAGCTTTCACTTGGAATTTGGAGAACTTTTTGAGCATGAAGGCCAGGACCATCACATATCTAAATGTTACTGTATATTTGAGGTTCAGTAAAGAATTCCTTAAAAGCAATGTTGGAAATAATGAAGGTGATTCAGTAGTTGAGAAAAAGTCACTAAATTAGTACAACTATTATAAAAGCATAGATCATCTATTTAAAAAGCAAAATAATAACAACCTAGTCCTTATTCCTATATAGAAAATTTTAGTATTTTTATGATGTCAGTTCTGCCAGAGTTAATACATAATTTCAAAATGATCTCTAATCTTCTCATGGTATTTTCAGGACATTGGTAAGCTGATTATAACATTTATGTGGAAAGACAGAATACCTAGAATAGCCCACAAAATTATAAATGGGAAAAATTGTAAGACTCACACTGTTTTCTTACACACTTAAAGATCAAGTCAGTTAACATCCTGCTGGGTAGCAGAGACGAACTCATGAGCCCCTCATACCACCCTGATTAAGGATGGCTTTGGTAGGTACACCATAGTACAGTGGTTGACCCCACAACCCAGAGAATATGGACAAAACAAAATAGACTTGAAACACGGCGAGGGGTGGGGGGGGGAGTGGGACCTGGGAAGAATAGAGGGGGTAAAGAGGAAGGGAGTTGGTCATGGGGGAACAGGAAGTTGAGGGGGTGGGGGTAGAATAGGGGGAAGAGGGAATCATAGGATCGAAGACAGATCAGACACCAGAGTGACCTCGAGTGATCTAAAGGTATAACATCAATTGGCAAGCTAAGCAATAGTGGAGGGACCACCTCGAATGCCCATTCCTGATAATGAACTTGATGTCTATAACCATCCGGGAGCCTTCATCCTGTGACTGATGGAAGCAGAGGCAAACACACAACTAATCACTGAACTGAACCCAAGGAACCCAGTGACAGAGAGAGAGGAGTGATGAGCAAATTGGCAAAGAATGGGCTGGCAAAACCAGCAGAGACAGCTGATCTGAACAGGGGAGTGCTCTTGGACCCCAGACCGACAGTGGGGAGGCCAGCATGGGACTGATCTGGACCCCCCAAATGTGAGTGTCAGTGAGAAGGCCTGGGCAACCTATGGGGCCTTGAGCTGTGGATCAGTGTCTATCCCTGGTATACAAACTGTCTTCATGTGCCTATAGCACAAAGAGAGATGCTCTCTCAGCCTGGACTCATAGGGGAGTGCCTTGACCCTACCAAGAGTAAAATGACAGACTCTAGATATCCCCTATGTGGAAGGATTTGGCAATAGGGTAGGAGGGAAGGGGGGAAGGGGAGTGCGGGAAGAGGAGAGGGAGAGGGAAAAAAAAGAAAAATTATTTAAAAAAAGAGGACATGAGTTTTGGGGAAGGCAGTAGAAAGTGGACTGGATCTAAGAGGATTTTGTGGGTGAATGTGATCACATACATTGATGAAATCTCAAGAACTATTATTAAAGATAAATTCATAAGTAGGTAAGTATCAACAACAAAGCAATATATTTGAACAGGGAAGAACATATTCTATAGGTGGCCAAAACGATAATAATATCAATTTCTCATCTCACATATTCTAAGCCAAGAACTGATATGTAAGCTAATATATCAAATAAGAAATTGTAATGGGCATAAAGGAGTGAAATCTACTAATGGTAAATTCTTTTTTTATTATTAAATTTTTTTTATTTTTAAGTTTAAATTTAGATTAGAAACATGGTTGGTTCACAAGTCAGTTCCAGGTCCCTCTCCCTTTCCCTCCCCTCCTCCCGTGCCATCCCCCCAACTCCCCCATTATCCCCTCATTTCCCCAGGGAGGGTGAGGCCCTCCATGGGGGTGTCCACAGATTGTCATTTCATCCAGAGCAGGGCCTAGACCCTCCCCCCAAGAGTTCAGGGTGAGAGTTCATCTCACATTGTTGGATGGGGGTCCAAAGTCCATGTGTATACTCGGGATGAATACTGATCTACTGCCCAAGGTTCAATAGATTACCTCGGCCTCCTCACTGACACCCCCATTCAGGGGGTCTTGATGTTGGATTCCCAGGCATCAGTCTGGGATTCAAGACTTAACCCTTGTTAGGTTAAACCAGCCCAGTCTTAACTCCTTTGGTCATCAGTCCTCCCTTTCTGTTACTGGCTGTCTTGAGTACAGCTCAGTACTTAGCCGTGGGAGTCTGCCTCTTCTTCCATCAGCCACTAAATGAAGTTTCTGTTTCCCAGACTCTCTGGCTATGGGATTGTAGGCTGGCACTCCCCAGATCTATGTCTAAAATCCATATATGAGAGAATACATGCCATGTTTCTCTTTTTGTGACTGGTTACCTCGCTCAGGATTGTTTCTTCTAGTGTCATCCATTTGCCTGCAAATATCAGGATTCCATTGTTTTTTTTTTCTGGGGAATCGTACTCCATTGTGTAAATGTAAAACATTTTCTCTATCCACTCTTCGGTTGAGGGGCATCTAGGTTGCTTCCAAGTTCTGGCTATTACAAATAATGTTGCTATGAACATAGTGGAACATACATCCTTGTTGTATGAATGGGCAACTTTTAGATATATGCCTAAGAGTGGAGTTGCTGGGTCTTGTGGTAGGTTTATTCCCATTTTTCTGAGGAATCTCCATACAGATTTCCAAAGTGGCTAAACCAGTTGGCACTCCCACCAGCAATGGAGGAGTGTTCCCCTTTCACCACATCATCTCCAGCATAAATTGTCATTGGTGTTTTTTATTTTAGCCCTTCTGACAGGAGTGAGATGGTATCTCAGAGTTGTTTTGATTTGCATTTCCCAGATGGCTAAGGATGTTGAACACTTTCTCAAGTGCCTCTCAGCAATTTTAGACTCCTCCATTGAAAATTCTCTATTTATTTCTGCAGCCCATTTTTAATTGGATTCTTTGGTGTTTTGGAGACTTGCTTCTTGAGTTCTTTGTAAATTTTGGAGAACAACCCTCTGTCAGATGTGGGGTTAGTGAATATTTTCTCCCATTCTGTAGGCTGCTTTTTTGTCTTATTGACTGTGTCCTTTGTTGTACAGAAGCTTCTCAGTTTCAGGAGGTCCCATTTATAAATGGTTGGTCTCACTGTCTATGCTACTGGTGTTACATTCTGGAAGCTGTCTCCTGTACCAATTCATTCAAGGGTAACACCCACTTTCTCTTCTAAGAGGTTCAGTGTGGCTGGATTTATGTTGAGGTCTTTGATCCATTTGGATTTAAGTTTTGTGCATGGCGATAAACATGGATCGATCCGCATTCTTCTACATGCCAGACTCCAGTTATGCCAGAATCATTTGTTGAAGATGCTTTCTTTATTCCATTGTATATTTTTAGCTTCTTTGTCAAAGATCAGATGTTCACATGTGTGTGGGTTAATATCAGGGTTTTCAATTCAATTCCATTTGTCGACCTGTCTGTTTTTGTGCCAATACCAAGCTGTTTTCAGGACTATAGCTCTATAATAGAGCTTGAAATCAGGGATGGTGATGCCTCCAGTCGTTGCCTTGTTGAACAGGGTTGTTTTGGCTATCCTGGGCCTTTTGTTTTTCCATACAAAATTGATTATTGTTCTTTCAAGGTCTGTGAAGAATTGTGCTAGGATTTTAATGGGGATTGCATTGAATCTGTAGATTGCTTTTGGCAGGATTGCCATTTTTGCTACATTGATCCTACCTATCCAAGACCATGGGAGATCTTTCCATTTTCTGAGGGCTTCTTTAGTTTGTTTCTTTAAAGATTCAAAGTTCTTGCGATACAGGTCTTTCACTTGTTTGGTTAGCGTTACCCCAAGGTATTTAATGTTGTTTGTGGCAATTGTAAAAGCTGATGTTTCTCTGATTTCTTTCTCAGCCCTTTTATCATCTGTGTATAGTAGGGCTACTGATTTTCTTGAGTTGATCTTGTAGCCTGCCACTTTGCTGAAGGTGTTAATCAGCTGTAAGATTTCCCTGGTAGAGTTCTTTGGGTAATTTATGTAAACTATCATATCATCTGCAAACAGTGAAAGTTTGACCTCTTCCTTCCCAATTTGTTTCCCCTTGATCCCCTTTTGTTTTCGTATGGCAATGGCTAGAACTTCAAGTAAAATGTTGAAAAGGTATGGAGAGAGTGGACAGCCTTGCTTTATTCCTGATTTTAGAGGAATTGAGATGGGTTTCTGTCCATTTATTTTGATGTTAACTGTTGGTTTACTGTATATAGTTTTTATTATGTTTAAGTATGTTCCTGTTATCTGAGATCTCTCCAAGACCTTTATCATGAAGGGGTGTTGGATTTTGTCAAAGACTTTTTCAGCATCTAGTGAGATGATCATGTGATTTTTGTTTTTCAGGTTGTTTATATGGTAGATTACGTTGATGGATTTTCGTATGTTGAACCATCCCTGCATCCCTGGGATAAAACGTACTTGATCGTGGTGAATGATTGTTTTGATGTGTTCTTGGATCCAATTTGCCAGTATTTTATTGTGTATTTTTGCATCAGTGTTCATGAGGGATATTGGTCTGATGTTCTCTTTCTTAGTTGTGTCTTTGTGTGGCTTGGGGATCAAGATTATTGAAGCCTCATAGAAAGAGTTTGGCAAAGACCCTTCTGCTTCTATTTTCGTGGAATACTTTGAGAAGAACTGGTACAAGCTGTTCTTTGAATTTCTGGTAGAATTCTGCACTGAGGCCATCTAGACCTGGGGTTTTTTTGGTTGGGAGACTTTTGATGACTGCTTCTATTTCTATAAGGGTTATAGGTCTATTTAAATTGCTTATCTGTTCTTGATTTAATTTTGGCAAGTGATAGCTATCCAGGAAGTTGTCCATTTCCTTTACATTTTCAAATTTTGTGGAGTACAGGTTTTCAAAGTATGACCTGATGATTCTCTGAATTTCCTTAGAGTCCGTTGTTATGTCCTACTTTTCATTTCTGATTTTGTTAATTTGCATGTTCACTCTCTGTTGTTTGGTAAGTTTGTACAAAGGTTTGTCTATCTTGTTGATTTTCTCAAAGAACCAACTCTTTGTTCCATTGATTCTTTGTATTGTTTTCCTAGTTTCCACTTCATTGATTTCAGCCCTCAATTTGATTATTTCCTGTCATCTACTCCTCTTGCGGGAGTTTGCTTCTTCATGTTCTAGAGCTTTCAGCTGTGCTGTTAATTCTCTAGTATAACTATTCTCTAGTTGCTTTATGTGGGCACTTAGTGCTATGACCTTCCCCCGTAGCACTGCTTTCAAAGTGTCCCATAGGTTTGAGTATGTTGTGTTTTCTTTCTCGAGTTCTAGGAAGTCTTTAATTTCTTTTTTTATTCTTCTTTGACTCAGGAATGGTGCAGTTGTGCCTTATTCAATTTCCACGAGTTTGTAGGTTTTCTGCAATTTGTGTTGTTCAATTCTAATTTTAAAGCATGGTGGTCTGATAAGATGCATGGAGTTATTCCAGGTTTTTTTTTGATGCTGCTGAGGTTGGATATGTTGCCAAGTATGTGGTCGATTTCTGAGAATGTTCCATGTGGTGGTGAGAAGAAGGTATATTCTTTTTTATGTGGATGAAATGTTCTATAGATGTCTGTTAATCCCAGTTGGGTCATTGCTTCTATTAGACCCTTTGCTTCTTTGTTGAGTTTCTGTCTGGTATTCCTCTCTATTGGTGAGAGTGGTGTGTTGAAATCTCCCCTATAAGTGTGTGGGGCTTCTTATGTGATTTAAGTTTTAGTAATGTTTCTTTTACGAATGTGGATGACTTTGTATTTGGGGCATCGATGTTCAGGATAGACACTTCATCTTGGTGGATTTCACCTGTGATGAGTATGTAATGACCTCCTTCATCTCTTTTGATTGATTTTATTTTAAAGTCTAGTTTGTTAGATATTAGGATTGCTACCCCTGCTTGTTTCTTGGGTCCATTTGATTGGAAAATTTTTTCCCAACCTTTAACTCTCAGGTAATATCTGTCTTTGAGGGTGAGTTGTGTTTCTTGTATGTAGTAGAAGGATGGGTTCTGTCATCAAATCCATTCTGCTAGCCTGTGTCTTTTTATGGGTGAGTTAAGGCCATTAATGTTGAGGGATATTAATATCCATTGATTGCTCATTCTTCTTCGATTTGCAATGGTTGTTGTTGTTGGAAATATGTGTGAAATTTCACCCCTTTGTTCTTTTGGCTGTTGGTAGAGAGGGAGTCTCTAATGCCTATGTTTTTCTGGTTGTAGTTAACTTCCTTGGGTTGGAGTTTTCCCAAAACTTTCTGTAGGGCTGGGTTAGTGGATACGTATTGCTTGTATCTAGTTTTGTCATGGAATGTCTTGTTTTTTCCATCTATAGTGATTGAGAGCTTTGCCGGGTATAGTCTGGGCTGGCATCCATAGTCTCTTAGTGTTGGTAGAATATCTATCCAGGACCTTCTGGCTTTCAGACCATGGACCTGACCATGGAGAAGTCAGGTGTGATTCTGATAGGTCTACCTTTATATGTTACTTGGCCTTTTTCCTTAGCTGCTCTTAATATTCTTTCTTTATTCTGTATATTTTGGGTCTTGATTATTATGTGGCAAGGCGACTTTTTTGTTATCCACTCTATTTGGTGTTCTGTAAGCTTCTTGTACCTTCATTGGCATGTCTTTCTTAAGGTTGGGAAAGTTTTCTTCTATGATTTTGTTGAATATGTTTTCTGCCCCTTTGAGGTGGTTTTCTTCTCCTTCTATTCTTTTTTTAAGATTTCTTTTAATGGTGAATTCTTTAGTGGCAGGATTTATTTTTGATAAGGGCTGGAGCAAAGGGCTGCTCATTTTCATTGGTAATTCAGGAAACTTTGACTTCTTAAACTGGAAAATGTACGCTTAAATGTAACAGTACATCTATATAAATAATATTTTGAAAATTTGTATTTAATCATTTTTCACATGCATAATTACTAGAGTTATGAGTAATCTACTGCGTGGTACATATTCACTATTTGTAAGTTAGGGACATGTACCAAATGTAAATTGAAGAATATTTTATTTAGTTGTGAAATGAGAGCTGTGCTCTGATATGAAATTTGGAGTATTGTAATTAAGGTCAGATATTTAATTTAAACTTTTGGTCACATATGGGGAAGAATATCATGAATTCCTACTCATCTGAACTAGTATCTATGGATAAACTATGACAGAGGAGTGCCATTGTCTTTAGTTATATACTCATTTTTAAGCACACCAGATTCTAAGCTTATAGTCATATAGACAACAAAACAATTCAAACATGAATATATGAAACACATTTATATTGGGGAAGAAGGATAGACATGGATGGGAGGGATATATGACAGGATAGAGATGAGAATAATCAATGTATATCATATGCATATATGAAATTATCAAGAACAAATATAATTAATAAAATATACTTCATTTCATTGCTTTGTCAAATGCTTCCAGAGTTAGATACATTTATTTTACTAATTTTTGTTCTTTTCTAAAATATTTTTTTAGTACTGGGTATCAAATCCAGCCTGCTCTAATATGCAAGAAATCTACAACTGAACTACAGTCCTAATCCATTTAAGTATTGGTAATTTACGTGAAGTTAAAGAAGAGTTGTGATTTATTTCACACATTACTGACATTCTGGAATTGCTGCTCAATGGACAGTGTCATCTTTATCCACTGTTTTTTACGCATTTGTTTGTTTGATTTTATTTGAATAACATTTCTGTCATTTATTTTACATAGAGAATACAGTTTCCCCTACTGCAATTTCTACTCCCTCTCCCTCTAATCCCCTCCACTCCTTCCCTGCTTCCCATCTACTTACCCTCCCCATCCGCTATCGTCTGTCTCCATTCAGAAAGGGACAGGCCTCCCATGGACTTGAAGAAAACATGGCACATCAAGTTGAGGCTGGTCAAGGTAATCCAGCATTGGAACAAGTTCCCGGAAGCCAGCTAAGTGCCAGGGACAGGTCCTGATATCACTGCTGGGAGCCTTACAAAAAGACAAAGCTACACAACTGTCACACACATGCAGAGGACCTAGATCAGTCGCAAGCAGGCTCTCTAACTGTTGGTACAGAATCCATGGGCTCCCTTGAGCTCAGGTCAACTGTCTCTGTGGGTTCCTTCATCAGGACCTAGCTGCTCCTGGCTCCTACAATCCCTCTTCCCTTTCTTCAGGAGGACTCCCAGAGCTTGGCCCAGCTCACTGCATCTGCTTCCACCAGTTACTGGATAAAGGCCCTCTGATAAAAAATAGGGTATTCACTCTCCTTTTTCATTGTCAGTGCTGACATGCCTTGGTTTTCTAGATATTGCATCTGATTCCCTAAGTCAATTGTGGTCACCTCAAAGGCTTAACTATGGAGGCAAAATATGAGCTGTTTACTCAATGCGTTGTAACTCAAAGTTTAAGTAATTCCTTTTCATATTTCCATACTATTCATTATTATGTTTCATTTTTCTTGTTTGAAATATATTTTTGTGGGGAAGTGTGAGAGGAGCTGGGCTAAAGTTATGTTTATAACATAAAGCTACTCAAACATGATTATGGATTATAAGCCTCCTTCCCTCAATAAAACTTTTAATATATTTAACATGCTAACACAATAGTCTCCATGGAATTGCTTTCTTCTCATGTTTATTTTTAAGCCTTTGAAGCCTCTTGAGACAAATGATTCAGTGTACAAAAATATTACAGTTCCTGCGATCTTAAAAATCTACCAAACAAGCTAATACCCATTCATATTGGCTAGACAAAAGGAAGTATAAACTTTCTGTTACCTTCTTTTCCATTAAACAAAATATACTTTATGAATAATCAAGTAGTTTATGTCCCAGTTTTAAAAGGAATTCTTCTTCAATAAGAAATCATGCAAGGTGAGAGTTGATGAGACTAGGGTATGGCCACGAATACAAGTTCACTAGCAAGGCAAAATTCCACTATAGAGACTTTCTGTCATGCTGAAACTTTTGGATTGAACATCCTGAATGTGTGTATGTCTGATATTGTGGCAATTTTGGATAAGAAGTCAAGACAAGAAGATGTGCTAAAACAATCTACAATACACTGGATATGAAGTACCCAGAAAATGTCTCTATTCTGGGATGATTGAAGATGAATTTACCACAGAGCTAAGGTTTGGAAAATATGTCTTTGTTTTAGTCTTGTTAAGTAGTTACAAACCAAACAAAAAATTAGTTATGATCATTGAAATAGCATAATGTACAACTGGAATTAATTTTATACTGTACATGTATACTTTTTAAAGTTATACTATAGACAGCAATTGCACTATGAGACCTGATACATTTTTAACCAATCATGTTTCTGATAGATACTCTTCAAAGTGTAAATATAATTGTTATCAAATGAGTGCTTTTTGCCTGATAATTGTAATTCATATGCTTCTATTATACATGATGGTTGTAAATGTTAACATATGGCAGGGAAAAGGTTCATTGTGAATTTGAGAAGCTTTTTTTTCAAGCAATTTACTAATTATGTAAGTTTAAAATTGTACACACTTTCATATTCTGAAAGGATCTCTTATCTTACTGATGAATTTCCTAACCAGCCAACAATACACAGAGGACACGGTGATAGTTATTACTATTTTACTGTCAACTAGCAAATACTTTGTTATGGGATTAAGAAGCACACTAACGTTGCTAAATAGTTTATAATAGCTCTTTATTATTTAAATTCACATTTAAGCTAAACTCCAGACACAAAGAAAACCATCTCATTTTTCTTTAAGAAAATAAAAGTGAAAAGATCATGCAAGAAAAGCAGCACACACTTTAACATTGTATATTAACTATTATCACTTTTGTCTGGTATGTCATTGATGACTTCTTATCTTCCTTCTGCCTGAATTCTCTCGGGTTGCCATAAACATCTACCTGCTATTGACTACATTTGTATGTGGCTTTGGACACAGAATAGAATGAAAGGCTGACTGTTATATGTGTGATATAGCTGTTGATAGCAGTAAATTGTACATTCTTGCTTTTATGTTATAATTCAAGTTAAGACCTAAACATAATTATTTTATTGCTAAAATGTTACATTGGCTTAAACAATTGTCTTGCCCATAGCTGTTGGTAGACATAAGTATTCATCGCCATTGACAGCATGACAGGAGTGCAACTGCTAAGTCAAAGTATGCATTACTCTTGGTCTGTGATAGACATGAAGAGTTTTCCCAAAGTGGCCATATTCAGTGAGATTGAAAGAGAGAGACAAAGAGAGAAGGGGCAGGGAGGGGCGGGGTTACTTTGCAACCTTGCCAAATCTTGCTGTTTTCAGACTTTTGTCTATTCTTCATTCTCACACGCATATCAACAGATGGGTGTACTGATTGGGACTAAAAAGAAGTTAAATGCTCTTTTGATGTGTTTTTCATGGTTCTTTGAGGACTTCATATAATAAGATTTGGTCATATTCACTTTCACTTCCCAAGCTCTTCCCAGATCCACCCCTCTTCCTTTCTCACTCATTTTTTTGTGTCTTTTCTATATGAAGGTCAATTTGTACTGGTTGTGTGGTTTTCCACTGGAGTGTAGACTATTTCTGAACTTTACCACCACACTTTTCACAGAATGAAGTTTTTTTTTATGTCTTTGACCTTTAAGATACATCGTGACTTTGAAGTTCAGAATGACTCACTCATGTGTACAAATATAATAAGCATTATATTCATATGTTTAGGATATGGATATTCATATACTTTTAGAATATGACAAAATGAAGAAACAAAAGGGCACAAAGTTATGAAGTAGTAAAGTGAGAATATCTAGTAATCTTTTAAAATTCCTAGATCTATAATTTTCACACTAGAGCTGTTGGTATTTCCAAAATATAAAAATGTTATAATTCAATTTGTCATATTATCTAAAAATTTTAGAAGCATTTGTAGTTGTTTTTTTTCAGATGATAAACATGAATAACCAAGCATTTCTGGAAAGAAGAAGTAAAAGAAAATAACTCAGAAAGTTATCATGATTTCCAATGTTGTTATTCTAAATAAAGAGGAAAATTGAGGAGGATTGAGACTAACAGAGAAGGGAAGAGACACACTATGAGTAGGATCGGCAGGCAAAACTATGAATGACACTAACAAAGCTACTGGAGATAACCAACATTTTATCTTGTGTTGTACAGCCTTTCTTTGTCACTGTGAATATTCAGAAAATCATGCTATGTAATAAATACAAACACTGAAAATGAAAATATGCTCTCTACTTATCAGGATATGATATCAGAAAAAAAGAGATCAATCAAGGTAAATGAGTTACTTACAATTTTGGTTTGTCATCAAAATCAATACTAATAGGAAAACTGTAAAACATAGCATTCATATTATAAAAATATGAGGATGTCGCAGAAAAAATTCAAGTGAGCTCAAGTTCAGGACAAGCCAGAAGGCAGAAGAAAAAATCATCATGAAGATACAGAGCACAGGGCTTTCAGAAGCTTCATGAGGTTATTAAAATTCAACTTGATCTCAGCTAAAAATGTAAAGTTCACCATGTGTTTCCTTTATATTTCGATGATTAAATCTTACACAAAAATTGACAGTCTATAGAAAAACTGTCATTAATGCAGCCTTTTTTGTTGAACGATGAGGAATGGGTCACCACATTGCCACCAACAATGTAATATAAGATCAATATGTTGAAAAGGACCCAAGTATAATACAGAAATACAAGTTTAAATATTATGATAATTTTGTGTGTATTTGATTTTATACGTAAATAACTTTGTCTATATTATTCATCTGTAATATTTAACTTTATGAACTTTTAGTAAACTGAATAACAACAACAACAAAAACCTGGAACTTATTTAGTGAGATATCAAGTAAAAAAATATATGTGAAAAATTATATAGGCTACTACTGGAGAATAGCGCCTGTTGAGGGTTGTTTAAGTGTGAATACTTGTATTCTTTAAAGATTTTCACTAATGTTGTTCAGATATTTTCTCTTCATTCTTAATTTTCTTTCCCTTTTTGGCCAATTGGAAATTAGCTATGAAGAACCACACATCGGTGACAGTATTCATTCTTCTTGGATTAACAGATGATCTACAACTGCAAGTGATCACTTTTGTGCTTCTCTTTCTCACATACATGCTCAGTGTTACTGGGAACCTAACCATCATCACACTCACGCTACTGGATTCTCATCTCAAGACACCCATGTATTTCTTTTTACGGAATTTCTCATTGTTAGAAATTTCATTCACAAGTGTCTGTATCCCCAAATTCCTTGTTAGTATGGCCACGGGGGATAAAACTATTTCATATAATGACTGTGCAGCACAACTATTTTTCACTATTCTCTTGGGGGCAACGGAGTTTTTTCTTCTGGCAGCCATGTCCTATGACCGCTACGTGGCCATCTGCAAACCCCTGCACTACATGACCATCATGAGCAGCAAAGTTTGCAACTTGCTGGTCTTTGCTTCCTGGTTGTCAGGTTTCCTGATAATTTTTCCTCCTGTCATCTTGGGGCTCCAGCTTGATTTCTGTGCAACAAACACTGTAGATCATTTTTTCTGTGATGTTTTCCCCATACTTCAGCTGTCTTGCACAGACACGCATGTAATAGAATTGATGGCGCTTCTTTCTGCCATTTTGACACTCCTGGTTACACTGGTGTTAGTGAGCCTTTCCTACACACACATCATCAGAACTATTCTGAGAATCCCGTCTTCTCAACAGAGAAAGAAAGCCTTTTCTACATGTTCTTCACACATGGTTGTGGTGTCCATTTCTTACGGCAGCTGCATCTTCATGTATGTGAAGCCATCTGCAAAGGAAAGAGTTGCTTTAAATAAAGGGATAGCTCTGCTCAGCACTTCACTTGCACCCATGCTGAATCCCTTCATTTATACACTTAGAAACAAACAAGTAAAAGATGCTGTTAAGACTATGACAAAAAGATGTAGGCTTTTTCAGTGAATTGTCAGCTTAACTGTGTTTCACGTTGATTTATAATGTCAACACGAGGAGTGGAGTGCATCGCCAAGCTCTTCCATGTGTATTTAAAGTCATACAATGCTTTACTTAATTAAAGAGCTTATGTGTCCCCAGTTATGCCCAAATTCTAACTCTTACCATGTTTGGAATGTAGTATCCCAGTTTTACCATGTTGAGTTGGCATTGTACAGAAATTAATAGTCATGTTGCTCTCAAAATATTAAATTTATTTTTCCAATTGTACATGGGTGACACACTATATTAAACATGTAAGGTTTCATGTGGTTTATGTGGTTTTGATTACAGAAAAAATAAAGTACTCTTTAAATTATAAAAATATATTTACATGCCTTTTTATTTTTATGTCTTTCAGAATTCTCTTAGAAACAAAGTGACTTCAGAAATTCCAGTTCTTCTGTGTTGTTCCAGGTGCTCAGTTTTTTGTATATTTTGTACAGATGCTTATATATTATATGAGATCATGGCATGTTAAAGAATGTAAATTCCAGTTTTCTTAAGCAGTGTTTGAATTTGTCACAACACTCATGATTTGCTAGGCTTCTTGAAATATCTGAATTTTATCCTCACATCTTTGTAAATAGGTGTTATATTCATTTCTGAATAAAAACACAAAGATTGTGGATAATCTGATTATGACAAAAGTGGAAAATAAATAACTTATTAATTGTCATTTTAATTCTTTTTTTTTTTTTTGGTTTTTCGAGACAGGGTTTCTCTGTGGCTTTGGAGGCTGTCCTGGAACTCACTTGGTAGTCCAGGCTGGTCTTGAACTCACAGAGATCCGCCTGCCTCTGCCTCCCGAGTGCTGGGATTAAAGGCGTGCGCCACCAATGCCCGGCGTCATTTTAATTCTTATGAACCTCTTGCACACTGTTAAAAAAGTTTATAGCAGTTCCTCTCTGGGCCTGGGATACTTACTACATAAAAAAGTGTGCAGTCTTTGACAACATTCCAAAGATATAAGATTATTACAAATAAGTTTTGAGCATTGTAGGGTCTACTAGAATTCATTCTTCTGAATTTAAGTGGTCAAATATGTTTTTTAAATCATTCTTATGATTGACCATGTGAAAAGCAGAATGTATGACATGTGACATGTTTCAGTGTGGCCCAAAGGGAAAACAAAACTTTCCCTAAAAAGTTAATGTGCTCATATTGGCAAGATTTAATGGGTATAATATCTGACATTATGAAGAGACACAATCTCATAGTGAAAGATATCATAAAGCAGATGGAAGAAATCCCAGGAGGCCTAAATCCTGCACAAAGATCTACAGAAATATTGAGAGTAGGAGAAATGATTTTTCCCAGAAAGACCACATAGATAGGTTACCAAATGCTAAATAGTGAGTCATAAAAACATATATATAAATAACATGATACAGACTAAGTAGGTTGTTTTTAGGTATACATATGTATGTGCTTATACACATAGGCATTTAATAATAATTAATGAAAAGAGACTATGAATTTGAAAAGGAGTCAAGGGGGTGTATGGCAGGGCTTGGAGGGAAGGAAAAATTGAAAATGATGTAATTACATTATAATCTCAAAAATACAACAATGGATATTTGCTATAATAAATATTTGCTCTATAAATGTTTACCTGTGACTAAGATTAGATTTACAGAAAGATTAGCTGGAGACCTTATATAAATTTTTGTACTAGTAGAATTTTGATATAAAAGTATTTCATGGAAGTTTGTTCTAATATATCTCAAAATAAGTATAATTTTCCATGTCCAAAAAGATGGATATAAATTGTACAAACTAAAGTGATAAGGTTAAATCTATGCATCTATAGAAATATTCCTAGGGCACTGGGCATATTCAAATTAGGTTTTGTGCTATTTTTGTGCATGATGCCTCTATCAAACTGCAGTATTTTATGAAGATTTTGTTTGGCCATGAATAATGACATGTCAAATAAGTACTGTCTAAATTTTCCTATTGTGCTTGCTTTGAATTACAACTGAACTTTTCATGCATGAAGATTTCTAATTTAGAGGTTATAACTTCCCTAAAAACACTCATACAAAACTCTTGGAATCAAGTGAAAATTACACCAGAATAGTTCAGATTAGTACGTGAACATGTTTACTAATGTCATAAGTTGTCAAATTTAACTATGTAAAATTATTAATGTTTCTAAATATAAAATTTTCTGTTAAACTGATCTTTATATTAACTCTCAACCTCTTACAGTAATCTGTGATACCTTATTTTCCCTTATATCAAAAGCAATTTTCAATAACTTAGTCAAAGTCATAGATAGTCACTCTGTTCAACTGCTTACAAGACATATATTTTCTCTTCACTTTCTAGGCTACTTGAGTTATTTAAAAATAAACTCCAATACTAAGCCATAATGGGAAATGATTGGTAGAAGTAATTTTCTACTTACTTGAAAAAAATCTCGAGTTTGTGAATAATTCACTTGTAAACACTGAAGGTTTTAGTCTTTAAATTTAACGGTTCTCAAGTTGTGTGAGACTTCACAAAGTATCAAACTCCCTATAGCCATCAACATTTCCCATATCTGTTAGTCCTTCTTTTTTTGAACTCAAAGGGAGGGAAGAACATAACATCTGTTTCCTGGTAATAGATGCCAAATAAGTGTTGAGACAAACAGTAGTCAAATTTATCAGTGCACTCATAAACAGTCTTTCTGCCTTTGATCTTCAACTTGTCCATCACAACGTACTGGAAATAATTCTAACATAAATCAACCAAGCTCTTCATGAATATAGAACACAGTTCTCTTTATCCAGATCATATTGGCTAGTTTTGAAAGTGCCAATCTTCAGTTTTCTCAGTACAGATCCTCTTAATAGAGTCTGGTCAAGCTCCTCTACCCTCAACCTTTTGAAGTATTTATAATCAGCAATGGGTTTTATACTTATCAGGAATTAACTGAATATTTGCAGTTAACTTTAAACTTACACATTTCTATAGTCTCATCATCTCACTAAGTACCCAAATAAATAATAAAAAAAGAGTGCAGGCAGAACACCATTGTAGATTAAAGGGTTTGGTGGGTTGGTGTGTATGTTTCTCCTTTGGTAGTGTGCAGAGTACCTAACTGTATCACAAAGACACAAGCACTTAGGTGTAAAATCTGTATATAGGCACCATATCAGCTTTTCCATGTTCAATGAGTTGTGTAGGCATTGTCTTCATCAATAGAGCCTTGCTTTCAGTTGTAAAGAGCAACCTACAGTCTTGGCAACAAACAATCCTGGCTTGTTTGAGGGCTCCCAAGTGATGCCTTGACCAAGAAATCAATTAGAATAACCTAAACCTAAACCAAGAACTGGAAGCTTCATTTGGTAACAAGAGATGTCCACTTGGGGTTCTGTCTCCCTCATTAGTTGGCAATTTCACTTATATCACTGTCATATGTATATATGTTATGAATCTACCCACCAAATAGCCTTTAATTTCAGTCGTCACTCTCCATATTCCTTCACTTTTTCATCTCTTCCTATGCAGATGATCCTCCCATTGCAGTTCTCCTACTGTATCCATCTATAACTACCTCTTTAATTTCCCTTTCCTAGTGATATCTATTGGGTCCCACTCCCAATCCCTCACACTATAACAAATCTCTGCAGTTTTATGGATTCAAGCTTGGTTATCATTGATTTAACAGCTAATATCTACATATACCCCAATTCCACACCATATTTGCTTTCTAGGGTACTCTTTGGTATTCTAATCATCTCAACATTATACTAACTTAAGATACCACCAGAATCACTCTTTGATTTATGCTCATAGAATTTTAGGCTTTATTTTATATCTTGTCTCCAAAGTCTTCCAAATTCTACCTATAACCCAAAACTGTCAATAGATTGGAGACAGTTCTTTTTATTTTTATTTTTTTTAATTCATTTAACAAACAAACCACAGGATTCTCCCCAACCTACACCCAACCTGTCCTCCAACCATTCTTCACAAAGATTAAGTCCTCCCATGGTGATTCAGAAAAACCCAGTGCATTCAGTTGAGGCATGCTCAAAACTCTCCCTGCTGAATCAAGGTTGAGCAAGGCACTAGGGACACAGTTTTATGTAGCCATCTTCTTTAGCTGGAACATTTTCCTTAGATGTTAAGGGAACTTTTAAGATCTAATCTAGATTTGTGGCTTCATGGTGAAAAAGCTTTTACAACTAGTTAGTATCATAAAGCAGAGGTGGAAATGTTATTACAGGTATTTAAATGTAGGCTTAAGCATGAGGAGTAAGAAGCTGCCAGAAGATAGTATAAAATTTGTGCTAATAGAAGATACTCAAGTAGGTATTAGAGAGCAAGCAAATCTTACCATTAGCCATATGATTGATGAAATTTAAGTTCCATCTCAAAAGGCTGATAAGAATGATGTGTGAATTACCGCTGGAGATACCTTCCATGCTTCATAAAATGATAAAGTAAAACCAGAAGGCACTACGGTGGCACATGGGATTTATCACAGGTCCTTTCCTTATAATTAGGTAAAATTCATAGCAAACTGCAGGCACAGGACTAAGAAGGGACATAATCCTGAAACACTTACTAATTGTGCTAGAATTCCAGGTCTCATACTGTCCAAAGCTTCAGTAAGTTTTCAGAGTAAGAGGTTTATTTCTCCCTTCTCTTGTCCTCAAGATTTTTTCCTATCTTTCTATTCCTTCTTAGTCCTAAGAATCAAACAGCAACAACCCTAAATCTTTGGTGCCAATCAGAAACTCTGCTTTTTATTGCTGTGAATAAACATCAAAACAGAAATGACTTAAAGTTATTATCATTTATTTCAGTCCATGATCACCTGTTTCATGCATTTGATCATAATGTCATGGGGGCAGGATTGTAAGGTAGAAGAGTTTCATGATGGACAGGAAGTAGAGAAATACACAGAGATTTACCAGACATAGACACCTTCAAGGACCTGTCCTAACGGATGGATGGTTCTTATCTTCTTATGTTTCCAGAACTGCCACATATAGAAGCACAAGCTGGGTACCAAGGTTTGAGCACATGGCTATATAGAAAGTGTTTCAAACCATAACTCCTTTGTAATGCCAAATGACATAGTCACTCCTGATAACAACTTATTACTTTCTTATTGATGCAAATGGAGCCTCTCTGTACAAACAAAAACCATGTCCTTGTTAGTTAACAATATTCCAAGAATGCATGTTCCTAAAACCATCTCTATAGTATTGACAAGAAGCTTTATTCATAATGGACATGATTAGTTACCATCTTTAAGAGGTAAAAGACAAAACATAGACAATATAATAATATAGGGGGATCATTAACTATTAAATAAATGCCAGGAATACAAGGTATAGATAAATTTAAATACATAGTGACTGAATAAAAACAGGAAGGATTAAGCAGAAGTATACTAAGGGAAGTGGTTTCATTTAAATGAAATTTTAGAAGACATAATTTCATACAGAGGAAATTTACAAATCAGTGTTTGTAAGTATTTGGTAGAGGGTTTTAGCAATTGTGACCTTTGAAATTACTCTGAGTTATGCATTCATTCTCTGGACTGTCTTCAGTTTGACAAGTTTTAGCTACAATCTGTTCAGCCAGGAAGTATTAACATACTTCTCACTCATTTCTTCCTGACTTATGTACCCAGGTTCTTGCCAATGGAAACAACTGTGTGTTAAAAGGTATTTCTTAACTTGTCTATGAACAACAGATTCTGGTAAAGAAACAGAAAATAAGCAAAGAAAGGGAGTTAAAAGAATTCTATTTCAACTACATTCTATAAAATTAAATTTGTCCCTCATTTACCTGGACATTTCAGGTGAGAGTCTTGTGTGGAGAGAGTGTGATGAGGAAGAGGGTTGAAGCTGTAGCTTCAGAGACTCTCCTGATCGGTAGGTAAAACTTCAGATAGAGAACATCTTTGCCTTAAAGGCATGGAAAGGAATTTATATGTTTTTGTCTTTAAGGATGCTCTGCAGACTTGGAGAAGATGCTGCCTAATACATGTCAACTTACCACAAGCTACATTCATTTGAGAGGATAGAACCTCAGTTAAGAAAATGGCTCCATAAGAAAGAGCTGTAAGCAGACCTATTGAGCGTTTTCTTAATTGGTGACAAATGCAAGAGGGCCCAGCCCATTGTGTGTGGTACCAGCACTGGACTGGTGGTCCTGGATTCTGTCAGAAAGCAGACTGAACAAACCATGATGAACAAGCCAGTAAGAAGCACTCCTCCATGGCCTCTTCATCAACTATAGCCTCCAGGTTACTTTCAGGTTGAGTTCCTGCCTTGGCTTCTCTCAATGGACTATAATCCAGGATATGAAAGTCAAATAAACCCTTTCTTCCCCAAGATGCTTTTGGTCATGGTGCTTGATGACAACAATAATAATCCTAAGACAAGATATATGCTTGTCGTGAACATCTAAACGGCTTCCAGAGTTATCTTCATCTGACTGATGAATATGATATCCTTCACCAGAAGATTTTGTCAGGATTACAGGGACAGTATGGACCACTCCAGTTCCTTCCCAGTTACACATTCCTCTGTGCATTTTTCAAACAAAAGACCTCCCAATATTTTCAACAGCCTATTCTATTCACAGAACAAGACTGCATATGGCACATAACTTATGATCTAAATAAATTGATTAGATTAATTGTATTGTCAACTTTGTAAGGTATATAACTGAATTGGGAGTCTTGAGATGTATCAATAAGTGTAAGAACTATGAGAAACTACATAAACCTAATAAGGAACATGCATAATTATATTAATTTATAAGCCTCATTAATAACTGTTTTCTTAAATAATACAGCAGACACTTCTTAGAGCAATCTATATTCAAATCTCTGGAGATGGATTAGTTTCTAAATTACATTTTATTTTTAAAAATACAGATTGTCTGGGGAGTACTTTTGGATGACATGAAAAGTATTATTTCCTTGGGAAATGTGCTATGAATCTCAAAACTCTCAGGAGAGTTTTCATTATCTCTTTAAGTTTTGATTCAAGAAGTGAGTGCATCAAAATTCCCTAGGATTAGGGTTGATTCATTTCATTTGGCAGTGAGAAATACATAGGGAATGATTCAATGCATGGACCACATCAGTACAGTAAAGAGAGGACTTGAACACAAATATATATATATATACATATATATATATATATATATCTGCAAAACATCTGCTAATGAAATTACCTACAAGACTGGCTTACTAGGTGAGAATGGTTTAAAGTACATTCATAGAGGAGTGTAGTGTCATTGTTAATATCAGAAACTTGGTTAATATGTTAAATATGCAGTCTGGTCCAAGTACAACTGTGCATGTATCTTTGCCTCTTTATGGTATTTGAATGTGTGTGTTTCAGATAAACGTTTGTATTTTTTGGATTTTTTTACATGCTTAGTTTGTATTCTAAATGACAAAAGCAACATTTACAAAAGTTAAAATTGCTTTCTGCTAGGCATGTTTAACATATTTTGATAATTCTTCCACTAAATATTAATATATTTAGTCATCTTTAAATTTTAGTTTAAAATGGGTAATACTTTTTACTGTATTTAAAATTTAGAACTAATTTATTTTTGTCATTTGAAATTAACCTGATATGCATGATGGGTGATACAACTCTTTGAAAATTCCATCATATATTTCACTTGAATGTGAATTCTACATTTTCAGAGTATTTTGTGGAATCATTGGTATGTATGATTGAAGTAGAATAAATGAATGATCTTAAGTAATAATACTATGATCTCTGTGGTTTAGATTAATGAATTCATATAATTTTGTCATTAAAGGAATCTGTGTACACAAAGGAAACTTGTAAGAGATGCCTTCCTGACTCTGGATGTGGGGGACTGTCCAACAATGATGGTCCTCTCTGTTCACGTGTGTCAACTGTGTGGGTATACACAGTTATCACAGCAGAACTCTCTTCATTGCTTCCAAGTAGGTTATGCATTTACCCTGCACTTTGCCTCAGTTCTTCCCATTATTCTGGGAGTATTTTGTCCCAGTTCTGTTTATCATTTTAAGACCTATTATAGAATCCAATATTTCCTGTAAACATTTCTTGATATTATCTTAATATTATCTTAAACAACTTTACTTTTTATTTGAATGTCTTATTTTAATTACTTGTGACCTCTCTTAGGAATGAAATATATGTTAGAAGTTGTTAATAGTTACTGTAATGACCTTAAAGCAAGAAACAAACTGTTATACGTTGTCTTGCACTTCATGAAACTGTAAGCTACTAGTAAATGATGATGAAGATTCCAGACAAGAAGTTTTCCCAAGAGGCAGATATCATTCTTTTTATATTAGATGCTCACCTTACTATCTACATAAATCTAACCATTTTTTGCTCAATTAATAGTGCCATTTCAATATATGCAGCCACGATTCTTTCTTTATATTTCCTCTGATTTCTACAGAGCCCTCTCTCTCCCATCAACTCCAGGGTCTCATTATAATAGTCAAGCACACTGGCACAGATCTACAAACCTAGTTCCTTAATTTTTAATTAAAGGAATGTTAGCTAGAGATTTTAATATTTTTTTGTGAGAGGAAAGCATGCTAAAGATGATTTTTCCTTTTTTATTAATTTTTAAATTTAAATTAGAAACAATTGTATTTTACATATCAATCCAATTTCCTTCTCTGGTCCATCCTCACATTTTCCCCACCGACCCCCTATCCCATCCCTTCTGCTCCCCAAGGAGGGTGAGGCCTTCTGTGGGGGATCATCAAAGTCTGTCACATCTTTTGAGACAGGGTCTAGGACCTCACTCCTCTGTGTCTAGGCTAAGAGAGTACACCTCTATGGGGAGTGGGCTCCCAAAGTCCATTCATACACTAGGAATAGATACTGATCTACTAAAAGATGCCCCATAGATTGCCGAGGCTTCCTCCCCAACACCCACACTCAGGGCATTTGGATCAGTCCTGTGCTGGTATCCCAGCTATCAGTCTGGGGTCCATGAGCTCCCTCTTGTTCAGATCAGCTGTTTCTGTGGGCTTCTCCAGCCTAGTCTTGACCCCTTTGCTCATCATTCCTCCCTCTGCAACTGGATTCCAGGAATTCGGCTGAGTGGTTAGCTGTGGGTGTCTGCTTCTGCTTCCATCAGCTACTGGATGAAGGCTCTACAATGGCATATAAGGTAGTTATCAATCTCATTATCAGAGAAGGGCATTTAAGGTAGCCTCTCCACTATTGCTTAGATTGTTAGTTGGGGTCATCCTTGTAGATCTCTGCACATTTCCCCAGGGCCAGATTTCTCTTTAAACCTATAATGGCTCCCTCTATTAAGGTATCTCTTTTCTTGCTCTCCTCTATTCTTCCCCTGACTTAACCTTCATGCTCCCTCATGTCCTGCACCCTCTCCGCTTCTCCCCTTCTCTATCTCCTAATTCCCTCTCCCCTTCTCCCATGCTCCTAATTTGTGCAGGAGATCTTGTCCCTTTCCCCTCCTCCAGGGGAACATACATGTCTCTCTTAGGGTCAATCTTGAATACTAGCTTCTCTGGAGGTGTGGATTGTAGCTGGTAATCCTTTACTCTATGTCTAATATCCATATATGAATGAGTACATACCATGTTTGTCATTTTGTGACTGGGCTACCTCACTCAGAATGGTTTCTTCTTGTTTCATCCATTTCACTACGAATTTCAAGATTCCATTGTTTTGTTTGTTTGTTTTTTGTTTTTGTTTTTTGGCTAAGTAGTACTCCATTGTGTAAATGTATCACATTTTCGTTATCCATTCTTCAGTTGAGGGGCAACTAGGTTGCTTCCAGGTTCTGGTATTACAAATAAAGCTGCTATGAACATAGTTGAACAGATGTCCTTGTTGTATGTATGTGCATCCTTTAGTATATGCCTAAGAGTGGAATTGCTGGATCTTGATTCATACTTTCCTGAGGAAGTACCATACTGATTTAAAAAGTGGCTGCACAAGTTTGCACTTCCACCAACAGTTGAGAAGTGTTACTCTCCAGCATAAACTGTTGTTGGTGTTTTTGAATTTAGACATTCTGACAGGTGCAATATGGTATTTCAGAATTGTTTTGTTTTGCATTTCCCTGATGGTTAAGGATGTGAGCACTTTCTTAAGTGTCTTTTGGTCAGATTAGATTCCTATATTGAGAACTCTCTATATAGTTTGCACCCCACTTTTTAATTGGATTATTTGGTGTTTTGATTACTAGCTTCTTGAATTCTTTGTAGACCTTGGAAATCAGCCCTCTGTCAGGTGTAGGGTTAGTGAATATATTTTCCCATTCTGTGGGCTGCTGTTTTGTCTTGTTGACTCTGTCCTTTGCCTTACAGAAGTTGTTCAGTTTCAGGAGGTCCCATATATTAATTGTCATTCTTAGTGTTCAGGAAGTGGCCTCCTGTATCAATTCAATCAAGTGTATCCCCCACTTTCTCTTCTAAGAGGTTCAGTGTGGCTGGATTTATGTTAAGGTCTTTGATCCATTTGGACTTAAGTTTTGTGCATGGTGATAGACATGGATCTATCTGCTGTCTCCTGCATGTCAGCAGCCAGTTGTGCCAGCACCATTTGTTGTAGATGCTTTCTTTTTTCCATTGTATAGTTTCAGCTTCTTTGTCAAAGATTAGGTGTTTATAGGTGTGTGGGTTAATATCAGGGTTTTCAATTTGATTCCATTGGTCTACCTGTGTATTTTTGTGCCAGTACTAAGCTGTTTTCAGGAGTATAGCTATTTAATGGAGCTTGAAATCAGGGATGGTGATACTTCTGGAAGTTCCATTATTATACAGGGTTGTTTGGATAACCTGGATTTGTTTTCATATAAAGTTGAGGATTGTTCTTTCCAGGTCTGTGAAGAATTGTTCTGGTATCTTATGGGGATTGCATGAATCTATAGATTGCTTTAGACAAGATTGCCATTTTTACTATGTTGATCCTACCTATCAAAGAGCATGGGAGATTCTTCCATTTTCTCCTGTCCTCTTTAATTTCTTTCTTTAAAGACTCTTACTATACAGGTCTTTCACTTGTTTGGATAGCATTACCCCAAGTTACTTTATGCTGTTTGTAGCAATTGTAAAGGGTGAATTTTCTCTGATTTCTTTCTCAGCCCATTTATTGTCTGTATATAGTAGGGCTACTGATTTTTTGAGTTAATCCTGTATCCTGCCACTTTACTGAAGGTGTTTATCAGTTGTAGGAATTCCCTGATAGAGTTTTTCAAGTCACTTATGTAAAATATCATATCATCTTCGAAATTGAAAAATTTACTTCTCCCTTTCCAATTTGTATCCTCTTGATCTCTTTTTGTTGTCTTAATGCTCTAGCTATAACTTTTGAGTACAATATTGAAGATATATGGAGAGAGTAAACAGTGTTGTCTTGTTCCTGATTTTAGAGAAATCATGTCAAGTTTCTCTCCATTTAGTTTGATTTTGGCTGTTGGTTTGCTGTAAATTGCTTTTATTATGTTTAGGTGTGTTCCTGTTATTCCTGATCTCTCCAAGACTTTTATCATGAAGGTTTTGGATTTTGTCCAAGACTTTTCAGCATCTAGTGAGATGATCATGTGGTTTTTCTTTTTCAGTTTGTTTATATGATGAAATTTTGTATGTTGAACCATATTTCCATCCATGGGATGAAGCCTACTTGAGCATGGTGGATGATTTTTCTGATGTGTACTTGGATTTGACTTCCAGTATTATATTGAGTATTTTTGTATCAATGTTCATGAGAGATATTGATCTGTATTTCTCTTTCTTAGTTGTATCTTTGTGTGGTTTGAATACAAAGGTAATTGTAGTTTCATACAAAGCATTTGACAATGACCCTCCTGTCCCTTCTGTTTCTATTGTATGGAACAGTTTGAAGAACTCTTCTTTGAATTTTGGTAGAATTCTACACTGAAATAATCTGGCCCTAGGCTTTTTTTTTTTTGGTTGGGAGAGTTTTGATGACTGCTTCTATTTCATTAAGTGTTATAGGTCTATTTAAATTGCTTTTCTGTTCTTGATTGAATTTTAGTAATTGATATCTACCCAGAAAATTGTCCATTACCTTTTAGGTTTTCTAATTTTGTGGAGTACAGGTTTTCAAAATATGATCTGATGATTCTCTGGATTTCCTCAGTGATAGTTGTGATGTCCCCCTATTCATTTCTGATTTTGTTAATTTGAATGTTCTCTCTCTGCCTTTTGGTCAGTTTGGATAAAGTTTTGTCTATCTTGTTGCTTTTCTCAAAGAACCAATTCTTTGTTACATTGATTTTTTTGTATTGTTTTCCTTGTTTCTACTTTATTGATTTCAGTCTTGAATTTGATTATTTCCTGGTTTCCAATCTCTGGGGTGAATTTGCTTATTTTTGATCTAGAGCTTTCAGTTGTGCTGTTAGTTCTCTAGTGGAACTATTCTCAGTTTCTTCACATGGGCACATAGTGCTATGAACTTTCCTCTTAGCACTCCTTTCAGTGTGTCCCATAAGTTTGGGTATGTTGTGTCTTCATTTTCATTGGGTTCTAGGAAGTCTTTAATTTCTTGTTTATTTTTTCTTTGACTCAAGAATGGTGCAATTGCACATTTTTCAATTTCCATGAGTTTGTATGTTTTCTGCAATTTGTGTTGTTGTTGAATTCTAACTTTAAAACTTGGTGGTCTGATAAGATCCACAGAGTTTTTCCAATTTTTTGTATCTATTGAGGTTTGCTATGTTGCCGAGTTTGTGGTTGATTTTAGAAAAAATTCCATGTGGCACTGAGAAGAAGATATATTCTTTTGTATTTGGATGAAATATTCTATAGATATATGTTAAACCCAATTGAGTCATAACTTCTGTTAGTTCCTTTGCTTCTTGGTTAAGTTTCTGTCTGTTTGTCCTGTCTAGTGGCAAGAGTGGCGTTTTGAAGTTTCCCACTCTAAGTGTGTGAGGTTTCATGCGTGAATACACTTTTAGTAATGTTTCTTTTATAAATGTGGGTGACTTTGTATTTGGTACATAGATGTTCAGAATTGAGACATCATCTTGATAGATTTTTCTGTGATGACTATTAAATGACCTTGTTGCCAACTATAATTTGAGTCATGTTATTTGATAATACACTGTGCTCATTCATTTACCAACTAATGCCTACTTTTGTAGGTCATGTATTCATGTGGCCAACTTTTTCAAAAGATGATTCTGAAAAATGTAAATACTGGATAGAGAAAAATTAATGTTTTTAAATTAGCACTTGCTTTAGCTACTAATTTATATTTGTGTAACCTTGAAAAAATATTTCTCTTCAAGATAATTTTCCATCTCTATGAATCTTATACCTCATATTTTAAACAGCTTTAGTACTCCCACCTCATACAACATTCAAAAACTGTGTTTTCATGTCAAGATACATTTTTCTTGGTACTTAAAGCATAAAAAACACAATGGAGGCCAGGTGTGATGTGCAAAATATTTAATCCCTGCACCAAGACACAGAGACAGACAGACAAGTGTGCATTTTAGGTCAGCCTGATCTACATAGTGAGTCCCAGGATACCCAGAGCTACATAGTGAGATTTTGTCTCAAACAAAGTTTAAAAATAATTAATAATTACAATGTCTTACTTCAAATCCCAATAATTTGGTAAGTAAGGTCAACAGACAATACAGAAATGAATGCAATGGACATAGTAATCGGAAGTGTAAAGAAAATTATTTATCTTTAATTTTGAAACTGTGTGAAAAGGAAATCAGACATTTCAGGTAGATTACCTGTATAAGCTGGAATATTAGCCCTAATTCTCTCTCTCTCTCTCTCTCTCTCTCTCTCTCTCTCTGTCTCTCTCTCTCTCTCTCTCTCTCTCTCTCTCTCTCTCTCTCACACACACACACACACTTCTATCTCTCCCTCTCTCCCCTCATCTCTTTCTCAACATAGATTTTTATGTTTTAAGTAACTACTGAGACTGCATTTCTTTGAAAATATTTAGTATTGTAATAAATTAAACTTCTTTAAGGGAACAGGAAATATGACTTGCCATCTTAACTGTTGTAAACTCAAGAAAGAAAACAGGTTTTTGTCTTACAGTGTCTTTAATTTCCTATTAGTTTATTATCTTACAAGAAATGAACAGAAATGAACAGAAAACACCATCATATAGATTGTTCTAGTGAAATTAAAAGTTAATAATCAAATTTCTCTCCAGATATGATGTAGCTATGAACTACTGATTTCGAGGTATGGTCTTCTTTAGATCATGGATGAGTATGATGTTGCTGTCTGAAATTTGGACCCTGCCATTTGAATAGTAATTCAGCATGAAATATCACCAATATACTTCTATAGTGATAAAGTGGGAAGCCCCCGTTTATTTAGAGAAACTGACAGCCAGAGAATCACAATGAAGAACCATACAAAGGTGACATTTTTCATCCTAGCAGGTTTGACTGATGACCCACAGTGGAAAGTTGTGTTGTTCATCTTCTTGCTTCTTACTTATATGCTAAGCGTCACTGGCAATCTGATCATCATCACACTCACTCTGGTGGATACTCACCTGAAGACCCCTATGTATTTTTTCCTTCGGAACTTTTCCTTCTTAGAGTTTTCCTACACTACTACATGCATCCCCAAATTGCTTGCCACTATGGCAACTGGCGACAAAACCATTTCTTATGATAATTGTTTGGCTCAAGTGTTCTTTGCTTTCCTATTTGGAGCATCAGAATTTTACCTGCTGACAGCCATGTCCTATGACAGATATGTGGCCATCTGCAAACCCCTACACTACATGACCATCATGAACAATAAAGTCTGTGTGCAGTTAGTCCTCAGTTGTTGGTTTGCTGGGTTTTTTGTCATTTTCCCACCACTTGTGTTAGGATTGAATCTTGAATTCTGTGCTTCCAACATTGTTGATCATTTCTACTGTGACACCACTCCACTCATGCAACTTTCCTGCACAGACACAAAGCTCCTGGAGACGATGGGGTTTGTCTCAGCTTTGGTGACACTCTTACTCACTTTGGTAATGGTGATAATATCCTATACCTACATTGCCATGACAATTATAAAAATCCCTTCAAACAGCCAGAGGAAGAAGGCTTTCTCTACCTGCTCCTCTCACATGATTGTGATATCCCTCTCATATGGCAGCTGCATCTTCATGTATCTGAAACCATCAATCAAGCAGAGAGTATCTATTTCCAAGGGAATTTCTGTGCTCAATATCTCGGTGGCTCCACTTCTGAATCCTTTTATCTACACCTTGAGGAATGAGCAAGTGAAAAAAGCATTCATCAATACAATACACAGGATTGCTTCTTTGTCAAAGAAGTGACTATTCTGTTTCATTATACGAAGTAAATGAAAAAAAAAGATTTAAATAACATCAATAGTCCTTAAGATTAGTCTGCTTCAATTTCCTGTCAGTGTTTTCCTATTCATTTTCACACTTCAAAGAAAATTCTTGCACTTTAGTAGTCATTTTTATCAGTGTGTGGAGCAAGGCTTTATCAAACATGACTGCAGACTTGCTAGGGCAGCACATTACTATTGTCTTAAAATTCCAGCTTATATAAGCTAATATTATTTGAAACCCAAAGTTTTTTTCCCTAAAACTCATGAATTTTTCCCTCAGTGGTAACTGAGGGATATTGAACCTATTTTTTCAGTGTCTCTTCTGTCTTTTAGAAATTCGTTATGATAGAGATTAACTCAATAGTAGAGGGATTCTCAGCACAAAGGTGCCTGGTTTTGATCCCCAATTCTACAAGCTACGAAAAAACCAAAGTGAATTTTTAAATTCAAGTTTTTCAAGACTGTGAAATATTGGTTCACATTATATTACATTTGATGCATTATTTGAAGGGAGGGTTGTATTAGAATATTATAACACAACTTATTACATAATATAAATCGAAATTTCCTTTAAATTTAATGCCTACTTTATTTTAATAAACTTAAAGCCACCAGGGTAACTTAGCAGAAAAAGGCCCTCGTAGTCAATCCTGACTATGTGGGTTTGGTCCCTGGACCCACAAAATAGAAGAAGAAAACAACTCCCACAAGTTTTCCTTAGATCTCCATCAGAAATGTTGCTGTTATCTTCCATATACACATAGACAAAATAAATTATTTAAAATGTAGTATTTTTAATTAACGGAAATTATAGTAGAGTTTACTGTGCTTTTTCATCTGTGAATGTATATCTTCATCGTTGACTAGTATACATACATAATCATAGTGGTAAACATTTTGTGGAAAATATTTATTTTTAAGACTAAGGTTACAGTTATAATTTACAAATTGCTCTAGCCATATCTAGAAGAAAATGTGTTAGACTATCTAGTTAATTGTTGACTTTTCAGATAACCTGTGTAGATCTTGCCTGTTAGACCTGGGATCTGAGGGTCTGAAGGAATGGGACATACTACAGTCTAATGCTATAGACAATGTTACTTCAGTTTTAGTGTGTTTTTATACATGGATGAAACAAAGAATGCAACCAGGGAAGGTTGTTCTGACTAAAAAAATAGTTAAAAGAATTGATCAGAAAACCATGTAAATATACACCACTAAGCACTTACTATATATGAACAGAGCAACCACTTATCAGAACTTACTCAGGACAAAGCAATTGAAACACATATCTGGGAAAGAATGGAAGCAAGGCAGAAACCCATAATCAGTGTATACTGACCAGACTGGAGTCTATAGCTATTATCTGACATCCAATAAGAATAAACATGTCTTGCAAATTCAATATAAATATTTGTCACAGGAGATGTGAAATCACACCCAAGAACAAACCAGGGAACTAAATTCATCTGAGGTAAAGGCCTTCTGCCTTATCTTCCTTGAGCCTCTCTGACAGTTTCCTAAGGTATTTCTCACCATGTGTAATTCCTTTGACAATGTTCCTACAAATAATTTTGAAAATTACTTAACACAATAGATAACTTATACTTTAAAATCTTTGATTAGCTTGTAGTGTTTGAGCTAATGAGAAACAATTTGTGATTAGTTTATGTTGTTTGAACCGATGAGAGAAGATTTGTGAATGTTACCGAGGTATTTATTATTTTAATACTTGCTTATCTCTTCATTTCAGACATAATTGTGCAGTGCAAAATAACAGATGAGCAAAGAGGTGTGTGTGTGTGTGTGTGTGTGTGTGTGTGTGTGTGTGTGTGCCTGCCTGCCTTTACCTAGTGAAACAAAAATAGCTTAATAATCAAGTCTTTCTCTTAATGGGAATGATGTTTGGCTTTGGATCAAAACCCACTGGGAACTCCAAAGTTAATTTTTGTTTTGTTATCAGAATTTCAAAAAGTTAGGATCATAGATACTAATACTTTTTCAGCTATGTGCTTTATTTCATAAAATGTTTCCTAAATCTATGTTAATTTTTCTATGTTGTTCTATTCACATTTCAATGTTTGTTTATTTTTTGTCTCAATTTTTCTTTAGAGAAAATAAACTTTCCCATGCAATATACTTGATTATAATTTTTCATCCTTCAACTGCTCTCAGATTCTTCCTCCCTCCCCTCCCATCTGAAGTCACATGCTTTGTTTCTCTTTAGAAAACAAGCAGTCATATGAAAAATAATTAAATGAAATGAAGCCACAACAAACAAATTGGAATAGGACAAAACAAAGATTCTGCTTTAATTTTGTGCAGAACTCCTCCCAGTACCATGAACACTAATCAACAGGGATAAAGACTCTAGTGAGCACCAACTCCACTCCATGTTCAGTGATTTGTGCATATGTTTTCTTCAGCAATAATAACTTACCATCAGTTGTGGAGAACATTCAATAGCCTTTATACTGAGTGTTAGTATTCAGACATCTGTACTGGACTGCCCTTGGGGTTCTGACAGGATACTGCAGCTACTAAGAGCACCACATGTGCATATTCACTATGGTCCCTTTCAAAACGGTCCTTCCTACCTTCCATCCTCCTCTCTTCCTTTCTGTCCCTCTCTCTGTCTGTTTCCCCCTTTCTCTTTTTCTGTCTTCCTCTCTCTCTCCCCCTCTTTCCTCTTTCTCCACTTCTTTCCTTTCTCTTCTTTTCTGCTGTTCCTGTCTCTTGAGACCAATTTCCCACACCCCAACTCTTTCTCCATTTTATGATCCCTTTCCCTAACTAAAAAACCCTCTGCTTGAACCCTGCCACATGGCATCTTTCACTCATGTGGCTTTTCTTAAACTACAACACTGAGTGTTTTTGTATGTCAAGTTAACACAAGCTAGAGTCATCAGCAGAAGGAGCCTCTGCTGAGGAAAAACCTCCTTGAGTTCCATCTCTAAGGCATTTTCTCATTTAGTCATCAATGAGAGAGGGCCCAGCCCATGGTGTATAGTTCCATCCCTGAACTGCTGGGCCTGGGTTCTACAAGAAGATGGGAGAAGCAAGCCATGGCAAGAAAGTCAGCTTACAGCTCCCTTCCATGGCTTCTGCATCAGCTTCTGCTTCTGGGATCCTGCTCTGTTTTGACTTCCTGTTCTTACTTCATTCAGTGATAAACAGCAATGCTGAAGTGGAACCCAAATAAACCCTGTGGTCCTGGTGTTTCAACACAGCAGTAGCAAGGGTTTTTCAGGGGTTTCCATGGAGTCCCTTTGGCTAACAATTTGGTTAAACGTAATCCATTCCCAGAACTGAAAGGTTCCTTTGATGACAAAAGATGTATAGCTTGGGTTCCATTGTCCCCATTATTTATATTGCTTTCCTATCTTTCAGGAAACTTCTACTGTATTAGGTTTCTATATATCCCCTCAAATGGCACTTCAAATTATGTATCCTTCATCTTATTTCCTTTTTCTATCCTCCTGCACTCCCCTTCTGATTTGATTCTCCTGTTCTACACCCTTCAATTTCAGCCGCAGCAATCTATTCTATTTCCCCTTACTAGAGAGAGCAACCCTGTGGGGACACCAGACCTTGAGCAGAAACCCACTTCCCCTTCGGCCTGGGAGCAGGCATCTATGTAATGTTTACTGAAAACAATTCAGTGCTTTAAAGCTTGATAGGGCTCAGATAAGGGCTGGCTCACTGAAATACCATCCCTTTCACACCTCCTATGGCTAGATGCCTCTTCCTGTCCCTGCCCCCTGTGGTGTCTCCCCGATTCTGGGGCCGGAGATTAAACCACCAGCCAGGAGGGTGAGAAGTGGAAAGAATGGTATGTAAATGGATGGCAAAAGTCCTTAAAAAGGGAAGCTCTTTTTTCTTGGAGAGACTTCTCCAGAGATTTCACCAGAGACTTCTCCTGAGAGCTCTCCTAAGTGGACTGGGGTCTCCTCCTAAGCTGACTTGGGAAACATAAAGTTTTCTTAAAGCAACCGACCGGTCTCTGTGTCATCTATCCCGACCACCTCGCTACATTCTTGGATGCAGGCCGCACAGCAGGTGTGACACAACCCGTCTCTTTTAGTCTCCTACAAATCTCAGTGTTTACATAGATTGTGACTTGCTTATTGAAAACTTAACAGTTAACGTCTACATATGAATGAATCCATACCATATTTGTCTTTCTGGGTCTGGGTTATCACACTTGAGATGTTTATTTTTCTCTAGTTCCACCATTTTACCTGCATATTCCATGGTTTCATTTTTTTAGTGGTTGGGTTTGGCAGTTATCTATGAGTACAGCAGAACATCATTAGAAATAGCTTCACTGATTTTTTTTCCTTTCTTGCCAGTCATGTTTGGTTTTACTTTAGGTCTCTGGGCTACCCAGCTTCTGTGTCCTAGCCATCTAGGTACTGTCCTGAACCTCTAATAGTATGGGTGTCAAATAGGACCAGTCATTGGTTGGTAACTCCCACAATTCCTGTGCTACCTTTGTCCCAGAATGTCTTGTAGGCAGAGCAAATTATATGTTAGAGATTATGTGACTGGATTGGGGGATCCTAATTCATCCAGCAGAAGTCTTACCTGGTTACAGAAGATGGCTGGTTCAGGATCTGTAGTTAGTATCCTTCTCTAACATTAGGGATTAGTTTTTATTTGAAATCTCTTTTGTCACATATTGAAATGGCTATACCAACTTACTTCTTGGGTCCATTTGCTCAGAATAACTTTTTCTATCCTTTCACCATTAGCTGATGTCTATTCTTGATGTTAAGGTGTGTTTCTTGGATGCAGGAGAAGGATAGATCTTGTTTTTGACAATCCAGTCTCTTACTCTGTTTCTATTCAGTGGGAAACTGATATCATTGATGAGCAGCATTTGTTGATTCCTGTTATTTTATTGTGGTGTGTGTCTTTTATTTCTCTCATTTTTGATTTGCTGACCTGACATTACTTATTGCTGTGGTTTATTGGGAGTGGTAATCCTCTTAAGATTGAATATTTCTTATTTCTTTCCAATGCTGTCTGTATTGCTGCATTTGTATATAAATATTGCTTAAATTAGGCTTTATTGTGAATTGTTTTTCTGCATCTATTGTGAATGAATGTTTTGCTGGGTGGAGTAGTCTAGCCATGTATCTGTTGTCTCTCAGAGTCTGTAGAGCATCTCTCTAGGCCTTTCTGGCTTTTAGAGTCTCCATTGCGAAGTCAGGTGTTATTCCATTAAATCTGCTTAAATGTTACTTGGTCTTTTCCCCTGGAAATTCTTGATATTCTTTTTTGTTCTGTACATTCAGTATTTTGGGTATGTGTCAATGGAAAATAATTCTGGTACAATCTATTTATTTTATATGTCTTTCTTATGCCTCGATAAGCAACTCCTTTTGGTTGTGGAAATGTTTTATGATTTTGTTGAAAATATTTTCTATGCCTTTGGCCTGAATTTTTTCTCCCTTCCTTTATTCCTATTATTCATAGAATTGGTCCTTTCATGGTGTCCCAAGTTTTCTGGATGTTTTGTGACTATATTTTTTTCTTTAGATTTAAGGGTTTCATTTACCAAGTGAGCCACTGTGTCTTCAATGGCTGAGATTCTATTTTCTATTTCTTTTATCCTGTTGGTTAAGCTTGCCTCTGAGGCTCCTATTGGAGTTTCTAAATTTTTATTTCCACAATTCCCTCAGTTCCTGTTTTCTCTATTGATTCTATTTCTACTTTCATGTCTGAACTGTTCTCATAATTTAATTCCACTGTTTGTTTTTTCACAGATCTAAACAGGACGTCTCCATCAAATATCCTCACTCAGGGCTCAGGGAAACACGCAGAAGAGTAGGCAGAAAGAGTGTAAAGGACACCAAGAAAACAATGACTTCTCAGTCAGCATGACTGATGCACATATGAACTTAGAGACTGAGGCAGCACATGCAGGGATCTATACCAGTGGAGTCCTAGAGCAAAAGAAAAGTGGTGAACCCAGAAGCAATCTCCAGGTGACAACCACTTGGAAATGACTACTTGGTTTTCTCTAAAGGTATCACTGGGAAGCAAACTACTCTGAAACTATAGGCTGCATGCTAGGCAGTACATGCCCAACAGGAAAAGAACTATAGGGCATCTTAAGAGGTTCCTTGTCTTACAAGGCCTGTCAGGGTATTTACATTTTTTAAAATTTAAATTTATTTTTCATTTATATTTGTCTTTCTTCTCATTTTTAATCCAACAGGTCCTTTGTGTATATATTGTGGGTCCTGAATTAGTGTTTATATGCTGTTCCTGAGTGTGGTAACTAATGAGTCTCTACATCACATCTGTTTCTTGTGCTTTAAATTGGGATCTTTTCCTTCTATTAGATTTATTTTCTTCCTATGTATTAATTTTATCTTATTTGTATTTTATTTTATTATTCTTTGGAAGACTGTTTTCTGATGAGAGACAGAAAGGAGGAAGGGTCAATGGGGGTGGGAGGGCAGTTTGGAAAGAACTGGGAGGAACAGAGGGAGGGAAAC
Organism: Mesocricetus auratus; assembly: GCF_017639785.1. Classification (NCBI taxonomy): domain Eukaryota; kingdom Metazoa; phylum Chordata; class Mammalia; order Rodentia; family Cricetidae; genus Mesocricetus; species Mesocricetus auratus. The sequence continues at coordinate 42,289,248 of NW_024429195.1, forward strand.
CATAATTAGGATATTATCTGAGAAAAAACTGCTTTCAACAAAAGAAACAAATGAAACACACACAAATATTGAAAAAATAAATGAAAAAGAAGGACATGGAATTGGTTGAGAGATGTGATGGAGGATTTGGAGAAGTTGTGGAGGAATAAGGGATGTATATGATCATGATACATTGTATACATATATGAAATTTATAAAGAATTTTATTAAATTAAAATTAAAATAGAGCAATTATGAGTAATTATCCCCTCATGGTGGCTTCTGTGTGTGTTAAATATTTTTCCCTTCAAATGTTAAGATGTTATGTGATTTCCTTGTGAACTTTTGGTTATATGGACCCTGAAATTAATTTTCTTTGACTTCTGATTTTTTAATCTTAACTTCCTCTTCTTTGAGATAAATTGCATTGATTTTGTTCATTATAATTTCGTGTCAAGCAACTTTAAATGTTTGAATAAGTATTTTATACACACTAAATGATAAAGAGAAAAATAACCATTTGCAATACAAAAAGCAATTTTCTCCTCTACAAGCTTGGTTGTAAGCATGCTTCTTTCCTGAAAATGACCTTTTTGAGATTTCAGCACATTTGGAAAGATATTTTTAAAGTATTATAGGAAAGGCTGAAAGGGAGACCTATAATTGTTGGAGATTATATCGTGTCCACAGTGAACACAGCAGGCTCAAGGAACAGGAATAGTCAAACCAATGGAAAGAAAACTAAAATTCTGTAAGTAGGATCTAGAACAAATGGAATTCTACATTTTGTAAATTGTAGTAATGGAAGTAGATTTTAAACTAAAGCTATTAAGAGAGGGAGTAAACAATTTTTAAAAAGATAAATTGTACTAATTTTACTTGTTTTATAATTGACTCTAAGTTGAGAAACTAAAGTGTGTGTGGAGGGAACTAAACATTATTAAAAGAAAATGTGGCAATGGAAAGATGATGACTCAGTAGCACTGGCTACTCTTCCAGAAGTCTTAAGTTCAATTCGCAGCACCCTCATGGTGGCTCACAAGCCTCTTTTATTATAGTCACGTGGGATCCGATGCCCTTTCTCTGGTGTGTAGACATACATGCAGACAAAACACTATCTGTCTGTCTGTCTTTCTACCTGTCTATCTATCTATCTTAAAAAAGAAATTACAAGTGAATTTCTTCATTAGTTAACTATAAGGAAAATGTGTATAAGTAAAATAGTACTTCTAACTACTCATATTGCAAGTAGGAAGACAAAGACACTTTTGACTACATAAAATGTATATTTTTTATATCATACACGAAGAATCATTAATGATAACATCATAAGTCACTGTCAAAAGTGGGAAATATAGAATAAACTACAGATGCAAAGTTAACACTGCTGATATATAAGGAAGTGTAAAATGCGTGAGCAAAAGACTGATAAGAAACATAAACAAGAAGTAATTATGGCCCCACATCCTGGCATGCCTTCCAGTGACTGGGGAAAGCCACAGAGTTTCCCATCCCGGCAGAAGCCAAGCACCCCAATCCCAAGTCTTCTCTTCCACCAAAGGGACCAGGGGACCAGGGGGAGGCTAAGCACCCCAGATTCCTTGGTCTTCTTCTCCACCCATGGGACCAGAATGAGGACAAGGAATAGAAGAATTACCAGAGTATTGGATTTGTGAGGACCCACCAAAAGGGAACTCTGATTCCCAACCACCAGACCAGTAAGGGGCTCTTTCTGCACCCCCTAAAGGAAGAGATGGGAAAGGGAAAATACAAAAACACAATCAGCAACAGAAAAACAAATATGACACCACCAGATTCTAGAGACTCCACACCACCAAGACTCCACCATTCCAATGCAAATGAAACAGAAGAGAATGACCTTAAAAACAACTTCATGAAAATGATAGAGGCTCTAAAAGAGGATATAGGCAAATCCCTTAAAGAAATGGATGAAAAAACAAACCAAAAAATGCAAGAAATGGAAGAAAAAACAAACCAAAAAATGCAAGAAATGGAAGAAAAAGCAAACCAAAAAATGCAAAAAATGGAAGAAAAAGCAAACCAAAAAATGCAAGAAATTGAAGAAAGAACAAACCAAACAAATCATAAAATGCAACAAATGGAGGAAAAGATAAACTGAAAATTGCAAAAAACAATTCAAACAGTGCAAGTGTTGAAAACTGAAATAGAAAATAAAATGAACACAATTTGAAGATAGGCTGGAAATAGAAAAGCTGAGGAAAGGGTCAGGAACTACTGATACAAGCATTACCAACAGAATAATAGAGATGGAAGAGAGAATCTCAGGTGTAGAAGATACACTAGGAGAAATGGATTCATCAACCAAAGAAAATCTTAAGTCCAACAAAGCCCTAACACAAAACATCCAGGAAATATGGGACACCATGAAAAGACCAAAGCTAAGAATAATAGGTATAGAAGAAGCTGAAGAAAACCTACTCAAATGGGCACAAAACATAGTCAACAAAATCATAGAAGAAAACTTTCCCAACCTAAAGAAAGACATGCCAATGAGGTACAAAAAGCTTACAGAAAACCAAATAGAGTGGATCACAAAAAAGTCCCCATGCCACATAATAATCAAGATCCCAAATATACAGAATAAATAAAGAATATTAAGAGAAAATAAGGAAAAAGGCCAAGTAACATATAAAGGCAAACCTATCAGAATTAAACCTGATTTCTCCATGGAAACTCTGAAAGCCAGAAGGTCCTGGGTAGATATTCTACCAACACTAAGAGACCATGGATGCCAGCCCAGACTACTATAAATGGCAAAGCTCTCAATCACTATAGATGGAGAAAACAAGAATTCCATGACAAAACTAGATTCATGCAATACGTATCCACTAACCCAGCCCCACAGAAGTTCTGGAAGGAAAACTCAACCCGAAGTGAGTTAACTATAACCAGAAAAACATAGGCATTAGATAAACCCACTTTACCAATAGCCAAAAGAACGAAGGGGTGGAATTCCACACATAATTCCACCACCACCAACCATTCCAAATCAAAGAAGAATGAGCAATTAATAGTAATTAATATCCCTCAATATTAATGGCCTTAACTTACCCATAAAAAGACACAGGCTAACAGAATAGATTCATAGACAGAAACCATCCTTCTGCTGCATACAAGAAGCACACTTCACCCTCAAAGACAGACATTACCTGAGAGATAAAGGTTGGGAAAAGATTTTACAATCAAATGGACCCAAGAAACAAGCAGGGGTAGCAACCCTAACATCTAACAAATTAGACTTTAAAATAAAATAAGTCAAAGGAGATCACAGGCAAAATCCACCAAGATGATGTTTCTATTCTGAACATCTATTCCCCAAATACAAAGGAATCCACATTCATAAAAGAAACATTACTAAAACTTAAATCACATATAAACTCCCACACACTTGTAGTGGGGGATTTCAACACCCCACTCTCACCACTAGACAGGAATACTAGACAGAAGCTCAACAAAGAAGAAAAGGGCCTAATAGAATTAATGACCCAACTGGGATTAACAGAAATCGATAGAACATTTCATCTACATTAAAAAGAATATACCTTCATCTCACCACCACATAGAACCTTCTCAAAAATCGTCCACATACTTGGCAACATATCAAAACTCAGCAGCTACAATAAATTGGAATAACTCCATGCATCTTATCAGACCACCACTTGTTAAAATTAGAATTCAACAACAACACGAATTGCAGAAACCTTGCAAACTCATGAAATTGAATAATGCACAACTGCACCATTCCTGGATCGAAAAAGAAATAAAAGACTTCATAGAATTCAATGAGAATGAAGACATAACATACCCAAACCTATGGGACACCTTGAAAGCAGTGCTACAGGAGAAGTTCATAGAACTAAGTGCCCACGTGAAGAAACTTGAGAATAGTTATATTAGAGAATTAACAGAACAGCTGAAAGCTCTAGAACATGAAGAAGCAAACCCCCCAGGAGGATTAGATGCCAGGAAGTAATCAAATTGAGGGCTGAATCAATAAAGAAGAAACTAGGCAAACAATACAAAGAATCAATGCAACGAAGAGTTGGTTCTTTGAGAAAATGAAAAGGGGGACATAACAATGGACACTGAAGACATTCAGAGAATCATCAGGTCATACTTTGGAAACCTGTACTCCACAAAATTTGAAAATTTAAAGGAAATGGACGATTTCCTGGATAGCTATCACTTCCCAAAGTAAATCAAGAACAGGTAAGCAATTTAAATAGACCTATAACCCCTATGGAAATAGAAGCAGTCATCAAAAGTCTCCCAACCACAAAAAGCCAAGGTCCAGATGGCCTCGGTGCAGAATTCTACCAGAAATTCAAAGAACAGATTATACCAATTCCTCTCAAAGTACTCCATGCAATAGAAGCAGAAGGGTCTTTGCCAACTCTTTCTACAATGCTTCAATAACCTTGATCCCCAAGCCACACAAAGACACAACTAAGAAAGAGAACTTCAGACCAATATCTCTCATGAACACCAATGGAAAAATACTCAATAACATACTGGCAAATCGGATCCAAGAACACATCATAACAATCATTCACCATAATCAAGTAGTTTTCATCCCAGGGATGCAGGGATGGTTCAACATATGAAAATCCATCAATGTAATCCACCATATAAACAAGCTGAAAAACAAAAATCACATGATCATCTCACTAGATGCTGAAAAAGCCTTTAACAAAATCCAACACCTCTTCATGATAAAGGTCTTGGAGAGATCAGGGATAACAGTAACATAACTAAACATAATAAAAGCTATATAAAGCAAACCAACAGCCAACATAAAACTAAATGGACAGAAACTCAACGCAGTTCTGCTAAAATCAGGAATAAGACAAGGCTGTCCACTCTCTCCATACCTTTTCAATGTTGTAAGTTCTAGTCAGAGCCATATAACAACAAAAGGAGATCAAGGGGATACAAATTTGGAAGGAAGAGGTCAAACTTTCAATATTTGCAAATGATATGATAGTTTACATAAATGACCCAAAGAACTCTACCAGGGAACACTTACAGCTGATTAACACCCTCAGAAAAATGGCAGGCTACAAAATCATCTCAAGAAAATCAGTAGCCCTACTATATACAGACGGTAAAAGGGCTGAGAAAGAAATCATAGAAACGTCACCCTTCACAATTGCCACAAACAACAAAAAGTACCTTGCAGTAACACTAACGAAACAAGTGAAAGACCTGTATCACAAGTATTTTGAGTCTTTAAAGAAAGAAATTAAAGAAGTCCTCAGAAAATAGAAAGATCTCCCATGCTCTTGGATAGGTAGGATCAATGTACTAAAAATGGCAATCCTGCCAAAAGTAATCTACAGATTCAATGCAATCCCATTAAAATACCAGCATAAGTCTTCACCGACCTTGAAAGAACAATAATCAATTTTGTATGTTAAAACAAAAGACCCAGGATAGCCAAAACAACCCTGTTCAACAAGGCACCGTCCATAGGCATCACCATCCCTGACTTCAAGCTCTATTATAGAGCTATTGTGCCAGTAACAGCTTGTTACTGGCACAAAAATAGACAGGTAGACCAATGGAATCCAAATGAAAATCCTGATATTAACCTAAACACGTATGACAAAGAAGCCAAAAATATACAATTTAAAAAAGAAAGCATCTTCAACAAATGTTGCTGGCATAACTGGATGCTGGCATGTAGAAGAATGGGGATTGATCCATGTCTATCGCCATTCACAAAACTTAAGTCCAAATGGATCAAAGACCTCAACATACATCCAGCCACCCTGAACCTCTTAGAAATACCCTTGAATGAATTGGTACAGGAGACAGCTTCCTTTACAGAACACCATTAGCACAGACAGTGAGATCAACAATTAATAAATGGGACCTCCTTAAACTGAGAAGCTTCTGTAAGGCAAAGGACACAGTCAGCAAGACAAAATGGCAGCCCACAGAATGGAAAAAAATATTCACTAACTCCACATCTGTCAGAGGGCTGATCTCTAAAATGTACAAAGAACTCAAGAAGCAAGTCTCCAAAATACCAAAGGATCCAATTAAAAAGGGCACCTCAGAACTAAATAGAGAATTTCCAATAGAGGAGTCTAAAATGGCTGAGAGGCACTTGAGAAAGTGCTTAACATCCTTAGCCATCTGGGAAATGCAAATCAAAACAACTCTGAGATACCATCTCACTCCTGTCAAAATGGCTAAAATCAAAAACACCAATGACAATTTATGCTGGAGAGGATGTGGTGAAAGGGGGACACTCCTCCATTGCTGGTGGAAGTGCCAACTGGTTCAGCCACTTTGGAAATCAGTATGGAGATTCCTCAGAAAAATAGGAATAAACCTACCACATGGCCCAGCAACTCCACTTTTAGGCATACATCCAAAAGATGCCCATTCATACAACAGGGATGTCTGTTCCATTATGTTCATAGCAGCATTATTTGTAATAGCCAGAACTTGGAAGCAGCCTAGATGCCCCTCGACCGAAGAGTGGATAGAGAAAATATGGTACATTTACACAATGGAGTACTATTCAGCAGAAGAAAACAATGGAATCCTGAAATTTGCAGGCAAATGGATGGCACTAGAAGAAACCATCCTGAGCGAGGTAACCCAGTCACAAAAAGAGAAACATGGCATGTATTCTGTCATATATGGAATTTAGACATAGATCTGGGGAGTGCCAGCCTACAATCCCATTGCCAGAGATTCTGGGAGACAGAACCTTCATTCAGTGGCTGATGGAAGCTGAGGCAGACTCCCATGAGCACTGAGCTGATCTCAAGAAAGCCAGTGACAGAGAGGGAGGACTGATGACTAAGGTGATTAAGACTAGGCTTGTTTAACCCCCAGAAACAGCTGACCTGACAAGGGTTAACTCTTGAATCCCAGACTGATGCCTGGGAATCCAGCATGGGACTGATCAAGACCTCCCTGAAAGTGGGTGTCAGTGAGGAGGCCTAGGTACTCTAGGTAGTAGATCAGTATTTATCCCGGGTATACAAATGGACTTTGGACTCCCATCCAACAATGAGAGATGCACTCTCACCCTGACCTCTTGGGGGAGGGTCTAGGCCCTGCCCTAGATGAAATGACAGACTATGGACATCCCCATGGAGGGCCTAACCCTCCCTGGGGAAATGAGGGGATATTGGGGGGAGTTGGTAGCAGGGCACGGGAGGAGGGAAGGGAAAGCGAGAGGGACCTGGAATTGATATGTGAAGCAACATTTTTCTAATATAAATTTATATTTAAAAATAATATACATAAAATAATATTGGAATTATCAATTTTCCAGTTATAATCTTCCATATCCAAATATTGATAGTATCTACTCTACATGTCTGAAGGGAATACTTTTAATCTGTTCTTTATTTAAGAACATAAGAAGTTGATTAAGACATCAAGTACTATATTGAGTAGATAAGGAAAGAGCAGACATCCTTATCTTATTCCTGATTTTACTGAAAATGCTTTTAATTTCTCTCAATTTAGATTAGCATTAGCTGTGGTCTTGTTGAAAATAACCTTTATTATGTTATGTGCTCTGTGTTCTTAGTCTTCCCAGGAATTTTATCATGAAGTAATGTTGGATTTTATCAAGGTCTTTTTTGCATCCTGTAAAATGATCATATAAAAAAGAAAAAAAGAAGTAATTATGAACATATAGACACTAGATAAGGCCTTTTCTATATAAATATGTTCAACCCACACAAAATTGTGGAAGTGAAATATAAAATAACAAATATTTAGAATGCAATGGTCGTCACAGGCTCTCCTCTAGTATCTATGACTTCACTAGCCATGAGAAGTTGGCCAGTATTCCAGTACCTAACATGGTTGCTTTCCTGTTAAGCATGTCCAAAGTCCAATTTGAGAATTTTTCAATACTGCCAAAGCCCTGTTGCATTCCTCGGGCCTTTGTGCTGTGCTATTTACTACACTGGTTCATAGGCATTATAGCTTCATAGGACTAAGTGTAGATATCATCCTTCTTTAAAGAAATTTATGTTTATATTCAACAAACTAATAACATTACAGAAAATACTACCAATCAAAACACAGAGTTGTAGAGCCCAGGCCCAATGGATACATCTACAGAAGTACACCCTCATCCAAGGCTTAGGGGACATTGTTGGAGATAGGGGCAGAAATATTTGAAGATACAGAGGATCTGGGAGTTTCCTGTAAGACTGTCTCCTAGTAATGTCAAAAGCTACACTCATGTCTCACTAACATGACTGCTTAAACATGAGCTAAGGAAGGACAACACTAATAGACATGCTATTGTGAAATGGGGGAATACCCAAGATGTCTCAACCCTAGATAAAGAACCATGGGCCACTAAGGAATGCTGAAATCAGGATGAATATTCTTCCTCAAGGAAGAGTACAATAATTAATTATACACTACTAAATGGTCAGACTTGAAAACACACATATAAATAACATTATTCAGAATCAGCAGGTTCTATTTACAAACTTATATGTATATGTCTATAATAGATGCATGTAACAACAATGAAAGAAAAAAGAGGCCATGAATTTGAAAAAATTAAGAATAGGTACATGGAAGGATTTACACAGAGGAAAGGGAAGCAGGAAATTATGTAATTATATTATAATCTCAAATATGAGTGAAACTTTTAAAAGTAAAATTATTCTACATTATAATTGCAATAGGTATATAATTTAAATGATAAAAGCCCAGTCTGTTTATTGGGATGTTGAGAAATATGAAGAATGCATTGTTCTTAGGAAGTGACCAAATCCATGTAGAAAATAAATTTGAGATAATGAACAAATAAATCTAATGTTTATTTTGAGTGAACAATCTCATCTTAAGGAACTAATTCTAAAGGTCTAAAACTATAACATTCAACATTATGAAAATTACATTTATAAAAACAAGTTCCCATAATTTTATTTATTGACATAATCATTAAATTAAGAAAAAGCTTTAGTTGTCTTATAGAAGAGATTAAATGAAATATGATACATGCACGCAGAGGAGGACTACATGGTACACCTGTAACTATATCTGAAATATCTCCTTAAACTATTGTGGTATGTCTGAAAGGATATAGTGTTATGAAAATAAACCTAGAGGGCACCACATATTTGTAGGGTAACACATTTCTCTTGAGGTCAATGTGTCTAAAACAGGCTTTTTCATATTTTCATCTTTCATATCATATTGAAATAAACTCAGAATTGTGTAACAGTGATTTCAAAACACGGGTTCATGGTAAACATTAAAGTATTGTAGCAATATATTAACAGTACTCTGGAAGCAATATTAAGAGTAGTAAAAGAAATGTGACAAATGCATACAGGAGCACACACATACAAAGATGTTTCTATTAAAAGATTTCTGTGTCTACAATTTGGCAGTCCCGCAGGAAGTGATGCTCTTGGATCTCAGTCACCCTGAGGACTCTTCATTATTGTGAGATTTTCCTGTAGGACACTAGAAAATAAATCCTCCTTGGTATCATAAGTCAGTAAATTTTTTATATAGTACGGTTTGTCACATTCAGTTAGGTTTATGTCATCTCACAGGTGAACTGAGTCGACTGTGTAACAGAGGGTGATGTGGTTTATTTTCATGTCAAAATTGGATAAACTGATTAAAAATAATAAATATAAAATAACCTTTGTTCAATCCTGTATTCTGAGGTAGAATGAGGTGCTACAGGAGGAAGGGGATCAGCAGTGCTCTCTGCGCACAAGGGTGATGGGCTGGGTTATGTGCAGAAAGTTTGCTTGAATCTCTGCATGCAACTTGCTGACAAAACTGCAGAGCAGTCAAAGGGTTAGTGCTTTTACAATTCACTCTTGACTTACAGATAGTGGTGAGATATTAGTAATCAGTACAAACATTTAAATGAACGTCTTTGCTTTTTAAAAATATTCTGTAGCATTTCATCTAATGAACATAATTGCATTTGTTAACTTGGGTAATTTTATGCTGAAAGTTGTTTTTTCACTGTAAGAATACAATATAATGTGATTGTTGAGGGAGGGCTAATCAGTAGTTTGGTGGGATGGAATTCCATTACATGATTGTGCCTTTGATTCAATGTTGTCGTTGAGATGACATACGTAAGCAGGAAAATTTTATTCTTCATCCAGTAGTTTTATGACTTAAAAGATATGACACATGAGGGGACATAAATATATGATTTTCTAAGGAAACATGTTTGAACTACTACCGTTCTTTGATTTACTCAAATTTGACTGTCTAGCATATTATCTAAAGACCCCTGCCACTACCAATGGGAAGTCATCTCATTTTATGATTTGATTTAGTTCTTTGTATTTTTATGTGTTTTTAGCATTTGAAAATTAACTTATGAATTAAAGGTTGCAATATTTAATTAATATCTTCAAAATAAAAGATATGACCTTAGAGTTCCATTTCAAACATTTTATTGTAACATCAAAAGCAACAAAAAAGTGGTTTTTCTTGAATATTTCACTAAATCTCTTATTTTGCACAAATTTAATGAAAACTTAACAACCTTGCTTGAAAGTAACTACACTGCAGAAAGGTTTTCAGATGTATAGGAAAGAGTACCTAAAGCAAGGATCAACCCTAGATCTTACTAGTACTAGATCTTATTTGAAGAAACAGTTGTAACTTTGCTTTCAGTAAGAAGACTTATAAGTTCATTCAAAAAACTTTTATGTAACTGAATTCTCAAAGTTGACTTCTGAAAATAGTCATTCTTTATTTGACCTTTTGGTACAAGCACAAACGCGAATGTATTTTTATAGTTAAATTCACTTGCTCCATGTAAAAAAATTTAAAACATTGATTTTTATATGCATAATTACTAGTGGAGCCAAGAATTTTATTTATATAATTTCCAGTTGACCTGATATTTCAAAGTAACTATTTTGATAAGGATATCTGTATATCCAAAATTAATCTCAGCAGCATTCCCACTGCCAACTGTTAGCCTGGAATTTATGGCATAGTCTCTTCTTTTTCCCTACAATTTTTTTCTGACTTAAAAGTATAATCATGTTCTTGTAATTTAAGAAATAAGCAAAGAGGTAGGCATTAGTAATATAAACATTTAACATATATATTAGGTAATGTTTCTCCATTTTATTATTATCTACAAAATTACAGATATTGTTTTGGTCTTTTAATTTTTCATAATATCATCTCATATATCATTTACAGCTTGGCTTACATGCGTTTTTCTTTTTCATCACATTTCCCTTATCATAACACAAAGACAGTTTTATATTTCTTTGCTTCCACTGTATTTATTATGACTCTTTGTTACATCCTGTATGTTTTCAAGTTTTATTAATAATAAGGAGATCAACTATCTTTTCTGCCTGTAACATTATTAAAATAACTAATAGTGAAATGTACTGTGAAGGAAGTGGCACCTCAGGGACATACTACTAAGAGAAGGGTTAGAAATATTTGTAAGGATACAATATTAGCATTACTCTCTGTGTGTTTCTACTAAATATCTGAAGCACTATATAATAAACCACAAAAGAAATTGTTAGTTGGGACAAGGGCACTGTAGCACAATAATTGGTTAGAATTTCTTAGTATGTGCAAGATCATGGGTTTAGAACCAGAACTAGAAAGCAGTTAATTAGTATATTGAGCATCTGAGTATTGACTTAGGATAGGTGTGTTTTTGTATATGTGTTTTTAAATGCCAAATTTAGGTTGCTCCTACTTGGCAATTAGACTCTATTTCATATTATTTAAAATTCCAAGTTTTATGTTTTTTTTAAAATTAGTCAAATAAATTAACTAGAATTATGCTTATGGGATGAAAATCTTAGAATGCTTAAAATAAAGCTATATTCATCCAAAGATACAAATCATGTGTTGTTCAAACATATGCAACTGAAAAACAAGAGGTAGTTGGAATACATATCTGAAACATCACTTCTTTAATTATAACACACACACTGATTATCACTGTTAGTCTTCCTGATAGACCTCTTTTTCCCATTCAGACTTGATTTAGCCAGAAAACATAATGAAGCCTTTCAGAGAAACCGAACAGTGCTTATTGTGGGTTTTGCTAAGGACACAGCCTTGAGACACGTGCTATTGACTACATCAGTCTAACCACCATAACACAGCATAGAAGATGCTTATTTTATATAAATTAAGAAATATCTCTTGTATAATACTGCACTCTTATAATTTCCTATCCTAGTGTATGTATTTCCAAAATGGTAGTTACTGTGGCCAATATGAATAAAATAATTTTCCTAGGATATTAAATCAATTAGTATTAAGTTGGCAATTAACTTGAGAATGTAAACAAAACTGAATTTTGCATGTGGATTTAGAATGAACATTTGAAGAGAGGGCCACCGATGAATACAAATGTAGCATACAAGCATTTGAGATGATCTGTAAAAAGGCAGTACACAAAGCTCAGTACAAATTTCTAAGACCATACATTATCATGGTAACGTGTCAAGGATATGTTCAAAGAGTGACTTGAATATTGATTTCTGAAAAATATTTGTGGATTAATTAAACTTATCAATAAAAATTTATGCATGGAAAGGAAGAAATATTTTTCCTAGGTGTGATATTAGTTTTGTATTTTCTGTAGATTTGATAGGAAACAAGGGAAATGAAGAACCAATCTGTGGAGATAGTGTTCATTTTGCTGGGACTGACAGATGACACTCAGCTACAGATTCTGATTTTCCTGTTTCTGTCTTTCAATTACATCTTGAGCCTGATGGGGAACTTAGTGATTATCCTCCTCACCCTGCTGGATCCCTGCCTCAAGACTCCAATGTATTTCTTCCTCAGGAATTTCTCCTTCTTAGAAATTGCATTCACCACAGTGTGTATCCCCAGGTTCCTGACCAGCATTCTCTCAGGAGACAGAACAACTACCTACAATGCTTGTGCAGCTCAATTATTCTTCTTTTTTCTACTAGGGGCCACAGAGTTCTACCTCCTGGCTGCCATGTCCTATGATCGCTATGTAGCCATCTGCAGACCATTGCATTACCCCATCATCATGAGCAGTAAAGTGTGCCACCTACTGGTCATCTGCTCCTGGATGACTGGGTTCTTAGTCATTTTCCCCCCTTTGCTCTTGGGACTCAAACTGGATTTCTGTGCTTCCAAAACTGTAGATCACTTCCTATGTGACACTTCTGTCCTGCAGCTGTCTTGCACAGACACACATTTAATAGAATTTATGGCTTTCGCCTTAGCTGTAATGACACTTGTCATCACCTTGATCTTGGTGATTCTCTCCTACGCACTCATCATCAAAACCATCCTAAAGTTCCCTTCAGCTCAGCAAAGGAGAAAGGCCTTTTCCACCTGCTCCTCACACATGGTTGTTGTCTCCATCACTTATGGGAGTTGTATCTTCATGTACATGAAAACATCAGCCAAGGAGAGGGTGTCTTTAAATAAAGGTGTAGCTGTGCTCAACACTTCTGTGACCCCTTTGCTAAACCCTTTCATTTATACCCTAAGGAACCAGCAGGTGAAGGATGCTTTCAAACAGGTGTTTCTTCAATTTTGTTATTTTAAAAACCATGAGACAAGATTTAGACATAAATAATATCTTGTTGAAACATAAACTACTCTCAAATGTATTAGTTGTTATCTAAGTCAATTCACTTATTGAGTGTTGTAGTCACTTGTTTCCTAAGCACATCTGAGTTTTTCAGCATTTTTCTTTTAGTACATCTTCCTAACTGGGAGGAATGAAAGTGCTTTCTCAATATCACAATATTAAATTATATATTTACAAAAGAATTCTCATAAACTTTCATAAACTTAATGTTTATTCAGCTGAAATTGCAAGATTGAACAACTTAATCTATTTTATATGGATTATATTGTAAGAGACACAGATAGAAAATTTAGTAATTTGAAAGATAAATAAGGAGGAAACATCACTTAGATTGAACCACATAAAATGAATGAAGAAAACATTTAAGAGTCATTTGATGAGTGAAATAAAATGTGTCAAAGAATTGGAAATCTGTTGTAAAAATTCCCCTGAAAACATGTGCTGAGAATGTGATATTTTGTTAACTTAATTTGATGACATTTTGATTAAAGTAATTAAACTCTGTGTTCTGTACTAATTGTTACACAAATTTATGATTTGTAGATGTTGAAGGTGATGATAACCCAGGAAAGATATTCTATTTATTCTTCATCCATACCTTGGTTTGAAGTCACATTACTATGTATTAAACTAAACTCAGGAGATAAAATGTCTTTGTCGATTCAGATTATGTCAATTTTCACAATTTTAATTATGTATTTTAATACACTGCTGTAAAATAATTTTAAACCTGTGTACTGAACTAGTGTGCACCCATGAGCACCTAGAGGGCACCACAATGAATTGCTTCCCTCTGCTCATTCTAGTCACAATGTGCCTTCCCCATACCCATCCGGGGACCTTGGTAATTCTACATTATTGTCAGCTTTCTGGACTCTCTTAGGAAAAGAACAGTATACTTGACAGTGTATGCCTGCCCTTTGTCTTCTCCAGTTTACATCCTTCAGTTTCCCATGCTTCTCCTTGAATCTGTTCTGATCCTCTGTAGCTACAGTGTGGCCACTGTTCACTTGTCATAGCCAAACTTCCTTCCTGAACTCATCCCACCATCCCAGCCTCCACTACCAGCAGGCATTCCCTGTGAACACACCAACTGAACAACATGCAGCAATCATGCTTCTCAAAAATCCAGAAAGGAAACAGAGACCAAGGAACAAATCAACCACCTAACAAAGTCAAAGCAGAAATCAGCACCTAGGTCTATAATCATCCCAAACCCAAATGCCAAGATGCCAGTGAAAAACCATCATAATAATAGCTAGAGCAATATGTCTCCTTTCCACAGCAGGCCGTGAATATTCCAATATAGCTAAAAGTCAAGAAAAAGACCTTAAAACAGCCTTACTGAATATGATAAGAGTTTTTAAAGAAGAAATGAATAAATCCCTTAAAGAAATACTGGAAAGTCATCTTCCCCATCCATCAATTCCCGAAGCAGGTGGGAGAACTAGCCCTGAGGTCATAAGAGCCATTCCTGACCACCACCAGCTGCAACACTTGGGAGAGCAGGCCCTGGGGCTCCCAGGATAGCACAAACTGTTAGCAGAGCCAAGCCTGTCAGCAGAGGTGTGGGTGGCCCAGCCCCAGTGTTGTCAGCTAGGAGAACTATGTGGAAAACAGATGGAAATAGAAAGCAAGTAAGAATGAAAATGAAAGCTTCCTAGAATAAACTCATGGAGCACAATGAAAGCAGTTTTAAAAAAGAGACAATCTTCCATGTTCATGGATCAGTAAGACTAATATAATAAAAATGGTCATCCTACGAAAACTGATCTACAAATTCAATGCAATCCCCATCAAAATTCCAACATAATTCTTCATGGATTATTAAAGGACAATTTAATCATATGAAAACACAAACACCTAGGATACATGAAACAGTCCTGAATAATAAAATAACTTCTTGAAATATCATCACCCCTGAACTCAAATTATAATAAAGAAATATAATATTTAAACAGGATAATATTGAGAGGAAAACAGACAGTTGGTCAACAGAATCACATTAAAGACCTAGATATCAATCCACACCTATGGACAGCTGCTTGTTGAGAAAGAAGCCAGAAATGCACAATGGAAAAAACAATAGCATTTTCAACAAATGGTGCTGGCTAAACTGAATGCCTGAGTGTAGAAGCATACAAATAGATCCATATTTATCATGCTGCACAAAACTCTGCTCCAAACGGATCAAACTCCTCAACATGAAACCAGATACACTAAATCTGATAACAATGAAAGATGGAAATAGTCTTGAACTCGTTGGCACAGGAAGAGACTTTCTGAACAGAACAGTGCCTCAGCAGAGGCACTAATGTCAACAATTAATAAATGGAAGCACATGAAATTAAAAAGCTTCTGCCAGATAAAAGACATTCTGTCCTTTGGACAAAGTGAGTCCTACAGAAAGGAAAAAGATGTGGCTAATATTCCACATATATAAAGAACTGCAAAAGAAAACCCTAGATATCAAGAAAAAACAATTAAACATGGGATACACATCTAAAAATGCTGCTATAAAAAGTATGGATTTTGTGAGGAAAAATATTTGGATACCACGAGAAGTAGTATTTCCTTGGGAAATGTGGCTGTGAATCTCAAATTCTCTTGAGAATTTTCATCATCTCTTGATATTTTCATTCAGGCTACAAGATGAGGAAAACTCCTAAAGATCAGGAGTCATTCATCTTATGTGACAGTGTGGGTAATTGTGGTGGCACACGCCGGTAGGATTTGCTGATGGTGACAGTGACAGTAGACATTCTGGCTTCATACTAAGTTCAAACTTGCCTTAGCCCATGGCAATCCTGATAGCCATAAAGCCTGATTACAGATGATTCTAAAATGAGGTTTCTCTAACAACGGACAACTTATGGGGTAGAGTGTCCCCCCCCCCCACCTAAGGCAGGGGTAGCCGGGTACCTCAAAGACTTGATGGGGGGCACCCCATTTGACCTAAGACAGGAGTGCCTCATTAAAAAATAAATAAAAAGGAGGAATTGTGGGAATCACAGACCCTGGCCGGAAACCCACCCCTCCATCAGCCTGGGAGCAGGCAGCTGTGAGACAGTGTTTACTGAAAACATGTTTACTGAAAACAATCCAATGCCATAAGCTCCTGATAAGGGCTTGCTCACTGAATCACCCTGACTTTGATCTATCCCGATGGCTAGCTACTCCCTGCTGTTCCCGATTCCAGTGTCAGAGATTTAACCACCAGGCAGGAGGAAGGAGAGGTCAGGCAGGAGGAAGGAGAGGTCTGTGTGAGAGGTGTGTGAGAGGTCTGTAGGAGATTTGTGCGTGTATGGATGGCAGAAGCTTTTTCCTGAGGGAAGCGTTTTTCTCGGGAAGTTCTCCTAAGCCGATTTGGGGAGCATAAAAGTTTTCTTAAGGCAACCGACTGGTCTCTGTGTCATCAACCTCGACCACCTCGCCACATTCTTGGATACAGGCTGCGCAGGAGGCGTGGCAGGTAATAAGCAGGAAATGACTCAATACATACGTAACTAAATAAACTACTATAATCCAATAACCAGCAAAAGTTTCCTTTGTTAATTTTTTACATGGTTGCCTTTATAAGTCAGGAAATATCAGAATGTATTAGATTGTGCTCCAGAATCAGGGTCAGTCAGATGGTAGGGAGTTGCTTGGGCTAGATCAGTGCCACAGTGGAAGAGTTAGATGTGGAAATTCTGATCAGCGTTTGTAATACCTCTATGCTCATGTATCCACAAGTATATTTGTGTTTCAGATAAAAGTTTATGTTAAAAAACAAATTTTGGGCACACTGGCAGTTAAATGAAAACAATTAGTATTGAAAAGGGTTGAATATAACAAGATCTGTTGCAACTCATTGTGTTCTATTCTTTTTCAGGCATTACATTTTAATTCAACACTTTGAATTTTAAGTCAGAGAAAAATGATGACGGAAAACCATGGTTTGTTAACTTAGATCTGAAAATATTTTTTTAGTATTAATCCAAAGCCCACAATTGCTAATATACCTAGTTAAAATTTCATTCATAGACTCAATTTATAAAGTGAACTTTACATTTTTAATATTATGAAGGATATTTCATGTATGTAATCACTGAAGTTGGAATAAGGAGTGATTTTAAGGGTTAAATTTATGTTTGTTTTTAGCAAATTCCTGCCATTGTTTGACTATCTGGTAGAGTAAGGAATGTCCACCAGGAATAGCAACCAGTTAATTACTTTCACTCATGTTTTCAGACATCTTCAGCCTGCACAGTATTGACAGCAAACGCTGCTCCTGTTCCTCAGGAAGTTCTGAGTGAGACCCCTCACTTTGCTTCTATTTGGGAAAAGTCCTCTCCAAAAAAGATTTTGTCATATCTTTCCTAGAGCCTAATATCTATCATATAATATGTTTCCCCTAGAAACATCTCTTGTCCTTGCAAATCTGTTTTTTAGTTATTTGCTTACCTTCTTAATATTTTACATCCTGGAGGCTATAATTATTTATTCTAATATCCGTAAGACATGAGGAACTTTCACATAGTGCAATGTCAATCTTGAACATGTAACTGTATGCTTGATGATGACTATTCATTGGAAAGAATTTTCTTTTAGGGATACCATCATTATAACATTTTATTTACTTTATTTGGTTCCACTAATGCTGTGTTTTCCTGATATTACATGAAGTATGAGCATCTTAAATAATGTATGCTGTGAGAAATGCTATTGAAACCTACTAGAGATCAAAATAAAAATAATAACATAGATTTATCACTCATGTCTCTAGCAGAAGACATTCATATTACCAATAATGTGAAACTCATTCATCAGCCTTTTGTAGAATATACCTCAACATGCCTTTTCCCAGAAATTCACATTCCTAATATGTAGTTTTAAGGAGCACTAACACTTCTTCCTTGCAGTCAGGCACTTCCACATAGCGTCCCACATGTATGTAACAAGATTATGATAAAAATATTAGATTCATAAAATTCTGTTCTCTTTTTTAATGAAAGCATATTTATGACAAATATCCACATGATGATGTTCAACTCAAAGAGATGCTGACAGCGAAATAGATGTTCAGCTGTTTGAAAGGCACCAGAAGGGAAAGAATAACACTAACTAGTTTTGCTAGAATTAATGAAAATGCCAAGTTACCACAAATTAAATGATTCTGTCACTAACAGACATCTCCATGGACACAGACATGTTGCTCAGGATTCTGAGGTTGTATGTCTCAGTCTTGAAGTCCTCTAAAGACTTCTGGGTTGGACATAGGTAAGTGCTGTTGATTCCTCCAACCTCAAAATGTAATTAAAAGAATCTATCCATTTCTTTCATGTGTTTTCTAATATAATTTCTTAGTATTTGATTTATGAGTAATTGGATATACAATTTTCTCTTTGATATATGCTTTTATTAATTGATAGAAGAAAAGCAGGTTATTTATTGAATTTCAGTATATCTCCTTAATGAAAGATTCTCAGTAAATAAAACTTTCATTCAAACTCAATAAAAACATGCAAACTTTTTGGTAAGCAAGCTTGACTGCAAGTATGCTTCTTTCTGAAATGTGCCTATTTGAGATTGCATCACATTTGGAAACACTTTAGATAAGTATTATTTGAAAAGTAATAAGTAAAAGAAGTAAAAGGAGGTGTTGTAATTATGTCAAAAGGCCATATTCCTTCAACAGACACACTGGTAAGAGGTGCATTAACAGCCAAACCAACTGTGACACAATTAAAAATTATGAAAGTAGATTCTAAAACAAATAGGATTTTATACATAGAATTATGAAAATCATGGTAATGGGAATAAGTCTACCAAAAGATTCAGCAATTCCACTCTTTGGAATATACCCAAAGGATGCACATTCATACAACAAGAACACATGTTCAATTATGTTCATCGCAGCATAATTTGTAATAGCCAGAACCTGGAAACAACCTAGATGCCCCTCAACTGAAGATTGGATAGAGAAAACATGGTACAATTACACAATGAATTACTACTCAGCAGAAAAATATGAAATCTTGAAATTTACAGGTAAATGGGTGAAACTAGAAGAAACCATCCTGAGTGAGGTAACCCAGTCACAAAAAGACAAACATGGCATGTAGTCACTCATATACAGATTTTACACACAGAGCAAAGGTTTACCATTTATGGTTTTAAAAACAACTATTTCTGTCATCTTTGAAAATTGTTACTTGTCTTTTATCAATTGTGCATGGATTGATCATCATTTCACATATAGGAAAGTTCCTATCAGGCATCCTCAGGTTTACAATTATGTCTTGTTCTTGTTTGATCATAAGCCTTTTGTATATTTGCTCACATATTTTAATATTTTCTCTTATGCCAGTAGATTTACTTTCTATCTGTTATAAATGATGTGAATTTTCTCCATTTTTGATGAATCTCTGGAATGATCATGAGAATTTGTTTTCTACAGAAAATATATTTATTTCCAAATAACTGATTGATTTTCTCAATATCATTAATTATAAAATCTATTTCCATTACCACAATTTTCATAATTTTATGTATATGATTTAAAATGTAAATATGTTATAATATTAAAATATTATAGCAATCTATTATCAATACTCAGGAAGCAACGCTTTAAAAAGTTAACAGCCGTTTGTATGCGTCTGTGTATGTGTGCATATGCGTGCTTGATTAGAGACTTATTCTTGTAAAAAGTACTTTTGTATCATACAATTCGACAGTCTCTTAGGAAATATGCTTATGAATCCCAGTTACCCTGAGAATTCTTATCTTTAGAGGTTTTCCTGCTGACATTAGGGAAAAAAATCCTCCATGGTCTCATGAGATGAGTAATTTTCACATCACACTTTATATCACATTCAGCAACATTTGCAACACTTGAACTGCATTGACTTGTAGATTAGAGAGCGATGTGGTAGACTTCCATATAAATGTGAGATACATTAGTAAAAATTAGTATTTCTAAGAGAACATTTATCCAAGCCTGTATTTAGGGCAGAATGAGGCACATGTGGAGGAGGGATCCTCTGTGCTTTGTATTCACACGGACGGTGACCTGTTTTGAAGTACAGAAAGGCTGCTCATATTTGTGCATAGAGGTTATAAAGAAAGCTGCTGAACAGTAACAGGGTTAGTGTTTTTACCATTTATATTTGACTTGTGGATAATTGTGCAACATTAGTAGTCAATATAATGCTGGTGTAAAATGGAAAAAAAACTTTGAAATTTCAATACTCTCTAATATTTCATCTAACAAATAGAACACAACTGCATTTATTAGCTCATGTTATTTTGTTCTGTAGGAACTTTTTTAACCATAAAGGATTCATGGTAAATGTGATTTTTTTTGAGACAGGACAAATCAGTGGTTTGGTGTAATGAAATTCTCAACTGGTGGTGTATTTATACGAGTGTTGTCTTTGGGATGACTTGTATTAATGGGGATGTTTTGTAATGTCTCAGCCATTTACATGTACCTCTAAACTGGGTATTCTTCATCCAATAGTTTTATGACTTATTAGAAAGGACAAATGAGGAAAATAAATACATTGTTTTTGAAGAAAACACATTTGAACTATCATTGTCTTTTGATTGCTCAGATTTATCCATCTAGAATATAATCTAAATTTTATTCCCTTTTTATGGTATATTGCAGCAATTTTTAAATTGAAACTAGAGTCTTCTCTCATCCTGACTACACTTTCCCCTCCTTCCTCCCTCTGTTCCTTCCAGCTTCCCTTCATAACCTTCTCCCCCAGACCTGCTCCTCCCAATTTCTATTCAGAAAAGGTCAGGACTCCAAGAAACAATAACCAAATATGACAAAGCAGGATACAATAAGAAAAGTCAGAAGCCCTCATATCAAGGCTGAACAGGACAACCAAATAGAAGGAAAAAATTCTCAAAAGCATGTGAAAGAGTCAGAGATACACCTGCTCCTCAATTACTTTCATATGCTTCTGTTATGATCTAAAAATTCCTGTCACTAACATTGGGAAAGACTTCTCTGGTTGTTTTGCTTCTCTGTATTTTCATGTGTCCTTCTTCTAAAAATACTATTTGCATTAGAAATTGAAATAGTTGAAATATTTCTGCTAATAGTCCCAATGTAGAAGGCCCAGTCTTACATAGAATCCATTTAAATTTTGATTTAACTACTTTAAAAAAGTAACCCAGGAAAACTTTTTCCTTGGATGTTTTACTTAATCTTAGAAGAAGAAATGGTGTGTAACTTGGATTTTAGTAAGAATTCTTTTTTAAAGCTTGTACAAAACCTTGATGCAATCGAAATTTCAGAGTCATGTCTTCTGAAAACATTCTCTTTTCACTTTACCATCTTTTTCAAACACAACCTAGACATATATTTTTTATACTTAAAGTTATCTGCTCCATGCACTGTATGCAGAATATGGATAAGAGTAGTTTTTGCATAATAGCTCCCAGTAACAACAATCACTTCTATTTATTTAATTTCATGGTAACCCGATATTCACTACCATTATTTTGTTAAAGGTGTATGTATATTCAAATTTTGCCTCAGCAGCAGTCCCACCACCTATTATGAGTTTGAAAGTCATGGCATAATCTTTTCTTCTAGATCACATGGGATTAGTGGAAATCTCAAATATTTTCATTACAGTTCATAGTTGTAGCACAATTACAGTTATGAAGTAACAACAAAAATAGCTTTATGCTTGGAGGTCACCAAAACAAGAGGAACTGTATTAAAGGGTCGTAGTATTAAGGTTGAGAACCACTGCTCTAGATCATGCTGACTTAAAATATATCAATGTAGTTTAAGAAATGAGAAAAGACATATGCATTCATAATGAAAGCATGTTCTATGTTTTACCATATTATTTTTATTTTGTTTTATTTACAGCCATAGTTTTGATCTTTTAATTATTTCTACTATCAATTCTCCTCATTTGGAAAAAAACATTTACTGTTGGACTTTCTTGATGCTTATTTCCCTTTAATTTTAATTTTGCCTTCCCATAACACATCCTAAAGGCACTATATGTGTCTTTACTCCCGCTCCTATTTTTGTACCATGTCACTAGGCCCTACAAGTATTTTAGATCATTACAAGATCAGTTATTTCTAGACACTAAAGCGATCCATAATAAGAATGCACTTCAGGGAAGTGCCGTCAAAGAGAGGGGTTAGACATCTTCAAAGGCCATGAAATATAAATGATTCCCTCAGAGGTATCTGAGACATGGGGTCATCAACCACAGAAGAAATTATGTGCTGGCACTGAGGCTCCACTGCCAGGAATTGTTAAGCAAGTGCAAAGTCCTGGCTTCTATCCTTACAACCAAGAAATAGAAAACAGGTGTTTCAATCCATTACTCCTTGAATAATATAGGCAAACTCATCCAGATAGTTAATTTTCTCTCATATATGTAAGATATAAAACTCAAATGGTGGTTGGAGGTTATTTTACACTAAAATTAATCAGAAAAATAATTTATCTTTATTTTACTTGAGATATTTTTAATTAGTTCTTTGAGATTTGACTATATTCACCCCATTCCTCCCAGATCAGCTTCTTCCCTACACATCCAACTTTGCGACTTTTGTATTTTTGCCCTTTTCACCCATCAAGCCTATTTGAGCTGCCTATTTATTTTAACTCTAACACACAGAATAATGTTCATTACCTGGTTTTATGGGTTTGCCAATTATGCAGATAAAGATAAGAAATTGTGATAATACTTACAGGCTTGTCGCCTTATAATTAAGTTTAAAAGAACCTTTTTCAATTGTTTTTGGTGTACTACCCCAACCTGATGACCTTCTTTGAAATTTTCCCCCTTATAGTTATTATGTCTGTGAAATGTCTTATTTTATTACAAATAGAATGATATCCTATAAGAAAGGATTGGTAGTTATTAGGGCTACTATGAATATAATTATCTCATATAATCATTTTCTTTCTCAAGTGCCACATAATGAGATACTAATGAAATTAAGCAATGTTTCTTTCCTTTTTATTAATTACATTTATTCATTTATTTTAAATCATGACTGTAGTTTCCCCTTACTCCTCCCTTCCAATTCCCTAGCCCCAATTATTCCCCTACCCCACAGTCAATCCACTCCTTCTCTGTTTCTGTTCATAAAGGCGTGGGCCTCCCATGGGTGTCAACAAAGCATGGTGTATCAAGGTGTGGTAGGACTAGGCAATGTTAAATACTGACTGTGTCCTTGAAAAAAATGTATCTGAAAGACAACCCCAGATGATGAAATTGAGGAACTGTGTTTCAAACAAAATTGTATGCCAACATTAAATAAAAAAGTAGAGCTGGCTCAATTCTGTACATTAGAAGAATCTGAGTTCTTGCATACTGCTGTGGTAGACACATGAGGAACTGTATAATGATGTGTTAAATATTTGTGCACTGACTAAACCTATAAATGAAGAATAAATTTTAAGGCATAAAAGAAAGAAATATGTTTTACTAGATGTGATATTAGCTTTATGTTTTCTATAGATTTCAAGAACAAATGAGAAATGAAGAATCAGTCAGTGGAGTTAGAATACATTTTGCTTGGACTGACAGATGACCCTCAGCTACAGATTCTGATTTTCCTGTTTCTGTTTTTCAATTACATCTTGAGCCTGATGGGGAACTTAGTGATCATCCTCCTCACTCTACTGGATCCCCGCCTCAAGACCCCAATGTATTTCTTCCTCAGGAATTTCTCCTTCTTAGAAATGTCATTCACCACAGTGTGCATCCCCAGGTTCCTTAACAGCATTCTCTCAGGAGACAGAACAACTACCTACAATGCTTGTGCAGCTCAATTATTCTTTGTATTCCTACTAGGAGTCACAGAGTTCTACCTCCTGGCTGCCATGTCCTATGATCGCTATGTAGCCATCTGCAGACCACTGCATTACCCCATCATCATGAACAGCAAAGTGTGTCGCCTACTGGTCATCAGCTGCTGGGTGACTGCATTCTTAATTGTTACCCCCCCTATGCTCTTGGGACTCAAACTGGATTTCTGTGCTTCTAGAACAATGGATCACTTCCTGTGTGACGCTTCTCCTATTCTCCAGCTGTCTTGCACAGACACACATTTGATAGAATTGATGATTTTTGTCTTAGCTGTGATGACACTCATCATCACCTTGATCTTGGTGATCCTCTCCTACACACTCATCATCAAAACCATCCTAAAGTTCCCTTCAGTTCAACAACGGAAAAAGGCCTTTTCCACCTGCTCCTCACACATGGTTGTTGTCTCCATCACTTATGGGAGTTGTATCTTCATGTATGTTAAAACATCAGCTGAGGAAAGGGTGACTTTAACTAAAGGTGTAGCTGTGCTCAACACTTCTGTGGCCCCTTTGCTAAACCCTTTCATTTATACCCTAAGGAACCAGCAGGTGAAGGATGCTTTCAAACATGTAGTTCATAGAATTAGTACAAAACAACGAGACAAGGTTTAGACATTAAAAAAACTTTCTGTTGATACATCAATGCTAAAGTAGGCACCAACCCTTTATTGCATTGGTTGTGATCTGAGGCATTTCACTTATTGAACATTTAAGTAATGTTACATTTATTTTTCTCTCTAGACGCTTACTTGGTCTTTCATTTCAGCACATCTACCTAACTGAGGGGTGATAATGCCTTCTTTAGGCCAGAATCCTACATTCTGTGTATACCTATAAATTATCTCATCATAACTCTTTATGTCCTAAATGTTTATTCATTCAATGGAAATTTGCTAGACTGAACAAGTTAAGTTATTTTTCATTTTGGACATCATAAGAGATACAGCTAGAACATAATAAAATGTAACATAAATTGGGATTGTCAGAGCATGGAGAGAGTTTGGTAATTTGAATGATGAATGTAGCAATCCAAGAAGAAACTTCACTTATGGTGAAGCCTGAAAAAAATGTGCTATAGTGAGCACATAAAATATGCTGAATAATTGATACTCTGATGAAAAAATTCACCTGTACAAGTATGTCAATTGACAATATGGTCTCTTCTTAGATAAATTAGATGATATTTGCCTAAAACAATTAAACTGTGAATTCCATGATAATTATTATATTGGTTTATAATTATAAATGTTGAAGGTAGTGGTCAGACAAGACATAAATTTTATTTATTATGCATTGGTATATTGGTCTGGATAAATCTCTAGATATCAAATAAAAATCATAAATTCAAATGTCTTAATCAATTATTTTTCTTTTTTGTTTATTTTTATTTATCATTTTGTTTTTACATCCAAAAGTTTCCCATTACCCTCCTGCCCAAACACTTTTTCTCTTAATTCTTATTAAGTAAATGATCATGAACTAATTATGTATATCATAAAACACTGAGGCAAAATCATTGTATCGTAATGCTTTATATACATGTGCACACTCATGTATAGCTGGAGACCACCACAGTGAATAATTCTCTTTGTCTATTCTATCACTTGCTCTACTCAGAACTAATTAGGGTTGAGGACAGTTTTTTCTTCTCAACATATTTTTTATTTAAATTAAAAACATGCTGGCTTCACATGTCGATCCCAGCTCCCTCTCCCACACCTCCTCCTTTGCCCCTCTACCAGCTCCCCAACCCCTACACAATCTCTACACCATTCCCCAGGGATGGTGAGGCCCTCCATGGGGGATCTCCAGAGTCTGTCACTTCATCTGGGGCAGGGCCTAGCCTCCCCCACAATGTGTCCAGGCTGAGAGAGGTTCCCTCCATATGGAATGGGCCCCAAAGTTCATTCGTAAGCCATGGTAAACACTGATCTACTACCCAAAGCTCCAGAGATTGCTGAGGCCTCCTCACTGACATCACAATCAGGGGGGTCTGGATCAGTCCCATGTTGGGCTCTCAGCCATCAGTCTGGGGTCCAAGAGCTTCCCCTTGCCAGGTCTGCTGTCTCTGTGGGTTTCACCAGCATGGTCTTGGGGGAGTCATTATAGTTTTCAGGAGAGAGCTAACACTAGTGGGATTTCCAGAGATCTACAAGGAAGACACCAACTGGCAAACTAAGCAATTATGGAGACACTATCTTAATTGCCCCTCCCTGATAATGAGATTGATGACTACCTTATATGCCATCCTAGAACCTTCATCCAGTAACTGTTGGAAGCAGAGGCAGATACCTACAGCTAAACACTGAACTGAACTCGTGGAACCCAGTGACAGAGAGGGAGGAGTGATGAGCCAAGAGGACAGTTTTTGATAAATTAGATGCTTAACTATCTGATATCCATCTTGTTATTTCAGAGATCTCAGATAACCTTATTAGAAAGTGGATTTACTAGGCCATAGTTCATTGGAGTTCTTTTGGGGAGATGTAAGAAAAAGTATATTAAATTAGGAGAACTATTGCCATTGATGGCACTTAATTTTCTAAAACTAGAACAGATCTAGATTTAAGATCCACACAGGCTTTTTGTCATCTTCCACAGAAAGAAAGACCTTTATCATTCAGTAAAATAGATCTAAAAATTCCAAAAATCTTTAAAAGGTGACACCCAGTCTAGATCTCTAGGGAGATTGTCTATTAAAAACAAACAACAAACAAACAAACAAACAAAAATGCTGCTACCTCATTTCAGGGACTACAGAACCTTTATATGATATCCTCTTATCTAATAACATGTACATTAAAATGAAGAACAATAAGTGGGCTCCAACATAATAGCATTACTTTTGACAATATATCCAAATAAGTTTCTAAGTGTAGATTTCAAAACTTATCTCACAAGGTATACTTGTTATCTACTGATACACTGCATGTCATACTTAGCACCTCTTAGTCTATAGAGATTGTTAGTTAGTTTTCATCTCTGATAACCTTGAAACTCCATTTTGTCTGGGCTCATACCCCAGTGAATTCTGATAACACCTTTATATCAGAAAGATTCCATGAACCTTATGGCAGAGCCAGATTTGGCCACCTAGTAATTCACCCTCACTATATTAAACTGATACTGGGACATCTTGATGTTCTGTGTCTATACCATCTAGTCAAATTGCAAACAAGTTAACGAACCTTCAGATGCATCAATATTCATGGTGGGTCTCCCAAAACGAATCTCTCTGCTGGACTACGAAACATACTCAAGAAAAACTGGGAATTAGACCAGGTGGGGCAGGTTAAAGTAATATAGCTGTGGAGAGGCCCTCACTGCCTCCATTCCCTGGGGACTCCACAGAATCTCCTACCCCTCATCATGCTGTGTTAGATACAATACATGAAGGCTCTCTTTGCCTGGTAACCTGATGGCCACACTGGCCTGAGAATTAGGTAGGCAGGCAATTGTCATGATCTTTCCTTTACTCCATTTCAAATTTCCCATTCCCACTCATAACCTATATCAGGTCACTTATATGTGCCTGCCATCCCTTTTCCTCCTCTATTACCTGGGAACTTGCCAGAACTTCTCAGCGGACTCAGCCAATACCCAGAAGCACCCTCTATCTGGAAACTCATTAGCCACACTGACATGAAAATCAGGTAGATCAACTTCATTCTCCTTTCTGTCTTCCTTTGCAAATTCTGTAATCTCATCCTCATCCATGTAGTAGACTACCAGATGGACCTGTTCTCCCTCTCTGGTACCACACCCTGGAGACTCTTACAAACCTCCTGGCAGACCCAGGTTTCTTCCTTCCTGTAGAACATTTCACACCCCACCTTCTAGCCATCCCCATTCCTTCTTGTCAGACCCTAATATCTAGATATACAATCAAGCTAGGACCCTCAGTAGCCACACCTATCAGGATCAGAAGTTTTCCCTACCAGGCAATTTACAGCCACCATGTTCTGCTAGGATCCAGAGAGGGCAACAAAACCAAGGAGACACCCATACGACAAAGACGAGACCAGATATCAATCATCACAAACCCAGATGCCTATACCAATGTAAAAACACAATCATTAACTACTAAGATGATACATGTCCAAAGAATTCAAGAACCCTCCTGTGCTAGTTACTGAGAAATGCAACATCACTGAAGCAAAAGACATGGACTTCAAAATAGCTATTATGTATATACTCGAGAACCTTAAAGAAAATATGAATAAATCCCTTAGTGAAATCTGTGAAAACAAAGACAAATAATGGAATGAAATTAGGAAAACAGCTCAAGACATGAAAGCAGAAATAGAATCACTAAAGGAAACCCAAAATGAGTTAAAAGTGTAAATGAAAAATTTAAGAAGTCAAATAAAACGTTCAGAGTTAAGTCTCACTAACTGATGGAAGAAAGAATCTTAGGCATTGAAGACAAGATTGAAAAATTGGGTACATAAGTCACTGCAGACCATAGTTTAGCATTTTTTTACAGAAGTAAATGGAATTTTTCTGTATGATATAGACATCAAACTTCTCATTATTTACCAAATGTTTGAAAGTACATATATATAAACATCTGAACACAAATTAGAAGACATTTGGTTCATTAAGTGTCAAAATATGTACTCAATAAATATGTTCTGTAATAAGTGAAATGGTAATCATGGTTACCATCCAAATACTAGGGTCATCAGCAAAATAAGGTGGAGAGTGACAGAAGACACATAGAGCTGAACTCTGGCATTCATCCAACATGTTCACAGTGTCTGCAATTGCACTCATATAGTATATGCATGTACACACACATGCACATGCACAAACACACACACACACGCACACACACACAAAGGATTCTTATAAAATTCTTGAATTATGAGCTCTACATGGTGAAATCTATTGTAAAGTGCTATATTTTAGATGAATTATATTATTCAACAGTACTTAGTAGAAATCCTGTAGCTGTTTCCTTTTGCAAACAAAAAAATTAAGAAATAAAAAGGTAAACAATTTGAACTAGGTCATATAGATCATTGGTTGGCAAAATCAAAGCTTAAATCAAGAAATAATATAAAACATTCATCGAGTATTTAATCTTTCATTGTGATTAAATGTGATTTTAAATGTGGCTATTAATGAATCATACATGCATGTTTACATGGGAGAAATGTTTCTTTTGTGTGCTTGAGGTGGTGGTTAAAGACAGATGATAGATGAATAAAACTGTGAACCCATCTCCTTATGCTCCTCTTACTTACATGTACTGATAACTTATAATTATAATGGTCATGTTTTGTTCATGTAATAAATCAGATGTTATTTTAAGATTTAAAATATCAATGATTAAGTTGGTTTGTTTGCTAACAAAGTAAAAAAGAATACAAAAGCGTAGATGAATTTTAAAAGCAATTTTAATAAAAAACGGGAGGATTAAAATAAGATAGACCTCAGGGTTCCATCCCCATGAAGTTTCAGAAAAGTGAAATTAATACACACACCAAAAAATCGGTCTGTCACTGTAAGTATTGTGGTGGATGATTTTACACAGTTTTGGACCTGGAAATTTGTCTGAATAATGTGTTCAGCTCTCCATAATATTTGCGGGATGATAGATTTTATTACACAATCACCTCCAACTCGCTCACCTTTCAGAGATATGAACCACAAGAGAGACCAATGACTGCAGCTGTGAGATGTTCCTCAACTCATCTTCCTTGGTAGTAGTCAAGAGAAAAACCAAAGAGGAGGTCAACAGAAATCTTTACAAATGTAGGAATCTATCATGACCCTCCAGAGTATAATGTATTCCTTGATCTAAGTGAAAACTGAGATTAGTCTGGACAACATTCCCTTCAGGTCGAAACCTGAACAAAAAGGATCTGTTTGTTAGTGCTTGAGCTTGTGCTCTGACGTGACTATACCAAAACCTTAGTTCCTAAATGCAAAGCGTTGGGAGGTGAAACCTAGAAATGGATTTCGATCAATGTAGTGAATTAATCCTTTTTTCACAGCAATGATTACTTATCCCATCTCCTCCCTCCCCCACAATCTACCTCAGCTCCTTTACTACTGCTCTCTGTTACCAGTTGAAGAAGAATGAGACTCTTGTTATGCAACCACTAAAGTTAGGTCGGTGCTTCCAGACTTCAGATACACCAACTAAAACAAAAACATTATTTTTTATTTTGTGACGATTTATGTATTTGTACAGTGTTCTGCCTGCATATATCCCTTCAGGCTTGAAGAGGGTGCAAGATCTCATTACAGATGATTGTGAGCCACCATGCGGTAGCTGGGAATTGAACTCAGGACCTCTGGAAGAACAGTCAGTGCTCTCAACCGCTGAGCCATTTCTCGAGCCCCCAAAACATTGTTTTATAAATTACTTGGGGGCACCAATGCAGTAACATAACCTCCAACCTATACTCTGTCCTGCCTATGTAATGTGCTTGGGTAAGGGTGGCCTAAGAGGGAGTGGCCAACCAATGACTAGTTTAGCCTAAATCCCAAGCCAGGAAAGTAAGCCAATTCCTCACACCGCCCATAGCATCAGGAACATAGGCTGGATGCCCCAGAGACCTAGGATGGAATCAAACAGGATTGGAGAGGGTAACGT
Organism: Mesocricetus auratus; assembly: GCF_017639785.1. Lineage (NCBI taxonomy): Eukaryota > Metazoa > Chordata > Mammalia > Rodentia > Cricetidae > Mesocricetus > Mesocricetus auratus. The sequence continues at coordinate 42,320,334 of NW_024429195.1, forward strand.
CACTGTATAGATCTGTTCCTATAGATTGGTGCCTAGCCTCATTGTCATCAGAGGGACTTCATCCAGCAACTGATGGAAACAGATGCAGACCCCCACAGTTAAACACTAGGTGGAGCTCTGGCAGTTCTGGAGAAGAGCAATAGAAAGTATAGTAGGAGCCAGAGGAGTCAAGAACACCTAAGAAAAGTCAGAGAATCAACTAACCTGAGCTCACAGTGGGGCTCACAGAAACTGAATAGATCACCAGGGAGCCTATTTGGCACCGACCTATATGCCCTCTGGTTATGTGTTACAGTTATGTGGTTAGGTCTTTTTAGGGGACTCCTAACGATGGGAGCAGTGCCTTTCTGACACTTTTCCTGACTTTTGGGACCATACTCTTCATACTTGGTTGCCTTGCCCAGCCTTAATAATGGGGAGGTGCTTAGTCTTTTTGCAACTTGATATGTCATGCTTTGTTGATACTCATGGGCGACCTGCCCTTTCCTGAACAGAAATTGAGGAGGAGGGATGAGGGGGAGAAGAAAAGGGGTGAGGGGAGAAACTGGGAGGAGAGAAGGAAGGAGAAATTGTGGCCTGGTTATAAAATAAGTAAATTAAATAATGTAAACTACTCTATCTTGAGTAAAACTACTTAAGGGAGTTCAATTTTACTGAAGTTTCATAATTTTTTTCGGTTTGGTTGTTTTGTTTTGTTTTTTAAATGCCTGAATGTTTATTAGAGTAATGTTTGTGATCTCTAGAGACATACATAATTTATAGTACTATTTGAAGGTACATCTTTTTAAACACATTTTTTGTTTTGGTGGTCGGGGGAAAACATTTGGATAACATAAAAATGGTATTTCCTTGGGAAATGTTGATGTGGATCTCAAATCTCATGAGAATTTTAATCCTCTCTTGACATTTTCATTCAGGCAACAACATCAGGAAAAACCCCAAAATATTATGATTAATTCATTTTGTAGCAATGTAGGTAATAAGTAGGAAATGATGTAATATATTAGTAAGTAACTACAATGAGATAAGCAGCCCCTAGGCACTAGTGAATCTGAAATAAATTAGGTAATGAAATCCTTTACAAGAGAATCTTCACAGTGAGAGAAACAAACTGTAGATTCTGGGTTAAAGTCAGATGCATGCAGAACAGTGCCTGTGTTCAGATCAACATTACGATAGGACAGTGAAATATGAACACTTAGATCACTTTGTCCAAGTGCAACTGTGTCTAAATTCTTTCAAGGTACTGTTCTTATGTTTCAAGTAAATGTCGGTATTTTCAAGATTTTGACAAACTGATTTTGGATTCAAATAGATGAAATTAATTGATATTGGCTAAATTTGAATATAACAATGCTATGCCTATTGTAATTTGATATTTTAAGCATTAAGCTAATTTTAGGCAGCTTTGTAAATTTCTACTCAAAAGGAAAAGAAGATGAAAACAGACCATGTAATAACCTGATAATTTAAAACTGAAGACCTTTTTACTTTTAGATTATTTTGACACTTATGATTGCTAATTTAATTAAATGAAGTTGCATTCGTAGATCCAATTTCTAGTGTAAACTTTCTTTTGTTGTACTGTGTTGAGGAATTCTTGGTGTATGTAATTGTTGACGCTTGACAAAAGTAGAATCTGAAAGTATAATTTCTAATGTTTGTGTCTTAGCTGTATGCATTTTTATCATTGCTGTAACAAGGTTTTTGTGTAAATATGGGAACTTTGTAAGCAATATCTTTGCAGTTATCTGAAGGTGAAAGGAATGTCCTACAAAATAACATTTTCTTTCACCTGTTTTTGTGAACACCATAGTATGCAACAACAGCAGATTCTGCTCCTTATTGCAAAGGATGCTGTGAGTGAGACCCTCACGTTGCTTCTGTTAAGGCTGCTGCACCTTCTTAGAGTGTTCTTTCCTAACCTTACATGTATCATAAAATCTAGATTTATTTTGTTTGAAACAACTCTTGATATTATTGGAAAATAGGTTAGTTTGTCCTTGAATATGTATTTTAGTATGTATATTAGTATTAAAATAAATTATTAGTATTAATGCATGTTTTGGATATGGTAAATGATCATTTTGGTACCTTAAGAAAATATCATCAGATACTGCCATGACAATCATGAAAATTTAATTTGTTTATGTATTTGATGATGAAGTTCCCCAGGAATTTTCTTTTGATATATCATTACTTTTAATTATTATCTTCAGCATGCTAGCTGGGTGAAAACCAAGCAATTTTGTTTCTTTTGGGAAGGAGTAAATTTTTATTTTTTATAATAAAATAAAATATAAAAAACATAACATGCTGGAATTGGGCAAGACAAACAGAAAGAAAAGAAGGCACAAGAAACAGAGACCTACTTGTTCAAATACTCAGGAATTCTGTCAAAACACTAAAGTGGAAGCCCTAATATATATGCAGATCCGTGCAGGCCCTTTTCTAGCTGCTTAAGTTAGTTAGCTCATATTGGCTTAGAGGATCCTGTTCTCCTGGTGTCCTCCATGGCCTCTGGCTCTTACACTCTGTCTCCTCTTCCTTGAGGTTCTGTGAGCTCTGCCAGGAGGGATTTGATGAAATGTCTCATTTAGGGCTGAGTGTTCCAAGATATCTCACTGCATAATTTCTTTCTGTGAATTTCTGTCTTTACTCCCATCTGTTGCATAAAGAAACTTACCTGATGATGACTGAGCAAGGCATTGATCTGCTTCCCCTGGCCTGAGTTACAATTTTGTTACTTAATACTCTGTCAAAATATGCATAGTAATACCATCAACAACCTTTCTGAAGGTATGTACATACTCTCTCCCTGTGATTAAAAAAAACTCAAAGGCTTATGCATGCTCCAAATGACTGTAACACTGAGCATGTCCTCTTTTCTACATCTTTTTACCTGAAGGATAGCCGGGGATTTTATATATTTTAAGGAATAGCATGCTCCCTAAAGCTTGTGTTAAAGGACTCATGTGATATTGTGCTTTTGAAACTCACATCTTGCTTTTCAGACCAATAGATCTCCAGTCATTGATGCTTTCAATCTTTGGAGGAAAACATAGTATGTACTCACTCTTAAGTAGATATTAGCTATAAAATAAAGGATAACTATGCTACAATTCACAGACCCATAAAGACTAGGTAACAAGGAGGGCTCATGGGGAGACACTTGGATTTCCCTGGAAAGGTAATGAGAAGAGATTTTGTGAATGGACTGAGGGTGGGTGTGATTGGGAACTTGAGTTATCAAGCTGGTGAGGACTGAGGGGAGAAGTACTGAAAGAGACTAATGGAAAGGAAGGTGCATTTGGGGGTCATGTAAAAGCCTGCAGTAAAGGAATCTCCCAAGAAACAACAAGAATGAGCCCAGCTAAGACTTCTAATAATAGCAGATATGTAGCCTGAACTGGCCATCTACTGTGCCACGCTCAATTGTCATCAGAGAGGTGCCACCCAGCAACTGATGGAAACAGATACAGACTCACAGATAGACATTAGACATTATTAGGGGAACCATGCTGAAGAGGGGAAGAAAGTATAGTCAGAGCCAGAGGGGTCAAGAACATCTTAAAAACTCAGAGAATCAACTATCCTGAGCTCATAGGGGATCACAGAGACTGAATGGACCAACAGGGAGCCTTCATTGGACTGACCTTGGCCCTCTGCATATACGTTACAGTTGTGTGGCTTGATTCTCTTAGGGGACTCATAACAGTGGGAACAGTGACTATCTCTGACTCTTTTACTGGCCTTTGGGACCCTACTCCTCACACTGGTTTGTCTTGCCCAAACCATAATACTGCAACCTGATATGCCATGCTTTTGTGATATCCATGGTAAATCTGCCTTCCTGAACAGAAATGGAGAGGAGTGAATGTGGCAGGCAGAGGGCATGAGAAGAGAGACTGGGAGGAGAGAAAGAAAGGGAAATTGTGGTGGTATGTAAAATAAATAAATGTCTGTTTTTTTAAAATAACTAATAATAAGTTCCTCTCACTTAATAATTTAGATTCAATAACTTTTTTTCTTTTTCAAACTCATGATCCATCTCTAAATATCATTATCTCACTAGATTTACAAGAAATTATATCTTTATACCACCAACTCTGAAACCATATTTCTATGTTTGCATTTTTGGTGTTTTTCTATACCGTTATTAATTTATTTCCTTGTTGCACTGTCAATAATGCCACCACAGAAGACAACCACTGTAATTTGTTATTAACATTGGCTTTACCAGAGTGTTCCCACTGACTTGGTGTTGGGATAGAAAGTTCACAGAATATAGGGTAACATCAAAATTAAAGCAATTGGAATATTAACAAAACTGTACTGAAAGCAATTCTTAGGCTTCACTTAAACAGTCATGGAAGCAGTGATGAGATTGAAATCCTTCAACTTGATTAGTCGAGGTAATTGATGATAGTCTTTTATACTGAGATACTGAAGATGTCATGTGTGTGCCTGTGTGCTTGTTCCCAAGCTTATATGTGTATGGGAGTGGGGACAGAGAGGGAGGGGGAGATGAAAATGCACACTGCTATGCTTCAGGTAACTTTGGATTTGTGTGCAAACTTTTGAGGTTTTATTAGAGCAATCCTCTTTAACTGAGTAGACAAAGGAAATACCATTGTAGTTTTAAGATATAAGCAAAAAAGAAAGAAAGCATTTTCAGTTTCTCTAATTTCCCCTTATGCATTCATATAAGAGATTAACAAATAGCACCACTATATAATTTATTAAAAAGTAGAATTATAAATTAATATCCTTGTTTTTTGTCCAGATACCATGAAGCCATAAGCTACTATTTCCCTGGTACAGCTCTCTTTAGATCATGGATGAATTCTGTGTTGCTGTCTGAAACCTCGCCTTTGCAATGTCAATGGTCCTTCAGCACCACTTATTACTAGTATAATCTGTACTGATTACCTCCCTCCATCCATGCCTCTCATCCACTTAGACCAGCTAACAGCCAGAGGATCACAATGAAGAACCATACAAAGGTGACAGTTTTCATCCTATCAGGTTTGACTGATGACCCACAGTGGAAAGTTGTGATGTTCATCTTCCTGCTTCTCACCTATCTGCTCAGCATCACTGGCAATCTGATCATCATCACACTCACATTGGTGGATGCTCACCTGAAGACCCCTATGTATTTTTTCCTTCAGAACTTCTCCTTCTTAGAGATTTCCTACACTACTACCTGCATCCCCAAATTGCTTGTTACTATGGCAACTGACGACAAAACCATTTCTTATGACAATTGTTTGACTCAAGTGTTCTTTGCTTTCCTATTTGGAGCATCAGAATTTTACCTGCTGGCAGCCATGTCTTATGACAGATATGTGGCCATCTGCAAACCCCTACACTACATGACCATCATGAACAATAAAGTCTGTGTGCAGTTAGTCCTCAGTTGTTGGCTTGCTGGTTTTTTTGTCATTTTCCCACCACTTGTGTTAGGCTTGAATCTTGACTTCTGTGCTTCCAACATCATTGATCATTTCTACTGTGACACCACTCCACTCCTGCAACTTTCCTGCACAGACACACAGCTCCTGGAGATGATGGGCTTTGTCTCAGCTTTGGTGACACTCTTACTCACATTGGTAATGGTGATAATATCCTATATCTACATTGCCCTGACGATTATAAAAATCCCATCAACCAGTCAGAGGAAGAAGGCTTTCTCTACGTGCTCCTCTCACATGATTGTGATATCCCTCTCATATGGCAGCTGCATCTTCATGTATGTTAAACCATCAGTTAAGCAGAGAGTATCTATTTCCAAGGGAATTTCTGTGCTCAATACCTCAGCAGCTCCACTTCTGAATCCTTTTATCTACACCTTGAGGAATCAGCAAGTGAAAAGAGCATTCATCAATACAATACACAGGATTGCATCTTTGTCAAAGAAGTGACTATTCTGTTTCATTATATGAAGGAAGCAAAGAAGAGATTCAGGTCATATTTACAACATTTTGAGAATTATTTTATTTTGCTTTTTGTTCTTCAATTTACCTTGCATCATTTGATGCTATATTTTCAATGAAAATCTTTAGCTAATTTATTTTATTTTTTCCAACAAAGATCTTTTAAACTAGTTAGATATGTAGAAGTTTTATATATATTTTCAATGTCTCTTTAATCTTTTAGAATTCAGGTTATGAGTTGGAATATGACTTGGTACTAGAATGCCTTCACAGCATGCAGAAAGCCTGAGTTGAATCCCTTAAAACCATCAAAAAATAAGCAACCAATTCAGTTTTGAATTCCAGTTAACAATTTTAAAAAGTGGTTTCATTTCAAATTATGAAATATATGGTGCAAAAGTTATTACACTATTGCACATTTGTGACCAATTAGCAACAAAGTAAAGCGATATGAGTTTGTACTTTACTCTTCAGTGTGTAGTTTTACATAAAGAAATTAAGAGATTCATACACCAGGTTTTATCCTTCCTTTTTGATGTTCAGCGCATAGACAAAAGGATTCAGAAATTTTAATACATTCCAAGGAAAATAATCACCTATTGTTTTATACTTGAAGTTGCACTTAAATTTACAATTTTAAGAGGAACTGTGTTGGTTATATTTATTTATTGTGCAACAAAAATGAAGTGCAATATATAGTTTGTATTCTGAAACCTAATTCTCTTTGCTTGGTATAAGATATTCTTTAAGTTATCCTGAAAGTATTTGTGAATAATACTAAATACAAACAGTGCTTAGGTAGCCATTGATTCATCATGGATGTAGCTTATATTTCTAGAAAACTCACTATTGCTCTGGATGATATTTTTGTCCTTTTCCTTTAACAGCATCCCTAGGTTACACACTCATTGTACCCAGACTTTGTGTGGGTTTTGGGATCCAAAGTCACATTGTGATGCTTACATGACAAGCACTTTACTCACCGTGCCAAACCCAGTACTCAAGGTGATTATTTTAATGTAATCAACATTATCATACTTTGTATCATGACATTTGTAAAAAATGTAACTTTTGAAGGAAAATAATGCTATGATAGTCCTTGATTGTCTAGTAGTCACTATATAATCTAGGTCTGCCTATTAGTCTTGAAATCCTCCTGCCTCAGCACCTGAGGTAGAACTTTTACTTTTTTTTTTTGGAATTACGAGACAGGGTTTCTCTGTATTGTTTTGGAGGTTGTTGGACCAGCCTGGCCTCGAACTCATAGAGATCCACCTGCCTCTAGAGCTTTTACTTTTAAGATAAGGTTCCACTATGTAAACAATCTGAATTGACGTTGTCATCTGTCCAACTCAGCTCCCAAGTAGGTCACAACCTCCTTCTAAAAACTTGGCTTAATTCAGTGATAAATGTGAGAAGTGTATTAATGATTTTTTGGCAATGTTTTTATTTAAATTAGAAACATGAATGCTTCACATGTCAATCCCAGCTCCCTCTCCCACCCCTCCTCTCTTGTCTCTACACCAGCCCTGCAGTCCTCCACTCAATCCCCACATCATTACCCCGGGAGGGTGAGTCCCTCCATGGGGGGATCTCTAAAGTCTGTCATTTCATCCAGGGCAGGACTTGGCCCTTCCCCATGTGTCCAGGCTGAGAGAGCATCCCTTTATTTGGAATGGGCTCCCAAAGATCATTCATAAACCATGGTAAACACTGATTTACTACCCAAGGCCCCAGTGCTTTCTGCAGCCTCCTCACTGACACTACATTCATGGAGTCTGGATCAGTCCCTTGTTTGCCTCTCAGGCATCAGTCTGGGACTCAAGAGCTCCCCCTTATCCAGTCAGCTGTCTTTCAGGGCTGGAAGGATAGCTCTGCCTTTAAAGGCTAGGTTCACAACCAAAAGTATTAGTTATTTTAAGTTGCTTTGCTCATTCTAAAATTGTTCTTTCTTTTCCCTGGGGACACCATCCCATAAGATTTCCTTTAGAGAGGTCTTTCTACTATTTAAATAACTGGAGACTGGTATTAGTTTCTAGTAGATAATTCAGCTATTATAATTTTTACGAAGTTGTGAGAGTTTGAATTAGTTGGACATATATATATTATCTCGTGATTTCTCTGGTATTTTTAAAATCTTTTAAAAGAAATCTTTGTTATATAAGGCATGAGCTATGATCTCAAAGATGTGATTGCAGATAAATATCACTTTGATTTAAAATTTCTTTTAATTAACCATAACAATTTTTATGTTAATTTTCCTATCCATATATTAAATGTTACTTTTAATGAGTATATTTGCCTTTAAGTATTGTTGATCATATTACTTGAATGGTAAGTGAAGTAGCAAAATTGGTTTCCTTTAATACATGTTAATGGTCAGTAATATAACTAAATATTTTAATTTCAAAAAGTCAAAGTACTATATTTTAATTTCCCTTATCTATATTATGTTCAATTTTACTTGGAAATAATTTTGTAATTATACAATTCAAAGTCTTAATTGGTATAGAAAAATGATATAGACCTTATTCTTAGCTTGATGACTAGATAAATAGTCAGTAAACCCACAGTAGTTTCTTTTTAGTATGCAAATATGAGGACAATAAAACAAGATTTATTTGATCTTTTTCTTAGATGTAATATTTCTAAGGTTGACTGGACTTCTACTAGTAACATAATCAAAGTATAGATTCAATTCCACTGTGAGGAATTTCATTTTTCAGTGTTATCATTTTTGTAGACATTTGTGGATATCATAGGCACATGAAATTTTCATACATTTAGGAAAAATACAATTTATACAAAGTCCTTTGGAATTCTTCACCTGAAATACTATTGGATATTTTTCACTAATTATGTATGTATTGATGTTCTTATAATAAACTATATTATCTAAATAATAAAATTATTTTTAATATTATTTAAAGAATTGCTTAGCATTAAATATTGTGATTGTATTTTATCTTGTACTTAAGATCAATACATTTAACCTGTATGTAACATTCAAGTGTTTGTTATTTTCTGAAACTAATAATTTTACACTATTAATCCAGAAAAAAATTTCTATTAAGATATTTGTTCAGACGTCTGAGCTATACTGTTATAATTGTTTCCTCTTATACATAACAGCACATTCTAGAGGCCAACCCAAATTTGCAAAAAGTAATAGATTTTGTCTATCAGTTAATTACCTGAGATAAGTAGTTTTATTTTATTTATTTATTTATTTATTTTTTTGGTTTTCTGAGACAAGGTTTCTCTGTATTGTTTTGGAGGCTGTCGGTCCAGCCCAGCCTCGAACTCGCAGAGATCCGCCTGCCTCAGTCTCCCAAGTGCTGGGATTCAAAGCTTGCGCCACCACCGCCCAGCAAGATAAGTAGTTTTAAAAGGAAAGTTATTTAATCTTAGAGAACACTTTATATTATGATTAATAAGTTCTTTGCTTCCAATTTATTGAAGTTAGAAAATATATTTTAAACAACTCTTAGTTTTAATTGTATTTACTTTCTTAGTAATCTTGTAGTTTGCTCCTTTAGTTATTCAAAAAAATTGTTGTTATTATTATTATTACTGTGTGTGCCTGACATGAGTGAGTGTAAGTATAGGAGCACAAATGCTGTGACCCATGTACATGATCAGAGTCAGTTTTCTGCGTCTCCCTTTAGTTCCCTTGCTCACACTCATAGTCAGCAGATTGTCGGGCCAGCATCTCATACTCTTACCCAAACAATCACACTGGACCCAGTACTTTTTTAATTCAAATAGGCAACATAAGTTTTAATACATATGTGTGTGTATATATATGTGTGTGTGTGTGTGTGTGTGTGTGTGTGTGTGTGTGTCATAGAAACATAAAAAACAGCATAGATAAAACAATCCTGAATAATAAAAGAACTTGTGTAGGTATCAGCATCCCTATTTAAAGTTGTACTACAGAACTAGAGAAATAAATAAAAGCAGGCTGGTATTGGCACAGAAACAAACACATACATCAATGAAATGATGATTAAGATGCAGGCATAAATCCACATACCCATAGACAGCTGTTTTCTTTTTATAAAGAAGCCAGAAATACACACTGGAAAAATTAAAGCATCTTCAACAAATTGTGTTGGACAAACTAGATGTCTGCATGAAGAAAAATACAAATAATTCTATGATACCATCCTGCACAAAGCTCAGCTCCAAATGTAATAAAGACTTCAAAATAGAACCAGATACACTGAATGTAACAGAAGAGAAAATGGGGGATAGTTTGATCTCGTTGGCACAGGAAAGACATTCTGAACAGAACTTTTCTAGATGAGGCACTAAAATCAGCAAATAATATGTGTGATCTCACGAAACTGAAAGGCTTCTGTACATATAAGGATAAGCATGGGAAAAAGTTTACAAACTATACATCTGATAGAAGGATATATCCAAAATATATATCATGAAACCAAATAACCCAACTTTTAAAATGGGGCACAGATCTAGCCAGAGAATTGTCAAAAACAAGGACTCAAATGCCTAGGTTCCAAAAGAAACATTCAACATTCTTAGCCATGAGGAAAGTGCAAAACAAAAACATCTTACACTTTTCAGAATGTTCGAGGTAAATAAACTAAATGGCAGTTCATGCTGGCAAGGATATGGAGTAAAGGGAACACTCATCCATTACTGGTTGGAGTACAATCTTGTACAGTCACTATGAAAATCAGTGTGGCATTTCCTCAGGAAGCTGAGATTAGATCTGCCTCAAGATTCAGCTATACCAGTCTTTGGTAAATACACAAAGAACACTTTACCCTCCTACAGAGAAAGTTGCTCTACCATGGTCATTCTTGGTTTACTAATAGTACCAATAAATTGAAATCAATTTAGATGTCCCTCACAGAAGAATGAATAAAGAAAATGTAGTGTTTTTACACAGTGGAATATTAATCAACTGTTAAAAAAACTGAATTTGCAGGAAAATGGATAGAAGTAAAAAAAAATCATTCTGAATCAGATAACCCAGAAAGACAAATATGGTATACATTTGCTTGTGTATGTACATGAGCTCTTAAGTTAAAGATAACCAGACTTAAATCCGTAGAACCACAGAGGTTTAGTAATGAGTGAGGGGGTACACAGATAGCTCTCACTAGAAAAGGGAAATAAAATAGGTAGTTATAGATGGATTGGGAGGGGTTAAACAGAAGTACCAAGTGGAGTGGGGAGGAAAGGAGGGAAAGGGAGGGAATAAGAGGAGACTGAGCTAAAGCTAAGGGCCTTTTGAGGGTAGCATGAAAATTTAAAACAGTAGAAGTTTCCTAAAATATATACATATATGAAGGCAAACTAAACAGTATCACCAAATGATGAGGGAGACAGAGCCCCAGTTCGCTATTTCTTGTCACCAAAGGGAGCTTCCAGTACCAGGACTGGATTACATCTAATTGAAATGTCCAATGGGATCCCATGGGAAACCCCAAGCAACCCAGGCTGTAGACAAACTAAAGGTTGCTCTCCACAAACTGCTGGCAAGACTCCACAGCTGAAGACAACACCTACATAACTCATTGACCTCAAAATAAAACCAGATACACTGAATGTAACAGAAGAGAAAATGGGGAATACCCTTGAACTCATTGGCACAGGAAAAGATTTTCTGCACAGAAAACCCCTAGAGCAGGCACTAAAATCAACAATTAATATATGGGATCTCATGAAACTGAAAGGTGTCTGTACATGTAAGGACATGCTTATTTGTATGTCAACCTACAGAATGAAATAAGAATTTACACACTATATATATATATATATATATATATATATATGATAGAAGGATATGTACAACATATAAAGACCACAGAAACTACATATCATGAAAACAACCCAATTTAAAAATGGGGTACAGATCTACCCAGAGAATTGTCAAAAACAAGGACTCAAATGCCTGGGTTCCAAAAGAAATGTTCAATATCCTTAGCCATCAGGAAATGCAAAACAAAACATCTTACACTCTTCAGAATGTTTAAGGTCAATAAAATAAATGGCAGTTCATGCTGGCAAGGGTATGAGGTAAAGGGAACACTCATCCATTGCTGGTGGGAGTGTAAACAGCCACTATGAAAATCATTGTGGCATATCCTTAGGAAGTGACTAGATCTGCATCAAGATTTGGTAAATTGACAAAGAATACATTACCCTTCTACAGAGAAACTTGCTCTACCATGGTCATTTTTGCTTTATAAATAGTAGTTAGAAGTTGAAACAAATCTAGACTCCCCTCACAGAAGAATGAATAAAGAAAATATGGTATGTTTACACAGTGAAATATTAATCCACTTTTTAAAAACTGAATTTGCAGGAAATTGGATAGAAATAGAAAAAGATCATCCCGTGTCAGGTAACCGAGAAAGACAAATATGGTACACATTTGCTTGTATGTTGATATTAGCTATACAGTCAAAGATAACCAGACTAAAATCCATAGAAACACAGAGGTTCAGTAATGAGTGAGGGGGTACACAGATAGCTCTCACTAGAAAAGGGAAATAAAATAGGTAGTTATAGATGGATTGGGAGGGGTTAAACAGAAGTACCAAGTGGAGTGGGGAGGAAAGGAGGGAAAGGGAGGGAATAAGAGGAGACAGAGCTAAAGCTAAGGGCCTTTGAGGGTAGCATGAAAATTTAAAACAGTAGAAGTTTCCTAAAATATATTCATATATGAAGGCAAACTAAACAGTATCACCAAATAATGAGGGAGACAAAGCCCCAGTTCGCTATTTCTTGTCACCAAAGGGAGCTTCCAGTACCAGGACTGGATCCCATGGGAAACCCCCAGCAACCCAGGCTGTAGAAAAAACTAAAGGTTGCTCTCCACAAACCGCTGGCAAGACTCCACAGCTGAAGACAACACCTACATAACTCATTGAACATGGAGAAGTTGAGCTGCTGACTATATAAAGCCTTTATCCTTACATGCTAGCATTTTTGGAACAGGAAAGTTTATTTTGAATGCTACTAAAGGAAAAACATAACAACTCAGCCACAATAGTTTATCTGCAATGGTGACCGACCTGTCCATAAAATATGCTACTGCAGTGGTGGCACAACCCTGTGGTGTCACCAACCAACATCTGGTTTTACCTAAAGTCGGCTTTGCAACACTACTTTGTTTGACCAAATATCTGAGACAAGATAGCCCAGGGATTTTGTACAGTCAAATATTGTTTTTATACTAAAAGAATGTAAGAATAAAATTATTCCCGATAACATTCTGTTAATCTCATAGATCAATGTCTTGCTCAACCCTTACCAGAGATGCTTTCTCCTGCAGCAGATGGGAAGAAATAACATCAAGCAGAGCCAGATATTATTTAGAGAATAACAGCAGTTAGAACACTCAGGTCTAAATGGGATGTCTCCATCAAATTCCTTTCCCTGGGCCTTGGGGAACCCTGAAGATCAGAGGGGGAGGCTAACACCAAGAAAAAAAGGCTCTCAAAATCAGCAAGATTAATACACATATGAACTCACAGAGACTAAAGCAGTATGTACATTTGGTTGAATTTGGTTGTGATTATTGAATCAGCAATTTCATTTTTTATATTGAACTATCATTTACTTTGTCATTTAAACTTAAATATCTTGGTTATATTTCTCCACAGTGTTGTCTGTAATTTACATAAAAGCTATGAGAGTTAACAAGACTTACACTTTAGCAAGAAATTTAAAACTTACTAATTAAACTATAGATTTAGATATTACACTAGCACCATTACCCTTAAGTAAAATATGTAATCTGATATTTAGTGAATTACTTTTGATTCCCAATGCAAAACTGTTTACTAATTTAACAGATCATCCATATTTAGCAAAAATTAACTCAAAGTTTAAATTAAAAGAGTAGAAAAACTAATGTCTTGCAAGTTGCTCAGATTAATTTCCAATACTGAGTTGAATTCTCTATTACCTATAAACTCTTACTGGTGAATTGTTGTTATATAGTAAACATCATATCTCTGATATCAATAATTATTTAATTTGAAAGGGATATGATTAGGAATATGAATCTATAATTTATTGTATATTGGATATAAACCTACTCACGTGAATTTAAATTTTCATATTATATTATATTTTATATTATATTTTTATTTCTAAATAGAGAGAAATGAATCCCACAAGACAAATAGAGTTTATCCTTCTTGGACTGAGAAATAATGCTTAGTTACAGACTGTAATTTTTTGTCTCTTTTACTAAATTACTTGCTGAGTATGCTAGGAAACTTAACTATCATTGCCCTCACTCTGCTAGATCTCTACCTCAAGACACCAATGTATTTTTTCCTCTGTAATTTCTCTTTATTGGAATCTTTATTCATGACTATGTACATTCCCAGATTATTAATCACCATTTTAACCAAGGAAAAGACAGTTTCTTGTAATTGTTGTTTATGTCAATTGTTCTTTTACATATTCTTGGGAGCCACAGAGTGTTTCCTCTTGGCTACCATGTCCTATGACTGCTATATTGCACTACACATCCATCATGAGCAGCAAAATTTGTCATCAGCTTGGCCTGGGTTCTTGGGTAACTGGATTCTTGGTTATTTTCCCACCACTGATTATTGGCCTTGACTTGGGTTCTCTGCTTCAAATGTCATTGACCATTTCCTTTGTGATGTTTCTCCTGTCCTACAACTTTCTTGCTCAGACACTCATATGCTAGAACTAACTGCCTTCATCCTTGCTCTCATGACACTCATTGTCACATTAGTAGTAGTAGTCCTTTCTTATGCTCACATTATCAAGACTATTGTGAAATTCCCTTCAGCTCAGCAAAAGAAAATGCCTTTTCCACTTGTTCTTCTCATATGATTGTATATTTATCTACATAAAGCCATCAGCAAATGAAAGAGTTGCTTTGAGCAAAGGAATAGCTGTACTCAACACTTCAGTTGCTCCTTTGTTGAACCCATTTATTTATACTCTGAAGAATAAGCAGGTTAAACAAGCCTTTGGAGCAGTACTTAGAAGAATATTTTCGTTGAGGGTCTCTATTATCTTCATAAAATGATTTTTAAGGTCTGTATCCTCTGCTTCATCTATGTAGTGCTTTTCAGGTCTTGCTGGCATTGGTTCCCTAGATTCTGGTGGAGTCATGTTGGTCTTTTGATTGCTGAGTGAGCTCTTATTCTGTCTTCTTCCCATCTCTTCTTCCAGTGGGTGCTGGTACGGTCTTTCTGTCTCCACTGGTCTTCTTCCTTCCTGAAGCTGAAGCTGAGGATGCTGACACTGCAGCTTAAGCTGAAGCTGGGGTCGCAGAAGGTTGGGGCCTGGAAGGGCTGATGCTGGGATCACCGGAGTTTGGGGTCTGAAGCTGGGATCGCTGGAGTTTGGGGCCAGAAAGGCTGATGAGGAAACCCTTAAAGAAAAAGAGGAAAAAACAAACATAAAAATTCATGAAATGGGGGAAAATTGTAGAAATAAAAAAATCTCTCAAAGAATCTAAAGAATACCAAGAAAAAACAACCAAACAAATGAAGGAAACAACTCAACCATTTGAAGGATTGAAAGATGAAGTAGAAACAATAAAGAAAACACAGAACGAGAGGATGCTGGAAATGGAAAAGCTGGGTAAACGATGAGGAACTGCAGATGAAAGTATCACCAATAGAATACAAGAGATAGAAGAGAGAATCTCAGGTGTTTAAGACTCATTAGAGGATATACAGTCATCAATCAAAGAAAATCTCAAAACATACAAATCCCTAACACAAAATATCCAGGAAATATGGGACACCATGAAGAAGCCAAACCTGAGAATAATAGGAATAAAGAAGGCAAAGAAATACAGCTCAAAGGTACAGAAGACATACTCAACAAAATCATAGAAGAAAACTTCCCTAAACTAAAGAAGGATATGCCTATGAAAACACAAGAATCTTACAGAACACCAAATCAGCTGAACCAGAAAAAGAAGTCACCTTGCCATATAATGATCAAAACATCAAACCTACAGAATAAAGAGAAAATATTAAGAGCAGCTAAAGAAAAAGGCCAAGTAACATATAAAGGCAGACCTATCTGAATTACACCTACCTTCTCAATGGAAACGATGAAAGCCAGAAGATCCTGGACAGATGTCCTACAAACGCTAAGGGAACAAGGATGCCAGCCCAGACAACTATATCCAGCAAAGCTTTAAATTACCAAGATGGAGAAATAAAATATTCCATGACAAAGCCAGATTTAAACAATACGTATCCATGAACCCAGCTCTAGAGAAAGTGCTAGAAGGAAAACCTAGATCCAAGGAAGATAACTGCACTCACAAAGACACAGGCAATATATAATAGACTTTACAAAACACCAAAAGAAAAAGGGAAGAGAAACTACACAAAATAACTTCACTACCAATAAATCAAGCACAAACACGAATCATCAATCAATGGTCATTGATATCCCTCAATGTCAACAGCCTCAACTTTCCTATAAAAAGACACAGACTAGCAGAATGGATACAAAGACAGAACCCATCCTTCTGCTGCATAAAAGAAACACATCTCAACATCAAAGACACCAGTATCTCAGAGGAAAGGGTTGAGAAAAGATTTTCTAATCAAACGGACCCAAGAAACAAGCAGGTGTAACAAACCTAATATTTAATAAACTAGACTTCAAATTAAAATCAATCAAAAGAGATGAAGAAGGACATTTCATATTCATTAAAGGAAAAGTCCATCACGATGAAGTCTCAATTTTAAACATCTATGCCCTACATTTGTGAAAGAAACATTACTAAAGCTCAAATTGCATATAAAATCTCACACACTAATAGTAGGAGACTTCAACACTCCTCTATCACCACTAGACAGGACCTCCAGACAGAAACTTAACAAAGAAACAAAACAACTAATAGAAGTTAAGACCCAACTGGGTTTAACACACATCTATAGAACATTCCACCCAAACAAAAAGGGATATACCTTCTTCTCAGCGCCACATGGAATCTTCTCTAAAATTGACCACATAATAGGAAACATAGCAAACGTCCACAGATACAAAAAAATTGGAATAACCCCCTGTATCTTATCAGACCACCATGCATTAAAATTAGAATTCAACAATAACACAAATTGCAGAAACCCTACAAACTCATGGAAATTGAACAATGCGCAATTGCACCATCCCTGGGCAAAGGAAGAAATAAAAAAGGAAATTAAAGACATCCTGGAATTCAATGAGAATGAAGACACAACATGCGCAAACTTATGGGACACTTTGAAAGCAGTGCTGAGAGTAAAGTTCATAGCACTAAGTGACCAAATGAAGAAACTGGAGAACAGTCATACAGAATTAATAGCACAGCTGAATGTTCTAGAACAAAAAGAAGCAAACTTACCCAGGAGGAGCAGACATCAGGAAATGATCAAATTGAAGGCTGAAATCAATTAAGTGGAAACCAGGAAAACATTGAGAAGAATCAATGAAACAAAGAGTTGGTTCTTTGAGAAAATCAACAAAATAGACAAACCTCTGTCCAAACTAACCAAAAGACAGAGAGAGAGCATGATAATTAACAAAATCAGAAATGAAAAAGGGGACATAACAACGGACTCTGAGGAAATCCACAGAATCATCAGGGCATACTTTGAAAATCTGTACTCCACAAAATTTGAAAATTTAAAGGAAATGGACAATTTCCTGGATAGATATCACTTGACAAAACTAAATCAAGGGCAGATAAACAATCTAAACAGACCTATAACCCTTAATGAAATAAAAGTAGTCATCAAAAGTCTCCCAAACAAAAAAAGTCCAGGCCCAGATGGCTTCAGTGCAGAATTCTACCAGAAATTCAAAGAAGAGCTAATTCCAATACTCCTCAAAGTATTCCACACAATAGAAGCAGGAGGCTCACTGCCAAACTCTTTCTACGAGGCTACAATTACCTTGATACCCAAGCCACACAATGGCACAACTAAGAAAGAGAACTATAGACCAATTTCCCTCATGAACATCGATGCAAAAATACTCAAAAAAATACTAGCAAACCAGATTCAAGAACACATCAGAAAAATCATCCACCATGATCAAATAGGCTTCATCCCAGGAATGCAGGGATGGTTCAACATTAGGAAATCTATCAATGTAATCCACTATATAAACAAACTGCGAAAGAAAAACCACATGATCATCTCACTAGATGCTGAAAAATCCTTTGACAAAATCCAGCACCCCTTCATGATAAAGGTCCTAGACAGATCAGCGATAACAGGAACATACCTGAATATGATAAAAGCAATGTACAGTAAACCAAGAGCTAACATCAAACTTAAGGGAGAGAAACTCAATGCAATTCCTCTAAAATCAGGAACAAGACAAGGCTGTCCACTCTCTCCATATCTCTTCAATATTGTACTTGAAGTTCTACCTACAGCAATAAGACAACAAAAGGAGATCAAGGGGATACAAATAGGAAAAGAAGAAGTCAAGCCTTCACTGTTTGCAGATGATACAATAGTTTATATAAGTGACCCAAAAAACTCTGCAAGGGAACTCCTAGAGCTGATAAACACCTTCAGCAAAGTGGCAGGATACAAGGTAAACTTAAAAAATCAGTGGCCCTATTATATACAGATAATGAAGTGACTGAGAAAGAAATCAGAGAAACATCACCCTTTACAATAGCCATAAACAGCATCAAATATCTGGGGATAATGTTAACCAAGGAAGTGAAAGACTTGTATATCAAGAACTTTGAGACTTTAAAGAAAGAAATCAAACAGGATACCAGAAAATGGAATGATCTCCCATGATCTTGGATTTGTAGGATCAACATAATAAAAATGGCAATCTTGCCAAAAGCAATCTACAGATTCAATGCAATCCCTATCAAAATTCCATCACAATTTTTCAAGGACCTGGAAAGAACATTAATCAACTTTATATGGAAAAACAAAAGGCCCAGGACAGCCCAAACAACACTATACAATTAAGGAACTTCAGGAGGCATCACCATACCTGACTTCAAGCTCTATTATAGAGCTATAGTCCTGAAAACAGCTTGGTATTGGCACAAAAATAGGCAGGTAGACCAATGGAACCAAATTGAAAACCATGATTTTAATACACACACCTATGAACACTTGATTTTTTTTACAAAGAAGCTAAAACTGTACAATGGAAAAAAGAAAGCATCTTCAACAAATGGTGCTGGCATAACTGGGTACTGATATGCAGAAGACTGAAGATAGATCCATATTTAAGTCCAAATGGATCAAAGACCTCAACATAAATCCAGCCACACTGAAACTTTTAGAAGAGAAAGTGAGAGATACTCTTCAAGGAGTTGGTACAGGAGATCACTTCCTGAACATAACATCAGTGGCACAGACACTGAGATTGACAATTAACAAATGGGACCTCCTGAAACTAAAAAGCTTCTGTAAGGCAAAGGACACAGTCAACAAGACAAAAAGGCAGTCCACAGAATGGGAAAATATATTCACTAACCCCTCATCTTACAGAGGGCTAATCTCCAAAATTTACAAAGAACTCAAGAAGTTATTTTCATCAGAAAATAACAATGGAATCTTGACATTTTCAGGCAAATGGATGGCACTAGAAGAAACCATCCTGAGTGAGGTAAGGCAGTTACAAAATAGAAACATGGTATGTACTCACTCATATATGGAATTTAGACATGGAGGAGGGCATTGCCAGCCCACAGTCCCACCGCCAGAGAGTCTGGAGTGCAGGGAGGACCCTAAGAGAGATATACATGATATCCCAGAGAAGGGTTATGGGATGTGATCTCCTAATTAGATTTGGGAGGGGGGAGAAGGGGTGGACAGAAGGAGATGGGAGAAAGAGAGGGAGAGAACAGGAGAGAAGACAACACGGGAGAGCAGGAAGGTTGTGCCACAGTAAGAATAGAGGAGAAAAGGATGGGAGATACCAGAAAAGAGGGAGCCATTATAAGTGGGAGAAGAGATCCGGCACTAGTCAGATCTTCACAGATCTACAGGGATGACACCAACTGGCATTAAGTCTACCTTAAATGCCCTCCCATGATGGTGAGAATGATGACTGCCTTATATGCCATCCTAGAACTCTCATCCAGTGGCTGATGGAGACGGAGGCAGACACCCACAGCTCTGAACTGAATTGAACTCCTGGAACCCACTTGCAAAGAATAGTGATGACCAATAGAATTGGGATCTGGCTGGCGAGGCCCACAGGGGAATTTGACCTAAACAAGGGGCATCACATGGACCCCAGACTGAATATTGGGGGCCAGCATGGGACTGATCCAGACATCCTCCCAGCGAACCTGGGTGACAGAGAGGAGGCCTTGGGCAATCTGTGGGACCTTGGAGAGTGGAGCGGTTTTTATTCCTGGCATATATAGGGACCCTGGGAGTCCATGCCATGTGGAGGGATGCTCTCTTAGGCTAGACACATGGTGAAGAACCTGGGCCATTCCCGGGATGATGTGATGAACTCTGGAAATCCCTCATGGAGGCTCTTGCCCTCCCTGGGGAGTGGAGGAGGAATGGAGTGGGGGTGAGGAGTTGGGAGGATTGGGAGTTGGGGGAGGAGGGGCGAGAGAGGGAACTGAAAGTGACATGTATAAAAAGTTAAATAAAAACTATGGAAAACAAGAAAAGTTCAGTAAAAGGTAATATAACAAATTAATTTAGAGAGGTTCAATTTATTTGTTAACCCTTTTGTTACCTCTAGGGTAGATTCAACTTCTGATGGAAATAACTTCTCATTATGTTTGTCTTATGCTTTCTTTTTTACTTGTTGGGTTTGTAGAGTTCCTTGCAATAGTACTGGAAGCACAATAACTATGAAGTCAGGTTTCTTAGTGTTTTGAAGAATCAGCTGTGTTTTGTGTATGTGAATGCCCATGCATGTGTTTCTCATTTTCCGTAGTTTAATTTATAGTCACCCTTTAGGCATTTTAAACAAGATCCCAGTAGTCTTAGCACATAATCTCTTTTTCACCCTTTATGGGAACTGTTCTTCTGTATATTTGTTTCTCTTATTGGTTAATGAATAAAACACTGATTGCCTGATTGGCCAGACAGGAAGTGACATAGCTTGACAGAATCAGGATATAAGCAGGGACAAACAGGAAATCGCTCTCTTCTCTTTGGAGACACTGAGAGGTCATCATGTAGAAGGCAAAGGAGTTGCAAGTCCAGCATTCCCCGGTAAGATAAGACCATACAGAAATAACTTGGGATTAGTAGTGACAGGTTAATAATTAAGACAGTGCTACCCAATAAGAAACCCAAGCCAATGGCCAACAGTTTCATAATTAATATAGTGTCCGTGTGTCCATTTGGGGCAAGGCAACTGTGGTTCCCGGCTGGCAGGAAGAACCATCCATAACATACCCCTTCTTATATCAACATTTAGAAGACTTCACAATCCATTTCATGTAACCTGGATTTCAGGTTCCAGGGACATCTCAATAAACAGAGAAAAATATTTGAATACAAAAAATAAAAAATAAAACTCCAACGACAGTTTAAGCTGGAGAGGATGTAGAGAAAGAGGAATACTCTTACTCTGCTGGTGGGAGTGCCAACTCATACAGCTATTTTGGAAATCAGTATGGAGATTCTTCAGAAAAATGGGAATCAGCCTACATCAAGACCTAGCAATTCCACTCTTAGGCATATGTCCAAAAGAAGCACATTCACACAAGGACATTTGTTCTACTATGTTCATAGCAGCATTATTTGTAATATCCAGAACATGGAAGCAACCTAGATGCCCCTCAACTGAAGAGTGGATAGAGAAAATGTGGTACATTTACACAATGGAGTACTATCCAGCAGTTAAAAACAATGGAATCTTGAAATTTTCAGGCAAATGGATAGCATTAGAAGAAACCATCCCGAGTGAGGTAACCCGGTCACAAAAAGACAAATATGGTATTCACTCTCTCATATATGGAGTTTAGACATGGACTAGGGGAGTGCCAGCCTACATTCCCACTGCCAGAGAGTCTGGGAAACAGAACCTTTAACCAATGATGGATGGAAGCAGAGGCGGACAGCAACAGCTAAACCCTGAGCTGAACTCAAGAAACCCAGAAAGAGAGGGAGGTCTAATGAACACAGGGGTGAAGAATGGGCTTGTTTAGCCCACAGACAGTTGACATGAACAAGGGGGAGCTCTTGGACCCCAGATTGATGGCTGTGTGGAAACTATGGAGACTAACCCAGACCCCCGAATGTGGGTGTCAGTGAGGAGGCCTAGGTCATCTATGGGGTAGTATTTATCTCTGGCATACAAATGGACTTGGGTGCCCATCCCACAGTGGGATTGTATGCTGGCACTCCCCTGATCCATGTCTAAAATCCATAAACGAGTGAGTACATTCCATGTTTCTCTTCATTTACCTTTTTTAATTTAAATGTATTTTTTTATTTTTATGTGTTGTTCTCTTTTTTTTAATCCAACAGGTCCTTTGTGTATATGTTGTGGGTCCTGAATCATTGTTTCTATGAGGTTCCTGAGTATGGTAACTAATGAGCTTCTATATCACATTTGTTTCTTGTGCTTTTAATTGGAGTCTTTTCCTTCTGTTAGATTTATCCTCTTCCTATGTGTCAATTTTTATCTTATTTGTAATTTATTTTATTATTCTTTGGAAGCCTGTTGGCTTTCTAGTGAGAGACAGAGTGGAGGGAGGGTCAATGTGTGTGGCAGGAGAGTTTGGGAAGAACTGGGAGCAACAGAGGGAGGGAAACCATAATTAGGATATTACATCAGAAAAAAACTTTTCAATAAAAGAAACAAATGAAACACACACAAAAAATGGATAAATAAATACTTGAAAAAGAAGGACATGAAATTGGTTGGGAGATGTGATGGAGGATTTGGAGAACTTGTGGAGGAATGAGGGATGTATATTATCATTGTATACATGTATGAAATTTATAAAGAATTTTATTAAATTAAAATAGAGTACTTAATCCATCTTGGTGGTTTCTGTGTATGTAAGTAATTTTTCCCTTCAAATGTTAAGATGTTGTGTGATTTCTTTGTGAACCTTTGGATATATGGACTCTGAAATTAATTTTTATCTTTAATTTCTGATTTTTTATCTCAACTTTCTCGTCTTTGAAATAAATTACATTTGATTTTGTTAATTATAATTTCTTGTCAAGAAGGTTTAAATACTTGAATAAGTATTTTATACGCACTAAATGATAAAGGGACAAATAATCTTTTGCAATACAAAAAGCAATTTTCTTCTTTACAAGCTTGGTTGCAAGCATGCTTCTTTCCTGAAATTGATCTTTTTGAGATTTCAGCACATTTAGAAAGATGTTTTATAAGTATTGTAATAAAGGCTGTAATTGTCAGAGATCACATCATGTCCACAGTGAACATAGCAGGCTCAAGGAACAGGAATAGTCAAACCAATGGAAAGAAAACTAAAATTCTGTAAGTAAGATCTAGAACAAATGGAATTCTACATACAGTACTTTTGTAAATTGTAGTAGTGGAAGTGGATTTTAAACTAAAACTATTGAGAAAGACAGTAAGCACTTAAAAAAAGAGATAAATTGTACTAATTTTACTTGTTTTACAATTGACTATAAGTTAAGAAACTAAAGTGTGTGCATGAGGAGGAACCAGACACTATTAAAAGAAAATGTGAGGGTGAGAGATGATGACTCAGTAATTAAGGGCACTGGCTGCTCTTCCAGAGGGTTTGAGTTCAATTCACAGCACCCTCATGGTGGCTCACAAGCCTCTCTAACTATAGTTCCGTGGGATCCAATGCCCTTTTCTCTGGTATGTAGACATACATACAGAAAAAACACAATTTCTTTAATATATATATGTATATATTATGTATATATGTATATATGTATATATATTATGTGTATATATGCATATATAGATTAAAGAAAATGCAAGTGAATTTCTTCATTAGTTAAATATAAGGAAAATACTTCTAACTACTCATATTGCAAGCGGGAAGACAATGAAGTGTTTTTTTTTAATTTTATTTTATTTTCCAGTTTAAATTTAGATAAGAAACAAGGTTGCTTCACAAGTCAGTTCCAGGTCCCTCTCCCTTTCCCTCCCCTCCTCCCGTGCCCTCCCCCAACCCCCCCCGTTATCCCCTCATTCCCCCAGGGAGGATGAGGCCCTCCATAGGGGTGTCCATAGTCTGTCATTTCATATAGGGCAGGGCCTAGATCCTTCCCCAAGAGTTCAGGGTGAGAGTGCACCTCACATTGTTCTATGGGAGTCCAAAGTCCGTGTGTATACTTGGGATGGGTACTGATCTGCTGCCCAAGGCTCAATAGATTACCTAGGCCTCCTCACTGATCGTAAGTGCAGAATCATTATGATTAACATCATGAGTCACTGTCAAAAGTGGGAAATACACAATAAATTACAGATGGAAAGTTAACACTGCTGATATATAAGGAAGTGTAAAATATGTGAGCAAAAGACTGATATGAAACATAAACAAGAAGTAATTATGAACATATAGACACTAGATAAGGTTTTTTCCATATAAATATGTTCAACACACACATAATTGTGGAAGTGAAATATAAAATAACAACCACTTAGAATGCAGTGGTAGTCACAGGTTCTCCTCTAGGATTCATGACTTCACTAGCTGTGAGAAGTTGACCAGTTTTCCCATACCAAACATGGTTTCTTTCCTGCTAAGCATGTCCGAAGTCCTATTTGAGAAATTTTGATTACCAGGAAGGTTTGTATAGCAGTGTTATATCCTTAGAGTCATTGTGCTGTGCTATATATTACTCTGGTTCATAGGCATTATAGCTTGGTAGAACTAAGTATAGACTTCTTCCTTCATTAATGAAATTTCTATTTTCAACAAACTAAGAACCTTACAGAAAACCACAACCAATCAAAATACAGAGTAGTAAAGCCCAGTCCCAATGGATACATCTACAGAACTACTCCCTCATCCAAGGCTTAGAAGACATCAGTTGAGATAGGGATAGAAATATTTATTTTTATTTTCATTTTTATTTAATTAAAATTAGAAACATGTTTGTTTCTCGTGTCAATCCCAGCTCATTCTCCCTCCCTTCCTCTCCTGCCCCCTTCAATCCTCCCCCAACCCCTCCTCTAATCCCCACTCCACTCTCCAAGGAGGGTGAGGCTCTTCATGGGGATTTCAAAAGTTTGTCATATGATCTGGGACAGGTCCTAGGCCCTCCCCCATGTGTCCAGACAGAGACAGCATCCCTCCACATGGAATGGGCTCCCAAAGTCCATCTGGATGACAGGGCTAAATACTGATATATTGCCTGAGACCCCAAAGGATGCTGAGGCCTCCTAACTGATGCCCATGTTCAGGGGTTCTGGACCAGTCCCATGCTGGCCTCTCAGCTATCAGTCTGGGGTCTATGAGCTCCCCCTTGTTCAGGTAAGCTGTTTCTGTGGGTTTCACCCACCAAGTCATAACTCCTTTGCTCATCACTATTACCTCTCTGCTGCTGAGTTCCAGGAGTTCAGTTCAGTGTTTAGCTGTAGGTGTCTGCCTCTGCTTTCTTCAGTCACTGGGTAAAGGATCTAGGATGGCATACAAGGAAGTTGTCAATCACGTTATCAGGGAAGGGCTTTTCATGTAGCCTCTCCAGTATTGGTTAGATTGCCAGCTGGTGTCATCCTTGTAGGCCTCTGGACATCTTACTAGTACCAAATCTCTCTTCAAACCTATAATGATTCCTTCAACTATGGTATCTCGCATCCTTCTCTCCTCTATTCTTCCCCCTAATCAACTATCCTGCTCCCCCATGTCCTCTCCTTTCCTCTTCACCCCCTCTCTTTCTCCCAGCTACATCACCCCCTCCCTGGTGCTCCCAATCCCCTCAGAAAATTCTGTCCTGTTCCCCTTCTCTGAGTTAGCATCCATATCACTCTTATCATCCTCTCTGTTTCCCAGTCTGGGAAACAGGCTGGCACTCCCCTGTTTCAGGCCTAAAATCCATATATAAGTGAGTACATACCATACTTGTCTTTTTGTGACTGGGTTACCTCACTCATGATAGTTTTTTCTAGTGCCATCCATTTGCCAGCAATATTTTAACATACAAGGATCGGGGAGTTTCTTTAAGACTGTCTCCTAGTAATGTCAAAAGCTACACCCATGTCTCACCAACATGACTGCCTAAATATAAGCTGAGCAAGTACAACACTAATAGACATGCTATTATGAACAGGAGAATGCCTAAGAGGTCTCAACCCTAGATAAAGAAATATGGGCAACTAAAGAATACTGAGAGCAGGAGGAATACTCTTCCCCAGGGAAGAGAACAACAATTAATTGTACACTACCAAATGGTTAGCCTTGAAAACATACACATAAGTAACATTATACAGATTGAGCATGTTGTATTCAGAAACATATGTGTATGCCTATAATAAATGCATGTAACACCAATTAAAGCAAAAAGAGGCCATGAATTTGAAAAGATTAAGAGCAGGTACATGGAAGGATTTACACAGAGGAAAGGGAAGCAGGAAATTATGTAATTATATGGTAATCTCAAACATGAATGAAACTTTTAAAGGTAAAATTATTCTCAATTATAACTGGAATAGATACATTTTAAATGATAAAAGCCCATTCTGCTTATTGTGATGTTGAGAAATATAAATAATGCATTATTCTTGAGAACTGACAAAATCCATGTAGAAAATAAATTTGAGATAATGAAAAAATAAATCTAGTGTTTATTTTGAGTGAACAATCTCAATTTAAGGAACTAATTTTAAAGGTCTAAAACTGTAACATTCAACATTATGAAAATTACAATTATAAAACAATTTCCCATAATTTTATTTACTGACATAATCATTAAATTAAGAAAAATCTTTAGTTGTCTTATAGAAGAGATTAAATAAAATATATTACATGTACGCAGAGGAGGACTACATGGTACACCTGTAACTAAATCTGAAATATCTCCTTAAACTATTGTGGTATGTTCTACAGGATCTAGTGTTATGCAAATAAACCAAGAGGGCACCATATGTTTGTAGGGTAAGACATTTCTCTGTAGGTCAATGAGTCTAAAACAGGCTTATCTTCTTTTGATATATTTTTATCTT
This sequence comes from Mesocricetus auratus, assembly GCF_017639785.1. Classification (NCBI taxonomy): domain Eukaryota; kingdom Metazoa; phylum Chordata; class Mammalia; order Rodentia; family Cricetidae; genus Mesocricetus; species Mesocricetus auratus. The sequence goes on from NW_024429195.1 coordinate 42,347,399, forward strand.
TCATTTCATACTGAAATACATTCAGAATTGTGTATCAGTGATTTCAAAACACAAGTTCATGATAAGCATTAAAGTATTGTAGCAATATATTAACTATCTGGAAGCAATATTAAGAGTAGTAAAAAAATGTGAGGAGTACATACAGGAGCACACACATACAAATATCTGTTTTTATAAAAAAGACGTTTGTGTCATACAATTTGGCAGTCCCTCAGGAAGTGATGCTCTTGGATCTCAGTCACCCTGAGGACTCTTCATTATTGTGAGATTTTCCTGTAGGACACTAGGAAATAAAGCCTTCTTGGTCTCATAAGACAGTACATTTCTATATAGTACGGTTTGTCACATTCAGTAAGGTTTATAACATCTCACAGGAGGGTGATGTGATTTATTTTCATGTCAAAATTGGATAAACTGATTAAAAATAATGAATATAAAATAACCTTTGTTCAATCCTGTATTCTGAGGTAGAATGAGGTGCTACAGGAGGAAGGGGATGACCAATGCTCTCTGCACACAAGGGTGATGGGCTGGGTTATGTGCAGAAAGCTTGCTTGAATCTTCGCATGCAACTTGCTGACAAAGCTGCAGAGCAGTCAAAGGGTTAGTGCTTTTACAATTCACACTCGACTTACAGATAGTGGTGAGATATTAGTAATCAGTACAAACATTTAAATGAATGTCTTTGATTTTTAAAAATATTCTGTAGCATTTCATCTAATGAACAAAATTGCATTTATTAGCTTGGGTCATTTTATGCTGAAGGTTATTTTTTCACTGTAAGAATGCAATGTAATATGATTGTTGAGGGAGAGCTAATCAGTAGTTTGGGGGGATGGAATTCTATTACATGATTTTGCATTTGATTCAATGTTGTCGTTGAGATGACCAACGTAGACAGGAACATTTTATTCTTCATCCAGTAGTTTTATGACTTTAAAGATATGACACACGAGGGGAAATAAATCTGCTATTTTCTAAGGAAACGTATTTAACTATTACTGTTCTTTGATTTACTCAAATCTGTCTGTCTAGAATATTGTCTAAATAACCGTGCCATTATCAATGAGAAGTCATCTCATTTTACAATTTGATTTAGTTCTTTATATTTTATGTGTTTTTCGCATTTAAAAATTAACTTATGAATTAAAGGTTGAAATATTTTATTAATATCTTCAAACTGAAAGACATGGTCTTAGAGTTCCATTTTAAATTGATTTGACTCTTCAATTGTAATAGCAAAAGCAACAAAGAAAGTTTTCCTTGAATATTTTACTAAATCTCTTATTTTGTACCATTTTAATGGAAATTTAACAACTGTACTTGAAATTAACTACACTGCAGAAATGTTTTAAGATGGATAGGAAAGAGTACCTAAACCAAACCAAGGACCAGCCCTAGATCTTTCTAGAACTAGATCTTATTAGAAGAAACAGTTGTAACTTAGCTTTTAGTAAGAAGACTAAAAAGTTCATTCAAAAAACATTTATGTAACTGAATTCTCAAAGCTGACTTCTGAAAATAGTCACTCTTACTTTGACCTTTTGGTATAAACACAAACCTGAATGTATTTTTATAGTTAAAGTCATTTACCCCATGTATAGAATATTTAAAATATTAATTTTTACATACATAATCATTAGTGGAGCCAAGAATTTTATTTATATAATTTCTAGTTGACATGATATTTCAATGTTATTATTTTGATAAGGATATATGTATATCTAAAATTAATCTCAGCAGCATTCCCACTACCAACTTTGAGCCTGAAATTTATGGCATAATCTCTTCTTTTACTCTAGATTCTTTTTCTGACTTAAAAGTATAATCATGTTGTTGTAATCTAAGAAATAAGCAAAGAGGTAGGCATTAGTAACATAAGCATTTAACAAATATATTATGTAATGTTTCTCCATTTTATCATTATTTACAAATTTACAGATACAGTTTTGATCTTTTAATTTTTCCTAGTATCATCTCATATATCATTTACAGCTTGGCTTAAATACATTCTTCTTTTTCTTTGTATTTCCCTTACCATAACACAAAGGCGATTTTATATAACTTTGCTTCCTCTGTGTGTATTATGACTCTTTGTTACATCTTGTATGTTTTCAAGTTTTATTTATAATAAGAAGATCCACTATCTTTACTGCCTGTATCATTATTAAAATAATAAATAGTGAAGGAAGTAGCACTGCAGGGACATACCATCAAAGAGAAGGGTTAGAAATATTTGTAAGGATATAATATTAACATTATTCTCTGTGTGTTTCTACTAAATATCTGAAGCACTATATCATAAACCACAAAATAAATTGTTATTTGGGACAAGGGCACTGTATCACATTAATTGGTTAGAATTGTTTATCATGTGGAAGATCCTGGGTTCAGAACCAGAAGTGTCTAGAAAGCAGTTAATTATTATATTGAGCACTCTGAGTATTGACTTAGGCTAGGTGTGTTTTCATATATGTGTGTTTAAATGCCAAATTCTGGTAGCTCCCACTTAGCAATTAGGTTCTATTTCATAATATTTAAAATTCCAAGATTTATGGGTCTTCTAATTAGTCAAATAAATTAACTAGAACTATACTTATAGGACAAAAATCTTTTTAGAATGTTTAAAATAAAGCTACACTCATCCAAAGATACAAATCATATGTTGTCCAATCCTATACAACTGGAAAACAAGAGGTAGTTGGAATACATATCAGAAACATCGCTTCTTTAATTGTAACACACGCACTGATTATCACTGTTAGTCTCCCTGATAGACCTCTTTTTCCCATTAGGACTTGATATAAGCCAGAAGACTGTAATGAAGCCATTCAGAGAAACAGAACAGTGCTTATTGTAGGTTTAGCTAAGGACACAGCCTTGAAACTTGTGCTATTAATTACTTCAGTCTAACCACCATCACACAGCATAGAAGATGCTTATTTTACATTAATGTATAAAATGCCTCTTCTACAATAATGTGTTCTTATAAATTTCCTATCCTAGGTCAAGTATTTCTAAAATGGTAGTTACTGTGGCCAATGTGAATAAAGTAATTTTCCTAGAATATTAAATCAGGTAGTATTGAGTTGGCAATTAACTTGAGATGTTAACAAAACTGAATTTTGCATATGGATTTAGAATGAAAATTTGAACAGAGGCCGCAGGTAAACACAAATGTAGCATACAAGCATTTGGGATGACCTGTAAAAAGGCAAGTAGGGTATACAAAGCTCAGTACAAAACTCTCAGAGCTTGGATTTTCATGGAAATGTGGTAGAGGATATGTTCAAAGAGTGACTTGAATATTGGTTTCTGGGAATATTTGTGGATTTATTAAACTTATGAATAAAAAATTTTATGCATGGAAAGTAAGAAATATTTTCTTGAGTGTGATATTAGTTTTGTATTTTCTGTAGATTTTCTGGGAAACAAGGGAAATGAAGAACCAATCTGTGGAGATAGTGTTCATTTTGCTGGGACTGACAGATGACACTCAGCTACAGATTCTGATTTTCCTGTTTCTGTTTTTCAATTACATCTTGAGCCTGATGGGGAACTTAGGATTATCCTCCTCACCCTGCTGGATCCCCACCTCAAGACTCCAATGTATTTCTTCCTCAGGAATTTCTCCTTCTTAGAAATTGCATTCACCACAGTGTGTATCCCCAGGTTCCTGACCAGCATTCTCTCTGGAGACAGAACAATTACCTACAATTCTTGTGCAGCTCAATTATTCTTCTTTTTTCTACTAGGGGCCACAGAGTTTTACCTCTTGGCTGCCATGTCCTATGATCGCTATGTAGCCATCTGCAGACCACTGCATTACCCCATCATCATGAACAGCCGAGTGTGTCACCTGCTGGTCATCAGCTGCTGGGTGACTGGGTTCCTAGCCATCCTCCCCCCTTTGCTCTTGGCACTCAAACTGGAATTCTGTGCTTCCAAAACTGTAGATCACTTCCTATGTGACACCTCTGTCCTGTAGCTGTCTTGTTCAGACACAAGTTTAATAGAATTCATGGCTTTCGCTTTAGCTGTAATGACACTTGTCATCACCTTGATCTTGGTGATCCTCTCCTACACACTCATCATCAAAACCATCCTAAAGTTTCCTTCATCTCAACAACGGAAAAAGGCCTTTTCCACCTGCTCCTCACACATGATTGTTGTCTCAATTTCTTATGGGAGTTGTATCTTCATGTACATGAAAACATCAGCCAAGGAGAGGGTGACTTTAAATAAAGGTGTAGCTGTGCTCAACATTTCTGTGACCCCTTTGCTAAACCCTTTCATTTATACCCTAAGGAAACAGCAGGTAAAGGATGCTTTCAGACAGGTATTTCTTCAATTTTGTTATTTTAAAAACAATGAGACAAGATTTAGACATAAATAATATTTTGTTGAAACATGAACTACTCTTAAATGTATTAATTTTGATCTAAGTCAATTCACTTATTGAGTGTTCTAGTCACTTGTTTCCTAAGCCTATCTGAGTTTTTCAGCATTTTTCTTTTAATACATCTTCCTAACTGAGATGAATGAAAGTGCTTTCTCAAAATCACAATATTAAATTATATATTTACAAAAGAATCCTCATAAACTTTCATAAACTTAATGTTTATTCAGGTAAAATGGATTATATTGTAAGAGACATAGATGGAAAATTTAGTAATTTCAAAGATAAAAAGGAGAAAACATGACTTACAGTGAACCATGCAAAATGAATAAAGAAAATATTTAAGAGTCCTTTTATGAGTGGAATAAAATGTGTCAAAGAATTGGGTATCTTGTAAAAATTTCCCTGAATAGGTATGCTGAGAATATGATACTTTGTTAGTTTAATTTGATGATATTTTGATTAAAGTAATTAAACCCTGTGTTCTGTACTAATTATTATACAAGTTTATGATTTGTAGATGTTGGAGGTAATGGTAACCCAGGAAAGGTATTCTATTTATTCTTTGTCCATACCTTGTTTTGAAGAGATTTTTATGTATTAAACTAAATTCAGGAGATAGATATCTTTGTCAGTTCAGATTATTTCAATTTTCCCAAATTTAATTATGTATTTTAACACACTATCATCAAATAGTTTTAAACCTGTGTTGTGAACTAGTGTGAAACCATGAGCACCTAGAGAGCAGCACAATGAATTTTTTCCCTCTTTTTATTCTAGTCACAATGTGCCTTCCCCATCCCCATCTGGGGACCTTGTTAATTCTACATTAGTGTCAGCTTTCTGGATTCTCTTAGGAAAAGAACAGTATACTTGACAATGTATGCCTGTCCTTTGTCTTCTCCAATTTACATCTTCAATGTCCCATGCTTCTCCTTGAATTTGTTCTGATCCTCTGTAGCTACATGAACACTGTGCTCTTGTCATATCCAAATTTCCTCCCTTTATCTCAATAGTTTGCCAATTTCATTCCCTGAATAGCCAACCCACAAGAATGAATCATTTACTTTGATTGGAGTAAAAGTATGAAGAACACACTTCAGTCGCTGAAAGCCTCTGTCTTTACAGTGTGCCATTATAGAAAAATAAATAGAACACCTGCTAGCTAAGAAACAATTCACAATAATAATAAAAAACAATGTCACTACATCTTGGGGATTCCATTCTCAGGGCAGACAAGCTTGGATAATTTCCTCTGGTGAACAAGATAGAAAATATGAATAGGGAACATTCTGCCTCCTGTTGCTCCTTTTGGGACCCTCCACAGCTAGAAATTAGTACTCAGTCTGTCTACATGTCTTGCAATGGGTTCCAATAAAGGACTTCCAACCAGGTAGGCTGCCTGAGGACCACTCTCTGGTTTCTCAGATCCAATCTTCCAGCCTCAGCCCAAGCTCTTCACTGGCAGCCTTCCCTGTCTTTCTCCTCCCATCCTCATTGGATCTCACAGATCTTCGACTTCTAACATTCCTCCCATACTTGTTGCTTTTCCCAGATCCCCAACTCCAGCTGGTACCCCTGCTAATACAAGGGCCACCCATACCAAGGCGAAAACTCAGCTGAAGGTGGATATACAACCTTCCTACTACTCCTGAGATCCAATTACCCTAGTCTCATCCCAGCTCTGTAGCAGAAAAACTGCTGCCATCTCCCTTTCCTCTCTGACCCCATCCCCAACAGATCATAAAGATCTTCTCTTACGAACTTCCTTGCCCAACTTTTCCCACTATCCCAGTATTCACTACCAGCAGGCATTCCTTGTGATCATACCAACTAAATAGGCCAGGAAAAGAGGCAACATGCAGCAATCATGCTTTTCAAAAATACAGAAAGGAAACAGAAACCAAGGAACAAATCAACCACCCAACAAAGACAAACCCAGAAATCAGCACCTAGATATAAAATCATCCTAAACCCAGAAAACCAAGATGCCAGTGAAAAACCATCATAATAACAACAGCTAGGGCAATATGTCTCCATTAGAACCCATGTATACTACCACAGCAGGCCCCAAATATTCCAACATAGCTAACGGACAAGAAAATGACCTTAAAACAGCCTTTATGAGTATGATAATAGTCTTAAAAGAAGAAATGAATAAATCCATTAAATGAATCCTGGAAACTCGCCCTCCCCACCCATCAGTTCTTGATAAACCTGGGAGAACTGGCCTTGAGGTCATAAGAGTGGGAGAGCCATTCCTGATCACCACCAGCTATAACACTTGGGAGAGAAGGTCCTGTGTCTTATCAAGATAGCACAACCTGTAAGCAGAGCCAACCCTGTTAGCAGAGGTGTGGGAGACCCAGCCCCAATGTTGTCAGCTAGGGAGAACTATGTGGAAAAGAGATGGGAATATAAAGGAAGTAAGAAACAAAATTAAGACTTCCTAGAATAAACTTATGGAGCACAATGAAAGCAGTTTTAAGAGACAATCTTCCATGCTCATGGATTACTAAGATTAATATAGTAAAAATGGCCATCCTTCCAAAAGCAATACTCATCAAAATTCTAACACAATTCTTCATGGATTATAATAGGACACTTTTCATCTTCTTAAGAAAACACAAACACCCAGGATATATAAAACAATGCTGAATAACAAAATAACTTCTTGAAATATCAACATCCCTGAACTCAAATTATACTAAAGAGATATAGTATAGAAGACGGATCAGGCACCAGAGTGACCTCTAGTGATCTAAAGGGATAACACCAATTGGCAAGCTAAGTAATAGTAGAGAGACCACCTCGAATGCCCATTCCTGATAGTGAACTTGATGTCTATAACCATCCTGGACCCTTCATCCAGTGGCTGATGGAAGCAGAGGCAAACACACAGTTAAACACTGAACTGAACCCAAGGAACCCAGTGGCAGAGAGAGAGGAGTGATGAGCAAATTGGCAAAGAATGAGCTGGCAAAACCAGCAAAGACAGCTGATCTGAACAGGGGAGAGCTCTTGGACCCCAGACTGACAGTGGGGAGGCTAACATGGGACTGATCTGGACCCCCCCAAATGTGAGTGTCAGTGAGAAGGCCTGGGCAACCTAAGGGCCTTGAGCAGTGGATCAGTGTCTATCCCTGGAATACAAACAGTCATTTGTGTGCCCATAGCACAAAGAGGGATGCTCTCTCAACCTGGACTCTTAGGGGAATGCCTGGACCCTACCCGGAATGAAATGACAGACTCTGGATATCCCCTATGTGGAAGGAATTGGCAATAGGGTGGGAGGCTGGGGGGGAAGGGGAGTGCGGGAGGAGGGGAGGGAGAGGGAACTGGGATTGACATGTAAAACAAGCTATTTAAAATTAAAATAAAAATGATATAAAAAAACAAAAACACCAACATAATATTGAAGGAAAATAGACAGTTGGTCAACAGAATCACATTAAAGACCTAGATATCAATCCACACCTGTGGACACCTGCTTGTTGATAAAGAAGCCAGAAATGCACAATGGAAAAAAAGGATAACATTTTCAGCAAATGGTGCTGGCTAAACTGAACTGAGGGTAGAAGAATACAAATAAATCCATATTTCTCTTGCTGCATAAAACTCTACTCCAAATGGATCAAACTCCTCAACATGAAACCAGATACACTAAATCTGACAACAGTGAAAGTTGGAAATAGTCTTGAACTCATTGGCACAGGAAGAGACTTTCTGGACATAGCACCATTAGCAGAGGCACTAAGACCAACTGATAATACACAGAAGCACATGAAATTAAAAAGGTTCTACTAGATAAAAGACATTCTGTCCTCTGAGTCCACAGAAGGGAAAAAGATGTTTACCAACTACATATCTGATAAAGGGCTAATACTCAACATATATAAAGAACTACAAAAGAAAACCCTAGATATCAAGAAAAAAGCAATTAAACATGTGATACACATCTAAAAATGTTGTTTTTAAAATTATGGATTGTGAGGAAAATATTTGGATACCATGACAAGTAGTATTTCTTTGGGAAATATGGCTGTTAATATCAAATTCTCTTTATATTTTCATCAGGCTACAAGATCAGGAAAACTACTAAAGACAGTCTCATTTATCTTATATGATAGTGTGGGTTATAAGTAGAAAATGACTCATTATGTACACAACTAAATAAACTACTATAAATTAACTAAATATATTATTATATAAGGACCTGACACACCAGAAAACAGCAAAAGTTACTTTTGTTAATTTTTTACATGGTTGCCTTTATAAGTCAGAAAATATCAGAATGTGTTAGATTGTGCTCCAGAATCAGAGTTAGTCAGAGGGGAGGGAGTTGCCTGGGCTAGATCAGAGCCACAGTGGAAGAGTTAGATGTAGAAAGTCTGATCAGCTTTTGTAATACCTCTATGCTCATGCATCCACAAGTATATTTGTGTTTCAGGTAAAAGTTTATATTAGAAAACAACTTTTCTGGCGCATTGGCAGTTAAAACAAATGAAAACAATTAGTATGAAAAAAGTTGAATGTAATAAGATCTGTTGTAACTCATTGTGTTCTATTCTTTCTCAATCATTAAAGCATTAAATTTTAATTCAACACTTTAAATTTTAAGTCAGAGAAATATGATGAAGGAAAACCATGGAATGATTTGTTAACTTAGATCTGAAAATATTTTTTAGTATTAATCCAAAGTTAACAATTGCTAATATACCTAAATAAAATTTCACCTATAGACACAATTTCTAATATGAACTTTATGTTTTTAATGTTATGAAGGATATTTCATTGAAGTTGGAATAAGGAATGATTTTAAGTGTTAATTTATGTTTTGTTTTTAGCAAATTCCTGTCATTTTTGTCATGCGGTTATTTATGTAATTGTGGATCTTTTCTAAGAGCTGTCATTTTGATTATATGAATGAGAAAGTTATGTCCACCAGGAACAGCAGTCAACCAGCCCCTTTCATTAACATTTGCAGACATCTTCAGCCTGCACAGTATTGACAGCAAACTCTGCTCCTCTTCCTTAGGAAGTTCTGAGTGAGACCCCTCACTTTGCTTCTATTCGGGCTAAATCATTTCCAAAAAAGGTCTTGTGTCATTTATTTCCTCCAGCCTATATCTATTATATAATATGTTTCCCCTAGAAACATCTCTTGTCCTTGCAAATCTGTTTTTAGTTATTTGTTTACCTTCATAATATTTTACATCCTAGAGGTTATAGCTATTTATATGAGATTTCACCACATTTGGAAACACTTTCTATAAGTATTATTAATAAAAAAGGAATAAATGCAAAATGAAGTATTGTAATTATAACAGAAGCCCATATTCCTACAACACACACACCAAGTGAAAGTCACATTAACAGCCAAATCAACTGTGAAACAATTAAATTTTCAAAAAGTAGATTCTAAAACAAATAGGACTTTATACATAAAATTATGAAAATCATGGTAATGGGAATCAGTCTAACACAAGTTCCAACAATTCCACTCTTAAGCATATACCCAAAGGACACACATTCCTATAACAAGGACATCCATTCAACTATGTTCATACCTGCATCATTTGTAATAGCCAGAACCTGGAAGTAACCTAGATGTCCCTCAGCTGAAGAGTGGATAGAGAAAATGCGGTACATTTACACAATGGATTACTACTCAGGAGAAAAAAAAACAATGAAATATTGAAATTTGAAGGCAAATGGATGGAACTAGAAGAAATCCCTACTCCTAGCCCCAAGGAGGGTGAGGCTCTCCATGGGAGATCTCTAGAGTCTATAATTTCATCCAGGGGAGGGCCTAGACCCTCCCCCAACAATACAGGCTGAGAGAGCATCCCTCATTGTGTGATGGGCACCCAAAGTCCATTTGCATGCCAGGGATAAATAGTAGCCAAGGCTTCATAGATTGCCTAGGCCTCCTCACTGACACTTTAAAGGATGATACCCTGTCAAGATCTCCACAGATAATGTCTATTAAAAACATGCTGCTACCTAATTTCCGGGACTATAGAACCTTTAAATAATATCCTCTTATCTAAGATTAAAATAGCATATACATTAAAATAAAAAACAATTAGTGGGCTACAACATAATAGCATTGCTATTTACAATATATCAAAATAAAGTTCTAAATGTAGATTTCAAAACTTATCTCACAAGGTATAATTGTCATCTACTGATATACTGCATATCATACTGAGCACCTCTTACTCTATAGAGATTGTTGGTTACTTTTCATCCATGATAACCCAGAAACTTCAAATTGTCTGGGCTACATTGTGTGCTCATGCCCCAGTAAATTCTGATAGCACCCTTATATCAGAAAGATTCCATGAACCTTATGGCAGAGCTAGATTTGGCCACCTAGAAATTCACCCTCACTATATTAAACTGATACTGGGACATCTTGATGTTCTGTGTCTATACTATCTAGCCAAATTGCAATCAAGATAACAAAACTTCAGCTGCATCAATATTAATGGTGGGTCTTCCAAAACGAATCTCTCAGTTGGACTAGGAAACATACTCAAGAAAAACTGGGAATTAGACCAGGTGGGGCAGGTTAAAGTAATATAGCTGTGGAGAGGCCCTCACTGCCTCCATTCCTTGGGGACTCCACAGAATCTCACAGCACTATCAGCATTCCTCCTATCCCTCATCATGTTGTGTCAGATACAATACACAAAGGATCTCTTTGCCTGGTAACCTGATGGCCACACTGGCCTGAGAATCAGGTAGGCAGGCAATAGTCATGATCCTTCCTTTTCTCCATTTCAAATTTCCTATTCTCATTCACAACTTATAGCAGGCCACTCACATGGGCCTGCTCTCCCCTTTCCTCCTCTTTTACCTGGGAATTTGCCAGAACTTCAAAGCAGAACCAGCCATTCATTTTCCGTTACCCCATCCATTGTGTTAGACACCAATACCCAGAATCACTATCTATCTGGAAACTCATTAGACATACTGACATGAAAATCAGGTAGATCACTTTCATTCTCCTTTCTGTCTTCCACTGAAAATTCTGTAATCTCATCCTCATCTATGTAGTAGACTACCAGATGGACTTGTCCTCCCTCTCTGGTACCATACCCTGGAGCCTCTTACAAACCTCCTGGCAGACCCAGGTTTCTTCTTTCCTGTAGAACATTTCACATCCTACCATCTAGGAATCGCCATTCCTTCTTGTCAGACCCTAATTCCTAGATATACACGGAAGCCAGGACCCCCAGAAGCTACACCTATCAGGATCCAGAAGTATTCACTACCAGGCAATTAACAGCCACCATGTTCTGCTAAGATCCAGAGTGGGCAACAAAACCAAAGAATGGGACACCCATACAACAAAGATGAGGTCAGATATCAACATCTAGAAGCATAATCATCACAAACCCATATGCCTACACCAATGCAAAAACCCAATAATTAACATCCAAGATGATATGTATCCAAAGATTTCAAGACTACCCTCCTATGGTACATTCTGAGAAATGCAACATCACTAAAGCACAATACATGGACTTCAAAATAGGATATATTCAAGGACCTTAAAGAAAACATAAATAAATACCTCAGTGAAGTCTGTGAAAACAGAAACAAATAATGGAATGAAATTAGGAAAACAGTTCAAGACGTGAAAGCAGAAATAGAATCACTAAAGGAAACCCAAAATGAGTTAAAACTGTAAATTAAAAATGTAGGAAGTCAAATAAAAAGTTCAGAGGTATGTTTCAATAACTGATTATAAAAAAGGAAGAAATAGAGATCCAGGTAAAGAAGGCCCCACATCCCTGCATGCCTTCCAGTGCCTGGGGATGGTCACAGAGCTTCCAATCTAGGTGGGAGCCAAACACGCCAGACCCCAGGTCATCTCTTCCACCAACCCAAGGAAGTTACCTACAACAAGAAAAACATAGGCATTAGATAAACCCACTTTATCAACAGCCAAAAGAACAAAGGGCTGGAATTCCACACATAATTCCAACACCAACAACCATTCCAAATCAAAGAAGAATGAGCAATCAATGGTCATTAATATCCCTCAATATTGATGGCCTTAACTCACCCATAAAAAGACACAGGCTAACAGAATGGATTCGAAGGCAGAACCCATCTTTGTGCTGCGTACAAGAAACACACCTCATCCTCAAAGACAGACATTATCTGAGAGATAAAGGCTGGGAAAAAATTTTCCAATCAAATGGACCCAAGGAACAAGCAGAGGTCACAATCCTAATATCTAACAAATTAGACTTCAAAATAAAATCAATCAAAAGACATGAAGGAGGTCATTACATACTCATCACAGGCAAAATCCACCAAGATGAAGTGTCTATCGTGAACATGTATGCCCCAAATACAAAGGCATCCACGTTTGTAAAAGAACCATTACTAAAACTTAAATCACATATAAAGCCCCACACACTTATAGTGGGAGATTCCAACATCCCACTCTCACAACTAGACAGGAATACCAGACAGAAACTCAACAAAGAAGCAAAGGATCTAATAGAAGTAATGACCAGCCGGGATTAACAGACATCTAGAGAACATTTCACACACATAAAAAAGAATATACCTTCTTCTCACCACCACATGCAACCTTCTCAAAAATCGACCACATACTTGGCAACATATCAAACCTCAGCAGCTACAAAAAAATGGAATAACTGCATGCATCTTATCAGACCACCGAGCATTAAAATTAGAATTCAACAACAACACAAATTGCAGAAACCCTACAAACTCATGGAAATTGAATAATGCACAACTGCACCATTCCTGGGTCAAAGAAGAAATAAAAAAAGAAATTAAAGACTTCCTAGAATTCAATGAGAATGAAGACACAACATAGCCAAACCTATGGGACACTTTGAAAGCAGTGCTACAGGGGAATTTCAAAGCACTAAGTTCCCACATGAAGAAACTGGAGAATAGATATATTATAGAATTAACAGCACAGCTGAAAGCTCTAGAACACAAAGAAGCAAACTCCGTGAGGAGGAGTTGTAAAGAGAAGCTTTTTCCTTGAGAGAAGCCTTCCCGCCAGCCTGATTCCAGAGCCGCATCAGTCCCAAATAAACACACAGGAGGCTATATTAGTTATGAAGCTGTTGGCCTTGCTTGTTTCTTACTGACTAGCTCTGACTTAAGTAATTACCCCATAATGGTTAATCTAAGTATTTCTCTTACCGGAGAATAGTTCCGGGCTTCCTACCCCCATGGCATTACATCTTGACTCCCTTGTGTTTCTCCTTCCCATAGTTCTCCTGGACTCCTAGTCCCTCCTATCTAGATTCCCTATAGGCCCGACAGTGCTTTATTGACAAATGCACAGGACTTCCCCAGCATCTCCTCTTTTCTGTTTAAACAAAAAGAAAGGTCTTAACTTTAACATAGTCAAATCATATATAACAGAGCAGTTATCAAGTAAGAATACAGTTATAATATTTTGTCTATCAACATTCAGCAAGATTTAAAGAAAATATCATCCATCTCATCCTTGTGAGTATAAAGTTCTACATGTAGCTTATCTCTTATCATAACTAAGGAAAATTATAATTATAGCTATCTGTCTTCAACTCCATCAAAGACCACAGAAGGATAATATATAAGCACTAGGATTGACATAGATATCTTACTGTCTGGACAGTCACCCGAAGTTCCTCTGTAACATTGGGGCATCCATCTTCAGCCCATAGGCCACAATGTATCAGGAACACTTCTCAGCAAAGCAGGAAATTTTAAACTGTCCATCTGCATTGGCAGTCTGTCAGTCATTTTTCTGTGGCCTGCAGGTAGTCAGGTAGACTCTTCCATGAAGCAGGAACCCTGTAAGACTGAGTTCAGCAGTCACTTTTTTTGTGGGTCCTGCATGTCCAGTTTATACAACAACAGTTAAGCAAACTCCATAACAAGTTTCTTCTATGCCCATCTTCCTCTCAGACGTAATTGGTGCTGCCAGGAATAGACATTTCTCATTGTCAAGAAAAACCCTAAACCATTTTAAATGCCATTTTCTGAAGGTCTTTGAGAGGTTTGAAGAATGTTTATCTAACTGTCTCAAATACATCTCTATATATCTAGAAAACCTAACTTACCTAACTATAAATTCTATTATCAATAACTATCTATAGTCTGTATTCAATTATGCATTACATTTTAAAAGATCAGTTTAAGCACAATACTTAATCAAGAGGAGAAAATTAAGCATCACAAAATTGACCTTGAATTTGTATCAATAAATGAAAAACAATACCCATACCATAATTCCCTTTTTTTACCATTAAAAAAGATCGGCTGTGAACACTAGCCAATTATAAACAATCCCATTTAAATGAAAACAAAGATTTATAAACAAGATGGGAATTAGGACATCGCTCATTCCAAACTGCTTCATGCTGGAAGGGGGCGCTGTTCATACCATGGGGATCATGACAAAACTCAGAAACCTGTATAAGTCCTTATTTTCGTGGTCTGTAAAGGTGCATCATCTTAGCTGTCTCAATTGTTGGAACACCTGGCCCACTGCTTCCGGGGGTCTTGGTTCATCAAACCACAGAAGCCTGGAAGGAATCCTCAGCTTTTCATTTTCTGTGGAAACATAAACTGAAACTCCTTTTCTGAGTAACATATCCTTATACTTAAAATTTGAAGTCAAGGCATTTTTAAAAGATAGAAGTTGGATTAATTCAGCAGCATTTATAATCAAGTGTACTTTAGTAGCTGTTCCTTCCTGAGCAATGAAAAAAACAGGAAAACATAATAGCGTGCAGTATCCAGACTTTATGTGTATTTTTATCTTTACGTGGCTTATTTATTTATCTATTATTTCTCTATTTCTTTACTTTTATTTATTTATTTACTTTTTTTTTGAGACAGGGTTTCTCTTTGGAAGTCTGCCTGCCTCTGCCTCTGCAGCAAATCCTACCGGCGTGCACCACCACAGCCGGCCGCTTCTTTTTTCTCTCAATCTTACATATATTTTTAAACACACTGTAAACCTTTGGAGGCTTTTCTTCATCCAAGTCTGACTTTACTGTAAATCTTTATGTTTTTCTGGCCACGTGTCTTATCTGTAAAACCGTGGCAGTTTAAACTGCAGGTTTTTCAAGATGACGGGCGTAAGCGTGACTCCAGCTGCCGGCTTGGAGTTGTGATCACTGCCACTTCCAGCTGTAACTTTTAAATCGTTAGCGAAGCTTCTTAAAACAACTTTGCTGGGTTGTTGTTTTTTTTTTTTTTTGGTGTTTTTTTTTTTTTATGCCTAGTCAGGATGACTGCCTTAATCAAGCCGCAAGTCTGTGCTAGGGGGGCGTTGTTCACCGCCTCCGTACGTATACGTCTTTACGTCCAGCCATATACGTCTTTAGTCATGCCTAAAGTGGGTGTGGTTAGCAGTGTGGTAAACCGCCCTTTTATTACCTCATCTGTATGCGCCTCTAGTAAGTCATATGGTTAATGGCGGCATACAGGCTTTCTCCTACAAGGAGAAGACACCAGGAAATAATCAAATTGAGGGCTGAAATCAGTAAGTAGAAGCTAGGAAAACAATTCAAAGAATCAATGCAACGAAGAGTAGTTGTTTCTTTGAGAAAGTCAACAAGCTAGACAAACCTTTGTACAAACTTACCAAACAGCAGAGCATGAACATGCAAATTAACAAAATCAGAAATGAAAACGGGAACATAATAACAGACACTGAGGAAATTCAGAGAATCATTAGGTCATAGTTTGAAAACCTGTACTCAAAATTCGAAAATTTAAAGGAAATGGACAACTTCCTGGATAACTATCACTTGCCAAAATTAAATCAAGAACAGATAATTAATTTAAATAGACCTATAACATCTATGGAAATAGAAGCAGTCATCAAAAGTCTCCCAACCAAAAAAAGCCCAGGTCCAGATGGCCTCAGTGCAGAATTCTACCAGAAATTTACAGAACAGCTTATACCAATTGTTCTCAAAGTATTCCATCCAATAGAAGCAGAAGGGTATTTGCCAAATTCTTTCTACTAGGCTTCAATAACCTTGATCCACAAGCCACACAAAGATACAACTAAGAAAGAGAACTTCAGACCAATATCCCTCATGAACATTGATGCAAAAATATCCAATAAAATACTGGCAAATCGGATCCAAGAACACATCAAAACAATAGTTCACCACGACCAAGTAGGTTTCATCCCAGGGACTCAGGGATTGTTCAACATATGAAAATCCATCTATGTAATCCACCATATAAACAAGCTGGAAAATAAAAATCACATGATCATCTCACTAGATGTTGAAAAAGCCTTTGACAAAGTCCAACACCCCTTCATGATAAAGGTCTTGGAGAGATCTGGGATAACAGGAACATACCTATACATAATAAAAGCTATATAAAGCAAACCAACAGCCAACATCAAACTAAATGGACAGAAACTCAATGCAATTCCACTAAAATCAGGAACAAGTCAAGGCTGTCCACTATTTCCATACCATTTCAATATTGTACTGGAAGTTCTAGACAGAGCCATATGACAACAAAAGGAGATCAAGGGGATACAAATTGGTAAGGAAGAGGTCAAACTTACACTATTTGCAGATGATGTGATAGTCTACATAAATGACCCAAAGTACTCTACCAGAGAACTCTTACAGCTGATTAACACCTTCAGCAAAGTGGCAGGCTACAAGAAAATCAGTAGCCCTACTATATACAGACGATAAAAGGGCTGAGAAAGAAATCAGAGAAACATCACCCTTTACAATTGTCACAAACAACATAAAATACCTTGGGGTAATGCTAATCAAACAAGTGAAAGATCTGTATCACAAGAACATTGAGTCTTTAAAGAAAGAAATTAAAGAAGCCCTCAGAAAATGGAAAGATCTCCCATGGTCTTGGATAGGTAGGATCAATGTAGTACAATGGCAATTCTGCCAGAAGCAATCTACAGATTCAATGCAATCCACATTAAAATACCAGCACAATTCTTCACAAACCTTGAAAGAACAATAATCAATTTTGTATGGAAAAACAAAAGACCCAGGATAGCCAAAACAACCCTGTATAACAAGGCAACGTCCGGCGGCATTACCATCCCTGACTTCAAGCTCTATTATAGAGCTATAGTCCTGAAAACAGCTTGGTATTGGCACAAAAATAGACAGGTAGACCAATGGAATCGAATAGAAAACCCTGATATTAACCCACACATGTATGAACATCTGAACTTTGACAAAGAAGCTAAAAATACACAATGGAAAAAAGAAAGCATCTTCAACAAATGGTGCTGGTATAGCTGGATGCTGGCATGTAGAAGACTGCGCATCAATCCATGTTTATCGCCATGCACAAAACTTAAGTCCAAATGGATCAAAGACCTCAACATAAATCCAGCCACACTGAACCTCTTAGAAGAAATTGGGTGGTACCCTTGAACGAATTGGTACAGGAGACAGCTTCCTGAACATAACCCCAGTAGCACAGACTGTGAGATCAACAATTAATAAATGGGACCTCCTGAAACTGAGAAGCTTCTGTTAGGCAAAGTACACAGGCAGCAAGATAAAAGGGCAGCCCACAGGATGGGAAAACATATTCACTAACCCCACATCTGACAGAGGGCTGATCTGCAAATTTACAAAGAACTCAAGAAGCAAGTCTCCAAAACACCAAAGGATCCAATTAAAAAGTGAGCTAAAGAAATAGAGAATTTTCAATAGAGGTGGCTAAAATGGCTGAGAGGCACTTACGAAAGTGCTCAACATCCTTAGCCATCCGGGAAATGCAGATCAAAACAACTCTGAGATACCACCTCTACTGTGAGAATGGCTAAAATCAAAAACACCAACGACAATTTATGCAGGAGATGATGTGGTGAAAGGGGAACACTACTCCACTGCTTGTGGAAGTGTCAACTTGTTCAGCCACTTTGGAAATCAGTATGGAGATTCCTCAGAAAAATTGGAATAAACCTTACCACAAGACCCAGCATCTCCACTTTTAAGCTTATATCCAAAAGATTCCCATTCACACAACAAGGATGTCTGTTCCACTATGTTCATAGCAGCATTATTTGTAATAGCCAGAACGTGGAAGCAAACTAGATGTCCCTCAACTGAAGGATAGGTAGAGAAAATGTGGTACATCTACACATTGGAGTACTACTCAGCAGAAAAAAAAACCAATGAAATCTTGAAATTTGTAGGCAAATGGATGGCATTAGAAGAAACCATCCGGAGTGAGATAACCCAGTCACAAAAAGACAAACATGGCTGTAGTCACTCAAATATGGATGTTGGACATGGAGCAGGGGATTGCCAGCCTACATTCCCACCACCTGAGAGTCTGGGGGGCAGGGAGATCCCTAAGAGAAATGTGCATGGTAACCTGGAAAAGAGTTGTGGGAGGAGATCTCCTAATTGCATTGGGAGCAGGGGGGAAGGGAGGGGAGAGGGAGATGGGAGAAGGAGAAAGGAAGAAGAGGAGGGGAGAGGAGGACACAGGAGAGCAGGAAGGTTGAGCCAGGGCAAGAATAGAGGACAGAAGGATGTGAGATACCATAATAGAGGGAGCCATTATAATTTGGAGGAGATATCTGGCACTAGTGAGAACTTCACAGATCTATAAAATGACACCAACTTGCATTAAGGTTACATTAAATGCCATCCCCTGATAACGAGATTGATGACTACCTTATATGCCATCCTAGAACCCTCATTCAGTGACAGACAGAAGGAGAGGCAGACACCCACAGCTGAAAAACAAACTGAACTCTCCGAACCCAGTTGCAAACAGGAGTGATGAGCAAAGGAATCAAGATCAGGCTGGCGAAACGCACAAAGGCTGCTGACCTAAACAAGGGAGAGCCCATGGACCACAGACTGATGACTGCAAGACCAGAATGGGACTGATTCAGACACCCCCCCCCCAGAACCTGGGTGTCAGAGAAGTGACCTCAGCAATTTATGGAACCTTGGAGAGTAACTCAGTATTTATTCCTGGCATACAAATGGACTCTGGGAACCCAATCCATATGCAGATATGCTCTCTCAGCCTGGACACATGGGGGAGGGCCAAGCCCTTGCCCTGGATTATATGACAGACTCTGAAAATCCCTCTTGGAAGGCCTTACCCTTCCTGAGGAGCAAAACGGAGATGGAGTGGGATGGGGGGATGGGACAAATGGAGGGCTGAGGGAGGAGGGGAGGGAAAAGGGACCTGAGAGTAATATGTGTAAAAAGTTAAATAAAATAAGAAAAAATGTAGGATTCTGTCATGACCCTCCAGAGACCTAGAAATGGATTTGTACGACTGAATGAATTAATCCATTTTTCACAGGAGTGATTACCTATCCCGCATTTTCCACCCCCAATCTACCGGAGCTCTTTTACTACTGCTCTCTGTTACCAGTTGAAAGAGAATGAGGTTCTTGTTATGCAGCCATTAGATTTGGGTCAGTGTTCACAGACATCAGAAACATCAACTAAAACAAAACCATTTTGTTTGTGTTTTTTAAAGATTTATGTATTATGTACATTGTCCTGCCTTTTGATATATCCCTGTGGGCCGGAAGAGGGCTCAAGATCTCATTACAGATGGTTGTGAGACACCATGTAGTAGCTGGGAATTGAACTATGGCCCTCTGGATGAACAGCCAGTGCTCTCAACCACTGAGACATCTCTCCAAACCCCAAAACATTTGTTTTATAAATTACTTGGAACACCAATGCAGCCACATAACTTTCAACCTACACTATGTCCTGCCTCTGTGATGTGCTTGGGCAAGGGTGGCCAACCAATGACTAGTTTAACTTAAGTCCCAAACCAGGAAAGTAAGCTGGTCCCTGACACTGCCCAGAGCACCAGGAACACAGGCTTGATGACCCAGAGACCTAGGATGGCATCACACACAATTGGAGGGGGGAAAACATCACTCTACTGTTTGCTGCCTATAGGTTGGTGCCTAGCAGAGTTGTCATCAGAGAGGCTTCATCCAGCAACTGATGAAAGTAAATACAGACCCATTGTCAAACAGTAGGTGGACCTCTGGCAGTTCTGAAAAAGGGGAGAAAGTACACTAGGAACCTGAGGGGCCAAGAACACCTAGAAAAATGCAGAGAATAAATTAACCTGAGCTCATGGCGGCTCACAGAGACTGAATCAATCACCAGGGAGCATTCATTGGACTGACCTATGCCCTCTGCATACATATTACATTTGTGTAGCTTAGTTCTCTTAGAGGACTCCTAACAGTGGGAGCAGTGTCTCTCTGATTCTTTTACTGACTTTTGGGACCAGACTCTTCATACTGGGTTGCCTTGTGCAGTCTTAGTACACGGGGCAGTGCTTAGTCTTACTGCAAGTTTATATGTCATGCATTGTTCATATTCATGGGCAAACTGCCCTTTCCTGAACAGAAAAGAAGGAGGATAGATGAGGGGAAGAACAGACAGGGTGAGGGGTGGAAGGAGAGAAGGAAGGAGAATTTGTGACCTGGATGTAAAATAAATAAATATAATAATATAAACTACTCTATCTTGAGTAAAACTACCTAAAGGAGTCCAACTTTACTGAAGTTTCATAAGCATGTTTTTTTTTGTTTGGTTGTTTTTTTAATGCCTGAATACTTATTAGAGTAATGTTTGTCATCTCTAGAGACATACATAGTTTAAAGCACTATTTGAAGGTACATCTTTTTAAACAAATTTTTTTGTTTTCTTGGTCTGGGTAAAACATTTGGATAGCATAAAAATGGTATTTCCTTGGGAAATGTTGATGTGGATCTCAAATCTCATGAGAATTTTAATCCTCTCTTGACATTTTCATTCAGACAACAACATCAGGAAAACCCCCAAAATATTATGATTAATTCATTTTGTAGCAATGTAGGTAATAAGTAGGAAATGATGTAATATATTAGTGACTACAATGAGATAAGCGGGCCCTAGGCACTAGTGAATCTGAAATAAATTAGGCAATGAAATCCTTTACAAGAGAATCTTCATAATGAGAAAAACAAACTGTAGATTCTGGGTTAAAGTCAGATGCATTCAGAACAGTGCCTATGTTCAGATCAGCATTAAGATAGGACAGTAAAACACGAACACATAGATCACTTTGTCCAAGTGCAACTGTGTCTGCATTCTTTCAAGGTACTGTCCTTATGTTTCAAGTAAATGTCTGCATTTTCAAGATTTTTGACAAACTGATTTTGGATTCAAATATATGAAAGTAATTGATATTGGCTAAATTTAAATATAGCAATTCCTTCTACGTCTTTTGTGATTTTTTAAGCATCAAGTTATTTTTATTCAACTTTATAAGCTTTCACTCAAACAGAAAAGAAGATAAAGGCAGACCTTGATATTTAAATACTTGATAATTTAAAACTAAAGACCTTTTTATTTTTACATTGATTTCACACTAGTGATTGCTAATTTAATTAAATGAAGTTTCACTCATAGATTCCGTTTCTAGTGTTAACTTTATTTTGTTATATTATGTTGAGGAATAGTTGGTTAATGTAATTGTTGAAGTTCGACAAAAGTATAATCTTACGCCTTTAGTTTGTGTCTCAGCTATATGGATTTTTATCATTGCTGTAACAAGATTTTTGTGAAAATCTAGGAACTTAGTAAGATGTATCTTTGCAGTTATCTGAATGTGAAATGAATGTCCTACAAAAATACTATTTCCTGTCACCTGTTTTTATGAACACCATAATATGCAACGACAGCAGACTCTGCCCCGTATTGCAAAGGATTTTCTGAGTGAGACCCTCACATTGCTTCTGCTAAGGCTACTGCATCTTTTTGGAGTATCTTTTCTTAGCCTTAATAATAATCTAGATTTATTTTCTTTAAAACAACTATTGATAGTATGGGAAAATAGTTTAATATGTCCTTGAATATGTATTTTAGTATAAAAATATGTTATTAATTAGTATTAATGCATACTTTGGATATGGTAAATGATTATTTTGGTAGCTTAAGAAAGTATTGTCAGATAATGTCATGACAATCATGAAATTTAACTTGTTTTTTTCTTTTTTATTATTTATTTTAGTTTAAATTTAGATTAGAAACAATGTTGCTTCACAAGCCAGTTCCAGGTCCATCTCCATTTCCCTCCCCCTCCTCCCGTGCCTTCCTCCCAGCCCTCCCCAATATCCCCTCATTTCCCCACAGAGGGTGAGGCCCAACAAGGGGGGGTGTCCATAGTTGTTTATGTGTTTAATGATGATGATTCCCCAGGATTTTTCTCTAGAAATATCATTACTTTTAATTTCAATCTTCACGAAGCTAGCTCTGCGAAATCCAAGAAATTAAATATTATTATTTATAATAAATTAAAATATAAAAAACTAACACACTGGAATTGGGCAAGACAAACAGAAAGAAGAGAAGGCACAAGAAACAGAGACCTACTTGTTCAAATACTCAGGTGTTCCATCAAATCACTAAAGTGGAAGCCCTAATATATATGCAGATCCGTGCAGGCCCTGTGCTAGCTGCTTAAGTTAGTTTGCTCATGTTGGCTTAGATAACCCTGCTCTCCTGGTGTCCTCCATGGCCTCTGGCTCTTACACTCTGTCTCCTCTTCCTTGAGGTTCTGTGAGCTCTGCCAGGAGTGATTTGATGAGATGTCTCATTTAGGGCTGAGTGTTCTAAGCTATCTCACTGCATAATTTCTTTCTGTGAATTTCTGTCTTTACTCCCATCTGTTGCATGAAGAAGCTTCCCTGATGATGGTTGAGCACGGCATTGATCTGCTTCCTCTGGCCTGAGCCACAATTTTGTTACTTAATACTCTGTTAAAATATGCATAGTAATACCATCAACAACCTTTCTGAAGGTATGTACATACTCTCTCCCTGTGATAAAAATACTCAAAGGCTTATGCATGCTACAAAGGATTGCAACACTGAGCATGTCCTCTGTTCTACCTCTTTTTATCTGAAGGATAGCCGGGGATTTTATATATTTTAAGGAATAGCATGGTCCCTAAAGCTTGTATTAAGGGACTCATGTGATATTGAAACTCACGTCCTGCTTTTTAGACCAACAGATCTCCAGTCATTGATGTTTTCCATCTTTGGAAGACAAACATAGTATGTACCCACTCTTAAGTGGATATTAGCTACGAAAATAAAGGATAACTATGCTACAATTTACAGGCACAGATAGACTAGGTGACAAGGAGGGTTCATGGGGGGACACTTGTATCTCCAACTAAGACTTCTAGTAATAGCAGATATGTAGCCTGAACTGGCCATATACTATGCCTAGCTTAATTGTCATCAGAGAGGTATCACCCAATAACTGTTGAATGCAGACCCACAGTCAAATATTAGGCAGTGTTTGGGGAATCCTGCTGAAAAGGGGGAGAAAGCATAGTAGGAGCCAGAGGTGTTGAGACCACCTAAGATAACTGAGCTCATAGGGTCTCACAGAGACTGAATCGATCACCAGGGAGCCTGTATTGGACTGACATAGGCCCTTTGCATATATGTTACAGTTGTGTGGCTTGGTTCTCTTAGAGGACTCCTATCAGTGGAAGCAGTATTTGTCTTTGACTCTTTTACTAGCTTTTGGGACCCTACTCCTCTTACTGGGTTGCATTGTGCAGGCTTAATACATGGGAAGGTACTTAGTTTTACTTCAACTTGATATCATGTTTTTTTTATTTCCATGGGAGTCCTGCCTTCCTGAACAGAAGTGGAGGAGGAGTGGATGGGGTCACAAAGAGGGTGAGAAAAGGGACTCGGGGGAGAGAAGGATGGGGAAACTGTGGTGGGATGTAAACTTAAGTAAATAATTGAGTTTTTGAAAAAAAACAGTAATAGGTGGAGAAATTTTTATGCTGAACAGTTCATCTCGCTTAATTTAGATTCATTAACTTTTTCCTTTTCAAGATCATTATCTAACTATATTTCCACATAGTTATACCTTGATAACCCCAACTCTGAAACTGTATTTCTATGTTTGCATTAATTTTTTTCCATGTTGTATTACCAATAATGCCACCACAGAAGACAACCACTATAATTTGTTATTAACATTGGCTTTACCAGAGTTTTCCACTGACTTGGTGTTGGGATAGAAAGTTCACAGAATATAGGGTAACATCAAAATTAAAGCAATTGGAATATTAACAAAACTGTACTGAAAGCAATTCTTAGGCTTCACTTAAACAGTCATGGAAGCAGTGATGAGATTGAAATCCTTCAACTTGATTAGTCGAGGTAATTGATGATAGTCTTTTATACTGAGATACTGAAGATGTCATGTGTGTGCCTGTGTGCTTGTTCCCAAGCTTATATGTGTATGGGAGTGGGGACAGAGAGGGAGGGGGAGATGAAAATACACACTGCTATGCTTCAGGTAACTTTGGATTTGTGTGCAAACATTTGAGGTTTTATTAGAGCAATCCTCTTTAACTGAGGAGACAAAGGAAATACCATTGTAGTTTTAAGATACAAGAAAGTAAGAAAAAAGCATATTCAGTTCCTCTAATTTCCCCTTATGCATTCATATAAGAGATTAACAAATAGCACCACTATATAAGTTATTAGCAAGTAGAATTATAAATTAATACCTTTGTTTTCTGCCCAGATACCATGAAGCCATAAGCTACTATTTCCTTGGTACAGCTCTCTTTAGATCATGGATGTATTCTGTGTTGCTGGCTGAAACCTTGCCTTTCCAATGTCAATGGTACTTCAGCACCACTTATCACTAGTATAATCTGTACTGATTACCACCCTCCATCCATGTCTCTCATCCACTTAGACCAGCTAACAGCCAGAGGATCACAATGAAGAACCATACAAAGGTGACAGTTTTCATCCTAGCAGGTTTGACTGATGACCCACAGTGGAAAGTTGTGTTGTTTATCTTCCTGCTTTTCACCTATCTGCTCAGCATCACTGGCAATCTGATCATCATCACACTCACATTGGTGGATGCTCACCTGAAGACCCCTATGTATTTTTTCCTTCGGAACTTCTCCTTCTTAGAGATTTCCTACACTACTTCATGCATCCCCAAATTGCTTGTCACTATGGCAACTGGTGACAAAACCATTTATTACAACAGTTGTGTTACTCAGGTGTTCTTTGCTTTCCTACTTGGAGCATCAGAATTTTACCTGCTTGCAGCAATGTCCTTTGACAGATATGTGGCCATCTGCAAACCCCTACATTACATGATCATCATGAACAATAAAGTCTGTATACAGTTAGTCCTCAGTTGTTGGCTTGCTGGGTTTTTTGTTATTTTCCCGCCACTCCTGTTAGGCTTGAATCTTGACTTCTGTGCTTCCAACATCATTGATCATTTCTACTGTGACACCACTCCACTCCTGCAGCTTTCCTGCACAGACACACAGCTCCTCGAGATGATGGGCTTTGTCTCAGCTTTGGTGACACTCTTACTCACATTGGTAATGGTGATAATATCCTATACCTACATTGCCCTGACGATTCTAAAAATCCCATCAACCAGTCAGAGGAAGAAGGCTTTCTCTACGTGTTCTTCTCACATGATTGTGATATCCCTCTCATATGGCAGCTGCATCTTCATGTATGTTAAACCGTCAGTCAAACAGAGAGTATCTATTTCTAAGGGAATTTCCGTGCTCAATACCTCGGTGGCTCCACTTCTGAATCCTTTTATCTACACCTTGAGGAATGAGCAAGTGAAAAGAGCATTCATCAATACAATACACAGGATTGCATCTTTGTCAAAGAAATGACTATTCTGTTTCATTATATGAAGGAAACGAAGGAGAGATTCAGATCACATTGGCAGCGTTTTGAAGAGAACTTCTTTAGTTTCCTTTTGTTCTTCGATACACCTCACATCATTTCAGGCTATTTTTCAATGAAAATCTTTAGCTGATTTATTTTATATTTTCCAACAGTGATTCCTTAAATAAGTTGTATATGTAGAAGTTTTACATACATTTTCAATGTCTCTTTTGTCTTTTAGAATTCAGGTTATGAGTTGGAATACGACTTGATGCTAGAATGATTTCACAGAATGCAGAAAGCCTGAGATTATTCCCTTAGAATCACCAAAAAATAAGCAACCAAAATTCAGTTTTAAATTCCAGTGAACAATTTTAAAAAGTGGTTTCATTTCAAATTATATTTGATGCAGTATATAGTGCAAAAGTTATTACACTATTCCATATTTGTGACCCATTAGCAACAAGTTAAATTATATTAATTTGTATTTTACTGTTTAGTGTGTATTTTTACTTAGAGAAATTAAGATAATACTAATACTATACCAGTTGTTATCCATTCCTTTTGATGCTCAGGGCATAGACAAAAGAATTCAGAAGTTTTAAAACTTTCCACAAAAAATAATCATTCATTTTTATAGTTGAAATTGTACTTATGTTCACAATTTTAAGAGGAACTATGTTGGTTATATTTATTTATCTTGAAACAACAATGAAGTGCAATATTTATTGTGCATTCTGAAACCTCCTAATTTCTCTTTGTTTGATGTAAGATATTCTTTTAGTTAGCTGGAAAGTATTTGTGAATAATTACTAAAAACAAACAATGGTTAGGCAGCCATTGATTCATCATGGGTGCAGTTCATATTTCTAGAAGGCCCAATCTCACAGCAAACTCTATATTGCTCTGGTTCTTATGATCTTTTTTCCTTCTCTTCTGTAACAGCATCCCTAGGTTACAGACAAACTGTACCCAGCTTTTGTGTGGATTTTGGGATCCAAACTAACATTGTGATGATTACATGACAAGCACTTTAATCATCGTGCCAACCCCAGTCCCCAAGGTGATTGTTTTAATGTAATCAACATTACAGTACTTTATATCATTACCTTTGTAAAAATGTAATTTATGGACGGAAATTATGCTATCATAGTCCTTGATTGTCTAGTAATCACTATATACTCAAGGTCTACCTGTAAGTCTTATTAATCCTCCTGCCTCAGCACCTGTGGTAGAGTTTTTACCTTTAAGATACGGTTATAATAAACACTCTAAATTGAGCTTGTCATCTGTCCAACTCAGCTCCCAAGTATGTCATAACCTCCTTCTAACAAACTTGTTTTAATTCAGTGATAAACATGAGAAGTGTATTAGTGATTTTAAGTTGCTTTGCTCATTCTAAAATTGTTCTTTCTTTTCCCTGGGGACACCATCCCCTAAGATTTCCTTTAGAGAGATCTTTGAACTGTTTAAATAACTGGAGACTGGTTGTACTTAGCTTCCAGCAGATAATTCAGCTATCATAAGTTTTATGAAGTTGTGATAGATTAGATTAGTTGGACATATATGTATCATCTCATGACTTCTCTGGTATTTTAAAAATGTTTTAAAATAAATCCTTGTTATCCAAGGCATGAGCTATGATGCTCAAAGATGTGATTGCAAATAAATGTCACATTGTTTTAAAAATTCACATCTTAATAGTCTGCTTTTAATTAACCTGAAAGATCCTTTATGTTAATTTCTCCTATCCATAGATTAAACATTGCTTTTATTGAGTACATTTGCCTTTAAGTATGCTTGTTCATATACTCGGAAAAAATGATCCCAACATGTTCTTTAATGGTAAGTGAAAGAGTAATATTAGTTTTCTTTAAAACATAATAAAAGATCAGTAATATAAGTAAATATTTTAATTTCAAGAAAGTCAAATTACTATATTTTAATTTCCTTTATTTAGATTATGTTCAAGTTTACTTGGAAATAATATAACAATTGTACAAATTGATAACCAAAAGTCTTAATTGGGATATAGACCTTATTTTTTAGCTGAATGACAGTAGTTTCTTTTTAGTATGCAACTAAGGACAATAAAACAAGATTTAGTTGATCTTTTTCTTAGATGAAATATTTTTAAGGTTGACTGAACTTCTACTAATAACATAATCATAGTATATACTCAATTCAACTGTGAGGAATTTCATTTTTAGGTGTTATCATTTTTATAGACATCTTAGGTACAGGAAAGTTTCAGAAATTTAGGAATGATACAAAGTCCTTTGGAATTCTCCACCTGAAATACTATTGAATATATTTCATTAATTATGTAAGTATTGATGTTAATACATTAAACTATATTACCTAAATAATAAAATTATTTTTAAAAGTATTTAATGAATTGCTTAGCATTAAATATTGTGATTGTATTATATCTTGTACTTAAGGTCATAGCATTTAACCTGTACGTAACATTCAAGTGTTTGGTTTTTTTTCTGATGCTAATAATTTTACACTATTAATCCAGAAAATATTTTCTATTAAGGTATTTGTTCAGACTTCAGAACTATCCTGTTATGATTGCTTCCTCTTATATATAGCAGCACATTCTGACGGCCAATGTATAAAGTAATAGATTGTGTTTATCAGTTAATTAGCTGAGATAAATATTTTTAAAAGAAAAGTTATTTAGTCTTAGAGAACACTTTATATTTTGATTAATACGTCCTTTGATTCCAATTTACTGAGTTTAGAAAATACATTTCAAACAACTCTTGGTTTTAATTGTATTTACTTTCTTAATAATCTTGTAGTTTGCTCCTTTAACTTTTCAAAAAATGTATTATTACTATTATTATCATTATGAGTATTACTGTGTGTGCCTGACACGAGTGTAAGTGTAGGAGCACAAATGCTATGACCATGTACATGATCAGAGTCAGTGTTCTACCTTTAGTTCCCTTGCTCACACTCATGGTCAACAGATTGTGGGGCCAGCATTTTATACACTTCCCCAAACAATCACAGTGGACACAGTAATTCTTTAATTCAAACAGGCAATTAAATATATATATATGTATATGTATATATGTATATATATATAAGAAACACAAAAAAGCATAGCTAAAGCATTCCTGAATAACAAAAGAACTTCTTGAGGTATCACAATCCCTTATTTCAAGTTGTACTACGGGACTATAGTAATAAAAAAAAAAGGTTGGCACTGGCACAGAAATCGACACATAGATCAATGAAATCAAGATTAAAATCCAGACATAAAACCACACACATATAGACAACTGTTTTTATAAAGAAGCCAGACATACACAAAGGAAAACTTACAGCCTCTTCAATGAACTGTGCTGGACATACTAGATGTGTGCATGAAGAAATATGCAAATAATTCTTTGTATACCAGCTCCAAATGGATGAAAGACCTCAAAATAAAACCAGATACACTGAATGTAACAGAAGAGAAAATGGGGAATACCCTTGAACTGGCACAGGAAAAGATTTTCTGCACAGAAAACCCCTAGAGCAGGCACTAGAATCAACAATTAATATATGGGATCTCATGAAACTGAAAGGTGTCTGTACATGTAAGGACATGCTTATTTGTATGTCAAAATACAGAATGAAATAAGAATTTACAAACTATATATATATACATATATATGATAGAAGGATATGTACAAAATATAAAGAACTCAGAAACTACATATCATGAAAACAACCCAATTTAAAAATGGGGTACAGATCTACCCAGAGAATTGTCAAAAACAAGGACTCAAATGCCTGGGTTCCAAAAGAAATGTTCAATATCCTTAGCCATCAGGAAATGCAAAACAAAAACATCTTACACTCTTCAGAATGTTTAAGGTCAATAAAATAAATGGCAGTTCATGCTGGCATGGATATGAGGTAAAGGGAACACTCCTCCATTGCTGGTGGGAGTGTAAACAGCCACTTTGAAAATCATTGTGGCATATCCTTAGGAAGCGGCTAGATCCGCCTCAAGATTTGGTAAACTGACAAAGAATACATTACCCTTCTACAGAGAAACTTGCTCTACCGTGGTCATTTTTGCTTTATAAATATTAGTTAGAAGTTGAAACAAATCTAGACTCCCCTCACAGAAGAATGAATAAAGAAAATATGGTATGTTTACACAGTGAAATATTAATCCACATTTAAAAAATGAATTTGCAGGAAATTGGATAGAAATAGAAAAAGATCATCCTGAGTCAGGTAACCGAGAAAGACAAATATGGTACACATTTGCTTGTATGTTGATATTAGCTATACAGTCAAAGATAACCAGACTAAAATCCATAGAAACACAGAGGTTCAGTAATGAGTGAGGGGGTACACAGATAGCTCTCACTAGAAAAGGGAAATAAAATAGGTAGTTATAGATGGATTGGGAGGGGTTAAACAGAAGTACCAAGTGGAGTGGGGAGGAGAGGAGGGAAAGGGAGGGAATAAGAGGAGACAGAGCTAAAGCTAAGGCCTTTTGAGGGTAGCATGAAAATTTAAAACAGTAGAAGTTTCCTAAAATATATACATATATGAAGGCAAACTAAACAGTATCACCAAATAATGAGGGAGACAAAGCCCCAGTTCGCTATTTCTTGTCACCAAAGGGAGCTTCCAGTACCAGGACTGGATTACATCTAATTGAAATGTCCAATGGGATCCCATGGGAAACCCCCAGCAACCCAGGCTGTAGAAACAACTAAAGGTTGCTCTCCACAAACCGCTGGCAAGACTCCACAGCTGAAGACAACACCTACATAACTCATTGAACATGGAGAAGTTGAGCTGCTGACTATATAAAGCCTTTATCCTTACATGCTAGCATTTTTGGAACAGGAAAGTTTATTTTGAATGCTACTAAAGGAAAAACATAACAACTCAGCCACAATAGTTTATCTGCAATGGTGACCGACCTGTCCATAAAATATGCTACTGCAGTGGTGGCACAACCCTGTGGTGTCACCAACCAACATCTGGTTTTACCTAAAGTCGGCTTTGCAACACTACTTTGTTTGACCAAATATCTGAGACAAGATAGCCCAGGCATTTTGTACAGTCAAATATTGTTTTTATACTAAAAGAATGTAACAATAAAATTATTCCCGATAACATTCTGTTAAACTCATAGATCAGTGCCTTGCTCAACCCTCATCAGAGAAGCTTTCTCCTGCAGTAGATGGGAAGAAATAACATCAAGCACATTATTCAGAGAATAACAGAACTTGGAACATTCAGGTCTAAATGGGACGTTTCCATCAAATTTCTCCCCCTAGGCATTGGGGAACCCTGAAGTTCCAGAGGAGAATGCAGAACACTGAGAAAAAAAGGCCCTCAAAATCAGCAAGGTTAATACACATATGAACTCACAGAGACTAAGACAGTATGTACATTTTGGGTGAATTTGGTTGTGAATATTGAATCAGCTCTTTCATTTTTTATATTGAACTATTATTTACTTTGTCATTTAAACTTAAATATCTTGGTTATATTTCTCCACAGTGTTGTCTGTAATTAACATAAAAGCAATGAGAGTTAACAAGACTTACACTTTAGCAAGAAATATAAAACTTACTAATTAAACTATAGATTTAGATATTACACTAGCACCATTACCCTTAGGTAAAATAAGCAATCTGATATTTAGTGAATTATGTTTGATTGCCTATGCAAAACTGTTTATTAATATAACAGTTCATGCATAATTAGTTACAATTAACTCAAAGTTTAAATTGAAAGAGTAGAAAAACTAATCTCTTACAAGTTGCTCAGGTCGCTGAACTCAAGAAAGCCAGTAACAGAGAGGGAGGACTGATGACCAGAGGGATTAAGACTGGGCTGGTTTAACACCCAGAAACAGCTGAGCTGACAAAGGTTAACTCTTGAATCCCAGGCATCAGCCTGGGAATCCAGCATGGGACTGATCAAGACCCCCTGAATCTGGGTGTCAGTGAGGATGCCTAGGTAATCTATTGAGCCTTGGGCAGCACATCAGTATTCATCCCAAGTTTACACACGGACTTTGGACTCCCATCCAACAATGTGAGGTGCACTCTCACCCTGAACTCTTGGGGAAGGGTCTAGCCCTGCCCTATATGAAATGACAGACTATGGACACCCCCATGGAGGGCCTCACCCTCCCTGGGGAAATGAGGGGATAATGGGGTGGGTTGGGTGGACAGCACGGGAGGAGGGGAGGGAAAGGGAGAGGGCCTTGGCCTTGACTTGTGAAGCAACATTGTTTCTTATCTAAATTTAAACTGAAAAATAAATAAAAAAAAGAAAAGAAAAAAAAACAAGTTGCTATGTTCAGTTTCCATTAGTGAGTTGAATTCTCTGTTATCTTTAAAATCTTACAAGCAAATAGTTGTTATATAGTTTCCATCATATCTCTTGTATCAATAATTATTGAATATGAAGTGGATGTGACTAGGAATATGGATGCTATAATTTATTTTTATTGGGTATACACCTACTCATGTGGATTTTAATTTTTATATTGTTATTTTTATTTCTAGAACTCTAGTGAGATCACAAAGAGAAATGAAGAACCATACAATACAGATAGAGTTTATTCTTCTTGGACTGACAAATAATTCTCAGTTACAGATTGTAATTTTTTTTACTCTTTTACTAAATTACTTGCTGAGTATACTAGGAAACTTAACTATCATTGCCCTCACTCTGCTAGATCCCCACCTCAAGACACCAATGTATTTTTTCCTCCGTAATTTCTCTTTATTGGAATCTTTATTCACAACTACCTGCATTCCCAGATTCCTAATCACCATTGTAACCAAGGAAAAGACAATTTCTTACAATGGTTGTATGTGTCAATTGTTCTTTTACATATTCTTGGGGGCCACAGAGTTTTTCCTCTTGGCTACCATGTCCTATGACCGCTATATTGCCATCTGCAAGCCTTTGCACTATACATCCATCATGAGCAACAAAGTTTGTCATCAGCTTGTCCTGGGTTCTTGGGTAACTGGATTCTTGGTTATTTTCCCACCACTGATTATTGGCCTTGACTTGGATTTCTGTGCTTCAAATGTCATTGACCATTTCTTTTGTGATGTTTCTCCTGTCCTACAACTTTCTTGCTCAGACACTCATATGCTAGAACTAACTGCCTTCATCCTTGCTCTCATGACACTCATTGTCACATTAGTAGTAGTAGTCCTTTCTTATGCTCACATTATCAAGACTATTGTGAAATTCCCTTCAGCTCAGCAAAAGAAAAAGGCCTTTTCCACTTGTTCTTCTCATATGATTGTTGTTTCCCTCACTTATGGGAGTTGTATATTTATCTACATAAAGCCATCAGCAAATGAAAGAGTTGCTTTGAGCAAAGGAATAGCTGTACTCAACACTTCAGTTGCCCCTTTGCTGAACCCATTTATTTATACTCTGAGGAACAAGCAGGTTAAACAAGCCTTTGGAGCAGTACTTAGAAGAATATTTTCTGCTTCAGAAAGGTAATAGCATTTAGTTAAATGCAGTAAACTAATTCGAGTTTTTTTATGTTAGTGAATATCTAGAATTCAATTATTTATGTAATTTTAACTTGTCCAAGGTTAAAATTTATTTAACATGTTCCTTTTATTGTACTTTTATTCAAGATGAAAGTCTTTCTATGCTAGAAATATAAAATCCAAATTGTTTGAGTTAAAAGCATATATTAATTCAAAAAACACAAATAATTGAATGATCATTACTTAAAGAAATGTATTTTATGACTTTACTCTTTATAAGCCTTTGATAAGTATAATTTTGTAATTATTATAAACGATAAAAGAGATCCAAGAAAGCTTACTCCCTAAAAACAATCCTATTTTTAAACAAGAAAGCACCATTTTCTGTTAATTGAATCATGTAATTCAGGTATATGGCATTTTATTATCAGTATTAGATAAAGTTTAATTTGCATAGAGAACAAAATATTTAGTACTTAGAGAGGTGACTTCACATGGTCTTTTGAGGTTTGGTACCATTGTTGAAAGCAGTATTTTGGCCACCAAGACTGATGCTAACCTGGTTTATAAATGAATCTCACCAATCTCACAATCACAAAGGCCAATAGTCTGAGGGTGAGCTCAGGCTACTGATAATAGCTGAGCATGATTCAGATTGGTATAGGTGCTTGCCATACTGTATCTCAGTGTGGTGTGGGTCAGTTCTGGAGAATAAGGCTTTCCTCACTGACATGAAAATATCTGTGCTGTCCAAGACAAGGAGAGAGGCTGCAGAGTTTCCTGGTCACCAACGCTAATACTATGTTGGGCTGTACCAAAGTCTAATATCCACAACAACCTGGGCAATCACTAGAATACGAATCATTCTATAAGTTCACTAAGAGACAGGGATTACAAAGACCCAAGCCAAAATAAATGTGTCCCTGTGAGCTTAAAGATTCAACTAGTTAAAGCACCCAATTGAAAACTCTGATGTAAGAATGAAAACCTCAAGGTTTTCTTTGGAGAAGAACAGTAAGGAGGCATGGTTCTGAATTCCAAAGCACAGTCCTCAGGAACTTTCATTCCTTGCTCTATAGCAAGTGGTATCTTGTTTTTGACTCTCTTGCCCAATGTTGAGGGAAGGACGATGGGAGAATTCATTAAGGTAATTCAGGCCTAGAGGAATTATTTTATTCACACTGATACAGGGTTTCATCATGCCAGGAATGTCCTGTCTCAAATATGAGGCCTAGATTTAACCCCTTCTCTTTCATAAACATCTCTCTCATGTGCCTAGATTTGGAGGAGGGTTAGATGTTTTAAGTTTGCCGCATGCTATTTTAATTGCTACTTATTGCTTCTGTAATCCAAGTCACTTATTCTCCGTGTGGTTTCCATATCTCTTGTGAAAGAGTTGGATATATGAACATCTGTACAATTTGCTGTGCCCATCTATGTCTTTGTTTATTCGGGGTTCCAAGTATTAATTGCTGTTATAAATTTGCTGCCGCAAATGGACCCTTTAGTCAGAAAACTTATGTATTTGTTCATTCTGAGAACCGTTTTGCAGACTCAGGTTTATCATCATTGTTACTAATAACTTTCAACCTAAGAAAAATGTTCATAGAACTGGGAAGATGATCAGCACATTTCCTAATAGCTGAGAGTGGTGGTAGTCTTTATTGCATCCTTCTTTTGGGCAAATTATTCAAATCATTAACTCTATTTCTAAGTATGACTCAAAAATATTATTTTTCTATTTTTTATCATCTAACTCTTCTGATTTTGATTGTTTAAATCTTATTGGATTCATACATGTTCTTGTTGCTGAATACCTTAGTATAATGGAGATCATTTGAAGGAAACAAAGCTAAATAAAATAATTTTCATGATATTTGCATAGTTAAGGATCTGACACAAGCATTTGAGCCAAATGAGACCTGGAAGAACCAAAGAAATGCAGATTAGGAAAGAAAATGTTATACACTACAAGAGAACAATGACTACATAGTCCTACTCATCTATACCAAAGAAGCCAGAACCACAGGAAAAATTACTTCTTTGCCCCCATACGATGTTGCCACACACTGTATGAGTTATTTCAACTTACTGTGGTAAGAAAGACTGCATGAAAACTGAAAAAAATAAAGACTACATTAAAAAATGATTCCTAATGATACTCAGTCATACTCACTGGTGCCTGTCCCAGTTGTCATCAGAGGCTTCACTCAGCAACTGACAGAAACAGAGACCTACAGCCAAACATTAAGTGAACCTCTGGGAGTGAGTACCTTTGGAGTATGATTGACAGCAATAAAATACTATTAAGCATGGCTCTTGGGTAAAGTAAAGGGCTAATCTTCCCTCTCAGGCCAGCTGGACAGCTCACTGGGTAAACGTGCTTGCTATGAAGCCGGATGATGACCTGAGTTTGATAACAGGAGCCTAACTAACCCTGGAGGGAATGTACTCCTCAAACCTCTCTGCAGTCTTCACACCTACACTGTGGCGTGCACACCAACATTCTCTGCTAACAATAATGATTGAATAAACCTCTAAAAAAAGCTATATACATTTGATGTATCTTCAGAGACTTTTGAACGTTTTTGATATGCATTAGAAGTAGCTTTACTTCATTTAGTGGTTTTATTTCTGTAGATATGTTTGCCTAACAGAAAATTTACAAATTAAGTATAACACCATCTCTTATTTATGCCTGAAAAATATCTGAATTCCAAAGAATTGTAACTGGTATCAATATTTCAGTATTGTAAATGGTAACTACAGAGTGTGTGCCTGTATGTATCAACATGAACATACATACAGACACACACACAATGAAACATGAATGAATGAATGGTAAATGAGTGCAAAGGCCATTTTAAAAATAGAGCTATTAATGATGCAGTTATAATATCTTTTGATATGCATTCAGAATTCACACCAGAATCCTCAAGACATACCTGTGTACACATTACATCATCCTTCACAAGAGTTGAGATGTGCAAGCAAATTTGGTGTTCATTGAGGAGTTAGTGAATGAATAAAATGTGTCATATCTATTGGATATTACTGCGTATTATTCAATATAAAGCAATAGGGAAATATTGTCCAATGATATAGCACAGATAAACTTGGAAGACACTACAAAATCGAGTAGGTAGGCCTGCTCTAGAATGTTTCTCCATAAACATACAGTAATGAAAATATTCAAACCCAGAGAGTAGAATGATGGTTGCTGTTATGGATGGAGTGTTGGTGGAATGTGGATCCGCTATTTAAATTTTCAATCATGACAGATGAATAATTTCTAAATAGATATACTGTGTAACACTACGCTTATAGTTGACCCTATTATATTGTACATTTTTGTGAGAGGAGTTGATTTACTGCTAAGCATATAAACCACATTTTAAAAAACTAATAACAAAAAAGATGTAATTGTGAGTTTGGTTTGCAAGCTATGATATGAGAGAAGACAATAAAGAAATGCTTCACATGTTTCATAGCAATTGCAAAAAAACTAATAACAAAAAATAAAAAGAAGAAATTTTGCAGCAGTACCTGTTTATTATCTTGACTCTGCTAATTCTTACATGGATGTTTACATTCATCAAATCATGTACAATTATGTCGTAACTTTGTAGACTTTCTTACATATCATTTATGCCTCAATACAGCTGTTAAAAAGTGTGAGCAATTTAAAAGTGAGAGCATTGCAGTCTATATGGAACTATTTATTTGTAACATATTGTTTACCTCTCATGCTTGATGAAGAAAAGTAACAGTTATGAAAATATTGTACAATAAAAAACAGTAAGTAGCCAAGACCAAATAGAGCCATGTAAAAGAATCTCCCATACTAAAGGCTCACAGTGCATTGTGAAAGAATGTGTAGAATGATTGTAGAAACCAGAGAATTGGATAGTTTTCTGTGAGATCAGAAAATAATCTCATGTAGTCTCACCAACATGATAACCAAAAATGAGCTCAACAAGGATGATACCAATGGGTATGTCAAAGTGGATGGGCAAAAATCAGGAGGCTTCAACTGGAAGCAATTTAGTAAAGCTAGGCACAGGAGAGGTGGTAATCCCTGGAGATGAGCACACCAATTAGTGGTGACTAATGTTCATCCCTGAAAAGGTAATACAAGTACAGTTATACAGGTTGAGCAGGTTACATCTAGGAATATTAGATGCATACAATAAACATTGTGAGAAAATAGGCAACAAACTTACATAAGAATGGAGAGGGGAATATGGAAGGTTTGGGAGGGAGGAAAGAGAAGAAAGAAGTGTAATTTATTATAACCTAAAGGCAAAATGCAAACAATAAAGAACAGGAAGCAAGAGAAGCTGCAAGAGCAATGCACAGCAATTCCTGGTGCATGGAAGCCGCTCTTCCCGCCTCCTCAGTGGAGCAGGAATTCCTGCATCTTCCATGTCTTCCTTACATTTCCAGCCATTGTGTTCGTCTCCACTCGTGTTTAGTTTCAAAGTTTATTTGTTAACCAATATTTTTTACATATTGCAATGAACAAATGTTGTCAAAATTAGACTGAGACTCCTGAAATGAAGACAAGAAAATTAGCAAGGAGACAGTTGAGATATAGATGACTGTTACTTCCTTTGGTAAGAGAAGTTTCCAGAGAGGCTTAGTCCAGAGACACAGGTTGGTCCCTCTTTTAAGAAGTTTTTTTTTGTATAAAAATATGTTATTTCCCATTTATTAGTGTAATAGCTGTAATTGGAAAATTTGGCAAGCAGGAAATTATTTTTCTAATATATTTAATTGAAATAGAATCATATCACCTTCACTACTCCCTTTCTACCCTATCAGAAAAATAATCAATGAAATTATTCTTACAGCAATACTTCATTTTTTTCTGTTTAAACCACTACAAATAATGATTAGATTCACAAAAAATATAAAAACTTCTACAAAAAATAACCTGAAAAAGTAAATATTTTTCTTGTGATTTGCTATCATGGCCATAGATAGTGTTCTATTTTATAACTTTAACTAAGTTGTAAATTAAGTTTCATGCTCTGTAAATAAATGAATATCCCTTTTCCATTTAACATTTTACTTTGTTTTCCTTTGCCTTTTTTCTTTTTTGAGAACTTCATATTTTCAATGTACTGAATATAAGTAGGATATTTCCATATCATATTACTAAATGTCTTAAATGTCTCACTTAAGAAATGATAAAAACAGCTATTAAAATACAATATATTCATTCTCTAACACCACCACAGTAAAAAGTCACAGTATACACGTATACACAAACACAGGCACATAAACATAAATATATTATTTGTATGCCATACATGAATTAACAAGGAGTTGTGATGTCTTCATCTTTGCAAAAATATGCATGATATAATGATATATGTATTACTTGAAATATAAGCTATAATTCAAAATTACTTCATTTCTAATTTTAATCATATAAAGTTGGAAGCCATCCCATAATGATTTTACTCATAAATTCATTAAGTGAATTGTAACATGATTACAGTTAGTGCTTTAAGAGTAGCATACACTGTCCTTTTCTGAGATGAACAAAAACAAGTACAGGTTCACTAGTTTTATGGTCCCATGTTTCATTTTCAGTCTATATCAGATCTGCATTTTTGAGGCAAGTACCTTTCTCACAAGATCCTTAAATGCTTGTTTCACCTGTTGGTTCCTTAAAGTGTAGATAAAAGGATTCAGCATGGGGGCTACAGAGGTGTTGAGCATAGCCACCCCCTTTGTCAAAGCAACCCCAGCCTTCGCAGATGTTTTCACATAGATGAAGATGCAGCTTCCGTAGGATATGGAGACAACAATCATGTGTGAGGAACAGGTTGAGAAGGCCTTTTTCCTTTGTTTTGTTGAAGGAAATTTCAGAATAGTTCTGAGGATATAGATGTAAGAGATAGTTATCAGTATCAGCGTGGTCATAAGTGTGATCAAAGCCAATATAAAACTCATGAGCTCTAGAGTGCTTGTGTCTGTGCAGGAGATTTGGAGCAAAGGAGCAGAGTCACAGGTGAAGTGGTCAATAATGTTGGAGTTACAGAAATCTAGCTCTAAGCCCATGGCCAGCGGTGGAAAAATTACCAAGAAACCAGCCAGCCAAGAGCTGATGATGAGCTGGTGGCAAATCTTGTTACTGATGATGGTTGTATAGTGGAGGGGCTTGCAGATAGCCACATAGCGATCATAGGACATGGATGCCAGAAGGAAAAACTCTGTTGAGCCAAGGAAAATAAAGAAAAATAGTTGGGCAACACAAGCATTGTAAGAGATTGACTTGTCTCCAGTTAGGATGCTGACCAAAAACCTAGGGTTACAGACAGAAGTAAATGAAATTTCCAAGAAGGAGAAATTCCTGAGGAAGAAATACATGGGGGTCTTGAGGTGGGGATCCAGCAGAGTGAGTGTGATGATAGTTAGATTTCCAGTAATGCTCAGCACATATGTGAGAAGCAGAAAAAAGAAAATCACAACCTGAATCTCAGGGTCATCTGTCAGACCCAGGAGGATGAAGTACGTCACTGACGTTCCGTTTCTCATCCCTCACGGTTTGTCTACAACAAATCTGATAAAATCAGCAAAGATATCAGGGAAACATGAGCTTGAGTCACAAGACAAGCATAACGCCCTCCCTCCCTCACTCCCTCTCTCTCCCCCTTCCTCCCTCCCTCTCTCTTTCTTTTTCTCCTCTCTCACACACACTCTCTCTGTCTTCATTTGGATCATATCTTTGAAGATCCATTTTATATGTTGAAAGTCAGTCTATTCTGTTTTTAATCTACCACTATTTATTACATTTCCTATTTTATAAAATTTACTAATTTCATTGTTGGCATAATTATGCTTTTCCTATGTCATTTCTTCTATACAACAACTTTCTTAATCATTGTGGAAATAAGTTATTGGCTTACTCAATTATATACAGGAATAGTAAATATCTAACTAGAAAAAGTAAATAATATAACTTCTATTACTATTTTTAACTTAATTTCTTAAAATACAATAAAATCAACAAATGTCATTATATTTTGTATTTTCAACAATTAAATAGTATTCCTCTTTTAAAAAGATGTACCATAAATTTTGTCTCCTTGTATTACTAGAGACTGACTGTAAATTTCCAACCTGCATAATTGATCTGTGAAATAAGGAGACTCTTGTTATTAAATCCAATTAAAGTAGTAATTTTTGTTGAATTGCTAAAAATGTTTTTGAAATTTACTTAAGCATCAAACATCAACAACAGAATATATCTTTACATTATATAATAATAATTCATGTATGACAACATTGAAATATACAGACATTTTAATGTGCTGTTTAGAATTCTCTTAAACAATTATATCAGTTACATGAACTTAACTTGTTCAGTCTAAATACTGGATGTTCAAATATGAAGATAATGAACTATATTTTCTACATTTAATGGCTAGAATGTTTCATTTAATAAAAATTTAAGTTGGAAATTTTTCAAGTTAACTCATATATATCAGATAACATGAAATATATATTAGTTATATATATGTGTGTGTGTAAAACATATAAATTGAACTGAGTGAGAAGACAGTTAAAAAGCTGAAATAATGTACAGAAATAATTTAAAATACCATTTAAAGTATTAATAGTTAAAGTGAGACAATGAACACAGAGTACTATGCTTAGTTCTCTTAAACCAAAATCTATACCATGGTCCTACAGAACAAAGAGAAGTCACAGCTTATGTCTCTCCCCCACATAGCTGAGCTCCTCAACACAACCCTGATGTTTAATATCAAAACATACAGTGAAACATTTTTTCATGTGTTTTCTAATATCATGCAACATCAAGGATCCTGACATATTCCTTACATTGTGTTAACAATACAGCTATAGATGGGAGGGTTTTTTGCTATAAAACTATTCAGATTATTCCAATATTTCCCAAAGGGATATTACCAATACGTTTTACCAGGAAAAAATTAACAACACTTATTCTATATTTATGACACATAACTTCAAAAATAGTCTGCAAAGTGTGGGAAAGCATAATGACTTTTGGGATAAATAATAATAGGACACTGATGTAAACAATTAGAAGATTACTTCCAGAAATCATATTTAATTGGTTGATTATATGACCCATATCCCAGGAGATTGCAAAACGTATCTGCAAGGAGTTAGCTAGGCATTTGTGAAGGGATGAGATCTAAGAACAAAAAACGGTTAATTTCTCACATTGATTTTTACATGGCAATGTTGAAACTAGGCTACATCCATATAAGTTACTCCATATTCTGTGAAACAGCAGTGGAATTCTTTAGTTTCTGCCTTGCCCTGAGAGACTCCATTTCACAAGCATTCATTACTCCATCTTGATGGTGGAGAACAATTGTGGCATAGTGACACAGAACTTGTGTTACCCTCAACACAAGGAGATATCAGTTTAAAAGAGGAAAGCAAAAGTACTGTAGAGTTCCACTGAAAACATAATGCAGGCCTTGAGCCTGACATACAGCCAAGGATTGAACTTATTTTCCTACCCTCGCCACCCAGGTGCTGGGACCATATGCGGGACCACCATGTATTGTTCAGTGTATGTATCCACAGTTTGTCATGGTTGCTTTTACATAAATATTAACTAAATGATAGTTCATTCTATTTTTACTGAGAATTTGTGGTAAATGATATATTTTGAGATTCTTCAAGTATTTTACTGATATGACATTTTTAAAGGAAAACATGATACATTATGTCACCAAGTTTCCCCCAAATCAGATGTCTTTTTTGTTCCACTTTCATTTTTATAGTACAAGATTGTGTTTTAAAGAGGCACACATTGTGTAATTTATAGAGACTGTAGGATAGTACTAAGTGAATCATTTATGCAAACATTGACACTATAAGTGATTGGATTATGTATCTGAGGTTTAAAATAAGACATTAAAACCCTATGAATGACCTGCCTGCACAGCACTGAGAAGTCTATTTGAACATTTTATTTCATAGTTAAAATACATATTCAGGTTATCAGTTATATTATGGTTACCGATTGCACATTTGCTTTGCCCTGAAAACTGTTTTCTATGAAACATATTTTTATTTAAATTAGAAACAAGCTTGTTTTACAGGCCAATCACAGTTTTCTCTCCCTCTACTCCTCCACTGCCTTCAACTAACCCTCTATCCCATCCCCTTTTTGCTCCCCAGGGAGGATGAGGCCTTCCATGGGGGATCTTGGAACTCTATCACATCATTTGGGTCAGCCCTAGGTCCTCCCCTGTGTGTCTAGGCTTGGAGAGTATCACTCTATGTGGAATGGGCTCCCAAAGTCCATTCTTTGCTAGGGACAAATACTTAACTACTACCAGAGACCTCATAGATTGCTGAGGTCTCCAAACTGACACCCACGTTCAGGGGGTTTGGAACAGAACTATGCTGGTTTTCCAGCTATCAGTCTGGGGTCC
This sequence comes from Mesocricetus auratus, assembly GCF_017639785.1. NCBI lineage: Eukaryota > Metazoa > Chordata > Mammalia > Rodentia > Cricetidae > Mesocricetus > Mesocricetus auratus. The sequence goes on from NW_024429195.1 coordinate 42,390,515, forward strand.
ATGAGCTCCCCGTTGTTCAGGTCAGGTGTTTCTGTGGGTTTCTCCAGCCTGGTAATAACCTCTTTGCTCATCACTCCTCTTTGAAACTGGATTCTAGGAGTCCTGCTCAGTATTTAGCTGTGGGTGTCTGCTTCTGCTTAATTCAGTTTCTGGATGAAGGCTCTAGGATGGCATACAAGTTAGTCATCAGGTAGCCTCTCCACTATTGCTTAGATTGTTAGTTGATGTCATGCTTGTAGATATCTGAAAATTTCCCTAGTGCCATATTTCTCATTAAAACTATGGTTCACTCTATTATGATGTCTCTTATCTTGCTTTCTTCTATTTTTCCCCTACTCAAACTTCCTCCTCCCTTATGTCCTCCTCTCCTGTCCTCTCCCCTTCTCTTTCTCCCAGCTCTCTCTCCCCTACATTCATGCTCCCAATTTGCTCAGAAGATCTTGCTCTTTCCCCTTCTTGGGAGTACCATGTATGTCTCTCTTACGGTACTCCTTGATTCCTAGCATATCTGGCATTATGGATTGTGGGCTGGCAATTCTTCACTCTACGTCTAGAATCCACATATGAGTAAGTACATACCATGTTACGTCTTTTTGTGATTGGGTTACCTCACTCAGGATAGTTTCTTCTAATGCGATCTATTTGCCTGTGAATTTCAGGATTTCATTTTTTTTCTCGCTGAGTAATACTCCATTGTGTGAATGTATCACATTTTCTCTATTCATTCTTCAGTTGAGGGTTATGTACATTGCTTCCAGGTTCTGGCTATTACAAATAATGCTTCTTAGAACATAGTGAAACAGATGTCCTTGTATGAATGTGCATCTTTTGGGTATATGCCTAAGAGTGGAATTGCTGGATCTTGTGGTGGACTGATTCCCATTTTCCTGAGGAATCTCTATACTGATTCCCAAAGTGGCTGTGTAAGTTGGCACTCCCACCACCAGTGGAGGAGTGTTCCTCTTTCTCCACATCCTCTCCAGGATAAACTGTTGTTGGTATTTCCTCGTGTGGGCACCTAGTGCTATGATCGTTCCTCTTAGCACATTTTCAAAGTGTCCCATAAGTTTGGGTATGTTGTGTCTCTGTTCTTGTTGAATTATGGGAAGTAGTTAATTTTTTTTTATTTCTTCCTTGGCCCAGGAATGGTGCAAGTGTGCATTGCTCAATTTCCATGGGTTTATAGGGCTTCTAAAATTTGTTTTCTTGTTGAATTCTAACGTTAAACCATGGTGGGCCAATAGGATATTGGGGATTGTTCCATTGTTTGTATATGTTGAGGTTTACTATGTTGTAGATTATGTGGTCAATTTTAGAGAAGGTTCCATGTAGTGCTAAGAAGAAGTTATATTCTTTTGTGTTTGGATGGAATTTCTATAGATGTCTGTTAATCCCAATTGTGTCATAACTTCTATTAGTTCCTTTTGTTTCTTTGTTAAGTTTCTGTCTGGTAGTCCTGTTTAGTGATGAGAGTGGGGTACTAAATTCTCTCAGTATATGTTTGTGAAGTTTTATATGTGATTTAAGTTTTAGTAATGTTTCTTTTATCAATGTGGGTGCCTTCATTCAGAATTAAGACTTCATCTTGATGGACTTTTCCTATGATGAATACGAAATTACCTTCTTCATCCCTTTTTATTGATTTCATTTAGAAGCCTCATTTGTTACATATTGGAATTGCTGCACCATCTTGCTTCTGGGGTCCATTTGATTGGAAAATCTTTTCCAAACCCTTTACTCTGAGGTAAAACCTGTCTTTGACAATGAGATATGTTTCTTGTATGCTTCGGAAGGATGGATTCCATCTTCATGTCCATTCTGTTAGCCTGTGTCTTTTTATAGGCAAGTGAAGACCATTGACATTGAGGGATATTAACGACCATTAATTGCTAATTCTTGTTTGTTTTGGGTTTATTGGCGTTGGTAATACTGCGTGTGGATTCCCCCCTTTTTCTTTTGGTGTTTGGTATTGTGGGATTATTTATTGCCTATGTTTTTGTGAGTGTAGTTATCTTCCTTGGGTTGGAGTTTTCCTTCCAGTCCTTTCTGTAGGGCTGGATTTTTGTACATGTATTGATTAAACCTGGTTTTGTCATGAAATATCTTGTTTTTGTCATCTATAGTGCTTAAAAGCTTTGCTGGGTATAGTAGTTGGCCTGGCATCCTTGTTACTTTAGCATTTGTAGGACATCTATCCAGGACCTTCTGTCTTTCAGAGTTTCCATAGAGAAGTCAGGTGTATTTCTGACAGGCCTGCCTTTACATGTTACTTCACCTATTTCCTTTGCTGCTCTTAATATATTTTCTTTTTTATGTAACCCTGGTGTTTTGATTATTATGTGGTGAAGGGACTTCATTTTGTGGCCCAGTCTATTTGGTGTTCTGTAAGCTTCTTGTACTTTGATAGGCATATCTTTCTTTAAGTTGAAAAACTTGTCATCTGTTATTTTGTTGATTATGTTCCCTGTACCCTTGAGCTATATTTCGTCACCTTCTTCTATACATATTATTCTTAGGTTTGGCTTTTTCATGGTGTCCCATATTTCCTGTATATTTTGTGTTAGGATTTGTTGGATTTGAGGTTTTCTTTGGTTGATGACGGTGTTTCCTCTAGTGAGTCCTTTCTGCCAGAGTAAGTTCACTCTAGGTGCAGAGCAGACCCAGAAAGATTCAAGTACAGGAATGTAAGGAGTTGGGGCCCCAAGCAAAACCCATGCTTACCTCAAGCAAAGGGCAGAGGGACAAGACTGAAGTGTTGGAAAACTCAGGGAAAAAATATATTTTTATAGAGAAAGTCACTATGGGCTTAGAGACAAATCTGGTGCTAGGGTAACTCCCAAGAATCCACAAGGAGGATTTGAGCTAAACTCCTAGCAATAGTAGAAAAGATACCTGAACTGACCTACACATGTAATCAGATTGATGAATACTACAAGTATCGTCATAGGACCTCATCTAGTAGTTAATGGAATCAGGCACAGATATCCACAACCAAGAACCAGGCCAAGTTCTGGGAATTCAGGTGAAGAGAGGGAGGATGGAACATATTAACATGGAAGTTCAAGATCATGATGGAGAAATCTACAGAGAGCTGAACCAAGATCTTGGAACCTCGAAAATTCTAGACCTACAACTGTGGAGACTCCAAGGGACTGAACTAGGCCCTCCACATGTGGGAGACAGTTATGAAGCTTGAACTATCAGAGGGGCCTCTAAAAATAGACCATCATAAAAACCTGGTACATATTCCCTATGGTGGGATGCCATGCTCGGCCTTAACACATGTGAGAGGGGCTAGGTCCTTCCTTAACCTATTGCTCCAGACTGTGTTGACTCCTCATGGGAACCCTTACATGTAAGGAGGAGTGGACTGGGGGTCTGTTGGGGGGGAGACAAGAGGGGTTTAAGGAGGGGCGAGAGGGAGAACTGTGGTTGGAATGCAAAATGAAATAAAAAAGTAAAATAAAATAACTGTTTCTTTTATTTTATATACTACTTGTCATTGATATGGTCTTAGTTCATAAACATGAAATTTTATTATGCATCTTTTGCATTTCCTTTTAATGTGTATATGTGTAAGTGTGCTCCTGTGTGCACACACAAAAAATGTGGAGGATTGAGCACAAACTCCAGCAGTCAGCTCTCTCCACAACCACAGGGTTATGGGAATGGAACCCAAGTCATGAGAGCTAATGGAGAGCATATTTACATGCTAAGCCATTACTATCCTATAGTGCTTTAATAAAAGCATATTTTTTGTCCTTGGGGTCTCTTTCCAAACCTAGAGCTCCCTGACTTCACTCAGATATGATTACTGGTCCATGAGTCCCAGGGATTCACCTGTCTCTCCTTCCCAGATAATCAAAAGTCTCTTAGAAATTTATTACCAAAGATTTCTATAAACCTTGGGTTAGCTTGCCAATTGGTGTCATCCCTTTTTGCAAGCTAAGCAATAGTTTAGAGACCACCCAGAATGCCCATTCCTGATAATGAACTTGATGTCTATAACCATCCTGGACCCTTCATCCTGTGACTGATGGAAGCAGAGGCAAACACACAATCACTGAACTGAACCCAAGGAACCCAGCGACAGAGAGAGAGGAGCGATGAGCAAATTGGCAAAGAATGGGCTGGCAAAACCAGCCGAGAATGCTGATCCGAACAGGGGAGAGCTCTTGGACCACAGACCGACAGCGGGGAGGCCAGCATGGGACTGATCTGGACCCCCGAATGTGAGTGTCAGTGAGGAGGCCTGGGCAACCAACCTATGGGGTCCTGAGCAGTGGATCAGTGTTTATCCCTCGAATACTAACAGACATCGTGTGTCCATAACATAAAGAGGGATGCTCTCTCAGCCTGGACTTTAGGGGAGTGCCGGGACCCTACCCTGAGTGAAATGACAGACTCTAGATATCCACTTTGTGGAAGGAATTGGCAATAGGTTGGGAGGATGGAGGGGATGGTGTGGGGGTGCGGAAGGAGGGGAAGGATAGGGAACTGGGATTGACATGTAAAACAAGCTACTTAAAATTAAAATATAATAACAAAAAACAAAAAAACCTTGGGTTAGTTTTTAGTGACTTCCTGAGATACTTATTCCTGATCTCATATTTTATTTACTTGATGGTAAAATTGTATGTAAAAATATAAAGACACTGAATTATCCCTGCCAAGTTTGCTGCTGTGCTGTACTTTAGAGGTGATCTTCTCCAGGCCAGAAGCATCAGCCCCTTACAATCTCTTTATTTATCATGGATATGTAGCAAAGACTGAGTTCCCTGTCATGTCAGGCAGCATGGAACTCCAGCTTTCATGCTTGTGAACCCCATGGGCATTTGCATACACATGCAAACACCCCGACACAGGCGCATAGTAAAAAAAATAGATAAAATCCTTAAAAAGTGGTCCATTTGCATAGAAGATCATTTTTTCAAAGCTATGCTTCTTTATGTACATTCTGACTATCTCATTATACACAAAAGAGAATAAAAGTAAAGTAGAAACTGAGCCCTTTCTTTTCTGTTTTTTCTACTTTGAGAATATGAGATGATATATATTGATCATATTCTTCACCCTTCCCCAACCCTTACCAGACATCCAATTCCATCTTCTTTTCTCTCTTTAAAACAAAACAAAACCAAACACAGAAAACAGAAAAGCAGGGTCCAAACACTGCTGGCAACCAATAGGCCTGCCCAGAGCAGTAAGTGATAAAGCCAGTGTCACTCTGTTGATGAAAACAGACTTTCCCTGTCTTTGGAGGTTTGAAACAAAATGGTTTCCAAAGAGAGTATTTGCCAAATACCAGATTCATGAACCATTCCCTGTGCTTTTATGTTTTTATACATAAAATGTACAATATGTGCAGTATAATACATCCCAACCTAAAATAAGTATGAAACAGATTATATCATGAGACTGAAATACATTTCATGATAAAATTGTCATTAGAAAATTCTATGCACTATTTTATGATTTTCAGATCTGTTTTGTACACTGACCTTTGAATGGCAAAAAAAACATTGGTTAAATTGACTTAAAAAAACATAAGCATAAACTTTTCACACCCCAGAGTAGTATCCTTTTAAATAAGTACAGTGTATTTGTGGAAGTTGGTGGGTATGTACACATGTATACAGTAAATGAAAATTTTAAAATACACAAATGAGATTTATATGGCTACACATTAAGTTCAAAAATTTTTAAATGTTTTATAATTAAGTACAGTTTGACATTTCATTAAACTCAAGAACACTAATTTTAATTACCAAATATTTTGAAAAGAAATAAAAGACAAATCATAAAAGTTACTGTTAGCATATGATTTTGGGATAATAGTGCCTTACAGAAATTTGTGGAATTGCTTTATTCCTAAAATTCTAAACAAGTTGTAGAAATTTGCACAGTTACAGAAGGCTTCAGGTGTGAGACAGAGAAAAATTTTAACTGGATTGTGTACAACCAACAATTTATTCAAAGAATTTCCTATTTCTTTGGTTTAAAACAATTATACATTTTATAATATAGATGTACTCAGAAAAGAATTTAAAAGTGCTAGTTTTTATGGAAAAATGATATGGTGTTTTCTTAGAATAATTATTTGTGTTTTCTCTTAATTGCATCAGACTTTTGACCACTTAGAATCCTAAACCCAGCCAGGCAGTGGTGACGCACATATTTAATCCCAGCACTCAGGAGGCAGAGGCAGGCAGATCTCTGTGAGTTCGAGGCCGGGTGGACCCACAGCCTCCAAAACAATACAGAGAAACCCTGTCTCGTAAAAACAAAAAACAGAAAAACCAAAAAAAAAAACACAAAACAAAAAAAAAGAAACCTAAACCCTACCATCAGGACTCATCTAAATATCTATTTTGGTTAAATGAGTACTATATGTCTCTAGTTAAATAGAACTATCACATACAGGAGATACATATTTACATCAGAAAAATTAGTCTATCTATGGTTGCTAATACTGTCATCTAAATTTTCACCATGTCTAAAACTTTAGATTTCTATATCCTACATTATGTTTTATAAGTAAAAGCTAATTTAGCTCTAAAACAATGAGAAACTTTGAGAAATCCCAAGATGGGGATTTTAAAAAAGAGTTTTAATCTCCTTGTTCAAAAAAGTAACTTCCAAGAGTTTGGTGGCCTAGCACAAAAACACATTTTTTCCCTTAGATTTTGTTTCCTCTTCATAGAAACTGAAACATTCTTACAGGTAAAACAGAGATAAATTGAGAATATTTTTCTTTCCAGTTCAAACCCAAACTGCAAACAAATCCATTTCCTTACATTAATCATTATTGCCCAGGCTCTCAGTAAACCATCAGGCAATATACTCACAGCTCAAGTTACTAGGTGAGAAAATTACAGTAACATATAAAAGAATATTAGAAAATACACTTGAATGCAGAAGGTCTCTTGTAAGAGAGCTTTTTAAATGACTGCAAATCTTTAGGCAGGCTGTTTAGTTTTGACTTCCATTCACCACTGTTCCTATGCTGTTTCCCTTCTTTTTAGCATTTGCCCCTCACTGAAGTACTAGTTAATTTACCTCCCTATTATGTTGGCTGTTTCCTAGTTACTAGAAGCAAGCTCTGTAAGATCTGGGATCTCATGTGCGTTATTGTTTCCTATATGTCTACTGCCTAGAAACAAGTTTTATACATATTGGTGGGTTATTCATGAGTTCAGAAAAATCAGCGCTCCTTTGATGGCAGTAACCTTTTGGTGAAGTCCTTGAATGCCTGCTTGACTTGTTGGTTCCTTAGGGTGTAAATAAAGGGATTCAACATGGGAGCTACAGAGGTGTTGAGCACAGCAACCCCTTTGCTTAGTGCCACACCTTCTTTAGCAGATGTTTTCACATACATAAAAATGCAGCTTCCATATGAAATGGAAACCACAATCATGTGTGAAGAACAAGTGGAAAAGGCCTTTTTCCTTTGCTGTGCAGAAGGAATTTTCAGAATTGTTCTAAGGATGAGTGTGTAGGAGAGAATCACCAAGGCCAAAGTTACAATGAGAGTGAATACTGCTAAGAAAAACGCCATCAACTCTAGAATCTTTGTATCTGTGCAAGCAATCTGCAGCATGGGAGAAGAGTCACAGGTGAAGTGATCGATGATGTTAGAGTCACAGAATTCCAGCTGGAGGCCCATTATCACTGGGGGGAAAACAATGAGGAAGCCAGCTGACCAGGAGGCAATTACAAGTTGGTTGCAGACTTTGATGCTAATGATCGCTGTGTAGTGCAGAGGTTTGCAGATGGCCACATAGCGATCATAGGACATTGCAGCCAGTAGAAAAAATTCTGTCGCTCCCAGAAGGATCAAAAAAAATACTTGTGCCATGCAAGCATTATAGGAAATAGCTGTGTTCCCTGTAGCAATACTGATCAGAAACCTCGGGATGCAGACTGTGGTAAATGAGATTTCTAAGAAAGAGAAATTCCTGAGAAAGAAATACATGGGGGTTTTCAAGTGAACATTTGACAGTGTCAATGTAATGATAGTCATGTTTCCACTTACACTCAGTAGGTATGTGACCAGCAAAAAGGAGAATATCACAATTTGTAATTCTGGGTCATCTGTAAGTCCAAGAAGAATAAATTCTGTGATTGATGTCTTATTTGGCATGGCTCAGTTCTGAATTTGGGTAGATCTATGGATAAAAGGAATAATGTCAACACCTGATATGGTTTCTACGTCAAAAAAGGCTGTACTTAATACCTTGGGAAATAGCAAAAAGCTCTACACCAAAACTAAAAGTTTATATTGTGTCTTGTGAAGGAAAGAGTTTGTTTCATTGTTCTTGATGAACATTAAACATATTATCAAAATGCATACATTGTAATTTCAAAACCATAATGACCATAATTTACAGTTTATAGTTTTCACTAGGAAGCTTATTTCAAGACAAATCCAATCTTTTTTGTTCATTTAATGATCCATTTTGAATTTCTATTCTTTAACCTCCTGCCTCAATCCCATCTAGGAGTCTAGGTATGTGGTATTATACTCATAATAACTCTTGGCTGGTTTTGTTTTGGTTCTGTGAGAGTCTGGCTGAGATGGCTCTGTAACCAGAACTTACTGTGCAGCCAAGGTTAACCTCACACTTGTGCTTGTCCTCCCTCAGCCATCCTCGTACTGGGTCTACAGAAGTGCAGAACTGCATCCAGCATGCTAACCGATTAAGTTCTCAAGTTCGTAGAAAACCTTAAAACCTTAAACAGAAAATACTGTGGAGGGAAACTGATTGAAAACCTTCATTTTTATCATAACAAAAAACACATCCCATTAATGTCTCTCTGAAACGAACCCAAACACAACATCAGCATGTATTAATGAGCAAGGCCAAAGTATTCAGGCTGCATATATTGTGTCAGTAAGTTTTTGCATGACAACTTTCTCAAGCTCCACTTTGAAAAAGAATATGCTGATAAATTTCTTGTTTTTAAAAATTGTAACAAGGAAAGGAAATACACTATAAGGAAGATAACAAAGACACAAATGACATAGTAAGGCAGCATAAAATATAATAAGTATAATTATTGTGGAAAATATCAATATATTCTTCACTTTAAGCACAATACTCTTCCTACTAGGTACTATGCACAAGCCCAAGGTCACATTCTGGTGTCTACAAATAGAATAGCATTCCAATTTCATCATATTCAGTACTCCAATGTTCAAAACAGACATAAATTCTATTTGGCACATGAAAGAATAAAATTTTTAGCTGCATAACCACTCTGCAACCTATTAATGCTGGTACCCATATTCTGTAGTTTGTTTTAGTTCCCTGAGCTCAGATCTGCATCCACGCATCAAGTCTTCCACATTAATCAGTTTAACAGATTTTTACACCATTAGTAACATGTGCTAATAAAATGAGAATCCAGTATTGAGGATTTTAGAATTTCAATGACCCAGGTACTCAGCTTCTGAATGATATTCTCTGGAATCATGTGAATGTGCTAGACTGACACCAGCTCTAAGAAGCAAAACTCCAGCTTAGTGCTTCTCAGGAAAACCATGAAAGGAATCTGAGTTAAGGGACTGCAAGGAGGCTGCAGATGGCCATGAAAGGGTTTCCTGTGTCTCTGACCATTAGGGCTATAACAGTAATATCAATGAGATTCACCTGAGAAAATGTGTTTGACTCATTTCTTCGGTTGGTGTTATGCATTTCTAAACAGTTCTCAGATTTAGGGAAGACATAGGCAGAAAAAAAGTTGCAATATTTAACAAAATGGCATCACCATGTTTGCCAAAAAGATTTACTAGAAAGGGTTCTGATTTAGGAAATATGAGTAACAGTGCTGACAAAGGAAAATATACTCACTTTTAAGTTAGTCTGAGCATAGTATAAATCTAGTTCTCTCATTGTCTAAAATTTAATTAAAAACAGTGATTTAAGTAGGCAAAGGTTGTTTCATTTTGGTCAAATTAAATATTTCTATAAAGTGACTCCTTTATTAAAATGTAAACATTTTGTCTAGACGTCGTACATGAAAATCTACCCACTTCTCAATGCGAAGTCTGATCTTTAAGAATAAGAAATATCTAACAGTATACAACATTGACTGCATAACTTTTCTAATTTTGTTCAGCAATGCAGAAAAAAGCAACAGATACATTATATATGTTCTGAATAGAGTGTTAGAAGAGTTAGTCCTGGAGGGAAACATACGAGGAACATCCCTTGAGACAGAAAAACTAATTAATTTGGGCAACATTTCAATTAAATTCCTTTGAGAACCATTAATACAAGAAGAGTGGGAGGAAGGTTGGGAGGGAGAACTGTGGTGGGAATGTAAAATTAAATCAATAATAAAAAATGGGAAAAATAGAAATCTATGTATAATGTCAGTCTTTACATGAACCATATGTAACAACTATTGTTTGGTGATTAATTGTTTCAAATTATATTTCCAATTACTATTTATTTTTTAGTTACTTAATTTTTTGGCAATTTTAGGTCTTTTTGTTTCCATATGAAATTTGAGACTTTTCAATTTATGTTAAGAATTACATTGGAAATTCGATGGGGATTGTATTGTTTTTTTTTTTTTTTTGGCAAACTAACCATTTTTTTTTTGCAATATTAATCCTTCCAACCTCTGAGCATAAGGAATTCTTTACATCTTCAGCTTTTTCTTCAGTGTCTTAAAGTTCTCATTACATAAGTCTTCTACTTCCTTTGTGAGATTTATTCCAAGATATTATTGACGATATTATGGGTGGGATTTTTCCCCCTTTGATTTCTTTCTATGTTTGTCATTAACATACAGGAAGACTACTGCTTTTATCTGTCAGTATTATGTCTTGCTAGTTTTCTGAACATGTTCATCAACTTCAGGAGATTTTGTTCCTTGTATCACAAATTTTCCAGAACTTACATCATGAAGGGATTTTGGATTTTGTTAAACTATGTAGTTTCCATCATTGAGTCCACTTATGTGGGCAGAAAGGTTGGGAGAACCAAATCAGGAAGGACTAAAGCAGTGTGGTTCATTTAGAACATGACAGGGCTGATGCTTCCAAGAGTGTCTACACAAACCTACACAAACCCAAGACAATCAACATTATAGGTAGATGGGGCAGGGACTGAGAAGGCTGCCTTTAGTCGAGGAGGTATTGACAGTTGATAGCTTATAATATAAAGACAGTCAGTTTTCTTTGAAGTTGTGGCCCTTAGTAGGTTGATCACACTTCAGTGGATGACTTCACCCTCATGAATATATGGGCATCACAAATTGGATGCCTTGGATTATTTTTTAAAAGAGAAACAAAGTTAGAGATGATGGCGGGACAGATTAGGAGAAGTTAGGAGGAGGAGTGGGAATGAATATGGTCAAATTGCATTATAGTCATTTATAAAATTCAAAGAATTAATATAATATGTTAAAATGAAGTTGGCTGTGAAATGCTATAATAAAATCTATTATTTTTAACTACTTTAAAAAGTGGAATGTTCGTAATCGTGTTCATTCATCAATACCCTCCCCTCAACGCTCAAGGATCTAGGAGGAAGAGAAAGTGGAAAGATTGAAGAGTCAGAGGTTATTGGTGACACCAAGGAAACAGTGTCTTCCTGACACGTAAGGACTGACAGAGACTGTGGCAATACAGACAGCACCTGTATAGGCTCAACACAGATGGGATCCTAGCAAAAAGAGAGGGGAGCAGACATTGGTTCCTTCCGCTAGCCATGAAGCTATCTGCAATTCACATCCAGTTGCAAAGAAAAATTATATTTTTCCAGAAGAGTTTCACTAGATATATTAAATACACCTCAGGGCAAGACTCATGCACAGGAGTAGTTGAACAAAACAAAACAAACTCAAAGATATTTTTGTAGACTTTTTGTCTCATTTTGCTTCCCTGGGAGTCCAGGGAAGCAGGTGTTCCTCCGGCAGCATCAGGTAAACAGGCCGGCTTCCCGGCCTGTGTTCCAGTGCCTGCAGATCGCCTGGGAACTGCACAGAGCTCCCAATCCCGGCAGGAGCCAAGCACCCCAGACTCCAGATCTTCTCTCCCACCAATGAGACCAGGAAACCAGAGGAGGCTGGGAGTCCAGGGGAGTAGCTGTTCCAGATCAGGTACAACAGGACCCAGCATAGGGTCCAGGGGAACAGGTAGGAGGCTAAGCGCCCCAGATTCCTGTTCTTCTCCACCCACGGGACCAACATTTGGACAAGGAATAGAAGAACCACCAGATTACTGGACTTGCTAGCACCCATCAAAAGGGAACTCTGGTCCCCAGACCAGTAAGGGGCTCTTTCTGCACCCACTAGAAGAAGAGATGGGAAAGAGACAATACAAAAACACACTCAGCAAGAGAAAAACAAATATGACACCGCCAGATTCTAGAGACTCCACACCAGCAAGACCCCAACATTCCAATGCGAATGAAGCAGAAGTGAACGACCTTAAAAGCAGTTTCATGAAAATGATAGAGGCCCTGAGTGAGGTAACCCAGTCACAAAAAGAGAAACATGGCATGTCTCTCACATATGGATTTTAGACATAGATCTGGGGAGTGCCAGCCTACAATCCTATGGCCAGAGAGTCTAGGAAACAGAAACTTCATTTAGTGGCTGATTGAAGACGAGGCAGACTCCCTTGGTTAAGTACTGAGCTGAACTCAAGAAAGCCAGTAACAGAGAGGGAGGACTGATGATCAAAGGGATTAAGACTGGGCTGGTTTAAGCCCCAGAAACAGCTGACCAGACAAAGGTTAACTCTTGAATCCCAGGCATCAGCCTGGGAATCCAGCCTGGGACTGATCAAGACCCCCTGAATCTGGGTGTCCGTGAGGAGGCCTAGGTAATCTATTGAGCCTTGGGCAGCAGATCAGTACCCATCCCAAGTATACACATGGACTTTGGACTCCCATAGAACAATGTGAGGTGCACTCTCACCCTGAACTCTTGGGGAAGGGTCTAGGCCCTGCCCTGTATGAAATGACAGACTATGGACACCCCCATGGAGGGCCTCACCCTCCCTGGGGGAATGAGGGGATAACGGGCGGGGGGGGGAGTTGGGAGGAGGGAATGGGAGGAGGGGAGGGAAAGGGAGAGGGACCTGGAACTGACTTGTGAAGCAACCTTGTCTCTTATCTAAATTTAAACTGGAAAATAAAATTAAAAAAATGAAAAAAAAAGAAAGATAAAGAACATAAAATTAGAGATTGAAATGTTCAACGAGATATTAGGGGAAATAACAAAATATATTGCATGATAAAAATTTAGGAAAAATTAGAAATATGTGTATGAACTTTTATCAATAAAAAAGAAAAAATAGTCTTCGTAAAACACTAAATTAACCAAAAGTCATTCCACTGTGTTTTTTTTAAGTCATAGGACTTAGCTTCCTGTCTTCACTCAACAGGTAGGGAATGCATTTTTCACTTGCCAGTCACTCCTCTTCTTCAGTCACTGAGCTGACAGCTTGAAGCACATTCTAAAGTCTGTTGACACTGCTTTGAATATTGTTTCTTCACTATGGCCTACTTCCTCTTTTTCTGGAACATCTAGTTATATGCATATTAGAGATTTCCTCAGTTCCACACAGAACAGAATAAACAATAGTTCATATATGACTTCTTCATTTCAGCATTCTTATTTATCTAAAAATTATTTCATGCCAGCCACATCAGTCATCATAAATTTATCTTATCAACACTTTCAATTGTTTCATACTTTCATACTTCAAAGCCTTTAAATAAAGCATATACTACATAACTTTTTCTTGTCATGGTAGAATTAAATTTTAGAAATTTCCCAAAAGACTTTTCATCCTCAGAAAGAAATTATCTTACCATGCTATAGGATTCTAGAGCAGTAGTGATGTCAGTATCTGTGAAAAGCTCTCTGGAATCTCCTGTAACAAACTTATTCTTCCATCAGTCTGAGCTCATTTTAATAATAGATTTCTTAATAAAGAATGAAAATATTTCCTGTTTTGATTTTCAGTAATTTGTTCTTACATGTAACTTCAGAGTAAATCTTCCCTGTAGTTTAAGTTATATGCCTACAAAATTTCAGATTGATTTCTTGATTTTGTTTACTTACTTACATTCTGTAAGTTACTTTTTGAAAAGTTAGTTATGCCATGTTTTCTATCCAGGCTATTAGGATTTAGATATCAATGTGCTGAGTTTATTTAGAGACTGTAAGAATAAAATAGGGTGAACTCCCACAAAATACATTTTTGGTCAGAATATGATAATATTGACATAGGTAAATATAATAATTATCACCTTCTTGAATATTTTTAAATTGATAATTAAGAAGTCCATCTATGCTCGAAGTTTTAAGAACCTTGTCTCGTAAAACTAAAAAAAAGAATCCTAAAGTATTTTTGAAGAAAATTGAAATTGTATTATAGGTCATAGACTCCATTTATCATCAACATCACAAGATTCCCTATAGATAATAGGACACTTTGTTATTCTGCTTTTAGAATTAATGATGAAAACAGTCAATTAGTATATTTTCCAAAAAACTCCCCAAGGTTTTATACCAGGTCTGAATAAAAACATCATTCATTATTAAAGAATGGATATGGAGACAAAGTCATGTTTATTGAAGATGGAATGAAGCAGTGACTACAATTCTTCAATTACAACAAAGAGGAGCACACTACTGTTGGGGAAGACATTAATTATTTCATTTGCAGGGAAAACAAGACAATGGATTTAAGGATGTCACACCAAGTATTCTGATTAAAGAGTGGGAAACAATTATTTTGTAAATGAGCTGGATTTTAATCTGAACAAGTTCTCCATTGAAACTATTGAGGCAAAGAAAAAAGTACAGCTTAGAAAAAATAATCATTTTGGAAGAATTATTCATATTGAACTTTTAGGTAAAAATAAAATTCTACAATGCATCAGCAAAAAAACTCTGTTGAACTCAAGAACAGTGAGTGTTTTCAGTGTTTGTCATGCTGCATACAAACAGGTTGTATTATCAACAGTTCTGGCTTAAACATAGATTATACCATGTAAAACCAGCATTAGAGAAATTCAGACAACATCCTTGTAACTCATCGCTAAACTTTCTCTGTATGTGTCTGAAAGCTGGTTATTCTTGTTTATCCTGAGAGCTTTATACATCGTAAGTAACTCGCAGTGATTTTACTCAAAATTTATGGTATATATTGCTTTTTTTTAAAAGTTAGGAAATATAATAGTTAATGTTGGAGGCAGTGCTGAATGTAAATTATTTCTTACAGAAAGTTACTCAAGTTGAACTGTAAAATAATTGAGAAGAAATGTTTTCCATTTAATGCCAAAGGCTTATTTGCTGATTCAAGTAAGTTTGAATCTAAACCTCATAAAGTGGTTTTTCTGGCCACACCAGTTCTATTTGGTAGTATCAAGGAACTCTGAAATTAACTGTGGCAGCAAGCTCAAGGCCTGCATTGGTTCAGTCAAGGTAGAAGCCCAGTTCTGAAATAAAAGATGACCATAGCGTCCCATTCCTAAGCAAGAAACCATTTGCAATTGATAGTCACTGACCAGGAAAAAAGTAGTTTTCTACAGTGGAGTCTCAGTGAATACATCAACCACATTCCATGGCAAGCCTCACGTCCAAGAGTAGCTGGGCAACACAAAACAAACTTCATGGCTTTTTTGAGAGCTTTTTGATTCATTTTGTTATATGTTTATCTTTCTTGTTTTTTTGTTTGTTTTGATTTTGATTTTTGCATGGAGTTTTGGTTTTTTATTTAATTTTGCTTTTTGGCAGGGGAAGAGAGAAAGAGACACGTAATTTTTGGTGGGTAGGGAAATGGGGAGAATCTGGGAGAGTTGGGATAGGGGGAACATGATCAAAATATATTAAAATAATAATAGTAATAATAATATACAGAAAATGCTTGACTTGTGGAGACAAAGAAGGTTATTTAAATAAAATGTATAGTACTCAAACTAGCCTAAAATATTACTTAGGAATCAGTAGGAGTGGGAATTGCATTTTCAAAATATGGGGAAAATGGAAAATGGAGAAAAATACTTATCACAAAAAATAATACAGGAATTCTGAGTATTAAATAAAGCTGAAAAAAATCAGATGAGTATCTGGGAACTGGGATAAGGTGAAGGTTGTTATGCTTGAAGTTCTAACCAACGAATAAATGTGAAAACATATTTGGGGTGAAGCTGCATTTCCATTGCATTGCTGGATTCTTCATACTACCTTCAAATCTTTAGAGGAGAGAGTCTATCAATTCATATCTTTTACTTTCCTCTAGGCTGGAAGGATTTATAAGACTTCTAGACATGAGAAACCACACATTGGTGACAACATTAATACTTCTAGGATTGACAGAAGACCGAAAGTGGCAAATTGTAATCTTCCTTTTCCTATTGATAACGTATCTGCTGAGCATCACTGGAAACCTTACCATTATTCTTCTGACCCTGCTCGATTCCCAACTCAAAACACCCATGTATTTCTTCCTTCAGAAATTTTCCTTCTTAGAAATCTCACTGACATCTACCTGCATCCCTAGATTCCTGGTAAGCATAGTGACCATGGATAAAACTATTTCCATCGAGGCTTGTTTCACACAATTATTTTCAGCCTTAGTCTTTGGGATAGCACAGTTTTTCTTGTTGGCTGTCATGTCCTATGACCGCTACGTGGCCATTTGTAAACCCCTTCATTATACAACCATCATGAACACCAGAGTGTGTACTTTGCTATTTGGCACTTGTTGTTTAATTGCTTTGTTGGCAATCTGCCCTGGAGTTATTGTAAGTCTGCAAATGGAATTTTGTGATAATATTATTGAACATTTTATATGCGACTACTCTCCCATCTTGCAGCTTTCCTGCGATGACACAAGGTTCATGCAACTGATCAATTTTGTTTTTGCCATCATTATTCTCCTGATTACCTTGGTACTAGTTATATCCTCTTATGGAAAAATCATAAGTACGATTCTGAGGTTCCCTTCTGCCCAGCAGAAGAAGAAGGCCTTCTCTACCTGTTCCTCCCATATGATTGTCATCTCCATCTCTTATGGAAGCTGCATTTTTATGTATGTCAAACCTTCTGCAGAAGAGAGGATAGCTTTCAACAAGGGGATTGCCATACTTACTATTTCAATTGCTCCAGTACTAAATCCTTTCATATATACTTTAAGAAATAAGCAAGTAAAAGAAGCCCTGAAGGATGTCATTAAAAAATTTACCTCAGCTACTTCAAAATAGTAGTTCTGGATTGATCTAAGTGTGCTAGTAAGATTATTGAAAATTATAGGCCATATCAGCTACTGTTTTGACATCTCTATTTTGCATTTATGTTGTAGTAGTCTCTGAAGTGATGATATCTATATTCACGTTTTCACCTGTGTCTTGCTGGAATCACTTCATTTAATGCTAGAAATTGTATGGGGACTTCATTTGTCTATGATTTTCTAGCAAATATGTGGTTGAAAATAATTATTTAGGAACTGTTTTAATAATAACTTACTTTAGTCTACAAATATCTTGTAACAGTTTCTTCTGATATGTTACCAAAACATATTGTATTTTTGGAAACAAAAAGATTTTCAGGACAGGATTTCTCTGTGTAGCCCTGGCTGTCCTGGAACTCACTTTGTAGATCAGGCTGGCCTTGAACTCACAGAGATCTGCCTGCCTCTGCCTCCCAAGTGTGCTGGAATTAAAGGCATGTGCCACCACCACCTGGCACTTTCTTATTCTTTATCTCTGGTTTTCTTAATAGTGACTGCCAGTAATTTTCTTTCTTTCTTTTTTATAGGTCATCTACAATGTTTTTAGTTTTTCTTTTTATTCTTTTTATCTCAAGAAAACATTTAACAATCTATCTTTGCAAACCAGAATATTATTTATATTTGTCATTAATCATTTCCTTATGACATATTCCATACTTCTCATTTGGAAGATTTCTGATTTTTCTGTAATAATGAAACCAATAAAACATAAAATCATCAACATGCCCCCATGTTCAATATCTGTTCTTAGCCCCATATTTGTGTCTGTTCTCTCTGACAGATTCCAGTCAATCACCACCACTATTCATCACAGAGTGTACATTTATACTTTACTTTTTAGATTGACTGTTACAGACACGTGATAAAAACTGACGCATTTGTTTAACAAACCAGAATCTACATGAGAAGAAAACTAGCTAGACATTTTTCTTATTAAGAACAAAATACATGTTCTCTAAACTTGAGCAATATATCTTTATATCAGATCCTCAATGGTCTTTTATTCCAGTTTGGTATACTTTTCAATACTCATAATATGTCACTAAGGATTTTCAAAACCAGAGGAAATAATTTGAAATTTGTACTGTTATGGGAAGCCCACTAGTGATAACCACTCAAATACAGTTTATAGCCAATTGAAAACGTTATTTCTAATGCTGGGAGTACACGCAGGTATATGGGTCCTAAGTGAATAACAAATTGTCCAGCACATGGGGGTTTTGAAGGCAGCTATCATATCCTGGCATCTCACTCTGCAGCTGGGGTAGCATAAGCAACCAATCATAAGCAACCAATTTGACAGAAACTGAGAGGTTAGATGGAATGGACTCTGCACAAGAAGTTAAGATAAGCATTTAGCTAGAAGGGAGGTTTGTACAAGCCAGAAATTTAACAAAAACTAACACAAATTAGCTAGGACATATTGACCTTGGGTTCCTAGAATAGAGCTAGGTAGTTTTCCCCATAAGGAAGATCAAATTCTAGTTAACCCCTAATTGACTTTGGCAAGAATACAGGATGGAGGAACCACTGCACTATCTTGTTTTGTCACAATATTCTGTACTCCTTAACAAAAATTTCCTAATACAGTATCCTTACAGACAATTCTATTTATACTGGAATCTAATGGCAATGTGTACTTTGAAAGCACAAGATACAGCTCTTGAACAGCCTTTTAATACCAGGGAGAATCTAAATGTATATGCATGCAGTATATCCTAAGAATTTGACTTACATAGAATATTTTGGCAGGTGAACAATAATTTACAAGGGTGCTCCAAGGGTACTAATTATTTACTGAAGCTGTTTGCATATTATTTGCTTGTTTAGTGATTGGTTCCTAATCAGTGTTTTTTTAAGCCCAAGGACAATTTTAATAGAACTTAAAATTAAAATCTCTAGGGCAGACAAACTATAAATTTTATCATCTACCAAGGGTAATGGAGAAAAACTTTATCCCAGTGACAAAAGGACAAACATGGTATGTACTGACTCATATATGGATTTTAGACATAAATCAAAGGATTATCAATCTATAATCCATACCTCCAGAGAAGCTAAGAAACAAGGAGGACCCTAAGAGAGAAAAACATAGAAGGAGAAATGGAAAAGATCTCCTAAGCAAAGTCGGAGCACGTGTGGAGGGGAGAGGGAATAGGAGAAAGAGAAGGGGAGAAGAGGTGGGTAGAGGAGGACATGAGGGATCAGGAAGATTGAGTCAGGGGGAGAATAGAGGAGAGCAATGAAAGAGATAACATGATAGAGGGAGCCATTATAGGATTAGAGAGAAGTCTGGCACTAGGAAAATGTCCAGAGACCTACAAGGATAACCCCAACTAACAATCTAAGCAATAGTGGAGAGGCTACCTTGAATGCCCTCCTCCTATAATGAGACTGACAACTATCTTATATGCCATCCTAAAGCCTTCATCCAGTAGCTGATGGGAGCAGAAGCAGACATCCACAGCTGAACACTGAGCTGAACTCCTGGAATCCAGTTGCAGAGAGGGAGGAGTGATGAGCAAAGGGGTCAAGACCAAACTAGAGAAACTCACAGAAACAGCTGACCTGAACAAGGGGGGAAGTCATGGATGCCAGACTGGATCAGCATAGGAATGATCCAGATCTCCTGAAGGTGGGTGTCAGTTAGGAGGCCTGGGCAATCTATGGGGCCTCTGGTAGTGGATCAGTATTTATCCCTAGTATACGAATGGACTTTGGGAGCCCATTCAAACATAGAGGGATACTCTCAGCCTAGACACATGGGGGAGGTCCTAGGCACTGCTGCAAATGATATGGCAGACTTTGAAGATCCCCCCATGGAGGTTCTCACCCTCCCTGGGGAGGAAAAAGAGGATGGGATAGGGGATTCGTGGGGGAGCAGTCACAAAAAGACAAAATATTTTGTACTCAGTCATATATGGATGTTGCACATGGAGCAGGGGATTGCCAGCCTAGATTCCCACTGCCAGAGAGTCTGGGAAGCCGGGAGATCCCTAAGAGAGATGTGAATTGTAACCCAGGAAAGGGTTCTGGGAGGAGATCTCCTAATATAATTGGGAGCAGGGGGGAGGGGAGGGGAGATGGTGATGGGAGAAGGAGAAAGGAAGAAGAGGAGGGGAGAGGAGGACACAGGAGAGCAGAAGGTTGAGCCAGGGCAAAAATAGAGGAGAGAAGAATGGGAGATACCATAATAGAGGGAGCCATTATAAGTTGAAGGAGAGATCTGGCACTAGTGAGAACTTCACAAATCTATAAAATGACACCAACTGGCATTAAGGCTACATTAAATGCCCTCCCCTGATAATGAGATTGATGACTATCTGATATGCCACCCTATAACCCTCATTCAGTGGCAGACAGAAGGAGAGGCAGACACCCACAGCTGAGAAACAAACTGAACTCCTGGAACCCAGTTGCAAACAGGAGTGATGAGCAAAGGAATCAAGATCAGGCTGGCAAAACCCACAGAGGCTGCTGACCTAAACAAGGGAGAGCCCATGGACCACAGACTGATGACTGAGAGACCAGAATGGGACTGATCCAGATACCTCCCCCCAGAACCTGGGTGTCAGAGAAGTGACCTCAGCAATTTATGGAACCTTGGAGAGTAACTCAGTATTTATTCCTGGCATACAAATGGACTCTGGGAACCCAATCCATATGCAGATATGCTCTCTCAGCCTGGACACATGGGGGAGGGCCAAGCCCTTGCCCTGGATTATATGACAGACTCTGAAAATCCCTCTTGGAAGGCCTTACCCTTCCTGAGGAGCAAAACGGAGATGGAGTGGGATGGGGGGATGGGACAAATGGAGGGCTGAGGGAGGAGGGGAGGGAAAGGGACCTGAGAGTAATATGTGTAAAAAGTTAAATAAAATAAGAAAAAATGTAGGATTCTGTCATGACCCTCTAGAGACCTAGAAATGGATTTGTACGACTGAAGTGAATTAATCCATTTTTCACAGGAGTGATTACCTATCCTGCATTCTCCACCCCCAATCTACCGGAGCTCTTTTACCACTGCTCTCTGTTACCAATTGAACGAAAATGAGGTTCTTGTTATGCAGCCACTAGATTTGGGTCAATGTTCACAGACTTCAGGAACATCAACTAAAACAAAGCCATTTTGTTTGTGTTTTTTAAAGATTCATGCATTATGTACATTGTCCTGCTCTTGATATATCCCTGTGGGCCTGAAGAGGGCACAAGATCTCATTACAGATGGTTGTGAGACACCATGGAGTAGCTGGGAATTGAACTATGGCCCTCTGGATAAACAGCCAGTGCTCTCAACCGCTGAGACATCTCTCCAAACGCCAAAACATTTGTTTTATAAATTACTTGGAACACCAATGCAGCCACATAACGTTCAACCTACAATATGTCCTGCCTCTGTGATGTGCTTGGGCAAGGGTGGACAACCAATGACTAGTTTAACTTAAGTCCCAAACCAGGAAAGTAAGCTGGTCCCTGACACTGCCCAGAGCACCAGGAACACAGGCTTGATGACCCAGAGACCTAGGATGGCATCACACAAAATTGGAGGGGGGAAAACATCACTCTATAGTTTGCTGCCTAGAGATTGGTGCCTAGCAGAGTTGTCATCAGAGAGGCATCATCCAGCAACTGATGAAAGTAAATGCCGATCCATTGTCAAACAGTAGGTGGACCTCTGGCAGTTCTGAAAAAGGGGAGAAAGTACACTAGGAACCTGAGGGGCCAAGAACACCTAGAAAAACGCAGAGAATAAAGTAACCTGAGCTCATGGGGGCTCACAGAGACTGAATCAATCACCAGGGAGCATTCATTGGACTGACCTATGCCCTCTGCATACATGTTACATTTGTGTAGCTTAGTCCTCTTAGAGGACACCTAACAGTGGGAGCTGTGTCTCTCTGACTCTATTACTGACTTTTGGGACCAGACTCCTCATACTGGGTTGCCTTGTGCAGTCTTAGTACATGGGGAAGTGCTTAGTCTTACTGCAAGTTTATATGTCATGCATTGTTCATATTCATGGGCAAACTGCCCTGTCCTGAACAGAAAAGAAGGAGAAGTAGATGAGGGGAAGAGCAGATGGGGTGAGGGGTGGAAGAAGAGAAGGAAGGAGAATTTGTGGCCTGGATGTAAAATAAATAAATGAAATAATAAAGATGCTTTCTTTATTCCATCGTATATTTTTAGCTTCTTTGTCAAAGATCAGATGTTTATACGTATGTGGGTTAATATCTGGGTTTTCAATTCGATTCCATTGGTCTACCTGTCTATTTTTGTGCCAATACCAAGCTGTTTTCGGGACTATAGCTCTATAATAGAGCTTGAGGTCAGGGATGGTGATGCCTCCGGACGTTGCCTTGTTGAACAGGGTTGTTTTGGCTATCCTGGGTCTTTTGTTTTTCCATACAAAATTGATTATTGTTCTTTCAAGGTCTGTGAAGAATTGTGCTGTGATTTTAATGGAGATTGCATTGAATCTGTAGATTGCTTTTGGCAGGATTGCCATTTTTACTACATTGATCCTACCTATCCAAGACCATGGGAGATCTTTCCATTTTCTGAGGGCTTCTTTAATTTCTTTCTATAAAGACTCAATGTTCTTGAGATACAGGTCTTTCACTTGTTTGGTTAGCGTTACCCCAAGGTATTTTATGTTGTTTGTGGCAATTGTAAAGGGTGAAGTTTCTCTGATTTCTTTTTCAGCCCTTTTATCATCTGTATATAGTAGGGCTACTGATTTTCTTGAGTTGATCTTGTAGCCTGCCACTTTTCTGAAGGTGTTAATCAGCTGTAAGAGTTCCCTGGTAGAGTTCTTTGGGTCATTGATATAACCTATCATATCTTCTGCAAATGGTGAAAGTTTGACCTCTTCCTAGACAATTTGTGTCCCCTTGATCCCCCTTTGTTGTCGTATGGCAATAGCTAGAACTTCAAGTACCATCTTGAAAAGGTATGGAAAGAGTGGACAGCCTTGTTTTGTTCCTGATTTTAGAGGAATTGCGTTGAGTTTCTGTCCATTTAATTTGATGTTGGCTGTTGGTTTACTGTATATAGATTTTATTATGTTTACGTACATCCCTGTTATCCCAGATCTCTCCAAGACCTTTATCATGAAGGGGTGTTGGATTTTGTCAAAGGCTTTTTCAGCATCTAGTGAGATGATCATGTGATTTTTGTTTTTCAGCTTGTTTATGGTGGATTACGTTGATGGATTTTCGTATGTTGAACCATGCCTTCATCCCTGGGATGAAACCTACTTGATCGTGGTGAATGATTGTTTTGATGTGTTCTTGGATGCGATTTGCCAGTATTTTATTGAGTATTTTTGCATCAATGTTCATGAGGGATATTGGTCTGAAGTTCTCTTTCTTAGTTGTATCTTTGTGTGGCTTGGGGATCAAGGTTATTGAAGCCTCATAGAAAGAGTTTGGCAAAGACCCTTCTGCTTCTTTTGTGTGGAAAACTTTGAGAAGAATTGGTATAAGCTATTCTTTGAATTTCTGGTAGAATTCTGCACTGAGGCCATCTGGACCTGGACTTTTTTTGGTTGGGAGACTTTTGATGACTGCTTCTATTTCCATAGGGGTTATAGGCCTATTTAAATTGCTTATCTATTCTTGATTTAGTTTTGGCAAATGATAGCTATCCAGGAAGTCATCCATTTCCTTTAAATTTTCGAATTTTGTGGAGTACAGGTTTTCAAAGTATGACCTAATAATTCTCTGGATTCCCTCAGAGTCTGTTGTTATGTCCCCCTTTTCATTTCTGATTTTGTTAATTTGCGTGTTCACTCTCCGCTGTTTGGTAAGTTTGGACAAAGGTTTGTCTATCTTGTTGATTTTCTCAAAGAACCAACTCTTCGTTGCATTGATTCTTTGTATTGTTTTCCTGGTTTCTACTTTATTGATTTCAGCCCTCAATTTGATTATTTCCTGGCGTCTACTCCTTCTGGGGGAGTTTGCTTCTTTTTGTTCTAGAGCTATCACCTTTGCTGTTATAACTGTTGTCCAGTTTCTTAATGTGGGCGCTTAGTGCTATGAACTTCCCCCGTAGCACTGCTTTCAAAGTGTCCCATAGGTTTGGGTATGTTGTATCTTCATTCTCATTGAATTCGAGGAAGTCTTTAATTTCTTTTTTTATTTCCTCTTTGACCCAGGGATGGTGCAGTTGAGCATTATTCAATTTCCTTGAGTTTGTAGGTTTTCTGCAATTTGTGTTGTTGTTGAATTCTAATTTTAAAGCATAGTGGTCTGATAAGATGCATGGAGTTATTCCAATTTTTTGTAGCTGCTGAGATTTGATATGTTGCCAAGTATGTGGTCATTTTTGAGAAGGATCCATGTGGTGCTGAGAAGAAGGTATATTCTTATTTATGTGGATGGAATGTTCTATAGATGTCTGTTAATCCCAGTTGGCTCATTACTTCTATTAGAGCCTTTGCTTTTTTGTTGAGTTTCTGTCTGGTATTCCTGTCAAGTGGTGAGAGTGGTGTGTTGAAATCTCCCACTATAACTGTGTGGGGCTTTAGATGAGATTTAAGTTCTAATAATGTTTCTTTTACGAATGTGGATGCCTTTGTATTTGGGGCATAGATGTTCAGGATAGACACTTCATCTTGGTGGGTTTCACCTGTGATGAGTATGTAATGACCTCCTTCATCTCTTTTGATTGATTTTATTTTAAAGTCTAATTTGTTGGATATTAGGATTGCTACCCCTGCTTGTTTCTTGGGTCCATTTGATTGGAAAATCTTTTCCCAACCTTTAACTCTCAGGTAATGTCTGTTTGAGGGTGAGGTGTGTTTCTTGTATGCAGCAGAAGAAGGGTTCTGTCTTTGAATCCATTCGGCTAGTCTGTGTCTTTTTATGTGTGAGTTAAGGCCATTAATATTGAGGGATATTAATGACTATTGATTGCTCATCCTTCTTCGATTTGCAATGTTGTTGTTGGTAGAATTATGTGTGGAATTTCACCCCTTTGTTCTTTTGGCTGTTGGTAGAGATGGATTCTCTAATGCCTATGTTTTTCTGGTTGTAGTTAGCTTCCTTGGGTTGGAGTTTTCCTTCCAAAATTTTCTGTAGGGCTGGGTTAGTGGATACATATTGCTTGAATCTAGTTTTGTCATGGAATATGTTTTTTTCTCCGTCTATAATGATTGAGAGCTTTCCCAGGTATAGTAGTCTGGGCTGGCATCCATGGTCTCTTAGTGTAGGTAGAATATCTATCCAGGACCTTCTGGCTTTCAGAGTTTCCATGGAGAAGTCAGGTGTAATTCTGATAGGTCTGCCTTTATGTGTTACTTGGCCTTTTTCCTTAGCTGCTCTTAATATTCTTTCTTTATTCTGTGTGTTTGGGGTATTGATTATTATGTTCGAGGGGATTTTTTTTGTGGTCCACTCTATTTGGTGTTCTGTAGGCTTCTTGTACCTTCATTGGCATGTCTTTCTTAAGGTTGGGAAAGTTTTCTTCTATGATTTTGTTGAATATGTTTTCTGCCCCTTTGAGGTGGATTTCTTCTCCTTCTTCTATAGGTACAGGAAATTTTCAGAAATGTAGGAATGATACAAAGTCCTTTGGAATTCTGCACTTGAAATACTATTGAATATATTTCACTAATTATGTAAGTATTGATGTTAATACATTAAACTATATTACCTAAATAATAAAATTATTTTTAAAAGTATTTAACGAATTGCTTAGCATTAAATATTGTGATTATATTATCTCTTGTACTTAAGGTCATAGCATTTAACCTGTACGTAACATTCAAGTGTTTGGTTTTTTTCTGATGCTAATAATTTTACACTATTAATCCAGAAAATATTTTCTATTAAGGTATTTGTTCAGACTTCTGAACTATCCTGTTATGATTGCTTCCTCTTATATATAACAGCACATTCTGACTGCCAATGTTAAAGTAATAGATTGTGTTTATCAGTTAATTAGCTGAGATAAATATTTTTAAAAGAAAAGTTATTTAGTCTTAGAGAATACTTTATATTTTGATTAATAAGTCCTTTGATTTCAATTTACTGAGTTTAGAAAATATATTTTAAACAACTCTTAGTTTTAATTGTATTTACTTTCTTAATAATCTTGTAGTTTGCTCCTTTAACTTTTCAAAAAAGGTATTATTACTGTTATTATCATTATGAGTATTACTGTGTGTGCCTGACACGAGTGTAAGTGTAGGAGCACAAATGCTATGACCCATATACATGATCAGAGTCAGTATTCTCCCTTTAGTTCACTTGCTCACACTCATGTTCAACAGATTGTGGGGCCAGCATTTTATACACTTCCCCAAACAATCTCAGTGGACACAGTAATTCTTTAATTCAAACAGGCAATTAAATATATACATATATGTATATAAATGTATATAAGAAACACAAAAAAGCATAGCTAAAACAATCCTAAGTAACAAAAGAACTTCTGGAGGTATCACAATCCCTTATTTCAAGTTGTACTACAGGACTATAGTAATAAAAAAAAAAGGTTGGCCCTGGCACAGAAATCAACACATAAATAAATGAAATCAAGATTAAGATCCAGACATAAATCCAAACACATATAGACAACTGTTTTTTATAAAGAAGCCAGACATTCACACTGGAAAAATTACAGCCTCTTCAATGAACTGTGCTGGACATACTAGATGTGTGCATGAAGAAATATGCAAATAATTCTTTGTATACCAGCTCCAAATGGATGAAAGACCTCAAAATAAAACCAGATACACTGAATGTAACAGAAGAGAAAATGGGGAATGCCCTTGAACTCATTGGCACAGGAAAAGACTTTCTGAACAGAAAACCCCTAGAGCAGGCACTAAAATCAACAATTAATATATGGGATCTCATGAAACTGAAAGTTGTCTGTACATATAAGGACATGATCATTTGTATCTCAACCTACAGAAGGAGATAAGAATTTACAAACTATATATATGATAGAAGGATATATCCAGAATATAAAGAACTCAGAAACTACATATCATGAAAACATCCCAATTAAAAATGGGGTACAGATCTACCCAGAGAATTGTCAAAAACAAGGACTCAAATGCCTGGGTTCCAAAAGAAACGTTCAATATCCTTAGCCATCAGGAAATGCAAAACAAAATATCTTACACTCTTCAGAATGTTTAAGGTCAATAAAATAAATGGCAGTTCATGCTGGCAAGGATATGGAGTAAAGGTAACACTCATCCACTGCTGGTAGGAGTGTAAACAGCCACTATGAAAATCATTGTGGCATATCCTTAGGAAGCGACTAGATCTGCCTCAAGATTCAGCTATACCAGTCTTTGGAAAATTGACAAACAATGCATTACCCTTCTACAGAGAAACTTGCTCTACCATGGTCATTTTTGCTTTATAAATAGTAGTTAGAAGTTGAAACAAATCTAGACTCCCCCCCAGAAGAAGGAATAAAGAAAATATGGTATGTTTACACAGTAAAATATTAATCTACTCTTTAAAAAATGAATTTGCAGGAATTTGGATAGAAATAGAAAAAGATCATCCCGAGTCAGGTAACCGAGAAAGACAAATATGGTACACATTTGCTTGTATGTTGATATTAGCTATACAGTCAAAGATAACCAGACTAAAATCCATAGAAACACAGAGGTGGATTTCTAGCTCTCACTAGAAAAGGGAAATAAAATAGATAGTTATAGATGGATTGGGAGGGGTTAAACAGAAGTATCAATGGAATGGGGAGGAAAGAAGGGAGGGAATAAGAGGAGACTGAGCTAAAGCTAAGGCCTTTTGAGGGTAGCATGAAAATTTAATACAATAGAAGTTTCCTAAAATATATACATATATGAAGGCAAACTAAACAGTATCACCAAATAAGGAGGGAGACAGAGCCCCAGTTCGCTATTTCTTGTCACCAAAGGGAGCTTCCAGTACCAGGACTGGATTACATCTAATTGAAATGTCCAATGGGATCCCATGGGAAACCCCCAGCAACCCAGGCTGTAGAAAATCTAAAGGTTGCTCTCCACAAACCGCTGGCAAGACTCCACAGCTGAAGACAACACCTACATAACTCATTGAACATGGAGAAGTTGAGCTGCTGACTATATAAAGCCTTTATCCTTACACGCTAGCATTTTTGGAACAGGAAAGTTTATTTTGAATGCTACTAAAGAAAAAACATAACAACTCAGCCACAATAGTTTATCTGCAATGGTGACCGACCTGTCCATAAAATATGCTACTGCAGTGGTGGCACAACCCTGTGGTGTCACCAACCAACATCTGGTTTTACCTAAAGTCGGCTTTGCAACACTACTTTGTTTGACCAAATATCTGAGACAAGATAGCCCAGGCATTTTGTACAGTCAAATATTGTTTTTATACTAAAAGAATGTAAGAATAAAATTATGCCTGATAACATTCTGTTAAACTCATAGATCAGTGCCTTGCTCAACCCTCATCAGAGAAGCTTTCTCCTGCAGTAGATGGGAAGAAATAACATCAAGCACATTATTCAGAGAATAACAGAACTTGGAACATTCAGGTCTAAATGGGACGTTTCCATCAAATTCCTTCCCCTAGGCCTTGGGGAACCCTGAAGATCCAGAGGAGGATGCAGAACTCCGAGAAAAAAGGCCCTCAAAATCAGCAAGATTAATACACATATGAACTCACAGAGACTAAGGCAGTATGTACATTTTGCTTGAATTTGGTTGTGATTATTTAATCAGCTCTTTCATTTTTTTACATTGTACTATTATTTACTCTGTCATTTAAACTTAAATATATTGGTTATACTTCTCTACAGTGTTTCTGTAATTTATAGAAAAGCTATGAGGGTTAACAAGACTTACACTTTAGCATGAAATTCATGACTTCCTAATTAAACTTTTAGATTTAGATTTATTACACTGGCATCATTACCCTTAGTGTAAAATAAGCAATCTAATATTTAGTGAATTATGTTTGATTCCCTATGCAAAACTGTTTACTAATTTAACAGATCATGCATAATTAGTTACAATTAACTAAAAGTTTAAATTGAAAGAATTAAATTGAAATTAAATCTCTTACAAGTTGCTCAGGTCAGTTTCCATTGGTGAGTTGTATTCTCTATTACTATTAAAATCTTACAAGCAAATTGTTGTTATATAGTTTCCATCATATCTCTTGTATCAATAATTATTGCATATGAAAGGGATGTGACTAGGAATATGGATGCTATAATTTTTTATTGGGTATACACCTACTCATGTGCATTTTAATTTTTATATTGTTATTTTTATTTCTAGAACTCTAGTGAGATCACAAAGAGAAATGAAGAACCATACAATACAGATAGAGTTTATTCTTCTTGGACTGACAAATAATTCTCAGTTACAGATTGTAATTTTTTTGACTTTTTTACTAAATTACTTGCTGAGTAAGCTAGGAAATTTAACTATCATTGCCCTCACTCTGCTAGATCCCCACCTCAAGACACCAATGTATTTTTTTCCTCCGTAATTTCTCTTTATTGGAATCTTTATTCACAACTACCTGCATTCCCAGATTCCTAATCACCATTGTAACCAAGGAAAAGACAATTTCTTACAATGGTTGTACATGTCAATTGTTCTTTTACATATTCTTGGGGGCCACAGAGTTTTTCCTCTTGGCTACCATGTCCTATGACCGCTATATTGCCATCTGCAAGCCTTTGCACTATACATCCATCATGAGCAACAAAGTTTGTCATCAGCTCGTCCTGGGTTCTTGGGTAACTGGATTCTTGGTTATTTTCCCACCACTGATTATTGGCCTTGACTTGGATTTCTGTGCTTCAAATGTCATTGACCATTTCTTTTGTGATGTTTCTCCTGTCCTACAACTTTCTTGCTCAGACACTCATATGCTAGAACTAACTGCCTTCATCCTTGCTCTCATGACACTCATTGTCACATTAGTAGTAGTAGTCCTTTCTTATGCTCACATTATCAAGACTATTGTGAAATTTCCCTTCAGCTCAGCAAAAGAAAAAGGCCTTTTCCACTTGTTCTTCTCATATGATTGTTGTTTCCCTCACTTATGGGAGTTGTATATTTATCTACATAAAGCCATCAGCAAATGAAAGAGTTGCTTTGAGCAAAGGAATAGCTGTACTCAACACTTCAGTTGCCCCTTTGTTGAACCCATTTATTTATACTCTGAGGAACAAGCAGGTTAAACAAGCCTTTGGAGCAGTACTTAGAAGAATATTTTCTGCTTCAGAAAGGTAATAGCATTTAGTTAAATGACTAACCTAAAGCAGTAAACTAATTCGAGTTTTTTTAAGTTAGTGAATATCTAGAATTCAATTATTTATGTAATTTTAACTTGTCCAAGGTTAAAATTTATTTAACATGTTCCTTTTATTGTACTTTTATTCAAGATGAAAGTCTTTCTATGGTAGAAATATAAAATCCAAATTGTTTTGACTTAAAAGCACATATTAATTAAAAACCACAAATAATTGAATGACCATTATTTAAAGAAATGTACTTTATCTCTTTACTCTTTAAAAGCCTTTGATAAGTGTTATTTTGTAATTATTATAAATGATAAAAGTGATCCAAGAAACCTTACTCCTTAAAAATAATCCTATTTTTAAACAAGAAAGCACCATTTTCTGTTAATTGAATCATGTAGTTCTTGGTATATGCCATTTTATTATCAGTATTAGATAAAGTTTAAATTGCATAGAGAACAAAATATTATTTAGTACATAGAGAGGTGACTTCACATGGTCTTTTGAGGTTTGGTACCATTGTTGAAAGCAGTATTTTGGCCACCAAGACTGATGCTAACCTGGTTTACAAAGGTATCTCACCAATCTCACAATCACAAAGGCCAATAGTCTGAAGGTGAGCTCAGGCTAGTGATAAAAGCTGGGCATGATTCAGATTGGTATAGGTGCTTGCCATACTGTATCTCAGTGTGGTGTGGGTCAGTTCTGGAGAATAAGGCTTTCCTCACTGACATGAAAATATCTGTGCTGTCCAAGACAAGGAGAGAGGCTGCAGAGTTTCCTGGTCACCAACGCTAATACTATGTTGGGCTGTACCAAAGTCTAATATCCACAACAACCTGGGCAAACACTCGAATGCGAATCATTCTATAAGTTCATTAAGAGACAAGGATTACAAAGACCCAAGCCAAAATAAATATGTCCCTGTGAGCTTAAAGATTCAACTAGTTAAAGCACCCAATTGAAAACTCTGATGTAAGAATGAAAACCTCAAGGTTTTCTTTGAAGAAGAACAGTAAGGAGGCATGGTTCTGAATTCCAAAGCACAGTCCTCAGGAACTTTCATTCCTTGCTCTATAGCAAGTGGTGTCTTGTTTTTGTCTCTTTTGCCCAATGTTGAGGGAAGGACGATCGGAAAATTCATTAAGGAAATTCAGGCCTAGAGGAATTATTTTATTCACACTGATACAGGGTTTCATCATGCCAGGAATGTCCTGTCTCAAATATAAGGCCTAGACTTAATCCCTTCTCTTCCATAAACAACATCTCTCTCATGTGCCTAGATTTGGAAGAGGGTTAGATGTTTTAAGTTTGCCCCATGCTATTTTAATTGCTACTTTTTGCTTCTGTAATCCAAGTCACTTATTCTCCGTGTGGTTTCCATATCTCTTGTGAAAGAGTTGGATATATGAACATCTGTACAATTTGCTGTGCCTGTCAGAAGGCAGTCCTGGAGAATTTTGCAATCTATGTCTTTATTTATTCGGGGTTCCAAGTATTAATTGCTGTTATAAATTTGCTTCCGCATATGGACCCTTTAGTCAGAAAACTTATGTATTTGTTCATTCTGAGAACAGTTTTGCAGACTCAGCCTTATAATCGTTGTTAGTAATAACTTTCAACCTAAGAAAAATATTCTTAGATCTGGGAAGATGATCAACAAATTTCCCTACAGCTGAGAGTGGTGGTAGTCTTTATTGCATCTTTCTTCTGGGTAAATTATTCAAATCATTAACTCTAATTCTAAGTATGACTCAAAAATACTATTTTTCTATTTTTTTTATCATCTAACTCTTCTGATTTGGATTGTTTAACTCTTATTGGATTCATACATGTTCTTGTTGCTGAATACCTTAGTATAATGGAGATCATTTGAAGGAAACAAAGCTAAATAAAATAATTTTCATGATATTTGCATAGTTAAGGATCTGACACAAGCATTTGAGCCAAATGAGACCTGGAAGAACCAAAGAAATACAGATTAGGAAAGAAAATGTTATACACTACAAGAGAACAATGACTACATAGTCCTACTCATCTATACCAAAGAAGCCAGAACCACAGGAAAAATTATTTCTTTGCCCCATACGATGTTGCCACACACTGTATGAGTTATTTCAAGTTACTGTGGTAAGAAAGACTGCATGAAAACTGAAAAAAATAAAGACTGCATTAAAAAATGATTCCTAATGATACTCAGTCATACTCACTGGTGCCTGTCCCAGTTGTCATCAGAGGCTTCACTCAGCAACTGACAGAAACAGAGACCTACAGCCAAACATTAAGTGAACCTCTGGGAATCCTGCAGCAGATGAGAGAGAACCAGAGCGGGCAAGGACACCACAGAATCAACTATCTTGGGCTCATAGGCGCTCACAGAGAATGAATCAACAATCAGGGAACCTGTACAGGTCTGAGCTAGATCCTCTGCATATATGTCATGTTTGTGTAGCTTGGTCTTCTTACGGGATTCCTAACAGTGGGAGTGTACGTTGCCTTTGATTCCTTTGATGGCTTTTCAGAACCGTTTTCCTCATGCTGAGCTGCCTCAACTAGTCTTCTACTTGATGTGTCCTGTTTAGTTGATATCAATGGGAGGCCTGCCCTTTTCTAAATAAAATTGGAATAGTGGATTGTGGTGGCAGAGGGAAGGGTGTCGCTGAGAGGAGAGGAAGGAGGAGCAACACCAGTTGCGTTGTAAAGAAAATCAGTACTAATTTTTTTTTTGGTTTTTTTGAGACAGGGTTTCTCTGTATTGTTTCGGAGGCTATCGGTCCAGCCCGGCCTCGAACTCACAGAGATCCGCCTGCCTCTGCCTCCCGAGTGCTGGGATTAAAGGCGTGCGCCACCAACGCCCAGCCAGTACTAATTTTTAAAAGAAAATATATTGGAGCTTTTGGCAGAAAACTTTTTTTAGCCTATTTTTATTTATGCAGAGTACGTTATATTTAAATTAAGAAAGAATATACTTAAAGACACAGAACTATACAAATGTTAATTCTTTCTCAAAAAATAATATCTGAATCTACCATAAAATAAACACTTGTAAAATTTTTTAAGAAAAAGAAAGACTCCATGAAATTCCTCCAGTAATGAATGATTTAGACATGAAAAAAATATTAGCAACAGTAGGAAAAGCAAGCATCTATTTTCTGTACAATACACTTATTAGAAGATACCCAGCCTCCTGTTTCAGTTATGCTGAAAATGTATCTTCCTACATGTGACAACCCCAGCCACTAATATTTAAGTGATATATTTGCACTATATTTCATTTGTTTGAGTACCATCGGAGTATGATTGACAGCAATAAAATACTATTAAGCATGGCTCTTGGGTAAAGTAAAGGGCTAATCTTCACTCTCGGGCCAGCTGGACAGCTCACTGGGTAAACGTGCTTGCTATGAAGCCGGATGATGACCTGAGTTTGATAACAGGAGCCTAACTAACCCTGGAGGGAATGTACTCCTCAAAGCTGTCTGCAGTCTTCACACCTACACTGTGGCGTGCACACCAACATTCTCTGCAAACAATAATGATTGAATAAACCTCTAGAAAAAGCTATATACATTTGATGCATCTTCGCAGACATTTGAAGGTTTTTGATATGCATTAGAAGTAGCTTTACTTCATTTAGTGGTTTTATTCCTGTAGATGTTTACCTAACAGAAAATTTACAAATTATGTATAACACCATCTCTTATTTATGCCTGAAAAATATCTGAATTCCAAAGAATTGTAACTGGTGTCAATATTTCAGTATTGTAAATGGTAACTACAGAGTGTGTGCCTGTATGTATCAACATGAACATACATACAGACACACACACAATGAAACATGAATGAATGAATGGTAAATGGGTACAAAGGCCATTTTAAAAATAGAGCTATTAATGATGCAGTTATAATATCTTTTGATATGCATTCAGAATTCACAACAGAATCCTCAAGACATACCTGTGTACACATTACATCATCCTTCACAAGAGTTGAGATGTGCAAGCAAATTTGGTGTTCATTGAGGAGTTAGTGAATGAATAAAATGTGTCATATCTATTGGATATTACTGCGTATTATTCAATATAAAGCAATAGGGAAATATTGCCCAATGATATAGCACAGATGAACTTGGAAGACACTACGAAATCGAGTAGGTAGGCCTGCTCTAGAATGTTTCTCCATAAACATACAATAATGAAAATATTCAAACCCAGAGAGTAGAATGATGGTTGTGTATATGGATGGAGTGTTGGTGGAATGTGGATCCGCTATTTAAATTTTCAATCATGACAGATGAATAATTTCTAGATAGATATGCTGTGTAACACTATGCTTATAGTTGACCCTATTATATTGTACATT
Source organism: Mesocricetus auratus (assembly GCF_017639785.1). NCBI lineage: Eukaryota > Metazoa > Chordata > Mammalia > Rodentia > Cricetidae > Mesocricetus > Mesocricetus auratus. The sequence goes on from NW_024429195.1 coordinate 42,425,394, forward strand.
TTTTGTGAGAGGAGTAGATTTACTGCTAAGCATATAAACCAAATTTTAAAAAACTAATAACAAAAAAAGATGTAATCGTGAGTTTGGTTTGCAAGCTATGATATGAGAGAAGACAATAAAGAAATGCTTCACATGTTTCATAGCAATTGCAAAAAAACTAATAACAAAAAATGAAAAGAAGAAATTTTGCAGCAGTAGCTGTTTATTATCTTGACTCTGCTAATTCTTACATGGATGTTTACATTCATCAGATCATGTACAATTATGTCATAACTTTGTAGACTTTCTTATATATCATTTATGCCTCAATGCAGCTGTTAAAAAGTGTGAGCAATTTAAAAGTGAGAGCATTGCAGTCTATATGGAACTATTTATTTTGTAACATATTGTTTACCTCTCATGCTTGATGAAGAAAAGTAACAGTTATGAAAATATTGTACAAAAAATACAGTAAGTAGCCAAGACCAAATAGAGCCATGTAAAAGAATCTCCCATACCAAAGACTCATGGTGCATTGTGAAAGAGTGTGTAGAAAGATTGTAGAAACCAGACAATTGGATAGTTTTCTGTGAGATCAGAAAATAATCTCATGTAGTCTCACCAACATGATAACCAAAATTGAGCTCAACAAGGATGATACCAATGGGTATGTCAAAGTGGATGGGCAAAAATCAGGAGGCTTCAACTGGAAGCAATTTAGTAAAGCTAGGCACAGGAGAGGTGGTAATCCCTGGAGATGAGCACACCAATTAGTGGTGACTAATGTTCATCCCTGAAAACGTAATACAAGTAAAGTTATACAGGTTGAGCAGGTTACAACTAGGAATATTGGATGCATACAATAAAAATTGTGAGAAAATAGACAACAAACTTACATAAGCATGGAGAGGGGAATATGGAAGGTTTGGGAGGGAGGAAAGAGAAGAAAGAAGTGTAATTTATTATAACCTAAAGGCAAAATGCAAACAATAAAGAACAGGAAGCAAGAGAAGCTGCAAGAGCAATGCACAGCAATTCCTGGTGCATGGAAGCCGCTCTTCCCGCCTCCTCAATGGAGCAGGAATTCCTGCATCTTCCATGTCTTCCTTACATTTCCAGCCATTGTGTTCGTCTCCACTCGTGTTTAGTTTCAAAGTTTATTTGTTAACCAATATTTTTTACATATTGCAATGAACAAATGTTGTCAAAATTAGACTGAGACTCCTGAAATGAAGACAAGAAAATTAGCAAGGAGACAGTTGAGATATAGATGACTGTCACTTCCTTTGGTAAGAGAAGATTCCAGAGAGGCTTAGTCCAGAGACATAGGTTGGTCCCTCTTTTAAGAAGTTTTTTTTGGTATAAAAACATGTTATTTCCCATTTATTAGAGTAATAGCTATAATTGGAAAATTTGGCAAGCAGGAAATTATTTTTCTAATATATTTAATTGAAATAGAATCATATCACCTTCACTACTCCCTTTCTACCCTATCAGAAAAATAGTCAATGAAATTATTCTTAAAGCCATACTTCATTTTTTCTTTTTAAACCACTACAAATAATGATTAGACTCACAAAAAATATAAAAACTTCTACAAACAATAACCTGAAAAAGTAAATATTTTTCTTGTGATTTGCTATCATGACCATAGATAGTGTTCTATTTTATAACTTTAACTAAGTTGTAAATTAAGTTTCATGCTCTGTAAATAAATGAATATCCCTTTTCCATTTAGCATTTTACTTTGTTTTCCTTTGCCTTTTTTCTTTTTTGAGAACTTCATATTTTCAATGTACTGAATATAAGTAGGATATTTCCATATCATATTACTAAATATCTTAAATGTCTCATTTAAGAAATGATAAAAACAGCTATTAAAATACAGTATATTCATTCTCTATCACCACCACAGTAAAAAGTCATGGTATACACGTATACACAAACAGACACGTAAACATAAATATATATATTTGTATAACATACATGAATTAACAAGGAGGTTTGATGTCTTAATCTTTGCAAAAATATGCATGATATAATGATATATGTACTACTTGAAATATATAAGCTATAATTCAAAATTACTTCATTTCTAATTTTAATCATATAAAGTTGGAAGCCATCCCATAATGATTTTACTCATAAATTCATTAAGTGAATTGTAATATGATTACAGTTAGTGCTTTAAGAGTAGCATGCACTGTCCTTTTCTGAGATGAACAAAAATAAGTACATGTTCACTAGTTTTATGGTCCAATGTATCATTTTCAGTCTATATCAGATCGGCATTTTTGATACAAGTACCTTTCTCACAAGATCCTTAAATGCTTGTTTCACCTGTTGGTTCCTTAAAGTGTAGATAAAAGGATTCAGCATGGGGGCTACAGAGGTGTTGAGCATAGCCACCCCCTTTGTCAAAGCAACTCCAGCCTTCGCAGATGTTTTCACATACATGAAGATGCAGCTTCCGTAGGATATGGAGACAACAATCATGTGTGAGGAGCAGGTTGAGAAGGCCTTTTTCCTTTGTTTTGTTGAAGGAAATTTCAGAATAGTTCTGAGGATATAGATGTAAGAGATAGTTATCAGTATCAGCGTGGTCATAAGTGTGATCAAAGCCAATATAAAACTCATGAGCTCTAGAGTGCTTGTGTCTGTGCAGGAGATTTGGAGCAAAGGAGCAGAGTCACAGGTGAAGTGGTCAATAATGTTGGAGTTACAGAAATCTAGCTCTAAGCCCATGGCCAGCGGTGGAAAAATTACCAAGAAACCAGCCAGCCAAGAGCTGATGATGAGCTGGTGGCAAATCTTGTTACTGATGATGGTTGTATAGTGGAGGGGCTTGCAGATAGCCACATAGCGATCATAGGACATGGATGCCAGAAGGAAAAACTCTGTTGAGCCAAGGAAAATAAAGAAAAATAGTTGGGCAGCACAAGCATTGTAAGAGATTGATTTGTCTCCAGTTAGGATGCTGACCAAAAACCTAGGGTTACAGACAGAAGTAAATGAAATTTCCAAGAAGGAGAAATTCCTGAGGAAGAAATACATGGGGGTCTTGAGGTGGGGATCCAGCAGAGTGAGTGTGATGATAGTTAGATTTCCAGTAATGCTCAGCACATATGTGAGAAGCAGAAAAAAGAAAATCACAACCTGAATCTCAGGGTCATCTGTCAGACCCAGGAGGATGAAGTACGTCACTGACGTTCCGTTTCTCATCCCTCACGGTTTGTCTACAACAAATCTGATAAAATCAGCAAAGATATCAGGGAAACATGAACTTGAGTCACAAGACAAGCATAACGCCCTCCCTCCCTCACTCCCTCTCTCTCCTCCCCTTCCTCCCTGCCTCTCTTTTTCTTTTTCTCCTCTCTCACACACACTCTCTCTGTCTTCATTTGAATCATATCTTTGAAGATCCATTTTATATGTTGAAAGTCAGTCTATTCTGTTTTTAATCTACCACTATTTATTACATTTCCTATTTTATAAAATTTACTAATTTCATTGTTGGCATAATTATGCTTTTCCTATGTCATCTCTTCTATACAACTTTCTTAATCATTGTGGAAATAAGTTATTGGCTTACTCAATTATATGCAGGAATAGTAAATATCAAACTAGAAAAAGTAAATAATATAACTTCTATTACTATTTTTAACTTAATTTCTTAAAATACAATAAAATCAACAAATGTCATTATATTTTGTATTTTCAACAATTAAATAGTATTCCTCTTTTAAAAAGATGTACCATAAATTTTGTCTCCTTGTATTACTAGAGACTGACTGTAAATTTCCAACCTGCATTCTTGATCTGTGAAATAAGGAGACTCTTGTTATTAAATCCAATTAAGGTAGTAATTTTTGTTGAATTGCTAAAAATGTTTCTGAAATTTACTTAAGCATCAAACATCAACAACAGAATATATCTTTACATTATATAATAATAATTCATGAATGACAACATTGAAATATACAGACATTTTAATGGGCTGTTTAGAATTCTCTTAAATTATTAAATTATATCAGTTACATGAACTTAACTTGTTCAGTCTAAATACTGGATGTTCAAATATGAAGATAATGAACTATATTTTCTACATTTAATGGCTAGAGTGTTTCATTTAATAAAAATTTAAGTTGGAAATTTTTCAAGTTAACTTATATATATTAGATAATTTGAAATATATATTAGTTATATATATATGTGTGTGTAAAACAGATATAAATTGAACTGAGTGAGAAGACAGTTAAAAAACTGAAATATTGTACAGAAATAATTTAAAATACACTTAAAGTATTAATAGTTAAAGTGAGACAATGAACACAGAGTACTATGCTTACTTCTCTTAAACCAAAATCTATACCATGGTCCTACAGAACAAAGAGAAATCACAGCTTATGTCTCTCCCCCACATAGCTGAGCTCCTCAACACAACCCTGATGTTTAATATCAAAACATGCAGTGAAACATTTTTTTCATGTGTTTTCTAATATCATGCAACACCTAGGGTCCTGACATATTACTTACATTGTGTTAAAAATATATCTATAAATGGGAGGTTTTTTTGCTATAAAACGATTCAGATTATTCCAATATTTCCCAAAGGGATATTACCAATATATTTTCCCAGGAAAAAATTAACAACACTTATTCTATATTTACAACACATAACTTCAAAAATAGTCTGCAAAGTGTGGAAAAGCATAATGACTTTTGGGATAAATAATAATAGGGCACTGATGTAAACAAGTAGAAGATTACTTCCAGCAATCATATTTAATTGGTTGATTATATGACCTATATCCCAGGAGATTGCAAAACGTACCTGCAAGGAGTTAGCTAGGCATTTGTGAAGGGATGAGATCTAACAACAAAATACGGTTAATTTCTCACATTGATTTATACATGTCAATGTTGAAACTAGGCTACATCCATAGAGTTACTCCATATTCTGTGAAACAGCAGTGGAATTCTTTAGTTTCTGCCTTGCCCTGAGGGACTCCATTTCACAAGCAGTCATTACTCCATCTTGATGGTGGAGAACAATTGTGGCATAGTGACACAGAACTTGTGTTACCCTCAACACAAGGAGATATCAGTTTAAAAGAGGAAAGCAAAAGTACTGTAGAGTTCCACTGAACAAATACTGCAGGCCTTGAGCCTGATATACAGCCAAGGATTGAACTTATTTTCCTACCCTCGCCACCCAGGTGCTGGGACCATATGCGGGACCACCATGTATTGTTCAGTGTATGTATCCACAGTTTGTCATGGTTGCTTTTACATAAATATTAACTAAATGATAGTTCATTCTATTTTTATTGAGAATTTGTGGTAAATGATATATTTTGAGATTCTTCAAGTATTTTAATGATCTCACATTTTTAAAGGAGAACATGACACATTATGTCACCTAGTTTCCCTCAAATCAGATGTCTTTTTTGTTCCACTTTCATTTTTATACTATGAAATTGTGTTTTAAACATGCACACATTGTGTAATTTATGGAGACTGTAGGTTACTACTAAGTGAATCATTTTTGCAAACATTGACACTATAAGTGATTGGATTATGTATCTGAGGTTTAAAATAAGACATTAAAACCCTATGAATGACCTGCCTACACAGCACTGAGAAGTCTATTTGAACATTTTATTTCATAGTTAAAATACATATTCAGGTTATCAGTTATATTATGGTTACCGATTGCACATTTGCTTTGCCCTGAAAACTGTTTTCTATGAAACATAATTTTATTTAAATTAGAAACAAGCTTGTTTTACAGGCCAATCACAGTTCCCTCTCCCTCTACTCCTCCACTGCCTTCAACTAACCCTCTATCCCATCCCCTTTTTGCTCCCCAGGGAGGATGAGGCCTTCTATGGGGGATCTTGGAACTCTATCACATCATTTGGGTCAGGCCTAGGCCCTCCCCTGTGTGTTAGGCTTGGAGAGTATCACTCTGTGTAGAATGGGCTCCCAAAGTCCATTCTTTGCCAGGGAAAAATATTTAACTTCTACCAGAGGCCTCATAGATTGCTGAGGCCTCCAAACTGACACCCACGTTCAGGGGTTTTGGAACAGACCTATGCTGGTTTTCCACCTATCAGTCTGGGGTTCGTGAGCTCCCCTTTGTTCTGGTCATGTGTTTCTGTGCGTTTCTCCAGCCTGGTATTAACCCCTTTGCTCATCACTCCTCTCCAAAACTGGATTCTAGGAGTCCTGCTCAGTATCTAGTTGTGGGTGTCTGCTTCTGCTTCATTCAGTTTCTGGATGAAGGCTCTAGGATGGCATACAAGGTAGTCATCAGGTAGCCTCTCCACCATTGCTTACATTGTTAGTTGGTGTCATCCTTGTAGATATCTGAAAATTTCCCTAGTGCCATATTTCTCATTAAAACGATGGTTCCCTCTATTATGGTGTCTCTTATCTTACTTTCTTCTATTTTTCCCCGAGTCAACCTTCCTCCTCCCTCATGTCCTCCTCTCCTGTCCTCTCCCCTTCTCTTTCTCCCAGATTTCTCTCCCCTCCATCCATGCTCCCAATTTGCTTGGAAGGTCTTGCTCTTTCCCCTTCTTGGGAGTACCATGTATGTCTCTCTTACGGTACTCCTTGATTCCTAGCTTCTCTGGCAGTGAGGATTGTGGGCTGGTAATCCTTCGCTCTATGTCTAGAATCCACATATGAGTAATTACATACCATGTTACCTCTTTTAGTGACTGGGTTACCTCACTCAGGATGGTTTCTTCTAATGCCATCCATTTGCCTGCGAATTTCAGGATTCCATTTTTTTCCGCTGAGTAATACTACATTGTGTGAATGTATCATATTTTCTGTATCCATTCTTCAGCTGAGGGTTATGTACATTGCTTCCAGGTTCTGGCTATTACAAATAATGCTTCTACAAATATAGTGAAACAGATGTCCTTGTATGAATGTGCATCTCTTGGGTATATGCCTAAGAGTGGAATTGCTGGATCTTGTGGTGGACTGATTCCCATTTTCCTGAGGAATCTCCATACTGATTCCCAAAGTGGCTGTGTAAGTTGGCACTCCTACCAGCAGTGGAGGAGTGTTCTTCTTTCTCCACGTCCTCTCCAGCATAAACTGTTGTTGGTATTTCCTCGAGTGGGCACCTAGTGCTATTAATGTTCCTCTTAGCACATTTTCAAAGTGTCCCATAAGTTTGGGTATGTTGTGTCTCTTTCTTGTTGAATTTCAGGAAGTAGTTAATTTCTTTTTTTTTATTTCTTCCTTGACCCAGGAATGGTGAAATTGTGCATTGTTCAATTTCCATGAGTTCATAGGGTTTCTGAAATTTGTTTTGTTGTTGAATTCTAACTTTAAACCATGGTGGTCCAATAGGATATAGGGGATTTTTCCATTGTTTTGTATCTGTTGAGGTTTGCTATGTTGCAGACTATGTGGTCAATTTTAGAGAAGGTTCCATGTGGTGCTAAGAAGAAGTTATATTCTTTTTTGTTTGGATGGAATGTCCTATAGATATCTGTTAATGCCAATTGTGTCATAACTTCTATTAGTTCCTTTTGTTTCTTTGTTAATTTTCTGTCTGTTAGTCCTGTTTAGTGATGAGAGTGGGGTACTAAATTCTCTCAGTATATGTTTGTGAAGTTTTATGTGTGATTTGAGTTTTAGTAATGTTTCTTTTATGAATGTGGGTGCCTTCATTCAGAATTAAGACTTCATCTTGATGGACTTTTCCTATGATGAATACGAAATTACCTTCTTCATCCCTTTTTATTGATTTCATTTTGAAGCCTCATTTGTTAGATATTGGAATTGATACACCATCTTGCTTCTGGGGTCCATTTGTTTGGAAAATCTTTTCCAAACCCTATACTCTGAGGTAAAACCTGTCTTTGACAATGAGATATATTTCTTGTATGCAGCAGAAGGATGGATTCCATCTTCATGTAAATTCTATTAGCCTGTGTCTTTTTATAGGCAAGTGAAGACCATTGACATTGAGGGATATTTACGACCATTGATTGCTAATTCTTGTTTGTTTTGGGTTTGTTGGCATTGGTGATATTGTGTGTGGATTCCCCCTTTTTCTTTTGGTGTTTGGTATTGTGGGATTATTTATTGGCTATGTTTTGTGAGTGTAGTTATCTTCCTTGGGTTGGAGTTTTCCTTCCAGTCCTTTCTGTAGGGCTTGATTTTTGCACATGTACTGTTTAAACATGATTTTGTCATGGAATATATCTTCTTTTTGCCATCTATAGTGCTTAAAAGCTTTGCTGGGTACAGTAGTTGGGCTGGCATACTTGTTACTTTAGCATTTATAGGACATCTATCCAGGACCTTCTGTCTTTCAGAGTATCCATAGAGAAGTCAGGTGTATTTTTGATCGGTCTGCCTTTACATGTTACATCACCTATTTCCTTTGCTGCTCTTAATATATTTTCTTTTTTATGTAAGCATGGTGTTTTGATTATTATGTGGTGAGGGGACTTCTTTTTATGGCCCAGTCTATTGGGTGTTCTGTAAGCTTCTTGTATTTTGATAGGCATATCTTTCTTTCAGTTGAAGACTTTGTCTTCTATTATTTTGTTGATTATGTTTTCTGTACCCTTGAGCTGTATTTCTCCACCTTCGTTTCTACATATTATCATTAGGTTTGGCTTTTTCATGGTGTCCCATATTTCCTGTATATTTTGTGTTAGGGATTTGTTGGATTTGAGATTTTCTTTGGTTGATGACTGTATTTCCTCTAGTGAGGCCTTTCTGCAGGGTAAGTTCACTCTAGGTGCAGAGCAGACCCAGAAAAATTCAAGTACAGGAATGTAAGGAGTTGGGGCCCCAAGCAGAACCCATGCTTACCTCAAGCAGAGGGCAGAGGACCAAGACTGAAGTGTTGGAAGACTCAGGCAAAAAATATATTTTCATAGAGAAAGTCACTATGGGTTTAGAGACAAATCTGGTGCTAGGGTAACTCCCAAGCATCCACAAGGAGGACCCCAACTAAAACTCCTAGCAATAGTAGAAAAGATACCTGAACTGACCTACCCATGTAATCAGATTGATGAATACTACAAGTATCATCATAGGACCTCATCTAGTAGTTAATGGAATCTGGCACAGAGATCCACAATCAAGAACCAGGCCAAGTTCTGGGAATTCAGGTGAAGAGAGGCAGGATGGAACATATTAACAAGGAAGTTCAAGATCATGATGGAGAAATCTACAGAGACAGGTGAACCAAGTTCTTGGGAACTCAAAAATGCTAGACCTACAACTGTGGAGACTCCAAGGGACTGAACTAGGCCCTCCACATGTGGGAGACAGTTATGAAGCTTGAACTATCAGAGGGTCCTCTGGCAATAGACCATCATAAACACCTGGTACATGAGCTAGCTTGTTGGAGCCTATTCCCTATGGTGGGATGCCATTCTCGGTCTTAATGCATGTGAGAGTGGCTAGGTCCTTCCTTAACCTATTGCTCCAGACTGTGTTGACTCCTCATGGGAACCCTTACATGCAAGGAGGAGTGGACTGGGGGTCTGTTGGGGGGGAGACGAGAGGGGTTTGATGAGGGGTGAGAGGGAGAACTGTAGTTAGAATGTAAAATGAAATAAAAAAGAAAACTAAATTAACTGTTTCTTTTATTTTATATACTATTTGTCATTGATATGTTCTTAGTTCATAAACATGAAATTTTATTATGCATCTTTTGCATTTCCTTTTAATGTGTATATGTGTAAGTGTGCTCCTGTGTGCACACACAAAAAATGTGGAGGATTGAGCACAAACTCCAGCAGTCAGCTCTCTCCTCAACCACTGGGTTATGGGAATGGAACCCAAGTCATGAGAGCTAATGGAGAGCATATTTACATGCTAAGCCATTACTATCCTATAGTGCTTTAATAAAAGCATATTCTTTGTCCTTGTGTTCTCTCTCCAAACCTAGAGCTCCCTGACTTCACTCAGATATGATTACTGGTCCATGAGTCCCAGGGATTCAACTGTCTATCCTTCCCAGATAATCAAAAGACTCTTAGAAATTTATTACCAATTGGTTTCATCCCTTTCCAGGCCAGATGCATCAGCCTCTTAAAATCTCTTTATTTATCATGGATATGTAGCAAAGACTGAGTTCCCAGTCATGTCAGGCAGCCTGGAACTCCAGCTTTCATGCTGGTGAACACCCTGGGCATTTGCGTACACATCCAAACACCCTGACATAGGCACATAGTAAAAAAAATAGATAATATCCTTAAAAGTGGTCCATTTGCATAGAAGAACATGTTTTCAAAGCTATGCTTCTTTATGTACATTCTGACTATCTCATTATACACAAAAGAGAATAAAAGTAAAGTAGAAACTGAGCCCTTTCTTTTCTATGTTTTTTCTGCTTTGAGAATATGAGATGATATATATTGATCATATTCTTCACCCTTCCCCAACTCTTACCAGACCATCCCCCTTCTTACCCATCCAATTCCATCTTCTTTTCTCTCTTTAAAACAAAACAAAACCAAACACAGAAAACAGAAAAGCCGAGTCCAAACACTGCTGGCAACCAATAGGCCTGCCCAGAGCAGTAATAAAGCCAGTGTCACTCTGTTGATGAAAACAGACTTTCCCTGTCTGTGGAGGTTTGAAACAAAATGGTTTCCAAAGAGAGTATTTGCCAAATACCAGATTCATGAACCATTCCCTGTGCTTTTATGCTTTTATACATAAAATGTACAATATATGCAGTATAATAATGCATCCCTAGCCAGGCGAAGGTGGCGCATGCCTTTAATCCCAGCACTCGGGAGGCAAAGGCAGGCGGATCCCTGTGAGTTCGAGGCCAGGCTGGACCGACAGCCTCCAAAACAACACAGAGAAACCCTATCTCATAAAACCAAAAAAAAAATAATATTGCATCCCTACCTAAAATAAGTATGAAACAGATTATATTATGAGACTGAAATACATTTAATTATAAAATTGTCACTAGAAAATTCTATGCATTATTTTATGATTTTCTGTCCTTTGATTGGCAAAAAAAGACATTGGGTTAATTTACTTAAAAAACATAAGCATAAACTTTTCACACCCCAGAGTAGTATCCTTTTAAATAAGTACAGTGTATATGTATAAATGGGTGGGTGGGTATGTACACATGTATACAGTAAATGAAAATTTTAAAATCCACAAATGAGATTTATATGGCTACACATTAAGTTCAAAAACAAATTTTAAATGTTTATAATTAAGTACAGTTTGAGATTTCATTAAACTCAAGAGCACTAATTTTAAATACCAAATATTTTGAAAAGAAATAAAAGATAAATCATAAAAGTTACTGTTAGCATATGATTTTGGGATAAAAGTGTCTTATAGAAATTGTGGAATTGTTTTATACCTAAAATTCTAAACAAGTTATAGCAAGTTGCACAGTTACAGAAGACTTCAGGTGTGAGACAGAGAAAAATTTTAACTGGATTGTGTACAACCAACAATTTATTCAAAGAATTTCCTATTTCTTTGGTTTAAAACAATTAACTCTTTTATAATATAGATGTACTCAGAAAAAAATTTAAAAGTGCTAGGTTTTATGGAAAAAAGATTTGGTGTTTTGTTAGGACAATTATTTGTGTTTTCTCTTAATTCTATCAGACTTTTGACCACTTAGAAACCTAAACCCAGCCAGGCGGTGGTGGCACAAGCCTCTAATCCCAGCACTCGGGATGGCAGAGGCAGGCGGAGCTCTATACTCTATACTCTATAAGGAAGATAACAAAGACATAAATGACATAGTAAGGCAGCATAAAATATAATAAGTATAATTACTGTGGAAAATATCAATATATTCTTTACTTTATGCACAATACTCTTCCAACTAGGTACTATGCACAAGTCCAAGGTCACATTCTGGTGTCTACAAATAGAGTAGCATTCCAATGTCATCATATTCAGTATTCCAATGTTCAAAACTGACATAAATTCTATTTGGCACATGAAAGAATAAAATTTTTAGCTGCATAACCACTCTGCAACCTATTAATGCTGGTACCCATATTCTGTAGTTTGTTTTAGTTCTCTGAGCTCAGATCTGCATCCACGCATCAAGTCTTCCACATTAATCAGTTTAACAAATTTTTACACCATTAGTAACATTTGCCAATAAAATTGGAATCCAGTATTGAGGATTTTAGAGTTTCAATGACCCAGGTACTCAGCCTCTGAAGGATATTCTCTGGAATCATGTGAATGTGCTAGACTGACACCAGCTCCTAAGAAGCAAAATCTCCAGCTTAGTGCTTCTCAGGAAAACCATGAAAGGAATCTGAGTTAAGGGACTGCAAGGAGGCTGCAGATGGCCATGAGAGGGTTTCCTGTGTCTCTGACCATTAGGGCTATAACAGTAATATCAATGAGATTCACCTGAGAAAATGTGTTTGACTCATTTCTTCGGTTGGTGTTATGCATTTCTAAACAATTCTCAGATTTAGGGAAGACATAGGCAGAAAAAAAGTTGCAATATTTAACAAAATGGCATCACCATGTTTGCCAAAAAGATTTACTATAAAGGTTCTGATTTAGGAAATATGAGTAACATTGCTGACAAAGGAAAATACTTACTTTTAAGTTAGTCTGAGCACAGTTTAAATCTACTTTTCTCATTGTCTAAAATTTAATTTAAACAGTGATTTTAGTAGGCAAAGGCTGTTTCATTTTTAAAATAATTTTTGTCAAATTAAATATTTCTATAAAGTGACTCCTTTATTAAAATGTAAACATTTTGTCTAGATGTCATTCATGAAAATCTACCCACTTCTCAATGTGAAGACTGATCTTTAAGAAAGAGAAATATCTAACAGTATACACCATTGACTACATAACTCTTCTAATATTGTTCAGCAATGCAGAAAAAGGCAACAGATACATTATATATGTTTATGAATAGAATGTTAGAAGAGTTAGTCCTGGAGGGAAACATAAGAGGCACATCCCTTGAGACAGAAAAACTAATTATTTTGGGCAACATTTCAATTAAATTACTTTGAGAACCATTAATACAAGAAGAGTGGGAGGAAGGTTGGGAGAGAAAACTGGGGTGGGAATGTAAAATTAAATCAATAAATAAAAAAATGGGAAAAATAGAAATTTATGTATAATGTCAGTCTTTACATGAACCATATGTAACAACTATTGTTTGGTGATTAATTGTTTCAAATTATATTTCCAATTACTATTTATTTTTTATTTACTTAATTTTTTGGCAATTTTAGGTCTTTTTGTTTCCATATGAATTTTGAGATTGTTTTCAATTTATGTTATGTATTACATTGGATATTCGATGGGGATTGTATTTTTTTGGGAAAATAAACATTTTTTGCAATATTAATCCTTCAAACATCCGAGCAGAACAGAATAAGCAATAGTTCATATATAACTTCTTCATTTCAGCATTCTTATTTATCTAAAAATTATTTCATACCACATCAGTCATCATAGAATTTATCTTATCAACACTTTCAATTATTTCATACTTTCATCCTTCAAAAGCTATAAATAAAGTATATACTACATAATTTTTTCTTGTCAGGGTAGAATTAAATTTGAGAAATTTCCCAATGGACTTTTCATCCTCAGAAAGAAATTATCTTACCATGCTATAGGATTCTCAAGCAGTTAGTGATGTCAGTATCTGTGAAAAGCTCTCTGGAATCTCCTGTAGCAAACTTATTCTTCCATCAGTCTGAACTCCTTTTACTAATAGATTTCTTAATAAAGAATGAAAATATTTCCCGTTTTGATTTTCAGTAATTTGTTCTTACATTTAACTTCAGGGTAAATCTTCCCTGTAGTTTAAGTTATATGCCTACAAAATTTCAGATTGATTTCTTGATTTTGTTTACTTACTTACATTCTGTATGTTACTTTTTGAGAAGTTAGTTATGCCATGTTTTCTATCCAGGCTATTAGGATTTAGATATAAATGTGCTGAGTTTATTTGGAGACTGTAAGAATAAAATAGGGTGAACTCCCACAAAATACATTTTTGGTCAGGACATGATAATATTGACATAGGTGTACATAATAATTATCACCTTCTTCAATATTTTTTTCTTCAATATTTTTAAATTGATAAAAAGAAGTCCATCTATGCTCAGAAGTTTTAAGAACTCTGTCTCATAAAACAAACAAAAAAAAAGAATCCTAAAGTATTTCTGAAGAAAATTGAAATTGTATTATAGGTCATAGACTCCATTCATTATCAGCATCACAAGATTCTCTATAGATAATAGGACACTTTGTTATTCTTCTTTTAGAATTAATGATGAAAACAGTCAATTAGTGTATTTTCCAAAAAACTCCCCAAGGTTTTATACCAGGTCTGAATAAAAACATCATTCATCATTAAAGAATGGATATGGAGACAAAGTCATGTTTATTGAAGATGTAATGAAGTAGTGACTACAATTCTTCAATTACAACAAAGAGGAGCACACTACTGTTTGGGAAGACATTAATTATTTCATTTGCAGGGAAAACAGAACAATGGATTTAAGGATGTCACATCATGTATTCTGACTAAAGAGTGAGAAACAAAATTATTTTGTAAATGAGCTGGATTTTAATCTGAACAAGTTCTCCATTGAAACTGATGAGGCAAAGAAAAAAGTATGGGTTAAATAAAATAATAATTTTGGAAGAATTATTCATATTGAACTTTTAGGTAAAAAAATTCTACAATGCATCTGCAAAAAAAAAACACTGTTGAACTCAAGAACAGTGAGTGTTTTCAGTGTTTGTCATGCTGCATACAAAGATGTTGTATTATCAACAGTTCTGTCTTAAACATAGATTATACCATGTAAATCCAGCATTAGAGAAATTCAGACAACATGCTTGTAACTCATCGCTAAACTTTCTCTATATGTATCTGAAAGCTGGTTATTCTTGTTTATCCTGAGAGCTTTATACACCGTAAGTAACTCACAGTGACTTTTACTCAAATTATTGGTATATATTTCTTTATATTTAAAAGTTAGGAAATATAATATTTAATGTTGGAGGCAGTGCTGAATGTAAATTATTTCTTACAGAAAGTTACTCAAGTTGAACTGTAAAATAATTGAGAAGAAATGTTTTACATTTAATGCCAAAGGCTTATTTGCTGATTCAAGTAAATTTGAATCTAAACCTCATAAAGTTGTCTTTCCGGCCACACCAGTTCTATTTGGTACTATCAAGGAACTCTGAAATTAACTGTGGGAGCAAGCACAAGGCCTGCTTTGGTTCAGTCACGGTGGAAGACTAGTTCTGAAAGAAAAGATGACCATAGCGTCCCATTCCTAAGCAAGAAACCATTTGCAATTGACAGTCACTGACCAGGAAAAAAGTAGTTTTCTACAGTGGAGTCTCAGTGAATACATCAACCACACTCCATGGCAAGCCTCACATCCAAGAGTAGGTGGGCAACACAAAACAAACTTCATGGCTTTTTTGAGAGCTTTTTGATTCATTTTGTTATATGTTTATCTTTCTTGGTTTTTTTTTGTTTGTTTTGATTTTGATTTTTGCAACGAGTTTAGCTTTTGTATTTAATTTGGCTTTTTGGCAGGGGAAATGAGAGAGACATAATATTTGGTGGGTAGGGAAATGGGGAGGATCTGGGAGAGTTGGGATAGGGGGAACATGATCAAAATATATTAAAATAATAATAGTAATAATAATATACAGAAAATGCTTGACTTGTGGAGACAAAGAAGGTTATTTAAATAAAATGTATAGTACTCAAACTAGCCTAAAATATTACTTAGGCATCAGTAGGAGTGGGAATTGTATTTTCAAAATATGGGGAAAATGGAAAATGGAGAAAAATACTTATCACAAAAAATAATACAGGAATTCTATCTGAGTATTAAATAAAGCTGAAAAAAATCAGATGAGTATCTGGGAACTGGGACTAGGTGAGGGTTGTTGTGCTTGTAGTTCTAACCAACGAGTAAATGTGAAAACATATTTGGGGTGAAGCTGCATTTCCATTGCATTGCTGGATTCTTCATATTACCTTCAAATCTTTAGAGGAGAGAGCCTATCAATTCATATCTATTACTTTTCTCTAGGCTGGAAGGATTTATAAGACTTTTAGACATGAGAAACCACACATTGGTGACAACATTCATACTTCTAGGATTGACAGAAGACCGAAAGTGGCAAATTGTAATCTTCCTTTTCCTATTGATAACGTATCTGCTGAGCATCACTGGAAACCTTACCATTATTCTTCTGACCCTGTTGGATTCCCAACTCAAAACACCCATGTATTTCTTCCTTCAGAAGTTTTCCTTCTTAGAAATCTCACTGACATCTACCTGCATCCCTAGATTCCTTGTAAGCATAGTGACCATGGATAAAACTATTTCCATCGAGGCTTGTCTCACACAATTATTTGCTGCCTTTGTCTTTGGGATAGCACAGTTTTTCTTGTTGGCTGTCATGTCCTATGACCGCTACGTGGCCATTTGTAAACCCCTACATTATACAACCATCATGAACCCCAGAGTGTGTACTTTGCTATTTGGCACTTGCTGTTTAATTGCTTTGTTGGCAATCTGCCCTGGAGTCATTGTAAGTCTGCGAATGGAATTTTGTAATAATATTATTGAACACTTTTTATGCGACTACGCTCCCATCTTGCAGCTTTCCTGTGATGATACAAGGTTCATGCAACTGATCAATTTTGTTTTTGCCATCATTATTCTCCTGATTACCTTGGCACTAGTTATATCCTCTTATGGAAAAATCATAAGTACGATTCTGAGGTTCCCTTCTGCCCAGCAGAAGAAGAAGGCCTTCTCTACCTGTTCCTCCCATATGATTGTCATCTCCATCTCTTATGGAAGCTGCATTTTTATGTATGTCAAACCTTCTGCAGAAGAGAGGATAGCTTTCAACAAGGGGATTGCCATACTTACTACTTCAATTGCACCTGTACTAAATCCTTTCATATATACTTTAAGAAATAAGCAAGTCAAAGAAGCCCTGAAGGATGTCATTAAAAAATTTACCTCAGCTACTTCAAAATAGTGGTTCTGGATTGTTCTAAGTGTCCTAGTAAGATTATTGAAAATTATAGGCCACATCAGCTACTATTTTGACATCTCTATTTTGCATTTATGTTGGAGTAGTATCTGAAGTGATGATATCTATATGCATGTTTTCACCTGTGTCTTCCTGGAATCACTTCATTTAATGCTAGGAATTGTTTGGTTTCCAAAATATCCCACTATGAATTTCCTATGGGGACTTCATTTGTCTATGATTTTCTAGCAAATATGTGCTTAAAAATAATCATTTAGGAACTGTTTTAATAATAACTTACTTTAGTCTACAAATATCTAGGAACAGTTTCTTCTGATATGCTACCGAAACATATTGTATTTTTGGAAACAAAAAGATTTTCAGGACAGGATTTCTCTGTGTAACCCTGGCGTTTCTTGAACTCACTTTGTAGATCAGGCTGGCCTTGAACTCACAGAAATCTGCCTGCCTCTGCCTCCCAAGTGCTGGAATTAAAGGCATGTGCCACCACCACCTGGCTCTTTCTTATTCTTTATCTCTTCTTTTCTTAATAGTGACTGCTAGTAATTTTCTTTCTTTCTTTTTTATAGGTCATCTACAATTATTTTAGTTTTTATTTTTATTCTTTTTATCTCAAGAAAGCATTTAACAATCTATCTTTGCAAACCAGAATATTATTTATAGTTGTCATTAATACATATCCTTATGACATATTCCATACTTCTCATTTGGAAGATTTCTGATTTTTCTGTAATAATGAAACCAATAAAACATTAAACCATCAACATGCCAACATGTTCAATATCTGTTCTTAGCCCCATATTTGTGTCTGTTCTCTCTGACAGATTCCAGTCAATCACCACCACTATTCATCACAGAGTGTACATTTATACTTTACTTTTTAGATTGACTGTTGCAGACATGTGAAAAAAACTGAAGCATGTGTTTAACAAACCAGAATCTACATGAGAAGAAAACTAGCTAGACATTTTTCTTATTAAGAACAAAATACATGTTCTCTAAACTTGAGTAATATATTTTTATATTGTTTCCTCAATGGTCTTTTATTCCAGTTTGGTATACTTTTCACTACTGATTATTGTTGGGAAGTCTTATGTCAATAAAGCACTGTTGAGCCAATAGGAATCTAGATAGGTGGGACTAGGAGTCCAGGAGGACTCTGGGAAGAAGAAACACAAGAGATTCGAGATGTAACCGCCATGGGGTAGGAAGCCAGGAACTATTCTCCGGTAAGAGAAATATATAGATTAACAATTATGGGGTAATTACTTAAGTCAGAGCTAGCCAGTAAGAAACACGCAAGGCCAACAGCTTCATAATGAATATAGCCTCCTGTGTGTTTATTTGGGACTGATGGGGCTCTAGAACCAGGCTGGTGGGAAGGCTTCTCTCAAAGGAAATAGATTCCCTTTACAGAATGGTGTCAGAGCAGGATTGAATTTCCACGTAGAATGACAAAAGATTTAAAGGAATTTTAGAAACAGAAGAACGGAGAGAAGCACAGATTTTTGATAACAGCATTTTTCTCAGGTGTTTTGCTAGCGACAAGCCGAGATTCATACGGCTCACTTACCGGAGTCTTCCTGACTCTGCATAAAAAAAACAAAAACAAAAACAAACAAACAAAAAAAACCAGCCAGCAAGGTTGTTTTAAGAGACTCTGCTAATGATTAAAAGGTGTGTATGTACAGCTGGAAGTGGCAGCTTTTGCTGGATGTCAGCATGGACTGAGGCGGTAAGCTGGAATCATGCTTATGCCAGCCATCTTGGAAATGGCAGTTTAAAACAGCCGCGGTTTTACAGATAAGACACGTGGCCAGAAAAACTTAAAGATTTACAGTAAAGTCAGACTTGGATGAACAAAACCTCTAAAGGTTTACAGTTTGTTTAAAAATATACGTGAGATTGAGAGAGAAAATGAAACGGCAAAGTGGTAAATAAATACAAAAGCCGGCGTTGTGGTGGCGCACGCCAGTAGGATTTACTCCAGAGGCAAAGTAAAATAAATAAAGTAATAATAGATAAATAAATAAGCCACGTAAAGATGCAAAATACACAGAGAGTCTGGATACTGTATGCTATTGTGTTTTTCAGTTTTTTGATTGCTCAGGAAGGAACAGCTGCTAAAGTACACTTGATTATAAATGCTGCTGAATTAATCCAACTTCTATCTTTTGAAAGTGCCTTGACTTCAAAATTTAAGTATAAGGATATGTTACTTGGGAAAGGAGATTTTGCTTATATTTCTACAGAAAATGAAAAGCTGAGGATTCCTTCCAGGCTTCTGTGGTTTGACGAACCAAGATCCCAGAAGCAGTGGACCAGGTGTTTCAACAACTGAAACAGCTAAGATGATGCAGCTTTACAGACCATGAAAATATGGACTTATACAGGTTTCTGAGTTTTGTCATGATCCCCATGGTATGAACAGCGCCCCCTTCCAGCACGAAGCAGTTTGGAATGAGCGACGTCCTAATTCCCATCTTGTTTATAAATCTTTGTTTTCATTTAAATGGGATTGTTTATAATTGGTTAATGATCACAACCAATCTCTTCTTAAAGGAAAAAGGGGATTATGGTATGGAAATGAGTACTTTGTATTGGTATGGTTTTTCAAGGTCAATTTTGAGATGTGTGTATTTCTCCTCTTGATTAAGTATTGTGCTTATACTGTTCTTTTGAAACATAATGCATAATTGAATACAGACTATAGATAGTTACTTATAATAGTCAGAACTTATAGTTAGGTAAGTTAGGTTTTCTAGATAGAAAGAGATGTATTTGAGACAGATAGATAGTCTTCAAACCTTTCAAAGACCTTCAGAAAATGGCATTTAAAAAGGTTTAGGGTTTTTCTTGGCAATGAGAAATGTCTGCTCCTGGCAGCACCAATTACGTATGAGATGGGCATCGAAGAAACTCATTATGGAGTTTGCTTTCAACATGGCAAGATTAGACATTTGGGCAAGAAACTGCTCTTGCTCTTGCTCTGTTTGACTGTTGTTGTATAATCTGGACATGCAGGACCCACAGGAAAGTGACTGCTGAACTCAGTCTTACAGGGTTCCTGCTTCATTGAAGAGTCTACGGGACTTTATGCAGGACACAGAAAAATGACAGCTGATGCAGATGGACAGTTTGAAATTTCCTGCTTTGCTGAGAAATCTTCTGGACACATTGTGGCCTACGGGCTGAAGATGAATGCCCCAATGTTACAGAGAAACTTCGCGTGACTGTCCAGGCAGTAAGATGTCTCTGTCAATCCTAGTGTTTATATATTATCCTTCTGTGGTCTTTGATGGAGTTGAAGACAGATAGTTATAATTATAGTTTTCCTTAGTTATGATAAAAGATAAGCTACATAAAGGACTTTGGACTCACAAGAATGAGATAGATGATATTTTCTTTAAATCTTGCTAAATGTTGATAGACAAAATATTGTAACTATGTTCTTATTTGATAACTGTTCTGTTATATACAATTTGACTGTGTTAAAGTTAAGACCTTTCTTTTTGTTTAAACAGAAAAGAGGAGATGTTGGGAAGTTTTATGTCAATAAAGCACTGTTGAGCCAATAGGAATCTAGATAGGTGGGACTAGGAGTCCAGGAGGACTCTGGGAAGAAGAAACACAAGAGATTCGAGATGTAGCCGCCATGGGGTAGGAAGCCCGGAACTATTCTTTGGTAAGAGAAATATATAGATTAACAATTATGGGATAATTACTTAAGTCAGAGCTAGCCAGTAAGAAACACGCAAGGCCAACAGCTTCATAATGAATATAGCCTCCTGTGTGTTTATTTGGGACTGATGAGGCTCCCCGTTTCCCGGCTTTAAAGATCTACCTTGTCTATCTCTTGTGGACCAGCATTCATTAGTCCAATATCGGCCCTTTCCACACCTCCTGCAGAGACTAGGAGGCTGAGGCCTTCTGTTTGATGCATTCCTGGTAAAAGCATTATTTCTAGGAATGCATTGTCTACAGTTCCTACTAAGATGTCCTATTCTACCACAGTTAAAGCATGTTGCATCTGTATGCCTGTTAAAATTCTTGGAGATTGCCTTCCCTACCCAGGCCTCTATATCATCACAGGTAGGGTATTTGGCATCTTGGTGCCTCCTCAAGCCTGTAGAAATAGCTTCAAGCTCCCGTATCCTGACTTTTACATTCCAGGTTCGCTGTATGTAGGACCTATTCCTCCAGTGGTGCTGATCTTATTTTTAATGGCCAAATTACCTGCCTGCATTGAGGATTCGCATTCTCATATGCCAAAGATTCTATAAGGAGTCGCCTGGATTCTGGATTCGCTACCTGTACTTCTACTGCTCTGGATAATCTCTCTAAAAATTCAGTGAACCTTTCCCTTGGGCCCTGTAATACCTTGGTATAGGGTTGCATTATCTCTCCTGTTTCACAAACCTTATCCAAGGCATTTAAAGCAGCTGTACGGCATAAAGACAACATGTGCTCGTCATATGCAGATTGAACCTGCGTGTCAGCGTAAGGACCCTCCCCAAGAATCTTGTCTTGGGGTACTTCATGACCGTTCTTTAATTCCTGAATCTCTATGGCTTTCGCTTCTTGCCTCCATAAAGCTCTCCATTGATTTTGACAAGAATTTTCGAGCACTGTGGAGGCTAATTGGGCCCAGTCTTTTGGGGTTACTTTATTTACAGTGGCCCATGAGGTTAATGTTCAATTCTTAGGGATTGGAACCCTATCTGAAGTTAAACAGAGCGTTAGATGGATTGACTTTATTGGGCCAGAAGGACAGAGAGGAAGGTTAAAGCCACATGTTGCAGATATTTCTATAAACCTCTGGGGTCGTGATCTACTCCAGCAATGGAATACGCAGATTAACATTCCTCCTGTATCAGCTAGGAATTATAGACAAGCTTTTAGTGGTAGAAAGAATATAGTAAGGCAGTACAGAAAACAGATGCCAAATGTACAGGCTGTACAGAAGCAGGATGCTAGTGCCAAACCTACAGAGCAACCAAAAGCTCTACCCTTAAAATGGCTGACAGATGAACCCATCTGGGTGTGTCAATGGCCTATGTCATCTGAGAAGTTAGAGGCTTTGGAGAAGTTAGTTCAGGAACAGCTAGATGCTGGACATATTGAGGAATCAACTAGTGCATGGAATTCACCTGTTTTTGTTGTCAAGTAGAAGTCTGGTAAGTGGAGAATGGTTACTGATCTTAGAGCCATCAACAAGGTAATTCAGCCTATGGGGTCTCTACAACCTGCTGTTAATGGAGTTTGGTTGTAGAATGAGCAACTGGGACAATTTCTTACTATTTCTTTGGCTTGTTGCCAGGTGATAGAAAAATCCTTCTTTAAACCTTTGCTGTTAACATGGTGTTTCTTATGAAATTCTGAAGCTTCCAACACATTACCTACTAATAAACGATCAATTTCATCATATAGCCTCCTATGTGTTTATTTGGGACTGATGCGGCTCTAGAACCAGGCTGGCAGGAAGGCTTCTCTCAAAGGAAAAAGCTTCCCTTTACACATTATAGTTCACTAAGTAAGATGTATAGATGATAGACAGACAGTAGATAGATGATAGATAGATAGATAGATAGATGGATGGATGGATGGATGGATGGATGGATAGATAGATAGATAGATAGATGACAGACAGAAAGATAATCTTGTGTCAATTCTCTGAAAGGTGGGCTGATCCAGCTAAAACTCATGGATTCTCCGCTTGAATGGACTGAATTAGGGGTTGAAAATTCTGAAAAAAAAATAGAGCATCTCATGAAATAATTATTCCACAGTAGAAAGTGAACTCCTATCCAGGGTCCACTAACTTAATCATTGCATTGCTGTACAGGCTGCATCAAAGGGAAAATTGCCAGCGTTTGTCTGGGTGAGGAATGCCCTCTTCCCTCCCCACAGTAGCTTGGCAATCAGTTAAGTATAGATTAACTGATTGTATTGTCAATTTGGATACAGGGATTTGGTAGTAAGACCTGTATTAATAATTGGGATAGTAAGAGCTGTGGAAGAAGTGAGTAGTCCTATAATATCTTTCATAAAATAGAGATTTACGCTTTCTCAAAACAAGAATTTCCTCTGTATTTTCAGTTACCAATAAGAATGTTGGTATATTGAAATTCTTTTAAACTGTATGATGAAAACTTCATAAATTTGAAGTGTGATTAAAGCTATTCACATCCTACAAATAAGATTTTTGTTTCCTTATTGTCTTCCAGGGAATTAATATACATATATATACAGCCAAATGACTCTTGACAAGTGTCAAAAACAAATGGTAGAGAAAAGCCAGGCTCCTTAACAAGTGAAAGTGATACATCTAATTGTAAAAGTTAAAAACTAGGGTCATTTCTCTATATAAAATCAGCCTATGATAGATTCAAGACCTCTTTATATGGTCTTTTCTTTCTCCTTCATAAATCAATTCCTTATCATATTTTCAAAATTTAATTTATTTGAGTTTCAAACAATTGTATAATATGCATTGGTTATTTTCACTTCTACTGCCTTCTCTTATCCTCCCAGTCCTTCTAGAGGAACCCCTTCAGCTTCTCAACAAATACTCATTGAATGTTGAGGCACTTAGTCATGTGTAAGTGACTACAGGTTTTCTGAGTTCATAAATGCAACAACTGTCGTATACAGAAGACAGTGGTTCATGGCATACCTCCTCTTCCTCTGGCTCTTAAATTCTTTTACTCAACTCTTAGACATTTCACTGTTCCCTGAGCCTGAGAGGGGAAGACATACATACATACATACATACATACATACATACATACATACACACACATACATATATGTGTTAGCATAAAGCACTCAGCAGTCAGTTATTTTTAACCTGCTGACCAACTGCAAAGTCTTCACATTAACAGACATCTACTCTAATCAACACTAATCTATTCTTTTCAACACCAATGCTGTTAACTCCTAATTTATGGCTATAAGCACATACTTGGAAAGTATAATGATAGCCATAACATGCCCCAATAGTTACTTATCCCCCAAGACCTAGGACCTCCCTAGTTATGGGCTTTTAATCAGATTTACAATAGGTATGAACTTCCTTTCATGAAGCATCCTTAAATTAAATAAAAAGTCATTTGTTGCTGCCATAAATTGGTCTCATCACTTATCCAAGAGAAACGTCAATAGCCTGTTCTGTTTGAGGGGACTCAGGCAGCTCTCTTATCAAATTCTAGAAAGGTTTCATTGTTTTGTCACTGGTATTTTTTCTTTGGTAATACATGGTTCTGAGATCAGTATTATTTGTGGCGGTAATATACCCTAATTTAAATTCATTGACAAAAGTTATATGTACTATTAAATTAGCTTACGCAGTAATTGCGTTCCATGTGGCTCTTTCAAATGTCCTTAGTTTTGATCAACACCTCCTACTGTTTTCTCTTCTCTATACTTCTTACCTCCCACTCTCTCTTAAATCTTTCCATTCTCAATATCCCCCAACTTAATATCACACCTGTTCTTGTACCCTCCATTACAAACTCTTTTACTTCCTCCCATGGTTCTTTTCTAACCATCAACTTCAACTTGAACAGAGAAATCTAAAATTTTGAAGATAGACTACACATAGGAGAGAAAAAAATGACATTTGCTTTTCTGAGTCTAAGTTACCTCATTCAGGTAACCTCTTCATTTAGATTTGCCTCTTCATTTCATTCATTTCCACACAAATAGCATATTTTTTCTTCATTTTACTCTTGAATAAAATTCCACTGTGTATATACTTCACAGCCCATTATCCATCTATCAGTTGGTGAGCAACTAGGCTAATTCCAATTCCTAGCTATTATAAGTAGAGAAAGTATGGATATTGATGTGGCAGAATGGGGTAGACAAGTCACACCACAGTTCCAATTAGCTGTTTAAGGAACTAACACACCAAGTTGATTTTACTATTTAATATGCCTTATATTATGTTTATAGCAATTATAATCTCACCGGAAATCTGCACACCCTTTCCATTTGTTTCCTTGATACTAAACATTCTGGCTGGGGTATGTCTTACAGAATGTGCAAACATAATTTTAATGTCTTTGTTAGCCAAGAATATTTAAAACCTTTTAAAAAGTTAATAGATTTGTATTTCTTTTTTTCATGACCTTCTTTTAGTTCTAGGGCCCATTTTGGCTGAATAGATTTTTTCTTGATATTTAAAGTTTTGAGCAGTTATTTTATAATCTACATATGAGGCCTCTGTTAAATGTGTACTTGGAAAAGATTGTCTCATTTAGTGAACTTCCACTTCATACAGCAATTTCTATTACTATACGCATGCTTTTAAATTTTGTAAGTTTCCATCTGTATACTTTTTGCCTTATTTCTAAGTCCTTACCTATGCCAGTGTTTTGAAATGTTTTCCCTACTTTCTTCTCACTGTTTCAGTTATTCATTGTGATTATTTTGTTTTTCTTTTTTTTCACCCTTGGTCTAGCATAAAATTATTATATAAATATGAAATAAAATCTTCTTTCTAAAAATAATGAATGCTGGTATGTGTACAGGGTGAAAGGAACACTGATATGTTGCTGATATGACTGTAAACTACCAAATTCATTATATAGTATAGAGACATAACAAAATAAATATAATCAGAATGTTTACCAGATAAGCCATTCCAAAGTTTACATCCATAGGTGACAGTCATATAAGATAGGAATAAAAAGCCATGCTCATTGTGACACTTTTCACACTATCTATATCATGGAGTGAGCCTAAGTGACTGTCAACAGGGAGCTATATTAAGAAACTGTAGGAGATAAACATAATTTAGCAAATTTCAACCCCTAGAAGAAAAAAATCATGTTAGTTTCAGGAAAATGGATAGAAATGGAGCTACAATTATTCTAAAAATATGTATAACCTATAAATGCACTTTGATTAACATATGTGTATGTCTTTGTGTGAGGTTGGCCTATGGAGGCCAGAAGAAGGTGTCAGACATGAATATCTGTAGTTGAAGGTGGGTGTTAGGAGCGTAGGTTCAAATTCTCTGCAAGGGAAGAACCTGCTTATACCTGGCCTTAACTATTGAGGTCACCTTCCTGCCCCTATAAATTGCATCTTGAATAAGTAAATAAAACCAAAAATCCACTCTGTTGTTGAGGATGTAAGAAGCAAGGATCCTGATACATTGCTGTTGGGAACAGCTTGAATATCAGAGAAATTT
The DNA here is from genome assembly GCF_017639785.1 of Mesocricetus auratus. Taxonomy (NCBI): domain Eukaryota; kingdom Metazoa; phylum Chordata; class Mammalia; order Rodentia; family Cricetidae; genus Mesocricetus; species Mesocricetus auratus. The sequence continues at coordinate 42,451,651 of NW_024429195.1, forward strand.
AGGTTCGATAGCTTATGATTTACTTCTTATTCAGAAATTCTGATTTGAGGACTTCATCTTAATACTATAGACTGTTGTTGAACATTATGGAATTTTGAAATATATTCTGTGTATTCTTAGAGAATTTCACAAATGTATGAAATGCATTTTGAGCATATTCATTATCCAGTTCCTTCTTAACAACACTCTAACCACGTCCCTCAGAGTCTAATTAGTGCTGTTCATCTGAGAATGGACTTCAGTTTTAAAGTGTATTTATAATGTCCATGTGCACTGTTTTAGACAGTAGTGTACCATTCTAATTGTTGAATTTGAAGAAATCTCTTAACTGAACCCTAAGAGAGGACAGATACTGTAGAAGGAGACTTAGGCCTGTGCCATTAGCCATGTGGCATGCTAGAGGCACATACGGATGTAGAAATAATAGGGCAGTGATCTATGCCACTAGCGAGTCCCAATTTTGGGTGTGGCTAGAGGCAGAGGTTCTTATAAAAGACTATGTAACAGAGCCTCACTGTCTTTTTTATAGCTTCTGGTTGGTGGTGAAAGCTACTTGACTCATCTGGGTTGCCCGTTTTCTCTTGTAAGTAATTTTTAAAATAAACAATTACCTATACCCTCAACATGTGTGCCATTTAGTGTTACAGCAAAATTCTGGTGTCTGAGGTTTCAGAACCTGGATCCAGACACCCTTGGAGTGGCTGCTCCTCCTTGGCCCAAATGCCACCAGCTCCAGGCACATGTGGGCTCTCCTATTGCTAAGTTCCCCACCACATTGCGGCAAGGCATGATTCCTTCTGCCTCTGCCACCGCTCAAAGCTGGGAACCAGCACTTTCTACCTGCCAGTAAGGTTACGTGGTCTTCTAAGATTTCTCTGGCAGCCACATGCTCCTATACTGGCGACCTGCTGAATTCGGCCTGAATAATAATCCACTAGTTATGAGCTTAACTGCTCTATACATATGTTGAATAACATTACAATGCAGGATGTTAAGAATTTTCTTGCTTTTTGTATGAATGGGATGTTAGAAAGGGTTGAGGACTTACCTGGAAAGTACTTTCTACCGAAGATAGTGGTTATCACTTTGATAATCCATATAGTTTTACTAAAGAAATGGTTCAAGAATAGGGTGAAAAACTTATACAGATCATACCATTGTCACAGGTTGGTTATGAAATCCTAGTACAAAGAATTCAGAAAATGGAAAATTCCTTGCAGGATAGTAAGGAAGGTTTGGCAAAAATATTCAGAATATCCAAAATGATAATGAAAATCTGACAAACAGGTTTAAAGATACGGAACATAAAATTGAATTACTTTCAGGAAAAATGTGTTCCATATCTATTGATTCTGCAGACAGAATAGAAAAAATGGAACATAATGTTGAAACATTTAACCAAAAATACTCTTCCTTGTTTGATGATTTCACTAGCAAACTACACAGACAGGAACATAAGATTGAAATGCTAACAGAAAATGTTTGTTCCATGTCTGAGAGCAATGACAAACTAGCTGATAGAAAGTTATTTCTGGAAGGTAGTTTCCATGCTATTGAGATACTTTGTAAGGATGAGAATATTAAATATTTGGAATCACATGTAAATAATGAATGAAAAAAAGAATGATTCCATGACGTCCTTGGAAATTTATTTGGCCCAGGAACTTCAAGAGCTCAGAGATATTAAGACAAATACATTGCACTGCAGTTCTCAGAAGACGTCCAATCTGATACTTCAGAATCGGACATAAAAGCAACAGGTCAGGACAGAGGTTTGCCTACATGTCTCAGATGCCGGGAAGACCTCCCTAAGGTTGTTATGATCTCTCCTATGGTCTTCCAAAAACTGAAAAACCAACAACAAAGAAGCACCCAAATGGTTTCATTGTGTACCAATGGGAACCTATACAGATGAAGGACCTACAGGGAATCAAGGAGCCATTGTTTCATATGGTCTTCATTCTCTCTATGTCATAGAGCTCCTGAACTCATGGGCCACTGCAAATAGAGTAACCCCTAGAAATTGTAGCCAACTGGACTCAGTGGTGCTCAAAAATTCATGTCAAATTCAGTGGAGAGCTTTATGGAGGCAAGAGGCAAAACCCCTAGAGATTCAGGGATTAAAGAATGGCTATGAAGCACCCCAAGAAAAGATTCGTGGGGAAGGTGCTTATGTTGACCCACAGGTTCAGGCTGCATATGATGAGCACATATTGTCTTTATGCTGTACAGCCACTTTGAATGCTTTGGATAAGGTTCATAAAACAGGAGAGACAATGCAACCCTATACCAAAGTAGCATAGGGTCCAAGGGAAAGGTACACTGAATATATAAAAAGATTGTCCAGAGCAACTGAAGTACAAGTAACAAATCCAGAATCTAGGTAACTCCTTATAGAATCTTTGGCATATGAGAAAGCAAATACACAAAGCAAGCAGGCACTTTGGCCATTAAAAATAAGATCAGCACGATTGGAGAAATGGTAAGAAGGAAGTGAATAGGAGTGGTCTAATCATCCTCTTTATTTACCAGGATGGTAGCTGAAATATGCAAGCGCACATTTACCAGGAGTCTACATATACAACTGAGGAAAACTGTTAAATCAATAAAAGGCTAGTATTTTAATACATTTTTATAGAGAAGTAATTGTAAATTATTACAAGTGAGATGTAAAATGATGTAACAAAAGGAAATACTTTAAGTTTATATGATATTCACAATATCCAACAAAATTAAATGTGATTATGTTTAATTGACAGTGACTGCAACATCTCATAATTTAATCTGTATTGTTTTCCTTTTCAGTAAATACTGTGAGGATGTATGGTTTATGTAGTTGTTAAAGCAGAAAAAATCCATAGTTTAAAATGAGGAAATTCCATAGCAAGTATTATATTGTTAATCATATGGTTATATTAAATATGAATAAATTTGAGGATACTATTTTTTCAAAAGAAAGTTGGTTTTGTATACAGTTTCTTTGTCTAAGACTGCTTCATCTGTTAAGAGTATGTTGTCTCAGGTCTTCAATCCTTTAGAAGTCATTTATAGGTCTAAATGTTCACATGTTTCATTCTGTAAATTCTTGTAGATGACAAAACAAATGACATTTAATTTCAGTTATCATCACATCTTTATATGTTCATTTCATATTTGTACAGTTTTTAACTGAACAATATATGCTTTACAAGTTAAAAGTGATTCTCCAATCATCGATGTAAAACAAATGATGTACTTAAAATATATTTTCTACTTAAAATATTTTAAATTAATCTATTATGATAACTTAAAAAGCAACTAGTAGGGCATTTTTCCCTAGAGGTGTCACTAATTCTTCATAGTAAATATGCTCTACAAACTTAATTGTATTTAGAATTCGAGAAAAGTCTTGGATAAATTTGTTTTTTAAAACAGAAGAATTTTAAAACTATGACTTCTAAAAACAGCCTCTCTTAGTTTGTCCCCTGCAGCAAATTCAAGTTAGAAGAGTTTTTATGTATGATCTACTTCATTTAACTTCAACTATATGAGGTTGATGAAATAATGATATACGTATGTATTTCTCAGTAGACAAAAGACTGTTGGAATGTTTCAATATTCTAATGGTCCTGTGTATACTACCTGAAGTGTGTGTCCATATCATTCCTATTATGCACTTGCTTAAAGCTTGCTGTGGACTTCCTGTGCCTTTTTTCCTTCTGATCTTGCTCACTGGACACCTGCCCGTGCCTTTGTTTGCACACTAGGAAATAAGTAGGGTGTGCATTAGTAACACAACCATTCTCTGTTTTCAAAGAAGCATCCATGTTGTACACTTCTAGGAGATTATCTTCCACAATATCAAATTTATTTTCCTTGAGTTAGATCACAGGAGTAAAAAATGTAAGCATTTTAGGCTTTCATAATTCATTATCATTCTGTTCATTCCATGGTTTTCTTAACATGTGTGAAGATAGTATATGTATTTCGATTTCTACAATAATTTCTTGCATATATCACAGCAGTAGATCTGATCTATTTTAAACCACAGAAACATGCAATATCCATGGGATTATCCATTGCTCTCCATTCGAACTGCTCCAAATGAAATTACAATAGACAGCAGGCCGTATCTGGGATGTCACCAGAGATGTTTAATTTGGATCCTTGTAACAAAAACAACTGACTTCACGTGTGTTTGCTACCTGAAAATAGCTACGAAAATACTAACATTAGCCATAAAGGAAAATCACTAAGAATCGATTAAGTTTTGTTGGATGATATGAAAAAAACTCAATACATCGATTCTAGTTACCAACATGTAGATGTGTTCATTAAAGCCAGATATAGATAGTTGTTTATGTGTCATTTTAATTTTCCTTAACAATTTAAAAGTTTAATTGGTAAATTTTATGCCATGTTAATTACTGTGTAGTATACAGTAGCATCTTAGAAACTTGAAAAATATTGTAATTATTAACCCACAAATTTTGCTTTTGGCACTTATAGGACTATAACCATGGTAGAGTACATGACAGATTATTATTGAATCAAGTACTCTAGAAGTACTAGGTATTTGCCTTATGTAACTCTAAAAGATGAATGAACATTGCTTATGTACTTGAAACATTAGTTTGAAATGTGTAAGTTATTGCTTTTTACATAAGATATTTTTTCCACTCTAATACCCATCATGGGAAAGAGAAGAGTAGTGGGATATCATACTGAAAAGGTTTTTTATGGTGATAGGTTTAACTGACAACTCAATTTTAAAACCTTATTTTACCATGTTAAAATGCATTTACATTTTATTCTTTGAAGTTTTTCTTTCCTGGAAATTGACTATATGTGTATCCTTAAATCATTAGTTTTATGGCTACTGGGAATACAAGAATCTCAAATGAATACTATATCACTCTTAAGGCATTTCATTTTGAAATGAAATATTAAAATTTTCAAACATCACACATTTTAACAATCCACTGGGATACAGTACATTAAAAAAACAAGCACAGATGAACATTAATGAAACTGAGGAGCTGTGTTTCAAATGGCTGAAATGACTCCTGTAAGTTTTTACAGGCAGAAAATAAGAGTACTAAAAACACATTGAAAAGACAAAGTCTTGCACATGGGATGAACTATGAGATGATGTATTTAAATATTTGTATACTGTTTAAACTTCTCAAAATAGAACTTTCTAGGATGGAAAAGGAACAATTTTTAATTTTAGTTTTTTTTTCCTGTAGACTTGGTAGAGCAAAAGAGAAATGAAGAATCAGTCTGTTGAGATTGTGTTCATTTTGCTGGGACTGACAGATGACCCTCAGCTACAAATTTTGATTTTCCTGTTTCTGTTTTTCAATTACATCTTGAGCTTGATGGGGAACTTAGTGATCATCCTCCTCACCCTGCTGGATCCCCGCCTCAAGACTCCAATGTATTTCTTCCTCAGGAATTTCTCCTTCCTAGAAATTGCATTCACAACTGCCTGTATTCCAAGGTTCCTGATAAGTATTCTCACCGGTGACAAAACAATTTCCTATGATGCTTGTGTAGCTCAATTATTCTTCTTCTTTCTGTTACTAATCACAGAGTTCTACCTCCTGGCTGCCATGTCCTATGATCGCTATGTAGCCATCTGCAGACCACTGCATTACCCCATCATCATGAACAGCAAAGTGTGCCACCTACTGGTTGCCAGCTCCTGGGTGACTGGGTTCTTTTCCATCTTCCCCCCTTTAATGTTGGGACTCAAACTGGAATTCTGTGCCTCCAAAACCATAGATCACTTCCTATGTGATACTTCTCCTGTCCTCCAGCTGTCTTGCACAGACACACGTTTCATAGAATGGATGGCTTTTGTCATAGCTGTAATGACACTTGTTGTCACCTTGATCTTGGTGATCCTCTCTTACACACTCATCATCAAAACCATCCTAAAGTTCCCTTCAGCTCAACAACGGAAAAAGGCCTTTTCCACCTGCTCTTCACACATGGTTGTTGTCTCCATCACTTATGGGAGTTGTATCTTCATGTACATGAAAACATCAGCCAAGGAGAGGGTGTCTTTAAATAAAGGTGTAGCTGTGCTCAACACTTCTGTGGCCCCTTTGCTAAACCCTTTCATTTATACCCTAAGGAACCAGCAGGTGAAGGACGCTTTCAAACAGGTGTTTCACAGATTGTGTTCTTCTCAAAACAGTGAGTTAATATTTAGGTACCAGTAGCATGCTATTATAACATAACTGAAAAAATGAAATTGACTGTCAAATAGATCCACTATGGTCTATGCAATTTCTCTCCTTTACTACTTAGATCATAGTAAGAATTCTTACCTCTCTATGTTCATATTTCAGAATACATCTTCTGAATTACTAGGAGGAAAATTCTTCTTTAGTCCACAATGTGTAATTCTATCTTTACTCCAAGATCGCTCTTCTCATAAATGATAGGTTTATTTACTAAATGTACTATGCAACTGAATGCTGTTAGACATAATGGAATTGATTCTATATGTATATTAATTGCTAAACATTTCCTTAGCAGTTTAATATTTTGCATTTCTAATAGAGGCAAGCTCAGAGTATGAGATTATTCTATAGTGTGAAAGAGGTTTTCATGGAAAGTAACTCTAAAATCTGAGTTAATGTAAAGAAAGAATTCTTTGTCTAGAAAGAAGCATCCACATGGTGAACCTTTTGAGATGAACGAAGGTAATAAGGCCTCAAGGGTGCTGTAATAAGAAGTATGAAGCATGTAAAGGAATGAGAGGTGTCTTCCATAGAGTTATAGTTAACCATTTGTTGATGTAATTAAATGGCTTCATAGGAAGAGAAAAGTTGACTTCATGCTTTGATGCAATATTTCATATTTTTTCATGGCCCTGAATCCTAGAAATGATACTAGTTGTGAAAAAGTCAATATGTAACTTGTTTACATGTCATTTAGAAGAAATTTATACTTGTAAGTTAAAATTTTCTAATAAATATGCTTGTCCTTTTTCATAAAATTAATGATGTGAAAAATGACTCAAGCAGATTATATACTACAGTATAAACTTACTTTAATCTAAATACATTGGAAAAGTTGCACAGTCAGGGAACTACATAAAACGTGATATTGATTTTTTTCTTTACTTTCTTCTCTTATTTTTTTTCCTGGATGTAAATAAAAATGAAAACAACAAACCTCTGGGACACATTTTTATCAGTTTTTAAAATCACCATAAAAGCCACGGTCTTCATTATGACATTCTCTAAATTTGCTTCTCTCTAAATTTTCCCCATTGCTCTTTCACACACTTCCCCAGTTCCCTTCCTTCCTACAGTCAGTCTCCTCTCTGCTCTCAAGGCCCAGGTTCTCCACTTTGCTTTTTCCCCGACTCCCTTAATGTGTCTTCCTACCAGTGGGTTCCCTGACACTTCCCACATCGGTTTGCAATGAAATCCAGTGCCTACAAGTGATCTTTCAGGCAACTTAAGAATGATGTTCTCCTACGCACACAAAGGGAACTCAAGCTTTTAGGGTGCTTTTTCTTTTGTTCTGTATTTTTGTTTTATTGGTTTTCTTGCTTCCTTTTTTTTTTTTTTTGAGTGAGAACAAAAAAGGATGAATGTTTGGATGTTTAGGGAGGTGGGAGGAGCTGGGAAGGAAAAATATAATCAGACCACTACATAATAAAGGTTTTCTAATTAAAAAGTGAAATTTAGAATAAAAATTGTCCAATCTTCACTTTATATATGGATTTCCACCCAACAAAGAATTTTGAGGTCTCCCAAGCTGAAATCTTTTCGCTGTGCTGATTTGATGAAGCCTGTCTGTTGCACTTTGCCAATTTTCATTATTTTTTGCCATTAGGTTTTGTTTAAGGTATTCAAAAGACTGAATCATTACTTAGATAAGTGTAAAAAGGTGTATTGAAATGCTATCTCCTGAAAATCCTATGTCCCTTCATGGGAGTAAGGCAAGTCTACCAAACAGTATGTACTTCTCAATTCACATTCTCATGCAGAGAGGTTTATGAAATAATCTTTAGAAGAAAACAAAACTGGGGGATATGTTCCGATCCTGTTGCCACTTGTAAGATCTCATTTCATTTTTTTTATATTATAGTTGCAGGAGAAAGGCAGGCACTTCCTCCCAGAACCAAGCCTGCCTCAACGCTCAGAGACTGCTAACAAAGAGATGCCTGAGCCAGAGACCAGAGACACCAATGAGGAAATGACAACACAGTAGAGTCAGCCACCTGAGCTAGTGGGACTGTGGGAGACAGGTATAAAGGCAGGTCTAACTTCCTTAATAAACAAGTCTGCAGCATTCTCTGCTACTCACTGATGCCATTGGTGCGGTGTCTAGTCACCCTTTCCCCCAAGGGATGTCTGAGCAAGGTCACCCACAACATCTGGCTCCTAGATATGGGTCTCCTGGATCCCTGCTGGCATGGTCCTCGACCCCACTTGAATCAGGGTGTGCATTTTTCATCGATGCAGCTGTTTTTTGTTTGGGCCCTGCTGTTTGCTTTTTGTTATTGGCTGTGCATCAGTGGATGGACCCTGTATGTCGGTGCACTTTTGCTTTCTCTTTCAGCACCATTCTGAATGCATATTCATGCTCTCAGTGCATTTAGGCACGTCCTCTTTGGAAACTTGTTCAATGAGTTGACTCCTGCATGTTTTTGTAGCCTTGGTCTTCTTGAGAAGGTAACCGCAGGACCCCTCCTTTTCTGTCTTTTCTTCGTGTCGGTCTGGTACACCTGGTGCTTTAGGTCAGAACATCTACCACACTTAGGTCCGACACACTTGCTGTGTTTGTTTGAGTCTATCTTTTTCTGTTTTAGACTTTGTTCTTGTCTTTGTCTGCTGCTATTAAGATAATGGGGAACTTATCTTCCCACTGTAAGTAGCCTCAGGTGAGGGCATTAAAAATCAATATTGGTCACCAGGAGTATTAAGGTTAAGATGATCTGGAGGATGTTTGAGATGAGATCATGGCGTTGGCCCCTAGATTTCTCCTGAAAATAGATAGGAGCCTGCTCTCTAGATATGTGTGCTCTTTCTTGCCTGAAAGTGTGAGGTCAGTTCAGGAGTGACCCCCTTTTTTCTATGCTTTGACTGGGGGTATTGTCTTACTACTAATCATTCTCTTCAGTATATTTCCACACTCCAGGTTCTCCTGGCACTTTAACACCCTGAATGAGGCTCTCCTTGGGAGTTCTCTTGAGCCTGGCTCACAGAAATTCCTGAACATCAGTTTAACAGGCTGTCTTCCTACCAGGACATGCTTCCCAGAGATGTCAGCCTTCCAGAGCCATTAATCAATGATGGATAAGGACCTATGAGGCAGGCCAAGCCTAAGATAGGCAAGGTCCATCATGCTGGATGTTCTCTGAGGTAGGAACAACAAGGCAGAAGCTAGAACTTTGACTGCTAAGCAGCAAAACAAAGTTGATGTGTAGGAGAAACTGCAGCCAGCCTACCCAAGCCTCAGGTCCCCAGGCAGCCTGCATGAGCATGCAAGGCAGGCACTTCCTCCCTGAGCCAAGCCTGCCTCTATGTTCAGAGACTACTGCCAAAGAAACACCTGACCCAGAGACACCAATGAGGAAAGGATAGCACAGCAAAGTCAGCCACCTGAGCCAATAGGACCTTGGGAGGGGATATAAAGGCAGGTCTAACTTCCTTAATAAACGAGTCTGCAGCATGCTCTGCTCCTCACTGATTCCCATGTCTGTGTTGCTGGCGCTGTGTCTTCTCACCCCCTCTCCCACGGGTTGTCCCAGTAGGGTCACCCACAACACATAATTGAAACGATTCCCCCTTCCCTTTCCTCCCTCCAATCATGCAATGTACCCCAACCCCTTGCTCTTACATTTCATAGCCTCTTTTTCTTTAATTGTTGTTTCATGTGTACTTGCGTGTGTGTGTGTGTGTGTGTGTGTGTGTGTGCAAATGTGTATAAATACATAAATCAACCCAATCTGTACAATGTTACCTGTGTATATGTTTTCAGGGCTGATCTTTTGCTATCTATCAGAAAACCAATGGTGGGCTCTTCACAGGGAAAGTTTATTGTCCTCCTCTCAGAATTTTAGCTGAAAATAAATCCGAAAGTGGTTTAATGGACAATGTGATTTGGGTTTGAGCCCTACTGGGAAGTGCAAATGATATTAGTAGACAATGGCAGTGATTTTCTTTTTTTATTTAAATTAAAAGCAATCTTATTTTATATACTGATCCTAGTTCCCTCTCCATCCTGTCCTCCCATGCTCCCCACCAATACCCTATCCCTAGGCCCATCCACTCTCTAGGGAGGGTAAGGCCTTCCATGGGGAATCATCAAGGTCTGTCACATCATTTGGGGCAGGGTCTAGGGCCTCTCCCAAGTATCTAGGCTGAGAGAGTATCTATCCCTACATAGGGAATGGGATCTAGGAATAATTACTGGTTCTACTGCCAGAGGCCCCATAGACTGCTCTGGTCTCCCAACTGACATCCATATTCAGGGAGCCTGGTTTGGACCAATGTTGGTTCCCTAGCTGTCAGACTGTGTGCTCCCAATATCTGTTTGCTAATAGTATGAGCACACATGTTGATGATTATCAAACCATGAACACCTATTATATATGTGATTTTAGTTCATCATCCTGGATACAAAGAAGTCTTCTCTGTTCCTCCCAGTAACAAATTACACACAAAAATCAACTTCTGAAAAGTCTTCAATAGAAACACTAAGGGAAATAGGTGCTAGGAAGCAGCTTCCCAGCTTCTCGTCATTAAAGGTCATGAATGATGCTGAGCATATTCATTGCAGATTCTGTGAAATGAAAATGCCTGAAGCCATGCTGTCAGAAGTTACCACTCATACTTCTATCATTGGTCACACTCAAGTCTATGTTGGGAATAGGTCAAAATAAGTTGACTTAATTTTCTTTTTTTCCCTACAGTTTGCTTTCATTGTAGGAACATTTTAAATTCTAGTTTTACGCCATTATGAATACTCAGATCCATAAATCACAATGATAATAGTTAAAATTCCTTGGATACCCTGGTTAAAAGGTCAGGTTCTTCTACAGAACACAGTTCAATGCAAGGAATACTTACATATGTTAAACAAAAATTATGTTGTTCATCTTTTACTTTTCTAGAGTTTAAATACATCTATATTCTAAACTACGTATTCCCAAAGAAAAAAGATTAATTTCCAAGTTCTACAATAGATTCTTTTCAGTCAGTAATTTTCATATTGTGAAGAAATTTATTGTTATGGGCTTACATATGAATTTAATCAAGAAGCTCTAAGAATTAGTAAAGTTTACAAAGTTGACCTAAAAGACATGCTCTGAGAAAGTAAATGTTGATAATTTCATTTATTATTAGATGTGTTCTATACAAAAATATAATGTTTACTGTACAAAGCAGATGAAGTCCTGAGTGAATGTGCATTGTTTGACATGAGTATAGCCATGTCAACGACCCTGATGTCTCAGACCCATGGAAATGGCAGTTTTCCCCTGGTCAGGCTCAGAGGAATGACAAAGCCTTCACTTGGTGAGTGTTTAAATATTGACAAATACACAGAAATCATCAGCTTCAACTTCTTCCCCTGATGTTGATACAAATGTGGATCCCATGCAAAGACCTCTTACCAAGGCTAACTAACCTCTCCATTTTGCACTGCCCATAACAAATGTGCTGAGTTTTTGTATCACATAGTAGGTATCCTCCACCCAGGCAAGCACCAGACATTGATCCCAGATTTTCTTTATGTCTGCCATTTCTAAAGTGTCATTTTCACTCCCATGTTATTCCAGTTAGGTTTTCAGGAACAAACCATGCTGAATTCAGTGACACACAAATATAGTTTATGTATAATAAATGTATAATAGCGTTCCATAAAAATAATTCCATGGATAAAAGCACTTGCTATGCTAACACAAGGAATAGTTCCAATTGCCAAAATACATTAAAAACTAGTTGTAGTAACAGTGCCTGCAATAATGGCACTGGTGAGATGAGGATAAATGGATTCCAAAAGCTTGATATCCATTCAACCAGGCACAAATAGTGAGCAGCAGGTTCAGGGAAGAAACTATTTCAAAAGGTAAAGATTAATACAACACAGCTGATATGCACATGTACAGATAAGCACAACCAACAATACAAGTGCAAACAAGCATAACACATTTATGATATGTACATTTTTGTTTGCAAATATTCATTATACATGGTAATACATTTCATAGAATCATTTTAGAACAAGTATAACGTGTTTTGACCATATATATTCACTCCCTCCTCTTTCTTCTCACTGTCTGTCTCATTATTCCTATTCATACCCCAACTCTCATGCACTCTAAGAATACTTGATGTGATGTATAGCTCTATCTACTGTCTAAGATCCACATCTGAGAACAAACATCCTGCTGCTAAGGGGCCAGGCCCCAGCAGATCAAAGATACTGGAGAGAAGACGTAGAGTAGGCAAACTTCTGAACAGATGCACAGACACACACAGGAACTTTATGTGAAGGTTTCTTTTGCTTTGTGCTGTGTGTCCTTACTCTGTTCTTTCTCTGTTCTGTTCTTTGACCCTACTGTTTTTCTTTTACTTTTTTCCCAGTTGTTCCCCTTCTATATATTTCCTGATATTATCTTTTTACTTCTTCCCTGATGTTCCCTTTCTACCTTTTCCCTTCTACATGTTTCCTCTGCATTATCCTCCTCCTACAAAGATTTCTATGCAATAAAATAATACCAAACAACCAATAACTTACATATTTTCCAAAAACAAATAAAATCTTTACATAAGAAGAAATCATACAGATCACAAGTTACATGTTTTCCTTAGCCCACAAATTGTTTAACAGTTTTCTTTGTATTAACTTTCCCACCATAACATCCTCTCCTCAAAGCAATGATCTTTTTATAATTGATAGCAAAGTTTTAAGCAAGCCAAGTATATTTCAGTCAGTTCGGTTTTTAAAGCAGACAGCTGTTTAAAATTTCAGGGTAGCAGATTCCTACAAAACTTAATTCAAGTGGTCAGCTACCATCTATTTTTTGTACACAATAGGATCATTTAATTTCCTTGCATAACTTTGTTTTTTAGTATGCATTCTGGGGTCTATGCTTAATTCTGTAAGTTATATAATCCAGGAACTCAGGCCTAACCATGGATGTAGGGACATAATTGCTTTCTGTAAAACAGTAATTCATGAAACATCCTAAATCTCATACCTAATGAAAGAGAAGGTAAATTCTATTCTATTTTTGCCATTTTTATATCGCTTATTGGAGCAATTGGCAGAAAACTAAACCATTTCACTAATCATCTTTACTTATTGTTTTAATCACTAGTATCTATTAGGCTAACTCAGAAAGTCCGGTTAAATCATAAATCTAACCAGACATCATTGCTCCTATAAGAATTATCTTTGATGATCTGCAAGTAAAATACAAAGCTGGACAATAGTGACTCACGCCATTAATTCTAGCACTCTGGACGCAGAGGCAGGTGTATATTTATGAGTTTGAGGTCAACCTGGTCTACAGAGTGGCCAGGACAGCCATGGATACACAGAGAGACCTGTCTCAAAAAACAAAAACAAAACAGTAAACAAATAACAAGCATCAATCAGCAAAAATCTCTGCAAACATAATTTTCAAAAGAAAAGGTTTGTACATGCATTTTTATTTCTATAAAAGTACTTTTGTGTCTATTTTCAACAGTCCCTTAGGAAATAAATGATGGTCTTAGTTTGCAGTCACCCTGAGAATTCATTGTCCTTAAGTGCTTCCAATAAGACACACAGGCACAGCTCTTCCATTACATCAGAGACAGTGAATTTTCATATTGTTTTGCATGTTACCCTTTGCAAAGTTTTTGATACTTCAGACAAGTGAGATGTAGTAATAGAAATGACAATTCCATACACCTTCCTACAAAACAGTAAATTAGTAAGTAAATATCTCTAAGGCAGCATGAACGTCGGTCATGTATTTTAGATTAGAATGAGGTGAGTGGAGATGTTCCACCCATGCTCTTTTTTACTAGAATAAGGGCTGAAATATGGAAATGCACACTTACCAGAATCAAGATACACAACCAAAGAAAGCTTTTAAACTGATAAATGGTAAGTGTTTTAGTATATTTTTATGCTTACCTTTAGAGATATAATGACAAGTGACTATAAGATGCAAAAATGTTATCAGAGAATATTTTAATTCTTATGTGATATTTTTAATATTCAACAAAACTAAATACAATTGTATGTCTTGCCCTGTGAGTCATATAATAATTTCATAATATGATTTATGTTGTTTTTCCATTACAGTATACTCTGAGAATGTGTGGTATAGGTAATTGTTGAAGCAAAAAGAGTCAATAGGTTCAAATGAGAAAACTGTAGAGTAAGCAGTATATAATTAGACATTTGATATCAATGTCAGCAGCACAAATTTCCTAAGTGAGACAATTATATAATATGTTGTTTTACAAATATCCTTATGTCCTGAAGAACTTTTGAGTCCGTGACACTGTTGTTTACAATGGTGTAAAGTTACATCAGAGTTGAATAAATACCTGAATCCTGAATATTCTTTCAAACCAAAGTTGGTTTGGTACATTAGGTATCTTTATCTCATCTGCCTGGAGCTCCCTGTCTCAAGTCTTCAGTTACTTGCAGAAACTATTTACAGGAATTGGAGAGATGGCTTAGTGGTTAAGAACATTGGCTCACAACCATCTATAATGAGAGCTGATGCTCTCCTCTTCTGGCATGTAGGCTCTATGTGTAGATAGAACACCATCTACACAAAATAAATAAATATTAAAACAATTTATAGATCCAAATGCACAGATATCTCCTTCTATAAATTTCTGTAAAAGACAAAAGGGAGATTTTTTTCCAATTAATTGTTTTTTTAATATTTTTATTTTTCTATTTTACTGTTTTCTACTGGGATTTACAGGTAAAACTAGTGTTTTTTTAATTTAAATAGAAAGGGGAAAAAGAATAGCTTACACTTCACAGGCTACAAATAATTTTAGTTTATCATCAGTTTAGAAGACATGATCGTATACATTTTCTACTTCAAATGACTTAAATCTTCATTATGACAATAAAAATGTTAGTAAATTTTTCCTAGGGATATCACTAAAACTTTGTAAATGTTCCATAAGGTGAATTCTAATTAGATTTTGGATAAAATTTTCATAAAATATTTAAAAATAGCTTAATTTTGCAAAATAATTATTAAAAAGAATAATTTTAAAACTAAGACGTCTCAAAGCAGAATTTCCTAGTGAGCCCCCCCGCTGCAAGTGCAAACCAGAATTATTTTTACTTGCTCTTATTTGGTAACAAACTAAAAAAAATAAATAAACAAATAAACAAACAAAAAGTCTGGGAAATGGGAAATGTTTTTCTTAATAGGCAAAAGATTGCTGTGCAAACATTCCAATAGTAGCATGTACACTATCCAAATTCATTTTCACTTCATTCCTTTCATGTAGTGTGTACTAAAACTTCCTTGCTTCTTTTTTACAACTTCTTCCCCTTCTGACCATGCTCAAGTGAAACATATCCACACCTTCATATGTACACTAGGAAATAATGAGAGATCTTTATTTTTAAAGTGTTGTCTATATCATATACTTATGTTCACAACTTCTCTTTCATATATTTAATAACCTTTTCTTGAATTCCTTCACATAAAATTTAAAATAAGCAATTTATGTCTTCATTATCACTTATCTCTCTCTTCACATTGTGTTTTATTTGATATTGTAAAAAAGCACACTTATTTCTCCAGGTCTATGATAATTTACTATGCAACTGATACTAGTAGATCCTATCTGTTTTGAACCATGGAAATATGAAAACTGCTATGTTGCATTAATGGTAGAAGCACAAAACTGTTCCTAAGGAAATTGTCATTACCAAAGCTGCACCATTTGGAATTCTTATAAGAAAAACAATTTAATTCACCCATGTCTGTTGTAAGAAAAATATTGGGAAAACAATATAATTCACTATTTAAAAATTCACTAAAGTTCACTTAGCTTAAGTTTAGTTTAATTGATTAAAATAGGCTCAATAAACAAATTCTAGTTATTGACATAGACCAAGATTGTTTCTATGAATATATATGTATATATATATATGTATTAAATTCCAAGTACATATTATTATTTGTCATTTTGATTTTACTTTACAAATCAATTAGGAGGAAATTTCATGTTATCTTAGTTCCAATGAATTAGAAAAAATTTGAAATTTCTCCTAAGCTTTAAGTATATTATTGTAATTATTAACTTGAAAATTGTGACACTTACAAAGCTATTAAACTGGTAGAATAAATGAAGGTTTAATACTGAATCAACATATTCTATAAATATAAAGTATGTGTGTTATGACACTTTTTCTAAAAATGGATGAGTCTTGAACATCTACTTCAAACATATTTATAGGTGAAACACTAGCCATTTTTCATACAGATCTTTGCCCCCCCGACTTGTCATATGTCAAAAACATGAGAGGAAAATCATAATATTAAAAGACCAGAGTTTATGGTAGCTTGTAGAGCTATTGCATCAGTTTGAAACTTGTGTGTTCTTCATACTTCCCAATTATTTCTAAGCACTTAACTCAGATCGTCACCATCATGAGCTTGCAAGAATCTCATCTCATGTTGCCATTCATGTAAACTCTTTGTTGTTTTTATTTCTTAGAAATTTTGGATATGTGCATCCTTAAATTAGGACTTTTATGACTACTGGGAATACACAGAGTTATCTAATATAACAACAAAATTTTAAATATTGCAAACCTTAAAAGTATAATGAAATAAAGTATAGGGAAGATGAGCAAAGATTAATGGAACTGAAGACCTATATTTCAAATGACCAATATTCCTTCCATAAATACATAATTATGGCATACTCAATTCTTTACAAGAAGGTAAATAATTCTTCTTTTAAACGTAATGATGAGGTGGAGACCAGGTTCATGAATAAAATCTAAGATAATTTTAAAAATATATACACACTGGTTAAACTTCTGAGCAAGAAATTTTCTAAGTTGGAAAAGGAACAATTTTTAAGGGTATACTTTTTCTGAAGTTCTTTTGAAGACATGTTGGAATAAAAGAGTAATGAAGAATCATTCAGTAGAGATTGTGTTCATTTTGCTGGGACTGACAGATGACCCTCAGCTACAAATTCTGATTTTCCTGTGCCTGTCTTTCAATTACATCTTGAGCCTGATGGGGAACTTAGTGATTATCCTCCTCACCCTGCTGGATCCCCGCCTCAAGACTCCAATGTATTTCTTCCTCAGGAATTTCTCCTTCTTAGAAATTGCATTCACATCTTCCTGCATTCCAAGGTTCTTGATGAGCAGTCTCACCGGTGACAAAACAATTTCCTATGGAGCTTGTCTAACTCAATTATTCTTCTTCTTTCTGTTACTAATCACAGAGTTCTACCTCCTGGCTGCCATGTCCTATGATCGCTATGTAGCCATCTGCAGACCACTGCATTACCCCATCATCATGAACAGCAAAGTGTGCCACCTACTGGTTGCCAGCTCCTGGGTGACTGGGTTCTTTTCCATCTTCCCCCCTTTAATGTTGGGACTCAAACTGGATTTCTGTGCCTCCAAACTGATAGATCACTTTCTATGTGACACTTCTCCTGTCCTCCAACTGTCTTGCACAGACACACGTTTCATAGAATGGATGGCTTTTGTCATAGCTGTAATGACACTTGTTGTCACCTTGATCTTGGTGATCCTCTCTTACACACTCATCATCAAAACCATCCTAAAGTTCCCTTCAGCTCAACAACGGAAAAAGGCCTTTTCCACCTGCTCTTCACACATGGTTGTTGTCTCCATCACTTATGGGAGTTGTATCTTCATGTACATGAAAACATCAGCCAAGGAGAGGGTGTCTTTAAATAAAGGTGTAGCTGTGCTCAACACTTCTGTGGCCCCTTTGCTAAACCCTTTCATTTATACCCTAAGGAACCAGCAGGTGAAGCATGCTTTCAAACAGGTGTTTCACAGACTGTGTTCTCAAAATAATGGGTTAAGATTTAGGCACCAATAGCATGTTGTTGTAACATGACTGAAAAAATGAAATGATTGATTGTCAAATATACCCACTGTGGCCTGTGTCATTCCTCCCCTTCACTTAGATCATAGTAAGAATTCTTATTGCTGCATGCTCACCTTTCAGAATACATCTTCTGAATAACTAGTAGGAAACTGCTTCGTCAGTCCACAATGTGTAATTCTATCTTTATTAAGAAATCTCTCATCTCATAAATGAGAGGTTTATTTACTAAATGTATTGTACAAGTAAGTGTTGTTAGACATTCTGAATTAATTCTAATTGCTAAGCATTTTATTTGCTGTTTAATATTTTGCATTGCTAACATTAGAGACAAACACAGAGCCTGAAATTATCCTATAATGTGATGGAGGTTGTTATGAAAAATAACTAGAATATCTGAAGATTAAATTAGTCTTGTAGAAGGAAGCATCCAAATGATGTACCTAGAAAGATGAAAGAAAATAAAGATTGAAGGGCACTGTGATGAGAAGTGTGAAGCATACAAAGAAATGGAATGTTTCTCATCTAGATTTGTAATATAATGAATTAGTTGTCATAGTGACAGACCATTTTGTCAATAGTATCAAAGCAAAAGAACACAACTTTGTTGTCGAAAGAAATTAAAGAAGTTTATTCTGGAGCCAAATTTGAGTGGCATGGCCTAGAAACAGCTTTATGTTACCTTTAGTTCCACATTCCATTTGGAAACCATCATATGAAGTTTTACTTTTTCTTTTGGTAACAGAACAAAGAAAGATATAAAGAAGACATTTCTTAAACACACTGGCGGAAACATCAGGATAGTGGATTACAGGAAGGTGGGCAATCTTTCCTACAGTCTTCAGATGTTACCGGATGGCATCCTTAGCTTTTGGTTGCAGAAGCTGCTAATCTAGCAAGAGATTCCAAAAATGTTTGGGGTGTGTTTGTGTGTGTGTGTGTGTGTGTGTGTGTGTGTGTGTTGTTGTTGTTGTTGTTATTGTTGTTGTTGTTTTTGAACCTGTAGCTATTTTTATCCTTTTATTCAAAATAGATATTTTTCTCACATAATACACCCTCTCTCTCCTCCAAGTTCCAACCCATCTCCCCTCCCATCCTGATCCACCACCTTTCTGACTCTCATTAGAAAACAAACAAGCTTCCAAGGGATAATAATAAAACATAAGATAAAACAAAAACTAACACATCAGAATAGGACAAAAGAAACAAAGAGAAGGAAAATAGCCGAAGATGCAGAGACCGGGTTGTTCTAACACTCAGGAATCCCATGAAAACACTAACTATACAGGCAGGGAACTGCTGTCCATGGCTAGTCTAGCAGAGGTGAGACGTCAGCGTCTGTATCTGAGTGCTCCGATTGCCACGCCGGTGAGGGTCAGCGTCTGTATTGAGTGCTCTGATTACCACGCCGGTGAGGGCCAGCGTCTGTATTATCTGAGTGCTCCGATTGCCACGCCGGTCTATCATCCTTTAGGCACACCGCTCTTTCCAGAAATTCTCACTGACAGAAAAAATAATTTGACTTCAGGCTTTGATGTTAATTTAGAAATAAGAGTATTTCTTCAAAGTTATGAGTCCCAGAAATGATAATAATTTGTGAAAAAGTAAATATAATGCTTTTATACGTTGGATTGAAGAAATTTCTATTTGTAAATTGAAATTTTCTTAGCAATTTGCCTTGTAAGTTTTCACCAAATTAAGGATGCATCTCTCATGTAAAACAGCAAATATTAATCTAAATATACTGGACAAATACTCATGCAGATGAAGCTGCAGGAAGCACAATAGTGACTTGTTCATCTTTTTCCTTACTCATTGTATTTTTAAATACTCAAAGGTAATGTTTTCATTATGTCATTTCTATACATGTATTCAATTACAGTTTTATTATAATTAATATCCCCATTGTTCACCCATGCCCTCCCTCAGTCAATAGTTTTCATACCCTGTGATGAAATTCATTGTTATAGGCATAAATGTGGGTTTAATAAAAAATGCTAAGATTAACAATATTTACAGATGTTGACAGGAAACATGCTCTGAGAATTCAAATGTTTATAATTTCATTGATCAAAGAATGTGGTTTATATAAAATATAACACTTACAGGTATGTATTTGGATACTAAATGCATAGTTATGCCCTAAAAATGTGATTCAGTGG
Source organism: Mesocricetus auratus (assembly GCF_017639785.1). Classification (NCBI taxonomy): domain Eukaryota; kingdom Metazoa; phylum Chordata; class Mammalia; order Rodentia; family Cricetidae; genus Mesocricetus; species Mesocricetus auratus. Next base: position 42,471,910 of record NW_024429195.1, read on the forward strand.
GTACAAGACTTACTATATATCAGGAGGAACTGAGTTCAAATTACAAACACCCATATAAAAGCTATATTGGTACCAGTGAGTTGGGGACAAGTGGATCCCTGTAGCTTGCTAACTTGCGATTCTGCCACAAATTGTGAGTTGCATATTCAGTGAAAAGAACATTTATAAAAAATAAGTGGAGAAAAATAGAAGACACCTGACATATGACCTCTCTGTACACATACACAAGTGAGCACAACTATACACAAAAATAGTCACAAACAATATGAGGCACACACACACACACAAAAAACCACACGGTGTATACTACAATATTTTGCATATTTAAAGGACCAGGAATTTTTCTTTTCCTTTTCTCTAACAATATTTTTATTTATTTTGTTAACTTTTACTGAACTATACATATAAAGTACATTCTAATTAATATAATCCCTTTATATCTATGCTCCTTCCCACATTCTTGTCTCCCTTCTGTGTGGCATTGTAGTCTAATGGTCTCTTCAGTGAATACACTACTAAAGACAATGACAGTCCCTTCCCCAACTCTGCCTGAGTGGCTAGCAACCTGAAATCAGATAAGCCACGGCTGTAGGAAGAACAAAATACTATTGTTTTGCTAAAGAAATGGAGCAATTAAATGTTGTTAAATAGTCTGCTATGCTTATAAATCAATGTCTTGTTCAGCCATCATCAGAGAAGCTTCATCCTGGAGCATATGAGAACAAATATACATATTCACAACTGCACAATGTGCAGATGGATAGGAAACCTTGGAACACTCTGTCCTACAAAAGATGTCTTCATCAAATCCCTCCCCTCAGAGCTCAGTGAACGGTGAAGGAAGACACAGAATGGTTTTAACAGCCAATGGGGGTGGACAACTGTAAGGAAAGAAGGTCTTCTAGATACAACAGGACTGGCACACATATAAACATACAGATACCCGAGGAGGACATTAGGTATCTCTATCACTTCTGTAATTATTTGTTGGGCCATGGTCTGTCACTGAATCTAGAGCTCACTTTGACCAGCTAGCACCGGGGTATCCCTGACTGCCCCCCCTGGGGAACTGGGGAAACATTTGACCTCTCCTATGATTGCATGGGGTGAAACTCAGGTCTTCATGCTTGTATAGCAAGCATTTTGCCCAGGGAGCTATTTCCCCAGTCTTTTATGCTTATTATTACATTTGGATTCTTTTAAAATTATTAATTTATTTTTTTATTTAGGTTAGAATCAATCTTGTTTCACATGTCAATCCCAGACCCCTCTCGCTCCCCTCCTTCCTCGCCCTCCCCACCAGGTCCCCCAGTCCCCCCACCCAATCTCCACTCTGATCCCCAGGGAGGGTGAGGCCCTCCATGGTGGATCTCTGCCATGCTTGCTGCACAGCCTGTGTCTGAAAATATGTGGAGGGTTTCGGGATTGATAACACAGAGACTCATTCGGTGGTACAAAGAAAACTTCAAGTTGGCTTCCAGAAGGCTCCTCAAGAAGGCTCTACTTTATTCTTACCCTGGCTGGTTATATATACCCTGACACCAGAGGTGGTGCCAGGTGGGTCAGGAAGAGGCGGTTAGTCTTTGAAAAGGTCAAGATTAGGGTGTTCCTGTGGGAGAGCCCTTATCAGGAACTTATTGCTCCAGTCACCGTTTTGTTTTTAGTAAACATGTTTTTAGTAAACATTGTCTTACAGCTGCCTGCTCCCAGGCTGATGGGGAAGTGGGCCTCTGGCCAAGGTCTGTTGTTCCCATAGATCTCCAGTGACTGTCATTTCATCCAGGGCAGGGCCTAGGCCCTCCCTCAAGAGTCCTGGGTGAGACAACCTCCCATATTTTGGGATGAGCACTCAAAGTCTATTTGTACGCCAGGGATAAATACTACCCAAGGCCCCATAGATTACCTAGGCTTCCTCAATGACACCCACATTCAGGGGGTCTGGGTCAGTCCCATGCTTTCCACACAGCCATCAATCTGGGGTCCAAGAGCTCCCCCTTGTTCAGGTCAACTGTTTCACTATGTTCATAGCAGCATTATTTGTAATAGCCAGAATCTGGAAGCAACCTAGATGCCCCTCAAATGAAGAGTGAATAGAGAAAATGTGGTACATTTACAAAATGGAGTACTATTCAGCAGAAAAAAACAATGGAATCTTGAAATTTAGATGGCACTAGAAGAAACCATCCTGAGTGAGGTAACCCAGTCAAAAAAAGAGAAACATGGTATATACTCATTCATATATGGATTTTATACATGGATCATGGGAGTGCCAGCCTACAATCACACTGCCATATAGTCTAGGAAACAGAACCTTCATCCAGCAACTGATGAAAGCAGAGGCAGATACTCCTGGAATCCAGTATCAGAAAGAGAGAACTGATGGGCAAAGGAGTTAAGACTGGGCTGGTTTAACTCACAGATACATTTGGAATTTTTATGTGTTCTAGGAACAAGTCGTTTGCAGATAAGTTATTTTCCACCTATGTTTTTCTGGACATAAGGATTCCTTCTCAATCATAAAATGTCTTTTGAAAAACAGATGTTCCTAATCTTTTTATTTCAATTTATCATTTGTTATCATTTCAATAAGATAGTAAGAGATAAAAACATCTCCATTTTAATAAATATTAGAGATGAATAGCATCTTTATTCAATAAATATTTGACACATTCAGATGCTTTTAAAATGTGATGACGATGTTTAGGAAAGCGATGATAAAGGAAGATGATGAAAAAAGTAAATATATGTTAATATATATGTTAATTGTCCTGATAGTTTTACATCATTTTCTACTTAAATGCCTCAGAAATGTTATTGACAGCACAGTTCATGAGTTATTGCAAAGACGAATTCAAAGAATGAAGAATTAATACAAGAATTTAACCAGACATTTTTAGTTAGAAACTGAAGAAAATCTCATGTTGGGTTTGTTTTCTTTCTCTCCTCTCTCTTTCCATAGTTATTCTATCCAGACAGATATCAAATAATATCAAAATGAAAACTGAAGTCAACTATTTCTGTAGAAGACATGAACGAAGTATGTTAATTCAAAGCAATACAGCAACTGTTGTTGTATTAGACAGAATAAAATTACTAAGGCAAAAAGAAATTATTGATGTGACTTTCTTGCACTCCTTTAAGACTTTGGGTGTGCTTTGGGAGGTTCAGTTAAAAAGTACACCGAGAGTGCAAATGGTAACTTTTCTGTTTTATTGGATAACAATCCTTTTAGAGTGGCTGGGAGAGTAGGAGCTCAATTCTGAAGACTGAGACATGAGAATGGCCATTTATGTCACACTGTAAAGAGAGTGGGGGCTCTGTCTCGTGGTGTAAAGTTCCAATGATTTAGGAATTGTGAGCCAAGGCAGAAAACTCTGATTATATTATCACATTATGTAATAAAACACTTCAAATAAATAAACTAAATAGTTCAAAGTTAAGAAAATCATTGCAACAAAGTAAATTGAAAAAATTTCCTATCTCTGCCTTATTAAAGGAAGTATACAGATACGTATCAGTGAGATGACCCTAAAGCCTACACTCATAGGAACAGTCAGAAAAGTAACATGAACCCCAGGAAACCATGACTCTGAGTAAGTGGACAATGTTTCTTTCACCTACAACTAAGTGGATGATTTAAAGAACTAAAAACCAAAATAAATCATAGGTGGAAGATAGGGTATGTCTCAGTATTTATCAAGCCAAAATAAAAACAAAAATAATCAAGCCATTCTACAAACACTGTAAAATATCAATATTTACTATATTTTGGTTTCCATGGATTAACTATTTAATCCTGTTTGGGCAAAAATTACACATTTAGGTTATTTCTATGTGCCTTAAATGGTCTGTAAGATGGTCACAAACAACTTGTAAATGACTTAAATCAGTAACAATCATTTCATTAGCTTCACAATCTTAATTTTAACTAAGCTTCTATTCTTCTCTCTTATTGATCTGACCAAAGTCCATTTGTGCACTACAGATAAACCCTGGCTCCACTGTTAGAGCTCTCATAGACTGTCCAGGCCTCATAGCTGGCACCCACATTCAAAAGGCTTGGTTCAGTCCAATACTGGTTCCCCAACTAAGACTGGAGTCCATGTGCTGTTACATGCAAAGTGACTATACAACTTTGCCCTCCAACCAACAATGGAGGAGTGTTACCCTTTCTCCACACCCTCTCCAGCATAAACTCTCATGGGTGTTTTTGATTTAGCCATTTATGACAAGAGCAAGATGGTATCTCAAAGTTATTTCGCTTTGCATTTCCCTAGTGGCTAAGGATGTTGAGCATTTTCTTAAGTGTCCTTCAGCTATTTTAGATTCTCTATTAAGAATTTTCTATTTAATTGTGTGTAATGTGCATTCTTGTCACCAGCCTGGTCCCAGAGCCATGTCAATCCCAAATGAACACACAGTATGCTGTATTAATTATGAAACTATTGGCTGTTTGCTATGATTTCTTAATGACTAGCTCTGACTTAATTATTAACCCTTAAATATTAATATATATTTTTATAAGGACTTACCTTTCTGAGGACTCCACCCTGCTGTGTCCTCTCCTGGGATCATATGGTGACTCTCCACTCTTTACTACATTTCCCAGAATCCTCTTCAACTCCTAGACCCACCTATCTTTCTTCCCTGTTGGCCAACAGTGCTTCACTAATCAACCAATAGGACAGCATATACACAGAAGGACTTCCCCCATCAATTCTGTACCCCACTTTTTTAAAACTTTCTTTTTTTCTTTATATATATTTTTTAATATTTATTTATTTATTATGAATACAACACCCTGCCTCCATGCCTGCACACCAGAAGAGGGCACCAGATCTCATTATGGATGGTTGTGAGCCACCATGTGGTTGCTGGGAATTGAACTCAGGACCTCTGGAAGAGCAGTCGGTGCTCTTAACCTCTGAGCCATCTCTCCAGCCCTTTTTTGATACTTTCTAAATAATCTTTTTCATTTTCTTTTTTTTCCTTTTTCATTTAAATTATGAACAAGCTTATTTTACATGTCAATCCCAGTTCCCACTCCCTTACCTCCTCCCCTGTCCCTCACAAAATCCCTATCTGATCCCCTTTCTGTTACCCACAGAGGGTGAGGATTTCTACAGGGGATCTTCAAAGGCTGTCATATCATTTGGAGCCTGGCCTAGGCCCTCTCCTGTGTGTCTATGCAGAGAGAATATACATATATGTGGAATGGGCACCCAAAGGCCATTCATACATTAAAGATAAATTCTGATACATTGCCAGAGGGCCCATAAATTGCCCAAGCCTCCTAAATGACACCCATATTCAGGACGTCTGGATCAGTTCTATGCTGGTTTACCTGCTATAACTCTGGGGTCCATGAACTCCCCTTGTTCAGGTCAGCTGTTTCTGTGGGTTTCACCAGTCTGGTCTTGACCTCTTTGCTCATCACTCCTCCTTCTATGTAACAGGATTCCAGGAGTTCATCTCAGTGTGTAGCTGTGGGTGTCTACTTCAGCTTCCATCAGCTACTGGATAAAGACTCTAGGATGGCATATGAGGTAGACATAAATCTCATTATCAGAGAAGGACATTTAAGGTACCTCTCCACGATTGTCTAGATTGTTAGTTAGGGTCATCCTTGTAGATCTCTGGACATTTCCCTAGTTCCAGATTTCTCTTTAAACATATGATGCCTCCCTCTATTATGGTAGCTCTTTTTCTTGCTCTCCTCTATTCTTCCTCCAACTCAATCTTCCTGCTCCCTCTTGTCCTCCCCTCTCCTCCTCTTCTCCCCTTCTCTTTCTTCTAACTCCTTCTTCTCCTCCTGCCATGCTCACAATTAGCTCAGAAGATCTTGTCCCTTTCTCCTTCTCCAAGGGACCATGTATATCTCTCTTAGGGCCCTCCTTGTTTCCTAGCTTCTCTGGCAGTGTGGATTGTAGACTGGTAATCCTTTGCTCTATACCATGTTTGTGTGACTGGGTTACCTCACTCAGGATGTTTTCTTCCAATAATTTACATGTGGATTTCATGATTCCCTTGTTTTTTGCAACTGAGTAGTACTCCATAGTATAAATGTACCACATTTTCTTTATCTATTCTTCAGTTGAGGGGCATCTCGGTTTCTTCCAGGTTCTGGCTATTACAAATATTGCTACTATGAACATAATTGAGCAGATGTCCTTTTTGTATGAATGTGCACCTTTTGTACCCCACTTTTAATTGGATAATTTGGTGTTTTGGTGATCAAATAATACTTTGTCTATTTTGGAAATCAGCCCTCTGTCAGATGTCGGGTCGGTGAATATCTTTTCCCATTCTGTGGGCTGCCATTTTGTCTTGATGACTGTGTTCTTTGCCTTACAGAAGCTTTTTAGTTTCAGGAGGTCCCACTTATTAGTTGTCACCTCAATGTCTGTACTACTTGTGTTATGTTCAGGAAGCAGTCTCCTGCACCAATTTGTTCAAGGGTATCTCCCACTTTCTCTTCTAAAAGATACAATGTGGCTGAATTCATGTTGAGGCCATTGATTCATTTGGGGATTACATTGAATTTGTAAATTGCTTTGTCTTCTTTAATTTCTTTCTTTAAAGACTCAAAGTTCTTGTCATACAGGTCTTCCCCTTTTGGTTAGAGTTACCCCAAGATATTATATGTTGTCTATGGATATTGTAAAGGATGATATTCCTCTGATTTCTTTCTCAGCCCATTTACTGTCTGTATATAAAAGGGCTACTGATTTTTTTGAGTTAATCTTATATCCTGCCACTTTGCTGAAGGTGTTTATCAGCTGTAAGAGTTCCCTGGTAGTTTTTTCAGGTCACATATGCAAACTATTACATCATCTGCAACTAGTGAAATTTTGACTTCTTCTTTTCCAATTTTTATCCCGTTGATCTCCTTTTGCTGTTTTATTCCTCCAGCTAGAATTTGAAGTACAAAAATGAAGAGGTATGGAGAGAGTGAACAGCCTTATCTTGTTCCTGATTTTATAGGAATTGTGTTGAATTTCTCTCCATTTAGTTTAATGTTGGCTGTTGGTTTGCTGTATATTGTTTTTATTATATTCAGGTATGTTCCTGGTATCCCTAATCTCTCTAGGACCTTTATCATGAAGGATGTTGGATTTTGTCAAAGGCTTTTTAGAATCTAGTGAGATAATCATGTGGTTTTACTTTTTCAGTTTGTATGGATTTTTGTATGTTGAACCATTCCTGCATCACTGGGATGACCCTCCTTAATCATGATGGATGATTTTTCTGATGTCGTCTTCGATTTGATTTGGCAGTATTTTATTGAGTATTTTTACATCAATGTTCATGAGGAAAAATGGTCTGCAGTTCTCTTTCTTAGTTGTGTCTTTTTGTGGCTTATGTACCAAGGTAATTGCAGCCTTGTAAAAAGAATTCAGCAATGACCCTTCTGCTTGTATTGTGTGGAACAGTTTGAGGAATACTGGTATTACCTCTTCTTTGAATTTCTTGTAGAATTCTGCACTGAAGCCATCTGGCTGTGGGCTATTTTTGGTTGTGATAGTTTTTGATGATTGCTTCTATTTCATTAGGGGTTATAGGTCTATTTAAATTGCTTATCTGTTCTTGATTTAATTTTAGTAAATGATATCTATCCAGAACATTGTCCATTTCCTTTAAATTTTCGAGTTTTATGGAGTACAGATTTTCAAAGTGTGGCCTGATGATTCTATGAGTTTCCCTGGTGTCCCTTCTTATGTACTACTTCTCATTTCTGATTTTGTTAATTTGCATGTTCTCTCTTCCTTTTGGTTTGTTTGAATAAAGGTTTGTCTATCTTTGTGATTTTCCTTTTTGGGGGGGATAAATACTGATTCACTACCAGAGGCCCCTTATATTTCTCAGGCCTCCTAACTGACACCCACGTTCAGGGGGTCTGGGTCAGTCCTATGCTGGTTTCCCAGCCATCAGTCTGGGTTCCATGAGCTCCCCTTTTTCAAGGCAGCTGTTTCTGTGGGTTTCCCCAGCCTGGCCTTGACCCCTTTGCTCATCACTCCTCCCTCTCTGCAGCTGGATTCCAGGAGTTCATCTCAGTGTTTAGCTGTGGGTATTTGCTTCAGCTTCCATCAGCTACAAGATGAAGGCTCTAGGATGGCTTATAAGGTAGTCATCAATCTCATTATTGGACAAGGGTATTTAAGGTAGCCTCTCCAGTATTGCTTAGATTGTTAGTTAGAGTCATCCTTGTAGATCTCTGGACATTTCCCTCACCCCAAATTTCTCTTTAAACCTATATTGGCTCCCTCTATGGTATCTCTTTTCTTGCTCTCCTCTTCCTGCTTCCTCATGTCCTACTCTCCCTTCCTCTTCTTCCCTTCTCCTTCTTCTAACTTCCTCTCCTCTCTCCCCCCATGCTCCCAATTAGCTCAGGAGATCTTGTCCCTTTCCCCTTCTCTAGGGGAACATGTATGTCTCTCTTAGTGTCCTCCTTTCTGTGTTTTCTTTATTGTTTCTATTTAATCTTTGAATCCTTGAACTGTTTCAATTGTTTCCTTCAATTGTTTGGTTGTTTTTCCTTGCTTTCTTTGCATTCTTTAAGAGATTTGTTTATTTCTTGAATGCTTTGGTTCCTCTTTTCCTGCTAAATCTCATTTCTTATTCAAAGGTTTCTATAGTCTTCATAAACTTGTTTTGAAGGTCCTTCTCTTCTGCTTCATCTGTGTTGGGATGTTCAGGTCTTGCTGGTGTAGAGTCCTTAGATTCTAGTGGTGTCATATTGGTCTTTCAGTGATTGAGTTTGTTCTTACACTATCATCTTCCCACCCCTTCTTTGAGTGGGTGCAGGTGGGGTCTCTCTCTCCTATTGTCTCCTGGTGGGTGTAGGTAGGTCAAGACTTCAATGTGGACAACTCTGGACAGTTCAGTCTCTCCTGGTGTTCTCTTCACTCAAGTGGAGGGCATAGAGGTGACCAAAACTCAAGTGGAAGGCAGAGTGTGGAATAGGGCCAAGACTGTGTTGTGACCAGATTCAGGGTGATCTGTCTTGCCTAGATGGGTCCACTCCACATGTAGTGGACCCAGGAAATTCCAAGACCCAATACAGAGATGGGGGAGTTGGTCCTGAGTAGAACCCACACTCTCTTAAAGGTTCTTTTTACTATTATTCTCACTTTGCAATGCATAGAGCTGCTAAGTACCCTTATATAATTTGCACATTCTTGTATCTTAGTCTTCTTTCCTTTAATTTATTTTTTTTAATTTTTAAAATTATTTTCTTGTATTTGAGATTATAATTACTTTTCTCTCCTCCCTTCCTTCCAAACCTTCTTATATACCTCTCCATGCTGTTTTCCAAATTCACATCCTATTTTTTATATTAATTGTTCTTATATATCTATTTTTTCACCTTGTCATGATTATGTTCTCTTGAAAGGTTTTTCCTTGAAATTCTACAAAGTTCACCTCATCTGCCCCATAATGTGTTTGAGACATTTCATATAATGATAGTTTAGCACCACATAAAAATATTTTGTTTAAGTTTTTGTGTCCTTTATAGATATTGAAGATAACTTTAGGGAAAGTAATGAGTGTCTCTCAATGAATAGAATATCATAGATAAGCATTGCATTGACGTTCATTCAAATGCAAATCACACATAAAATTGTTACTATATGAAGTTTATTTTATTCAATACAATGGTTTGTGAAAATGGGTATGTAATAAACAATAATATATATTTATAAAAGCACTTCCAGGAAGGAATTGGAAGAAGTTAGTTATTGCATAGTACAATCTTTTAAGGAAAAGTAGAATGTAAAATAGAACTGAATTACAGGGTTCTTCAAGGGGAAAAATCCCATATATGAAGTAACTGCTAACATAGGAAAACACAATAATCATAAAAGTACATGAAAATATATTTTCCATTTTTAATGTGTGATTGTGATGTATATCACAATTTTAAATTATGTTTTGAAAAGCACAGTCTTTGTAATATATCCCAGAAGACTTCTTTCACCTGCTGATTTCTTAGTGTATAAATGAATGGATTCAGAAGAGGAGCAATTGAAGTATATAGCAAAGCTACACCTTTGGACACAGTCACTCTCTCTCTTGCAGATGGTTTAATATACATAAAGATGCAACTGCCATATGTGATGGAGACAACAATCATATGGGAAGTGCAGGTGGAAAAGGCTTTGGTTCTTTGCTGTGCAGAAGGGAAATTCATAATAGTCTTAATGATGAAAGTGTAAGAGAGACTCACTAGTACCAGTGTAACTACAAGTGTCACCACGGCTAAGACAAAGGACATCATTTCTAGGACATGAGTGTCTGTGCAGGAGATCTGTAGGATAGGAGAAGTTTCACACATGAAATGATCAATTATTCTGGAATCACAGAAATCCAGCTTTAGACCCATGGCCAATGGGGGAAAGATGATCAAGAACCCAGTCACCCAGGAGCTGAGGACAAGTTGGTGACACACTCGGCTGTTCATGATGATGGGGTAATGGAGTGGTCTGCAGATGGCTACATAGCGATCATAGGACATGGCAGCCAGGAGGTAGAACTCTGTGACTCCCAGCAGAAGAATAAAAAACAATTGAGCTGCACAATTATTATAAGAAATAGTTTTGTCTCCAGTCACAATGGTTGCCAAGAATCTGGGAATACACACTGTTGTGAACGTGATTTCCAACAAGGAGAAATTACGGAGAAAGAAATACATTGGAGTCTTGAGGCGAGGGTCCAGCAGGGTGAGGAACACAATGATTAAGTTCCCTACCAGGCTCATCATATAATTGAGAAAGAGAAACAGAAAAACAACAATTTGCAATCGTGGGTCATCTGTCAATCCTAAAAGAATGAAGTCAAGTTCCAAGGACTGATTCTTCATCCTCTTTTGTGAGCCTTAGCAAACACACAGGAAACAAAAAAACAAAATATTTTATGTGCACTAGAATTTATACACCTACACTAAAGCAGAAAAGGGGATAGGTCATACAACCATTTGCAAATGTTTTCTAGCCCAAAATTACATGTTATACATAATTACCTGACATAGGTTAATTACAAACTTGTCCTAGTCTGTTTTTTTTCAAAACTCTTCACATAAAATACCCCCACCCCACAAAATGGAATAGTGTTTTTTCCATTAATTTACAAAACTACAAATTAACATATTCACTTCCAAATGACCTCTATCTTCATGCAGGCCTTGCCTTTAGCTTCTGATTTGCTTGAACCTTTGTATGTAGCTGGAGATGTCAGGCCCTTGCCACTGGCTCTAGCATATTTGTAGATTTACAACATTTTTTTCTTGAAATTATAGTATAATTACAATATTTACCCCTCACCTTTCCTCTCTTTAAACCTTCCAATGTACCCTACCCTTTGCTCACTTTCAAATTCCTAGCCTCTTTTTTTCTTTTTTTTATTATTTTAATTTTAAATAGCTTGTTTTACATGTCAATCCCAGTTCCCTCTACCTCCCCTCCTTCCGCACCCCCACACCATCCCCTCCATCCTCCCAACCTATTGCCAATTCCTTCCACATAGTGGATATCTAGAGTCTGTCATTTCACTCAGGGTAGGGTCCAGGCACTTCCCTAAGAGTCCAGGCAGAGAGAGCAACCCTTTGTGTTATGGACACACGATGTCTGTTAGTATTCAAGGGATAAACACTGATCCACTGCTCAGGACCCCATAGGTAGCCCAGGCCTCCTCACTGACTCTCACATTCAGGGGGTCTGGATCGGTCCCATGATGGCCTCCCAGCTGTCAATCTAGGGTCCAAGAGCTCTCCCCTGTTCGGATCAGCTGTCTCTGCTAGTTTTGCCACCCCATTCTTTGCCAATTTGCTCATCGCTCCTCTCTCTCTGTCGCTGGGTTCCTTGGGTTCTGTTCAGGGTTTAACTGTGGATGTTTGCCTCTGCTTCCATCAGTCACTGGATGAAGGCTCCAGGATGGTTATAGACATCAAGTTCAATTCTGTATAGTGTTACTTGTGTGTGTGTTTTCAGGGAGGACAGTTTGGTGTTGAATAATCAGTTGGTGATCTCTTACCTTTAATTGAGTTCACTAACGTTTCTGCTTTGCTATTTTCTTTCCTTTTTCATTTGTCTTACTAATATTGTTTTCCTTTCTACATACTATTTTTATGAGCCAATTTGGGGAGCAAACAATGCTTTAACAAACATAATGGAATTTTCCAAAAATCAATATTAGTGCATAATTTTAAGATTGGCTTCCTTTTTCAACAAGCAAATGTTAACTTCTTTATTTTCCTGTTATTCTTAAGACTCATATTTGAAAACATTACTAGATATGTCATTTCTGAGTGGTGTAGATTTATCAGACTTAGAATTGCAGTACCGTCTAATAAGAATTGCTTATTACAGAATCTTCACACCACTTTATAAAACAGTCAAAGAAAAACACACATATGCAGTAATATAAAAATAAAATACATCAGTTAATCTGTTAACACATAACCTCAAAATATCTACCACATAAAGCATTTTATAAAATATAAGAATTCAGTACTCAAAATGTAATTCCCTTAATTGGACATACTATGCATTAGCCTTCATTTCATGCTATTAAGTTAATTTAAAGTCAGCATGACTCACCTTTTCATGTCTGTCAACCAGTCTGCTTTGTCATTTCAAGATACTTTCAATTGCTTAGGCAATCAATACTTTGCTATCCAGCAGAAATATTCACTACTAATTTTTTTATCAGAAAAGGCATACTACATAGTATACTTCCATGAAGAATTTCCACTTTCCTTCAACTTCACATCTACTATGGAAACTTGAGATTATGGTGGTAATTTTAACATGTGTTATCTGATAGGATAAATTTTGTGAAATCTTGTTTTTAGTGTTGACATCTCTATAATCCCAATCCTCCAGTTAGATGTCATTCTTTAAGGTGAAATGAAATCATGAGTCATAATAAGAAGAATATGAAATCATTGCTGACATATATACAACTCTTACAGCAAAGAGGTACCTCGTAGCCAACTGTGCACTTATAATGCTTTAATTCTGTTGTTTCTCACTTCCTACCAACTCAAGGGAATCTATGGAAATTAAAACAAACTCTTCTCTAGGGATTACTGCTACACATACTCATTATTGATACCAAAGTAGTCTAGTCTCAGTCAAAGCTTTCGAAAAAGTATCCCATAGGAGTCATAACTGACCTAAAAAGTCAGGAATATTTAGTGGGATCAACAACAGTTCACTGTAGTTGCTTTGTATTTTCAAAATTAACCCCTGTTGGGTTCTGATTTATAAACACATTCTATACTTCTATAGACTACTTTAATCCTGTTGGTGTTTTCTCTTCTATTTTTTAATTTGGTGTAATCTTATCTATTTTTGCTTTTGTTCTTGCATTTTAAAATCATGTCTTTCAAATCATCATTAAAAACTATCACTGGGACTACAAAGATAGCTGTCTGGTAAAGAAGCATAGCACCATATGATATCACTCCAGTCCCAGGAAGTCCAACAGCTTCTTCCGGTCTCCATGGGTACTGCAAGTATGCGATATACAGACACACATGCAGACAAAGCACCCCTACACAGAAAATGAAAATCAAAGAAAAATTTAAATAAAGGAGACCAATGTAAAGTTGACTTCCATGTTTTCTTACAAGACTTTTGAAATATTAGGTATTCTATTTATATAATCTGCTTAGAGTTGATTTTTGTTTATGGTATAAATCAAGTGTATATTAACATTTCTTTGTGTATATTCACTTTTTCCAACACCATTTGTGAAAAATCTATCTTTTACACATTTTATATTATTGGTATGAAAGTTGCATATTTACTGACAATGAATATTTGCATAATTCTGTGCTCCATGTTTCATTACATTGGTTATGTTAGACATGTGCCTAACTTTATTCTATCTTTTACTTTTTATAACTTGGCGTTAAAGAAACTCTTTGTGTAGAGGTAGCAAATATATAACCCATCCTTATAGAGCATGAATAACAAACCAGAGCTGACTTAGGGAGCTGAGAGTTTATTGGTCTTTCTTATAGAGGAAGAACCTACTACTGTGATTCTGCTACATGGACGTAGTACTAAATTTACTGTTAGTGGCATCATAATAACCATAGATTGTGAACTGATAAATACTCAACAGAGAAATTTCTTTCTGCAACAGATAGTGATGAACACATAGACCCATACCTGGTCAAGGTACTGATAATAGGAGACTTAATGTTTGTCCTTGAACAGAAAATATGTATCACAACTATTCTTTCAGGGCTCAGAGATCAGTGGAAGACAAGGAGGAAAGATTGGCAGAGCCAGAAGCATTGGATGACTACAAGGAAACTCTCTGTATGCCACATGGCAGATACACATATGAATTCACAGCAGCTGAGATAACATGCACATGACCCGTGCAGGCTCAGGATAGACAAAAAATCCAGCATGGAGAGGTGAGGTGGGCAAAGTCCAATCCCAAGCTAAGGAACTATTTGAAATTGTTGTCTCTTGTGGTCATTACTTTTCTTTCTGGGTATGACTCTGGTGCATTGATCACTTTACAGTGAAAGCCATACAACCCAGTGCAGCACAAACTGTATTTGAATATGTTCAACTATAAAAAAGAGGACACAAAATTGTGTGTGTGTCTGTGTGTGTGTGTGTGTGTGTGTGTGTGTGTACAGGAAAGGGGGTGAATAGAACCAAATACATTTAATGAATCTTCAAAGAACTAATAAGAATGAGAAAGTTGCCACTAAGAAAATAAATTAAACTCTCTATAGCTAGCAGGTGTTTCCACAGTACCTGTGATTATTTGATACCATGGTACCTGCACATTTGAAGAGTAGTAAGGAATAGGAGGAATAGTAACAATGCAAGCTTGATTGAGGTGTGCTGTTTCTGGAGGAAACTCACATCACTTTCCAAAAAGTGAATCACCCCACAATAACAAAGCAGGAGCTGCATGCCAACTTTTTCTATCTAGTGCCAGAAGAAACTGTGAAAGATAATACAACACAGATCAGTTTTCAGTCAGGACTTGATAATGGAGCCAAAGGACCTGGTTTGACACCAATGTCCACCTAAAATCGCTATTACGAAGAGTAGTTGCAAAACAGATTTCCCTAAGACAGTTTTGGATGTAGAAATGATATAAAAACATTATGGGCACATGAAATAGTAACACAGATTTAATTTATTTTCTACTTTTCTTTTACCAAAACCAGTTTTTTCCCCAAGCCACGCAAAGACACAACCAAGAAAGAGAACTACAAACCAATACCCTCATAAGCACTGATGCAAAAATACTCAATAAAACACTGGCAAATCAAATTCAAGAACACATCAGAAAAATCATCCAACATGATCAAATAGGATTTATCCCAGGGAGGCAGGGATGGGCTGAAAAGGAAATAAGAGAAACATCACTATTTACAATAGTCACAAACAGCATAAAATACCTTGACATAACGCTAATTAAACAAGTGAAAGACCTGTATAGCAAGAACTTTTGAGTTTTTAATGAAAGAAATTAAAGAAGATGCCAGAAAATGGAATGATTGCCCATGCTCTTGGATAGGTAGGACCAACACAGTAAAAATGGTGATCTTGCCAAAAGTAATCTACAGATTCAATGCAATCCCCATCAAAATACCAGCACAATTCTTCACAGACCTTGAAAGAACAATAATCAAATTTACATGGGAAAACAAGAGACACAGGATAGCCAAAACAACCCTGTACAATAAAGGAACTTCCAGAGGCATCACCATCCCTGACTTCAAGCTCTTTTTATAGAACTATAGTCCTGAAAATTGGCACAAAAATAGACAGGTAGACCAATGGAATCTAACTGAAAACCCTGATATTAACCCACACAACTACAAACACCTGATTTTCTGACAAAGAATCTAAAACTGAACAATGGAAAAAAGAAAGCATCTTCAACAAATGCTGCTGGTATAACTGGATGCTGGCATGTAAAAGACAGCAGATAGATCCATATCTATTGCCATGCACAAATCTTAAGTCCAACTATATCAAAGACCTCAACATAAATCCAGCCACACTGAACCTCTTAGAAGAGAAAGTAGGAGATACCCTTGAACAAATTGGTACAGGAGACAAATTCCTGAACATAACACCAGTAGCACATACACTGGGTTCGACAGTTAATAAATGGGACCTCCTGAAACTGAGAAGCTTCTGTAAGGCAAAGGACGTAGTCAACAAGAGAAAACAGCAGCCCACAGAATGGGAAAATATATTCACTAACCCCACTTATGACGGAGGGCTGTGTAGGGGAGAGCCCACAATATTCTCTATGCCCAAAGAGGCATGGACAGGGGATGGGCACAGATGAGGAAAGAAGGAAGTGAAAGAAAAAGTACTATCCCTCTTGGAAGTCTGTCATGTTCCCAGAGCTTCTATCTCTGCTTATGTTGCCAGTATATTTAATAAAATACATTAGACCACTTTTTCAGATAGCGTTATCTCCATCTTCATTTGGTGTCAGAAGCTTTTACCCAGCCCCCAAAACTCTAGCGTGGGGAGACAGCGACCCACTGCCGCCTGCCTGGCACACTGTGCCACAGCCATGCCAAAGATCACCAGCCCGTGGAACGCGGTGCTCACACCCACCTCCCGCTGCCAACCTGAATTCACAGCTTGTGTAGAGCAGCCGCTTCTGGCCCTGTTTGTGCTGCTGGGTCTTTCCCTCCACTCAGCCAGCCACAAGGTGAGTACTGACCGGGCATCTCCCAGCCGTCCATCAGCTACTCACCATTTGCCAAACCCGCTGGCGCCTGCCTGCTTGTCCCCACCAGCTTAGTCACCACTGAGCACGCATTATCAGCCACTGTTTTTCCGGCTGCTTCTGCCACATTGCAGGGAACGATCCTGCTATGCTGCAGCGCTGCCTCTGTAGAGAATTCCTCTGGGCTGGTAGCAGGACTGTGGGCCAGCACAGAAGTCAGAAGACAAAGCCCAGCAAGCCCCACCACAAAGTGCCCGGTGCTTGCAGTGCCCACTGCTACAGGCTAGGCCCAAAGTCCTAGTGCCCGCCTGCAGCCCAACCCCCTTCTATCCATAAGATTTCACAGCTATTTGTAGCCGCATGTTCCTCAACCTCCCCAAGCCTTTTCCTCCCCTAATCTGTTCCCTAATTTTTGTATAGGTTGTTGTAGCATTCACAGGTTCTTTTGGTGAAAAAAATCCATCTTCCGGGTAGAAACCGTATTTTGTGGTACACGTACGCCACCTGCTGGGCAAGCATGGTAACTACAGGTAAAATTATTCTCGTTGACCAAAACCAACTATAGGTGATTTTTACAATTCAATATTTATAATTGGTGGTAAGAACATCTAACTACACCATGGCAGATAATTTAACATTGCAGAATGTTTGAGATTTCATTGCCAATGTCATGGATTATGTATTAAAACACAATTATGATATATTTCGAATGTATTTGTGTCTCATGCTCACAGTTAGTGTTCTAATACATGAAATCACATGGAAGAGACTGAGTAAACAGACAGATAATAGACAAATTGTACAAATGATTAAAAAAATAGAGTAAAAATTCAGGACCTTCAGGAAAAAGGCGACTTAGCCACCAAAATGGATAATTTGGAAATTAATGAGAACAACCTTCAAGACACATTTAATTCAATATCCCCTGCATTTAAGGCTAAGATAGAGTCCAGCCAGGAAGAATTTACCAAATTAGCAGGGACAATTCACTTGGTGTCTGAAGACAATGACCATCTAACAGACAGGATAATATTTCTAGAAGGCAAAATAGATACCTTTAGAGCATCTAGGGATGACGGTATGAAAGGCTTAGAATCTAGAATCATGCTTGACTGATCAATCCAAGGAGTGTATCAACTCATTGGAACAATTTTTGATACAGAAATCCAAGCCCTCAGAGATGACATGGTCAAAAAATTGCAATCTTTAGAAGAGTCACCATCTGAAACATCAGACACTGAGGCACTAGCCACTAGGCTACCAGGCAATGAAAGAGATATACCTACTAGATGCTTTCCTAAGGTGGCCTTTCCAGGAACTGTGACAGAAAGGTTAGCATCATGGAGGAATCAAAATGGGTCTACAACTTACCAGTGGGAACCTATCCCTATGAAAGATCTGAAAGTAATTAAGGAAGCTATCGTAGCATACAGGGTTTACAGCAAATATGTTAAGGAATTGTTGACTTCCTGGGCAAAAACAAAATAACAACCACATATTCGGATAATTTAATATCAGCAGTGCTCAACCAGTATTACCAAATAAAATGGAAGGCTTTGTGGGGACAGGAAGCCAAGGCCCTCGAAATTCAAGGCTTGAAGCAAGGTTTTGAAGCTTCCCAATGTAAGATTCTTGATGAAGGTAAATTTGCAGAGCCACAGACCCAAGCTGCATTTGATGAACATACATTTTCTTTATATGCCGTACAGCAGTGCTAAATGCTTTGAATAAGGTTCATGAACCAGGAGAAAAATTTGAACCATATACAAAAGTGGCACAAGGTCCTAGAGCAAGGTTCCTTGAATTCTTACAAAGATTATCCACAATAGTAGATTTACAAGTAACTGTTTCAAATACTAGACAACTTCTTATAGGATCTTTAGCTTATGAGAATGCAAAACCACAATGCAAATAGATACTACTGTGGTCATTAAAGATCAGATCAGCACCATTGAATGAATTGGTCTTGTGTACAGCTAATATTGAGTATAATGATCAAGAGACAGGAACCTGGGTAGGAAAGACCATTTCTAAAGGCTTAAGGAGGTATCAAGATGACAAATGGCATAACCATGAGGAGATACGGAGCTGGGCTGTGGAAGCAATCTCCAGAAGTTAAAAAAGACATCAAAACACTAGATGTTCTACCTGTGGTAAAATTAGACATCTGAGTAGGAACTGTAGACAAAGCATTCCTAGAAATAATGCTTCTCCCAGGAATTCTTCAAACAGAAGGCCTCAGCCTTCTGGCTTGTGTAGGAGATGTGGCAAGGGCAGACACTGTACCAATGAATATAGGTTGACCACAGACAAACAAGGTAACCCTTTACAATTGGAAAACTTCTCAAGGGGCCTCACAAAGGTCCCCATATCAAAAGTGGTTCAGACATTCCCAGTCACTGATGAGGAAGATTTCTCTCAGGACAATTAGAAGATCCGCTGCCTATGGTAAAGACTAACGTCATTGTGGATGACAAATTATTATTGAGGAGGAACTAGTTGATACTAGAGGAAACAAAAAACATATATTTTGGCAAACTTCTGTACAGGATCACAGACACAAATTACCTGTTAAAATGACTAATGAGGTATTTTCAAGGTTCTGGACACTGAAAATGATGTCACCATACTAAGTAAAAAAAAATGGTCTTCAAGTTGGCCTTTACAAGAAGTAAATGTTCAATTTTTAGGAATTGGGACCCTATCTCAATTGAAACAAAGCATGAAATGGGTAGAATATATTGGGCCAGAAGGGCAGATAGGAAGACTGAAGCCATATGTCACAAATATTGCTATGAATCTCTGGGGTCATGATTTATTACAGCAATGGAAAACCCAGATTAACATTCCTCCTGTGTCAGATATGAATTATAAGCAAGCTGTTAGTGGTAGAAACAATTTTGTAAGGCACTACAGTAAACAATCATATAATATACAGGTGTACATTAACAGGATGCTACTGACACATCTACAGAGGAACCAAAAGCATTATTTTAAAATGACTAACAGATAAACCTGTCTGTGTAAGGCAATGGCCTATGACTTCTGAGAAGTTAGAGGCTATGGAAAAGTTAGTTCAGGAACAGCTAAATGCTGGACATATTGATGAATCAACTGGTTCATGGAATTCCCCTGTATTTGTTATCAATAAGAAGTTTTGGAAATGGATTACTGGATAGTGGTCTGAGAGCTACCAACAAGGTAATTCAGCCTATGGGCTCTCTATAGCCTGGGATGCCACTACCTTCTCTAATACATAAAGAGTGGACAATTGTAGTCATAGATTTAAAAGATTGCATCTTCACTATACCATTACAAGAAAAAGATAGGGAAAAATTTGCCTTCAGAGTGCCTACCTATAACAATTCTCAACTAGTATGAAGATTTCAGTGGAAGGTGTTGCCACAATGACTGTTAAATAGTCTGACTCTTTGCCAATGTTTTGTGCAAAAACCCTTGGAAATAATTCATTCACAATTTCCACAATCAATAATTATCATTATATGGACAGCATATTGCTGTCTGATTCAAATAAAGGTTGGAAAAGAGGTTTCAAGCAGTAAAGGGAACTTTGCCTCACTGGAGATTACAAACTGTACCAGAAAAAGTACAAGGAGGAGATTCTATTAATTATTTGCATTTTAAAATAGACTTACAGAAAATTAGACAACAAAAGGTACAGACCAGAATAGACTATTACCAGACTTTTAATGACCTTCAAAAACTACCAGGAGGAATTTCTCAACTACAGACAATTATTAGAGTAGAAGGGCATGATTTAAAGCATCTAAAATTGCCCTAAAAGGACAAAAGAACTTAAATAGTCCTACAATATTATTAGCTGATGCTGAAAAAGAATTGGAATGTTGGAAGCATATGTGAACCATGTGGACCCAAAATTGGGCTGCATTCTAGTTATTTTGCCATCTAGAGAATACTTCTCTGGAATATTCATGCAGAAGGAAGACATAATACTAGAATGGGTATTTCTGCCACATATACAGAATAAAAAACTGAAGACATATATAGAAAAGATCTCTGATATGATATTAAAAGGTAAGTTAGGGCTTTGTCAGCTAGCCAGGAAGGAGTCATTGGGTTCCAGGAGTTCAGTTTAATGTTTAGCTGTGGGTATCTGTCTCTGCTTCCATCAGTCACTGGATGAAGGTTCTAGGATGGCATATAAGGTAATCATAAAACTTATCATCAGGGAGGGGTAATTAATGTGGTAATCTCTCTGATATTGCTTAGTTTACCAGTTGATGTTATTCTTGTAGATCTCTGGAAATCGCACTACTGTCAGCTCTCTCTTCAAACCTATAATGAATCCATGGGAGATCTTTCCATTTTCTATTGTCGTCATTAATTTCTTTCTTTAAAGACTCAAAGTTCTTGTGATACCGGTCTTTCACTTGTTTGGTTAGCATTATACTAAGGTTGTTTGTTGCAATTGTAAAGGGTGATGTTTCTCTGATGTTTTTCTCAGCCCTTTTATCATCTGTATATAGTAGGGCTACTGATTTTCTTGAGTTGATCTTGTATTCAGCCTCTTTGCTGAAGGAGTTTAGAGTTCCTTGTTAAAGTTTTTTGGGTAACTTATGGAAACTATTGTATCATCTGCAAATAGTGAATGTTTTACCTTTCCTTTCCAATTTGTATACCCTTGATCTGCTTTTGTTGTCTTATTGCTCTAGCTAGAAATTTGAGCACAATATTGAAGAGGTATGAGAAGAGGGGCAGCCTTGTATTGTTCCTTATTTTGGAGGAATTGCCTTGAGTTTCTGTCCATTTAGTTTGATGTTGGCTGTTGGTTTGCTATATATAGCTTTTATTATGTGTAGGTATTTTCCTGTTATCCCAGATCTCTCCAAGACCTTTATAATGAAGGGGTGCTGGATTTTGTCATAGGCTTTTGCAGCATCAAGTGAGATTATCATGTGATTTTTGTTTCTCAGGTTGTTTATATGGTGGATTACATTGGGGATGAAGCTTACTTGATCTTGGTGAATGAGTTTTCTGCTGTGTTCTTGGATTTGATTTGCCAGTATTTTAGTGAGTATTTTTGCATCAATGTTCATGAGGGATATTGGGCTGAAGTTCTCTTTCTTCATTGTATTTTTGTGTGGCTGGGGATCAAAGTTATTGAAGCCTCGTAGAAAGAGTTTGGCAAAGCCCCTTCTGCGTCTCTTGCATGGAATACGTTGAGAAAAATGGGTATAAGCTGCTCTTTGAATTTCTGGTAGAATCCTGCACTGAGGTCATCTGGACCTCAGCTTTTTTTGGTTGGGAGACTATTGATGACTGCTTCTATTTCCAAAAGGGTTATTAGTCTACTTAAACTGCTTATCTGTTCTTGACTTAATTTTGGCAAGTGATAGCTTCATGTGGTCACTTAGTGCTATGAACTTGCCCCGTAGCACTGCTTTCCAAGTGTCCCATAGGTTTGGGTATGTTGTGTCTTCATTCTCATTGAATTCTAGGAAGTCTTTAATTCCTTTTTTATTTCTTCTTTGACCCAGTAATGATGCAATTGTGCATTATTCAGTTTTCATGATTTTGTAGGGTTTCTGTAATTTGTGTTGTTGGATTCTAATTTTAACCCATTGTGGTCTGATAAGATGCATGGAGTTATTCCAATTTTTTGAAGCTGCTGAGGCTTGATATGTTGCCAAGTATGTGGTCGATTTTTGAATAGGTTCCTTGTGGTGGTGAGAAGAAGTTATATTCTTTTTTTATGTGGATGGAATGTTCTATAGATGTCTGTTAATCCCAATTGGGTCATAACTTCTATTAGACCCTTTGCTTCTTTGTTAAGTTTCTGTCTGGTATTCCTGTATAGTGGTGAGAGTGGGGTGTTGAAGTCTCCCACCATAAGTGTGTGGGGATTTATATGTGATTTGAGTTTTAGTAATGTTTCTTTTATGAATGTGGATGCCTTTGTATTTGTGGCATACATGTTCAGAATAGAAAGTTCATCTTGGTGGATTTCTCCTGTGATGAGTATGTAATGACCTCCTTCATATCTTTTGATTGATTTTATTTTAAAGTCTAATTTGTTAGATATTAGGATTGGTACCCCCTCTTGTTTCTTGGGTCCATTTGATTGGAAAATTTTTCCCAACCATTAACTCTCAGATAATGTCTGTCTTTGAGGGTGAGGTGTGTTTCTTGTATGCAGAAGAAGGATGGGTTCTGTCTTCGGATCCATTCTGCTAGCCTGTGCCTTTTTAATGGGTGCATTAAGGCCATTAATACTGAGGGGTGTTAATGACCATTGATTGCTCATTCTTCTTTGTTTTGGAATCGTTGCTGCTGGTGGAATTATGTGTGGAATTCCACCCTTTTTTTTCTTTTGGCTGTTGGTAAAGTGGGAGTCTCTAATGCCTATGTTTTTCTGGTTGTATTTAACTTCCTTGGGTTGGAGTTTTCCTTCCAGAAATTTCTGTAGGGCTGGGTTAGTGGATATGTATTGCTTGAATCTAGTGTTGTCATGGAATATCTTGTTTTCTCCTTCTATAGTGATTGAGAGCTTTGCCAGGTATAGTAGTCTGGGCTGGCATCCATGGTCTCTTAGTGTTGGTAGAATATCTATCCAGGACCTTCTGGCTTTCATGGAAAAGTCAGGTGTAATTCTGATAGGTTTGCCTTTATATGTTACTTGGCCTTTTACCTTAGCTGCTCTTAATATTCTTTCTTTATCCTGTATATTTGGCATCTTGATTATTATGTGGTGAGGGGACTTTTTTGTGGTCCACTCTATTTGGTGTTCAGTAAGCTTCTTGTACCTTCATTGGAATGTCTTTCTTTAGGTTGGGAACGTTTTCTTCTATGATTTTGTTGAATGTATTTTCTGCCCCTTGTAGGTGGGTTTCTTCTCCTTCTATAC
Organism: Mesocricetus auratus; assembly: GCF_017639785.1. NCBI lineage: Eukaryota > Metazoa > Chordata > Mammalia > Rodentia > Cricetidae > Mesocricetus > Mesocricetus auratus. Next base: position 42,495,530 of record NW_024429195.1, read on the forward strand.
CTATTACTCTTAAGTTTGGTCTTTTCACAGTATCCCATATTTCCTGTACATTTTTGTTAGGGATTGTTGGACTTAAAATTCTCTTTAGTTGATGAATTCTACTAGTATGTCTTCAACATCTGAGATTCTCTCTTCCATCTCTTGTATTATTAGTTATGCTTGCATCTGTAGTACATGGCCATTTTCCAAGCTTTTCTATTTCCAGCATTCCTTCAGACTGTTTTTTTTATTGTTTATATTTCAGATTTCATCCATTGCTTTGTTTAATTGTTTCTTGCAATTTTAGCTTCATCTTTTCTTTCATTTCTTGCAATTTCTGGATGGTTTTTTCTTCCCTCTCTTTAAGGGATTTTCTCATATCCTCTTTGAAGGCCTCTATCATTTTCATGAAATTGTTTTTAATGTCAATCTCTTTTGGTTCATTTGTGTTGGGGTGTTCCAGTCTTGTTGGTGTAGGGTGTCTGGACTCTGGCAGTGTCATAATGGTTTTTCTGTTGCTCCTTGTGTTTTTATATTGTCTCCTTCCCATCTGTTCTTGCAATGGGTTCCAGAAGGTGCCTCTTCCTCTCCTGGTGGGTGTGGGACCAGGGTTCCCTTCTGGTGGGTGTAGCCAAAACCAATTTGCTGGTAGCTCTCCATTTCCTGGTCTTGTGGGTGGAGAAATCGACTAGGATGCTGGGGTAATTTGGATCCCATTGGGATGAATGGGATCCCAAGTGGTAGGCCCTGGCACAGGAGTGTGGCCCAGAGACAGGCCCTGATAGTCCTTTCATGTGGGTGGAGCAGGAGACTATGATGCTACGGTGCCTTGGCTCCTGCCACCAGGAAGAAGGAACCATGGCAGTCCCCAAGCACAGGCAGGTGGCCTGGAAATGGGCTTCTGTTTACCTAGTCCCATGGGTGGAGCAGGAGACTAGTGTGCATTGGCTCCCACTGCTTGGATGGAAGCCTCAATGGTAGACCCCAAGTACAGGTAGCCAACCTAGACTGAGGGTGGGACAGGAGACTATGTTGCTGAAGTTCCTTGGCTTCTGCCACCAGGATGGAAGCTGCCGTAGCAGTCCCCAAGACAGGGGTGTGACCCGGAAATGGGCCTTGGTTTACCTAGTCCCATGGGTGGGGCAGGAGACTAGTGTGCATTGGCTCCCACTGCTGGGATGGAAGACCCAGTGGTAGACCCCAAGCACAGGCAACTAGCCTAGTCCTGTGTGTGGAGCAGGAGACTAGACTGCTGGGGTTCCTTGGCTCCTGCCACCAGGATCAGAGCTGCCATGATGTAAGCCATCTTGACAGTCCCCAAGCACAGGCTCACAGCAACTTCTTAAAGAAGGATTTTTCTATCACTTGGTAACAAGCCAAGGAAATAGTAAGAAACTACCCCACCTGTTCATTCTATAATCAAACTCTGTTACCAGCAGGAAGTAATCCCAGAGGTATTCACAGAAATGAAATTTGGCATATGGATGTATTTTACTTTCCAGAATTTGGTAGTTTCGAAATATGTACACCATACCATGGACACGTTGTCAGGCTTCCAATGGGCTACTGCACTCATCTCTGAAAAGGCTGATTCTGTTATTACAGACCTTTTAGAGGTGATGGCTTTTATGGATATACCTGCATAAATAAAAACTGACAGTGCTCCAGCATATGTCTCAAGCAAATTTGAACAGTTTTTAAAATATAATATAAAGCATGTAACTTGAGTACCTAACAATCCTACAGGACAAGCTGTGGTTGAGAGATCTAACCACACCTTAAAAGAAATGCTTCATAAACAGCCAGGAGGAACAAAGACCCCCAAACACAGATTACATAAGGCTTTACTAACACTGAACTTTCTTAATGTTAGTGAAAAGGAACAAACTGCTACAGAAAGATACTACAGAAAAAAACTTCTGAACTAAACCAACCAGTGTATTTCAAGGATGTTATGACCTCAGTCTGGAAACCAGGATATGTGTTACATTAGAGAATGGGTTTGTCTTTGTTTCCACAAGAGAAGAGAAACTTTGGATTTCATCAAAATTAGTCAAGATTAGATCCAAACAGAAGAAACCTCAATAGGAGGAAAGATGACAGCTCATCTACAAGGTCATATTCTACTATCTGCAAGGAGACCTCATGAAAGGAAAGAGAAGTGTTTTGTTTTTGTCTTTACAGGAAAACTCAGCTCCAAACAATGAAAATACTGGACGTATAAATTCCTAAAGGAGAATGGATAGCTACCCTGGGGACCATCAAACAAAAAACAATTCACTGTGTGGTATCAATGTCTAAATCTCTCTATATTGTTTTTATAATATCCATTTCTCTTTGCTTCTTAATATGCTTTAGTCGCAATTCATTTAACTGAATCTGGCTTTGGAGTTGGATTGGCTACCCTACTGTAAATCCAAGTGTATTGTTAAAAATAAAACTCAGAATTTCTGTATTATATCAAAGAGCCATTGATATAAGACAGGAGAAAATAAAATTAGATACTGTCATCTGTGTATACTTGGTTCCTTTTCTGAAAGTCTAAATCTCCTTCATGTTTACTATCTTCCTTAGGGTTGCCTTTCCCATTATGCATACATATAAAAGTTGAACATTTCTTTGCTAACATTAATGCCTGAGTTTTCCAGAGAACAAGAAATTTCCTGACAGCAATCTTCAAATGCTTCGGAAAGAAAATGGGGCCCCACTTCATCAACTCCACCTGATTTGACAGGATGCATCTGAACTGCCCCACATCATCAAGCATCATGCTGAAACCAGTTTGGAACTACATCACTCAACACAACTCCGGACCAAGGAACTGATATGGTATACCTTCTATAATCTGGCCAGGGCTTCAGACAAGAGCTACAATCAACATTAGAACTTTAGTCAAGAACTTCAATCAAGCATCTCCTGCCAAACAGAGACTATTTAACCTACTTAAGATTCTTGCTGCACTGACATTTTCTTCCCACAGGTCCCGATGAGACTGTCATCGTCCCATTTCAGCATGAAGTAATTTTGAGAATACTAAGCTCCCTTTCCCTACTGTAGATATTACAGGATATCTTACACCTGTTAGTGTTAGCTTTCAATTATTTTAGGGTTGGGATTGGAAGGAGGTATTCAGACTTGGGCACCCCTTTCAGGTAGGTTTAGGATTCGGATGGGATAGATATGTTTAGTTTAGGATATAAGTACATTATACCTTGCTTATCACCTTCTATTTATATATGTTGTATATGTTTGAGTTTTGTACCAAGTTTAAATCTATTATTTAGACTAAAAGGGGAATTGTAGCTGTGAACCCACAATATAGTCCATGCACAAAGGGACAAGGACAGCAGATAGGCTCAGGTGAGGATAAAAGAAAGTGAAAGAAAAAGTACTGTCTCTTGGAAGCCTGTCACGTTCCCAGAAATTCTATCCTTGCTTATCTTGTAAGTATATTTAACAAAATATATTGGACCTCTTTTTCAGATAGTGTTATCTCCATCTTCAGGGCTGATCTTCAAAATATACCAAGAATTCAAGAAACAAATCTCCAAAACACCAAAGAATCCAATTGAAAAGTGGGGTACAAGCCAGGCATTGGTGGCACATGCCTTTAGTCCCAGCACTCGAGAGGTAGAGGTAGGTGGATCTCTGTGAGTTTGAGGCCAGCCTGATCTACAGAGTGAGTTCCAGGACAGCCTCCAAAGCAATACAGAGACACCATATCTCAAAAAAAAACCCCAAAAGAGTAAAAGGGGGCTACAGAGCTAAATAAAGAATTCTCAATAGAGCAGTCTAAAATGGCTGATAGACATTAATAAAGTGTTCAACATCCTTAGCCATCAGGGAAATGCAAATCAAAACAATTCTGAGATACCACCTCACTCCTTTCAGAATGGCTAAAATCAAAAACACCAATGACAGTTTATGCTGGAGATGTTGTGGTGAAAGGGGAACACTCCTTCACTTCTGGTGGGAGTGCCAACTCGTACAGCCACTTTGGAAATCAGTATGGAGATTACCCAGAAAAATGGGAATAAACCTACCACAAGACCCAGCAACTCCACTATTAGGCATATACCCAAAAGATCACAGTCATACAACATGAATATCTGTTCCACTATGTTCATAGCAGCATTGTTTGTAATAGCCAGAACCTGGAAGTAACCTAGATGCCCCTCAACTGAAGAATGAATAGAGAAATTGTGGTACATTTATACAATAAAGTACTACTCAATGGAAAAAAAGCAATGGAATCCTGAAATTTACAGGCAAATGGATGACACTAGAAGAAACCATCCTGAGTGAAGTAACCCAGTCACAAAAAGACAACTATGGTATGTACTGACTCATATATGGATTTTAGACATGGAACAGGTGATTGCCAGCCTACAGTGTAACCACCAGAGAGTCTGGGAAACAGGGAGTCCCTAAGAGAGATATGCATGGTACCCTGGAGGAGGGGAATGTGACAGGATCTCCTGAGTAGATTGGGAACATGGGGGGAGGGGAGAGGGAGCAGGGAGAAAGTGAGAGGGAGAAGAGGAGGGGAGAGGAGGAAATGGGGGAGCAGGAAGTTTGAGATGGGAGAAGAATAGACAGCAAGATGAGAGATACCATAATAGAGGGAGTCACTATAGGTCTGAGGCGAGATCTGGCACTTGTGAGATTTTCAGAGATCTACAAGAATGATACCAACTGGTAATCTAAGCAATAGTGGAGAGGCTACCTTACATGCCCTTCCCCAATAATGAGATTGAGGACTACCTTATATGCCATCCTATAGCCTTCATCCAGGAGCTGATGGAAGTAGAGGCAGACACCCATAGCTGAACAGTGAACTGGACTCCTGGAACCCATTTGCATAGAAGGAGTAGTGATGAGCAAAGGGATCAAGACCAGGCTTGTGAAACTGATAGAAACATCTAACCTGAACAAGTGGGAGCTCATGGGCCCCATACTGATGTCTGAGAGGCCAGCATGGGACTCATCCAGATTCCCCAAATTTGGTTGTCAGTGAGGAGGCCTTGTCAATCTATGGGGCCTCAGGTAGTAGATCAGTATTTATCCCTGGCATATAAATGGGATCCCATTCCACATGAAGGGATGCTCTCTCAGCCTGGACACACGGGGGAGGGCCTAGGCCCTGCCCCGAATGATATGACAGACTTTGGAGATCCCCCATGGAGGGCCTCACCCTCCCTGTGGAGCAGAGTAGGGATTAGGTGGTGGGTTGGGGGATTGGTGGGTGTTGGGGGAAGGAGGAGAGGGATTGAAATGTGAAGCAAGCTTATTTCTAATTTAAATAAAAACCAATAACCTTCTGGGGAAAATAATTTTTTCATATAATATGTTCTAATTATGGTTTCCCCTCCTCAAAGTCCTTCTAAATTCTCCCCATGTTCCTTCCCATCTGAATCCACTGCCAACACTAAATGGTCAGTCTAGTAAACATACATATAAGTAACATTATATATCTCTAGAAACATTGAAATAATATTTTTTCCAATTAAAACTAGCTTTATTTTAGAAGTGTACACAGGACTGTTCTGGCTGCTGTCTCATCCTGTTGGGATTTTAGAGAGCAGCACCCTCTGGCCTTTTGAGTTCCCTTTCATGAGGGAGAGATTAACAGCTATAACCATGTTTACAGGGGTGAGAGAATTAGCTGTTAGAGAGTGTTAGGAAAATACATTGAAAGAGGAAGACAAGGATATACATCATGCAAATTGGCTCAAGATACAATAGAGATAAACTGAAGAAGATAACTTGAAAAAGATGGAAGGACTCCCCATTTTCATAGATGAAAAGAACTGGAAATAGCTATATTGCCAACAGCAATCTGCTTGTCAACACAGTCCCTCTCAAAACTCCTCAAAATCCAAATGACATTATTCACAGAACTAGAAAAAAAATCCTAAACTCCATTTTGAAGCGTAAAAGATTTTAAATTAGAATGCAGGAGGGACTTTGGGGCATCCACCCCTTATCAATAGTTGTACAAAGTTATAATTCAAATATATGTATATGTAACAGCATTTAATTAAACTTACACAGTACATACACCCAGCATCATAGTGATGGATATTTCCCTGGTGCCAAATCTTTAGTTGGGAGAAGGCAACATGTTTTTGTGTACACTTATGGTTTTGCACATGTGGATATAGTTACACAAAGCATTCTACACAGAGATTTCCAGGCTAGGACTATGCACATTGTAATTGCTAATGGCCTTCTACACATGAAAAATTATCTCTTCCTATATCTGCTGGAATATTCTGGTTAAAATGCACTGTTTTTCAAACCTTGATGGATGAATCATTCCTTTAAAATATTCTGATTTATAACTTTTATTTTTTAAATTGGAACACAGTAATTGGCTTCATTATGGTATTTCCATACATAATTTCCATTTTGTCTTCCTCCCTAATTCTTTCCCAACCGGCCCTCAACTAGGACCCTTCCTTGCCTACTAGGCCTCTTTACTTTTATGCCACATACATTCTATTTCCATCTTCTGTGTCTTTAAAACCTCTCTTCTCACTTTTTGTGGTACCCTCACTAGTTACATGGCCTATGCTCTCATCCACATCCATTTTTCCCCCACTTCCCCCACATCCATTTTTTAATGTAAACATTATATGTATATACACACATAAAAATTAGAATAGAATATACCTGAGAACATTCAATTTTTTCCAGAGCCTGAGTTACTTTACTCAGCTTAATAGTTTTCAGGTTAATTTATTTTTCTACTGAATTCACTAATTTTTATTTATGGTCAAATAAAATTCAATTGTGTGAGCATACCATACATTCATCTGTTGACAGACAACAAAAGTTCCATTACCTTGATACTGTGAATTGAGAAAAAATAATAGGAATGTTCAAGTACCTTTGTTGTAGGATTTAGAGTTCTTTAGATATATGTCAAAGAATTATACGGTTAGATCATGTGCTAGCTTTAAATTTAGTTTTCTAAGAAAACTCCATATTGATTTCCATAGTAGGTGCAACATATTTTACTCTCACCAGCAGCAAATAGTTTGCTTATATGTAAGGATATTGAAATGGTTCATTAACTGCTAACCCCAAGATAATTGAGAATTATCTCCCTAGTGTAGAGTCCATGTGTTTGTTAGGAAAATTAAGTTTAGCTAAAGGGAAAGCAGACTGACTGCATCAGTTCATTGGCCCACAATGTTTTCATCTCCTTATATTGCTGTGATTTCCGGACAGATAATTCATGACCACGTTGCATCTCCTGAATTAACCTCTGTTCGCTTTCTTTCTTCCAGGTAGTCTCTTGGGGATTTATAGTGACCACAGAAGGTAAAATTGTCCTATGCTTATGTAATATTCATTCTTTACCTTCTTCATAGAACTTTAAAATGTTTCACAACCCATTATTCCCTGAAAATTAAAGATGTATCATGATTTAAAATAGATTTATAGTGGAATTCCTAGCTACATTTCTGTTCATATGGAAGAATTAAGAATATTACATAAACAGGCATTCATATCTCCAAGAGTTCAAAGCCAGTCTGGTCTACATAGTGAGTTTTAGGTCAGTCAGAGTTACATAGTAAGACCCTACCAGTACACACACACACACACACACACACACACACACACACACACACACACGTACCTAGAAAGAGAGAAATTTATTTTACTTCTAAGTGAGACTACTAGAAATCTTTTTTGCAGTTAAGCATTGCTTAATATATGTTAGAGGATTTTATATAATAATAGATACGAGATTTAGCTGGATGCCAAAAAAAGAATATCATAAACATATTTCATATTTTAGAAAAATTTAAGACTACATTTCTAATGAGTATTAGTCATATAATATAAGAAAAGAATGTTCTATGTTTTCAATAAATTCATTTGTTTGTTATTTGAAACTTTACTCAAAAGAATTGGTGAATTCAAATTATAATTTCAGCATTTATTCTTAGTAGTTGCACATATAAAATTGTTCAACAATTTCTCAAATTTTAATAGCAAGTTGACTTTTGACCTGCATGTTTGATGATAACTTAATGGCAAATATAAGCAGAGTAAGACAATAATGATTATCAAAAACATTATATAGAAGAGGGAAAATGCCCATTATAATTTTTAGTAATCACCTCTTGCCAAAAGGTCTAGACAACGATATCATGTAATAATTGAAAATTTATGCTTTGGACAGTATGTTGTTTGCTAGGTATTAGATTTGAACAGGACAGATAGAATTTAGCTACAGATAGAATTTAGTAGCTTACATCTTATAATTTCAATTTTTTTCTTATTGTACTTATTTACTTATACCATTTTTAACTTATTTTGAATAGTCAGTCTTCAAGGAGAGAAGCAATAATTTTCCAAAAAGAGAATAAAACTTCCTTATGAGTTGCCTTATGAGTAAGTGTAAAGACACAAAGTAAATAGTAAAAAAATTCATCATTAATCACACAAATGCATCATTTATTATAGTATTATGTTTTTCTCTTCTATCTCTGTGATTAATTTTCCTCTTCTTATAACCAATGTATCAATAGTCCTACATAACTGTGGTTACAAGCATAGATATTTGTAGTTATATATAAAAGGATTTTTGTAAAAATAAAAATTTTTATAATCTATGCATTATTATAATTGTAAATTTGTTTACTGAATTCTATCACTTAAATTCTCTAAGTATCAAATAGCATCAAAATTGACTTTAGTTATTAGATATTTTAGTTTTAAAAGCATACAGTCTCAAAATTTGGAAAGCAATGTCTGTGTTTTCCAGGTAGAGATTTCAGGACAGCGCTCAAATTGCAGGTGATGTAAATAATTACTATGGAAGTAATCTGTCTCTTAAAGTTGTAACATACATGTAGAAATTTTAAGTATGATAAAATGTTTCATATAAAATTATTCATGAGGAAATTTTAAACATAATTCCCTTTTCAATATAGTATTTGTTTGTGGTCTCTATTTAGATAGTAATGAAAAAGTATTGACCTTTATGGCATGATGATAAATTAATGACATCTATATGTATTTATAAAGGAAGACAATACTGATTATGGAAATGTTAAATGAAAGACAGCAAATGCCCATGTAGCAATTCATACAGGAAAATACTTATTGTATAATGTGTTGGAGATGGTAATGTCAATATAATTCTAACTCTTTAAATAAACTCTTTGATCTCTTTTTCATCAATACATTTTATTGAAAGAGAAAATTGGGATGAAAAACTACACTATAATTACAGAGTTTGTGCTTTTGGGAATATCAGACAACAGAGAGCTCCAGGTAGTGATTTTCAGCTTCTTATTAATAACTTACATATTAAGTATCACTGGAAACCTAATCATCATCATTCTCACCTTGCTAGACTCTCACTTAAAGACTCCTATGTATTTCTTCCTCTGGAATTTCTCCTTCTTAGAAATTATATTCACCAGTGTTTCCATCCCAAGATTTTTGACATCAATAATTACTCAAGTCAAGACCATTTCCTATAATAATTGCTTGGCTCAGTTATTTTTCTTCATCTTCGTTGGTGTGACAGAATTTTTTCTGCTAACTGCTATGTCTTATGATCGCTATGTCGCCATCTGCAGGCCACTGCATTATACCACCATCATGAATCAGAAAGTTTGCACCCTTCTTGTCCTCACCTCATGGCTGGCAGGATTTCTGACCATCTTCCCACCACTCATGCTGGTCCTCAAATTAGATTTCTGTGCTTCTAATGTCATTGACCACTTCTGCTGTGACTATTTTCCTCTCTTACAACTGTCGTGCTCAGATACTTGGCTCCTAGAAGTGATTGGCTTCTACTTTGCTCTGTTCACTCTGCTGTTCACATTGGCATTAGTGATTTTATCTTACATGTATATTATCAGGACTATCTTAAGATTTCCATCTATCAGCCAGAGAAAAAAGGCTTTCTCTACCTGTTCCTCTCACATGATTGTCATCTCCATGTCTTATGGAAGCTGCATATTTATCTATGTGAAACCTTCTGCAAAAGAAAGGGCATCACTGACCAAAACAGTAGCTGTTCTCAGCACTTCAATTGCTCCCATGCTGAACCCTTTTATTTATTCCTTGAGAAACCAGCAAGTAAAACAAGCCTTCAAAGACTTAGTTCATAAGGTAGCTTTTGACAGAAACAGGTGAAAACAATGTGAAGAGTTGTCATTTTAAATATTCAATAAGAATTAAGTGAAAATTCAAATCCTATGTTATTCTCTACTGATCTCACAAAGTCTATCTCAAAATGGTGTGTTCTCTCTCACATTCTTGCTCTTGTGCTTCCTCTCTAAACCCAGGCTTGCCCAAGTCTCTCATCATTTCTTGTACCTTATTCTCCAAAGAAGCTAATATCATAGGCTTGACCACACCTTTAAGTCTGATTAAAAAATCTGTGCCAAATGGTTAGCCCTGAAAACATACATACAAGTAACATACAGACTTAACATATTATATTTATGAACACACACACACACACACGCAAGCATACACACATGCACAATAGCATATATGCTCTCTGACAATTAGTGAAAAAAGAGGCCATGAATTTAAAGGAGTGTGGGGAAGGTATATTGCATGTTTTGTGGAAAGGAAAGAAATGAGAGGAATGTTATGATTATATTTATAATCTTAAAAATTTTTAAAGTTAAAAAATTTAAACTGTGAAATAGAAAACCAGTTTCTATAGACTATAATTTATTAAGGCAAATTTTCTTTTTTTATTTTTAAATTTAAATTAGAAACAAGGTTGCTTCACGTGTCAATCCCAGGTCTCTCTCTCTTTCCCTCCCCTCCTCCCACGCCCTCCCACCAGCCCCTCCAAAATCCCCTCATTTACCCAGGAAGGGGGTGTCCAAAGTCTGTCATTTCATCCAGGGCAGGGCCTAGACTCTCCCCAAGAGTCCAGGGTGAGAGTGCATCTCTCATTGTTGGATGGGCACCCAAAGTCCATTTGTATGCCAGGGATAAATACTGATCTACTACCCAAGGCTAGTTATTCTTAATAAAATATTTTATATTTTGGTTTTATAGAGGTATCACTGTCTAAATAACTGTGTTACTAATGAAACAGAAGCTATGTGAAATATATACATATCTCTATATATACATATATAGATAGGACCACTTTCAAGCTACGTACCTTACCTGGCTAATTCTTCATTTATCAAATATACAAATACTTTCTATTTACAAATAATTTGAAGTTGATGCTAGTTTTATTTCCTAGATTTGCTTAAATCATGTGTTAGGTCTAGTTTTATATATCTTCCATGTTTAAATGTGTGTGAATGTGTTGCTGTTATTGTCAGCATGTGCCATGGTACACACATGGATCTCAGAGTACAACATCCAAGAGTCAGTTCTTGCCTTCCACAACTGAGGCAAGGGCTCTCTTGTTTCAGCTTCATACTCTTGTATTTGCCTCCAATCTTGTGGTAGGCATATGGGACTATTGCTATGTATCACCAGATCCAGATTTTGATATGCATTCCAGGGATCAAAATTAGGTTACCAGTGTTGTATCATTAATGCTTTCAACCACTGGACCAGCTCCCTGGCCCATTAATCTTTATTTTTAATATTTTTATTAATTATGTTACTTCATAATCTTATGCATTTGATTACACTCTCTGCTTCTCTCTTTTATGTCTGTCCTACCCTTCTCAGCACCCACCATCCCTAGCAGTCTGTTTTCAAGATTTGTGATGTTTAGTTTTGATCTGTGGTCCATTTAGTTTAAGTGGGATTGTGTGTGTGTGACCATTAGATTAGAACTGTAACTAATCAGTGTAAAATTGAAGTCAATGACCTCCACTATCCATGACTGTGCCAATAGCAAATAGTTCAGTAGTCAGTTGTAGGGCCCCTTGATTCCATCCTTCATCCATGTCTGACTATTAATGAGCTCATTCTTGTGCATAGACAGGGCACATATCTACAGCTTTACAGTTGCAGTGGCTTTGATTTTCCTGGAAGGTAAATAACATTTTACAGCTGACTGCCCAGCTGTCTTTAGATGCCTTTCCATGGATGTGTCTCAAGCCTTAGTCGGGATGGTATAAATGTCTGTTTCAGGGGCCCAACACTCATCCATCACTTATTCTCAGCACTTTATGGAGTTATGATTCCCTACATTCATCACAGGACACTAGAAAGAGAGCTTTTTTCTGATTAAGGCTGCTAACAGCATTTTCTATATTAAGGCAAATATATAAAAACCAGCTTAACACTGTGTCAGTTTAGTTAAGCAACAGCATTCAGTTCTCCACTAGAATCTAGGATTTTCCTGCCATAGGATTTTGTCAAGGTTTATATAGCATGGATTCCCTCCTGCAGATTTGTCTCAAAGCCAGGATGAAAGCATTTGGTTATCCCCAATAGTAGTGAAGTGGTCACATCTTACCTAGAAAATTGGTCTTATATGTTATAGGATTCACATCTGGGAAACAGTTAGTACTTTTTCTCTCCTCGTGACTCACACAGGACCCTGAAAGCTAATTGATATGGCATCATCTAATTCTAGTGTACAACCAAAAAGAATGGGAAAAGCCTGTTTATGGGGGGTCTCTGGGGCCATCATTACCAACACCTCATAAATATCACACTTTTGGCACTGGTATTTTCCTTTTTTATTTTTACATATTTTTATTTATTATTCAGGAGTTTCACATCATGAACCCTGAGCATATTCATTTCCCAGTCCTCATAAGTCTACTCTCCCACTCTTCCATCCCCCTGCCCCCCACCCTTCTCACTCCCTCACTTGTGGCCACACCCTACCAAAAATAAATTAATTAAAAAGAATAAAAAGAAAGGCAAACTAAAGTCGAACTTGAGTTGCCCATATACTCATATGGTCAAACTCCCGGTGGCCAGTCCATCACAGAAAACTGAGTCCTTCCCTACTCAAACCCCCAACAGAAGCTATCAGTTATGGAGAGCCACAATTCAGCATCCTTATCATAATATCTAAAAATTCTCTTTGATGACTTTCTGTCTAGGCTGTTAATGGGGATGTTGGGCTGAGGTAGGGACTGTCACAGAAGCCTTTTATGTCTTCTTTCTCAACTGTGAGACTGTAATCAACAATACCATGGCAAAAGTAGCTTTTCGCAGCCAACAGGAGCACAGATCATGGACTTCCACATGGTTTCTGGTGACAGCATGGTCCATGGATATTCACATAGTCTCTGGTATCAGCATGTACACAGACCTCAGCATGGTCTCCAGTGGCAGTACAGACCATGGACTCAACATGGCCCTCTGCCAAAGTAAGGGACACAGGCGCCATCACAGCATCACAGCAAAGACCACAGACATCCCCATGTTTTTCAGTGGTAAGATAGGCCACAGACATCAACATAGTCCTCAGGTTCAGTAGGACCTTAGACCCAGAGAACCATTGGTGGCATCGTGGTCCATGGGTTCAGGCATCAGGACAGACCATGGACATCCACATGACCTTCAGTGGTAACATGAGCCACTGACATCAACACAACCCCTGGCTACTGTAGCACCATTCACATGAACCACGACCTTCAATACTGCTTCAAACAGTGGGCATGAATACCAATGATGCCTTTAGGTTCTGCAAGGTCTTGAAGGAGTTCCAGTCCTGAAAATGAACCATTCTTCATCTTGGACATCCTGTCATTGTTCAGAACCAGGGTGATCAGCATGTTTAGAGCTGAGTCTGCACAAGCTTCAGCTGATCAGCCCAACTCAGCAAGGACATGGACCCCATCCACAGGAGCTTCCTTTGACACCTGTCACTACTGCTGTGTCACTAGTTCTACACTGTGCACTCACTGCTCTACTCCTCCGTTTTCCCCACCTCTCCATTGAATAGTCATTTGTCATAGTGGAATTGGAATACATACATACATACATACATACATACATACATACATACATACCAGCTTTACATGCAAATATTCATTGCAGTGCCAGTGCCTTCTTAGTGTGGTTCAAGGCCTCTGGTTTCTAAAGCACCATAAATACTGGACCAGTGATGAGACTTGTCTCAGATACCCTACTGTTGCCCAGAGTCGGGGTGATGATGTGGCTATGCAGGGCATTCAAAGGCAGGTCTGTGCAAGCTCCTGGCTGCTAAACACACCCAATCCTAACCCTTGAAGTCTGCCACCCTGACCATTGCCAGGCTCAACCTTTGTTCTTGTAACCTATGGGTAGTATTGCTGCTTCACACTCTTCATCTCCCAGCAGAGCAAGCAGCATGGCAGGTACATTGGCTCCATGCTGGGTACATGCTGGTAGGTCTTGGACAGTCCCTGTTCAGTAAGGACATGTTTCCCTTGGAGCTCTGGGTTGCTGCACCCCACTTTGTCCTTGGTGCTGCCTGTCCCATGGCTCACCCTAGCACTAGTGTTTTCATATACCTTCTGGGATCAGTTTTTTCCCAGCCATGTGGAGTATCCCCAATAAAATTTTTATTTCATATATTTTATACTTTTTAGATGGTTATAATTAGCAGATTTCTGTATAACTTTTTCATGCGCTCTTCATTTTGATTAACTCCATTGATGTCTCTCACCTCTCCCATTGCTTCACCCCCTTTTCTATTAAACTTTAAATCCCCATTATTCTCAAAGATCAATATTTAGGTACCTACAACTACTAATATTTAGCTTGGAGATCTGTTTAAAATATACTAAATTTTTAAAAACTCAATTGAAATTGTGAAATATGCTACACTGATGAAATGCATGTTCCAAGACAGTTTAGTAGTTAAGAGCACTTGTATCTCTTGTAGAGTTCAATCCAAGGACCCACATGGTGGCTCATAGCCATGTGTAACTACAGTTCCAGGGGAGCCAACACCTTCTCCTGACTTCCATGCACAGGTGGTATACATATATACATGCAGGAAGAACATTCATATACTCTAAATAAATCTTTAAAAATTTTAAATCAATAAAATATATTAACTAATGCTAACTATTCTATAAAACACTTATAGAATGCTATTTTAGAATATGTATATTTGTAACTACATGAAAAATATCAGCACTGCTATCTTTTCTTTATGAATAATCAATGCTCAGTAAAGTTGAGATACTTGATTATAGCCACTGACCAGTTGTAGATAATATGATAACCTGATTTTAAAATCTAGAAGGCAAGAGAGAGAGAAAGATGGCTTGGAGTAGCAGGGGGAGGTTGAATCTGAGAAGAGTTCTGGGAGTGGAAATAATGATCAGACCATATTATATAAAAATGTAATTTCAATTAAAAATTAAAAGAAAAAACAAATAAAAGAGTATGAGAAATGGTCTTCCCCAAGGAAGAGCACACAAACTGTTTATTTAACACCAATGCTCATCTCTGAAAACATACATCCAAAAGTAACATTATACAGGCTTACATACTGAAGAGGGTATATTTAAGAATATATAAATGAATATCCTCATATATATATGTATGTAACAACAATTAATGAAGAAAGAGGTCATAAATTTGAAAGACAGCATGCAGGGATATATGGCTGGGATTGGAGGGAGGAAAGGGAAGGAGAGAAGTTATATAATTATATAATTATATTATAACCTCAAACAATAAAAAGCAATAATTTTAAAATTAAATAAAAAGCAAGCAAAACAATCAAAAACCCATAGTCATGTTCTATTTTAATGTTTTGGATAGCATTTGCTAAATTCTTACACAATAATATTGAACCTTAAAAAATAATCTAACCTGTGTATGATAGTATATTTATGGCCTCCTCAAGGAAAATAGTCCTAATATTATGTTTGACACAAATTTTAACATTAATTCATTATCACTGAGTGATTGAACAAGCATACAAAAAAGTATAAAGTATAAGGCGTATTAGTGTAGTCAAAATTCTTAAAGGTAGTGTAGTCAAAATTCTTAAAGGTGGGAAGATTTCAAACTACATGAAAAATCAGCATGACTTTCTTCTTTATTAGTAACCTTACTCTCAGTGGACACTGTACCCCAAGCTTCTTTCTCCAGTTTTGATACTAATGCCATTATGCTTGATATTCCTTTGTGTTTTGTGTACATTCCTCTGCTGGCAATTTTTATTCACTGAATTGGTCCCTTGAGCCAATTGCAGAGTACTCTACTGAAGATAAAACTCTAGGACTCCATGTGACATAAAATATATTGACAAACCATGATTATCTTAGAACATCTCCTGAAACTGTTTCTATTTCCACTTTCATACTTTCTTGTCTTTCAGCAATCAAAGGAACAAACCCACTTTGTATCAAATGAGAAAACAGACAAAAACATTTACAATGGAACCCAAGCTAGTTACCTGGGGGAGGTAATAGTTAATGAAATACCAATGGAAGACACTTTCATTATTCTAACAGCTCTGAGACACTGTATGAAAATCACAGGTAAGTCCAAGTCTCTCAAAGTCAAACCAACTCAAAGTTCAACTTTATCCAAGATTTACTATAATTATGCTTTGAAATGTGGCGTGGTTGCTTACATCAATTTACATATTTTCTGTTGATTAGAAGCAAAAATTCATTATCTCCACAGTTCTTATTCCATATTTTACAGACTATTTAGTGTTATTTTGAAGAAATATTCCTTAATTGTAGGTAATCTATTGACATTGGACATTTGCTAGTTGTATAAAATTAATGAAAGTTACCAAATCTGAACCCCAATGCTTCATCTGAGAAGAAAAATAAAAGTTTTAGAAATATGTTAGAATAATTAAGTGAGATTATTACATAAATTGCTGGATGAGGACTCTATGATGACAGTTGGAGTATTTATCAGTCTGATTACAGGGGTAGGCCAGTTCAGGCATCCTCTCTACTATTGCTAGGATCTTAGCTGGGGTCCTCCTTTTAGGTTCTTGGAAATGATGTATACAAGCTTCTGCTCACTGAAATGAATAACACCTTTAAAAATTGCTACTACTATGAATATACTGTAAAATTGAGAACTCATTTAAACCGAACCCAGCCATTCAAGAGCCTAGGTGCAGAATTTTTGAAACACAATTATTTTAAAATTTCAACTCTGTTTTGAACAGAGAATTTTTTAAGGGAATCACCTCATTTAAGTGTATAAATGTATTAAGTGGTCCACTTGAACTAAAATAATAATATCTTTCAAGACAAAGCCACATGCTTCCTATGATGCTAAATGACTTTATAATAGCTTAAATAAGAAATTCATGATGTTTTAAGATGTTAGTGTTAATGTTAATTTATTTCATTTTTCTTCTGTGTGTGTTTTTTGTAGATGGCTAGATAAGGAACTAAAAGTGTGAGATTAGGTACTTGTTCCAAACTCTCTATTTGGAAAAAATATTAAATGAAGTGCACATAAGGGAATATACAATAAGTTGGTATATAAATAAATAAACCTTCATGAATCATTACTTATTACTTTTCTAACAGGTCTGTGAAATTCAGTCTTTCAATTCACTTTATGCTTCTCTATTAACATTGTTATTAATGGATCAAAATGTCTTTTTTAAATTTCAAAAATGCTTATAGATGCTAATGCTAGTATTTATGAAGTTATGGAATGTGGCCTTATAGTCTCTCTTTCCCTTAGTTTTCATATATATATATATATGTATATTTAAAATTGTTTCTGTCCATTATTATTGAAAGTAATTAATGTACTCTATTCATATTTCCCTGGAAAGAGTCAAATAAATAACTATGAAAATAGCAGAAAAGAGTTTAACAAAATAAATCTAATCACTCAGTGAGTTCTCTTGTGGTGTTTGCTAAATCCAAATGAACAATTATTCTCAAATATTTCTAGCATTATCTAGACCCTGCAATGAGAATACTGACGTAAGAATACTTTTATTTTTCGATCAAATGGACTCAAGAAACAAGCAGGGGTAGCAATCCTAATATCTAACAAACTAGACTTTAAAATAAAATCAATCAAAAGAGATGGAGGTCATTACATACTAATCACAGGTGAAACCCACCAAGATAAAGTGTCTATCCTGAACATCTATGCCCCCAATACAAAGGCATCCACATTCGTTAAAGAAACATTATTAGAACTTAAATCTCATCTAAAGCCCCACACAGTTATAGTGGGAGATTTCAACACACCACTCTCACCACTAGACAAGAATACCAGACAGGAACTCAACAAAGAAGCAAAGGGTCTAATAGAAGTAATGACCCAACTGGGATTAACAGATATCTATAGAACATTTCATCCACATAAAAAAGAATATACCTTCTTCTCACCACCACATGGAACCTTCTCAAAAATCGACCACATACTTGGCAACATATCAAACCTCAGCAGCTACAAAAAAATTGGAATAACTCCATGCATCTTATCAGACCACCATGCCTTAAAATTAGAATTCAACAACAACACAAAGTGCAGAAAACCTACAAACTCATGGAAATTGAATAATGCTCAACTGCACCATCCCTGGGTCAAAGAGGAAATAAAAAAAGAAATTAAAGACTTCCTCGAACTCAATGAGAATGAAGACACAACATACCCAAACCTATGGGACACTTTGAAAGCAGTGCTACGGGGAAGTTCATAGCACTAAGTGCTCACATGAAGAAACAGGAAAACAGTTATACCAGAGAATTAACATCACAGCTAAAAGCTCTAGAACACAAAGAAGCAAACTCCCCCAGGAGGAGTAGACGCCAAGAAATAATCAAATTGAGGGCTGAAATCAACAAAGTAGAAACCAGGAAAACAATACAAAGAATCAATGCAACGAAGAGTTGGTTCTTTGAGAAAATCAACAAGATAGACAAACCTTTGTCCAAACTTACCAAACAGCAGAGAGTGAACACGCAAATTAACAAAATCAGAAATGAAAAGGGGGACATAACAACAGACTCTGAGGAAATCCAGAGAATCATTAGGTCATACTTTGAAAACCTGTACTCCACAAAATTCGAAAATTTAAAGGAAATGGATGACTTCCTGGACAGCTATCATTTGCCAAAACTAAATCAAGAACAGATAAGCAATTTAAATAGACCTATAACCCCTATGGAAATAGAAGCTGTCATCAAAAGTCTCCCAACCAAAAAAAGTCCAGGTCCAGATGGCCTCAGTGCAGAATTCTACCACAAATTCAAAGAACAGCTTATACCAATTCTTCTCAAAGTGTTCCACACAATAGAAGCAGAAGGGTCTTTGCCAAACTCTTTCTATGAGGCTTCAATAACCTTGATCCCCAAGCCACACAAAGATACAACCAAGAAAGAGAACTTCAGACCAATATCCCTCATGAACATTGATGCAAAAATACTCAATAAAATACTGGCAAATCGGATCCAAGAACACATCAAAACAATCATTCACCACGATCAAGTAGGTTTCATCCCAGGGATGCAGGGATGGTTCAACATACGAAAATCCATCAACGTAATCCACCATATAAACAAGCTGAAAAACAAAAATCACATGATCATCTCACTAGATGCTGAAAAAGCCTTTGACAAAATCCAACATCCCTTCATGATAAAGGTCTTGGAGAGATCTGGGATAACAGGGACATACTTAAACATAATAAAAGCCATATACAGTAAACCAACAGCCAACATCAAACTAAATGGACAGAAACTCAACGCAATTCCTCTAAAATCAGGAACAAAACAAGGCTGTCCACTCTCTCCATACCTTTTCAACATGGTACTTGAAGTTCTAGCTATAGCCATACGACAACAAAGGGGGATCAAGGGGATACAAATTGGGAAGGAAGAAGTCAAACTTTCACTGTTTGCAGACGATATGATAGTTTATATCAGTGACCCAAAGAACTCTACCAGGGAACTCTTACAGCTGATTAACACCTTCAGCAAAGTGGCAGGTTACAAGATCAACTCAAGAAAGTCAGTAGCCCTACTATATACAGATGATAAAAGGGCTGAAAGAGAAATCAGAGAAACATCACCCTTTACAATTGCCACAAACAACATAAAATACCTTGGGGTAACGCTAACCAAACAAGTGAAAGACCTGTATCGTAAGAACTTTGAATCTTTAAAGAAAGAAATTAAAGAAGCCCTCAGAAAATGGAAAGATCTCCCATGCTCATGGATAGGTAGGATCAATGTAGTAAAAATGGCAATCCTGCCAAAAGCAATCTACAGATTCAATGCTATCCCCATTAAAATCCCAGCACAATTCTTCACAGACCTTGAAAGAACAATAATCAATTTTGTATGGAAAAACAAAAGACCCAGGATAGCCAAAACAACCCTGTTCAACAAGGCAACGTCCGGAGGCATCAATATCCCTGACCTCAAGCTCTATTATAGAGCTATAGTCCTGAAAACAGCTTGGTATTGGCACAAAAATAGACAGGCAGACCAATGGAATCGAATTGAAAATCCGGGTATTAACCCACACACGTACGAACATCTGATCTTCGACAAAGAAGCTAAAAATATACAATGGAATAAAGAAAGCATCTTCAACAAATGGTGCTGGCATAATTGGAGACTGGCATGTAGAAAAATGCGGATCGATCCATGTTTATCGCCATGCACAAAACTTAAGTCCAAATGGATCAAAGACCTCAACATAAATCCAGCCACACTGAACCTCTTAGAAGAGAAAGTGGGTGGTACCCTTGAAAGAATTGGTACAGGAGACAGCTTCCTGAACATAACACCAGTAGCACAGACAGTGAGCTCAACAATTAATAAATGGGACCTACTGAAACTGAGAAGCTTCTGTAAGGCAAAGGACACAGTCAGCAAGACAAAAAGGCAGCCCACAGAATGGGAAAAAATATTCACTAATCCCACACCTGACAGAGGGTTGATCTCCAAAATTTACAAAGAACTCAAGAAGCAAGTCTCCAAAACAGCAAAGGACCCAATTAAGAAGTGGGCTGCAGAACTAAATAGAGAGTTTTCAATAGAGGAGTCTAAAATGGCTGAGAGGCACTTGAGAAAGTGCTCAACATCCTTAGCCATCCGGGAAATGCAAATCAAAGCAACTCTGAGATACCATCTCACTCCTGTCAGAATGGCTAAAATCAAAAACACCAATGACAATTTATGCTGGAGAGGATGTGGTGAAAGGGGGACACTCCTCCATTGCTGGTGGGAGTGCCAACTGGTTCAGCCACTTTGGAAAGCAGTATGGAGATTCCTCAGAAAAATGGGAATAAACCTACCACAAGACCCAGCAACTGCACTCTTAGGCATATATCCAAAAGATGCCCATTCATATAACAAAGATGTCTGTTCCACTATGTTCATAGCAGCTTTATTTGTAATAGCCAGAACTTGGAAGCAACCTAGATGTCCCTCACCCGAAGAATGGATAGAGAAAATGTGGTACATCTACACAATGGAGTACTATTCAGCAGAAAAAAATAATGGAATCATGAGATTCGCAGGCAAATGGATGACACTAGAAGAAACCATCCTGAGTGAGGTAACCCAGTCACAAAAAGAGAAACATGGCATGTACTCTCTCATATATGGATTTTAGACATAGATCTGGGGAGTGCCAGCCTACAATCCTATTGCCAGAGAGTCTGGGAAACAGAAACTTCATTTACTGGCTGGTTAAGTACTGAGCTGAACTCAAGAAAGCCAGTATCAGAGAGGGAGGACTGATGATCAAAGGGATTAAGACTGGGCTGGTTGAACCCCAGAAACAGCTGACCAGACAAAGGTTAACTCTTGAATCCCAGGCATCAGCCTGGGAATCCAGCATGGGACTGATCAAGACCCCCTGAATCTGGGTGTCAGTGAGGAGGCCTAGGTAATCTATTGAGCCTTGGACAGCAGATCAGTACCCATCCCAAGTATACACACGGTCTCTGGACTCCCATAGAACAATGTGAGGTGCACTCTCACCCTGAACTCTTGGGGAAGGGTCTAGGCCCTGCCCTATATGAAATGACAGACTATGGACACCCCCATGGAGGGCCTCACCCTCCCTGGGGGAATGAGGGGATAACGGGGGGGGATGGGGGGAGGGCACGGGAGGAGGGGAGGGAAAGGGAGAGGGACCTCGTACTGACTTGTGAAGCAACCTTGTTTCTTATCTAAATTTAAAATGGAAAATAAAAAAATATTAATAAAAAAAAAAAAAAAAAAAAAAAAAAAAAAAGAATACTTTTATTGTAACAAGATAGCAAAAAAAAAAAAAAAAGGGAATGACAGGTTAAAATGAATTGCTTTAGGCAGGTATCTGAAGCCAGCTGAATGTCAATAGAGGCCACATTACTTTGAGATTTCAATAAGAACATAGGTTGCGCAGTTGACAAGTTTTATGTCCAAGGCAGCTCTTAAAGCCATCTTGCCTTTCTAACATTGTCTCTTGACTATAAAGGGACTGTTGGTTTTGTCTTAAATGCCTGTGAAAGTCACTCTGGAATTATACCAAAAAATAAACCACCTGTGTCATGTTAAAAAAAAAAAAGAATACTTTTATTGTTTATTGTTTACTTACTTGGGCATATAAACCCTTTATGTATAATATATTTTGGTCATATTATTTCCCCCAACTCATCCTAGATCCTCTCTACATCCTTATCCATCCAACTTCATGTATATAAAGCATTTTTATATAACTTGAAATTTGAAGTTGAAGTAGATATTACCAACACCTTGTATTAAATAATTATTCTCTCCTGTCCTTCATTCACAAAAATTATGAAGAACTCTTTAAAATTTGAATGTGTAAAGAATAAAGACAATGTGATCAAAAAATTATGTTTGGAGATGTCCTCTGTGTAATTTATTCTAATGACTTCTATTTAATGAAGTTTGACTGAAGAAAACAATGAATAATTGTAGGAAAAGTTGAGAAAAACCTGGTCTTTTAAAGTCAGTGTATCATACAGGGAAATGATCATTGTAGAAACCTGGGAAAGGCACAATTTGAGTGTATTTTCATAATGAAACCAAATATTAATTGTAATTATGATGCTGAACAAATACTATCATTGTTATTTTGAATTGTTCAAGGGATTCATCTCAGATTCTTCTAGAAGGTAAGTAAGAAGCAAATTTGATGAAACGGGTAGAAGGAAATAAGATGTTCATAACCTAGCCCTGGGTTGGAGAGATGACTCAGCAGTTAAGAGCACTGACTGTTCTTCCAGAGCCGTAAGTTCAATTACCAGAAGCCACATGGCAGCTCACAACCTCCTATGAGATCTAATGCCCTCTCTGGCATGCAGGAGCACATGCAGTCAGAACACTGTATAATACATACATATATACATACATACATACATACATACATACATACATACATGTGCCTTTAAACAAATAAATAGCCTAACCCATTTAGCATTTTGAACTTAAAGAGATGAACTAAATGTTTTGATGTAATCTTTATACTGGAGTAAAATATAACCTTGGAATAATTAATGGTCCAGGAATCTATGAATTTTTAAAATTTATAAAAATGAATGCAATCCATTGAGTTTTCATAAATGGTTTTACATAAAGATATATTAAAACAGCCCTAGAGCTAGATATTTAATCACCTTAAGCCTGTTTTTCTGGTCTTTGAAGACTAGTATAGAAATGTTAATGTAGGGAAGGAATAGTCTCATTTACAGACACCTACTAAGACATTTCTTTACAGCTCTTCCTACATTCCTTCACAGCTCTAACCCATAGGGGGAAAGTGAATAATTACATTGTTACCAGTAAAATGTTAAAATCAAAGTACATGTAAGAAGAAAAGTATATACAACTTTAAAAGAGGTTAAAATACAATGCATTGATGAATTTCCAAAAGAGTGCTAATCTAATAATGTTTATTTACCTATTTTTAATCCTATTCATCAACAATGATACATTTTAGGATTCTGACAGGCAGTGGGAAGAAAACAAGTTTCTCAGTGTTTTCAAATGTCAGCATGTTATTCTTATAGTTTTAGGAACAATAAATCATTAAATAAATCAGACATTTCAGTTTTAAGAATATTTTAAACATATTTCTAACACTCTTCACACTTTATGATTTAAATAATTAAAATTTATGTTTAAAGAATAAAATACAGTTTGGTAGGACTAACAAAGAGTTCCAGCATATGGGAAATCATGTAAAAGTCAGCTTTTCCAGTATCCAAACAACCCTCAGGTTCAGATGTGGAAGGGCCCAATTAAGGACATTTTTATTAAAAATAAGCTATACCATGAGAATTCATTCTAAGAACTTACGTGAAGTATGCTGAATATATGAAGTCATTTGGAATTATTTTAACTTTAGTGTCTATTTTAAATATGAGTCATAATTATTTTGCTACAGGAACTTCAGCTATATGGAGATTGCAACCAAATCTTGTTTATTTCATGATAAGTTACTCTTGGGGCTAGAGCTTTAGTAAATAAAATATCATTTTAATCAAAACCAAACTCAGACTGACTACAAATAATTCTATTAAAGAAGTAAAGTAAGTCAAATAATAGTTCATAGTTTATTTAGATAAATATGTGTATACGTATGCATATGTATGTGTATTGTAGATTCCCATGTATACTTCATTTTCAACAGAATTTGGAACAAGTGCTTAGGCATATCACATAAAGTAAATAACTGAGAAAACATCTTACAGTGGAAAGATATAAACTTAAGTAATACACAGGTTACACAGTACAGCATAAAGAAAAGAATAATGCCAACAAGTGATTAAACAAAAGTCAATATTAGCTGGGTAAATCCTCCCTTTACATTAAAATTATACTAAGCACAAAACATATTAAAATAACTTTGATAATAAAATCCATCCTTTTGTAAATGTACCACGTGATATGGGAGTTGATGGGAAATAATAGTATAGTCTTAGTGAAGTAGGTTGACACCAATGAATATAAGGTTTTATGTGTGTGACAAACAAGTATTCCTTAAAAATAAAAGAGGGAGAAAAAAGTGATTTGGGTGACGTTTCATTGTACTACACATTATCAAAATCGTGAACATGTATATATAGTTTTCAAATGTTTCACAAAAATCAACACTTATAACTTAAACTTGTCCTTTGATATGGGCTTGTCTGCAGAAGAAACTGTGTTTACAACAAGAGGAAATAGAGCAAGAGTGTAGGTATTCTTAACCTTTCCTGGATGTATATCAGTTGCAGGATATCCCACTTTCTGTGAAAAGTAAAGTCCTCTTCTGATATCATCAATTGGATATACACCTTAGAACAAGGCCACTGGATTATATACTAAATCCATAATTCTTATTTGGGGAACCTCCATTCTATTCTCATACCAGTTGTACTAAGACAACATCACTACTGAAATGTTTTAGATTTCCATTCTCACTGAGATGAGAGGTTTTGTTATTGTTCATAATTTGATACTAAACTGTTTTTCAAACTGCCTTGAAGTATTGTTCTCTGTTCTAAGAAAGGTAAATCATTAGTATTGAATGGCTGTAAATTGGACTTAAAGGTGGAAACAGCATACTACAACAGTATGAGAGCTCTTTGTTTTGATTCTTACTAATCTTCAATTCTACTGATTCTTTTTGATTTTGCTTTTATATTTGGCAGAAGGAAAAAAAGTAACTGCAGAATGAGAAACCATACAGAAGCCACAGAGTTTATTCTTCTGGGGTTATCAGATGACCCTAAACTCCAGGTTGTCATATTTGTCTTTCTCTTCATCACCTACACACTCAGCATCACAGGAAATTTGACCATCATCACTCTCACCCTGCTGGATTCCAAGCTCCAGACCCCCATGTATTTCTTCCTCAGGAATTTCTCTGTATTAGAAGTGTCTTTCACAACCGTCACTATACCCAAGTTCTTGGGCAACATAATCTCAGGAGATAAAACTATTTCTTTCAACAACTGCATAGCACAGTTATTTTTTTTCATCCTTTTGGGAGTGACTGAATTTTACCTTCTGGCTGCCATGTCCTATGATCGCTATGTTGCCATCTGCAAGCCCCTGCATTACCTGACCATCATGAGTCAGAAAGTCTGCACAATGCTTGTCTTTGCCTGCTGGCTGGTCTCTTTCCTGATCATCTTCCCAGCACTCATGTTGCTCCTACAGCTTGATTACTGTGGGTCCAATATCATTGATCACTATACTTGTGATTATTTCCCCCTGCTGCAACTTTCCTGTTCAGATACAAACTTCCTGGAGAAGATGGGGTTTTTCTGTGCTGTCTTTACCCTAATGTTTACTTTGGCGTTAATATTTCTCTCCTACACATATATCATCAAAACAATTGTGAAGATTCCTTCTGGTAGTCAGAGGACAAAGGCCTTTTCCACGTGTTCTTCCCACATGATTGTCATCTCCATCTCTTATGGAAGCTGCATTTTTATGTACATTAAGCCCTCAGCATCAGATAGGGCATCTTTGACTAAGGGAGTTGCTGTGCTGAATACTTCAGTAGCTCCCATGTTAAACCCCTTCATTTATAGCCTGAGGAATCAGCAAGTGAAGCAAGCCTTTTTGAACATGGTGAGGAAAGTGGTATTTTTCACAAGTTGTGTGAAATGATGTGACCTGTGAGCAAGTGGCACATGGAAGGCCAATTCAAATAATAAAATAGAAGATGTTAATGGCCTACTTATATCAATAAGGCCCACATTCCTTTCATTTAATTTCTAGCAGTTTATTAATCTACTCATGCAATTTTCACTCACCAATTAAAACTGCTTTCCTAAGAATTTCTAACACTTTTCTAATATTGGATTACAGTGATTTTTAAGTTTTATTAATTTTACAGGTATTAAATCAGTGTCAGTTATATTAATAAAATATTGTTCCACAAATGAGAGAAGTATTTGTATACAATTATATATTTTATTTACTAAACATTAAACATAACCCTGAAACTTTTAATTTTGTTATTTTAAAGTATTTATATAATTTCTCCCTTCCATTTCCTCCAGCCAAGCTCAACCATATACCCTTCCTTGCTCTCTTTCACATTCATGTCCTCTTTTTCATAATGTATACACATATTCCTAAGAGCATAAGAAAAACCTGACTAGTATGTGTAGTGTCACTTGCACTTGTGTTTTCAAGGATGACCATTTTTGTTGGATAATCAATTGATGAGTGCTAAAACTTTTCATAGAAATTCTATACTCACCTTGCCTTTGAAAAATGTTTAAATACCACATCAATGAAGGAATGTAAGATTTTTTTCTTATTTATTAGCCAAAACATATTAACTGATGCTCACTCTCATATGTTATGTTCCAGTGATTTGTTTATTGATGAGGCAGAACAGACCATTATTCATTTAAACTTTAGTTGTAAGTGGTAAATAAATATTTACAGTTTTTAATTCCCTAGGCATTTAACATACAAATAAGTTAGTATCATTTTCCATAAGTGTTTACTCTGGTCTCTCTAAAAACCTGAACTCATGCATGCACACCCATACTGAGACTCACACACATGTTCCTACAGCTTGATCACTGTGAATCTGATGTCATTGATCACTATAATTAAAAATAATAAAAATATATCTTAAAAATCTGCAAAACTTCCATATATATGTATATATATATATACATATATACACATATATACATATATATGATATATATAATGATTGTTAAAATTGGATGTAACTAAAATTTTCATGTGCTGAATAGTTGGTTTCTTGAGAGAGTTGATATCAAGGACTCATTGAATCTTGCAGAAATGTCCTGGAAATGGATTGATCTAGCAAAGGTTTCACGATTATATAAATAGTTTACCAAGACTGAATAAGTTACTGAGGATCATGCAGTCCCTTTTGCAGGTTCTTTATCTTATACACAAGACAATTTTTGGAAGGAATCAGAAACATGAGGATTTAAGAAAGAAGAAAAGAGCAGACTGTAAACTCCACAGCTGCCAAGAGGCGGGGGCGCGGGTCAAAGGAAAACAGAAAGTAGTGTCTTTTAGAAATAAAGGGAACAGACACGCTCAGCAATGAAAATCTCCAAGGTGCTATGCTGTGGGTGAAGGATCTTTGGAAGAGTGAGAATGCCCACAATAAATGCCAGAGCAAGAAGGAATTGAGCAGGTCCAGAAAAATGACAAATACAGGAAAAATAAAAATTTATACTTTGCAAGTTAGAACCCAGAAAAGTTAACCAGCTAAGCCATGAGAATCTGTGAGCAACTGTATCAAGAGTGAGGCTTTTGAGGTTTGTAAATAAATGTCTCTTTACTAACAGAGCAAGACTAGGGAGGGTGCTTACACTCTCCACAGTACCCACCCAGAAAGTTCAAGGCAGTACATTGGCTGGGTGCCCCTTATCTTCCCTCCTATGCTCAAAAGTACCACCCATCTTGTTCACTCTACTCTGCACCTACCTCCCTGAGGGAAAGTCTTTCAAGATTAAAGCATACATGTCAAAATCTCAGCTTGCTTTGCTCCTTATAGTGAGTAGCAGTGTGAGGAACAGCTGCCTTTTGTGTGTAAACAGGAAGTCAACATCATTCTTTTTTCAGAGAAAACATTTGCCTCCTTAGATTCCAACATACATGTGTGGGGTCAGAGTTCTATCACTCATGTTTTTTTTCAGATATTCCAGTCTTGGCCATCTACATAAGTCATGCATATCATGGGCAGGTACATTAAAACTGCTTATTCAAGTCTATTCAATAGATATAAATTTCCATTCATTCTTCATCAATTTTTATATATTCTCAATCTTGCTGTTTAATACACTCCATGATATTCCTAACCTGTAATCCTAACATTGGAGGGGAGCTGATAAAGAACTCTATCCTTATCACCTCACCACAAGTTTGAAACAACCTAGTTTACATGGACAACTCTAGAGTAATATGAGATACAGAATGAGATGAAAGGAAGGAAGGAAGGAAGGAAGGAAGGAAGGAAGGAAGAAAGAAGGAAGAAAGGAGGGAGGGGATTTTTCCCCATTATAAATCCAAATTTATTTCTGCAGAAATCTTCTATGTAAATTTTCTATTGTAGTAAGGAATAGTAGAACCTTCAATTTTAGCTTACCTCATAGTTACTGTGCAGCAAATGTCTACAGAGAGAGGTTCCACAATAATAACCAGTACAAATAATTAAATTCAAAAGATTTGAATCATTTTACAGTCTAAATAAAGTTTGTGTTAGAAATTGGAAAGAATATGTTTATACAATCATTGTCAGTTTAACAAGAAAATACTAACACTTTGAGGACACTGTTGTGAAAGAGGACATTCACTATGTAATTCAGCATAGAAACCCTTCAAAATATAAATAGAATTAGCATATTTGCCAGATACACCACTCCTGAAAATGTATCCAAGGGAGTCAGTAACTATACATTAGGAAAATATGATAAAGGCATTCTATTTATGGCTGAGTGTTGTGTTCCAAGGTCTCTCACTGTCTAAACACCATACAGTTGTATGCCTCTATGATAATTACCATCTACTGAAAGAAGAGTCTTCTCTGAGGAGAATAGAGGAAGTCACTGATCTATGGGTATAGCAATGTGTCACTATGGGTCATTTTGTTGCTGTGTTCAGTTAGCAGAATAATTGTAGTAGATTTCCCCCTCAGGTCCATGACCTATCTACTCTCAAGTTGACCTCATTAACAATATTGGGTGTGGGTTCCATCTCATAGAGTGAGCCTTAAATTCAAGAAGAGTGGTATGCTACTCCATAATATTTATGCCACTATTGCACCACTTACTGTCAGGTGGTGAATTGTAACCCATAGCCTTGGCAGTAGCCTTAAATGTTTGAGAGTTCTATGGGATCCTTTTGGCCAATGACTCAACAAGATGTATACCATTCTTAGTAATTGCCAGGGGTCTTACTTGATGGAAAATGATGTCTAGTTGGACATTCTCTTCCCCTTTATGTAGTGACTCCATTAAAATTTCTTTCACACACACACACACACAGTGTCACACACACAGTGTCACACACACATATATATATTTTTTTCTGAAGTTTCCAGAGAAGTGGGTTTCCATATGACTTTTTAAAAATATGTGAAGTGCAATACCAGTACTAAAATTATGGTGAGTTAAAGGAAGAAATAAAAATACTTGGCAACTTGTTCTTTTTTGTTCCTACTTGCACATTAAGCATTGATTATTCCCATTAAGAAATATACAGAACTCAGAAATGTAAAAAATAAGTGATGTTGACCATTTTAAAGAAAAAACACAACTAAGAGAAATTAAAGATCATTATCTGATTTTTTTTTGTTGTGAGCCTAGCCTTTAATAGCTGAGCTGTGTCCCCAACTCATTATCTGAATTTTTTAAAAGGTCTTCACCTTAGTTATCTCTCCCCAATATGTGTTTGGATACCAATGTTTACTGTACCACTATATAACTCATGGAATGAGCCTCAGTAACTGTTGGCAATCACAGGATTGAGAAAATGTAATATATGCATATATTGTAGTTCCTACATCAAAAAAGAACAAAATTAGATCATTTTCATAAAAATGGATGGCACTAGAGTTCAGCATGCAAAATGAATAAAACAAGAATCCAAAGGCAAATGGATGGGTTTTCACTTTTTGAAAAAGAAATAAAGTTGTGTGAAAGTAGATATAACTCTAAGCAAATCTATAATCTATGAATAATTTTGAATATTTAAAAATACCCACTCAGTAGTGAAGACAGGAGCACCTGTCCATTAATGTGGAATTGATGCAATTAAGATAGAGGATTCATTTATTTTTTAATTATGTTTACTTTTGATTCAGTAATCATGAGGAATTCACTCCAATGAAATTGACATATTTTTGATAAGTTTGTGGTCTTTGAAAATACATCATAACATATATATATATACATATACAATTTTAAATGTTAGTAGTATTCTAATCATTATAATTAGAAACTTGACTGTCCTCTAAGAGAGTGATAAAATAAGTTAGGGTTCAGCTTTCCAAGCAACTATGCAGCTATAATCATGTTTAAAATGATTCCATGCGTTGACACGTTCCTGTGATTGACTGTATATATTGTTAAACAAACAAGCCAAGAATAATTGGGGTGTCTGGAAAATAGCACATTTATCTTAGACTTAATGGGCATACAACAGGTTATATTTTCTCATCTTACATTATCACTTTTCATATTCACTTGAAATGTTCTTT
The DNA here is from genome assembly GCF_017639785.1 of Mesocricetus auratus. Lineage (NCBI taxonomy): Eukaryota > Metazoa > Chordata > Mammalia > Rodentia > Cricetidae > Mesocricetus > Mesocricetus auratus. The sequence continues at coordinate 42,526,592 of NW_024429195.1, forward strand.
CTCTTCTCTGATTTTAAACCCAAAACTGTGTAGCTATAGTTTCAAAAGATAGGTACATTGGGCAATGAAATTAATCAGTAACAAATTATCTGAAAGTGTAATTAAAAGAGGTAAAGTCTCCATGTGAATGTTTTATTTTTATAAGCAGCACTTTTACATCATACAATTTGGCAATCCCTTAGGAAATGATGGTGTTAGGTCTGGTTGCCCTGAGAATTGTTTGTTCTTATTAAATGTGTTCCTGTAGAAAACAGGAGTATAAATTCTTTATTATTTCAGAGATGGTGAATTTCTATATTATGGAGTATGTCACTTTTAGCAAGGTTTTAAATATTTTAAATAGATGAACTGTAGTACTATAGAAATACTAATTTCCAACCATGCAGTAAGTTACTCAAAAATGGTATCTCTAGGACAATATGTAAATAAGTAAATCTGTCATATACTTTAGGATACAATCCACACTCTTTGTTCACCAGGATAATTAAACTGACATACAAATTGGGCAGAATTTACATGTTCAACTGAAGAAAGCTGTTGAACTAATAAAGGAGTAGTTTTTTAATATCATCTTATGTTTACTTATAGAGATAATTGTAAATAATTACAAAACATTTTTAACACTAGAAAATCTTTCAGTTTCATGTGGTATCTATGAAATCCAACAAAACTAAATGCAGTTGCATTTATTGGCCTGTGTGTCATATAATACAGTGTGACTTGTGTTGTTTTCCCTCATATGTGTTATGAAGATGTAGAGTGTATGTAACTGTTAAAGCAGAACAAATCAACAGTTTCATACTAGGAAAATTTAGTTTAAGTGAAATATAATTAAACATTTTTATCAACATTAGCACTGGTAGGTTGTGTATAACTGAGAATACTTTATGATATATTGTTTTATATCTGCATGTCCTAAAGTATTGTTCCTTATAATACTTTATGGTTAAATGAGAGATGGTTGAATAATATGAGAATACTGGGTATTTTTTCATGCAAATTTGTGTGATATGTTAGGTGTTCTTTGTCACAAGATGCTTCCCCTGCCTAGAGTATCCTCTCTCAAATCTTAGGTTCCTGTATAGACCATTTAGATATTCAAATGCTGATATATATCCTCCTGTGTATTCCTGTAATTAACAAAGGAAAGAACTGATTTTTCAGTTTACCTTTGGTTCTTTTTATGTTTATTTTTGTATTTTTACTGTTTTCTAAAGAATAATTTGTACCTCAAAGGTTAGAAATAATACTACTAGCATTCACAATGCAGAACATGTGATCTTATATTTTTTAACTTGAAAACCTTAAATGATTATATTGTGGTTATTTAAAAATCTAGTAAAAGTTTTCCACAAGAGATGATGTCACTAATTCTTTATTTAATAATTGTTCTATAAGTTGGATTTTGTGAGACTTTGAATAAAATCTTTCATGAAAGCATATATAAAATAGAATAACTATAAAATAGCTTCTTAAATCAGCCTCAGCCTACCCTTTTCTGTGAATGTTAGCCACAATACTTTATGTTTGCTATTACTCATATCATATCATGCTGTTTTCTTAGTGTGTCCTAAAATATTTGTTTCTCTGTTTCTATCATAGCTTACCAAGCATTTCTTAGCTTCATTTCATGTAACTGTCATGCATCCTGTAAATGGGCCAGAAGGACTCACTCACTTGGAGATAAATAAGATTCTGATTCTTATAAGCATATTTTGTTGGATATCATTATGTCATATTGGCATATGCCATAGCCATTTCGGAAGAGAGAACCTCAATGAAGACAATGCCCCACCAGACCTTTGAACAAATCTATAATGTCTTGTCTTGATGGATGGTTGATGTGGAAGGGTGGTCTTGCGAGCAATCTGAGAAAGTCATGAAGAAAAAGTTAGTCAGTAAATAGTACTGCTGCTCCATGGCCAATGCATCAGTTCCTGCCTTGAGGATACTACCCTGAGATCTTGCCCTTGAGTCCTTCAATGGTTGACTTGTAAACCCTTTAAAACATGTTGTTCCCATGTTCCTTTTGGTCATGGTGTTTTATGACAACAATAGGAAGCCTAACTAAGACACATACTCACAAGGTGTATGATATGTTTGTAATATGAACTCTAAATTCATTAAATTCATTTTTGCATGGTTTATACTGAAAATGGACCTAGCTATGATTATAAGGGCACAGATATTTTTCTTATATATGATGTGTGATATTAGCTGTTTTGGGTGCTTTCCCTTTTTTATTTTATTTCATTTTCTGTAGATTTGTTAGGAAAAAAGGAGGAATGAAGAACCACTCAGTAGAGATAGTGTTCATTTTGCTGGGACTGACAGATGACCCTCATCTACAAATTCTGATTTTCCTGTTTATGTTTTTCAATTACATATTGAGCATGATGGGGAACTTAGTGATCATCCTCCTCATTCTGCTGGATCCCCGTCTCAAGACTCCAATGTATTTCTTCCTCAGGAATTTCTCCTTCTTAGAAATTGCATTCACATCTGCCTGCATTCCACGGTTCCTGATGAGCATTCTCACCGGTGACAAAACAATTTCCTACAATGCTTGTGCAGCTCAATTATTCTTCTTCTTTCTGTTACTAATCACAGAGTTTTACCTCCTGGCTGCCATGTCCTATGATCGCTATGTAGCCATCTGCAGACCACTGCATTACCCCATCATAATGAGCAGCAAAGTGTGCCACCTACTGGTCATCTGCTCCTGGATGACTGGGTTCTTAGTCATTTTTCCCCCTTTGCTCTTGGGACTCAAACTGGATTTCTGTGCTTCCAAAACAATAGATCACTTCCTATGTGACACTTCTCCTGTCCTCCAGCTGTCTTGCACAGACACACGTTTCATAGAATTGATGGCTTTTGCCTTAGCTGTAATGACACTTGTCATCACCTTGATCTTAGTGATTCTCTCCTACACACTCATCATCAAAACCATCCTAAAGTTCCCTTCAGCTCAGCAAAGGAAAAAGGCCTTTTCCACCTGCTCCTCACACATGGTCGTTGTCTCCATCACTTATGGGAGTTGTATTTTCATGTACATGAAAACATCAGCCAAGGAGAGGGTGTCTTTAAATAAAGGTGTAGCTGTGCTCAACACTTCTGTGGCCCCTTTGCTAAACCCTTTCATTTATACCCTAAGGAACCAGCAGGTGAAGGACGCTTTCAAACAGGTATTTCACAGATTGTGTTCTTCTCAGAACAATGGATTAAGATTTAGGCACAGATAGTATGTTACCAGAACATGAATGAAAAGGGGGGATATAATTTCCAAGTATGTCGGTAATGTTCTCCTTTACCCAATCTTTCCTGCCCCCTTAAAGTTCAGCCTCTTTACCTACAAACATTCCCCCTGATACATCCTACATCCATTTGAAATTGAATCAAATGTCTACATATGATTTTTCAGCCACTATTGAGAGTATTATCTCTTGTAGAATTTCATATCAAAGGAATCCCCCACTTTGCACTTTATTTTTGGATTTTCTTCCTCATAAAATTTTGAGGTATCTCATGCTATAGTTGGTTCAGGATGTTGATTTGATGTAGTAGCCTGTCATATTCTTATGAAAAATTATAGTAAGAAACTCTACAGGTAGCTCAGCTGTTAAGAGTACTTGTTGCTCTCGCAGAGGACCTAGGGTTGGCACCCAGCACCCACATGGTTGCTCATATTAATAATTCCTTCTTCTGTACTATGTAGGCAGAACATGCATGCAGATATGCAGAGCATGCAAGCATGAATAAATAAAAACAATTACTTTTTCAAAACCCACTATGGATGTTCTATTATCTCATCACCCTTTGTGTGAAGAACAACAGTTATACGCAACTCTCACTTCCAAACTTTGCATGAAAAAAAAACTCTCACTGAGAAACAGCAAATTGGAAGCAATAGAGACAAATGGCTTCCTAGTTTCTCCTCTCTTAAGGAGGGACCATCGAATGTGATGTTGATATCACAACATACAGTTCAATACAGTGTCTATGAAAGTCACTTAGAAGTCATATCTCATATTTCTGTCACTGTCTTGACTAACTGAGTGATGTCAGCTTTAGGAAAAGGCTTAGAGAAAGAGACATACTCTGCATCTACTTGTCTCATTTGCTTCCATTTTATAGAACTATTTTAAATAACTTGGCGATTATGAATATTAAATTCAGAAGATCCATTCATATTACCATAGACATCTCTGATGCATTGGTTGAAACACAAAGTCTGTAGTCTAATAAAAGGAAAAATTAAGGCAAAACTGCCTGCCAGTCTACCCAAGACACAGGTAAGAACCTGCGAGACAGGACAACCTAAGACAGGGAAAGTCCATCATGCTGGATGCTCTCTGAGGCGGGGACAACAAGTCCGAAGCCAGACTGTGACTCCAACTAAGCTGAATTCTGAAAGGAAAAAAAGGTCGATATGTGGGAGAAACTGCAGGCCAGCCTACCCAAGCCTCACGTGCCCTGGTCCGAGTGCATGCAGGCACTTCCTACCACAACAAATAAAATAAATGTTAGAAAGTATATGACATTATAGCATAAAGCTTTTAATTTTCCTGAAGGCCTATACCCATGTTCTGGGATAAATCAGCAAATCTCAGACCCTGAAAAAATCTCCTCATAATTGCTAATCTATTAATCAACTAAAAATGCTCTTAAAATTAGCAATATTTACAATAGTTAACATAATGGACATGATCAGAGAAATTAAATGCTTGTAGTTTCCCTTATTACAAAATGTGGTTTTTATAAATATTGTAAGTCTGCAAGTATACATTTGGATATACAATGTGTAATAGTGGTCTATAGCAATCTTAAGAGATTTGTTTATTTCTTGCATTTTTGGTTGTCTTTTCCTTCATTTCTTTCATTTTTTTGTTTAATTTTTTTCTTCCATTTTATTAAGGGAATTGCTCATTTCTTCTTTGAGGGCCTCTGCCATCTTCATAAAGTTGTTTTTAAGGTCATTCTCTTCGACTTCATCTGTGTTAGGGTGTTCAGGTACGGCTGGTGAAGAAATACCTAGATTCTGTTGGTATCATATGAGTCTTTATGATGTTGGATGTGTTCTTATAGTATCAGTTTCCCATCCCTTCCTTTATTGGGTGCAGGTGAGGTCTCTCCCTCTCTTGGTGGGTGCTGGTCCAAGGCTCTATTGGCAGCAATTGTTTCCCAGTGGGTTCAGGTCCAAGACCCCTATGTTGGCAGATGATGGATATGTTATGTTTTTAACTAGGCTTATAGAATCAGATAAGAATCAATCTTGCAGAATTGGCCTTAAATCAAATCAGAAAGCAGTTGAATACACTGATTACCAACTGTGCCACTATTTCACAGTAGGCATACATTGCCTGGCACATTGGTATTACAGTTTATAGATTTCAAAACTTTTCTATCCCTGAAATGGGCCCCCTATCATGAATTTCTTTCATTACTCTCCCCCTCTGTCCTGTCCCCAAACCACCTCCTGCACCCAGAACACCGACTTGTTCCCTCAAACTCCTGCCGCCCATTCCCCTACCCCCAGTTCACCCAGGAGATCTCTTCTATTTCTGCTCCTCAGAGAAATCCATGCATCCCTCTTTGGATTGTCCTTGCTATCTATCCTCTCTAGGGCTGTGGGCTGTAGGTTAGTTATCCTGTACTTTATCCCAAATATCCACTTATGTGTGAGTACATACCATGTTTGCCTTTCTGGGTCTGAGTTACCTCTCTCAAAATGAATTTTCTAGTTTCATCCATTTGCCTTTCATGAGGTCATTGTTTTCGTACAACTGTATAATGCTCCACTGTGTAAATGTACCACATAGGAGCTCATTTATGCCTCAACTTAATGTGCATGCTTTGTTCAAACATATGGGAGGCCTACACCTTTCTTAATGGAGAAAAGGGAGGACTGGATGGAGAGGGGATAAATGGGAGACTTGGGAAAGGAATGGAATGAGAGGAGGGGAGATGGGAAGCTGTGGCCACTATGTAATATAAATGAAAAACAGCTAATAAAATAAAATTAAAAAATAAAATAAATTTTTCTAACTGGATAAAATATAGTGACTTAACAGAGGGCCCAGATGTCGAGAGGAAAGTCACAACATAAATGAAAATATTTGAAAAATTGATAAGGAGGTGTAGTACATGAAATGAATAAATGAAACCAAGAAATGATATATATGTATAAAATTCCATAATGAACCCCATTATTTGTATATTTATCTAAAAATTAAGTTACATATTAATGTACAGAAATATCTTTACCTACTAAATGACACAATAAGTCCAACAGAAAATGAATTCTCAATAGACAATTCATATACATGAAAAAAATTTTTCTTCAATATCTATTAGATAATGTTGTTTTAAGCTATATAACGTGTTAATATGTGCAGTACTCTAACGACATAATTAAATTATATGCAGCTCTCCTCAATCCTCTGCAACTTTTTAAAATATTGGTCATGAGTAACACTCTTTACCAGTAATGACCAGAAAAGGAAAAGCATACAGGAAATCTGAAGAGTATTTTGTATAATAAAATTGCATAAATTTGATGCATTTGTAAAATTTGGAAATGTGTGTAAAGAATAAAGAAAACATCCTTTATAACTGGGTAAACAGGACTTGTTTCTGAGTGAATACATAGAAGTATCTTATAGAATAAATTATTGTATACAATTTCATTTGAAGATTTGAGAGAAATTGAAGCCAAATTGCAAATATAACAATGACTCTGTATATCCTTATACACCATTATATAGTATTGGTATTCTTGCATCTAATACCATTATTAGTTCAAAAATTAAAAATAAATTTTAAAGCATTCTGCTTTTCATTTTTTAAAATAAAATCACAAACTGCTTGGTTTTGTTAGAACATTTCCATTCCTACTTTTGATTCTACCCTCCAAGGTTCCCTGCCTATACCTTCCCTTCCCCAGTTGTTTCTTTCCATTTCATATCCTGCTTTCATACTGTTTGCTTAAAACCTCCCCTCATTTCTCATGGTACCTTTTCTAGTTCCATGGCCAAGACACATGACAATAGTGCGTACATACAAACATAGAACAGTTCAAATTGAGGACTCCCTTATGAAGGAAAGTGACTTATGATTGAAAATGTCTTTTTGAATCAGAGTTGCCTCATTTGATATAAGAATTTCAAGATTCATTCATTTTCCTATCAATTGCTTTATTCATTTTTCTTTATAGTTAAATAAATTCCATTGAGTGCATACACCACACATTCATATGTTGATGGACAGTGAACTGGTTCCATTTCTTTGATTGTAAACTGAGAAAAAAATAACATAGATGAGCAAGTATCTCTGTGGTGACATTTACAGTCTTTTGGGTGCAGGCCCAATAATGGTAAAAGTGCGTCATGTGGTAGTTTTATTTTAAGTTTTTTGAGACACTCCCCATACTGACATTCATAGTGAATGAAACATCTTATATTTTCACCAGTATCAAATAAAGTTTGTTGATTCATAAAGATATTAAATAGTTTTCATTAGTTTTTCATTTTCTTTGAGCTCTAAAAATGTACAGATGAATAAAACATAGATGCTAGTCTCAACAAAGGAAATGTTATAGAATAGTTCAATTCTATATTTAGCCAATCCCAAGGGAACTAAGAATAAATTATCTCCTAAGTCTAGAGTAGCCCATGTGTTTACTAGGAAAATTAAGTTGGGCTGAAGGGAAGGCAGGTTGATTGCACCAGTTCATTGGTCTACAATGCTTTCCTCTCCCTATATTGCTGTGATTTAGAGACAGATATTTCATAAGAGCATTACACCTGAATTAACCTATGATTTCTTCCTTCCTCTCTTCAAGCTAGTCTCTTGGGGATTTATAGTGACCACAGAAGGTAAGTTGTCTTATCCATATGTACTATCCAATCTTTAAAGAGAATTTTAAAGTGTTTCACTACCTTCTAGTCCCTGAAATCAAAGAAGTATCATTATTTAAGAAATAGGTTTTGTAGGCCAGTTCCTAACCATGTTTTTTCATGAACAAAAGATATAAACAGATAAATTTATTTTTACCTTCTGACACTGATAGAAATCCTTCACATACTTCAACATGTCCTTCATCTATGTTAGAGGATTTTATGTAATAGAGGTGAGGTTGAACTGGATCATCAAAGTCTCTTGAATTGCAAATAGCTTCTTAGTTAGGGGTAGGACTTTGTGCTCACTTTACCTCCTCCCTGCTGGAATTTGGTCTAGTGTGAGTCTGTGTGTGCCTTGTGTATGCTGTCACAAGTTCTGTGATGTCAAAACCGTAGTCCTGTTGTGTCTGGGTGACACTATTTTCTTGGAGTTATCTATGACCTCCAGCTCCTATCCTAGTTGGCATCTTCTTCCTCATAGCTCCATGAACCTTGGAGAGAGGAATTTGACTGAGTGTTCCAAAGTCGATCGCTTTCAAAACTGTTCAATTGTAGTTCTTCTGTCAGTTACTCTCTACTGCAAGAGAAAGCTTCTCTGACAATGAATGGGTGATTTTCTATTTATGGGTACAGCAATATGTCATTAGGAGTCCTGCTAAAGGGAAATTCAGTTTCTCCAATAGTGTCACTGGGTTTATTAATCACATTGTAGGGCAGACTCCATACCAAGGAGTAGCTGACCAATACAAAATTAATTCTACACTTTTGGTTTTGCTCTATTTTTACTCTTATTTTTGTTGTTTTCTTTTGTATTTGTTTGGTTTGTTTTAATTTTGTTTTATATTTATTGGGATTTTTTTAAAGATGTAGAAAGACAACATGAAGTTGAATGGGTATGGAGGTGAGGCGATTTTAAGATGATTTAGGACAGTATAAAGGATATGATAAAGATGTATGAAAAAAGAATGAGAAAATAAAAATTTGAACTTTCCAAGGATATTATATACTAAGTTTCACATTTTAAGTAAATAAACATTTAAGATAATAAATTTTGATAGGTGTTATCAAACGTAAACTAGTATATTACATATTTTTAGTAAATGTGATTTTTCTGTTATTGAATACTTTATTTGACTAGAAAAATGGAGAGCTCCTCAAATTATCCCTTAGGCATATTTATTGCTATTGGTCAAACGTTTTAATATATTTCAGCCATTCCTCAAACTGCAATAGCAGACTGCCTTTTGACTTGGAAGTTTTCATGTTAAATTAACGATTAAAATACACATGCATCAATATAAAACAATGTTGATTATCCAAAACGCAAAGGAAACAGGATATTTCAATTATTTGAATAAAATCTTCTCCTGTCAGCAGTACTTGGGAGGAAGAGGAAGACAGATCTTTATGAGTTCTAGGCCTTCCTAATCTTAGTGAGACCCTGTCTAAAATTAAGAAAACCCACAATAATCTTCCTGTCATTTTTCCACCTCACATAAAAGAGGACTTATGTAACAGCCAGAATATTGATTGCTACATATCAGGAGAGGGTAGAACAATTTAGAAGTCAGGTTGTTTACATTTCTAGCTTTATGGTTTCAATACATAATATTCCCTAAAATTTCTATTTATTCCAAATAATTCAGAAATTATTAGTTCTTCAAGGCGATAATGTTATATTTACATTAAAAGCTTTCCTTACGACTTCATTTTTGTTTTCTAGAAAACTGAAAATTAAAATGTAAAGGGTTTTTCTGTGTTTTAATTTTGTATGGCATTTATTTTATGCATGTGTCATGTCATGTTCATTAAAATACTACAGCAACTTCCAGAAGTCAGTTGTCTCCTTCTACAATGTAGGTTCAAGGGACTGAACTGTGGTCCTTAGCCTTGGCAGTCATTGTTTCTAGCTGTTGGTCTGTCTATCCAGTCCTATATAAAGTTACTATAGAAATATGTTCATAGATAATTAAAGCAACTAGCCTAAAATGTCTTGTGACTATGTCAGTGAGTTCTAATCAGAGGTAATCTTCTTGTAACCAAGGAGATACTAATCCTTCATTTCTGTAGTCACAAATAAGTGCATTTCTGGGAATATATTTAAGAGAATATATACTAAGTATGAAAAGTGTAATAAGCATAATTGTGTACACTATCATGATATCAATTCCACCCAGTAAATTATTGCAAATTAGCATATAGAATCAGATTCAGCAAAAGACATTTTGGCACTAAAACCATCCATTTTTAGAAAACGGAAAACAGTGTCTGACTATTCAAACTATAGGTGAAGTAGATAAACGTTATTACAGCAATCTGTAATTCAGAGCAATGCATAATAGAAATTGTGGGTGTATTTAAAGGCTTTCTGTAAACTCGTGGATGAGCAATCTATAAACATATATCTGAAAATACATTCTACCCATCAAGTACAGTATGTATCAATAGTTTCACAAAGAATTACGATAATTTTAACAGGGAGAGGAAGTCATTGCACCATTTCAATGGAAATGGTAATACTATTTTTCAAATACATTACATTAAAATAATTCTTTTCTACTTTACAAATTGTTTGCAAGTATCAGACAGCTGTTGTGAGTTTACTATTACAACAGCCATTTCCTATCCAGAATAAGAGCCCACCATACTTCTCCCCTTCCTGTGGTTCCCACAGTTTACCCAGCTATTTTTCTGCACCATTCACTGCGTGCTGGTGAATAGTGAAGCTTGACAGATATACTGTTTAGGACCAAACATTCAGCAGCCACTTGTTTATAATACCTTGACTCATCCCTCACTGCTGAAAGAGGGTTTTTAAACCAAAGCAGAGAGCTGCACTCATCTAGGAGTATAAACATAAATATTTAGAATAGAGTTTACATGTCCATTTGAAATAATTCATAGTATATTCACCAAGAAGAACTGTGATCTCTCTGTCCATAGACTTTTGAGCAGTTTTACAGGGGCAGGCATGTGTTTCCTCCATAGGAGCAGGTTTCAAATACAATATGGAAACAAGTTTGGCACACTTAGAACATTCATGTCACTATTGACCTAATGGACATAAATTTTCAGGCAGTTCAGTGAGATCACAAAAGGAATACAACTGAATATACCCAGTTATTACTCTTCACCCTCCTCAGACTATGTAGAACCTTCCAGCACTATGAATGCAAGCCAACATGATGGAACCCTCCAGTCTAGTTTAAAGGTGAATATTCGGTATCATATCCTGCCTTACAGTCTGTTTCTAGACTATATGTTGTGAACAGCAGGGGATATTAATTTCTAGTTTGGGTGGGAAACCCAAAATAATGGCAATAGTTTGTATTGTTTTGAGTTTCTGGGAGATGCTTGGCCAATAATTCACAGGGAGGTGTCTCACATCTGAAACTATTGTTTTTATTAGAAGCCTACTGCTTATTAAAACAATGTTGACCACTCATGCAATGTACTTTCATTTAGTCTCCTTCTTTTAAAAAACATCTTACTTTAGCTACTTTAAAATATTGTTGGTTTGTGTATGGCTTTATGATACATCCTTTGCTTTATGTGGCATCCCTCACATTCCTTTCCTCACACACTATCCTCCTTTAACTCTCTATTCCTCTGTCAACTTTCATATTACTAAATTAAATTCTTTGTTTCATTTTCACCAATAGAACTTGATAAAAGAAGAACATCACTATGAGAAACCATACTGTAATTACAGAGTTTGTCCTCTTGGGCATAACAGATGATCCAGAACTTCAACTTGTACTTTTCATCTTTTTATTAATAACTTACATATTAAGTGTCACGGGAAATGTAACAATTATCACCCTCACCTTGTTAGACTCTCACTTAAAGACTCCTATGTATTTCTTCCTCCGGAATTTCTCCATCTTAGAAATTACATTCACCAGCGTTTCCATTCCCAGATTTTTAGCATCAATAGTTACTAAAGTCAAGACCATCTCCTATAACAACTGTTTGGCTCAGTTATTTTTCTTCATCTCCATGGGGGTGTCTGAGTTCTTTCTTCTAACTGCAATGTCTTATGATCGCTATGTCGCCATCTGCAAGCCACTGCATTACACCACCATCATGAATCAGAAAGTTTGCACCCTTCTTGTCTTCACCTCATGGCTGGCAGGATTTCTGACCATCTTCCCACCACTCATGCTGGTCCTCAAGTTAGATTTCTGTGCTTCTAATGTCATTGATCACTTCTCCTGTGACTACTTTCCTATTTTACAACTCTCATGCTCAGATACAAGGAGTCTAGAGATGATTGGCTTTTACTTTGCTTTTGTCACTCTGCTATTCACACTGACACTAGTGATCTTTTCATACATCTGCATCATCAGCACTATTATGATGTTCCCATCTGCCAGTCAGAGGAAAAAGGCTTTCTCCACTTGTTCCTCTCACATGATTGTCATCTCTATGTCCTACGGAAGCTGCATTTTTATCTACGTGAAACCTTCTGCAAAAGAAAGGGCATCACTAACAAAAGCAGTAGCTGTTCTCAACACATCAATTGCTCCCATGTTGAATCCCTTTATTTATAGCTTAAGGAACCAGCAAGTAAAACAAGCTTTCAAAGACTTAATTTACAAAGTAGTATTCTATAGAAGCAAATGAAAGACTGTGTTAATGTGAAGATATACCATTGTAAAGATTGAATAAAGATGAAGTGAAATTTTTAATATCTCCTATCACAGATAAGTTGGACATATAGAAGACAGTGCAAGGCTCTCAGTTTTCACTCAAAAAGCACAACTTAAACCGACTTAAGTAAGATATATTGAAAGCATGCTTTGAAATGTGACATGTTCAGAGGAGGATAAAATGCCTGTTATATTATTTTATATATTTTATTGATAAAAATAAAAGTATCTCCAATTCTCTCTTTTAACAAATTATAGGCTTTGTACTTCTGTTTTGAAGGAAACATTCTTTATTCACAGGTAATCTGATGATATTTGATAACTGCTAGTCATGTGAATTATTGAAAATTATAAAATTTCTCTAAACCTCAATGCTTTAATTTACAAAAAAGAATGAAAATTTCACAACTGTTTATAAGGTTAAATGAGATCAAATATGGAAACTTTTTTGCCGAAATAGATAATGCCTTTAATAAATCACAACTACTGTGAATATACCATCGAAGGCTGAGAATTCATTCCAATTTTAAGAGGAATGATGAATAACACAGTTGCTCCCAAAGCATTGGTTTTACACACTTTTTAGAGCAAAATTATTTATATAGTTTTACTTCTCAGAAACTCTGGACATTTCTATTTTATTTTGAACATAAAAACTGCACCTTAGAGAAGTTAACTAAATCCTCAAATCAAAACAGCCCAACTGAATTTTTATCTATTTCTCTAAACACAAAGCCATTTAAATTCTGAGATAGAAAGTTGAACTTATAGTGTCATAAATAAGAAATTAAGATTTTTGAGATGGTGATAATAATAATTTATTTCATTTTCTTTTTATGCTCTATCTATCTAATGAGCAAAACATGAGATTTTGAGCACATGGTTTCCATAAATCTTTATGGATATAAATGATAGCATTTATTAAATTATTAGATGTGGTTTAATAGTCTCTTTCATTTGGTTTGACCCTATGTACACTACTGTTTATGCCGAGAATTAATCTCACCCATTATAGATGAAGGTAATTAATATGTTTTATTCATACTCTAGAATTACATGAATCATTTTGAATAGTGGTAAAGACAGAAGCTAATAAAATAAGTCTTCTGAAAACAATCCAAGTGTTCTCCTGATGAGTCATTGATTTATTAAGGTGAAGAGAAATCCTGTGTCATAACTTAGACCTTTCAATGTATGAGCACTGATTTAAATATATTTTTATATAATGTGAAGCTAAACTATTTATTGCCTGCACTTTTAGTTAAATAATTTTACTTTTCCCTTTTTCTTTATGCACTCACCTAAATTCTGAATTAGAGATAAACCATGGGAAATTTTTCTAATTATCTCTATCCATTGAGGTATAAAAAAAGAGGGAAAGAATTTAGTAAATACAGAAAAATTGAAAATATTGGGATATCAAAATTACTGTAGTTGAAAGATGGCTCAAGGTTTAAGCATATATAATATTCTTGCAATTGACAGGATTATCTCCAGGTACACATACCAGGTGGCCTACTTCAGTTCTAAAAATTCAATACACTTTAGTCTTCCACGGGCATATAAATGGTGCATACACACTCATGTAGATAAACACACATACATGAACAAAAAGAGAGAAATATGGAAAGAAAAAGAGAATAAAAGAAAAGCAGAGAGAAAGAAGGAAGAAGCAAAGGAAGGAGGAAGGAGGAGAGAAAGAAAAAAGGAATGAGAGAGAAAGAAAGAAAGAAAGAAAGAAAGAAAGAAAGAAAGAAAGAAAAAGAAAGAGGAAGGAAGGAAAGGAAGAAAGGAGAAAAAAGAAAAATACAGTTACTATGTCACTAATGAAAATGGTCATCTTCACCAGTGATTCTCAACCTGTGGGCCGTGATCCCTTTGGGATGCATATCACATATTTACATTATGATTGATAATGATAGCAAAATTATAGTTATGAAATAGCAACAAAATTTTTTGGTTGGCGTATCCACAACATGAGGAACTATGTTGGAAGGTTGCTGCATTAAGAAGGTTGAGAACCACTGATCTATTATATAATGAAATACTATTAACAAAAGCAAAACATACAAATAAGAATAGGTACAAGTTACTTTTTTGTGTGTTGTTGTTTTGTTCTTTTGTTTTTATTTGGTTTTCCAGTCCCACCTGCCAGCTCCCAAATAAAGACATGGAGACTTCTTATTAATTATGAAAGCTCAGCCTATAGCTTAGGTTCTTACAACTTAAATTAATCCATTTGTATTAACCTGCATTCTATCATGTGCCATTACCACTCTTCTATCTTGTACCTCCTATTTCCTCTGCATGTCTGGCTCTTCTTTTCTCTCTGTCCAGAAGTCTCACCTAGTCCCTACTTCCCTAGCAATTGGCCACTTGGCTCTTTATTAAACCAGTCAGAAAGCTCCTTGGCAAATACACATCTTCACAGTGTACAAAAAGATTCCAGAACAGACACATGCATGTATACACAAACACATTAATAAATAAAGCCAGTTTTTAGTGTATGTTACAAAGACATGTCCTTTGACCTTTCAAATCTACCTGATATATCCTTTATTACATAGGTGTCCTCTCCATCAGCATCAAGTAAATTGGCCATATCTTTTTTATTAAAAATAGGTTCTTCCCTTATATAATACAACCCAAACCGCAGTTTCCCCTTCACTCATATAAATATACATATCTCTATACAGATCCACTACCTCTGTTTCCTTCTTTGTTTGCGTGAAGAGTTGTTGGTATACACTGATGTTAGAGATTTATGAAAAGAGGGACAAAACAATATTTTCAAAATAAAAGCTCTAAAGAATTGTAATGAATATATTTAACAAATATCAATTATTATGGTGAATTTTCAAATGAAATTTCTTTATCTATCTCAGATTATAAGAAAGAAATTTGGAAGAATTTTGATTTAATGGATATAGGGAATTGAGAGATTAATAACCTAATTAAGAGTACTTCTTGCTCTTGCAGAGGACTAGGTTCAGTTCCCAACACCCACATAGTGACTCACAAATATCTGTAATTCCATTTTCAAAGGATCAGATGCCATCTCCTTACCATTACATGGGCATTATGCACACACATGGTACAGAGGCATGCAAAAAGGCAGAATACTCATACACATAAAATTAAGAAAGTAAATAAATAAATGTATATTTTTTACCAAGTGGAAATTTTCAGTTTATTTATTTATTTTCTACTGCATTTACAAACTTTCCTCTTTTCTTTTTCTTAATAAATTTCTATTTAAATTAAAAATAATCTTATTTTACACACCAATGCCAGTTCCCTTTCCTTCACCTCCTCCCATGTCCCCCACAACCCCTCTTACACTCCCAACGGAGGTAGAGGCCTCCATGAGGAGCACCAATGTCATCACATCATTTGGGCCAGGACCTAGGCCCTTCTCTATGTATCTAGGCTGAAAGTATCCCTCCACAGGGAATGGGCTCCCAAAGTCCGTTTGTGCACTAGGGATAAACACTGTTCCACTGCCAGAAACCTGGCCTCCCAACTGACACTGACATTCAGGGGACCTGGTTCAGTCTTATGCTGGTTACAGATGTCAGATGAGGTCCATGTTCTCCCACTTGCTCAGGTCAACTGTTTCTGTGAGTTTCACCAGCATGGTCTTGAGCCCTTGTTCATCACTTCTCCCTCTCTACAACTGGATTCCAGGAGTTTGACTCAGTGTTTAGCTGTGCATCTCTGCTTCTGCTTCCATCAGCTACTGGATGAAGGCTCTAGAATGGCATTTAAGGCAGTCATCAATCTCATTATAGGGGAAGGGCATTCAGGTAGCCTCTCGGCTATTGCTTAGATTCTTGAGTTGGGGTCATTCTTACATGAATCCCTGGACATTTCCTAGTGCCAGATTTCTCTTTAAACCTATAATGGCTCCCTCTATTAAGGTATCTCTTTTCTTGCTCCCATTCTCTATTTTTCCCTCCAACTCAATAATCTTCCCAATCCCTCATGCTCTCCTCCCTCTCCTTCTCCCATCGTCTTTCACCTCCATTCCTCTCTTTCCTCCATGCTCCCAATTTGCTCATGAATCTTGTCCTTTTCCCCTTCTCCTGGGGACCATACATAAACCATATTCTGCCAGATAAGTAACAAGTGTACATTTTAAATAAAGAAGCTAGTACATTAACTAGATACTTAGAGATGATCTTCCTCTCATGCCAAATAAATCCTTAGAATAGTTTAAAGGCTCTACGAATTTAAGAATGTTTATAATTACCAATAATCAAATTTTATGTTGGTAAGTGAATATAATTTATTGGATTTCCATAAACGATTTATATAGAAACATCATAACATCACTAAAACTAAATGTTGGATCATCTACTTGCACAAAGTATTCTAGATTCCTTTAAGTCTCTTTTTCTGGTCTTAGAAATACTAAGTGTTCATTGGAAGGATACTGTTATGTACTCTTTCAACAAGTATTATGACATTTTCTCACATATCTTCCTACCATTCATTTGTAGCATTACTGGTTTGAAAAAAACAGTGAGCAATGTATTATCCATAAATCTAAAATTAAAAAGCTTAAAATAAAACTGTAACTGAAATAAATCACATATCAATAAATTAAATTACATATCAATAAAATGGGGATTTCCTTACTATATCCTTCATTGTAAACTCTTCAATATAGAGAATTTGGAACAGAAATTTAAGCATATCTTGCAAGGAAAATGATTGAAAAAATTGTCTTATGAAACAAGATGAAATCTAGTTTTGAGGTCATTGTTTATTTACAAGATGCAAAGCCAACTGTTGTCTTCCAACAGTTTGACAGCTATGAAAGGTGCCCCAAATAACCTGCTAATATCTCCCCATTAAAGACCCAAACAATGTGTACGCCTTCTTTACAGATTTTAAGGAGAACTTGTCCCCAGGTTCCACATTTGTAGCTCCATCCTCTAGACCGGGCATAGCCTAGTTCCCTCCTCCTAGGGCTTCTTGACTTGTCTTATATTTATTATGTATTAAGTTATCTGGTTGGCCCCAAAGTCTATGATGAGATATATTGTGAATAAAAGTCTTCTATAAAGCAATTTACAGAGGGCTGAGCTTGGTGTTAGATTTTGGTGTTAGATTTTGGAAGCATTTTTAATTTTCCTTACGGTGATGGGTTAAAGAGTTTTGATCGTTTATCAGAGTTATCTTTAGAAAGTTTGTCTAGGAACTGTTTAATGGTTTAGTTTGTCTTTGTGAAGTTGTCTGATGGAATTGCTAAACAGAGTAGATAATATTTTATCCATACCATTCTAGAGACTTGATTGCCTGGGAAAGTCTATTATCACTCTGGAATGCATAGAGATACTAAACACTAAGAAAATTTGCCTCAGACCTTGCCATGGTGTCCGTTTCAGTTCATATGGGGAAATCTTTCATAAATCCAGTGAAGTTATCTACACACACCAACAATTATTTGAAGTAAGCACAAGAGCATATGAGTAAAGCTATGTGTCTCTCTCCACTTGAGTAATTTCCTTCATTGGATTGGCAAAATAAGCATATGAGGAGGATGAAATGGCCATGGTTATTGAGTATGTATGAATGAAGACTTGACATATAGTCCCTGTCTTATGCATAGCACTCTACCATTTCAGGTAGGGATCTCTCTCAAAATTTAATGAGTCATGTATCCGTTTAATACATGACTGCTCTGTTTTCTCAGTGGGAAAGCTTGAGGTTATAGTATCTTAATTCCCATGATCCTCTTGGTTTGCCATTTTGTTCTTCCTCTTGGGGAACATACATTGATTTTATATCATCGTCTTTGGAGGAAGTGTTAGGTCTTGACGAAATTCTAAGGCTATCATTTTGTTACTCTCTGCCAGCCCATTTCTTCTACTGGCTCTTACATAATAGACAACTGCCACTTAAGTGGGTAGTTGGATAACTTCTAACTGATAAACAATTTCTTATTTATGTTTTATAGGTAAGCTGTTAGTTATCAATAGTCTTGACTCTTTTCAGATGGCAAAATGTGCGTGGATTACTATGAAGCACCGTGTCCTGCATGTGGTGTGGTCCTGATAATCTGACTGATGTATTTGATGGAACAGATAAAGGACAGATGACACACCTAACAGAAAAGCTGGGAGATGGTGGACCATGCCCACTCAGAGTAGAACTGACATCAACTATGCAACAACCAGATCCTCAGTGTACTCATATACGGCAGGAGAAGGCAACTCATATAAAGGGAAAACATTTAATTGGGTAGATCAGAGTTTGAGGTTTGGTCACTATACTCATGTCAGGACATAGCTGCCGTAGGCAGACATGCTTCTGGAAAAGGAGCTGAGGGTGGAGAAGGGGCTACATCTTGATGCACAGGCAACAGGAAGTGAACTGAAAACTGGGAACAGCTTGATCATATATAAACCTCTAAGCCTGTCCCCACAGTGACACATCCTGCAACAAGGCCATTCCTACTCCAAGAAAGCCACCTCCTAATGTGGCCATTCCCCTATGAGCTCATGGGGGGCCAATTACTTTCAAACCACCACAAGCTTTTTCCATAGGTCATATTTCTAAGGAAAGCAAAGGCAGAGGAAGTAGAAAAGGAGAGTCAGGAGTCTGGCCTTCCAGCTGATAGGACTGTATTTGTTAGCACACACAGCAAGAGGAAGATTCTCTCACCCACACCAAGTTGAAGATTCTGACAGAGGAATAAGATAGATGTGACCCTTTACTTGGCAGAGGAGTGAAGGGCGAAATTGTTGCAGCACCTAGCCCATGATTTCTCCTTCAGGCACCATTATGTGACTAAAGTGATTTGGGCTGTCGAAGAGACATTGTTTTTGATTTTCTAAGAATAGAATTATAAGGAACAAGAAATCTGTCTCGTTTGTCTTCTTACACACAATTTGGAATTCATAGATTCTGTTTTTTATTAATCTGAATAATGTACTTTCTCTAGTTGTGTGTATTCTTCATTTAGTTTACATAGTAATATAAAAGATAAATATTTGAGTTTCAATCAGAGATCTAGGATAAATTTCCAAACAATGCTTCTTATTTCATAATGCCTACTCATCATATGCCATATCACAGACTCAGTAACATACCATATCAAAATGTAATCATCAAAGTTGCATGGTAAATCCTAATGATAATACGTAGATAACTTATGCTGAGAGAGCTTGAGTGTTAATCAAGTAAATTGGACAATAGCAAATATAATGATTTTAAAAACAAAAAAGTCCTCATCTCTGCTTTACTTATGTTTTTACTAATATCATGCAAAATCAATTTTATTGATTTTAAAAGTAACAATATCTTTCATGTTCATCTCTATATATGGCATCGTAGGAAGAAGATAGTAAGGTCATGTTTTATTTTCATATAAGGTAAAAGATAAATCAGTAAAAGAAAGTTTTCAATGACATTACTTTTGAATAATAAGATGAGCAGGGGAAAGGATGAGACAAAAACAGAACCATTGTTAATGGAGGTTTCTGTCCCACCAGTAATGCCCAAATGATCACTCAAGAGGCTTGTATTAATTATTAGTGGTCAACCAATAACTCAGCCTTATTGCCCCAGCTAATTCTTACATTTAAAGTAACCCTTGTTTCTATCCATGATTTGCCACATGGCTCAAAGTTCATTACCTCATTTTCTACATGTCCTGCTTTTTTGGTGGCAAACTGGCTTCCCCTCGGACACCACCCTTCTTCTCCTGCATCATTTTCAGTTTGACTCTCTGACTAACCTTACCCTGCCTGATTATTGGTCACTCAGCCTCTTTATTAAACCAATCAGAGCATAATTTACACAAGTGTACAGGAATATTCCATAAGCATGTCCCCCTTTTGTCTAGTACAACGGAAGGTTTTAACTTCAGCATAGTACAATAACATTAGAAGAAGAGTTATTAAGCAATAATTACAGTTACAGTATACCATGCCAGTAAACACTGGTTCAAGGCAGGCATACTGAAAACAATGGAGCTAAGAATACACCCATGTGTAGAAGAGGACTCACAATCTGGAAAATGTATCACATCAGCAGATATTCACATTGAGAATTCACAGGGGACAGAAAGACTGCAGAGTCGAAGAGCAGCCGCACAATATAAATTCACATTGAGACGACATGCACAGGCCCTGTGCAAAATCCAGTCAGAACAATATCCCAGCAGAGAAAGGGAGGTGGGGAGGTAGTCCCACCCCTAGCAGAAGAACTCATGGCCATTAACAGCTTCTGAGAGGAAGTTTTCTCTAATAGGACGGTCCTGGGTAGGCTGGCCATATTCAGTAGATCACACATCCAGAAAATATGAGTTGCATAAATTAGGTTTGATAAGGAAAAAAATATGGGGACACAGAGTTGGGTGGATAAGGAATTGGGGTGGCTCTGGGAAGTGTTGGATACTGACTAAAACAAAACATATTGTATGAAATTCTTAAAAATAATAGTAATATTTTGTATTCATTCCTGGTATTGTTTCAAAAAATAATACCAGGGAGAGGAAAAACACGCACATGCAATGGTGGTTCTCCTTGTTTTTATTTTATACTCTGGGTCACTGGATACTGTCCCTAAAGACTCCTTATCCAATTCAATTTTTTAATGTCTGCTGTGGTTTATATTTCTCTGTGCTTTATGTATATTCTACTTCCAGCAATTAGATTCTCTGAATTAGTCCTTGAACTGCTTACAGAAGTATAAGGTAAACATTGAGTAACGAATGCTATCATTTTAATAATTTTCAAATACATAATAATTTTCTACCTTATGGATCCTTTTTGATAGTAGGCATTGTGATAAATCCATTCTTGATAAAATGGGAGGTTAATGCAAAAACTTTTTGCAATATAGAAGAAGTTAGTTCAGCAAAGGGATGAGGAAGCATTTTAAAATTCTGATTTGCCTTGACTACAGAGTAACATTCACTGGTGTCTTCAATATTACAGCATTTTCAGTGTCTGTGAAACTCTGTGTGAACTTGAGGAAGGTTAACATAGAGACAATATAGGAATTGTGGTTCTAACTCTTATTTGTTACTTGACTGCTCAAGCCTTAAACAAATGTTTCTTATATATATATATAAATTTTCTACTGGAGGAAACCAGAGGAGCCTGGGAGTCCATGGAAGCAGCTGTTCTGGCGGCAGGATCAGGTAAACAGGCCAGGATTCCTGGCCTGTGTTCAATATACCCCTGCGGATCACCTGGGAACTGCACAGCCCCTTCCAATACTGACTGGAGACAAGCACCCCAGACTCAGGTCTTCTCTCCCACCACGGGAGACCAGGAAACCAGAGGCCAGGGAGACCAGGGGAGCAGCTGTTCTGGAGGCAGCATCAGGTAAACAGACCAGCTTCTGGGCCTGTGCTCCAGTGCCACAGGGTTTGCCCAGGAACTGCACAAGGCACCTCAATCCTGGTGGGAGCCAAGCTTTTAAGACTCCAGGTCTTCTCTCCCACCAATGAGACCAGGAAACCAGAGGAGCCGGGGAGCAGCTGTTCTGGCCACAGCATCAGGTACAAAGGATACTGCATAGGGTCCAGGGGACCAGGTAGGAGGCTAAGCACCCCAGATTCCTGTTCTTCTTCTCATCCCACGGGACCAGAATGAGGATAAGGAATAGAAGAACCACCAGATTATTGGACTTGCTTTAGCACCCACCAAAAGGAACTCTGGTCCCCAGACCAGTAGAGGCTCTTTCTGCACCCACTAGAAAGAAGATGGGAAAGAGACAATACAAAAACACACTAAGCAACCGAAAAACAAATATGGCATACCAGATTCTAGAGACTCCACACCATGAAGGCTCCAACATTCCAATGCAAACAGAAGCAGAAGAGAATGACCTTAAAACCATTTTTATGAAAATGATAGAGGCCCCTAAAAGAGGATATAGGAAAATCCCTCAAAGAAATGGAAGAAAAAACAAACCAAAAAAAATGCAAGAAATGGAAGAAAATCAAACCAAAAAATGCAAGAATTGGAAGAAAAAACCAAACCAAAAAAGGCAGCAGGAAGCTGGAAGAAGAAATGAAGCAAAAAATACAAGAAATGGAAGAAAAACAAAGCAAAAATGTAAGAATTGGAAGAAAAAACAAATCCAAAAAAGGCAGGAAATGGAAAGAAGAAACGAAGCAAAAAATACAAGAAATGGAAGAAAAAACAAAGCAAAAAATGCAAGAAATGGTATAAGAAACTAACCAAAAAAGGCAGGAAATGGAAGAAGAAACAAAGCAAAAATGCAAAAAATGGAAGAAGAACAAACCAAAAAGTCATAAAAGGCAACAAATGGGCAAAAGATAAACAAAGAGAAAATTGCAAGTAAATGCAAACACTGCAAGGGTTGAAAACTGAAATAGAGACAATAAAAAACACAATCTGAAGAGAAAGGCAGGAAATAGAAAAGCTGGGCAAACAGTCAGGTACTATCGGTAAAGCATTACCAACAGAATAGAAGAGATGGAAGAGAGAATCTCAAGTGTTGAAGATACACTAAGAGAAATGGATTCATGAACCAAAGAAAACCTTAAGTCCAACAAATCCTTAACACAAAACATCCAGGAAATATGGGACACCATGAAAAGACCAAACCTAAGAATAATAGGTATAGAAGAAGGAGAAGAAAACCTCCTCAAAGGGGCAGAAGACATATTCAACAAAATCATAGAAGAAAACTTTCCCAACCCTAAGGAAGACATGCCAATGAAGGTAAAAGAAGCTTACAGAACACCAAATAGAGTGGACCAAAAAAAAATCCCCTCGCCACATAATAATCAAGACCACAAATATACAGAATAAAGAAAGAATATTAAGAGCAGCTAAGGAAAAAGTCAAGTAACATATAAAGGCAGACCTATCAGAATTACACCTGAATTCTCCATGGAAACTCTGAAAGCCAGAAGGTCCTGGATAGATATTCTACCAACACTAAGAGACCATGGATGCCAGCCCAGAGTACTGTACCCTGCAAAGCTCTCAATCACCATGGATGGAGAAAACAAGATATTCCATGACAAAACTAGATTCAAGCAATATGTATCCACTAACCCAGCCCTACAGAAAATTTTGGAAGGAAAACTCCAAACCAAAAAAGCTAACTACAACCAGAAAAACATAGGCATTAGAGAATCCCTCTCTACCAACAGCCAAAAGAACAAAGGGGTGAAATCTCACACATAATTCCACCAACAACAAACATTACAAATCTAAGAAGGATGAGCAATCAATGGTCATTAATATCCCTCAACATTAATGGCCTTAACTCACCCATAAAGACACAGGCTAGCAGAATGGATTCGAAGACAGAACCCTTCCTTCTGCTGCATACAAGAAACACACCTCACCCTCAAAGACAGACATTACCTGAGAGTTAAAGGTTGGGAAAAAATTTTTCGATCAAATGGACTCAAGAAACAAGCAGGGGTAGCAATCCTAATATCTAACAAACTAGACTTTAAAATAAAATCAATCAAAAGAGATGGAGGTCATTACATACTAATCACAGGTGAAACCCACCAAGATAAAGTGTCTATCCTGAACATCTATGCCCCAAATACAAAGGCATCCACATTCGTAAAAGAAACATTATTAGAAATTAAATCACATCTAAAGCCCCATACAGTTATAGAGGGAGATCTCAACACACCACTCTCACCACTAGACAGGAATAACAGACAGACTCAACAAAGATGCAAAGGGTCTAATAGAAGTAATGACCCAACTGGGATTAACAGACATCTATAGAACATTTCATCCACATAAAAAAGAATATACCTTCTTCTCAGCACCACATGGAACCTTCTCAAAAATTGACCACATACTTGGCACCATATCAGAACTCAGCAGCTACAAAAAATGGAATAATTCCATGCATCTTATCAGACCACCATGCTTTAAAATTAGAATTCAACAACAAAAACACATATTTGAGAAAACCTACAAATTCATGGAAATTGAATAATGCTCAACTACACCATCCCTGGGTCAAAGAAGAAATAAAAAAGAAATTAAAAACTTCCTCGAATTCAATGAGAATGAAGACACAACATACCCAAACCTATGGGACACTTTGAAAGCAGTGCTATGGGGGAAGTTCATAGCACTAAGCGCCCACATGAAGAAACTGGAGAACAGTTATACTAGAGAATTAATAGCACAGCTGAAAGCTCTAGAACACAAAGAAGTAAACTCCCCCTGGAGGAGTAGATGCCAGGAAATAATCAAGTAGAGGGCTGAAATCAATAAACTAGAAACTAGGAAAACAATACAAAGAATCAATGCAATGAAGAGTTGGTTCTTTGAGAAAATCAACAAGATAGACAAACCTTTGTCCAAGCATACCAAACAGCAGAGAGTGAACATGCAAATTAACAAAATCAGAAATGAAAAGGGGGACATAACAAAGGACTCTGAGGAAATCCAAAGAACCATCAGGTTATACTTTGAAAACCTATACTCCACAAAATTCGCAAACTTAAAGGAAATGGACGACTTCCTGGATAGCTATCACCTGCCAAAACTAAATCAAGAAGAAATAAGCACTTTACATAGACCTATAACCCCTATGGAAATAGAAGCAGTCATCAAAAGTCTCCAAACCAAAAAAAGTTCAGGTCCAGATGACCTCAGTGCAGAATCCTACCAGAAATTCAAAGAACAGCTTATACCAATTCTTCTCAAAGTATTCCACACAATAGAAGCAGAAGGGTCTTTGCCAAACTCTTTCTATGAGGCTTCAATAACCTTGATCCACAAGCCACACAAAGATACAACTAAGAAAGAAAACTTCAGACCAATATCCCTCATGAACATTGATGCAAAAATACTCAATAAAATACTGGTAAATCAGATCCAAGAACACATCAAAACAATCATTCACCATGATCAAGTAGGTTTCATCCCAGGAATGCAGGGATGGTTCAACATACCAAAATCCATCAATGTAATCCACCATATAAACAAGCTGAAAAACAAAAATCACATGATCATCTCACTAGATGCTGAAAAAGTCTTTGACAAAATCCATCACCCCTTCATGATAAAGGTCTTGGAGAGATCTGGGATAACAGAGACATACTTAAACATAATAAAAGCTACATATAGTAAACCAACAGCCACCATCAAACTAAATGGACAAAAACTCAACACAATTCTAAAATCAGGAACAAAACAAGGCTGTCCACTCTCTCCACACCTTTTCAACATGGTACTTGACGTTCTAGCCATTGCCATATGACAACAAAGGGGGATCAAGGGGAGACAAATTGGGAAGGAAGAGGTCAACTTTTCACTGTTTGCAGATGATATGATAGTTTACATCAATGACCCAAAGAACTCTACCAGGGAACTCTTACAGCTGATTAACACCTTCAGCAACATGGCAGGCTACAAGATCAAGTCAAAAAAAATCAGTAGCCCTACTATATACAGATGATAAAAGGGCTGAAAAAGAAATCCGAGAAACTTCACCCTTTACAATTGCCACAAACAACATAAAATACCTTGGGGTAACGCTAACCAAACAAGTGAAAGACCTGTATCACAAGAACTTTGAATCTTTAAAGAAAGAAATTAAAGAAGCCCTCAGAAAATGGAAAGATCTCCTATGCTCTTAGATAGCTAGGATCAATGTAGTAAAAATGGCAATCCTGACAAAAGCAATCTACAGATTCAAGGCAATCCCCATTGAAATCCCAGCACAATTCTTCACAGACCTTGAAAGAACAATAATCAATTCTGTATGGAAAAAACAAAAGGCCCAAGATAGCCAAAACAACCCTGTTCAACAAGGCGACGTCTGGAGGCATTACCATCCCTCTCTTCAAGCTCTATTATAGAGCTATAGTTCTGAAAACAGCTTGGTATTGGCACAAAAATAGACAGGTAGACCAATGGAATCGAATTGAAAACCCGGACATTAACCCACACACGTATGAACATCTGATCTTTGACAAAGAAGCTAAAAATATACAATGGAATAAAGAAAGCATCTTCAACAAATGGTGCTGGCATAACTGGAGGCTGGCATGTAGAAGAATGCGGATGGATCCATGTTTATCGCCATGCACAAAACTTAAATCCAAATGGATCAAAGACCTCAACATAAATCTAGCCACACTGAACCTCTTATAAGAGAAAGTGGGTGGTACCCTTGAACAAATTGGTACAGGAGACAGCTTCCTAACACCACTAGCACAGACAGTGAGATCAACAATTAATAAATGGGACCTCCTGAAACTGAGAAGCTTCTGTAAGGCAAAGGACACAGTCAGCAAGACCAAAAGGCAGCCCACAGAATGGGAAAAATATTCACCAATCCCACATCTGACAGAGGGTTGATCTCCAAATTTTACAAAGAACTCAAAAAGCAAGTCTCCAAATCATCAAAGGACCCAATTAAAAAGTGGGTTGTCACGTCTGCTGCACGGTCTGTGTCCGAGAACGTGCCGAGGGTGTTGGGGATTGACAACACAGAGACTCATTCAACGATGTAAAGAAAACTTTAAACAGGCTCCAAAAAGGTTCAAGAAAACTTCCTAAGAAAGGCTCCCACCAGAGAAGCTTCTGCTCTCTCCTCTCCCCTGGCTGGTTCTCTCTGACACCAGAGGTGGATGTGTGTGGGTTTGAAGGTGCGGTTAGTCTTTGGACAAGGTCGAGGTCAAGGCGGTTTCCATGGGAAGGCCTTTTCCAGGAACTTATTGCCCCGG
The DNA here is from genome assembly GCF_017639785.1 of Mesocricetus auratus. Taxonomy (NCBI): domain Eukaryota; kingdom Metazoa; phylum Chordata; class Mammalia; order Rodentia; family Cricetidae; genus Mesocricetus; species Mesocricetus auratus. The sequence goes on from NW_024429195.1 coordinate 42,553,855, forward strand.
GCATTGTATCATTTTTAGTAAACATGTTTTTACTAAACATTGTCTTACAGCTGCCTACTCCCAGGCAGAAGGGGAAGTGGGTCTCTGCTCAAGGTCTGGTGTTCCCACAGTGGGTTGCAGAACTAAATAGAGAATTTTCAATAGAGGAGTCTAAAATGGCTGAGAGGCACTTGAGAAAGTGCTCAACATCCTTAGCCTTCCAGGAAATGCAAATCAAAACAACTCTGAGATAGCATCTCATTCTTGTCAGAATGGCTAAAATCAAAAACACCAATGACAATTTATGCTGGAGAGGATGTGGTGAAAGGGGGACACTCCTCCATTGCTGGTGGGAGTGCCAACTGGTTCAGCCACCTTGGAAATCAGTATGGAGATTCCTCAGAAAAATGGGAATAAACCGACCACAAGACCCAGCAACTCCACTCTTAGGCATATATCCAAAGGAGGCAAATTCATACAACAAGGATGTCTGTTCCACTATGTTCATAGCAGCATTATTTGTAATAGCCAGAACTTGGAAGCAACCTAGATGCCCCTTAACCGAAGAGTGGATAGAGAAAATGTGGTACATTTACACAATGGAGTACTATTCAGCAGACAAAAACAATGGAATCCTGAGATTCGCAGGCAAATGGATGACACTAGAAGAAACCATCCTGAGTGAGGTAACCCAGTCACAAAAAGACAAACATGGCATGTACTCTCTCATATATGGATTTTAGACATAGATCTGGGGAGGGCTAGCCTACAATCCCATGGCCAGGGAGTCTGGGAAACAGAAACTTGCTTTAGTGGCTGATCGAAGAAGAGGCAGACTCCCCTCGTTTAAGTACTGAGCTGAACTCAAGAAAGCCAGTAACAGAGAGGGAGGACTGATGACCAAAGGGATTAAGACTGGGCTGGTTTAACCCCCAGAAACAGCTGACCTGACAAAGGTTAACTCTTGAATCCCAGGCATCATTATACACACGGACTTTGGACTCCCATCCAACAACATGAGATGCACTCTCACCCTGAATTCTTGGGGAAGGGTCTAGGCCCTGCCCTATATGAAATGACAGACTATGGACATCCCCATGGAGGGCCTCACCCTCCCTGGGGAAATGAGAGGATAATGGGGGGGGGGTTGCGGGGTGGGCATGGGAGGAGGGGAGGGAAAGGGAGAGGGACCTGGAACTGACTTGTGAAGCAACCTTGTTTCTTATCTAAATTTAAACTGAAAAATAAATTTAAAAAAAGATAAATTTTCTACTGATGTAAAACAAGGAAATAATATGAGTGTGTTGCCTTATTCAGTCTGTGTAGTATTGTGCTTCAAGGAATGTGTTTTCACTACAGGTAGTCAGAGATTGTATTAATATGTGCTGATTGTAGGAATTAATGTGTATTGTAAAAATTTTCTGAGATTCCACACAGTGTCAAATTAAATGAGATTCAGCATGGAAGTCTTTATTCACTACTAGAAGGGTACTTGTTATGATTTACAAGTACTTTGCCAATCCTGCCCAAATCTCTAAACCTTTTTCCAGCTCAAATGAATATAAAATATCAGTACTGCTATTCTTATAGCCTAAATGCCATTTGACATTTAAAATGCAATCATTTATATAATTCACTTTAGTTTTCAGAGGTATTGACAACAGTTCATGTCCATTTTAAGCAAAGAAAACAAAACTTGTGCAAATTGACTATTGTGATGTCACGAATGCATATATATACTCCTTGTATTTTCCATCAAAATCTCATTGACTTTGACCAATCACATGCACTTTCTTTGATGCTAAGTTGAACTTATAATTTCCTAGGTAGGAATTTAAGATTTTATATGCTAAATCTTTACTTATTTATTTCTGTAACTCTCTTGCTTGATTATACCTGCATAGTTAATGACCTGAAATATATTCTGAATAGACATTTGCCAAAACACTTAGAAATATAAGTGTTCACTATTTATTAACTATAAAACGTGTTTTAACAGTCTCTCTTCATTTAATTTTTTTTGTTTGACAGTGGTGCTAATGTTGACAACTGAATGTGTCCCTCATTCTTGAAGTTGATTTCGATTACTTGTTCACATTTCTCTATATAACACCATCAAATTTCAATAATAAAAAGGAACTGTGAGTGGTACTGTTGGTACTGCCAACCCACTGTAACTTTCATGGTTCTAAAGAAGCCTGTTTTCTTTAAGGAAAAATAAATTACAATGTGATAAGTCATCTAAAAATTTAATGGTGTCTTATTAGAAGTCATTGCTTCACTGAGGTTAATGGAAAAGTCTCCAGGAATGAAGCTGAATTTGCTTTCAAAATTAGAGACTAAAACAAATGTTGTCTACATCTTGATTTAGATAATTATTCTTTTGTGTAATGTGTTAACCTGAATTCTAAATAAATTTTAAATTCAAGACCTTGAACAAAAGCTTGTGATATGATCACTAAAGTACACTTCTTTGGATATGTGTTCTGTGCTATAATTGTAAAATAGAAAACTGAATAAACACAGAAAATGTTGAAAATTACAGTAGTGTTACTAAAGGAAATAATATCCAGTAGAGAATATAGCATTATTTAACATAAATCATATGCATACAAACTAAAATGGAAACCAACAACTGAATACAATGTATCCTTCAATAAAGAGTTTCGTTCCCTTGAGCATCATCCTCGGGTCACCTGGAGGATTCCTGTAAGCACTTACTTGATGTCAGGGATTCAAAGAAGTCAGGACATGAGGTTTCTCCCAGAATAAAAGCTCTAAAAGTGCATTACAGACATCATGCATAACAAATATTAATGATAACTGTTATTTTTTATTCCCATGACAAAAACTTGTCTCAAATGTTTTGGATAAAGTATAATAGTAATTTTGATTAAATGCACAGAAGGAAATGAGAGATTAATGACCTAAGCTAAACCCTCTCAAAAGAAAATTAAGGGTCCAAGCTCCTGGAACCCAGACCGACAGCTGGGAGGCCAGCATGGGACCGATCCAGACCCTCTGAATGTGAGAGTCAATGAGGAGGCCTGGGCTACCTATGGGGTCCTGATCAGTGTTTATCCCTCGAATACTAACAGACATCGTGTGTCCATAACACAAAGAGGGTTGCTCTCTCTGCCTGGACTCTTAGGGAAGTGCCTGGACCCTACCCTGAATGAAATGATAGACTCTAGATATCCCCTATGCAGAAGGAATTGGCAATAGGGTGGGAGGATGGGGGGGATTGTGGGGGGTGCGGGAGGAGGGGAGTGAGAGGGAACTGGGATTGACATGTAAAACAAGCTATTTAAAATTTTTTAAAAAATCAAATAAAAAAAAGAGTATAACAGCCAGGAAGTGGGCTGTGAGATTTCTCCTAGAAATGACAACAAAGCTCTACCCATGAAACTTAAAAAAAAAAGAAAAGCTCAAATAAAGAGTTAAATGCATTCGGGTATTCTTCAGCACATTATTGAAATTAAGGCTTCAGGAATAATGTGCACTTTTATTGAAGATAAATTATTTGATAGGACTATGACTAACCATGATCCTTATTAGATTTATTGTACATTGATATGTGTACAATTCATTGATTTTTCATAAATATTTTACATAAAAGCATATTTTTCTACTTCTGGTTCTGGATAGTAGATCTACTACTGGAGTCTTTCATGCAGTTTTTCTGGGTTTTAAGACTATTTTGAAAAATGACCCATTTTTTTGTAATGCCTCTCACAATCTCTCTGTTGTCCACTCACACTTTTCCAAACAAATCTTACATCTCTTCATAACTTTTACTCAATAACAAAAGAGTAATAAGCTGTGTCATTATAATCTAGAAAAATACTAAAATTAACAAGAAGTTTAAGAAAATAGATACATTGATAAACCTGAAACAAGGCTAAAATACTTCAATATCTCTCAGTATGGAATTATTCTCTATCTGATAATATAATTAATTGTGACAAAGGGTGTTATAGAAAACCCATTCTATCAATAAATAAGAAGCTGATGATTTAAATGGTGCTATAGAACAAGAGAGAAGAAAAGAAATGACTTGAAGATCTAGGAAGCAAACTTAGAAATATTTTATTAAAATATATAATTATAACCAGTACTCTTACATGTCCTTTCATTTAAAATTGCTAAACTGGGGAGTTTGGAACAAGTATGAAACATATCTGGTGAAGACCTAATTATAGAAATACATTTTGTAAAACAGAGAAAAGCACAAACATTTCCATGCTACCATACAGTATAGACTGGAGAGCCATGGTGGATGGCAGCAGGTGATTAAACAGCACACACAATGAAAATTAAAGCAACTAAAGTTTCATTTAACCTAAATAAATTATTACTAAACACTGAACTGTTTACATTAATTGGAAGTATGATGCTCTCCCAGCTTTCAAGATATAGAGTAATAGTTTACAAGAGACAGTAGTACAGTTTAAGTGTGATAAACTCTGGAGATTAGGAATAAGCATTCATAATTTAAACAACAGGTATTATTTATGTTATGGAAATTTTTAAAAAGTGATTTGGAGTCAATATAAAGTTCTATAAGCAATGCCTTTTGTGAGTGTATGAGCCTGTGTTCTACTGCAGTTGGTAGTCACTTTCAGAAATATTGCTAAAAGATATCAGCATTGATCATGGGTAGTAGTGTAACTTCCTTACAAACAGATAACAAGACAAGCTGAAGATGAGAGAAGCATGTGGTTGAGGTAGATGTTGGGGTGATAGTGGTGGTGGCTGTGGTAAAGACATTAGGCACAACAGTCAGCTGAAAGGGAGAAGCCAGTCCCGTTTAGACAAGGTGAAAGAATAAAAATAAAAGAATAATGTGCCTAAATTTAAACAGTGCCATAAAAGTGGGTAGTTTCTACTTTTCTTTATTGTTATTTTGTTTTAAATAACTAATTTGGCATTGGATATATTTATGATTATTTGAGAGAGACATTGACACAGGCCAATATCCTGATCCTAATGTTTTACTTCCTAGGTGTGAAGAACTAGTTTCTCACTGTACATGCCTAGATGACCTTTATTAAATTGTAAGTATTTTCCTGAAGTTTCACATTTGTTAAATTATTTACTACTCTGAATTAAACTAGGAGGTCGACTTGTTTTCTGAAATAGTGTTTATCGATGAGACGGTGACCATAGGAGAGTAAGTAATTAGCAGAACTGGGAAAAGGATCATATCCAAAACTAATCAATTTCTTCTCTCTGGGTCTATGGTATTAACCACAAAATTTTCTTACACTTAGTGGGCAAACTAAACCTTGAGAATCTGTGAGAAACTGTATCAAGAACAGGGCCTGTGAGGTGTGTAAATGCATGTCAAATTACGGGGACAATGATACATGACATCTTTCAATGTGGAAGACAAAAAGGTTATCAGTGTTTGCTAACAAGAAAAGACTATGGAGTGTGCTTAAATTCTCCACAGAATCCACCCAAGGCAGTACATTTTCTAGGTGGCTCTTATCTTCCCTCCTTTATTCAAAAGTACCACCCATTTGTTCACACTGCACTGTGCCTGTCCCCCACATGGGAAAGTCTTTCAAGATTAAACCATACATGTCAAAATATCAGCTTGCTTTTCTCCTTATAGTGAGTAGCAGTATGAGGAATAGCTGCCTTTTGTGTGCAAATAAAAGTCAACCTCATTCTTTTTTCAGAGAAAACATTTGCCTCCTTAGATTCCAACATACATGTGTGGGATCAGAGTTCTGTCACACATGTGTTTTTCAGATATCCCAATCTTGGCCATCTACATAAGTCATGCACATCATGGGCAGGTACATTAAAATTTCTTATTCAAGTCTAATCAATAAATTTCCATTCATTCGTTATCAATTTTTATATATTCTCAATCTTGCTGTTTAATACACTCCACAGTATTCCTAACCTGTTATCCTAACATTGGAGGGGAGATGATTAAGAACTCTATCCTTATAACCTCACCACAAGTTTGAAACAACCTAGTTTACATGGACAACTCTAGACAAATCTGAGCTACAGAATGATATGAAAATAAAGAAGGAAGGATGGAAGAATGAAAGGAATGAAGAAAGAGGGAGGAAGGGAGGGAGGGGATTCTCCCAATTATAAATTCAAATCTATTTTTGTAGAAATCTTTCATGTAAGTTTTCTATTGTAGTAGGGAATAGCAGAAACTTTAAGTTTAGTTTGTATCATGGTTGGTGTACACCAAATATGTGCAGAGTGAGAGGTTTCACAATAACATCCAGTACAAGTAATTAAATTAAAAAGATTTGGACAATTTTACAGTTCAAGCACTACATAAAGTTTTATTATATAACCTCAACCTAAATAAAGTTTGTATTAGAAATTGGAAAGAAAATGTTCATATGGCCATTGTCATTTTAAACCAAAGTTATTAACACTTGGAGTACACTGTTGTGAAAGACTTTCACTATGAAATTCAGAATAGAGGCTCTTCAAAATAACTATAAATAGAATTAACATATTAACCAGATGCAACACTCCTGAAAATACAACCAAGTGAGTCAGTAACTATACATTAGGAAAATGGCTGAGTGTTCCAAGGTCTCTTAATGTCTAAACACTATACAGTTGTATGCCTCTATGATATTTACCATCTACTGAAAGAAGAATCTTCTCTGATGAGAGTTGATGAAGTCAATGTTCTATGGGTATAGCAATGTGTCACTATGAGTCATTTTGTTGCTCTGTTCAGTTAGCAGAATAATTTTAATAGATTTCCCCCTCAGGTCCATGACCTATCTATTCTCAAGTTGACCTCATTAACAATATCGGGTGTGGGTTCCATCTCATAGAGTGAGCCTTAAATTCAAGAAGAGTGGTATGCTACTCCCATAACATTTATGCCACTATTGCACCAGTGTATCTCACAGGAGGTTGCTGTTGTACCACATGGTTTGTATCTGAGACATATTGATGATTGCTTTTCCTCCCCAGTAGTGTTTGTAGTACTTTCCATTGAACGAACTCTAGTCAGTAGGGATGAAGTTTCTAGTTGAACACTAGCTCAGTTTCTCCACACTTGATGAAAAGTGATATCTTCAGCAACAGAGACTTACTGTCAGGTGGTGAATTGTAACCCATAGCCTTGGCAGTAGCCTTAAATGTTTGAGAGTTCTATGGGATCCTTTTGGCCAATGACTCAACAAGATGTATACCATTCTTAGTAAGTACCAGGGGTCTTACTTAATGGAAAATGATGTCTAGTTGGACATTCTCTTCCCCTTTACATAACACAAACACACACACACATACATACATTATATGTATATATATATATATAAAACATATATATATATATATTCTGAAGTTTCCAGAAAAGTGCATTTCCATATGACTTTTCAAAAATATCTGAAGTGTAATGCCAGTGCTACAATTATGGTGAGTTAAGGGAAGAAATAAAAATACTTGGCAACTTGTTCTTTTTTGTTCATATTTTCCTACTTGCTGATTAAACATTGAATACTTCTTTTAAGAAATATATGGAATTTTTAAATGTAAAAAATAAGCGATATTGACCACTTTTAAAGAAAAAACACAAGTAGCAGGAATTAAAGGTCATTATCTGATTTTTTTCTGTTGTGAGCCTAGCTTTAACAGCTGAGCAATCTCTCTAACACTTTATCTGAATTTTTTAAAAGGGCTTAACTCTTTGTTATCCCTCCCCAATATGTGTTTGGATATCCATGTTTAATGTATCACCATCTAACTCATGGAGGGAGCCTCAGCAACAGTTGGCAAATGACAGGATTGAGAAAATGTAGTATATGTACCTTGCTGTAACTTCATAAAAAATTGGATGATTTTCATAAAAATTGATGGCCCTGCTGTTTCCAGGTGGTGTTCCTGTGCCTGGGAGGTGCCACTGCAGTTCATATCACAGTGGGAGCCTAGGCACCCAGCATCCTTGTCTGCTTCTCTACCCACTGAACCAGGAAGAGGAGAACTACCTGAGTATTGGACTTGCTTGCACCCACTGAAAGGGAACTCTGATCCCCTACCTGCCAGGCAAGGAAGAGACTCTTTCTGCACCCACTGGAAGAAGGGATGGGGAGGAGACAGAACAAAAGCACACTAGGCAACTGAAAAACAAATATGACACTGCCAGAGTCTAGAGACTCTACATCACAAGACTCAAACATTACAATGCAAATGAAGCAGAAGAGAATGACCTTAAAAACAGCTTCATGAAAATGATATAGGCCCTCAAAGAGGATATGAGAAAAATCCCTTAAGGAAATGGAAGAATAAACAAAACAAAAAATGAAAGGAATGGAGGAGAGAACAAAACAAAAATTTCAAGAAACAATTCAAACAGCGCAAGGGTTGAAAGCTGAAATAGAGACAATAAAAAACAACACGGTCTGAAGGAATGCTGGAAATAGAAAAGCTGGGCAAATGGCCAGGCACTACAGAGACAAGCATAACCAACAGAATACAAGAGATTGAAGAGAGAATCTCAGGTGCTTAAATACACTACAGGTGTAGGGAAAAGGGACCAGTCAAAGAAACACACCCTGAGCAGAGCCAAAGAAACACACTTTGACCCTGCAACCACAACCAAAGAAATGTACCCTGACCCTAAAACTAGTGCCAAAGGAACACACTCTGTCCCTGGAATCAGAGTCAGTGAAAGAAATGTACCCTGGCCCTAAAATTGGAGGCAAAAGGCTAAAAAGGAACAGAGAAAGAAACACACTTTGGCCCTGAAACTAGAGCCAAATCTGACCCTAATCCTGTGTAAAAAAGTAACCAATCCTGGAGCAGAGCTCTAGCCAATCTGAGCTCAGCACTGAAATTGGACCAATCCCTACTCTGGAAAAACTTCCCCAATCCCTATATAAACCCTGTGTATGTTCAGCTTGGCTGGTCCAGCTGTCTTCCAATAAACACTTTTGGATGAGCTTCGGGTGAAGATCTTCTTTTGCGGCAGCGACAGAGCAAAGGCGACCCTGGGCAGAGCAGAGCAGAGCAGAGCGAGCAGCGCCAGAGCGAGTAGCAGAGCAAGCAGCGCTGTAACACTTGCCCCGGGAAACCTTCCTTGGCAGAGCAGAGTTGTTACACTCTGCTCCCGGCTCCCTGCTCTCTGCTCTCCGCTCTCCAGGAGCAGAGCTAAACTGTAGCAACTTCGCCCGAGAAACCTCCTGCGGAGCAAAACTGCTACACTAGGCGAACATCCCCAGCTGGAAGACCCTGTCCTGCCAGAGCAGAGCTGATACACCGGAGAAGCCTTTCTCTGAGGCAAGGCTGTAAGCTGCCAAGCTTACTGCAACCTGTGGTGGTCCTTGGCTCCCGAGCTCCAGGATACCTTTCCACCTGAGCTGTGTAACACTGAGTATTCTGTGACTCCCGAGTGCCAGAATACCTGACCCACTCCTGTTCCATCCTGTCCTGACCCATCCCGACAAAACGCTTACAACAAGAAATAGATACATCAACAAAATAAAATATTAAATCCAACAAACGTCTAACACAAGATATCCAGGAAATGTGGGACACCGTGCAAACAACAAACTTAAGAATAACAGGTATAGAAGAAGGTGAAGAAAACCACATTGAAGTGGCAGAAAACATATTCAACAAAATCATAGAAGAAAACTTCCCCAACCTAAAGAAAGACATGCCAATGAAGGTACAAGATGCTTAGAGAACAGCAAATAGAGTGGACCTGAAAAATATCCCCTTGCCACATAATAATCAAGACCCAAAACATACAGAATAAAGAAATAATTAAGAGCAGCTAGAAAAAAAACTCAAGTAACATGTAAAGACAAACCTTCAGAATTACACCTGACTTCTCCATGGAAACTCTGAAAGCCCCAGTGGTCCTGGAAAATATTCTAACACTTAGAGACCATGGATGCCAGTCCTGACTACTATACTCAGCAAAGCTTTCAATCACTAGAGATGGAGAAAACAAGACATTCCATGACAAAACCAGATTTAAACAATACATTTCCACTAACCCAGTGATACAATAGGTTCTGGAAGGAAAACTCAAACCCAAGGAAGTTAACTACAACCAGAAAAACATAGGCAATAGATAATCCTACTTTACAAACATACAGAAAGAAAAGAGGGGTGTAAATTCACATACAATTCCACCAACATCAATTTCAAAACAAACAAGAATGAGCAATCAATGGTCATCAATATCCCTCAATATTATATGGTGTTAACATGTCCATAAAAAGACACAGGCTAACAAAATGAATTAGATGACAGAATCCATCCTTCTGCTGCATAAAAGAAACACACCTCAGCCTCAAAGACAGATATTAACTCAGAGGTAAGGGTTAGGAAAACATTTTCCAGACCAAATGGACCCAAGAAACAAACTGGGGTAACAATCTTAATATATAACAAATTAAACTTAAAACGAAAATCAATCAAAAGAGATGAAGGAGGTCATTTCATACTCATGACAAGAAAAATCCAACCACATTCATAAAAGAAACATTACTAAAGCACAAGTTCCATATAAAACCTCACACACTTATAGTAGGAGAATTCAACACCCCACTCTTACCACTAGATAGGACTAACACAGAAACTTAACAAGGAAGCAAAGGAACCAATAGAAGTGATGATTCAATTGGGTTTAACAGACATCTATAGGACATTCCATCCAAACACAAAAGAATATACCTTCTTCTCAGTGCCACATGGAACCGTCTCAAAAAACAAACACATATTTGGCAACATAGCAAACCTCAACAGGTACAACAAAATTCGAATAACTCCATGTATCTTATCATATCACCATGCATTAAAGTTAGAAATCAACAACAACACAAATTTCAGAAACCCTACAAACTCATGAAAATGGAATAATGCGCAAGAGCACCATTCCTGAGTCAAAGAAGAAATAAAAAAAAAGAAATTAAAGACTTCCTAGAATTCAATGAGAATGAAGACACAACATACCCAAACTAATGGAACACTTTGAAAGCTGTGTTAAGAGGAAAGTTCATAGCACTTAGTGGAAGAAACTGGAGAATAGTCACACTAGAGAATTAACAGAACAACTTAAAGCTCTAGAACAAAAGGAAGCAAACTCACCACAGAGGAGTAGATCCCAAGTGTAAAGGACACCATTATGTAAAGAGAAACCTTCCTGCCAGCCTGGTTCCAGAGCTGCATCAGTCCCAAATAACACATAGGAGGCTATATTAATTATGAAGCTGTTGGTCTTGCTTTTTTCTTACTGGCTAGCTCTGACTTAAGTATTTATCCTATAATTGTTAATCTAAGTATTTCTCTTACCGGAGAAATTTCTGGGCTTCCTATCCCATGGCGGTTACATCTTGACTTCCTGTGTTTCTCCTTCCCAGAGTCCTCCTGGACTCCTAGTCCCACCTATCTTGGTTCCCTACTGGCAAACAGTGCTTTATTGACACATACACAGGACTTCCCCCATCACCTAAGAAATAATCAAATTGAGGGCTGAATTCAGTAAAGTAGAAACTAGGAAAACAATACAAAGAATCAATCTAATGAAGAATTGGTTCTTTGAAAAAATCAACAAGATAGGCAAACCTTTGTCCAAACATACCAAACAGCAGAGCATGAACATGCAAATTAAGAAAATCAGAAATGAAAAGGGGGACATAACTGACACTGAGGAAATCCAGAGAATCTTCAGGTCATACTTTGAAAACCTCTACCCCAGAAAATTCGAATATTTTAAAGGAAATAGACAATTTTCTGGATAGATATCATTTGCAAAAATGAAATCAGGAACAGATAAGCAATTTAAATATATCTATAACACCTAAGGAAATAGAAGCAGTCATCAAAAGTCTCCCAACCAAAAATACCCCAGGTCCAGATGGCCTCAGCGCAAAATTCTACCAGAAATTCAAAGAACAGCTTATACCAATTCTCCTCAAAGTTTTCCACAGAATATAAACAGGAGGGTCTTTGCCAAACTCTTTTTATGAGGCTAAAATGAATTTGATACCCAAGCCACACAAAGACAAAACTAAGAAAGAGAACTTCAGACCAATATCTCTGGTGAACATTGATGTAAACATACTCAATGAAATACTGGCAAATCTGATCCAAGAACATATAAGAAAAATCATCCACCATGATCAAGTATGCTTCATCCCAGGGAAGCAGGGATGACTCAACATACAAAATTCCATCAATGTAATCCACCATATAAACAAGCTGAGAGACAAAAATCACATGATCATCTCACTTGATGCTGAAAAAACCTTTGACAAAATCTATCACAACTTCGTGATAAAGTTCTTGGAGAGACCCAGAATAACAGGAACATACTAAAACATAATAAAAACTACATACAGCAAACAGACAATGTCATACTAAATGGAGAGAAACTAAATGGGATTCATCTATTATTAGGAACAACACAAGGCTGTTCACTTCCTCCATTACTCTTCAATATTTTACTTGAAATTCTAGCTACAGTAATAACACAGCAAAAGAAGATCAAGGTGATACAAATTGGAAAGGAAGAGGCCAAACATTAACTATTTGTAGAGTCTATGATAGTTTACATAAGTTACCCCCCCAAAAAAATCTAAAAAGGAAATCGTACAGCTGAAAAATACCTTCAGCAAGGTGATAGGATACAAGATCAACTCAAGAAAATCAGTAGCCCTACTATGTATAGACGATAAAAGGGATGAGAAAGAAATCAGAGAAACATCACCCATCCCAATTGCCACAAACAAAATAAAATACCTTGGAGTACCACTAGCCAAACAAGTGAAAGACATGTATAACAAGAACTTTGGGTCCTGAAAGAAAGAAATCAAAGAAGACACAAGAAGGTGGAAAGAACTCCCATGATCTTGGATAGGTAGGATCAACACAGTGAAAATGGCAATCTTGTCAAAAGCAATCTACATATTCATTGCAATCCCCATTAAAATCACAGCACAATTTTTCACATACCTTGAAAGAACAGTTCTCAACATTATATGGAAAAAGAAAAGACCCAGGATAGCCAAAACAAACCTGTTCAACAAGGCAATGTCTGGAGGCATCACCATCCCTGACTTCAAGCTCTATCATAGTTATAGTCCTGAAAACAGCTTGGTATTGGCACAAAAATAGTCAGGTAGACAAATGGAATTGAACTGAACACCCTGATATTAACCCATACGCATCTGAACACCTAGTCTTTGACAAAGAAGCTAAAATTATACAATGAAAAAGAATGCATCTTCCACAAATGGTGCAAGAAAAATGGATATTGGCATGTAGAAGACTGCAGATAGATCCATGCCTATCGCCATGCACAAAACTAATCTCCAAATTGATCAAAGACCTCAATATAAATCCAGCCTCACGGAACCACTTAGAAGAGAAAGTGGGAGCTACCCAAGACTGAAATGGTACAGGAGACTGCTTCCTGAACAGAACACCAGAACCACAGACACTGAGATCGACAATTAATAAATGGGACCTCCTGAAACTGAAAAGCTTCTGCAAGGCAAAGGACACAGTCAACAAGACAAAAAGGCAGAACACAGAATGGGAAAAGATATTCACAAACCCTACATCTGACAGAGGGCTGATCTCCAAAATTTACAAAGAACTCAAAATCAAGTTTCCAAAACACCAAAGGATCCAATTAAAAAGTGGGCTACAGAATTAAATAGAGAATTTTCAAAGAGGAGTATAACATGACTGAGAAACACTGAAGAAAGTGCTCAAAATCCCTAATCATCAGGGAAATGCAATTAAAAACAAGCTGAGATACCATCTCACTCCCATCGGAATGGCTAAAATCAAAAACACTAATGACAGTTTATGCTTGAGAGGATGTGGAGAAAGGGGAATGATCATCCACTGCTGGTGGGAGTGCCAACTTATACAGCCACTTTGGAAATCAGTATGGATATTCCTCAGTAAAATGGGAATCAGTCTACCACAAGATCACCAGCAATTCTACTCTTAGGCATATACCCAAAAGATGCATATTCATCCAACAAAGACATCTGTTCTACTATTTTCATAGCAGCATTATTTGTAATAGCCAGAACCTGGAAGCAACCTAGATGCACCTCAACTGAAGAGTGGATAGAGAAAATGTGGTACAATTACACAATGGAGTACTATTCAGTGAAAAAAATCAATGGAATCTTGAAATTTGCAGGCAAATTTGCAGGAAGAAACACTCCTGAGCAAGGTAACCAGTCACAAAATGACAACCATGGTATGTACTCACTCCTATATGGATTTTAGACTTAAACCAGAGGAGTGCCAGTCTACAATCCCACTGCCAGAGAGTCTGGAAAACAGGAAAAGATATGCATGGTACCTCAGAGGAGGGGAATGATGCAAGATCTCCTGAGCAGATTGGGAGCATGGGGCAACCGGAGACAGAGCTGGCAAAAAGAGAGGGGGAGAAGAGAAAGGACATGGTGGAGCAGAAAGGTTGAGTCGGGGGGAGAATAGAGGAGATAGAACGAGAGATTCCATAATACAGGGAGTCTTTATAGGTTTGAGGAGAGATCTGGCACGAGTGAGATTTCCAGAGGTCTACAAGGATGACATCAACTGGCAAACTAAGCAATAGTGAAGAGGCTACCTTAAATGTTCCTCCATGATAATGAGTTTGATGACTATGTTATATGCCATGCTAGAACCTTCACCTAATGACTGACAAAGGAGAGGCAGACACCCACAGCTAAACACTGAATGGAACTTCTGGAACCCAATGACAGAGAGGGGGGAGTGATGAGCAAAGGGGCCAAGACTGGGCTGGTAAAACTCATAGAAACAGCTGATCTGAACAAGGGGGAGCTCTTGGACCATAGACTGATGGCTTTGAGGACAGTGTGGGACTGATCCAGATTCCCTGAATGTGGGTGTCAGTGAGGAGGCCTAGGCATTTTATGGGGTTTTGGGTAGTAGATCTGTATTTATCCCTGACATACTAATGAAATTTGGGTGCTCACCCCAACATAAAGGGATGCTCTCTCATCTTGAACTCTTGGGTAAGGGTCTAGGCCCTGCCCTGAATGAAATGACAGACTCTGGAAATTCCCCATTGAGGGCCTCACCCTCCCTGGGTAATGTAGAGGGGATGGGGTGGGGAGCTGGGGGTTTGTTGGGGGGCTAGTGGAGGAGGGGAGAGAGAGGGAGTAGTGATTGACAAGTGAAGCAAGCTTGTTTCTAGTTTAAATAAAAAGTAGAGAAAAAATGAATCCAAAGGCAAGTGGATAGGTTTTCTCTTGTATGAAAAAGAAATAAAGTAGACTGAAAGTAGAAATAACTCTAAACACATCTATAAGCTATAAATAATTCTGAATATTTAGAGAAAACCCACTCAGTTGTGAGTATAGGAGCACTTGTCCATTAATGTGGTATTGATTGAATTAAGATAGAGAATTCATTCAGTTTTGTTTGAATTACTATTTACTTTTGATTCAGCAATCATGAGGAATTCATTCCAATGATATTAACATAATTTTGATAAGTTTGTGGTCCTTGCAAATACATAATAAAACATATATACACAATTTTGGATGTTAGTAGTGTCCTAATCATTTATAAGTAGAAACGTGACTGGCCTTTTAGAGAGTGATAAAATAAGTTAGGGTTCAGTTTTCCAAGCAACTATGCAGCTGTAGTCATGTTTAAAATGCCTCCATGTGTTGACACACCCCATGATTGAAGTATATATTGTTAAGCAAACAAGCCAAGAGGAATTGGAGCATCTGGATATTAACACATTTATCTTAGAGTTAATAGTAATACAAAAGGTTATATTTTCTCATCTTATATTATCACTTTTCATATTCACTTGAAATGTTCTTTCTCTTCTCTGATTTTAAACCAGAACTGTGTAGCTAGTATGTATAGTTTCAAAAGATGAGTGCATTGGGCAATGAAATTAATCAGTAATAAATTATCTGAAAGTGTAATTAAAAGAAGAAAAATTTCCATGTGGATGTTTTGTTTTTATAAACAGCACTTTGGCATCATACAATTTGGCAATCCCTTAGGAAATGATGGTGTTAGGTCTGGTTGCCCTGAGAACTGTTTGTTCTTATTAAATGGTTTCCTATGGGAAACAGGAGTATAAATTCTTCATTATTTCAGAGATGTTGAATTTCTATATTATGGTGTATGTCACATTTAGCAAGGTTTTAAATACTTTAAGTAAATGAACTGTAGTACTATAGAAATACTAGTTTCTGACCATGCATTAAATTATTCAAAGATGGTATCTCTAGGGCAATAGGTAAATAAGAATATCTGTCATATGTTTTAGGATAGAATGAGGAAGGAGTGGTCCATCCATACTCATTGTTCACTAAGGTAATTTCTGACATACAAAAGCACAAATTGAGCAGAATTTACATGCTCAACTGAAGCAAGCTGTTGAACTAATAAAGGGTTAGTATTTTAATATCTTCTTACGTTGACTTATAGAGAGATAATTGTAAATAAATACAAAATATGTTAACAATAGAAAATCTTTTAGTTTTACGTGGTATCTATGAAACCCAACAAAAGTAAATGCAATTGTATTTATTGGCCATATAATCCAGTGTGATTTGTGTTGTTTTTCCCTCATATGTGTTATAAAGATGTAGAGTGTATGTAACTGTCAAAGCAGAACAAATCAACAATTTCATATTAAGAAAATTTAGTGTAAGTAAAATATAATTAAACATTTTTATCATTGTTACCAATGGTAAGATTTTTATAACTGGTAATATTTTATGAAATATTATTTTATAGCATTTTCATGTCCTGGAGACCATGATGTTGTTCCTTACAATAGTTTATGGTTGAATGAGAGATGGTTGAATAATATGAGAACACTGAGTATTTTTTCCAGTAAATTTTGTGTGATATGTTAGGTTTTCTTTGTCTCAAGCTGCTTCCCCCAACTAGAATATCCTCTCTCAAATCTTAGGTTCCTATGTGGACCATTTAGATATCTAAATACTCATATATATCCTCCTGTGTATTCATGTATTTAAAAAAGGAAAGATTTAATTTTTAATTAACCTTTGGTTCTTTTTATGTTTATTTTTTATTTTTACTGTTTTCTAAAGAAGAATTTGTACCTTAAAAGTTAGAAATAATTCTATGAGCATTCACAATGCGGAACATGCGGTCTTATATTTTTTTTACTTTAAATGGCTTAAATGATTATATTGTGGTTATTTAAAAATCTAGTAAAAGTTTTCCAGTAGAGATGATGCCACTAATTCTTATTTAATAAATGTTCTGTAAATTGAATTTTGATTAGACTTTGATTAAAATCTTTCAGGAAAGCTTTTATAAAATAGAATAATTTTAAAATAACTTCTAATATCAGCCTCAACCTACCTTTTGCTGTGAATGCTGGCCACAATACTTTATGTTTGCTATTACTCATATCATATATTATCGTGCTGTTTTCTCAGAGTGTCCTAAAATATTTATATGTTCTCTCTTTCTACAATAGCTTACCAAGCAATTTATAACACTAGACTCTGAATTGCATCAAAAATTCAGAGATGAGAAAAAGATGGAATGTTGCTCTCTGTGACAGCATTACCAAACTCTTCATAATAAAAGAAAGTTATACCTGTGATGCGGAATCAGAGATAACTTGGAAGCCTTAAGTGAAAAGCAAATAAAGTCAGCATATTTTGTAAGTAAAAATACCTTAAATTAGTGTCATTAGTCATAAAACAAAAATCACTCAAGAATCAGGTATGCAAATCTTTAATTGACTGAATAAAACAGTCCCAAATGAACAAATTCTAATTACTGAATTAGGTTAGGATTGTTTCTGTGGATGTGCATATTTGTTGATAGATATATATTGTTGCTCATGTGTCACTTGATTCTACTATACAATTCCTCAAATTAATCAGGAAATTATCTGCTGTTTGTTATACAGGATATGTGCATTTTCTAAGCATTAAGTGTATTAAAATTATTCAAAATAAATATTCCATTTGTTTCAAAATTTCCTATGCTTACATGACTATAAAGTTAACAGGACATATAAAGTTTTAATACTGAATTAAATATTCTATAAATTTAAGGTATTTGTCTTATACAATTGCTTGAATATTAAAAATGAGCTTTGTATTTTTATTTGAACAATGGCTTTATATTTAACGATTAAATACTAGTTATTACTTTTTGCATGCAGTTATTTTTCTCCATTCAAGGCCATCATAAGTCAGAGGATGGTAATGAGAAATTCTACCAGACTGACAGACTTATGGTAACAGGTTCAACCGGTGACTCAGTTAGATATTTATGTGATTTCATGCTTCCCAGTTCATATCATGATACTCTACCTGCTAGAATATCCTACTACAATCTCATTTGTTTTCTTCTTTAGGGATTTACATTCTTATGCCCTATATGTATATACTGAGTTTGAGAATTACTATAGCTACAGAGAACACCATCATTTACTATAACCATTGTATCACTCAAGTGACAACATACCCAAGAGTTTTAAATGAGACATTTTCTAATATCACACACTTGAACAGTTTATTTAAATGAATTACTGGAAAGACAGTCACAGATTAACAGTGATGAAATTAATGGACTGGGTTTCACATAAGTGTCATGCTTCCTATAAATGGGCCAAAAGGACTCACTCCACTTGGCGTTAAATAAGATTCTGAGTCTTATGAGCATATTTTTTCTGGATAGCATTATGTCATATTGGCATAAGCCATAGTCATCTGGGAAGAGACAACCTCAATTAAGACAATGTCTCAACCAGAATGACCTTTGAACAAATCTATACTGTGCTGTCTTGATGGATGTTTGATGTGGAAGGGTGGTCCTGCTAGCAATCTGAGAAAGTCATGAATAGCAAGTTGGTCAGTAAATAGTGCTCCTCCATGGCCTCTCCATCAGTTCCTGCCTTGAGGATACTTCCCTGAGCTCTTGCACTGGAGTTCTTCAATGGTTGGCTTGTAAACCCTTTAAAACATGTTGTTCCCATGTTCTTTTGGTCTTGGTGTTTTATGACAACAATAGGAAGCTTAACTAAGACACATACTCATGAGGTGTATGATATGTCCGTGATATGAACTCTAAACTGATTAAAATGTTTCCCATGGTTTATACTGAAAATGGACCTTGCTATGATTACAAAGGAACAAATATTTTTCTTATATATGATTAAGATAATAGTTACTTTAGGCACTTTTGCTTTTCTATTTTATTTTGTTTTATGTAGACCCTTTAGGACAAAAAGAGGAATGAAGAACCACTCAGTGGAGATAGTGTTCATTTTGCTGGGACTGACAGATGACCCTCAGCTACAAATTCTGATTTTCCTATTTTTGTTTTTCGATTACATCTTGAGCATGATGGGGAACTTAGTGATCATCCTCCTGACCCTACTGGATCCCTGCCTCAAGACTCCAATGTATTTCTTCCTCAGGAATTTCTCCTTCTTAGAAATTGCATTCACATCTTCTTGCATTCCACGGTTCTTGAGGAACATTCTCACCGGTGACAAAACAATTTCCTACAATGCTTGTGCAGCTCAATTATTCTTCTTTTTTCTGCTAGGGGCCACAGAGTTCTACCTCCTGGCTGCCATGTCCTATGATCGCTATGTAGCCATCTGCAGACCACTGCATTACCCCATCATCATGAACAGTAAAGTGTGCCACCTACTGGTCGCCAGCTCCTGGGTGACTGGGTTCTTAGTCATTTTCCCCCCTTTGCTCTTGGGACTCAAACTGGATTTCTGTGCTTCCAAAACTGTAGATCACTTCCTATGTGACACTTCTGTCCTGCAGCTGTCTTGCACAGACACACGTTTAATAGAATTTATGGTTTTTGCCTTAGCTGTAATGACACTTGTCATCACCATGATCTTAGTGTTTCTCTCCTACACACTCATCATCAAAACCATCCTAAAGTTCCCTTCAGCTCAGCAAAGGAAAAAGGCCTTTTCCACCTGCTCCTCACACATGGTCGTTGTCTCCATCACTTATGGGAGTTGTATCTTCATGTACATGAAAACATCAGCCAAGGAGAGGGTGACTTTAAATAAAGGTGTAGCTGTGCTCTACACTTTTGTGGCCCCTTTGCTAAACCCTTTCATTTATACCCTAAGGAACCAGCAGGTGAAGGACGCTTTCAAACAGGTATTTCACAGATTGTGTTCTTCTCAAAACAATGGATTAAGATTTAGGCACAGATAGTATGTTACCAGAACATGAATGAAAAGGGGGAAATATAATTTCCAAGTATGTCAGTTATGATCTCAATGCTCATGTTCTCATTACCATTTGATCAATGCCATCTTAAAGTTCAGCCTATTTCCCTATAAGATTTCCCCCTGATACCTCCTACATACATTTGAAATTAAATCAAATGTCTACAGGTGACTTTTCAGCCAATATTGAGAATATTATCTCTTCTGGAATTTCATATCAATTAAATCCCTCACTTTGTAATTTATTTCTTGATTTTCTCACTCCTTATAAAATTTTGAGGTCTCCCATGTAATAGTTGGTTCAGGATGTTGATTTGATGTAGCACCCTGTTGTACTCTTTTGAAAAATTACGGTGAGAAACTGTACAGGTAGCTCAGCAGTCAAGAGTACTTGTTGCTCTCACAGAGGACCTAGGTTTGGCACCCAGCACCCACATGGTGTCCTGCATTAACAGTGCCTTCTTCTGTACTTCGTAGGCAGAACATGCATGCAGATATGCAGAGCATGCAAGCATACATAAATGAAAACAATTATTTTTTCAAAACCCACTATAGATGTTCTATTATCTCATTACCCTATGTGTGAAGAACAGCAGTTATATGCAACTCTCACTTCCAAACTTTGCAAAAAGAAACTTTCACTCAGAAACAGCAAATTGGAAACAGTAGAGACAAATGGCTTCCTAATTTCTCCTCTCTTAAGGAGGGAGCATCAAATGTGATGTTGATGTGACAACATACAATTCAATACAGAGTCTGTAAAAGTCACTTAGAAGCTATATCTCATACTTCTGTCACTGTCTTGACTAAGTGAGTGATGTCAGTGTTAGAAACAGGCTTGGAGAAAGGGACATAATCTGCATATGTTTGTCCTGTTCGCTTCCATTCTATAGGAGTATTTTAAATAACTTGGCAATTATTAATATTAAATTCATAAGATCCATTCATATTACCATAGACATCTCTGATGCACTAGTTAAAACAAAGAATATGTAGTCTAATAAAAGGAAAAATTAAGGCAAAACTGTTGGCCAGCCTACCCAAGCCACAGAGGTCCTGGTCAGCCTGCTTGAACATGCAAGACAGGCACTTCCTCCCTGAGCCAAGCCTGCCTCTATGCCCAAAGACTTCAGATGAAGAGACACTTGACCCAGAGACACCAATGAGGAAAGAATGCAGCAGAGTCAGCCACCTGAGACAATAGGACTTTGGGAGGGAGTATAAAAGCAGGCCAAACTTCCTTTATTTATAAGACTACAGCATGCTTTGCTACTCACTGACTCCCTGTGCTGTGGGTTCTCTCCCTGTCCCACAAGTAGAGTCTGAGCAGGGTCACCTGCAACATCTGACGCCTACATGTGGGGCTTGTGAATCCCATGCTGGCATGGGCCTCTACCCTACTCTAATCGGGGTATTTTTTCCATTGTCACAGCTGTTTGGGGGCCCTGATCTTTGCCTTTTGTTGCTGGTGGTGCATCCTGTGGATGGATCCTATACATCCGTGCATTTTCACTCTCACCATCAGCACCCTTGCGGACTCCTCTCCATGCTTGAGGCACGTCTCAGTGACCCCTCTTCAATGACTAGTTCAGTGATGTCCTTGATCCTCACGAAGGTGAGGGTATTGTCTTATTAGGAATCATTCTCTTCAGGTGCTTCCTACTGTGCATTTCCATATTCCAGGTTCTCCTGGCACTTAACACCCAGAACATGGCTCTCCTTGGGAGGTCTCTTGGGCCTAATGCACAGAAATTCCTGAGGCATCAGTTTAACAAGCTGTCCTCCTACCAGGGCGTGCTTCCCAGAGATGTCGTCCTTCTAAGGCCAGTAGTCAATGACTACTGTTAAGGACCCACAAGGCAGACCAACCTAAGACAGGCACGGTCCATCATGCTGGATGCCCTCTGAGGCAGGGACAACAACTCCAGCTAGGCTGTATTTCAAAAAAGAAAGTGAGTATGTAGGAGAAACTACAGGCCAGCCTACACAAGCCTAAGGTGCCCAGTCTAGCCTGCATGAGCATACAAGGTAGGCAGTACCTCGCACAACAAATAATAACAATAAACATTAGAAAATATATAGCATAAACCTTTTAAATTTCCTGAAATCTATCTGTACCCAGAAAGAACAAGTAAGCCAATCTCTTCTTATTTGTTAATCTGTTAATCAACCAAAAAAGCTCTTAAAATTAGCAATATTTACAATAGTTGACATAATGAACATGATCGGAGAAATTAGTTTGTGGTTTCCATTATTACAAAATGTGGATTTTACAAATTATGTAACTCTGCAAATGTACTTTTAGATATACAATGTGTAATAGTGGCCTACAGAAATCTTAAGAGATTTGTTTACTTCTTGCATTTTTGGTTTGTCTTTTCCTCCATTTCTTCCATTTTTTGTTTATTTTATTTCCATTTCTTTAAGGGAATTTCTCATTTCCTCTTTGAGGTCCTTTGTCATCTTCGTAAAGTTATTTTTAAGGTCATTCACTTCTGCTTCATCTGCATTGGGATGTTCAGGCCTAGCTGGTGCAGAATCCCTAAATTCTAATGGTATCATATTAGTCTTTATGATGTTGGATGTGCTTTTATACTATCGGTTTCCCTTATCATCTTCTGGTGGGTGCAGGTGAGGTCTCTCCCTCTCCTGGTGAGTGCTGGTCCAAGGCTCTGTTGGCATCAATTGTTTCCCAGTGGATGCAGGTCTAAGACTCCAATGTCGGCAGATGCTGGATATGTTATTTTCTTTAATTGGGCCTACAGAATCAAATAAGAATCAATCTTGCAGAATGGACTTCAAATGGAATCAGAAAGCAGCTGAATACACTGATTACCAACTGTGCCACTATATCACAATAGGCACACCTTGCCTTGGTTTTACAGTTTATGGATTTCAGAACTTTTCTAGCCTTGAAATGGGTCCTCTATCATAACTCTGTTTCACTACTTTCTCTGTCCCACGCCCAACCCACCTCCTGCACCCAGAACACTGACCTGTTCCCTCAAACTCCTGCCGTCCATTCCCCTTCCCCCAGTTCACCCAGGAGATCTATTCTATTTCTCTTCCTCAGGGAAATCCATGCATCCATCTTTGGACCATCCTTGTTATCTAGCTTCTCTAGGGCTGTGGGCTGTAGGTTAGTTCTCCTGTACTTTTTCCCAAATATCCACTTATGTGTGAGTACATGCGATGTTTGTCTTTCTAGGTCTAAGTTACCTCATTCAGAATGATTTTTTTCTTGTTTCGTCCATTTGCCTGCAACTCTCATGAGGTCATATTTTTTTTACATTTGAGTAATGCTCCATTGTCTAAATGTATCACATAGGAGCTCAATCCTGCCACAACTTGATATGCCATGATTTGTTCAACCCATGAGAGACCTACACCTTTCTGAATGGAGATAAAGGAGGAGTGGATGGGAAGGGAGGCTTGGGAAGGGAATAGAAGGAGATGAGGGGGGAAGCTGTGGTCAATATGTAAAATAAATTTAAAAAGTTGATAAAAATAAACTTTCTAACTGGAAAAAATATAGTGACTTAACAGAGGGCCCAGACATGGAGAGGAAAGTCACACCACCAATGAAAAAAATTTGAAAAATGGATAATGAGGTGTTGTACATGAAGGGAATAAATGAAGCAAGTATATAACATTCCATAATGAACCCCATTATTTGTATATTTATGTAAAAATTAAGTTACACATTAATGTATAGAAGTATCTTTACCTACTAAATGACACAATAAGTCCAAGAAAAAATTAATTCTCAATAGACAATTCATACACATGAAAAAGCATTTCTGTTCAAAATCTATTACACAGTGTAGTTTTAAGTTATATAACATGTTAATATGTATAGTACTCTACCTACATAATTAATTTATATGCAGCTCTCCTCAATCCTCAGCAACCATTTAAAAGTTTTGTCATGAGTAAGACTCTTTACCAGTAATGACTAGAAAAGGAAAAACATACAGGAAATCTGAAGAGTATTTTGTATATATAAACTGCATAAATTTGATGCATTTGTAAAATTTGTAAATGTAAAGTATAAAGAAATCCTTTATAAATGGGTAAATAGGACTTGTTTCTGAGTAAATACATAGAAATATCTTGTAGAAGAAAATACTGTGTACAATTTCACTTGAAGATTTGAGATTTGTCTTTGTGAAATTGTCTGATAGGTGCCAATCAGAGTAGATAATATTTTATCCATACCAACCAGGTAGAGACTGGATTGCCTGCAGAATAAATGAAGGTCTATCATCACTCTTGAGTGAATGAAGGATTCTACACACTGAGAAAATTTGCCTCAGATCTTTGCCACTGGTGTCCCTTTCAGTTCTTATTGGGAAAGCTTTCATAAAGCCAGTGAAATTATCTACACACTCCAACAATTGGTACAGGAAAGCATATGAGTAAAGCTATGTGTCTCTCTCCACTTGAATAATTTCCCTTTATTGGATTGGCACAATAGGCATAGGAGGATGAAGATGACCACAGTTATTGTGTAAATCCAGAATGAGGGTTTGACAATATACGTTTCACCATAAAGTCAGATCCTGTCTTATGCACAGCAGTCCACCATTTCCAGGTTGGCATCTCTCCCCAAGTGCAATGAGTCATGTATTCCTTTAATACGTGACTCCTTTATTTTTCTCAGTAGAGAGCGTGAGGTGATAGTATCTTATTTCCCATGATTCTCTTTGTTTGCCACCTTGTTCTTCCTCTTGGGGAACATACTTTGATTTTATACCATCTGTCTTTGGAGGGAAGAGTGCTAGGTCTTGAGGAAATTTGAAGGCTGCTATTTGGCCCCTTTGTCTGTCATCCCATGCTCTTAAGAACATCAGGGATGTTCTACTGGCTCTTGTAATAGATGACTGCCACTTGAGTGAGTAGTTGGATAGCTTCTAACAGACATACAATTTCTTATTTATGTTTTATAGATAAGCTGTTGGTTATCAATTTCTTGAGACTTTTGAGATGATGAAATGAGCCTGGATTACCATGTAGCACCGTGTCCTGCATGGTGTGGTCCTGATGATCTGACTGATGTGATGGAGTAGATAAAGGACAGATGACACACCTAACAGAAAAGCTGGGAGATGGTGGACCATGCCCACTCAAGTAGAATGACATCAACTATGCAACAATCCAGAATCCTCAGTGTACTCATATACGGCAGGAGAAGGCAACTCATATAAAGGAAAACATTTAATTGGGTAGATCAGAGTTTAGAGGTTTGGTCCACTATACTCATGTCAGGACATAGCTGCACGTAGGCAGACATGCTTCTGGAAAAGGAGCTGAGGGTGGAGAAGGGGCTACATCTTGATGCACAGGCAACAGGAAGTGAACTGAAAACTGGGAACAGCTTGATCATATATAAACCTCTAAGCCTGCCCCACAGTGACACATCCTGCAACAAGGCCGGTCCTACTCCAAGAAAGCCACACTTCCTAATGTTGCCACTCCCTATGAGCTCATGGGGACCAATTACATTCAAACCACCACAAGCACCATATGTCACATTTCTAAGGAAGCTTAAAAGACAGGAAGTAGAAAGAGTCAGGAGTTTGGCCTTTTAGTAGCTAGGACTGTTTATTAGCACACAGAGCAAGAGGCAGCTTCTCTTACCCACTCCAAGATGAAGATTCTGACAGAGGAATAAGATGAATGTGACCCTTTATAGGGAAGGAGTGAAGGGCAGAAATTGTTGCAGCACCTAGCTCATGATTTCTCCTTCAGGTTTTCCATTATGTAACTAAGGTGATATGGGCTGTCCCAAGAGACACTGCTTTTTGATCTAAGAATATTGTTAAAAAGACCAAGGACTCTGTCTTGTTTTCCTTCTTACACACAATTTGGAATTCTTATTTTCTGTTTCTTTATTAAGCTGAATAATGTACTTTCTCTAGTTGGTTGTGTTCTCTGTTTTGGATTTACATAGCAATATAAAAGATAAATATTGAGGGTCTAATCTGAGATCTTGTATAATTTTCCAAACAATGCTTCTTATTCCATAAAGCCTACTCATCCTATGCCATATCATGGACTCAGTGTGCTCCATACCATATCTAATGTAATTATCTAATGATAATAATTAGATAAACTTATTCTGAGAGAGCTTGAGTGTTTAATTAAGCAAATTGGACAATAGCAAATATAATGATTTTAAAAACAAACAAAAATGTCCTCATCCCTGCTTTACTTATGTTTTTTACTAATATCATGCAAATCAATTTTATTGACTTTTTTAAAGTAACGATATCTTTCATGTTCATCTCTATATAAATATGGTATCATTAAGGAAGATAATAAGGTCATGTTTTATTTTCATATAAGGTATAATCAATAAAAATAAGAAAGTTTTCAATGGCATTACTTTTGAATAATAAGATGAGCAGGGAGAAAAGGATGAGGCAAAAACAGTACCATTGTAAATGGAAGTTTCTGTCCCACCAGCAATGCCCAATTGATTACTCAGATGCTTCTATTACTTACTAGTGTACAACCAATACCTCAGGCTTATTGCTAGCTAATTCTTACATTTAAATTAACCATTGTTTCTATCCATGTTTTGCCACATGGCTCAAAGTTCATTACCTCATTTTCTATGTGTCCTGCTTTTCTGGTGGCTAACTGGCTTCCCCTCGGACTCCACCCTTCCTCTGCATCATTTTCAGTTTGACTCTTCCGCCTAACTATTTGTCAGTCAGCCTTTTTATTAAACAAATCAGAGCATAATTTTCACAGTGTACAGAAATATTCCACAGCATTTTCCCCTTTTGTCTGAATGAAAATCGATGCTTTTATCTTTAACATAGTGAAATAACATAAGAAGAGTTGTTAAGCAATAATTACAGTTACAGTATACCACGGCAGTAAACACTGCTTCAGGGCAGGCATACTGAAAACAATGGAGCTAAGAATGCACCCATGTGTAGAGGACTCACAATCTGGAAAATGTATCACATCAGCAGTTATTCACATTGAGAATTCACAGGGGACAGAAAGACTGCAAGAGTCGGTGGGCAGCCGCACAATATAAATTCACATTGAATGTGACAGCATGCACAGGCCCTGTGCAAAATCAATTCAGAACAATATCAGCAGAGAAAGGGGAGGTGGGGAGGTAGTCCCACCCCTAGCAGAGGAGCTCATGACCATTAACAGCTTCTGAGAGAGGAAGTTTTCTCTAATAGGACAGTCCTGGGTAGGCTGGCCATATTCCAGTAGATCACACATCCAAGAAAATATGGGTTGCACAAATTAGGTATGATGAGGAAAAAAAATATGGGGACACAGAGTTGGGTGGATAAGGAGCAGAGGGTGGCTCTGGGAAGAGCTGGATACTGACTAAAACAAAACATACTGTATGAAATTCTTAAAAATAATAATTTTTTTTATTTTCCTATGGTTGTTTAAAATATAAAAATACCAAGGGAGGAAAACACGTTTACATGCAATGGTGGTTCTCCTTGTTTTATTTTATACTCTGGGTCACTGGACACTGTCCCTAAAGACTCCTTATCCAATTCCAGTACTAATGTCTGTTGTGGTTTATATTCCTCTGTGTTTTATGTATATTCTACTTCCAGCAATTATGATTCTCTGAATTAGTCCCTTGAGCTGGTTACAGAGAGCATAGATAAAACATTGGGTAACATATACTATCATTTTAATAATTTTCAAACACATAATAATTTTCTATTTTATGGATCTTTCCTGTTTGTAGCCAGTGTGATATATCCACTCTTGATAAAATGGGAGAATTAAGACAGCAACTTTTGCAATATAGAAGAAGTTAGTTGATCAAAGGAATGAGGAAGTATTTTAAAATTCTGATTTCTCTTGACTACAGCAATAACATTCACTGGTGTCTTCAATATTACATTACCAGTGTCTGTGAAACTCTGTGAGAATTAGAGGTAAGATAAACAAAAGACATAGGAACCCTCAGTTTCCAACTCTTATTTGTTATTGAATTCTCAAGCCTTGATAAAATGTTTCTTATTTTATCCATTTATTCATTTTCTACTGATTTAAAACAAGGAAATACTATGAGTGTCTTGCTTTAATCAGTCTGTGTAGTACTATGCTTCAGGGAATGTGTTTTCACTAGTGGTATTCAGAGATTGTATTAATATGTGCTAACTGTAAGAATTAATGTGTGTTGTACAAATTTTCTGAGTCTCTATACTGTGTCAAGTTAAATGAGATTCAGCATAGAAATGTTTATTCACTGCTTGAAGAGTACCTGTAATAATTCACAAGTACTTTGAAAATCCTTCCCAAACTCTAAACTTGATTCCAACTCAAAGGAATATAAAATATTAGTACTGCTATTCTTATAGCCTAAGTGCCATATGACATTAAAATGCAATTATTTGCACAATTCAGTTTAATCTTCAGAGGTATTGTCAACAGTTCAAGTCCATTTTAAGCAAAGAAAACAAAATTTGAGCAAAGTGACTAATCTGATGTCATGAAAGCATAAATATTCCCCTTGTAATTTCAATCAAAATCTTATTGATTTTGATCAGTCACATATATTTTCCTACATGCTAATTTGATGTTATAATTTCCTAAATAGGAATGTAAGATTTTTATATGCTAATTTTTTGACTGATTTATTACATTTACCCCATTGATTGATTATACATGCACAGTTAATGATCGGAACGATATTCTGAATAGATATTTGCTACAAATATTTAGATATATAAGTCTTCAATATTTCTTAACTATAATTAATTTCTTTGTGTAGACAGTGGTGCTAATGTTAACAACCAAATGTGTCCCTCATTCTTATGTTGATTTCTATCACTTGTTCACATTTCTCTACAAAACATCATCTAATTTTAATACTAAAAAGAATCTGTGAGTGGCATTGTTGGTACTGTCCATCCACTGTACTTTTCAAGGTTCTAAAAAAAGCCTGTTTTCTTTAAGAAAAAATAAATTACAATCTTATAAGCCTGCTAAACATTTAATGGCATCTTCTGAGGAGTCATTGCTGTACTGAAGTTAATAGAAAGTCTCCAGGAATGAAGCTGAATTTGCTTTCAAAATTAGAGACTAAAACAGATGTTATCTACGACTTGATTTAGGTAATCATTCTTTTGTGTAACTTGTTAACTTGAACTCTAAACAAAGTTTAAATTCATGAACCTGAAAGAAAATTTGTGACATGATCACTAAAGTACACTTCTTTGGATATGTGCTCTGTGCTATAATTGTAAAATAGAAAACTGAATAAACACAGGAAAAGTTGAAAAGAACAGTAGTATTGCTAAAGGAAATGTTATACAGTGAACAGTTTAGCATTATTTGACATAAAGCATTATGCATACAAAGTAAAATGGACTCTTCAAAATCTGTTAATTGGTTTCCCAAAGAAACCCACAACTGAATACAAAGCATTCTTCAATAAAGAGTTTTGTTCTCTTAAGCATCATCCTTGGGTCACCTGGAGGATTCCTGTAAGTACTTTTTTTAATTTTTTATTTTAATTTTAAATAGCTTGTTTTACATGTCAATCCCAGTTCCCTCTCCCTCCCCTCCTCCCGCACTCCCCCAACCCCCCCACCCCCGGCCTCCCACCCTATTGCAAATTCCTTCCCCATAGGGGATATCTAGAGTCTGTCATTTCACTCAAGGTAGGGTCCAGGCACTCCCCTAAGAGTCCAGGCTGAGACAGCATCCCTCTTTGTGCTATGGGCACACCATGTCTGTTTGTATTCCAGGGATAAACACTGATCCACTGCTCAGGACCCCATAGGTTGCCCAGGCCTCCTCACTGACACTCACATTCGGGGGTCCAGATCAGTCCCATGCTGGCCTCCCCGCTGTCGGACTGGGGTCCAAGAGCTCTACCCTGTTCAGATCAGCTGTCTCTGCTGGTTTTGCCAGCCCATTCTTTGCCAACTTGCTCATCGCTCCTCTCTCTCTGTCGCTGGGTTCTTGGGTTCAGTTCAGTGTTTAACTGTGGGTGTTTGCCTTGGCTTCCATCAGTCACTGGATGAAGGCTCCCAGATGGTTATATACATCAAGTTCATTATCAGGAATGGGCATTTGAGGTGGTCTCTCCACTATTGCTTAGCTTGCCAATTGGTGCCATCCCTTTTGATCACTAGAGGTCACACTGGTGCCTGATCTGTTGTCTAACCTATGATTCCCTCTTCCCCCTATTCTACCCCTCCCACTCAATCTTCTTCCTAGCTCCCACTCCCCCCCACCCCTTGCCGTGTTCCTGATCGATCTGTTCAGAGGATCTTGCCTCATTCCTCTTCTCTTGGGTACTATGCATATCTTTTAGGTTCTTTCCTGTTTCCCAGACTCTCTATCAGTGGACTGGCACTGCTTTACATAATGTATTTTCTTAGTTAGCTCTTCACCAGATATGTTTCATACTTGTTCCAAACTCCCCAGTTTAGCAATTTTAAATGAAAGAACACATAAGAGTACTGGTTATAATTATATAGTTTTCATAAAACATTATTTCTAAGTTCACTTTCTAGCTCCACAAGCTGTTTCTTTGCTTTTCTCTTGTTCTACAGAACGAATTGATATAGTGGGTTTTCTATAACACCTTTAGTCACAATTAATTTTATTATCAGGCAGAGAATAATTCCATACTGGAGAGATATTGAAGCACTTTAACCTTGTTTCATGTTTGTCATGTATCTGTTTTCTTGAATTTTTTGTTAATTTTAGTATTTTTCTAGCTAAAAATGGCACATCTTATTACTCTTTTGCTATGGAGTAAAGCTATGAAGAGATGTGCAAAGATCTGTTTGGAAAAATATGAGCGAACAATAGAGGAGTTATGAGAAAAACTGTGATTAAAGACCCCAGTAGTAGAAGATCTACTGTCCATCACCAGAAGTAGAAAAATATGCTTTTATGTAAAAATATTCATTAAAAGTCAATGGATTATGCGTATATCAACATACAATAAGTGTAATGAGGATCATAGGTAGTCATAGTCCTATCAAATAATTTATCTTCTGATTCCTAAAGCCTTAACTTCAAGTATGTCTCTCAAACAGGTTATGAAGAATATCTGAATGCATTTATCTCTTTATTTGAGTTTTCTATATGAACTGGATCTTTAATTTTCTCTTGGGAGGGTTTAGCTTATGTAATTAATCTCTCATTTCCTTCTATACATTTAATAAAAATTACTATTATACTTTACCCAAAATATTTGAGACTGCTTTTTGTTATGTGGATAAAAAATAACAGTTGTCATTAATAGTTGTTATGCATGATGACTGTAAAGCACTTTTAGGCCTTTTATTCTGGGAGGAACCTCAGGTCCTAACTTCTTTGAATCTCTGACACCAAGTAAGTACTTACAGGATTTATTTATTATGTATTATATAGTCTTCTGTCTGCATGTATCCCTGTAGGCCAGAATTGGGTACCAGATCTGTTTACAGATGGTTATGAGCAATCATGGGGTTGCTGGGAATTGAACTCAGGACCTCTGGAAGACCAGGCAGTGATCTTAACCACTGTGCCACCGCACTAGCACAAGGTTGGGAATAATCTTACAGAATTTAAACAAGTGGTATTTATTTATGTTACAGAAATTTTTTAAAAAGTGATTTGGAGTCAATATAAAGTTCTCTAAGCAATGCCTTTTGTGAGTGTATGAGCCTGTGTTCTACTGCAGTTGGTAGTCACTTTCAGAAATATTTCTAAAGGATATTAGCATTGGCCTTGGTAGTAGTGTAACTACCTTACAAACAGATAATAAGACAAGCTGAAGATGGGAGAAGCATGTGGTTGAAGAGGATGTTGGAGTGACAGCAGTGGTGGCTGTGGTAAAGACATTAAGCACCACAGTCAGGCCAAAGGGAAAAGCCAGGCTGGATAGACAAGGTAAAAGAATAAGCATAAAAGAATAATGTGCCTAAATTTAAACAGTGCCATAAAACTGGGTAGTTTCTACTTTTCTTTATTGTTATTTTTGTTTTAAGTAACTCATTTGGTATTGGATATGTTTGTGATTATCTGAGACAGTAATTGACACTGGCCACTATCCTAGTCCTAATGTTTTACTTCCTAGTTGTTAAGAACTGGTTACTCACTGTACATGCCTAGATGACTTCTATTGAATTGTAAGCATTTTCCTAAAGTTTCACATTTATTAAATTATTTACTACTCTGAATTAACCTAGGAGATCAACTTATTTTCTGAAAAAGTATTTTTGATGAGACGGTGACTATAGGATAGTAAGTAATTAGCAGAACTAGGAAATGGATCACATCCAAAACTAAGCAATTTCTTCTCTCTGTGTCTGTCATATTAACCACAAAATTTAATTTTTACTGAGACATTAAGCTTAGTTTTCAAATATAAGTAAATAAAGCTATTAATGGGTATGATTGAATATAGGTGATAATAACAACATTTATTAACTTATGGGGATCTCACATGGACTACACCTGAGGTTTAAGCCTTAATGTTTATGTATTTCACTAACTTTTATCACCCTCATGCTTAGGATTATTCTCATATAATTTCTGAAAAGGTCAGTATAGGAATTTGATATTTTAAACATTGGCAGATCCCCTGTGGAAGGGCTTACCCTCCATGGGAAGTAGATATGTGGTGAGATGAGGGGTCGGTGGGGGGGCATGGGCTGATGGGAGGGAGAGGGAACTCTGATTGATATGTAAAATAAGATTGTTTCTAACTAAAAAAAATTCGAAAAAACAAGAAAAACAAAAAAACCTAAACAACAACAACAAAATGTTGATAGATGGATAAGGACAAAATAATCAACGAAATAAAATATCTAAATTTTTAAATAAATTTTATTTAAATAATAAACAATCTTATTTTACATACCAATCAGAGTATCCTCTACCTCCCATCAGCCCATGCACCCCCACTGACACCCCCATGCACCCCCAAGGGAGGGTGAGGCCTTCTATGAGGGATCATCAAAATCTGTCAAGTCATTTGGGGGGAGGGCCTGTGTATCTAAGCTAAGAGAGTATCCCTCCATGGGAAATGGGTCCGGAAGTCTGTTTGTGCACTAGGGATACATCCTAGTTCCTCTGGCAGAGGTCCCATAGACTGCCCATTACTCCAAGCTGACACCCATATTCAGGGTGCCTGGTTTGGTCCTATGCTGGTTCCCCAGCTGTCAGATTGGGTTTCATGAGTTCCCACTGTCTCACTTCAGCTGTTTCTGCAGATTTTCCCAGCATGTCTTGACCCTTTTGTTGGTCACTTCTCCCTATCTGAAACAGGATTTCAGGAGTTTGGCTCAGGGCTTAGCTGTGAATATCTGCTTCTGCTTCTGCTTCTGAACAGATATTGGATGAAGACTCTAGGACGGCATTTAAGGTAGGCATTATTCTCGTTTTAGGAAAAGAACATTTAAGGTAGCCTCTCTGCTATTTCTTAGGTTCCTAGTTATGGTTATCCTTGTGGATCTCAGTACAATTCCCTAGTAAAAGATTTCTCTTTAAACCTACAGTGGCTTCCTCTATTGATGTGTCTCTTTTCTTGCTCTCCTATTCCTCCCCCCCACTCCATCTTCCTGAACATTTATTTTTTTGTAATTCTTTTTATGTCTTTTTTATTTTTAAATTTAAATTAGAAACAAGGTTGCTTCACATGTCAATCCCAGCTCCCTCTCCCTCCCCTCCTCCTACGCCCTCCTACCAACCTCCATCCCCCTTCTCACAACCCCCACTTCTTTTCCCAGAGAGAATGAGGCCATTTATGGGGGGGGGGGTGTCCATAGTCTGTGCAATTCTTAATACAATTAAACTTTTACATGAAGGGAAATTTGTAAGAATATTGACACAAAGGTGATGATATCTGTCATAATATTTGGAAGGCATCTCTAAAGGTAAGAGGTATCTGGCCCCATGAGTCTACCTACAAACCTGTCTTGCCACTTAAGGCTGTGTGACATCTATTGGTTTGATTTTCATTATTTTATTTTGTTTATCTTATATTATTCATTACTATTTATTGTATTCATTTAGTAGAATTGCCTGATGTTTCTGCATGAATACACCAATCATTCATCATATCCAAATATCCTTCCTCCATACTTCCATCCAACCAAGCCCCATACCCTTAAATTTTTTTGTAACAATTTGTACTTTGTGGTAAGCATTTAAAACTTTTCAAGTATTCATGAAGTAATGTGTTTACCTCATTTTGCTTAACATAATTTTCTCTAGTTCCAGACATTTTACTGAAAATTCTAGGATTTCAATCTTCTTTGGCTCTGAAAAATATTTTCATAATATATTATTTGTTGATGTGCCGCAATGTTGATTCCATATTGAAGACATTAGAGCAGTGTCACAATAAACATGTGTTTGTATTTCCTTTGTATTTGGATATACTTTACCTTGTATATATACCAAGTGGTGATAACATAGGATCACATAATAGTTCCATAGTAAGCATTGGAAAGCTGCCTTATTATTCTCCATAGTAGTGGAACAAATTTACATGCCCAACAAGAGTTCCTGAAAATTCTTTTCTTTCCATACACTCTCCAGAGTTATTTCTACAATAGGCATTATCCTTGCGTTGATAAAACTGATATCTCATGTTGTATTTACCAGTTAATTTAGTTTTAAAATCTTATTTCAATGAAAGTTGTTTTCCTACAAAATGAAAGGAATTAACAGACCATTACTACTACTGTGTGGCTTCCAATGCAAAGCAAGGTTTTGCAAAATTCTAGCTCCACACTGTAAGATTTATTATTTTGTAGTCCAAGTTGGTTATCTGTGTTTTTCCTTAATAGATCTGGTTAAAATTTTTAAAAAGCAACTGCAGAATGAGAAACCATACAGAAGCCACAGAGTTTATTCTTCTGGGGTTATCAGATGACCCTAAGCTCCAGGTTATCATCTTTGTCTTCCTCTTCATCACCTACACACTCAGCATCACAGGAAATTTGACCATCATCACTCTCACACTGCTGGATTCTCAACTCCAGACTCCCATGTATTTCTTCCTCAGGAATTTCTCCACATTAGAAGTGTCCTTCACAACTGTCTGTATTCCTAAGTTCTTGGGCGCCATTATCTCAGGGGATAAAACTATTTCCTTCAACAACTGCATAGCTCAGTTATTTTTTCTCATTCTCTTTGGAGTGACTGAATTTTACCTTCTGGCTGCCATGTCCTATGATCGCTATGTTGCCATCTGCAAGCCCCTGCATTACCTGACCATCATGAGTCAGAAAGTCTGCACAATGCTTGTCTTTGCCTGCTGGCTGGTCTCTTTCCTGATCATCTTCCCGGCACTCATGTTGCTCCTACGGCTTGATTATTGTGGGTCCAATATCATTGATCACTTTACCTGTGATTATTTCCCCCTGCTGCAACTTTCCTGTTCAGATACAAACTTCCTGGAGAAGATGGGGTTTTTCTGTGCTGTCTTTACCCTAATGTTTACTTTGGCGTTAATATTTCTCTCCTACACATATATCATCAGAACAATTGTGAAGATTCCTTCTGGTAGTCAGAGGACAAAGGCCTTTTCCACGTGTTCTTCCCACATGATTGTCATCTCCATCTCTTATGGAAGCTGCATTTTTATGTACATTAAGCCCTCAGCATCAGATAGGGCATCTTTGACTAAGGGAGTTGCTGTGCTGAACACCTCAGTAGCCCCCATGCTAAACCCCTTCATTTATAGCCTGAGGAATCAGCAAGTGAAGCAAGCCTTTTTGAACATGGCGAGGAAAATGGTATTTTTCACAAGTACTTGAAATGATGTGGCCTGTCAATGAGGAGCACACTGAGGGCCAATTCATAAATTAAACACAGATGCCAGTGACATCAGTGTGACACTTCCAACTCTCATTACTTATTCTTTCATTTATGTGAACAGTTTACAATTCTATCTTGTTTTTGGATGCCTTTTACAATGATTATCTTCCTATGTTTTTGCAATACAAGAGTCTTCTGATATTTCATAATAGCAGCTTCTTAAGCTATAATTTATTCTACAGATAAAATTACAATTTGAGATATATGGTGGAAATTTTATACCCAGAAATGGGAAAGATAAATTGTAAACAGTGATGTATTTTGCTCAATATATACTTGAGATACACTGGCAATTTTTGCATATTTTTATATACTTGTCAATATGACTGGGTACTCTATCTAGGATATAACTTTAAATGCCATGAAATTAAACAAAACATTCCATTTCATTTAAAAAATATTGTTATTCACTGCAATATGATATATTCTTGAATTTTAACAGGAAAGTAAAACAATCATTTATAACATTCATATGAGCTATGTATTTAATGGATTTTATATACAAACCCCATGATTTCCCCATATCTGTGTATGGATATATGTATGCATATACATATATATATGTATATATTTGGAGACAGTCCATATAGAGAGAAACTTTATATATACATATATACAAATATGAGCATATACATATATAAATATGTACAATGTGTGTATACATACATATATATTCTGTGTAAGCATATCATTGTTATCCTGTCTAACACACACAAATATGTGTGGATACATTAATAGATAGATTATTTATGTATATATACACACAATACAAGCTGTAGAAAATAGTGAAGGAATAAACAAAAGTTGTTAGAGACTATTTGGAATTCTTTCTAATTCCAAAAAGAAAAAGTTCCTTTGTCAATAACAGTAATCAAACTTCATGTAATACATATGTACATTTATAGCTGCTTATATATTCTGCTGTCACTTGTCCAAATCTTGAGTGATATATATATATATATAGTCATAAATTAAATATATTCTTAGTAAACATATATACAACAAAGATAAGCATATTTATACACTTTTTCTTCTAACCTTTTGAACATTTTGAAATAAAGTATAATTCAATTTATTATATAGATGATGCATTTTCTATAAGACATAACATCAAAACAAAAAAAAGATTTTGCTTTATATACAGTTATTTTTACAGTTTGGGATGAAGTTTCTAATGATGGCACATATGCTGAGGGTTTGGTCTCTGGAAAGTGTTGTTGTTAGTCAACTGTTGCATAATTTGGCCCTGACATCATGGAGTATGAAAAGGTGCAGCATGGTTGGATGAATTGGAGCATTAGAGATGTGATTTCTGAGACGTTACTGGTCCCATTGGATCCCAAAATAGCAGTGGAGCCAACAGATAAAATCTTTTTAATAATAGTTTTCTTTACAAATAATCTGATTTTATATATCCCCCCTTGTTCCCTCTCCCTTCCATCCTCCCATGCCCCCCACCGAACCCCCAAGCCACCCACACCTGCCTACTCACCAAGGACAGTGAGGCCCTCCATGGGGGATCATGAAAGTCTGTCACATCATTTGGGGGAGGGCCTAGGCCCTCCTCCCTATATCTGGGCTGAAATAGTATCCCTCCATAGGTAATGGGCTCTCAAAGTCCATTTGTGCACTAGAGATAAATACTTGTTCCACTGTTAGAGGTTGTAAAACCTTTTTTTTGGAGCCAAATCTTTGTTCTTCCATTTTATTATTCCTTCTATTGCTTGTTCTACTCTATTATTTTTCTGTTCTGATCTTCTACCCTGATGTTCCCCTTCTTCTGATATCCTGATGACTTTCTTCTAACTTCATTTTTTCCCTTATAGCTTATATATCCCAGCAAATCTTTCAAGTGATATAAAAGTTACACTGTAGTTACACATTCTAGTTTTTAAGTGGTTGATTACAATGAATAAAAGTACAAAAACAATGTTCCTCATTTCCCTTACATGAATAAATGTTCTATGTATTACAGGCATAAAACAAATTATTCCCAAGAACCCACACACAGTTAAACATTTGTCTTTTAGACATGTCATAGGTCAGGAGCCTTTCAATCATAACTGTAGTTGTCTTAATAATTGCCAGTAAAACAGGTTACTAGTTTCACTTTTCATATTTTAGAGCCCTGTCCAATTATCTTTTTTAAATTAGTTTTTTACTTAAATTATTTTACATACCAATCCCAGTTCCCTCTCCTTCCCATGCTCCCATTCCCCATACCAATCTCCCATCCTACCCTCATCCACTCTTCAGGGAGGTGAGGCCTCACATGGGGGAGTCATCAAAGTCTCTCATATCATTTGGGGCAGGACCTAGGACCCTCCCCCATGTATCTAGGCTGTGAGAGTATCCCTTCATAGGGAATGGGCTCATAAACCCCATTTGTGCTCTAGGGATACATACTGGTTCCATTGCCAGCAGCCCCATATACTGCCCAGGCTCCCCAACATTCAGGGTGCCTGGTTTTGTCCTATGTCGATTCATCAGCTGTCAGACTGGGGTCTCTGAGATCCCACTTCCTCAGGTTTCTGTGGGTTTCGCCAGCATCATCTTGACCCCTTTGCTCATCACTCTTCCCTCTCTACAACTGGATTCCAGGAGTTTGGCTTAGTGCTTAGCTTAGAATCTCTGCTTCTGGTTCCATTAGCTACAAGATGAAGGCACTATGATGGCATTTAAGGTTGACATCAATCTCATTACAGGGGAAGGGCATTTAAGGTAGCCTTTCCACTATTGCTTAGATTCTTAATTGGGGATTCCTGGACATTTCCCTACAGCCAAATTTCACTTTAAACCTGTAATGGCTCCCTCTATTAAAGTGTCTCTTTTCTTTCTCTCCTTTTCTGTTCTTTCCCTAATTGACCTTCCTGATCCCTCATGTTCTCCTCCCCACCTCCCCTTCTCCTCACTCTTTTTCCTACTTCCTTTCTCCCCATGCTCCCAATTTGTTCAGAAGCTCTTGTCCCTTTCCCCATCTCCAGGGGTCCATTTATTTCCCTCTTAGGATCCTCTTTGTTTCATAGTTTCTCTAGGGTTGTGGGTTGTAGGCTTGTTATCATTTGCTCTATGTCTAATATTCACTTATGAGTGAGTACATACTATGTTTTTCTTTCTGTGTCTGGATTATCTCACGCAGAATGGTTTCTTCCATTTGTATCCATTTGCCTATGAATTTGAAGATTCAATTGTATTTTTTTCTGTTGAGTAGTACTCCATTGTGTAAATGTACCACAATTTCTTTATCCATTCTTCAGTTGAGGGGCATCTATGTTGCCCCCAGGTTCTGGTTATTATAAATAATGCTGCTATGAACATAGTTAAACTGATGATCTTGTGGTATAAATGTCATCTTTTGGTTATATGCCTAAGAATGGAATTGCTAGATCCTGAGGAACCGCCATACTGATAGTCAAATTGGCTATATTAGTTTGCATTCCCACCAGCAACGAAGAAGTGTTCCCCTTTCTCCACATCCTCTCCAACATAAACTGTCATTTGTGTTCCTGATTTTAGCCATACTGAGAGGTGAAAGATGTTTTCTCATAGTTGTTTTGATTTGTATTTCCTTGATGCCTAAGGATGTTGAGCAATTCCTTAAGTGTCTTCCAGCCATTTTTAGATTCCTCTATTGAGAATTCTTTGTTTAGCTCTGTGCCCCACTTTTTAATTGGATTTTTGGTGTGTTGGTGTCTAGCTTCTTGAATTCTTTGTATATTTTAGAAATCAGCCCTCTATCAGATGTGGCTTTGTTGAAGATCTTTTCCCATTCTGCCGGCTTTCATTTTGTCTTGGTGGTTGTGTCCTCTGCCTTACAGAAGCTTCTCAGTTTCAGGAGGTCCCAATTATTAATTGTTGATCTCAGTGTCTGTGCTACTGGTGTTATGTTCAGGAAACATTCTCCTGTACTAATTAATTCAAGGGTACCTCCCACTTTCTCTTCTAATAGGTTCATTGTGGCTGGATTTATGTTGAGGTTTTTGATCCATTTAAGACTTGAGTTTTGTGCTTTGTGATAGATATGTATCTGTCTGCAGTCTTCTACATGCCAGTATGCAGTTATGCCAGCACCATTTGTTGAAGATGCTTTCTTTTTTTCCTTTGTATAATTATATCTTATTTGTCAAAGATCAGGTATTCATAGGTGGGTAGATTAGTATCAGAGATTTCAATTCGATTCCATTGGACTACCTATCTGTTTTTGTGCCAATACCAGGCTGTTTTCAATACTACAGCTCTATAATAGAGCTTGAAGTCAGGGATGGTGATGCCTCTGGAATTTCCTTTATTGCACCGAGATGTTTTGGCTATCCTGAGATTTTTGTTTTTCCATATAAAGTTGAGTATTGTTCTCTCAAGCTCTGCAAAAAATTGTGCTGAGATTTTGATGGAGATTGCACTGAATCTGTAGATTGCTTTTGGCAAGATTGCCATTTTTATTATGTTGATCCTACCTATCCAAGAGCATGAGAGATCTTTCCATTTTCTGATATCGTCTTTAATTTCTTTCTTTAAAGATTTAAAAGTTCTTGTCATACACGTCTTTAGCTTGTTTGATTTGAGTTACCCCAAGATATTTTATGTTGTTTGTGACTATTGTGAAGGGTGATATTTCTCTGATTTCTTTCTCAACCCATTTATCCATATCATTTAACTACCTGACTTCATTCTGACGCCTAGACCAGTTCTGAAAAACTTCCTGGTTTTGTTGGTCTTCTTTCTTCCTTTCTTTTTAAATAATTTTAATTAAAATATAATTATATCACTTGTCCTTTCTCTTTCCTTTGTCCAATTCCTCCAATATTTCCTCCATCAAATCCCTCCTATGTCCCCTCCCAAATTGATGATCTCTTTTTTCTTTGGCTATTATTATTACATATAAAGAGATGCACTAATGTACAACTGCATTTCAGTCTCTTTTTTTGTTGTTGTTTGTGCACAAATTATTTCAGAGCTAACCAATTTGTATCGGATTGTCAATGGGGCAGGGCAGCTCATCTCTGAGGATAATTTACCAATAGTTAATTCAAGTAGATCTTTGTCTAGGGTTGGAAACCTGTGGTACTTTTCCCTCACACTTTAGTATGTCTCTTCATACTGTCATTCCCCAGGTTGTCTTTATGCAGCCATTTCTTGGAGACACGTTATTACATCAGACATCCTGTTGCTTTGGCTCTTACAATCTTTCTGCTACCTCTTGAGATGATCTCTGAGCCTTAGTATTAATATTGGTGCTGTATCGTAGATGTTCCCCCCATGACAGGCTTGCCAAAATCGATTAATCCCTGCATTGTGTCCAGTGTTCTGTAATAGTCTCTATTTTCCATAAGAGAAGCTCGTTTGATGATGAATGATAGCTATATTTATCTGGTGGTATAAAGATAAATTTCAGAACATAGTTAGAAATTGTGCTGGTTTAGTTACATGGCAGTAATTGATTCTACCCCAAACCTGATGACCACAATGGCCATAGGAAGTTGACTAGGTTTAATGGTACCAGGCATGATCTCTGTCCTTTTGAAAGGTCCTTAAGTCCAATTAGACAACGGTTGGTTACTGTCAAGATATGAGTGCCCCTATTTACCTTTAGGGATCTACACCATGCTCGTCATTGCTGTGGTTTATATGCACACAACTAATAGGACTTAGTGATTGCTTCATTCCCTTGGCAGCTTGCATAGTAATTTCTAGTACTGTGGAAACTTGACCATAGGAATGTGGCTTAGAAGTTAGGCCCAACTTGAATAATCTGAGTCCTAGATCTTAAGTGTGTGATATTTTCAGCAACAGAGACTTAGCTTAAGTTTCTGAGAGGCAACCAAAGACCACAGCAATAGTCTGTACTGCTGTAAGTCACTTAGACTACCCCGTTCAGCTACTCAGAGTTTTCTCATGCTGGTGCTGAAGTTTTTGTTAGTCTACGACTTTGTGGGGAACATTGTCATCCCAACACCCCCACACACACACACAGACACACACACACAGAGAGATGAAGTCTTTCTGTCTATATATAGATATACAGATATAGATAGATATAGATAGCTAGGTAAATATAAAAAATGTAATTCCTTGTGGCTTTATGAAACAACCTTGGAGTCATTTATCTCCTCCCTTTTCTCCTTCTTCACTGAACTCCATCCCCCATCCCAGCGTTTTCCATTTCGCTCTTCGTATCACTGGTAGCCCACTATTCTCCTTTCTATCTCTCCCTCCACATGGTCCCATTTTATTAGCATCATGACCACTGTATTCTGCAAAAAAAATTAGAATTAATGCTACAAATTTAAAGAAATTGTGCATAGCTATGGAATTCATAAAGTAAATAAGTAAAAAGTAAGAACAGTTTATATGTGTCATTTTCTCACTGAGGGAAACTGCAAAGGAATTTTAATCCCAGATCTCCTAGAACTACCAACTGGTTTTTGTAGGACAAATATTTTTGAAATTATAATATAAGTACATCATTTCTTCCCTTTCCTTTCCTCCCTCTAAGACCTCCAGTGCAACCCTTGCTCCCTTTTAAATTTATAACCTCTTTATTTTTGTTACATTCTATATAATATACATGTGTCACATATACAATATTTCTAAATACATATATACACTCTTGTCAGTCCGTATGTGTATGTATATATTTACATAATCTCAATACAAGCTTGAACTATAAGTCAGAAGAAGGAAATTAAAGGGAGGGATATAAATAGGAAAAAAAGAAATCAAACTTTCCTTATTTGTGAATGGCATGGTATTATACAATAGAGTTCCCAGAAAATTCTACCAGAAAACTTCTCAGAGTAATCAACAAGTTCAGCAAGTGGCAGGATACAGAATTAACTTGCAAAAAAATAGCTTCTCTGTGGACATTGCAGCCTATTTTTGGGGTGTGTCTTCCATACTAGTTAATACCCTTAGAAGATGGTGCCAATTCCTGATAGTGAACTTGATGTCTATAACCATCCTGGAGCCTTCATCCAGTGACTGATGGAAGCAGAGGCAAACACCCACAGTTAAATACTGAACAGAACCCAAGGAACCCAGCGACAGAGAGAGAGAGGAGCGAAGAGCAAATTGGCAAAGATTGGGCTGGCAAAACCAGCAGAGACAGCTGATCTGAACAGGGGAGAGCTCTTGGACCCCAGACCGACAGCTGGGAGGCCAGCATGGGACCCATCCAGACCCCCTGAATGTGAGAGTCAATGAGGCCTGGGCTACCTATGGGGTCCTGAGCAGTGGATCAGTGTTTATCCCTCGAATACTAACAGACATCGTGTGTCCATAACACAGAGGGTTGCTCTCTCTTCCTGGACTCTTAGGGAAGTGCCTGGACCCTACCCTGAGTGAAATGATAGACTATAGATATCCCCTATGTGGAAGGAAGTGGCAATAGGGTGGGAGGATGGGTGGGGATGGTGGGGGGGTGTGGGAGGAGGGGAGGGAGAGGCAACTGGGATTGACATGTAAAACAAGCTATTTAAAATTAAAATAAAAATAAATTACAAAACTAAAAAAAAAAGAAAATGCCTTCCCAGTGTAAATGGAAAAGTGCTTCATTAATATTCCATGTACTTCTCAATTCATTCAAGTTGACAATCAAGATTAACCACAAAATTTCATAATGTTATTGCTTGTGTCTCTTTCCTAATGCTCCAGTTAGTCTTGGTAGGGGTTTATCAATGTAATTGGCCATTTTAAAACCACAGCTTTCGGGTTCATTGAAGTTTCCTAGCTATTATGTCACTATCTGCTATAGTATCCATTATTTCTTCCCTTCAACTTGATTTACATTTAACCATAACTTTCTTTAAATTTCTGGAGTATAGACCCTAGTTATGATACTAATTGAATGTGTTTAATTTTATGTATACATTTACTTATGTATATGTAGTGTGATTTATTATCACACAAGCACAAACATACACATACACATACACACACACGGTAAAATATTTTTCCATATATATCTTTGATTTTATAAATCCTATTTAATTAATCTTTAATTTTTTGTCACATTTAGAATTTCATATTGTATAAGATATTTTCATTGACTATATTGTCCCTTCTTTAGTTTTGATTTGTAAAGGGATTATTTTAGTTAATAATCCAAGATTCTATAAACTTCTGTGGGTGAGTAAAGGGAGGAGCTTGAACCAAAAAGGCATATTGCATCAACAATCAAGAAACAGAGAGATGAATACCAGCTAATGCTCAACTCTGTTATACTGCTTACTAGGACCAGGATCTCCTGCTCTGTTATGGGATGGTCTGCCCACACATCAACAAGATAAACTCCCACAGTCAAGATGAGAGGCCCATATCCTGCTTTTTTTTTCTTCATCTGCAGCACTAAACTTAACACATTTATTCTTTAAACAAGTTTTTGCTATCCAAATCATAGAGTGCAAAGAATGTTAGAAATATGTGTAAAATACCATAATTTTGAAAGATCTGAGAATACCTGGAAATGTTGATTTATTGTCCTTGAATCTCAAAGAATAACATGCCAGGAATTTGAATTTTTTATGTATGTTTATTATTTAAATTAGAAACATGCATGCTTCAAATGTCAATCCCGGCTCCCACCTTCTCCTTCCACCAGCCCCACCCTACCCCCCCCAGCCCAATCCCCACATCATTCCCCAGGAAGGGTAAGGCTGTCCTTGGG
Organism: Mesocricetus auratus; assembly: GCF_017639785.1. Classification (NCBI taxonomy): domain Eukaryota; kingdom Metazoa; phylum Chordata; class Mammalia; order Rodentia; family Cricetidae; genus Mesocricetus; species Mesocricetus auratus. The sequence goes on from NW_024429195.1 coordinate 42,598,557, forward strand.
GGGATCTCCAGAGCCTGTCATTTCATCCAGGGAAGGACCTAGGCCCTTCCCCATGTGTCCAGGATGAGAAAGCTACCATCCATGTGGAATGGGCTCTCAAAGTTTATTTGTATGCCATGGTGAACATTAGTCTACTACCCAAATCCCCAGAGATTTCTGAGGCCTCCTCACTGACAACTACATTCATGGAGTCTGTATCAGTTCTCTGTTGGCCTTAGTCATCTAGTCATCAGTCTGGGGTTCAAGAGCTCCCCCTTGTCCAGTCAGCTGTCTTTGTAGGTTTCACCAGCATAGTCTTGACTGCCTTGCTCATCACTCCTCCAACTATGTTTACTGGGTTCCAGGGGGGTCAGTTCAGTGTTTAGTTGTGAGTATCTGTCTCTGCTTCCATCAGTCACTGGATAAAAGTTCTAGGATGTCATATCAGGTAGACCTTATCATCAGGTAGGGGCTATTAATGTAGTCTCTTCACTATTACTCAGTTTTCCAGTTGGTGTTGTCCTTGTACATCTCTGGGAATCTCACTAGTGTCAGCTCTCTCCTCAAAGCTATGATTCCCACTATTATGGTATCTCTCATCCTGGTCTCCTCTATTCTTACCCTGACTCAGCCTTCCTGCTCCCCCATGTCTTCTTCTACCCTCCTCTTCTACCCCTCTCTTTTTCCTGGTTCCCTCTCTTCTCCCCCCATGTTCCCCATCTGCTCAGGAGATCTTGCCTCTTTCCACTTCTCTGGTGTATAATGCATATCTCTTGGGAACCTCCCTGTTTCCCAGACTAACTGGCCCTGGGATTGTAGGCTGACACTCCCCTGATCCATAACTAAAATTCATATATGGGTGAGTACCTACCATGTTTGTCTTTTTGTGACTGGGTTACCTCAACTCAGGATGGTTTCTTCTAGTGAAAACCAATTGCCTGCAATTTTCAAGATTCCGTTGTGTTTTTTTCGCAGAGTAGTACTCCATTTTGTAAATGTACCACATTTTCTTTATCCACTCTTAAGTTGTGGGACATCTAGGTTGTTTCCAGGATCTAGCTATTACAAATAATGTTGCTATGAACATAGTGGAACAGACATCCTTGTTGTATGAGTGGGCAACATTTGGGTATATGCCTAAGAGTGGAATTGCTGGTTTGTGTGGTAGACTGATTCCTATTTTCCTGACGTTTCTCCATACTGATTTCCAAAGTGGCTGTACAAGTTTGCACTCCCACCAGCAATGGATGAGAGTTCCCCTTTCTCCATATCCTCTCCAGCATAAGCTGCCATTGGTGTTTTTGATTTCAGACATTCTGGCAGCAGTAAGATGATAACTCAGGGTTGTTTTGATTTGTATTTCCCTAATGCATAAGGATGTTGAGCACTTTCTCAAGTGTCTCTCAGATATTTTAGTCTCCTCTATTGTGAATTCTCTATTTAGTTCAGTCCCCCACTTTTTAATTGGGTCCTTTGGTGTTTTGGAGAATAGCTTCTTGAGTTCTTTGTAAGTTTTGGAGATCAGCCCTCTGTCAGATGTGGCGTTAATGAATATCATTTCCCTACCTGTGGGTTGCCTTTTTGTCTTTCTGACTGTGTCTTTTGCCTTACAGAAGCTACTTAGTTTCTGGAAGTCCCATTTATTAATTGTCGATATCAGTGTTTGTGCTACTGGTTTTATTTTCAGGAAGCGGTCTCCTGTACCAATCTGTTCAAGGGTACCTCCCACTTTCTCTTCTAACAGGTTCAGTGTGGCTGGATTTATGTTGAGGTATTTGATCTATTTGGACTTAAGTTTTGTGCGTGGCGATAGACATGGATCTATCTTCAGTCTTCTACATGCCAATATCCAGTTATGGCAGCACCATTTGTTGAAGATGCTTTCTTTTTTCCATTGTATAATTATAGCTTCTTTGTCGAAAATCAGCTGTTCATAGGTTTGTGGATTAATCTCAGAGTGTTCAATTCGATTCCACTGGTGTACCTGTCTATTTTTCTGCCAATAACAAACTGTTTTCAAGACTACAGCTCTATAATAGAGCTTGAAATAAGGAATGGTAATGCCTCCAGATGTTGCTTTGTTGAGCAGGGTTGTCTTGGCTATCCTAGGTCCTTTGTTTTGCTATATAAAGTTGATAATTGTTCTTTCAAGGTCTGAGAAGAATTGTGCTGGGATCTTGATGGGGATTGCATTGAGTCTGTAGATTTTTTTGGCAGAATTGCCATTATTACTAAATTGACCCTACCTATCCAAGAGCATAGGAGATCTTTCCATTTTCTGGTGTCTTCTTTTATCCAGGAAGTCATCCATTTCATTTAAATTTTTGAATTTTGTGGAGTACAGGTTTTCAAAGTATGACCTGATGATTCTCTGGATTTCCTCAGTATCTGTTGTTATGACCCCTATTTCATTTCTGATTTTGTTAATTTGCATGTTCACATTCTGCCATTTGGTGAGTTTGGTTAAAGGTTTCTCTATCTTGTAATTTTCTCAAAGAACCAACTCTTTGTTACATTGATTATGTGTATTGTTTTCCTAGTTTCTACTTTATTGATTTCAGCCCTCAGTTTGATGGTCTCCTGGTGTCTACTCCTCCTGGGTGAGTTTGCTTCTTTGTGTTCAGGTCTTTCAGCTATTTTTTTAGTTCTCCAGTGTAACTATTCTCCAGTTTCTTCATGTGGGCACCTAGTGCTATGAACTTTCCTCTTAGCACTGCTTAAAGTGTCCCATAAATTTAGATATGTTATGTCTTCATTCTCATTGAATTATAGGAAGTCTTTTATTTCTATTTTTATTTCTTCTTTGACCCAGGCATGGTGCAATAGTGCATTATTCAATTTCCAAGAGTTTGTAGGGTTCCTGCAGTTTGTGTTGTTGTTGAACTCTAACTTTAAAGCATGGTAATCTGATAAGATACATGGAGTTATTCCAACTTTTTGGCACCTGTTGAGGTTTGCTATGTTGCCAAGTATGTGGTCAATTTTTGAGAAGGTTCCATGTGGCGCTGAGAAGGAGGTATATTCTTTTCTGTTTGGTTGGAATGTTCTATAGATGTCTGTCAAACCCAATTAGGTCATAACCTCTATTAGTTCCTTTGTTTCATTGTTAAGTTTCTGTCTTGTAGTCCTGTCTAGTGGTGACAGTTGGATGTTGAAGTCTCCCACTATCAGTGTGTGAGGTTTTATGTGTGGTTTGAGTTTTAGTAATGTTTCTTTTATGAATGTGGATGCCTTTGTGTTTGGGGCATAGATGTTCAGAATCGAGACTTCATCTTGGTGGATTTTTCCTGTGATGAATATGAAACGACCTCCTTCATTTCTTTTGTTTATTTTCAGTTTAAAGTCTAGTTTGGTAGATATTAGGATTGCTACCCCTGCTTGTTTCTTGGGGCCATTTGATTGGAAAATCTTTTCCCAACTCTTAACTCTGAGGTAATGTCTATCTTTGAGGGTGAGGTGTGTTTCTTGTATGCAGCAGAAGGATGGGTTCAGTCTTTGAATCCATTCTATCAGCCTGTGCCTTTTTATGGGCGAATTAAGACTATTAATATTGAGGGATATTAAGGACCTTTGATTGCTAGTTCTCGTTTGTTTTGGAATGGTTGTTCTTGGTGGAATTGCATGTGGATTTCCACCCCTTTCCTCTTTTGGGTATTGGTAAAGTAGGGTTATCTATTTCCTATGTTTTTCTGGTTGCAGTTAACATCTTTGGACTGGAGTTTTCCTTCCAGAACTTTCTGTAGGGCTGGATTAGTGGATATGTATTATTTAAATCTGATTTTTGTCATGGAATATCTTGTTTTCTCCATCTATAGTGATTGAAAGCTTTGCTGGGTATAGTAGTCTGGGCTGGCATCTGTGTTCTCTTAGTGTTGATTCAGGACCTTCTGGCTTTCAGAGTTTCCATGGAGAAGCCAGGTGTAATTCTTAGAGGTTTACCTTTATATGTTATTTGACCTTTTTCCTTAGCTGCTCTAAGTATTCTTTCTTTATTTTGTATGCTTGGGGTCTTGTTTATTATGTGGTGAAGGGACTTTTTTATTATCCACTCCATTTGGTGTTCTGTAAGCTTCTTGTACCTTCATTGGCATGTCTTTCTTTAGGTTTGGAAAGTTTTCTTCTATGATTTTGTTGAATATGTTTTCTGTCTCTTTGAGTTGGGTTTCTTCACCTTCTTCTATACCTATTATTCTTAGGTTTGGTCCTTTCATGGTGTCCCATATTTCCAGCATCTTTTGTGTTAGGGATTTGTTGAACTTCAGATTTTCTTTGATTGATTAATCTATTTCTCCTAGTGTGTCTTCAACATCTGAGATTCTCTCTTCCATCTCTTGTATTGTGTTGGTTATGCTTACATCTGTAGTACCTGTCTGTTTCCCCAGTTTTTCGATTTCCAGCATTCCTTCAGATTGTGTTTTGTTTTTATTGTCTCCATGTCAGCTTTAAATGCTTGCATTGTTTGATTGTTTCTTGTAATTTTAACTTCATGTTTTCCTCCCTTTCTTCCATTTTTTGGAATATTTGGTTTGTTTTTTCTTCTATTTCTTGCATTTTTTGGTTTGTTTTTCTTCCATTTCTTTAAGGGATTTTCTCACATCCTCTTTGAGGGCCTCTATCATTTCCATGAATGTGTTTTAAGGTCATTCCCTTCTGCTTTGTCTGCATTGGGTTGTGGTCTTACTGGCGTAGAATCTCTAAACCCTGGTGGTGTCATATTTATTTTTCTGTTGCTGAGTGTGTTCTTATATTGCCTTTTCCCCATCACTTCTTCCAGTGGGTGCAAAAAGAGTCTCTTCCTCTCCTGGTGGGTAGGCGACCAGGGTTCCCTTTCAGTGGGTGCAAGCAAATCCAATACTCTCTGGCCTCTGCTCTCTGCCCTCTGCCCTAGGTTTGGGTGTAAGTGGAGCAGCTCTCTCTGCAGGCTGCTGGTCGCTTGGTCGTCCTTCCAGGGTGAGTCGACCTGGCTGCAATCCCCAAGCCAGGGGCTCTGAGAGAGGGCTAGCTGGAGGAAATTGGGTCTAAGATGGAAACCCAGGGCTCACCTCTGCCCTCTGCCCTGGGTGTGGATGGAAGTCCATATCCTGCTTTTATATCTTTATTTTAATTAGTGTTTTCTAGTTTAATTCCATTATAACCTGTGTATGAAATTGTATAATGTCTAGTCCTTAAGTTTGTTAATATCTAGACTAGAGCTTGTCTTTATTGTTGAATGCTTCATGGTACCTTGCGAATGTTATTGAGTGACTATAGTAAGTGAATGATGGATATATAAGAAACACAGCAAGAATATTTGTGATCCAAATATCTCAGATTTATAAAGCATAAAGTAATATAAATATGATAAATAATTCATGTGAAAAGAAAACTGGAAAGATTAATTTGCTTACTTTGTAGAGAAAGTTGAACAGTAAGATTGTGACTCATAGTGGGTTCTATATGGTATTAGATATTGAAATAGTAATATATACAACAGGATTTAGGTCTAAACTAAAGAGGTATAGATTCAGCTGATAAGGGCCCAATGCAATAAAGAAAATGCCAAATTCCATCTAGTGCAAGAATTATTCCTCTTGAGTTACTTTTTCCAAATTGATCTTCTCTATCATGTAATCCTATAACTAACAGATTGAAAACATGAGTCAAATTAAAAAATTCTATTCTAAGTTAGTTTTTAAATTTATTCCTTTTATTTTCTGATTTAATATTATGTGTTTCCTCTTCTTTTCCTGCTCCTAAACCCTTTCATATACACTCCTTGCTCTTTTTCAAGTTCATGGCTTCGTTTTTATTTAATTGTTATATACAATCTCCTCAACAACGATAATAGTAGTTTAGGAAAGGTTAAATTAAATATTGAAACATAAAAAGCACAAAGTATTGTGAATACACATGAGTATTTGTGTAAAACTGAGACATATAGAGGAAAATATCTCAGAAAAATAGGTCAAAAAGAATTCATGTTAGATTGGACCATATTGTTTACTTGAACAATGCCAGAAAGAACTTAAAAAATAATACTCTTTGAAACATATTAAAGTAATTAATACATATACTAATAAAGATAAATAGCTTCAAATTGAAAGTAAACATTTAATAGGAAATTCATGAACATGAAAAACCATTTTTTTGCAGTTATATTTACATCATTTCACTCCTTGTTTTCCTCCATGCAGCTCTTTACACACTTTCCTCTTGCTCTCTTTCAAATTTGTGGCCTCTTTTTCTTTAATTGTTTACAGAAATACACACACATACCACATAATATTACTTGTATGTATATGTCCTCAGGGCTGACCACTTATTATTAGAAAACCAATTGGTGTGCTCTTCCCTGGATAAGACTATTACTCCCATTGTCAGCATTTTTGGGTTGCCTATAATTCTTTATATAGAGCTGAGACCCCATGATCTCTTCTACTTTGGTGTTGATATGTCTAAGGGTTCTTGTTCAGGTCTTGTTAAGGCAGCTATGTTGATTAAACTTTATGGGGGTAGTTTCTCTGACATTTCTAGAAGACACAATCTCACTTAAAACTTCCTTTTTTCCTAACTAGTAAAATCTTTCTGCCTACTCTTCTGTAATTATCTGAGCCTTAAGTGAAACAATTTAGCTATATCTATTGGTAATGGGTCCCACAACTGTGTATTAGTTGTGACTTTCTGTAATAGCCAACTATCTGTTGTAAAGTCAAGTTTCCTTGATGAGAAGTGAGAACTATACTTATCTGTAAGTATAAGAACAAATATATAAAATATAGTTAAGGATTATGTTGGTTTCATAAAATGGTAGTTATAGGTTCCCATTCAAGACTTATTACTTCACTAGCCCTGGTTAATTGTCTAGGTTTTCAGTACCACTCATGATCCAACTATTGTTGAGCAGGTCTTAAGTACAACCAGGGAGATGTTGATTAGTGCCAAGATATGTGTACCCCTACTGTATCCTTAGAGTTATCATGCCATGCTTGTTGTTGCTGGGGTTCATAGGCATCATAGATAGGTAGGACTATTGGTTGCTTTCATCCTTTGGAAACTTTCACGGTGCCTATGATACCATGAAAGTTAATCCTCAGGGAGGTAGCATTCAGTTCTGATTCAGCTCAGGGCCTCTGGGCTCTGTGTTCAAAATATATGGTGTCTTCAGCAATAGGGATTTAAATTCCACCACTGGAGCTACCCAAGGATAAAAGCAACAGTCTGTATTATTTGGGTATATCTTGGATCATCCTAACCATCAACTCAATAAAGGACTTCTCATGCCTGGTATTCGGGGTTTTGTTAGATTGTCTGTGGTTCTTCAGGGGAGGATTGTCATCCCAGATGAGAAATTTTCATTTAAACTATATATGTGTATGTATACACAGACTTACATTGCAGATATTGTTAAATAGTTAGTTAATAGTATGATTCCTTATAAGTTTTCCAATCTTACCCTCCTCTCTCCTTCTTATCTCCCTCCTCCTTCCCTACTTAGATCCCCCTCTTTTGCCCATTTTCCTTTTATATCATGTGTATCCTACCTTTCCCCTATCCATTAACCCCTCCAGTGATCTCATTTCATTTTCCGGTTTCTTCAGATACTCATGATATACACTCACATGGAAAGTTTTGGAGTTCGCTAATCCATATGTTAGCACTTAGTACACAGGAACTGGGGTGAAATTTTTGCACTTTTTTGTTTAATGTTTTCAAAATCCTATTCTGTAACTACAAGATTTTTTAGAAATATCAAATAGATATTGCTACTTTGGAGCAAAATTGGATTTCTATAGATCAAACAGAAGTATGCTCTTATCTGAATGAGCATACTTTTCTCTTTCCAATTAAATGACTTAGTATATTATTTTGTTCATTGACATAAAAATCTGAAGTTATTGACTTATAAAATTATAACTTGAAGGAGGGGAATGAAATGTCTATCAAAAGTTAGTTTTTACATACATTGTATCAATAGTTGTCAACTGTATGCAAAAAGACAGAATGTGAAGCAGCATTAAAACCAATGAGGTGAATTAGTAATGGTCAAATTCCCTGCTCTTAAAAAATTAACAAGTTGTATATAAGACTCTTTGAGTATCCACATAACAGTTACACAAGAATGGAATTTGGCTAGGTAGATAATGTGACAAGAATAACATCTATTACTGTGTACTAAAAATGGCATAATTGTATAATTACTGTCTTTGTGAAATTTGTAACACAGATTAAATAAAATATACCTTAACACATAAAAGTATTTGGCAGAATATTCTTGGTTTTTTTGCTGGTAAATGTGAAGCCTTGAGAGTAATGAAAACCTGGTAGGAAATACAGTGATAGGTTTCTATATATATAACTCTGGTACTAGATTCTCATATATTAATTATAAAATTCAAAATAAAATACAGCTAAATACAATTCTAATTTTAAAGATATTGCTATGATTTTTGTCACTTGTTTTCTGTGCTGGAGACATTTACTAATGAATAAAATAAGTGTCCTACATTCAAAGAAGAGTCATTGTAGGATTGAATTTAGTTAATCCCAGAGGCATCAAGAATAAATTACCTTCACTGTATATACTGAAGCTATATGCTTATTAAGAAAATTTAGTCTGGCCAAAGGGAAGACAGGTTGGTTATCATCAGCTGATTGGTACAGATTTTCCATCATATCCTTATATTGTTTGGCTTCCCAGAAAGACATGTTTTGACATCACAGCATCTTAGGAACCTACCTCTACTTGCATCCTTCTTTTCATCAATCTAGTCTTGAAGGATTTCTGTACTGGCCAGAGAAGGTAAAGTTCTTCTGTCTTTAATCAGTATTCAAGCTAACTTAACCAGGGTTCTTTGAAATGTTTCAGCTCCAGTTTCTAAAAGCAGTTTCCCAGCTTGACACAATAAAAAGTATTAAAGAGAAATACACTTTATTTATGAGAATGCCAGAAATCCCACGAGCATTCCAGCCTTTTTGTATGAGAGACATTTTGTGTAATAGAGACAAGGATGAGTTGGATGACAGACATTTATTTTGAAGAATACTATGAATATATTTCATCTTGTTTTTAAGTAAATAAAGACTAATTTAGGATTACATGTTTGATAGTACCATTAGTCATACCCAGAATGTGCTGTTAGAAGAAAATGCATGCGTTTCTGACATCTTAAATCTTCTTTTATTGGGAAAAGCTCAAGAATTTTAGAATATTACTTTATGACAACTAATTTTTACATTTTCAGTCATTGCTCAAACCACAATAATATTCTCTGACTTTTTATCTGTAGTTTTATGATATATTAATAACAAACAAACATATGTTATGATATATATTCCAAAATAGAAACAATGCTGAGAACAAGAAACACAAACTAGTAAGAGTTAAATAATACCAATCATTAGCTTTAATATCTGCCACCTGAGGTGCTGCCCCAAAAATAAAATTATAGAACAAATATGGATGAAAATGTAATTCACAGACATTATGTTGTATGATAAGTAGTAGGAGAGAACGGAACAGATTGAAGTCTGGATGGTACAGTGTAGAGCTTTGTGGTTTGGATAAGGTAAGACTTATAGAAAACTTTATATATTCTGATTAATCCCTGGAAAGAAAGACAAAGGTATTCTTTGATATTTTGGGAAAAGGACATTAAAAATTTACTTTCTGTACTCAGAATAACTTTAAGGGAAAAGCCCAAAGAGATAATAGTAAAAAGTACCAAAATGACATAAATGTATCCCACTGTCATAGATACATTACTGATCTGTATCTATACTGTGCTCAATCTCTCTGACTTGGGCTTTCATTCTTATAGATTAAGAACCTGCTAAGAACAGATACTGCATTTGATTTAGCCAAAACTTTTTTTTTATAAACAAAGCTCATCTAGCTGTATTTCCATGGTGCCAAAAATGTTTTCCCCATGGTCATTTTAAATGAGCACATATTAAAATAGAAGCAATTTTGTAACAGGAAAGTGGCTTGGCAGATGTGGTTATGTGATTATTTTCTACCAATAAATTATAGAAGTTTGAAAATAGCATTAGATTTTAAATTAACATATCTCTACGGCATAATTTTATAAAATATAAAAAATTTGAAAGCAGTGTCTTAGTATAAAAATTATGTATACAGTTGAAATAAATTGTAAGAATCTGTAATTTGAAGTTGTATACAATTTCTGACTAAAAATAGATATTCAATGTAAAAATATTGAAGGTGACTTTAAGCAATAATCATAAACATGTGTTCTTTTTCAATTTAGAATATATAGATTATATATTTATTTTGCATACACTATGTATTTTATATAATTGTATGATTATATATATTTTTAGTAGAAATGAAGAGATTTGGTAAGAATCTTATTAAAAATTCCTGTTGCTTCACCTCATTGCATGCAGTAATACCAATATTTAATTTTTCAGTTCTTCTGTATTAAATTTATACTTTATTTTTTTTCCAATAGATTCTATTACCAGTAAATCAGTATGAAAAACAACTCTGTGATTATTGAGTTTGTGCTCTTGGGCATATCAGAAGATCCAGAACTTCAGGTGGTAATTTTTATCTTTTTATTCATAGCTTACATATTAAGTATCACTGGAAATCTAACTATTGTTATCCTCACCTTGCTAGACTCTCGTTTAAAGACTCCTATGTATTTCTTCCTCCGGAATTTTTCCTTTTTAGAAATTATATTCACCAGTGTTTCCATCCCCAGATTTTTGGCGTCAATAATTACTAAAGTCAAGACCATCTCCTATAACAACTGTTTGGCTCAGTTATTTTTCTTCATCTCCATGGGGGTGTCTGAGTTCTTTCTTCTAACTGCAATGTCTTATGATCGCTATGTCGCCATCTGCAAGCCACTGCATTACACCATCATCATGAATCAGAAAGTTTGCACCCTTCTCGTCCTCACTTCATGGCTGGCAGGATTTCTGACCATCTTCCCACCACTCATGCTGGTCCTCAAGTTAGATTTCTGTGCTTCTAATGTCATTGATCACTTCTCCTGTGACTACTTTCCCATTTTACAACTCTCATGCTCAGATACAAGGAGTCTAGAGATGATTGGCTTTTACTTTGCCTTTATCACTCTGCTATTCACGTTGGCACTAGTGATCCTGTCATACATCTGTATCATCAGCACCATTCTGAGGTTCCCATCTGCCAGTCAGAGGAAAAAGGCTTTCTCCACCTGTTCCTCTCACATGATTGTCATCTCCATCTCTTATGGAAGCTGCATCTTTATGTATGTCAAACCTTCTGCTAATGAAAGGGCATCACTGACCAAAGGGGTGGCTATTCTCAACACCTCAATAGCTCCCATGCTGAACCCTTTTATTTACACATTGAGAAATCAACAAGTGAAACAAGCCTTCAGAGATTTAGTCCATAAAGTAATACTTTATAGAAGTGAATGAGATTACATGTTAACAAGAATAAAAGACAAAATGTAGTTTATTGTAATCTCTCTTCCTTTCCTGCTCTGCTGCTGAGCACAGTGGTGCTGCTGACATTTAATCTGAACATTGTTACAGCATGACTTCTTTTACACATGTGTATGCTAAATGCATTTGAATATTTACAAACTGGTAATTGTTTGCTCCTTTCATGATTTGCTTGGCTTTTAGGTTCGTTTTTGATACAAGTCTGGTGCATAGCCCAGAGTGGCCTGACACCCATTTCTCTTGGATTCCTCAGAGCAACTTGAATTCACAACCCTGAGTCACAGATTCCAAAAAAAGAAAACCATTTGCTGGAGACCATTTATCAGTGTCCTAATTCTTGATAAAAATACTTTACATTGTTTTGATTTATAGGATTAAACACTGTCTTGATAAGCTTACATTAAATTTTTCTCTGATACTAACATAAAACCTCAGTAAGATTTTTACAAGATAAATATTTTAAAGAAATCTCTGATAGTTCCACTTATCTGCTGTATTTATTTTTCTACTTAGAAATAATTGGAAGTCCACAATATTCTCTATTTCCTAACTATTCTGAAAGCATATGTTGTAGGCAATGTTTTATGTTATCTGTGTTAATCAGTATTTGATTTTAGAATATATAAAAGGACAGTCCTAATTATTCTGACCAACCTACAAATCTGAAAATTTCCTTCACAATACAGTGCTTTTATAAAGTACTAACCCTATGTCATCTTTTGACTGATTGCATTCTATTTCATATCCTTCTTAAAATTTCTTAGCTCCTTGTGATATTTTCTGGGGTGTTTTGTTGTTGTTTAGCTTTTGGCGTTTTTTGGTAGGTTTTACTTTATAAGTGTACTCATGCTCAGGAAAGACTGATTATGGAGACTTGTAAATCAGTGATTACATTTTATCCTGGTTTAAGGAAAGACATAACATAATTTCAGAGCAATAATAGCTTGATATTAAAATGAAACAAAAATCTAATATTTTCCCTATTTTTGTTTTCATAACTTTTACTAAGGTTTTGCACTATCGTATTAATTTTTTTCCTCAGTAACACAAACTTATTTGAGTGGGCCTATATAATTATGGTCCCTTAGAGGAAGATACCAATCTCTCATATTTCATCATGCACATAAATAGCAATCAGTCAACATAAGGAATTCATAACTGCCATTGCTATGGAGTAACAGGTTGAGCAGGAAAATATGAAACATGACTGATATTAAATAAATAGTTAGATAAATAAATAATAACTTCTTAAAGAAAGGAAATCTAAATGGAATGGAGATGCTGATTTTTTGATACAGTGTAGCAGTTGCCTAAGTCAAAAACTACTGTGGAATCTTTGGTATGATTTCAGATTCTGGACTTTGCTGCCTCTCCTCTCTCTCCCAAAATAATGCCTATGGTAAAAAAATTCATTCTTGCTATAATAAGCGTGTTACTATTTCCTAATCTCTGAAGTCTTATCTCTAGTTTCAATACAAACACATATTATGATTTCTATTCCTTTTATGTTATGTATATTCCCTTTATAATAATTCTGCTGCTTTATTTTAGTTCCTTGTGCATCCTGCAGAGACAGTAGACAAGATATATGTAAAAATATGCCACACAATTTTAAAAGGCATTCTGCTTGATATATTTCTGTTTTTAATTTTTGATTATTCTTTTCTTTAGTCAAAGAGATATTTATTTCCATTACTAATAAATTAAGAAAAATAAGACAGAAACATTTACAGTAGCAGCAAACTACTTCAGAGAAAGTGCTTTTTAGAAACATTGATTCCTCTTGGTTGGGATAACTGGCATTAGCTAAGGCTCATTATTCCAGGTATTTTCAATGTTAGTAAAACTGTGTGAAAATTGGAGAAATATCAAACATACAGAAGGCAGTGGAGGACTTGTACTTTAACATTGACTCATTAGCTGAAAGCTCAAAATTTAATCAAACTAAACATATTACATCAGACTCCATTTGAAGTTTGATATATTTACAAGTTTATAGAGTTGTATGTTTGTTTTATTATATAAATGTGTTACTTTCTGTTAAGTAGGACTTATTATTTTGTGTCCATATTGTTTGAATTACAGGTTGTATAGAACTGTGCTTAAGGGGTTGTCATTGATTATATTTGACAACTGCTAACTATATGATACGTTCTAACTGTAAATTTATGCATATTACGAGGTCTCACTTCCTTTATTAATACCCATACATTTAAAAAAAACAAATGAAATTAAAAGTTTCAGTTTGGCTGGATCCTTGCTTCAGCTAATATGGGTCAGTTCTTCTGTGGCTTTGTTTTTCTCTTTTGATTCTGGAAACATGGCTGTCTCTGATAGTGCCATCAATGTGATGACACTCAAGTTGTCAGCGCAGAGAAAGTGAGAAAGTACCAGAATGTAGTGCTTTTCTGCCTCAGTTAATACAAAAAAATTGCCATCAGGGAGAAGGGCAAGGAGACCCCACCAAGTACTTGGGCCAAACTGTGGAAAATCCTACACCTGCTTTGTCAAGATGCTACTGGACCAGGGTCTCTCTCTGTCCCCCAACACACACACCTCACAAATTCAACCTGTGAGACCCAGAAGAGAAAAACAAAAGTTCCTAATATTGATCTTCTGGGACCCTGGGGGTACAATCCTTAAGAGCAAAATTATATATTCCAGCTGCAAAGACGCCATCAAGAAGCAGATAGGAATCAAGCACAAATTTCAATTAAGCTAGGAGAATATGCACCCAGGCAGAAAAACTAGACAATCCCATCATCTTCCACGATGGCAAAACGTTCAGTCTCCTGCAGTCCCTTGCCTAAAGTACCTAGGAGTTCCAGAATTGTGCTTGTGTTTTGCAAGCTGTCCTCTTCCAGACAGACCAGAGGAACAGAGGATATTCAAGAAGATGGGGAACAATCATTTCACCCCAATTGTCAAATATCTCTGCCATTCTCTGAACCAAACACATCCCTTCATCAACTACTTTTGATATTTTATTCATCTTTAATTAAAACAGACCAAAATACCCCCCCTGGTACCCAGTTTGTGGGTAGATAGAGTTGGCTGTACCTTTTTAATGACTCCCCTACTCTCCTTTGGTACCCCTCCCACCTCCCATACTGTCAACATCTCAGTTCAATATTGACTTTTTATCTAGTCCCATGTGGAAATGACCCCTCACAGACCCACTGGTTGACCTCCTTTTTTTGACCAATAAGTTAGCAGGAGCAGTTAATGGACCTTTGACTTAAAAATACAATAAAATGTTTAATTAAATTTTTTAACATTTATACTAACCAGAAAAATAATGTTTTCAGTAAATCACAGAGGTACAAAACAATCTTCAGCTGAAATAAAAAGAAAATAATTGGTATAGTTATTCTTGGAGCCTGAGAGCCACACATTTATAAAGAACACTTTTTTATTTAATACAACTTTAAAATATCTCTTATAATTAAAACTCAATATTAAACAGAGAAACTGAACCTGAAGAAAATTAAGCCATTCATCCACTGTCACAAGTCCCTTCAATGCCTGTTTGTGCTTCACTCCAGCTCTCTCTAATGGCAAAGCCCATACACTTTTTGTGAAATCAAATTGATAATCTAACATCCTAAGCAGTAAATTAACATTTTTTAAAAATAACAATTTTGTTATTTCTTTTTTCATCTATGTTTAATTTTGGAAAACAGTTAATGAATTGAAAAGTATGAGGTTTGGAACAAGCATTTGCCATAAACTATTACAGAATGACTGCCTATTTATTAACCCCTTATTAAGTGGTATGTAATTGTCTCTATCTTTCCTATTTCTATTAACACTGGTATTAATGATCACAATTGAACTCACCCCTCATTACCTAAATCAATAACATAAAACTAATATTTTTCTAGAAAAAGTTATATAAAATAATGTGGAAATAGTAAAAAGCAAATTCTAAAGTAATAAGTCTTCTATACACTCAGTGGTCTCTCATGAGTAGTCTTTGTTTCATTCAGGTCAACAAAAGTTCCCAAAGGAATTATTGTGTCATGACCTAGATCCTTGTATACTTGAACACTGATAGGCATGTTTTTTTTGTTGTTTGTTTGTTTTTTTTACTTAACTTTTTACACATGTTACTCTCAGTTCCCTTTCCCTCCCCTCCTTCTTTGGCTCCCCATTCCTCCCAACCCCCCATCCCACTCCATCCCTCCTCCACTTCCCAGGAAGGGTAAGGCCTTCCATGAGGGATTTTCAAATAATTGGTCTGTCAAATAATCCCAGTCAGGGCCTAGGTCCTCCCCCATGTGTCAAGGCTGAGAGAGCATTCATCCATGTGGAATGGTCTTCCAGAGTCCATTTGTATGCCAGGAATAAATACTGATCTACTCTCCAAGGTCAGGGAACACATGGACTCTAGACTAATGACTGAGAGATCAGCATGGGACTGATTCAGATAGACATGTTTTAATCTTAAGCTTTGAACACTGCTGCAAATGTATAAAGTAGAAAAAAAATATCCCATGAATTTGTTGAAATAAGCTTGAAGAATTTTCCAATTACTTCTAGAGAGGTTTAATTAAATAAAAGACAAGTAAATACAGAAAAAGTTCAAAATACTATTTTGATAAAGATATAAAGGTATTGATGTACCAAGGAATACTTTGACCATATGCAACGAAACCATTAATAAAAACAGCACACTACAAGGAAATAAAATGGAACCATTTAGAATTTTTCATCTCTGTCTTTTATAGAAACATCCTATGACCCTTCAAACCTTATCTTGGACCATCAAATAAATTATCCACATCTTACCTAGTTTAATTGAAGGGTTGTTATTGACATTTACGTGATGTGGGAAAGACAGGACTAGAAGATGCTTCCAGAATGTAAATCCTGGAGATGTGATATAAATGTTTTATTTAAAAGTACAGTGTCACATGACATACTTTGAATATCTCCCATGGAAGTCCTCACCCTCCCTGGGAAGCAGAAAGGGGTTGGGATAGGGGGTTGGTGGTTGACAGGGTAGGAGGGGAGGGAGAGGGAACTGGAATAGACATGTAAAACAAGCTTGTTTTTCATTTAAATTTTAAAAAAATAGGAAAAAAAGTGTAGTGTCACATATATGCACAGGGCCTAGGTCAGTACCATGCATGCTCCCTGGTTGTTTGTTTAGTCTCTGGGCTCAGCCTATGAGACTACAAGCTCATGAGACCAGGCTAGTTGACTCCATTGGCTTTCCTGTGATGTCCTTGACCCCTATAGCTCCTAAATCCTCTGGATATGTGACAGTTGTGTAGCTTGGTTTTCTTGTGGGACCCAATGCCCCACAATAATGATGATATATTATTTATGATCTAATAAAGCCACTGAAGATCAGAATTCAAATTCAGCCACACTAGCCATAGAAATTGAGCAGTGATGGCACACACCTTTAATCCCAGGATCCATGAGACAGAAGCAGATGGATCTCTTTGTGTTCAAGGCCAGACAGGGCTACATGAAAGCGAATCAGTTTAAAAGAGAAACAGACCTCACACCTTTAATCCCAGCATTGGAGAGGTATATAAGACAGGAGCAGGGCATTCAGTCTTGGGCAATTAGTCTCCAGCTACGAGGACTCATGGAGCCAGGATCACCCCCATCCAGTCTGAGGCACATTAAGAGCTAATGGCTGGCTGTTTCGCTTCTGATCTTCAGCTTGAACCCCAATATCTCTCTCTGGGTTTTTATTATTCACGCAACAGCATCCCTAACAGTGGGATTAAGGCCTGTCTCTGATTCTTTTGCTGGCTATTGGGGCCCTATTCCTCATACTAGTTTGCCTAGCCCAGACTCAATAAAAGGTAAGGCATTACAACTGAATATGTCATGTTTTGTCAAAATCCATGGGAAGCCTGCCATTTTCTAAATAGAGATGGAGGACGAGTAGGTAGGGAGTGGGACCAGGAGGAAAGCAGGGAGGGGAAACTAAGGTTGGGGCATAAAATAAATATATAAAATTTAAAAAATAATAAAATTAGCAGCATGCTCAGCTTCAGTTGAGCTGGGTTCCTCCTGGGACCACTCCCCCACCCATGACCCACTCACTCCCTCAATCTTTGGGGGGCCTGCTCCTGGCATCGAAAGGACCCATCCACACAGGAAAGACATTAGTCCTTCCAAACCCCACCCTCAGGTGTGCCCAGCTTCAGGTGAGGTTGGGTCCTCCTGCCACCCCTCCCCTGCCCATTACCCACTCCCTCAATCTTCGGGGGGCCCGCTCTTGGCATCGAGAGAATCCACCAACACGTGAAACACGTCAGTCATTCCAAGCCCCACCCTCCAGTGTGCCCAGCTTCAGGTGAGCTTGGGTCCTCCTAGGGACTCCTTTCCCACCCATCACCCACTCCCTCAATCTTCCAGGGGCCACTCCTGGCATCGGGAGGACCTGCCAACACAGGAAGAAAGTCAGTCCCTCCAGATCCTATCCCCAGTGTGCCCAGCTTCAGCTCTCCCCACACCTGTGTGTCCAGGGTCCTCCTGGGACTCCTCCACTGACAATCACCCACTACCTCAAACTTTGTGGGCCTGCTTCTGGCATCGAGATGACCGGCCCACACAGGAAAGATGTGAGCCCTTCCAGACCCCCTCTGGTACACCCACCTTCAGGAAAGGAGACCAGCAGAGACAGACAACTGCACCCACTGGAAGAAGAGAGGGGAAGAAGACACAATCAGAACACACGCAGCAACAGAAAGGCCAACATGACTCCACCAGAATCTAGAGACCTCACACCAGCAAGACCTGAAAAGCATGACATAGATGAAGAAGAAGAGAAAGACCTTAAAAATTATTTTATGAAGATGATAGAGACCCTCAAAGAGGAAACGAGGAAATCCCTTAAAGAAATAGAAGAAAAAACAAACAAGAAATACATTAAATGGAGGAAAAGACAAACCAAAGAGTTCAAGAAATAAGCAAATCTCTTAAAGAATATAAAGCTTACCAAGAAAAAACATCCAAACAAATGAATGAAACAAATCAAACAGTTGAAAGATTGAAACCTGAAATAGAAACAATAAAGAAAATATAGCTGGGTAAATGATCAGGAACTACAGATGTAGGTATCACCACATAGAATACAAGAGATGGAAGAGAGAATCTCAGGTATTGAAGACTTGTTAGAGGATACACAGTCATCAGCCAAAGAAAATCTCAAGTCCAACAAATCTCTAACACAAAATATCCAGACAATATGGGACACTATGAAGAAACCAAATCTGAGAATAATGGGTATAAAAGAAGGTGAAGAAATACAGCTCAGTAAGATCATGGAAGAAAACTTCCCTAACCTAAAGAAGGATATGCCTATGAAAATACAAGAATCTTACAGAATACCAAATAGGCTAGACCAGAAAAAGAATTACCCTTGCCAAATAATAATCAAAACATCAAACTTACAGAATAAAGAGAAAATATTAAGAGCAGCTAAAGAAATGGCCAAGTACAATATAAAGGCAGACCTATCCAAATTACACCCAACTTCTCAATGGAAACTATGAAAGCCAGAAGATCCTAGACAAATATCCTAAAAATGCTAAGGGAACAAGGATGCAAGCCCAGACTACTATGTCCAGAAGAGCTTTCAATTACCATAGATGGAGAAAACAAAATATTCCACAACAAAGCCAGATTTAAACAATATGTATCTATGAATCCAGCCCTACAGAAAGTGCTGGAAGGAAAACCTAGACCCAATGAAGATAATTGTACTCACAAAGACATAGGCAATAGATAATCCCACATTACCAAACACCAAAAGAAAAAGGGAGGAGAACCTACACACAACAATGCCACTACAAATAAATAAAAAACAAACAAGAATCATTGATCAATGGTCATTAATATCCCTCAATGTCAATGGACTCAATGTGGCTACAAAAAGACACCGACTAGCAGAACAGATACAAAGACAGAACCCATCCTTCTGCTGCATACAAGATAAACATCTCAATGTCAAAGACAGATGTTACCTCAGAGTAAAGGGTTGGAAAAAGATTTTCCAATCAAACAGACCCAAGAAACAAGCTGGTGTAGCAATCCTAATATCTAACAAATTAGACTTCAAATTAAAAATAAATCAAAAGAGATGAGGAAGGACATTTTATATTCATCAAAGGAAAAGTCCATCAAGATGAAGTCTCAATTCTGAACATCTATGACCAAAATACAAAGGCACCCACATTCGTGAAAGAAACATTACTAAAGGTCAAATCACACATAAAATCTCACACACTGTTAGTAGGAGACTTCAACACTCCACTCTCACGACTAGACAGGACTTCCAGACAGAAACTTAACAAAGAACAAAAGAACTAATAGAAGTTATGACCCAACTGGGTTAAACAGACATCCATAGAACATTCCATCCAAACACAAAGGGATATACTTTCTTCTCGGCACCACATGGAAGCTTCTCTATAATCAAACACATAATCAGAAACATAGAAAACATCCACAGATCCAAAAATTTGGAATAACCCCCTGTTTCTTATCAGACCACCATGCATTAACATTAGAATTCAACAATAACACAAATCTCAGAAACCCTACAAACCCATGGAAATAGAATAATGCACAATTGCACCATCCCAGGGTAAAGGAAGAAATAAAAAAAGAAATTAAAGACTTCCTGGAATTCAATGAGAATGAAGACACAATATACCCACACTTATGGGACACTCTGAAAGCAGTGCTGAGAAGAAAGTTCATAGCACTAAGTGCCCACATGAAGAAACTGGAGAACAGTAACACTAGAGAATTAATAGCACAACTGAATGCTCTACAACAAAAAGAAGCAACCTCACCCAGGAGGAGTAGACGCAAGGAAATAATCAAACTGAGGGCTAAAACCAATAAAGTAGAAACCAGGAAAACATTGCAAAGAATCAATGAAACAAAGAGTTGGTTCTTTGAAAAAATCAGGAAGATAGACACACTTTTGTCCAAACTAACCAAAAGGCAGAGAGAGAGCACGCTAATTAACAAAATCAGAAATGAGAAGAAGGACATACAACGGACTCTGAGGACATTCAGAGAATCATCAGGGCATACTTTGAAAACTTGTATTTCACAAAATTGGAAAATTTAAAGGAAATGGAAAATTTCCTGGATAGATATCACTTGTCAATCAATCAACAAATGGGACCTCCTGAAACTAAAAAGCTTCTGTAAGGCAAAGGACACAGTCAACAAGACAAAAAGGCAGTCCATAGAAAGGGAAAAGATATTCACTAACCCCATATCTGACAGAGGGCTAATATCCAAAATTTACAAATAACTCAAGAAGCAAGTCTCCAAAACACCAACTGATGCAATTAAAAAGTGGAGTACACAACTAAATAGAGACATCTCAATAGTGGAATCTAAAATGGCTGAGAGATACTTGAGAAAGTGCTCAACATCCTTAGCCATCAGGGAAATGCAAATCAAAACAACTCTAAGATACCATCTCACTCCTTTCAGAATTGCTAAAATCAAAAACACCAATTTATGCTGGAGAGCATGTGGAGAGAGGGGAACACTCCTCTACTGCTGGTGCAACCTACAGCCACTTTGGAAATCACTATGAGATTCCTCAGGAAAATGGGAATCAATCTACCAATAGACCCAACAATTCCACTCTTAGGCATATATCCAAAAGATGCAAATTCATACAACAAAGACATCTGTTCCACTATGTTCATAGCAGAATTATTTTTAATAGCCAGAACGTGGAAGCCACCTAGATGCCCCTCAACTGAAGAGTAGATAGAGAAATTGTAGTGCATATACCCAATGGAGGGGAAATATGGTACTACTCAGCAGAAAAAAAAATGGAATCTTGAAATTTGCAGGCAAATGGATTTCACTAGAAGAAATCATCCTGAGTGAGGTAACCCAATCACAAAAAGACAAACATGGTATGTACTCACTCATGTATTGATTTTAGGCATGAAGCAGGGAGTGCCAGTCTGCAATTCCACTGACAGAGAGTCTGGGAAACAGGAAAGAAACTAATAGAGATATGCATGGTACCTCAGAGAAGAGGAATGAGGCAAGATCTCCTGAACAGTTTGGGAACATGGCAGGGGCTAGGGTGGAGTGGTATCCGGGAAGAAGAGAGGGGGAGAAGAGGAGGAGAGAGTAGGTCATGGGGGAGCAGGAAGGTTGAGTTGGGGGAAGAATAGGGGGAAAACAGGATGAGAAATACCATAATAGAGAGAGTTACATGTTTGTAGAGATATCTGACACCAGTGAGACCTCTAGTGATGTACAAGGATGACACCAACTGGCAAGCTAAGCAATAGTGGACAGACTGCCTTAAATGCCCATTCCTGATAATGAACTTGACGACTACCTTATATGCCACCCTAGAACCTTCAACCAGTAACTGATGGAAACAGAGGCAAATATCAACAGCTAAACCCTGAACTGAACCCCCCTGGAACACAGTGACAGAGAGAGATAGAGGAGTGATGAGCACATGGGCAAAGAATGGGCTGGCGAAACCAGCAGAGACAGCTGACCTGAACAAGGGTGAGCTCTTGAACCCCAGACCAATAGCTGGGAGGCCAGCATGGGACTGGTCCAAACTCTCTGAGTGTGTGAGTCAGTGAGAAGGCCTGGGCAACCTATGGGTCCCTGGGCAGTGAATCAGTGTTTATCCCTGTCATAGAAATGGACTTTGTGTGTCCATAATACAAAGAGGGATACTCTCTCAGCCTGGACTCTTGGGGGAGGGCCTGGACCCTGCCCTGAGCAAAATGACAGACTCTGGCTATCCCCTATTTGGAAGGAAGTGGGGATGGGGTGGGAGTCTTGGGGAGATAGTGGGGGGTGCAGGAGGAAGGGAGGGAGAGGTAGCTGGGATTGACATGTGAAGCAAGCTCTTTTCTAAAAAAATGTAATAAAAATAATGAAAAAAAGAAAAAATTAAACTAAATTAAAAGGTATATTACCATTAATTTTCATTTTTTAAGGATCAATATTAGACAGATTATTTTGAGGTTAAGCTAAAAGTAATTTGGGTGAAAATGTTGAAAGCAATTAGAGTAATGGCTTGAACCCATATTCTTCCAGAATCAATATGGATGTGCACTAAGAAAGCAAAACTTAAATGATGACTTCAATGCCTCAGGATAGCCCAATCCTCTATACAAATACATCCTTGGACATCCTTAAGAGCAGTTTCAGATTCCAGTAATCACAGGCACTTTTCATAATATTGAAATTCAGTTCTCCAAGGACTGCAATTATGCATCATTATCAAGTTTATATCAGTACACAAATCAAAAACATGGAATTTTCATAATAAAAACATGGTACACCACTCCTTTTCTGCATGTTGGAACATTTTTGCCAGAGACTCTCAACATGATCCCTACCTTTGAAACTGGCTGTCAAAATATTTATTTTTGTCAAGTTCACACACTCTTCCAAAACTTTATTCACAACTTTATTCACAGACTCTCTATAGTCCTTCACAGAAAGATTCCATCAGTAGAAAAATAAAACAAGGAATATTCACTATTATTATAATAATGTTACCATTAAACATAAATATATTGGAGTAATAGCACAATCTGTTTTACTTGGGAAGATGCTATAGGCATGGTCTGAAAGGTAAAAGGAAGTATTTGCAGTAAAAAAAAACCAGTTACAAGCCCCTTCCCTGAATGCTTTATTATCTACACACCTACTCTTTCTTCTACTGTCCACAGAATCTATTGTCAATCATAAAAGGCTTTCAACACAATCTGAAATTTCTACTTAATAACTCATATATACTTTTGGACACAAATTTCTCATTCTTATTTATCCTTCAACAACTTTAAAACCTTTCATTAAAGTACAAGCAACTAAGGCATGCTGAGAGCTGGAAAAATTGCCTTACTCAAGGTAGAGCACACTAATTCTTCATCCATTATCAAATGATCAGCCTGAAAACATACATAAAAATAACATTACACAGACTGAGCAAAGTATATTTATGTATTTACGTGTGTGTGTGTGTGTGTGTGTGTGTGTGTGTGTGTGAGACAATAATGAAAAATGAGGCCATGATTTGAAAGAGAACAAGGAGAGTTATATGGGAGTTTTAGAAGAAGGAAAGAGAGTAGGGAAATGGTTTGTAATGGTTTGTATAAAATGTGAGAATGTTTATATGAAATTGAGAAAAGGAAGTTATGCATATAAAGAAAAGTTGTAAGTAATGGAAGCAATAGAAGAGTGGAATTATGACCATAAACCAAGAATATGTAAAGAAAAATTAATCACATGTAATGGTAGTAATAAAAAATATTCCACTAGGTATATGTATATTTTCTTATCCAGATCTCTGTCCTTGGATGCCTATGCTGGCTTTATAACTTATCTATTTGTATATTTCTGCAATAATCATTGATGTACAAGTATCTCTGATATATCAATATGGAATATTTTAGGTAATACCTAGCAGTAGTATGGCCAGATCATATGAAGGATCTATTTGTAACTTTTTGAAAAACTTCCATGCTGATTTCTATACCTGCTAGACTAGTTTCTGTTCTCACCAGCAATATATAAGGAGTCTGTCTTGTTCACATCCTTGCTATTTGTTATTATTAGTTTCTAAAGATTATCATTGCAACTTTGGAATGGAATCTTAATATGGAAGCTGGGTTTTTCATATCCTCATGGCTATTTGTGATTCTTTCAACAACTTTTGTCTTTTTATTCGTATACATTAATAAAATGTAGTAGAATTACTTATAATATTCGTTATAAGTATCCTTTCATCATTATCCCTTCCTTTTGTCCTATAACTTTTGTCGAACTTCTTCTCTCCTAGTCTTTATTATATTTTCATGCCATATTTGCTGAAATTGGTTTTCATGGACTAATGAGTTTCACTAGAGTTACATTAGTAATGGTGAAAGGTTGTCTATCGTAACACAGAATCTTATCGATGGGTATACCATGGGAGGAAACCTCTTTCTCTCTTCCAACAACCATAACCTACTTACCTTGTGACTTCTGCTAAGACAGAATGATGATGGTCCCAACCTTTTGTAGATCTTTTGCAGATAAGCACAGTGTTCAAGAGTATAACAACCATGTCATAACCAGAAGTCAGCATTTCAACACCACTCCCTAACTTCCTCTGAATCTTACCTTCTTTTCACTTCTTATTCCATTATTTACCTGAGCCGCAGAGATGATATAGGTGTCTCATTTATAGTTGAGCATTCAGACATCGCTTATTCACATCATCTTGACCAGTTAAGATCCTTTGTAGTTACTATTGCCCATAAGAAAAATAAGCCTCTCTGACCATGCTAATAATAAGAATAATCTGTGGTCAATTTTGTGGATACATTGCAGTCTATTTAGCCAAATAACAGCAATAGCTTTCCCACTGGGGACTATACCCTCACCAGTTATGGGCATTTGAATATATTTCTACTACATGAATTCTCTCCGGTGTAGTGGGCCCATGTCTAATCAGAAAATTGTTGGTTACCCCCATAACAAACGTGTCACAGTCTTATCAATAGGCATACATTACCTAGTCAATCTGTAATGCTGCACACAGGGTCCACAGAATGTGACTGTCAATGGCAGTTCTCCCCAGCCACTTTAGCAGCTTCTTATGATTCATTAACCCATTTGTTAATTTGTTTATTTCCTATTGTTTAGTTAACAGAGATTTTTCTCCCATTCTGGAGACTCTCTTCACTCAGTGAACTGCTACCTCTGATATCCAGAAAATTTTTTTAATTTCCAGGTATCCCATTTAATGAAATTATACTGTTTATAGAACAATAGATGCAACACTAATCATATTAAGTGAACTAATCCAGTTTCAGAAGGACAAAGATCACATCTTTTAGCTTATCTACGGTTCTTAGATTTTATACAAATATATAAGATCATTTATGTATAAATGAAATGAAAACAGAAATAAAATTGTCTAGAGAAATATAAGACTAACTAGAAGGGTGGGGTTAAGAAAAGAGATGTAAGGTTCAATATAAAATATACATTTATACAAAAAATTAAAATAAATTAGTTATTTAAAAAAAATACTGAAGCCGGGTGTTGGTGGCACACGCCTTTAACTCCAGGACTCAGGAGGCAGAGGCAGGCGGATCTCTGTGAGGTCAAGACTAGTCTGGTATACAAGAGCTATTTCCAGGACAGACTCCAAAGCCCCAGAGAAACCCTGTCTTGAAAAATAAATAAATAAATAAATAAACAAATAAATAAATAAATAAATAAAACGGAGGCTGAAGAGATGGATCAGTGGTTAAGAATACAGTTTTGTAGTCGAGAGTTTAGTTCCCAGCTGCCTATAACTTCAGCTCCAGTGATTCCAGAGGCTTCTTCTGACCTCCACTGGCATTTGCACACATGCGCACATATATATACATATACACATAGACATACATAAATAAAATATTAATTAATTAGTTAAATAATTAAATTTTCTGTGCACTGCCTTTGCCCACAAAATTAAAACATATGCTATTAAGTAAATGCTTGTATGCATGTATTTAATATATATAGAGTAATCTAGGTTAGATTAAATTATGATAAAAAACAAGTGATAAAAATTTATATTATAAATCTAAGTATAGAAAAATAAAATCTTTAGAAATTGGTTATTTCCTGTTTTAGATGACTGTAAGAAAAATACAAAATGTAATCCATTCCTCATGCCATGTATATCATATATTTGTGTACAACCATCATGAAATTGTGATATCCAAAAATGTCACAAGTCATTATGTTCAATAAATTATGTATGAACTATTTCCATCAAAGACTAAGGTATCTAAAGCAAAGAAAAACTATAAGTCCATGTGTTGGCAAAGAAGTAAAAAGTACTGGATTCCTATCTTAGAATTTGAGCAGAAGGCTAGAACTATGGAAACAAAAAGTCAATGACAAACTGTAAATTTACGTTACCACCATTTTGTGCCATATGATCAAATGAATTAAACTAGAGTGTTTTAATGACCATTAATATATTTCATATTATACAACTATTATACATAGCTCTTAAATAATAATAACATAATATAAACATATATTTCTGTTGGAAATTTAAAATTCAGTTTTTAACTACTCTTTTTTATATAAAAATAAAATTTATTAGATTGGCTTACACAATATTGTCTCAATAGCCCAACAATGTCTGTCTTCACATAGGCTACTGAAACTGGGAGCTGCTCAGACTCCAGACTGCTGAATGCCAGAAGTCCTAATCTCATGAGGAAGGCATAGAAGATTCCCAGAGGGGCATTGCCTTCGGTCTTGCTGGAAGGCCAAAGAAGCTCAATTTTGATGTCAGAAAAGGTTGATAGGACATCAGTAGAAGCAGAAGCAGAAATATGTAGATGAAATTGACAGCAATACATGAAGGCAAAAAGGCAGGGAGCAAAATATTGTCAGTTAGGCCTGCCATTTTTAGTTATGTGTATGAATAAACACATAAATTAATACAGTGAATCTGTATTATTTGTTTTTAATTTAGTTTTTACACGTGTTACTCTCAGTTCCCTATCCCTCCCCTCCTCCCCTGACCCCCCCAATCGTCCCAAACTGCAATTCCACTCTATCCACCCTCTGCTCCCCAGGGAGGGTAAGGGCTTCCATGAGGGACTTTCAGAGTCTGTCATATCATCCTGGGCAGGGCCTAGGGACTTCCCCATGTGTTCAGGCTGAGAGAGCATCCCTCCATGTGTAATGGGCTCCCAGAGTCTATTTGTATGCTATGAATGGATACTGATATACTCTCCAAGGTCCCATAGATTACAGAGGACTGTTCTCTGACACCCAGGTTCAGGGTGGGAGGGGGTATCTGGATTAGTCCCATGCTGGCCTCTCAGTCATCGGTCTGGAGTCCATGCATTCCCCCCTTGTTTAGGTCGGCTGCCTCTGTGGTTTTGGCCAGCCTGGTCTTGATTCCTTTGCTCATCACTCCTCTTTGCAAATGGGTTCCAGGAGTTCAATTCAGGTTTTTAGCTGTGGGTGTCTGCCTCTGCTTCTGCCAGCCACTGGACAAGGGTTCTAGGATGGCATGTAAGGTAGTCATCAGTCTCATTATCAGGAGAGGGCATTTAAGGCAGCCTTAATGCCAGTTGGTGTCATTCTTGTAGATCTGTCAAAATCTCACTAGTGCCAGATCTCTCCTCCACCTTATAATGGCTCCCTCTTTTATAGTATCTCCCAACCGTCTCTCCTCTATTATTACTCTGTCTCAACCTTCCTACTCCCCCATGTCCTCTTCTTCCTCCCTCTTCACCCCTGTACCCCAACTCCTTCTCCCTGTACCTTGCCCCCCTCACTCCCAATCCAATTAGGACATCATGTTCCATAACCCTTCCCCAGGTTACCATGCATATCTCTCTTAGAATCCTCCCTGCTTCCCAGACTCTCTGGTAGTGGGATTGTAGGCTGGCAAGCCCCTGCTTCATGTATTAAATCCATAGATGAGTGAGTACATACCATGTTTGTCTTTTTGTGACTGTGTTACTTCACTCAGGATGATTTCTTCCATTGCCATCTATTTGCCAGAAAATTTCAAGATTCCATTTTTTCTGCTGAGTAGTACTCCATTGTGTAAATGTACCACATTTTCTCTATCCAGTCTACAGCTGAGGGGCATCTAGGTTGCTTCCAGGTTCGGGCTATTACAAATAATGTGGCTATGAATATGGTTGAGCAGATGTCCTTATTGTGTAAATGTACATCTTTTGGGTAAATGCCTAAGAATGGAATTGCTGGATCTTGTGGTAGACTGATTTCCGTTTTCCTGAGCAATCTCCATACTGATCTCAAAAGTGGCTGCACAAGTTGGCATTCCCACCAGCAGTGGAAGAGTATACCCGTTTCTCCACATCCCCTCCAGCACAAACTGTCATTAGTGTTTTTGATTTTAGCCATTCTGACAGAAGTGAGATGGTATCTCAGAGTAGTTTTTATTTGCATTTCCCTGATGGCTGAGGATTTTGAACACTTTCTTAAGTGTCTCTCAACCATTTTAGACTCCTCTATTTAGAATTCTTTATTTAGTTCTGTACTCCTCTTTTTAATTTGATACTTTGGTGTTTTGGAGGCTTGCTTCTTGAGTTCTTTGTAAATTTTGAAGATCAGTGGGCTTGGTGAATATATTTTCTCATTCTGCGGCTGTCATTTTGTCTTGTCGACTGCTTCCTTTGCCTTGCAGAAGCTTCTCAGTTTCGGGAGGTACCATTTATTAATTGCTGATCTCAGAGTCTGTGCTACTAGTGTTATGTTCAGGAAGCAGTCTCCTGTACCAATTCATTCAAAGGTACATCCCACTTTCTCATCTAAGAAGTTCAGTGTGACTGGATTGATGTTGAGGTCTTTGATCCATTTGGACTTAAGTTTTGTGCATAGCGATAGATATGGATCTATCTGCTGTCTTGTTGAAGATGCTTTCTTTTTTCCATTGTATAGTTTTAGCTTCTTTGTCAAAGATCAGGTGTTCAAAGGTGTGTGTGTTGATATCAGGGTCTTCGATTTGATTGCATTGGTCTACCTGTCTATTTTTGTGCCAATACCAAGCTGTTTTCACAACTATAGCTCTATAATAGAGTTTGAAGTCAGGGATGGTGATGCCTCCAGAAGTTCCTTTATTGTACAGGATTGTTTTGCTATCCTAGGTCTTTTGTTTTTCCATACATAGTTGAATATTGTCCTTTTTAAGTCTGTGAAAAATTGTTTTGGTATTTTGATGGGGATTGCATTGAATCTGTAGATTGCTTTTGGCAAGATTGCCATGTTTTACTATGTTGACCCTACCTATCCAAGAGTATGGGGGGTCTTTCCATTTTCTGATATCTTCTTTAATTTTTTTCTTTAAAGACTCAAATTTCTTGTTATACAGTTCTTTCACCTGTTAGGTTAGAGTTACCCCCAAGATATTCTATGGTGTTTGTGGCTATTGTAAAGGGTGATGTTACTTTGATTTCTTTCTCATCCCCTTTATTGTCTATATATAGTAGGGATACTGATTTTTTTAGTTATTTTTGTATCCTGCCACTTTGCTGAAGGTGTTTATCAGCTGTAGGAGTTCCCTGGTATAATTCTTTGGGTTGCTTACATAGACTATCATATCAACTGCAAATAGTGAAAGTTTGACTTCTTCCTTTCCAATTTGCATCCCCTTGATCTCCTTTTGTTGTCTTATTGCTCTACCTAGAACTTCAAGTACAATATTGAAGAGATGTGGAGAGAGTGGACATCCTTGTCTTGTTCCTGATTTTAGAGGAATTTCCTTGAGTTTCTCTCCATTTAATTTGATGTTGGCTGGTGGCGGTGCATGCCTTTAATCCCAGCACTTGGGTGGCAGAGGCAAGTGGATCTTTGTGAGTTCAAGGCCACCCTGTTCCCCAGAGTGAATCTGTATTTTGATGAACACAAATGAAATGAAAGACTGCAGAAGATTCATCATCTGGACTATTCCTGAAAATTACAATAAACAAAACTTGAAATGAGCTTCTAAATCTAATCTAGAGAGGAGGACAAGAGCACTAATTAGTTGGAGACACTATATCCTTCAATGATTAGTGATGAAATATTTTTATTAATTAGTATTTTATGGTTAAAATAGGTAACAACATTTTTACTAATTCCAAGGCATTTAGCTAATAAACAGAGCCCATCTGCCAAGCTGATTCTTTGCCTCATACTCTACGACACTAAAGAAATCATCAAGTTTGCTTCTCACCCATAATATAGTTCTGTATGAATAACTGCTATTATTGGATACATAGGTATATGTATATCAAAGTATCATGTTATATACCTTAAATGTGTACAGATGGCATTTATATGTCAGTAAGCTGGAAAACATAAAATAAAAATTCATCATATATACTACCTCATTTTTACATTAAGTGAATGGTTTGTTGCTTTATCCAAATATGTAACATTTATTTTATTAAATTATACAATATGAATTTTATCTATTAAATAATAAATACATTATGTCTTTATTATCTGGTTTTACATATTTTATTGTCAAATATTTGAGAAAAAATTTATGGAAAAGAATAATAACTCACTAACTAGATTTTCACATAAACAAAATATTATTGCTCTATGATAGTTCTTATTAGAATTTTGAATAGATTGTTTAAAACACTATAAAGGCTAACTAATACAATAACTATAAATAGTGAAATTAAAGTTTACAATGAGGATTAAATTATACTGTAAAATGACATTTTATTTCACTGTCAGCACAATGTGTATGTTTTAACTGTTATTATTTAACACAGCAATATAACCTTTTATTTCAAGATACCCTGACACCTAACAAAACTAAAAATAAGCCACTAAATAAGTATGTAATTATATCTCTCAAATATAAATTTTATGTCAATTGTTAAAGTATTTCAGGTTTTCAAGAAAGCACATTTCATAATTATTTTATTGTCCATGAATTATTAAACAAGATTAAAATATGAAGTAACTGTAACTAATGCATGTAGGTATTTAGTAGATGACATTGTGGGCTCTCTGGGATACAACAGTGAACACATTCTCAAGGGGGATCTACTAGTGAGCAGAGTTAGAGGTTAGTGAAATATTGAAGGATGGCTTCTAGAAATCCCCAATGGTCTACAAGAGAGCAGAGCTATGGCCTGGACTTTGTTTAGTTCCCAAGAGCTCAGGTCATTTGAAGTCAAAACAAACACACCTGGAGCATCTGTTACATAAGTACAAGCTGTCAGAAACATTTATAGTCATAATCTCAGTGTTGTCTCATCCTGCCCTGCTCTCTCTGTAAATAGCACTTATGACCTGCTACTTAAGATTATAGAAGCCTGGAGTATGTTTCCATATCTCTGAGAATTTTAATACTCTATTTTGTTTCAAGTATTTTTATTCAGTAATCATAAAATAAATAATGAATCCTGGTGAATATGTCATACAAATGTCCAGCCAAACAGCCATACCTTTACACTCTGTTCTTCAGAGCATAAGTCCACCTTTATAAAACACAGAAGCAACCATTTTCAGGATTTAGCAGATCAAATCTAAAGAACACTATATCTTCTAGTGTTGTGTTTGAATAGCTGAGAATTAACTAAACAGGAGAAGATGAATAGGAACAGCTCTCTATGTATCTCTAGGTATCCTTGTGCTGAATAGACACATACGAGTGATGTTTATATGGACCAAGAAATCTGGAAAACAAAATATCTGTCCATGAAGCTTCCTAAATAAGCAGAAGTATGGTCAAATGAAAACGTACTGCAGGACACTGCAAGAGACAGAGCTGCTAAGACCTAAGGCAAGTAATGATTTCTTCAACTTGTGTTTTAGAGGAAAATTAAAAGCAAATAGAGCATGATTCTTTGATCTCAAAAGGCAGTTTTCTTTGTACAATACATCCATTTCTAACTTTGTAGACAGAATTATGTTAATTGAATTGAAAAGTAAATCAATGCCTAAAATATGTATTTCCTATTTATTAAATAAGGTAATTACACATTGTACTTTAATCATTTAACATGTATAATTTTCTTTTGTTCCCAAGTTATTCCACAATATTGGCATTAAATTAAATTACTTAAACATGAATAATAATCTTTAAGTACTTTATTTGCTAAGAAGAAACATTGGATAATTTCTTATATATAAAAGAATAAACAGCTGTTGTTACCTTTCAATAGCACTAAAAACACAACCGGTGGTGTTTTTAGGATGAAGTCCACTCTAATTTAAAAGGGAAGATTCATGTTTCATATTGCTTATATGAATTTTAATAATAATTGATTCTAATTAGACATGATGCAAAAATTACTGACTTTATTTTCCATTTTTAATACTATATCTTAAAATATGAAAATTTCCTAATATCCCCTGTTATACTGAAGAGACTACTAAATAAGTGGCACTTAAAAATCGAATAAAACAATGCAAAAAATGACAGCCTGTATCTAATTGTCATGAACTATAGAAGATACCTCTATAGTTAGAATGACATTAATCATGAGTAATACCTTTCTCCTTTGTTTCTTACCCTGTCCATATTTAAAAGAGGAAATAAAACACAGGAGGAGGAAAGAGAGGATATGAATCACACGGAGATTACTGAATTCGTCCTCTTAGGCCTTTCTGATGATCCTGACCTCCAAATTGTGATCTTCCTCTTTTTATTTATCACATATATCCTAAGTGTCACTGGAAACCTGACTATCATCATTTTGACCTTTCTAGATGACCATCTACAAACACCAATGTATTTCTTCCTCCGGAATTTTGCTTTCTTTGAAGTCTCATTTACAAGTGTATGTATTCCAAGATTTCTGGGGTCTATTGTCACCCAGAATAAGACAATTTCCTATAACAACTGTGCTGCTCAACTGTTTTTCTTCATTTTCATGGGTGTGTGTGAATTTTACATTCTCACTGCCATGTCCTATGACCGCTATGTTGCCATCTGCAAGCCCCTTCACTACACAACCATCATGAGCAGGAGACTCTGCACCTTGTTTGTGCTGTGTGCCTGGCTGGGTGGGTTTCTAACTGTTTTCCCACCCCTTATGCTATTGCTCCAGCAGGATTACTGTGCTTCCAATGTCATTGATCACTTTGCATGTGACTTTTTCCCCCTTTTACAACTGTCTTGCTCAGATACATTGTTTCTAGAAGTGATTGGTTTCTATGTTGCTCTGGTTACTCTGCTGTTCACTCTGGTGTTGGTGATTGTATCTTACATGTACATCATCAGAACTATTTTAAGAATCCCATCTACCAGCCAGAGGAAAAAGGCTTTCTCCACCTGTTCCTCTCACATGATTGTCATCTCCCTCTCTTATGGAAGTTGCATCTTCATGTACGCCAATCCCTCCGCAAAAGAAAAGGCATCATTGACCAAAGGAGTGGCAATTCTCAATACCTCTGTTGTCCCCATGTTAAACCCCTTTATTTATACCCTGAGGAACCAGCAAGTAAAGCAAGCATTCAAGGGTATGGTACACAAATTAGTATTTTCTGCAAGTAAATGAAAATAAAGGTATGTTAAAAATAAAGAACCCTATTAAGATACAATTAATTATATTCTTGAAATTATTAAATATCTGTAATAAGTATCCTAGTTCTCTTAGTTTTTTGTGTACTATAATAAATTTTATAGTTTCACAGTCTTCCTCTTTTATTTCTACAATCAGGCATATATGTTGTTTTTTGAAATATTTAATAAATGTTGACACCCTGGGAAAACCAAAGACAGACCAAATCCCAGTACCAAGAAGGAAAATCAGGCACGAAGTTCCACCCCCAGCCTAGGAACTCTTGGCAATTCTTAGATGCCAGAAAAGGATAGTTTCTGAGCATAGACCTAGATAAGTTGATCACACTCCAGTGGAAGGCCACATACCTAACCATATTTGGGATGCACAAATTGGACTTGATGGCCCGAAAATGTCAAGGACACAAAGTAGAATAATAGATCTATCAACAAAGCAGACAGATCTGGGAAGAATTGTGCAAAGGAAAATGATTTTGATCAAAATATATTGTACAAAATTCCCAAATAACTAATTAGAACAATACAATTTATTTTCCCTATAGATTTTCTGGAGATGTTACTAATTTTTAAAAAAATACTCTATGGGAGGATATCATATAGCAGTTCTCATTACATTAATATATCCATAAAGTATCTCATCAAATACTTTAGGAATGAAGTTATGAATTATGTTTTCCACATTTTTAAGATAAATGAACTTTTAATAGCATTTTTGGATTCTACATGTTTTCTATTCTCAGTCCTTACAAGCAATATGCTCTATTGCAAGGCATCTTAAATTCAAGGTTATACTTTGTAAAATTTAAAATGTGCCACACTTGTTTTCTCTGTAAATTAACTGAGTTATATTGTCTGAGAGTTTCATCTTGAAATGTAAAGTTTTTTCTTTCATGTTCTCACAACTAATGCAGATTAGAAAATGTTGTTTCATAGACTTTATTTCTAAATGTGTAGAGCATCATAACATGTAGAGTGAAATATGAAAAGCGAATAAAGTGTTTTATATCAAGTTTAATATATTTGAAAGGAGCATCACATCTTTGAATAATGAATAAGGAGAATACGTAAAAGACATTTAAAATATTTAATTCAAATGTACTTTCTAATATTTAGACTATTAAAATGACTCTGAAACAAAAAATTTTGTTTCTGCCCAGAAAAAAATTATTTTATTTATTCTCTTAGATTCCATACATTGGGTTTTGATCATACTAAACCCCATCCCCAATTCCTCCCTGATACACCCCCATCTCCCTATCCAGCCAACTTCATCATGTACTATCTTTCATTTTGAATCCATCATACCCAAATATGCTCCCCAAATGTTGGATGGAAAGATCTCTAGGAATGTAGTGAACCTACCAGGAGACACACCCTTAAAGAAAACCTAGTCTCCCTCTCCCAGAAGATATTAATTGTCAATAGCTTCTCAGCTAAGTGTGGGACACTGTGCCAATCTCTCTAATTCAAGTTGGAATTTTGTCTGGATTGAATTTACACAGATCTTCTGCATGCTGTCACTGTCACTGTGGGTTTATATGTGCAATTACCCTGTTGTGTCTGAAAACAATATTTAGTTGTAGCCATCCAACCTCTGGCTCTTATAGTCTTCCTGTCCCTGAGCCTTCGGAAAACAGACCGTGGTACAGCTATCCTACTTAGGGCTGAGCATTCTGGTGGTTTCTATTTTCTACAGGGTAACCAATTGTAGGTCTTAATGTTAATTGCCACCTACTACAAGAAGAAACTTCTCTGATGAAGGCTGAGAGGTACATAATTTATAGGTATAGAATTAAGTCATTAAAAAATCACTTTAAATAGTATGTCCAGTTATCTAAATGATGATGGTAGGTTCTCCCCTAGGGCTTATGATGTTGCTATGGCAGATTTTTGACCCCAGTAATGGTTCCATAAGTGGGTTCTATCTTAAGGAGCAGACCTTAAATCTAGTAAGATCCAGCAACCCACAGTCAAACACTAGGCAGAGCCAGGGGAACCCTGTAGAAGACAGGAATAAGGATTGAAGGAAAAAGAGTGATGGAGCATACCATGAGAACATAGCCCATAAAATCAACTAAGCAGAGCTCCTAAGGGATTCAGTCACAGAGATTGAAACGACAGTCATGGAACATGTATGGGACTGAGGTAGAACCTCTGCATATAAGTTATGGTTGTGTAGCTTGGTGTTCTTGTGGGACTCCCAACAGTGGAAGGGGTGGGGAATTTCTCTGACTCTTTTGCCTGTGTTTGGAACCATTTTCCTCCTACTGGGTTGCCTTATCCAGCCTTATTATGAGGATTTGTGCCTGGTTTTAATGTAACTTTTTAGGCTATGCCCAGTGAATATTCCTGGAGGTCTGGTCTTTTATTTGAAGGGAAACAGAAGAGGAGAGGGTCTGGGGGAGAGAAGCAGTGTGAAAAGGGACTGGGAGAAGAGAAGAGAGGGAAAACTACAATTGGGATGTACTGTATAAGAAAAGAATAAAAAGAAAAAACTAATTTAAAAGAATTTTTGTGGCAATCAATACTGATTTATTTATTTCTTACCAAATGTTAGTTAAATGTTACACATTTGTCTCATTTCTCCCATGACTTCTTAGACTGACACTTTGCTTCATTTTATACAGTGTTTTATCAGTTATCCCAAACAAAGCATGTGATCTTAAATGATGCTCGAGGTTCAAGTTATTTGGACCTTTTAATGTCCCCTGACACCTTCTCCTTCAGCCAGGTCCTGGCTGCCAAGCAGGAGAAAAGATTTTATTACCTCCTTAGCACATTCTGGTTTCTCTAGGCTCTTAATTTGTTCCCCCTAGGGCAGTTCCTGAGTGAGGGCTGGACCTCAGAGTACATTTCGTTTTTGTCAATGGGGCAAATAATTAAAAGAAAATTTTTAAAGATTTCATCTTACCCTGATCAGAGTGACTAAGATTTTTTTAATAAAATAAAACCATTTTAAAGGATGGCAAATGCTTTCTTAGATGTTAGGAAAGGGAAATACTTACTCACTGCTTGTTTAATTGCACAATTGTACAGACACTATAGAAATCATTTTGGAGGTTTCTCAAGAAATTAGAAATAGATATCATGTGATCCAACCATATATACCATTCTTAGTATATATCCAAAGGACTCTATATCACATTACTTACTTATTGATGTTCATGATGCTCTACTCACAGTCAGGAAATGGAAATAGTCTAGATGTTCATCAGCTGTGATACTTTTCCACAATGGATTATTATTAAGCTGTTTTTTTTTAAAAAAAAAGCCAATTTATGAAATTCGCAGTTAAATGGATTGAAATGGAAGTAACATTGTGAGTAAGGTAAGACCCTCAGCATGATCCCCAAACTCATTAGCACAGGAACTGTCTGCAGTATAAGGAGGCAATCTAAGCCAAGAGTACCACAGCCAGAGCAGGACCGAATAGGCAACTTTGGCCTCCAAGTCTTGTTCAGGACCAGAATGAAATTCTATAGACACTAAAGCAAGTACAATACTGAGGGAACTTGAAGATCAAAGTGTCTGTGGCCTTCCATCCAAGAGGTTTGCCTAAACCGTGACCACAACAGTATACTGATGGTGATATAGGCCACAACTTGAGTTTGTGAAGGAATTATGGATTTCCATGTTGCACAACTGTAATTGCTCAGATGAAATGTCCCCCTGTATGCTCATATGTTTGAACACTTGGCCCCAGAGGGTGTTACTGTTTAGGAAGGTTATGATATCTTTAGGAGATGGCTATTCCTGAAGCAAAGAGATCACTGGAGGCAGACCTGTTACATTATGGATCAGCCTCAGTTCCCAACTACTGATATAATGTAGCTAAATACCTCAAACCCTTGTTACCCAAGTCTTGAGCTAAGCCCCCACTATTCCTTCCCTGTTGTGAGGAACTCTACCTGCTTAAACCATGAGCCAAAATAAAATTTCCTTACATTTCAGTTGTTTCTTTCAGGTATTCTGTCACAATGACAAAAAAGTATCACAATTTGGTATCAAGAAGTAGGTCCACTACTACCATAAATATGAGAAGGGGCCCACAAAGATTTTGGAACTGGTTTGTGGGAGAAGTGTCAGAGGATAGAGCTGTAGGCTAAAGGAATCTTAGAACACTCTAAATAGAACTTAATGGATGATTCTATTAAATGTTTGGAAAATCAAAGCATCAAAAGAAAATCAAACAGTAGACACAAGGACTCTATCAGGCAATGAACCAGAAACTATTAATTCTGTATTCTGGCAAAGAATCTGGCCACAACAGATTTTTGAATGAAGACAAATACAAATTCATTTAGTGGAGAAAATGTTACGACAAGGTAGCATCTAGGCAACAGCAAAGTTATTGTTGGTTGCCTTTAGAGAAGATTAAAGTGAAAATTCTGAGCAAAAATTAGAACAAAAAATGTTTGAAAATGTGCAGTTTGATGAGGGACAGTTACATGAGAGAATTTGAAGCTATAGGCAAAATGACCAAAAACAGCAGTAAATGTTAAGATTATTAGTTCAATTAAAGAAAAACATTGTGGTCTGAATTGGGACAACAGCAGAGCAATATCAAATCCACAGAAAGGCCAGGGCTCTCTGTCCTACCATGACTGCCTGGGAAAATGTATTCATAAATTTAGGCCCCTGGTTTTGAAGACCGAAGGCCACCAAGGCTGTCTAGAAAGAGAGCTGGCATACATCTTGAGCTATGCAGCAGAACGTGACAATGGTGTCTATGTGTTACAAGTTCTTCAAGGTGAATGGTCGTAAGAGCTGTGGGTCATGGGAGCTGGAACTAAGGTTCCATAAAGGCAATGAAACCGGACAATGTATAGCATGATCTAATGTGACAGAGAGCAAGTAACTAACCCTAACCTCTAAACCCTAGCCACTAGCACCTAACCCTAACCCTATTACAAAAAATCCTTACATTTCACAAAATTAATAACATGTGTGGATCATTGTTCCAACACTGCCCTATAGAGGCATGATTGCTGAGGTCCTAGTCTACACTCCACAAACTCTCCCTTCACATTTAAAGAAGCAAGAAACTTTGTGTTTAATCTGTACTTCATTGGATTAAAAAATAAACACTGTTCATCTTCTGAGTACCTTGGAAAGGATTGGATACAGTATTGAGAAGTATCCTATTAGCTTATGGATAGGAGCATAACACAGATAAAGCCCCCCAAAGACTAAATGTGAAATATTAGATGATGAAAAATTCTATGATAATAGTAATTAGCAAAAAAGGAAATACACAAATTTCAGGAGAAAGGGAGTGAAGGATCTAAGCAAGCCATTATTTTAGAATCTTTAAAAAAATTATGGACATCACCCTTTACAATACCCACACACAACATAAAATATCTTGTAATAACGCTAACCTATGTAGCAAGAATTTCAATCTTTAAAGAAAGAAATTAAAGAAGATATCAGAAAATAGAAAGATCTCCCATGCTCTTTGATAGGTAGGATCAGCACAATAAAATGACAATCTTGCCAAAAGCAATCAACAGATTCAAAGCAATCCCCATCAAAATGCAAGCATAATTCTTCACAGATTTTGAAAGAACATTAATCAACTTTATATGGAAAAACAAAAAAAAACCCAGAATAACAAAAACAACCCTGTACAATAAAGGAACTTCTGAAGGAATCACCATCCCTGACTTCAAACTCTATTATAGAGCTATAGTCCTGAAAACGCCTGGTATTGGCACAAAAATAGACAGGTAGACCAGTGGAATAAAACTGAAAACCATGATATTAACCCAAAATCTACTAACACTTGATTTTTTACAAAGAAGCTAAAACTATACAATGGAAAAAAGAAAGCATCTTCAACAAATGGTGCTGGAGTAACTGGATGCTGGCATTTAAAAGACAGCAGATAGATCCATATCTATCCCCATGCACAAAACTTAAGTCCAAATGGATAAAAGACCTCAACATAAATACAACCACACTAAACATCTTAGAAGAGAAAGTGGGAAGTATGCTTGAAAGAATTGGTACAAGAGACTGCTTCTTGAACATAATACCAGTAGCACAG
Source organism: Mesocricetus auratus (assembly GCF_017639785.1). NCBI lineage: Eukaryota > Metazoa > Chordata > Mammalia > Rodentia > Cricetidae > Mesocricetus > Mesocricetus auratus. The sequence goes on from NW_024429195.1 coordinate 42,638,081, forward strand.
ACACTGAGATCAACAATTAATAAATGGGACCTCCTGAAACTAAGAAGCTTCTGTAAGGCAAAAGACATAATAAACAAAGCAAAAAAAGCAGCCCACAGAATGAGAAAAGATATTCACCAACCCCACATCTGACAGAGGGCTTATCTCTGAAATTTACAAAGAACGCAAGAAGCAAGTCTCCAAAACACCAAAGGATCCAATTAAAAAGTGGAGTACAGAACTAAATAGAAATTCTCAATAGAGGAGTCTAAAATGACTGAGAGACACTTAAGAAAGTGTTCAACATCCTTAGCTATTAGGAAAATGCAAATCAAAACAACTCTGAGATATCATAGCACTCCTGTCAGAATGGCTAAAATCAAAAACACCAAGGACAGTATATGCTGGAGAGGATGTGGAGAAAGGGGAACACTCCTCCACCAACTTGTACAGCCACTTTGGAAATCAGTATGGAGATTCCTCAGGAAAATGGGAATCAGTCTACCACAAGATCCAGCAATTCCACTCTTAGGCATATACCCAAAAGATACAAATTCATACAATAAGGACAGCTGTTCCACTATGTTTATAGCAGTGTTATTTGTAACTGCCAGAACCTGGAGGCCACCTAGATGTTCCTCAACTGAAGAATGGATACAGAAAATGTGGTACATTTACACAATGGAGTACTACTTAGAGGAAAAAAAACAATGGTATACTCAGCAGAAAAAAAATGGAACCTTGAAATTGGCAGGCAAATGGATGGCACTAGAAGAAACCACCCTGAGTGAGGTAACCCAATCACAAAAAGACAAACATGGTATGTACTCGCTCTTAGATGGATTTTAGGCATGAAGTAGGGGAGTGCCAGCCTACAGTCTCAGCACTAGAGAGTCTGGGAAACAGGGAGGATCCTAAGAGAGATATGAATGGTACCTCAGAGAAAGGGAATAGGAAAGGATCTCCTGTGTAGACTGAGAGCATGGTGGGAAGGGAGAGGGATCTGGGGAAAAGTGAGGGGGTTAAGAGAAGGTGAGAGGAGGACATGGGGTAGTAGGAAAGTTGAGTAGGAAGAATAGAGGAGAGCAGAGTGAGAGATACCATAATAGAGGAAGTCATTATAGTTTTGAGGAGAGATCTGGCACTAGTAATATTTCCAGAGATCTACAAGTGTGACACCAACTGGCAATCTAAGCAATAGTGGAGCGGCTACCTCAAATGCCCTTCCCCAAGATTGACAACTACCTTGTATGCCATCTTAGAGCCTTCATTCAGTGGCTGATGGAAGCAGAGGCAGACACCCACAGGTAAACACTGAACTGAATTACTGGAAACCAATTGTTGAGAGGGAGGAGTGATGAGCAAATGGGTCAAAACTGACTGGCTGAAACCCACAGAAACAACTGACCTGAACAAGGGGGAAGCTCAGACTGATGGCTGAGAGACCATCATGGGACTGATCCAGATCCGCTGAACATGGTTTTCAGTGAGGAGGCCTTGGCATTCTTTGGAGCCTCGGGTACTAGATCAGTATTTATCCCCAGCCTCTGAATGGACTTTGGGAACCCATTCCACATGGAGAGATGTTCTCTCAGCCTGGACACATGCAGGAGGGCCTAGGCCCTGCCCTGGATGATATGGCAGATTCTGGATAGCCATCCTGAAGGAACTCATCCTCCCTGGAGAGTGGAGTCAAGATTGGCTGGGGAGGTTGAGGAGTTCGGGAGTGAGAGAGAAGGGGAGCAAGCAAGTTTCTAATTTAAATAGAATAAATAAATAAATAAAAAGAAAAAATATTATGGAAAAGAAATGTATATAATAGGAGTTTTCCAAAATATGCTGTGGTTCACCCTACAGGTATTTGCACTTTTTCTTAAAAAAGAAAATTAATAAGAACTATGCTGCTCACAATTATAGATACGATGGCAAAAAATACCAATCTAACTTCTCCTTTCCTCAAGATTTTATATGACTATGAATTAGCATGTGGGATATCACATAGTTTTGTTCCTTTTAGAAACAATTTACTCAAAATATGATTGCTATATCTATTGTCATTAATAGGTTCACAAAATAAAATAGACAAATAGCCAAAACATAGATTTTTAAAACAAAAGACAGATGAACAAAACTTTCATGAGTAGGAACTAAATTTTCAATGTTTCTATATGAATATCTTGGATCAATTATTCTTATACTGTATCACTTGTAAATTTATTGAATCTTAACTCTTACATTTTAAATAGGGAATTTTTAAAAATCTTTTATTTCTTTCCATTTGTCTCACTGCCAGTTTCTCTTAGCTATAAACTTATCAATGACCAGCACTTAAGGAAATTGTGAAGTGTAGTGTAAGTTGAAGATATCACATGTACAATATATATTTTTCAATTCATAATAATTTTCACAGATAAAATTCATCTATGTATATATATACAATTATAAGCAAAACTTAATTAAAACAAATCATACAGTGAATGAAACCAACCAGAATGTAATAAATACAACTTGAAGATAATTTTACTGTGACAATATCATGAAGAACATTGAATGGATTTTCCTGAATGTTAGGAATTGAAAGACAGTCAAAACACATAGGTTCTCAACTCCATCCATTTCAAAAGTACATTTAAGTCACACAAGTAATCAAAGTAGCATCTCATTGTGGCACAGCAAAAAGGCTTTCCTGGGTTACCAAACTTCAAAGCATGCAAGTATGGAAACTCTCCTGAAGACAGGTCCAGAAGAAAAGTATGAATGAATTCATACAATAAAAATAAATAAGTAAACTTTGGGGTGATAGATTGCTCAGTGATCAAAAGCATATATTGCTCTTCCAGAGGACCTGAGTTCAGTTCCCTATCTGTAACTGTAACTCCAGTCACATGAAAGTCAAGGTCTCTGGCCTCTGCACACACATATACTCACATGCATGTGTGCCTGCACACACACACACACACACACACACACACACACAGAGAGATTCACATTATTAAAAATAAAATATTTTTCAAATAAAAATAAAATTCTATTACATATTATTCATATATTTGCCTCATTTACTCTGAATTTTGTATACTTCCTGTCAATATTAACAAAAAAGAGCATGTCAATAATTCACCTGTGTCTTAATGATATCTCTCCATGGCACTCTGTATTTACTCAATTCCCTTGGGCTGACAGGAAGGTACAGATAAAATAAGTCCAACTCCAGGTCTATTTTGACAACATTCCTAGATAGCAACCTTCCTTATTTTTGATTATTGAAACCATCATTTGCAAAAAGAAATGTAAGATTCTCTTAAGCCTAAAGAATATATTACTTATTATATGGGTGCAAGTTCTAGTGCTGCATAGTCTTCCTTTGAAACACCCATGTAAACGCAAAGAAAAATATTTTAGTGAGTGATTCATGTTGTGCAAAGAAGGTCAAATGGGAGAGACTCTCCATTAGTGCAGGCATCCCTGTATCTGTCCATGGAAGAACGAGAAATGATGGCTGCATTGTAATCTGGTAAATTGTTCCAAAGATTTTAGAGTAACAGAAATTAAGCATACCATGAGTCAAATAGTACTAGTCTCTAAGCAAAAGAAATATAATCTGGAGATATATGACAAAGTCAAATCATCACATTCGTCAGTAAAAATGAAATCAAATAAGGTACTGAGCCAATTTGCTGACTCTGAAATTATGACTAATTAAGAAAGTAGGATTTCAGACTTCATTTTCAAGATGAACCCAGAAGTAAGTTTGTTATCTTCATATATTATACAATATTCCCATTTACTTAAGCATTTACAATATTATCTGTACATACACATACATAATGTGAAAATTAAATGAGATATTAAGGGGATATATAAAGGAAGGAAGGAATGAGGTAGTATAACGGGAAAATAAATGTCACATTTTTTTCATATGCAGAATATAGACTTAAATGTGCAGTGTGTGTGTGTAGTGTGTGTGTGTGTGTGTGTGTGTGTGTGTGTGTGTGTGTGTGATGAAAGCAGAGAAGGAAGAGGAAAGGGACCAGGGACAAGGAAAGAAGAGAAACGATGAAGAAATTTCTTATTCTTGGTCTATACATGTTGTAAGTTATAGTGATACCTATGCATGAAAATGCAATGATGAAACCCACTATACTGTGTGACAAATTTAAAAAACTTGAAATATTTATATTCATTGCTGTGGATTTATTGCACCTTTAACTCTGAAATTTTAATAAATGTCATCAACAAAAACACTATTAGTTAAATCCCAAAGCAGAAAGTCAGCAAAAAGTACTGAATTGCTCTCACATAGCCCCTATGTGTAATGCTATACTGTGATAGAAATAGTCTTTAAAGGGAATTTTTGGTTATTTGAGATAATATCTACTTTCCTGCAAATGTTACCTTGACCATCTACTTGTTCATTTGAATAGAAATGTTTTAAAACTGAATTGTGACTAATTTTAGTCAATAACTTCATTGTTTTTATAAAAAGGTTTTTCTTTCATGTCCTGTGGTCTTTGTATTATAAGAGAAAAAAGTTTAATCATCCAAGGAGAAAAATAGCATTATCCTAAGACCCTCAAGTATGAAATATAGACAGGAATGACTGAACATATCCATGAGTAAGCAGGTTGTATCTCCAGTGACATGGTCATCAGTCAATTGTTGCTGCACTTGTGAAGTTTCCTAAACCACAGTGAACTTAGTTTTACAAAATACAAATCTGAAGGTAAGGTTTAAATACCTCTAGAGTCTTTGAACTGTGTGTTTAGACTATGCCTTTTCCTAGACTCATTTTTACAATGCTGAGGAAAGGGAAGATCAGTTTTACTGTGTTTCCTCAGGCAAATCAATTTTTAAATAAATAAATAGATACATACAAACATATATATATATACATTTGATGCATTGGAAAATGATATAAGTGATATCATCAGAAGTTTTGTCCATATTTATAGCTGCAATGTATTTTTCAGTCAACAGGTTGAACAACAGATGTTACTTGTCCTTTGAATGGAAAATAAGGAAGGGCAAATTTTTGTCCATTTCATAAGACTATTTATCTTTACAAATATTTTCTTAATACTATGCCCTATGTTCAATATTTTTCTATCTCTTTTACACTAAATATACTTTGAATATTTAGGGAGATGAGAATATCCACAATGAAAAACCACACAGTGCCCACAGAATTCATTCTCTTAGGACTGTCAGATGACCCGGAGCTTCAGGTTGTGATCTTCCTCTTTTTAATTATCATGTACATTCTAAGCGTCACTGGAAACTTGACCATCATCACTCTCACCTTGGTAGACCCCCATCTACAGACTCCTATGTATTTCTTCCTCAGGAACTTCTCTGTTTTAGAAATAACATTTACAACTGTCTGCATACCTAGATTCCTAAGCACAATCATAACCAGAGACAAAACTATTTCCTACAACAATTGTACAGCTCAGTTGTTTTTCTTCATCTTCATGGGTATCACTGAATTTTACCTCCTAACGGCTATGTCCTATGACCGCTATGTTGCCATCTGCAAGCCACTGCATTACACAACCATCATGAACAGGAGAGTCTGCATATTTCTGGTTTTTTCTGCCTGGTTGGCAGGGTTCCTAAACATCTTCCCACCCGTCATCCTTTTTCTCCAGTTAGATTACTGTGGCTCCAATGTCATTGATCACTTTGCTTGTGACTACTTCCCCCTCCTGCAGTTATCCTGCTCAGACACATGGCTCCTAGAAGTGATTGGGTTTTATTCTGCAATAGTCATACTGCTCTTCACTTTAGCACTAATCATTCTTTCCTACATGTTCATCGTCATGACAATTTTGAAACTTCCATCTGCCAGTCAGAGAAAGAAAGCATTTTCTACATGCTCCTCTCACATGATTGTTATCTCTATCTCGTATGGCAGCTGCATATTCATGTATGCTAATCCTTCTGCCAAAGAAAGAGCATCACTGACCAAAGGAGTAGCTATTCTCAATACTTCTGTTGCTCCTATGATGAATCCATTTATCTACACATTGAGGAACCAACAAGTAAAGCAAGCCTTTAAGGACACAATCCAGAAGGTAGTGCTTTTCTCTGGCAAATGAAACATTTGTGATGTTAAAAGAATAGCTTCTTCTTTCCAAATTGATAGTCAAGGGAGAAACAAAAGCATGACTTGTAATAGATTGGCATTTTGAGATTTGATGAAATTCCACATTTAGAGTAACCATTATGCTCTGTACACTCAGCTCATTTCCATATGTGTTCATCCATCTATGGTTCTTTCTATTCATCATCCATGTGTTTACCTATATCTATTTTCTCAAAAAAATGAAGTCCTTTCAGATTTTTTCTATAGTGCATTCCATATCAAAATCCTCCTTTGTTGCCGTTATATCTTATTATAAATTTATTCTCATTGTACTTAATAAACTTGGTAACACTGAATACTACTTCATGGTTTTCTGATGTTTCAAATCTTTATGAAAATATATCTAGATGATATGGAAAATCTAGGCTGATGGTTATGATTTTGAATAGGAATGCATTATTTTTGTGTGGACACAGTACAATTAGCATGATAGAAGTTAGGTTTCACAGTTAACATTCTTACCATGCAACAGGAGGAAAAAGTTACCAGGAAATCTGGTTGTATTTAGCATTGTGTGGAATCAAATAATCACAATCATTGGTGGCTTAGTTAAAAATACAAATATCTGCTAAAAAATTTGAAAATATTAGAAGCATGTGAATCATATTCTTTATACTAATAATAAGGAGAAATGAAATTAATGTAAAATAAAACACACAGTGATTATTATACTTACTGCTACAGTGAAGACATACTCTAATTGTTTTAACAAGTTGTTTAATTTGATTATTTCAACGGGTACCTATAATTATTGCTCCCCATTAATATGCCTTTCTTGTAGATTTAATAACTATATACAGCATAAGGCAGAAAATGTAAAGTAATCCAAGGGAAACTAACAAAATTATGATAGACCTATGGGAGTTCAGCTTCTTGAAGAGCTGATTTCTAATCTAGGAATCTAGTAATTACCTTAGAATTGCTGACAGGAAAGCTAATGTCTACTTTTTGTATGTGCACTGTGCTTACTATACCTCAGCTTAGAGAAATCATATGTGCCCTTATTTTGTAAAGTTCCTTAAAATTGAACACTATTATCTAAAATTTACCATGGAATTAGTAATATGAAATAGAGGGTTCAATATTTCAAAGATAATTTAAAATATAGTACTTAAGTTGAGTCTTTAACAGAAAAACCAGGACTCATTAAGTCACAACACACTGAGTTTACTGTTAATAATTAACTGTTAATGTGTCCCATTCTGGCCTCATCAGTTTTGTAATTGCTGAATATGTGCTCATGTTGGCCTGAAATCACAAGCTGATGATGCAAGACAGGTCATGATTTCTGTCATATTGATGCTTGTGTTTCTTGATTAACTTGGGAGTTATTAAGAATTACATTTTTTCCTGATTGCAGGATATTGCTGGGACTAAGAGTATGATGAACCCCAAATAGTGCCTAAGGCTCCCTGGTGACTCCGTCTGAGTTTAGCCTGGGCTTTTGTTGTTCTTCCAGTTCTATTCGTAAATGGTTACGTGTAAAACTACATCTTAGGGCTGAAGAGATAGTGTGGGAGTAAAGAACAAGAGTCCTCTTCCAAAGAATCAGGATTAGAGTCCCAGAACCTACGCAGTGGTGTCTGTAACTCCAGTTCTGTGGGATCCAATGCCCTCTTTCAGCCTCCATGGGCACCAGGCAATCACATGATATACAGATTCAGGCAAGTACCTCCACACATTAAAAAAATAAAATTTAAAAAGAACTACATCCTAGAATTCTAGATATCAGACTGTTTCCAGTATTTGCCCTTCTATACCTAGGAAATAATTGTGTTCTCTATTAAAAAACATAAAACAGATCCACAGTGAATAACCAAACAAAATATCTTATAAACAAATGAGTGATTATATATGCACCATGTTTTCTTGATATCTATATAGGGATGGTTGCAGTTTTCTAAAAACAAATCGGAACTTTACAAATACTGATTCTTACTAATTTTCATAAGGTTTTAAAAATCACTAAAATTTTGTTCTAAAATATATGTTTTAATTCTGATGAATTTTTTTAGTAAGGGTCTTACTATGTAGTCACACTGCCTCTACTCAAGATGCCCCTGCCTCAGCCGCTCATCTCTTATGCTGAGATTACAGTCATGTGCCACCAATCCCAGGTAATTTTGTGATAGCTCTTTAGAATGGAATCATTTCCACTTTTGGGACATCTGGCAAGACTTGAAAGGAATGATGTTAACTGAAGGACTGTTTTTTGTTTTTTTTTTTACAAAAACGTATACCAAACTTGTGATCCTCCTGCCTCTGCCTCTTTCAGCAAATACTCCACAACCAGCAATAGCCCAAAATCAAAGGATATTTTAAAAATCAATTAAATGATTCCTAATGATATTCTGTTATACTCATGGATCCAGGCATAGCCCAATCATCATCAGAGAGGTTTCTGTGGCAGCTGATGGGAGCAAATGGAGACCCACAGCCAAGTGAGAGACAGACAGAGAGAGAGAGAGAGAGAGAGAGAGAGAGAGCACAAACTGGAGATCTCCATTCCCTCCCTCCCCTAGGAACTCAGGAAATGCTGATAAAGTGGAGGAGAAAGAATTGTAGGAGCCAGAGGAGTCAAGGACACCAGGAGAACAACGCCTACATAATCAACAAAATGGGGCTCATGGGTGTTCACAGAATCTGGAGGTACAGTTGATCTGTGCTGGGTCCGCTGTATGTGTGGTATGGTTGTGTAGCATGGTGTCTTTGTGGGACACCTAAGAGTGGAGGGGGGGTTCTATGACTCTTTTGCCTGGCCTCAGGACCCTTTCCTTCTACTGGATTACCTCACTCAGCTCTGATATGAGGGGTTTTCCTAGTTTTATTGTAACTTGTTATTGTGTTTGGGTGATATCTCTGGGAGGCCTGCTCTTTTCTGAAAGAAACAGATGAGGAGTAGATTTCATGGAGGGGAGTTGGCCAGGAGACTGGAAGGAGTGGAGGGAGGAGAAACTGTGGTTGGAACATATCTTATGAGAGAAGAATAAAAAAGAAAGATCTAACACAGGCTTCTACTTTGTACTGAAGCTACTGACAATGACCACAACCGTGTTTCTAATTCCTTCTCATGGGCCACCATTTTCCTTTTTTAAGACAAAGTTAAGACATGAGAGAGGTCCTGCATGAGGGCAGCAGGGCTGAGAAGCTCCAGATCTTCAGGGATCTGGATGAGGAGCTGAGTGTGGTGGCCAGGTGAGGAAGCAGAGAGCAGCAGCATGTGTGGACGTGCACCCCAAAGGTCAGAAAGGGAAGATGAACAATCGGCCAGTAGGCTCAGGTGTACCCGTTGTGAATCACCAGGAAGGCCTTCCTCATTGTCACCGAGGACCCCACAAGTATGGTGGCTACATTTCAACGCTGGCTTTTGTAACAGCAGAGGAAAGAGAGTGCTGAATCCGGCACTGGCTCTCACAGCCTCCTTCTGTGTGTTATTCACACTCTCATAGCAAACTAAAGGAAGTCATGGAGTCAGACCAATACATAGAGAGAAGCAGGAAAGTACTGGAAAGGAGAAGGTGAGGACCACAGGAGATGGAAGATGTGGCAAGTTCCCGAGTCGAGTGAGATCAGAGAAAGTTTCTCTGACAACTCACATGCAGAGGCAGGAATCACTCATAAAGAAGAGGATTAAATTTATCCACCAAGCGGCTCTGCCAGGAAATTTCTCTGTACTTATAGGATGGTGAGACTGGGAGGGTATTTTCAAACCTTCTTCTTGTTCCCTGTACTGGATGGTTTTGTGTCAACTTGACAAAGAGAAAGGAGCCTCAGTTGAGGAAATGACTCCATGAGATCCATACTCTCAATTAGTGATCAATGAGGGAGGGCCCAGCCCCTGGTGGGTGGTGCCATCCTTATCCTTAGGCTGGTGGTTCTGGGCTCTATAAGAAAGCAGTCTGAGCAAGGCATGGAAAACAAGCCAGTAAGCAGCATGCCTCCATGGCCCGTACATCAGATCCTGCCCTGTTTGAGTTCCTGACCTGACTTCCTTCAGTGATGAACAGCAATGCTAAAGCGTAAGCCTAATAAACCCTTTCCATCCAAAAAATACCAAGTTCTATATCAGTAAATAAAATAATTGCCTGCAATGTCTGTATTACCCTGAAATTATTCGCAGTATAATAATAAACATGACTGAGTGGATGCTCTGCCAAAGGTTACCAAGACTGAAAACCACAGAGTTGTAAAAGTTATAGTGTAATAAATCCCAAGGAATTGAATAGAAAGAGGAGAATAACAATTACTCCATATCTATGAAATAGTTTCTTTTATTCATTCACTTTTTTAAACTAAGGAAAGCAATATGATAACTATTTTCCATTGTGTGAACATTATGTTTTGAGAAATATTGAAGGTTTTTCCTGTCTAAAATTTGAGCAGTCCCTTTTAAGTGAAAATGTTTTCTCTTTAATTTAAAGAAGAAGCAAAGAAGATAATAGGAAATAAGCCATAATGCATGGCCAATATAAGTCTGAACAGAAATTCCTGTCAAGAAGATAATTTGACAAGCAAGCCATTGGATCAAGTCCCATGGAAAGGGAGACACCTTACAAAATGAAAATATACACAGAAATCTTAGATTTTCAGAATTAACTGCTATTGAGATGACTTATGCCTCCATAAAAGCACTAAGCAGCACATACAAAACATCAGGGTAGGCTGATAGAGATGTTTACAAATGAATATTCACAGACAAAACAGATGTTCAAGAGTCAAAAATTACTCCTTTGAAATTAGACTTAAATATATTGGACAACAAATAAATTCATTTAGTTATATAAGTTTAGCATTCCCTAAGCTTTAGGGAACTCAGTAATTACTATAATAAAAAGTAATAATTACTCTTTTCTCAATAATCTCAAATGTGACAGCATGACGATAGCACACTTCATTGCATTGCATTTCACTTTATCTTGTGTCCAAAACTATCATTTCTGTATTTATCTAAACCTCCCACTCCAGCCATCTATAGAAACTATGTATCTTGTGATTAATTATCTCACTTATAGCTACTGCTTATCTATTCTCCGTTGTCTTTTCAGTGAGCCTTAATGCTCTCTGATGTTGGATCACCTCTGTTAGAATTTTCAAGGTCATGTAACCCCAAACTTGGATTTTTGTTTTCTTTTTTTGCTTTGTGTATATAAAATGTACTGCTATCTTTTATAAGTGCATTTGATCAAGGAGCCTAGGCAACAGGTGCCACATCAGTCTCATAAATACACATCACAAAGTTAATACACTAGAACAGCACAGTTACCATCATCCATATAAAGGAATTTTTATAAGACAAAGGAATTTAAGTTTTAAAACCATACCTATTAACAATTATGCTACTTTTAAAACAAAGAGAGCATTTTACTCATTATTGTTTCCCAAAGGACTTGTTAAACATACTCATTTCTTAAAATTATTTGTTAAAATAATAAACAAATTGAAATCTCAAAGTATCTACTCTCTGATCTAATTATCAATATTCTTAAAATTAATATTTATTTCCATTTTCCATATAATTTTCATTAAAACTGTTGCTATTGTCCTCAAACATCTTTTATTTTCAGATTGGTTTGGGGTTTGTTAGCGTTTGGGGAGATATTTTGCTTTTATTTTTGTTTTTGTTTTGCTAAGCTTCTACAAAAACATAGACTTCTCCTGCACATAATTCCATGATAAAAGTTTTTAAAATACATGATTATTCTTTCAAATTTTCATACAGGTATACAATTTACTCTGATGCTATTCACCCATCATTCTCCCCCTCCAACCCCTTAATTCCTTCCCAGCAGCAAATCTTTTTATAACAAAGCAACACAAACAAAAAACAGCTTGCTTCTTTGCCTTTTCAATGCCTCCCCACTCATCCTATCATCATTGAGAGCTGTGGTATTTCACACAGTACATTCTTTCATCCAATCAGCCCCACCCATTTTGTGTTCATTACATTAACCATTGGTCTGGTCCAAGGCCATCATCGCTGAATCCTCACCAAAACTCTTCTTGGATATCCTGCTGTTGCCCCAAGTCATAGAGATCTTAAAGTCATCATTCCATAGGACCAGTCACTAAACACATTCCAACAGGTCACAGATGGGGTAGATGTTAGGGTAGACCAACCCTCCGCCCAGGATGCAGGTTTAGGTGGTAGCTGAGCTGGTCAGTCTTAGTCACTGGGAGTACATCTCTCAGGAGGGTGGTAAAACCAGCTCTCCTAGATCCATGCCATCAGGGCCAATGATGGGGTTTGGAACCATCTCTCCCAAGTTCAGAGTCAGCTCTCCCATGGGGGGCAGGGTCAGCTCTCCTGCCTCATTGTCCAGTGATGGGTAGGTAGGGTCAGCTATCTCAGGGTCACTGAGAGGCTGGCCAGCTCAACCTAACACTCAGATTTCAATGTGCATAGTTCCTATGACTCCTTATGGTCATCGGTCATGGACATCACATATACACTAAACCTGATAGAATGATTTTTAATACTTATTAAACAGACTGCAAGGCATGCACTCTCTCTTCTTTGAAGCTACAACTTCCAGGATTTCCACTGGAGGAATAGACAGGGAAAATAATCTTTTTTACTCATTAGCCCACCATTTTAATTCCCCAGAACATAACACTTCTGGTGTTTTCTTAAATTGGAATATTTAAGTCAACAGTAAAATGTATTATACTAAACAATATAATTAACAAAGAATTTCTGCTTCACTCCTCAGATTTCATTGCTACTATGCTGTACAGTTCAGCTACTTCTTTAGTAGCCCTTGTAATCTTAGTAAAATTGTGTAACTTTGGGAACTTGCCTAAACTTACAATGAGTTTGCTACATTATCTGACAATTAGGGAGACTAACTTTCTCCACTGGTATGAAACACTCACAAAAATATCTATCTATATACATATATCTAATTGCTTAATAAAAAATAACTATGAATTGTAGTTCTGATTTGATATATAACCATTTGCATTCAATTTTCTAAAGAACAATACAGCTTTATGCCCCCAATAGTAATAACAGAACAATTGCCTTTCTGTAGTGATTATTTATGTAAATTGCATTCTCTTTAGAAACATAAAATTTTAAATATTTTCTCATTTTTTAACTTTTTAAAATCCTTCAGATATGCCTATCTACATGCAAAGATTATATCCAACACTTTCAATTGTAAATGTGACTTCATTCTTCAAGTTAGATATACTCATAAGAGATTTGAACTTCTAACTCAAGTATGGTTAGGCACCTATATTGCTGGGTTAGATCACAGCAGGTGAAGGTGGTCATAAACTCACAGGAATAACATTAAATTGATAAGGGGTAGCTCTTGTGGGTAATCAGTTAGGGCAGTGGCTTTGAGATCATTCTCCAAAGCTTATCCTATGTTTTCATCCTTTTGGTAATGCCTTAAGTCATTCATTATTGTATATGATGTAATTTTATACTTAACTATGTAGAATGAATTTCTGTTCTCTGCAATATTACTTCATAATAAAGGTATTCCTAAGAAACAGACCTTTAAATTCTAAAAAAAAAAACTATGGTCATTTAATCGACTTGTTTGACATGAAATCATCAGCTCTATTAGGCAATGGAACACTTTCATAGTAACACATTAGCAAGACTGAGAAGCAAACCCAGGACCTCAAGAACATCAGGTAATCTTAATTGCTTCTAATCTCTATTTCTCTAATTTCTAGTTTCTTCTCTTTGAAAAGATATAGTTAATTATAAATTTTAAATGATTTTTTATAGTTTTCTGCTTTAATTTCAGGTCATTTTTATCTAATATATTCTAAATTATATACAGTAATTTGGACCACTATTTTCTACTTAGTATCCTGAGGATCTAATCTCCATGGTGTCTTTTGTTTATTCAGTCAGTCAATCCCCTTGAGTCCATGCTAAATAGAACACATAAAATTGGGACTAACCTGAATAGCAACTGCTTTGGTACCGATATTATCACTTCACTCATCAGGCTAGTAATGAAATTAGCTTCATTTATGATAATTTATGTTTTATATATCAAAGTACTATTTCTTTAGGAAGCATAGATAGTATAATTTGTAGCAATAGATCCTTAGTCTTATTTGGATTCATGAGTAGAAATGAGTTGATGTATGTCTTAGGATTTCATTTTATTATTAATATTCTGGAGATGTTGCTACAAGCATAGCAGAAGAGAAATCAATTACAAAACTCCTTCAAAAAGTCCTAAAACACTTATATTTAAACAAATTAATAAGCCATTAGAAATGAAAGTGACTATGCCAGTAATATTTAGCAAAAAGTAAGTATATTTTTTCAGGAATATAATTTTTTGCTTTAAAGAAGTATTTGTGTTCAATTAAGCAATTTCAATATATACTTTATATATATAATTAAGCAATACAATTTCAATTGAATATACAAATTAAAAATTCGCATTATGAATAAATTTTTACTGTAGCTAAATAATTTTTCATATTCTTATCAGCTTGCAATACTTTTTAGAATATGGAAAACATGAGATAGGTTTATACAAAATTGAAAAAAAATGTCATTTGCTATACTAAGCAAATATACTTTGTTTTGGCTTTGCACATGAATTTTGTACATACCAAAGATTAGGATTCATCATGTAAAACCAGACAAGAAGCTGCATGTCATATAATCACAAAGAGCTGATAATGGAAAGTGAGACCATCTCATTTACAAGAAAACTTGTGCATAGAATTTTGAGGTAAATTCATTCACCCATCAAAGTGCTCAACTAGAGCTGAGGAAATGCCATTCTGCTTCTTAGCAGTATCACCTGTGAAGATTGCAGAAGACAGATGAGACTGGGCAAGTTGACTGGATACAGGTACATATCTCAATCTTGGAAATGACTTCATGAATGAATGAACAAGTTAAAAGTAAACTTTGTATGACATCATGGTGATTGGTGGATACAAAATATGTAAGAAAAAAAATAATCTTTCTCTCCTGAAAACTTGTCTTGAATGTTGAACTCTATCATTTATTCATAGAAAGAAAATAAGCAATGTTGCATACAAGTGATTTATAATGTTAAAAAATAGAACAGGTAAGAGCACTTGTTGTTTACAAAAATAAAATTAGAGCCAGGAGTAGGAGTCACATCTGCAGTCATGGGGTTCATGGTTTTGAAGCAGGAAACTGTGAATTCAAGGCCAGATTGGCTACATAGCAAGACTTGTCTCACTAACAAAATAAAATAAGGTTATTTCATGTACACATTGCTACATATGTCACTCAAGATAAGAATGCAATAAATAAAATATAACCAATCAAGTGTACTTGGATTCTTACAGAAAATAATTATAACAGACAGGAAATGCCCTGCAACATAAACTTTGAAGTTAGACACAAATGTCTTTGTCTATCAGACATACCTGGGACACATTACTATGAACTACGGAGTTATTTGAAAAGTATAAAATTTTGTAAAGATGAAAAGAATTAAAGTAGAGAAATGTTTTTAAATGTAGAGAAAAGCACTGTACATGAAAATCTTTTACGGAACTACACTACACTAAAAATAAGTCCTCATGCATTTCCTCATTTCGTGGAATATTTAGTGGGCATAGACTTATGACAAAATATAAGGGAACATGATGAGAAAAATAAAGTCATCATTATGAAATGAGGTAATAATAGTTTTTTAAGTATTTTGTTTGATTTACCACAAAATCAATTTTAAACAATGATGGCAATGATGATTTTTAAGTATATGTTTTTAGTCAGGTATTTTATTCATTAGATATGTAATGTATACACATATGCCTTGATACATATATGTATTAAAATGATGCCATATAAAGAAAATCATTTTGCCCATCGTCTTCTATTTATTGTTTTTTTGTTTTGCTGCAAGCATACATAAAAATCTCCTTCCAAAGTAAATTTTAGTAAACAACATAACAATAGTAAGTATACTTTAGTTAATATGGACACTATCCATTAGTTCTAGGCTTATTTATCCTGTATAATTACAAATTTATGGCCTTTGATAATATTAGGATTACATAGACTATGTAAATAATGTGTAACACTACTTATGTTCATGCACATATTGTGTAGCAATATCCATCCAGCTTTATAAGGATCTACCCCGCCTTGACATCTATGACATCATAATGTCCTTCATATCCATCTATGGTAAGTAAATTAAGCCAGACACAGGTAACAAATTCATTTCTCTATTAGCAAAGTTGATTTCTTATTTCTTCATCTATTTAGAAAATGGTTTTAGAAGCAGTGACTATTGTGAGAAATTCCACATCAGTAACAGATTTTGTTCTTCTTGGATTGACAAATGACCCACGGTGGCAGCTTGTGATTTTCACATTTCTCCTTGTTACCTACATGCTAAGTGTGACTGGAAACCTCACCATCATCATCCTCACCCTCTCAGATGCCCATCTGATGACACCCATGTATTTCTTCCTTCGCAATTTCTCACTCCTGGAAATATCATTCACATCTGTCTGCATTCCCAGATTCCTGGTGACTATTGTGACAGGAGACAGAACCATTTCCTATAATGGCTGTGTGGCTCAGCTATTCTTCTTCATTTTCTTGGGAGTGACAGAATTTTACCTTTTGGCTGCCATGTCCTATGATCGTTATGTGGCCATCTGCAAGCCTCTCCACTATACAACAATCATGAGCAACCGTGTGTGCATTCTTCTTGTCTTTAGCTCATGGTTTGCAGGATTCCTGATCATCTTCCCACCAATTATCCTCCTGCTACAGGTAGACTTCTGTGCCTCCAATATAATTGACCACTTTATCTGTGACTCTTCTCCAATTTTGCAGCTTTCTTGCTCAAACACTCACTTTCTAGAGCTCATGGCATTTATGTTAGCTGTGGTAACACTCATGGTCACCTTGACATTGATCATTCTCTCCTACACATATATCATTCAAACAATTCTAAGAATTCCTTCTGTAAATCAGAGGAAAAAGGCCTTTTCCACTTGTTCCTCCCATATGATAGTGGTCTCCCTCTCTTATGGCAGCTGCATCTTCATGTACATTAAGCCTTCTGCAAGGGAGAGAGTGACTTTAAGCAAAGGAGTAGCTGTGCTCAACACCTCAGTGGCTCCTCTCTTGAACCCCTTCATCTATACACTAAGGAACCAGCAAGTGAAACAAGCCTTCAAAACCATGGTCCAGAGAGTCCTCTTGTCTTCAAAGAAATGAACCAGGACATGAGGAAAAGGGATCTCTAAAGACAGCTGAATAAAAATCTCTGCCCCTTCTACATAGATTCTTGCCCAACAATTATTAAAATGTATTTAACTTACTAATGAGAAAATATTTGTAAAGAATAAATAGAAATGTAAGATGAAATGTGATAGGCTTTTTAAAGTTATTTTTCTAAGGAAAACATAAGGAAATGTATACAAAAAGTATGAAATTTCTTTTATTCATTGCTACTAATTCTTAAATGAGAGATTATTTAATTAAAGTGTATCTATTTGTATTAAACATATTTCAAAACAAAAATCATGATTTCTAAGGGTCCATTGTTATCCTGACTTTAAGTTCATCTTCCTTCCCCTGGTACAACTTTCATACCCACTGATGTGCTACCAAATGAACAGAAAGTGTTGAAGTGTGTAGAATGCTGGAATGCTGGCTTTCTTTTGAGTATCCTGGAAATCACAAGCGTTGATTACTAATGTCTTAGACTTTTTCTATCATTCAACATTCAATAATGTTTTCTTTTCTTCCATTGTCTCTTTCCCAGTGGTTCCCTTCCCTGCAGGCTCATAGTCAAGACAATGATATCTGGAAGTAGCCAAGAAAATGAAAATAGTGTTCCAAGGTTGGTCCTGTGCCTAATGAGTCCCTCAGTTTCTGTGCTACACTAAGAACAGTAATTGTCTTGGGACACGGGTATGTGATTCGATATTTAGATTCTTGGTTTTCAGTTTGATCTGAATCACAGGTAAATGTGATGAGCTCCATAAATTCCAATGTGAACTAAAAAATAATTATTCTTATGAAAAAGAGCAATATGAAGCTCAGATTGCTTCATTGTGCTCCCATAGAAAGATGTATACTTCAGGTATATTTTAAACTAGTGTAAATATAAAACAGAGATTAGGTGATACTTTATTTGATTATAAATTCTTTTTTTGAGACAATTTATAAGTGCCTACATGAAGAAACTGAAGAGGAGTCACAATAGAGAATTAATAGCACAGCTTAATATTCTAGAACAAAAAGAAGCAACCTCACCCAGGAGGGGTAGACACCAGGAAATAATCAAATTAAGGGCTGAAAACAATCAAGTAGAAACCAGGAAAACATTTAGAAGATTCAATTAAAAAACAAAGAGTTGGTTCTTTGAGAAAATCAGCAAGACAGAAAAATCTTTGTCTAAACTAACCAAAAGACAGAGAGAGAGTACGCTAATTAACAAAATCAGAAATGAAAAGAGGGACATAAAAATGGACACTGAGGAAATCCAGAGAATCATCAGGGCATACTTTGAAAATCTGTACTCCACAAAATTTGAAAATTTAAAGGAAGTGGACAATTTCCTGGATAGATATCACTTGCCAAAACTAAATCAAGAACAGATAAACAATCTAAACCGACCTATAATCCTTAGTGAAATAGAGGCAGTCATCAGAAGTCTCCAAACCAAAAAAGCCCAGGCCCAGTTGGCTTCAATGCAGAATTCTACCAGAATTCAAAGAAGAGCTAATTCCAATACTCCTTAAAGTATTCCACACAATACAAGCAGGAGGCTCACTGCCAAACTCTTTTAACAAGGCTACAATGACCTTGATACCCAATTCACACAAAGACACAACTAAGAAAGAGTACTACAGACCAGTTTCCCTCATGAACATCGATGCAAAAATACTCAATAAAACACAAGCAAACCGGATTCAAGAACACATCAGAAAAATCATCCACCATGATCAAGTAGGCTTCATCCCAGGAATGCAGGGATGGTTCAACATTAGAAAATCTATCAATATAATCCACAATATAAACAAACTGCAAAAGAAAAACCACATGATCATCTCACTAGATGCTAAAAAAGCCTTTGATAAAATCCAGCACCCCTTCATGATAAAGGTCCTAGAGAGATCAGGGATACCAGGAACATACCTAAACATAATAAAAGCAATATATAGTAAACCAACAGCTAACATCAAACTAAATGAAGAGAAACTCATCGCAATTCTTCTAAAATCAGGAACAAGACAAGGCTGTCCACTCTCTCCATATCTCTTCAATATTGTACTTGAAGTTCTAGCTAGGGCAATAAGACAACAAAAGGAGATCAAGGGGAAGCAAATAGGAAAAAAAGAAGTAAAGCTTTCACTATTTGCAGATGATATGATAGTTTACATAAGTGACCTGAAAAACTCTGCATGGTTACTCCTACAGCTGATAAACACCTTCAGCAAAGTGGCAGGATACAAGGTAAACTCAAAAAAAAATCAGTGGCCCTATTGTATACAGATGATGAAGTGACTGAGAAAGAAATCAGAAAAACATCACCCTTTACAATAGCCATAAACAGCATCAAA
This sequence comes from Mesocricetus auratus, assembly GCF_017639785.1. Lineage (NCBI taxonomy): Eukaryota > Metazoa > Chordata > Mammalia > Rodentia > Cricetidae > Mesocricetus > Mesocricetus auratus. Next base: position 42,657,759 of record NW_024429195.1, read on the forward strand.
TATCTGGGGATAATGTTAACCAAAGAAGTGAAAGACTTGTATATCAAGAACTTTGAGTCTTTAAAGAAAGAAATCAAAGAGGATACCAGAAAATGGAAGGATCTCCCATGCTCTTGGATTGGTAGGATCAGCATAATAAAAATGGCAATCTTGCCAAAAGCAGTCTACAGATTCAATGCAATCCCTATAAAAAATTCCATCACAATTCTTCAAGGACCTGGAAAGAACAATGATCAACTTTATATGGAAAAACAAAGGCCAAACAACCCAATATAATGAAGGAACTTCAGGAGGCATCACCATACCTGACTTCAAGCTCTATTACAGAGCTATAGTCCTGAAAACAGCTCGGTATTGGAACAAAAATAGACAGGTAGACCAACTTGTCACGTCTGCTGCGTGGCCTGTGCCCGAGAACGTGCGGAGGGTGTTGGGGATTGACAACACAGAGACTTGTTCAACGATATAAAGAAAACTTTAAACAGGCTCCAAAAAGGTTCAAGAAAACCTCCTAAGAAAAGCTCCCACCAGAGAAGCTTCTGCTCTCTCCTCTACCCTGGCTGGTTCTGCTCTCCCCCAGAGGTGGATGTGGGTGGGTCTGAAGGTGTGGTTAGTCTTTGGACAAGGTTGAGGTCAGGGCGGTTTCCGTGGGAAGGCCTTTTCCAGGAACTTATTGCCCCGGGCATTGTATCGTTTTTAGTAAACATGTTTTTACTAAACTTTGTCTTACAGCTGCCTACTCCCAGGCAGAAGGGGAAGTGGGTCTCTGCTCAAGGTCTGGTGTTCCCACAATTCACCCCTTTTTATTTTCAAATGAGGCACTCCTGGCTTAGGTCAAGTAGGGTCACCCTCCCTTTCCCGTCTTCGGGGGACCTTGAACCCCTGTCTTAGGTGGGAGGGGTCTTCCCCACAGGTTGCCTGTCATCGGAGACACCCCACCCTTAAATCATCTGTAACCAACCTTCATGGCTATCGGGATTGCCATGGGCTAAGCTAAGCAATACTTGGTTATGGATCTCTTGCCTCTGGAACAAGGCACGTTTGAGCTCGGCATAAAGCCAGAATGCCCAGCGCCACTGCCACCATTTCCAGGACCCCCCTTGACATAGCGCCTCTTCATCACCATACCCATCACCAGATCTGGGCCATAACATTCTACCAGCCTTCATCTGTTACAAGGGTAACATGTACGTGATTTACATTCTGTTACAAGGGTAACCCGCATATGATTTACATTTACAATTTGATAAAGTTTCCAATCGTTTCAAGATCTGCTCAGGAAACCATTTAGAAAGTGCACTTGCACAGATACATTAGGTACAATCATTGATGTTACACATGTAGCATTATGAAAAATATGAACAATAGGCTTGTTGCACTATCCACAGAGCACCAATTTGTTCCTGTGGTGATGCAGTTTGTTGATTTAACGTCAGCTGATTATGCAACTTGAGTCAAAGTCTCCTTTTTGTCGCATTAGGACAAGTTGCATTTCTCCAGAAAAATACACTGGCCTAGGCGCGATTCCAGAAACAGGAACCACCAAGTCTGATATTTCAAGTGACCATGTCCTGTTCAAATACTGAAAAGAGGCTTTTGCCACTCATCATAGTCCATACCAATGCCCGAATGCTTTAAATGGGTCCTTTTTTCTCTGTTGGCTTCACGATGAAAACTCATGGGTCCGGAAGGTTGATGTAGCAGGTCTGTTGAGAAACTGGAAATCTCGAACCGACTGTTTTCTTTCTTTCTTGGGCTCTAGATTCGATGACATCAAGGGTCAGGAACACTGATTTAGGAGATCTCACTCAAACTGGCTTAGGTAGGCTCCCATGGTCTCAGGTCCAGTTTTTCTCTGCCCCATGCATCTCACTAAATGGTCTGACAGCTGCCAAAGCTTTATTCTTTTCCTGCAAGAAAACACAAACATGCCCTCAACCCCAAATTAGGGTCTTCTCCACTGTCTAGTGCATGGATGTCTCCATTTGACCTGAGCAATGGTTGCTCAAGTTCCATCATGCCAGAATCTGTCTGAAGTTCACTGGCATTCACATTATAAAAGTTTTAAATGAGGAGTGTATTATTTGATGAGTCGTGGGCACTGGGGACATTATTCCCCTTTTTATATTTTCTAAAAAATTTTTTTTTGAACTGTTGAAGCTGTACCATAACAGTAGAAGGATTTGTCTACCCTCCTTGGTTAACTATCTAGTTAAATTGGGGTCCCTACTTAGATTATTTGTAGATGCCCATTAAAAGGGACATATCCTTTAAATATTTCCCAAAAACTTCTGAAAATCACTCAAAGATTGTAAACTATACTGTGTCCAAATAACTTTTGAAAATTATTTGAAGTCTGTGAGTAGTCTTTCCCAATCTAACCTGTAGAGCTCTCACTAGCTGACAAGGCCTCATTTGTATCTTAAAATTTTCTGTTAAAACATTAGCAGACTGGCTGGATGTTCCTTTTGGCTATAAATAAAGCAATCTAGGTAGCTTTTTAACTATTTTTAAAGGGATTTAAGTATCCTTTTAATCATATAAGCAGTTCACACTCACGCATTCACAATCACATTTCATATATACCGGTGTGGCCACACCATACATTCAGAACATACATGAATCTTTCAGTCATCCTTTTTCCCTAGGTCATGATTAGTCTGTTGCAATGAAGCTCCCTTATTTGAAATCTATGTAAAAGAACAACTCCAGCCAATCCTTGAACTAAAAGGGTTAAAAAATCCTGTATGTTCTTTATCATTCCTCCATTTGAGCTACAGTCATGGGGTACAGCTGTACCTACTCCTTGTAACTCTGTAGATGCAAGGTGGAGAGGCCAGGCTTTTGGCCAAAAGTTTTTAGAGATGACTCACAAAATAGAACTTAAATGCAAACAAAAATTTCCATTCCATATACCTTTGTCTTTTTCTTTTTCTTTTACTTAATACCAGTACCTCCTTTATTAACCGTTACCAATTTTCAATTCACCCACTTTTAATCCATCCTCCAACTGAGGGTGATCTCTCAGGTTCCCCTTTCTTTCCTGACCTTGGTGTCAGGCGAAGGCCTGGAGATTTAATCCAATCCACCCCCTCAACTGAGGGCGATCTCTCAGGGTCCCCTTACTTTCCTGACCTTGGTGTCAGGCGAAGGCCTGGAGATTTAATCCAATCTACCCTCTAACTTAGGGTGATCTCTCAGGTTCCCCTTTCTTTCCTGACCTTGGTGTCAGGCGAAGGCCTGGAGATTTAATCCAATCCACCCCCATCTGAGGGCAATCTCTCAGGGTCCCCTTACTTTCCTGATCTTTGTCAGGCGAAGGCCTGGAGATTTAATCCGGTACCCCTAGCTTGGTACCCCTTTTTAACACATCCGCATAGCCTTACTGGCCAGCCTTTTAGATCTCTCAGTTCCCCTTTACTTTCCTGACCTCAGTGGATCAGGCGAAAGACTTGAGATTTTTTATTTTATTTCTTATTTTACCCTTTCTTTTTCATTTCTTTTTTTATTTTTTTCTTTTTCTTTTCTTTTTTTTTTTTGAGACTGGGTTTCTCTCTATCCTTTTGAAGGCTGTCCTGGACCTTGCTCTATAGACCAGGATGGCCTCATTCCTTCCTATCTCTGCGTCCTGAGTGTTGGGATTAAAGGCGTATGCCACCACACCCGGCTCTCTGAATATCATAGCAAACATCCTCCCAATCTGGGACATTTAAGCCTTCTCCAGTAATGAACCATGGGCTCCCTCGTTCAATCCATTTTAAAAAGTCTGCCATGGTTGTAGTCCCCTGTTCTTCAAGCAACTTTTTTACGTGATACTGTAATTTAAACTTCCAGGGACTATTTCCCATTGTTTCTTTTCCTATTTTCCTCCATCTGTCCCTGGCTGGCAAAAGGGACGACCCCGTCCACTTACCTCGCTTTCACGATCTCGGTAGGACCTCCAATTGTTACATCTGCTCCGCGGCCTGTGTCCGAGAACGTGCGGAGGGTGTCGGGGATTGACAACACAGAGACTTGTTCAACGATATAAAGAAAACTTTAAACAGGCTCCAAAAAGGTTCAAGAAAACCTCCTAAGAAAAGCTCCCACCAGAGAAGCTTCTGCTCTCTCCTCTACCCTGGCTGGTTCTGCTCTCCCCCAGAGGTGGATGTGGGTGGGTCTGAAGGTGTGGTTAGTCTTTGGACAAGGTCGAGGTCAGGGTGGTTTCTGTGGGAAGGCCTTTTCCAGGCACTTATTGCCCTGGGCATTGTATCGTTTTTAGTAAACATGTTTTTACTAAACTTTGTCTTACAGCTGCCTACTCCCAGGAAGAAGGGGAAGTGGGTCTCTGCTCAAGGTCTGGTGTTCCCACACCATCCGAACCAAATTGAAAACCCTGCTTTTAACCCACGCACCTATGAACACTTGATTTTTGACAAAGAAGCTAAAACTATACAATGGAGAAAAGAAAGCATCTTCAACAAATGGTGCTGGCATAACTGGGTGCTGGTATGCAGAAGACTGCTGATAGATCCATGTTTATTGCCTTGTATAAAACATAAATCCAAATGGATCAAAGATCTCAACATAAATCCAGCCACGCTGAAACTTTTAGAAGAGAAAGTAGGAGGTACTCTTCAACGAGTTGGTACAGGAGACCATTTCCTGAATATAACACCAGTGGCACAAACACTGAGATTAACAATTAACAAATGGGACCTCAGAAACTACAAAGCTTCTGTAAGGCAAAGGACACAGTCAACAAGACAAAAAGGCAGTCCACAGAATGGGAAAAGATATTCATTAACCCCACATCTGATGGAGGGCTAATCTCCAAAATTTACAAAGAACTCAAGAAGCAAGTCTCCAAAACACCAAAGGATCCAATTAAAAGGTGGGGTACAGAACTAAATAGAGAATTCTCAATAGAGGAGTCTAAAATGGCCAAGAGACACTTAAGAAAGTTGTCAATATCCTTAGCCATCAGGGAAATGCAAATCAAAACAACTCTGAGATACCATCTTACTCCTGTCAGAATGGCTAAAATCAAAAACACCGAAGACAATTTATGCTGGAGAGGATATGGAGAGTGGGAAACATTACTCCACTGCTGGTTGGGAGTGCCAACTCGTATAGCCCATTTGGAAAGCAGTATGGAGATTCCTCTGGAAAATTGGAATCAATCTACCACAAGACCCAGCAATTCCAAATTGGCATTATCCAATTGAGACAAATTCACACAACAAGGGCATCTGCTCCACTATGTTCACAGCAGCATTATTTGTAATAGCCAGAACCTGGAAGCAACCTAGATGCCCCTCAACTGAAGAGTGGATAGAGAAAATGTGGTACATTTACACAATGGAGTAATACTCAGCAGAAAAAAACAATGGAATCTTGAAATTCACAGGTAAATGGATAGCACTGGAAGAATCCATCCTGAGTGAGGTAACCCAGTCGCAAAAAAAGACAAACATGGTATGTACTCACTCATATACGGATTTTAGACATGGATCAGGATAGTGCCTGTCTGCACTTCCACTGATAGAGAGTCTGGGAAACAGGAAAGAACCTAAAAGATATGCATAGTACCCAAGAGAAGAGGAATGAGGCAAGATCCTCTGAACAGATGGGGAACATGGCGAGGAGTGCGGAGGAGTGGGAGCTGGGAAGAAGAGAGGGGAAGAAGAGAAAGAGAGAGTAGGCCATGGGGGAACAGGAAGGTTGAGTGGGGGGGGGTAGAATAGGGGGAAGAGGGAGTTATAGGTTAGAAGACAGATCAGGCATCTGTGTGACCTCTAGTGATCTAAAGGGATGACACCAATAGGCAAGCTAAGCAATAGTGGAGAGACCACCTCAAATGCCCATTCCTGGTAATGAACCATGTGGGAGCCTTCATCCAGTGACCGATAGAAGCAGAGGCAAACACCCACAGTTAAGAACTGAACTGAACCCAAGGAACCCAGTGACAGAGAAAGAGGATCGATGAGCACATTGGCAAAGAATCGGCTGGCAAAACCAGCAGAGACAGCTGATCTGAACAGGGGAGAGCTCTTGGACCCCAGACCGACAGCGGGGAGGCCAGCATGGGACTGATCCGGCCCCCCCCGAATGTGAGTGTCAGTGAGGAGGCCTGGGCAACCTATGTGGCCCTGAGCAGTGGATCAGTGTTTATCCCTGGAATACAAACAGACATCGTGCGTCATAGCACAAAGAGGGATGCCGTCTCAGCGTGGACTCTTAGGCAAGTGCCTGGACCCTACCCCTAGTGAAATGACAGACTGTAGATATCCCCTATGTGGAAGGAATTGGCAATAGGGTGGGAGGCTGGGGGGAATGGGGGGGTGCGGGAGGAGGGGTGAGAGAGGGAACTGGGATTGACATGTAAAACAAGCTATTTAAAATTAAAATTAAAAAATTAATAAAAAAGAAATGCAAATATAAAACATATTATCATTAAAAACAGTTCCAGTGATCTACTCAGAACAACTTGAGGCCTGGGAACCAAGCACTAGGGAACCCATCCCAGTGGTCCAGTACTTCAAGAGATTGCCAGCACCCTGGTCCCACCTCCACCCACTGGAGGAGGAGAGCCATAGGAGTATTGGACCTGCTTGTACCCACCAGAAGGGAACCTTGGACCCATACCCAACAGGGGAGGAAGAAACTCCACTTGCAAACACTGGAAGAAGGAATGGGAAGAAGACAATATAAAAACACATTCAACAACAGAAAAACCAATATGTCACCACCAGAGTCTAGAGACTCTACACAAGCAAGGCCTGAACATCTCAATGCAGATGAAGTAGAAGTGAATGATCTTAAAAACAACCTCATGAAAATGATAGAAGCCCTCAAAGTTGATATGAGATAATCTCTTAAGGAAATGGAAGAAAAACCAAACTAAAAAGTACAAGAAATCAACAAGTCTCTTAAAGAAAGCCAAGAAAAACCAAACAAACAGATGAAGGAAACAGTTCAAGACCTGAAACCTGAAATAGAGATAATAAAGAAAACATAAACTGAAGGAATGCTAGAGATAGAAAGCTGGGTAAATGATCAGGAACTACAGATGTCAGCATAACCAAAAGAATACAATGAATGATAGAGATAATCTCAGGCATTGAAGATACACTAGGAGAAATAGATTCATTGACCAAAGAAAATCTTAAGTCCAACAAATCCCTAACACAAAATATCCAGGAAATATGGGACACTATGAAATGACCAAACCTAAGAATAGTAGGTGTATAAGAATTTGAAGAAACCCAACTCAAAGGTTCAGAAAACTTATTTAACAAAATCATAGAAGAAACCTTTCCCAACCTAAAGAAGGATATGCCTATAAAAGTACAAGAAGCTTACAGAACACTAAATAGACTGGACCACAAATAGAAGTCCCCTCAGCACAAAATAATCAAAACACCAAATGTACAGAATAAAGAAAAAATATTGAGAACATCAAAGGAAAAAGGTCAAGTAATATACAAAGGTAGACCTATCAGAATTACATCTGACTTCTCAATGGAAATTCTGAAAGCCTGAAGGTCCTGGATAGATGTTCTAAAAACGCTAAAGGTACATGGATGCCAGGCCAGACTAATATACCCAGCAAAGCTATCAATCACTATAGATGGTGAAAACAAGATATTCTATGACAAAACCAGGTTTAGACAATGCACCTACAAAACTCCAGCCCTATAGAAAGTTCTGGAAGGAAACCTACCACCTAAGGGAGATAACTGTACTCACAAATACATAGGCAATAGATAGTCCAATATTACCAAACACCAAAAGAACAAAAAGGGGTAAAATCCACACATAGTACCACCACCAACAAAAAAATACAAAGCAAACAAGAATTAACAGTCCAATGGTCATTAATATTCCTCAGTTGTCTTAACTTGCCTATAAAAAGACACTGGGAGCTTGAGGACTGCACTCTGGGGATACATCTCAGCAGTCCAGCCCACCCAGAGATTGCCAGCGTCCTAGTCCCTTTCTCTGCCTGCAGAACAAGGTAGGCAGGGGCTTGTTTCAAGCCTGCCTTCCGGTGCCCTGCTTGGACCCACTTGAGGCCTGGTGACAGTACACGGAGGATTCTATCTCAGCTGTCCAGCCCAACTAGAGTCTCAAGGCCCCAGTGCTAGTCCTGCCACTACCCACAGGAAGAGGACAGTCATCGGAATATTGGACCTGCTTGGACCCACCGGAAGGGAATCTTGGACTGGTGCCCACAAGGGGAGGAAGAGACTCCTCTTGCAACCACTGGAAGAAGGGATGGGAAAAAGACAGTATTAAAACACATTCAACAACAGGAAAACCAATATGTCACCACCAGAGTCTTGGGACTCTACACCAGCAAGACCTGAACATCCCAACGGAGATGAAGCAGAAAAGAACCAGGTATCCATGCAGCTGACCATTTTGGACATGGCTACGGGTGCTTACGGGGGGCGGGGTATGAATAAATAAATGAGGAGAGAGGCACTCTCTCCCTTTTCAGGATTCTGGTCAGGTCTCAGAAGGTAGTGAGACTAACATGAGTTGCAGTTTCTCTGTAAGTACCTTCCCACAATAAATAGTGCCTATACCTCATCAAGCATACATTTATATTCCTTATCAGCTGGTGTCAAGAATGAGATTTTTGCCACACACCCCCACACTGCCAGCCCCCACACCAAAGAGGGAGATGAAGTCACTCTTGACAACCACAACGCGGGCCACCCACAGAGATGCCTGAGGCATCAGGTCACATTTGCACAGGCTACCAGCAGCCAGAACAGCAGCAGCAAGACCTGAAAACCTCGAGACCTGCATCGCCCCGCCTTCTGCATCCCTCCCCATGATAATTGTCCTCCTGGCTCTGGCCAGGTGCCTGCTGCCAGCCTGCATGCAGCCCAGCCCTGGGGCCACCAGCCTCCGGCCCCCTGAGTCACCGCAGCCACAGCCACTGCCAGCTACTGGTAGTGTCCCACTGCCCGCAATTTACACAGAGCTCATTTTCACTCACTCCCTCCCCCCGTTTAACAAAATCCTGTCCGTTCTAACTTTATGTGAAAACTGCTTAGAATTTTTCAGATTCTGGGCTGGAGAGATGGCTCAGCCGTTAAAGGCTAGGCTCACAACCAAAAATATAAGAATTTTTCAGATTCTATATGAAAAAAAAAATCCTTGACTGAATTCTGTTCAGCGGTATACCTGTGCCACCTGCTGGCCAAACATAGCTACTGCAGATTTATATCCACAATTTAAAAACAAACACCTCAGCCTCAAAACTAAGGAATCACTAACGGTAAGCATTCCATCCCTTGTATTTTAATCAATAATAATAAATAAGATTAACTACTCTACACCAATGGCGGATAATTTATGATGCAGAACGTTAGGGTTCTTTTTTCTTCTTATATGGATGACATCCTGGGAGAGGATTATGCCCTGCCCAAAATATATCTATATCTAATGCTAACAATTAGCTTCATAATCCATATAATATCCTGGAAGAGAGGGTTTGATAATAGAGCAAAGGACAATGAAGTTGTGCAAACTATTGGTAAATTAGAGAGAAGGACTCAGAATAAAGAGGACAATTGGGAAATGACCAACAGAGTAATCAACTTAGAATGTAAAAATGACCACCTAGAAAAAAGGATTTGTTCCATGACCGCTGCTTTAATGACCAAAATAGGATCAATTCAAGATTACATTGACAGGATAGCAGAAACAACCTGTTCCATGTCTGATGACTCAATTAATAAAACTCAAAGGCTGGAATTTCAGACCAGTAAACTTACAGAAAAAAATCATTCCATGTCTCAGGGTACTGACCAACTACCAGATAGAACACTTCTTCTAGAAGGCAACTTACATACCTTACAGATAATATCTAATGATAAGAATATTAAAGGGTTGGAATTGCATATAAATGATGATTCCAAAAAATTGACTGAATCTATGAAGTCTTTAGAAATTTATTTGATCCAAGAAGTTCAAGCACTCAGAGAAACAATGGTGACAATATTGTAGCCCTTAGATGACCTCCAATCTGATACATTAGAATCAGAGTTACAAGCAACAGGTTATGAAAGAGGTTTATCTACACCTCTCAGATGCCAGTAAGATCTTCCTAATGTTGTTATGCCCTCTCCTATGGTTTTCCCAGTATCTATGATTGAAAAACCAGCAACAAAAACACCCATATGGCTTAGTTGCTTATCAATAGAGATGAAAAACTTGAAGGAAATCAAGGAGGCTATTGTTTCTTATGATATTCATTTTCCCTACGTCAGAAAGCTCCTGAAGTCATGGGTAAGCGCGAATAGGGTGACTCCTAAGGATTGGAGTCAATTTACCCCAGCGGTGCTCGAAAATTAATATCAAATACAGTACAGGACTTCATGGAGGGAAGAGGAAAGCCCTGGAGCTTCCAGGCTTAAACAAAGGTTATGATGTCCCCACAAGATAAGACTCTTAGTAAGGGTCTTTATGCTGACCCACAGACTCAGACTGCATATGATGAACACTTCTTCTCTTTATGCCATACAGCAGCCCTGAATGCTTTGGATAGGCTTCATGAACCAGGAGAGAAAATAGAACCTATACCAAAGTGGTACAGGGACCAAGAGAACCGTTCACTAAATTCTTAGAAAGATTATCCAGAGCAGTAGAATTACAAGTAACTGATGCTAGGCAAATACTTATAGAATCTCTAGCTTATAAGAACACGAATTCATGCCGGGAAGTGGTGGCACACACCTTTAATCCCAGCACTCGGGAGGCAGAGGCAGGCAGATCTCTGTGAGTTCGAGGCTGGGCTGGACCAACAGCCTCCAAAACAATACAGAGAAACCCTGTCTCAGAAAAACCAAAAAAAAAAAAAGAATGTGAAAAATGCAAACAGCTACTTGGGACATTAAAGATCAGATCAGACCCTTGGAGGAATAAGTTCTCTATACAGATAACCTTGACTCTAAAGATCAAGATACATAAGCTTGGGTAGGAGAAGTGATATCTAAAGATATCGCCAATATGACAAATGCCTTAAATGTTGTGATATAAAAGCTTGGGTAGGAGAAGCTATCTCCTATAATGATATTCGATCCTATATATGGAAAACAATATATTTATTTACCAGAGAGAGAGAGAGAGTCACATAGACCAGGAGTTAGAAGCGTGGCTAGCTTCCAGGAGAAAAAGTAGGTTCCTTTTTTCTTTCACTTCCTTTTATATCTACCTGTGTCAGTTTACATGTCTCTGCCCTCATGGGTGGATAGCTTTGTGGGGTTCACTCCTACAATCTCCAGAGGTTTAAAAAGACATCAAATACCAGATGTTTTAATTGTGGTAGAATAGGACATCTAAGAAGAAGCTGTAGGGAAAGCATTCCTAGAAATAATGCTCCTCCTAGGAATGACTCAAACAGAATGGAATGTCATAGCCTTCTGGATTATGTAGAGAATGTGGCAAAGGCTGACACTGAACCAATGAACGTAGGTCGACCACAGACAGACAAGGTAACCCATTACAAGCAGAAAATCCACTGCCTATTGTAAAGAATAAAACACTCTGGATGATAGAGTATCTACTGAGAATGAAGCAAATTTAACCGGAAGAAGCAAAAAAACGTATATTTTGGCAATCTTCAATACAGGATCAGAGATCTAAACTAGAAGCTAAGGTGAATAACAAAGTGATTGTTGGCCTTTTAGACACTGATATTGATGTAACCATCATAACTCAAAAATCTTGACCTCCAAGATGGCCCCTTCAAGAGGCAAGCATTCAATTCTTAGGGATTGGAATCCTATCTAAATTTTTTTAAAAAAGCATGAGATGGGTGTATGGTGTATAGGGCCAGAAGGACAAAGAGGAAGACATCAATATAAATCTCTGAGGTTGTGATCTATTTAAGCAATAGAATACCCAGGTTAACATTTCTCCTGTATCAGATATGAATCTTAAACAAACTCTTGGTGGTAGAAAAAATATTGTAAGGCACTACAGAAAACAGATGCCAACCATCTGGGTGGTGTATAAACAGAATACAGGTGACAAACCCAAAGAAGAATCAAATGACCTACCCCTAAAATGGCTAACAGATGAAGCTTTCTAGGTAGGGCAATTGCCTATGACCTCTGAGAAGCTAGAGGATTTAGAAAAGATGATTCAAGAACAGGTAAATGCTGTATATATGGATGACTAAATGAATGCTTACAGACTTTACAGCCATCAATAAAGTAACATGGCCTATGGGCTCTCTACAGCCTGGAATGCCATTGCTTTCTCTAATACCTAAAGGACTGCCAATTATAATCATTGATTCAAAAGTCTGCTTCTTCACTATACCTTTACAAGAAAAAGATAGGGAAAAATTGGCCTTCATATTGCCTATCGATAACAATTTTCAGTCAGTTAGGAGATACCAATGGAGGAATTTGCCACAGGGAATGTTAAATAGTCCTACTCTATGCCAATATTTTGTGCAAAATCCTTTGAAAATAATTCCTAAACAATTTCCACAGTCCACAATTTACCAATATATAAATGAGACAATGTGGGCTGATTCAAAGGAAGGAACATTGGAAAAGATGTTTGAGGCAGTAAAGGAAATTTTACCTCGCTGGGGCTTGCACAATGCCCCTGCAAAAATACAAAGAGGAGATTCTATCAGTTATTTAGGTTATAAAATAGATCTACAAATAAGTACAGATCAGGAGAGATTGTTACCAGACCCTTAATGATCTTCAAAACAACTAGGAGGTATTTCTCAACCACAGACAATTATTGGAGTAGAAGAGCATGATTTAAAACATCTAAAAATGACCTTAAAGGGGGGTGAGGACTTAAATAGTCTACGAATATTATCAGCTGAGGCTGAAAAAGAACTAAAATGGGTAGAAAAGAGGATACTACAAGCACATGTGGACCGTGTGGATCCAAAACTAGACTGTATTCTGGGATACCCCTCAGGAATTCTGATGCAGAGGGAAGATATCATATTAGAATGAATATTTCTGCCACATAAACAGAATAAAAAACTGAAGACATATGTAGAAAAAAATCTCTGATTTGATTTTAAAATGAAAATCAAGGCTTCCTCAACTAACTGGAAGGGACCCAACAGAAAATGATACATTAATGAATGATGAAATTTCCTCCTTATGAAAGGATAATGAATGTTGGGAAAGGGCTTGCAGTACTTTTGGGAAACTATTAGCAAAAATTTTCCCAAAACAGAGAGAATCAAATTCATAAAGAAAACAATTTGGATCCTCACATGTATTGAAAGAAAAACACCTGTCTCTGGAGTCCCTACATTCTACACTGATGCAAACAATTCAGGGAAAGCAGGTTATAAATCAGGAAATATAAGTAAAGTAGTTCAAAGCACTTACAACTCTGTACAAAAAGCAGAATTTACTCCATTCTCATGGCACTTATGGATTTTACAGAGCCTCTCAATATAGTTACTGACTCCCAATATGCAGAGAGAGTCATTTTAGACATTGAGACCACTGAATTTATTCCTGATGATATGGAATTAAATTTATTGTGTATACAATTGCAGGAAACTACCAGAAATAGGACTCAATCTATATATACAACACACATCAGATCACATACAGGTCTGCCTGACCCTCTAGCAGAGGTAATGGTGAGATTGATCTTTTATTAATTGGAAATGTGCTAGAAGCGTCAGAGTTTCATAAAAATCACCATGTCAATAGCAAAGTCTTAAAAAGGGATTTTTCTATCACTTGACAATAAGCTAAGGCAACAGTAAGAAACAACCCCACCTGTTCATTCTATGATCAAACCCCGTTACCATCAGGTAGTAATCCCAAAGGTAGTCATAGAAATAAAATTTGGCAAATGGATGTGTTTCACTTTCCAGAATTTGGAAACTTAAACTGTGTAGACCATACAATAGACACATTTTCAGGGTTTCAATGAGTCACTGCCCTTAGCTCTGAAAAGGCTGATTCTGTTATTATACACCTATTAGAGGTGATGACCATTATGGATATATCTGTACAAATAAAAACCGAAAATGCTCAAGCATATGTCTCCAGAAAATTGGAATAGTTTTTCACATATTGTAGCATAAAGCACATAACTGTTATAACATACAATCCCACAAGTCAAGCAATGGTAGAGAGATCTAACCGCAGCTTTAAAGAAATGATCTACAACTCAAGAAAATCAGTAACCCTACCATATACAGATGATAAAAGGGCTGAGAAAGAAATCAGAGAAACATCACCCTTTAAAATTGCCACAAACAACATAAAATACCTTTGGGTAATGCTAACCAAACAAGTGAAAGACCCGTATCAGAAGAACTTTGAATCTTTAAAGAAAGAAATTAAAGAAGCCCTCAGAAAATGGAAATATCTCCCATGCTCTTGGATAGGTAGGATCAATGTAGCAAAAATGGCAATCTTGCCAAAAGCAATCTACAGATTCAATGCATTCCCCATTAAAATACCAGCACAATTCTTCACAGACCTTGAAAGAAAAATAATCAACAAGGCAAAAAGGCAGTGTAGAGAATGAGAAATGGTATTTACCAACCCCACATCTGACAGAGGGCTGATCTCCAAAATTTACAAAGAACTCAAGAAGCAAGTCTCCAAAACACCAAAGGATCCAATTAAAAAGTGGGCTACAGAACTAAATAGAGAATTCTCAATAGAGGAGTCTAAAATGGCTGAGAGGCACTTGAGAAAGTGGTCAATATCCTTAGCCATCCAGGAAATGCAAATCAAAACAGCTCTGAGATACCACCTTACTCCTGTCAGAATGGCTAAAATCAAAAACACCAATGACAGTTTATGCTGGAGATGTTGTGGTGAAAGGGGAACACTCCTTCACTGCTGGTGGGAGTGCCAACTCGTATAGCCACTTTGGAAATCAGTATGGAGATTACTCAGAAAAATGGGAATAAACCTACCACATGACCCAGCAACTCCACTCTTAGGCATATATCCAAAAGAATCCCATTCATACAACAAGGATGTCTGCTCCGCTATGTTCATAGCAGCATTATTTGTAATAGCCAGAACTTTGAGGCAACCTAGATGCCCCTCAACTGATGAGTGGATAGAGAAAATGTGGTACATTTATACAATGGAGTACTATTCAGCAGAAAAAATGGAATCCTGAGATTTGCAGGCAAATGGATGGCACTAGAAGAAACCATCCTGAGCAAGGTAACCCAGTCACAAAAAGAGAAACATGGCATGTACTCTCTCATATATGGATTTTTGACATAGATCTGGGGTGTGCAGCCTACAATCCAATGGCCAGAGAGTCTGGGAACAGAACCTTCATTCAGTGGCTGATGGAAGAAGAGGCAGACTCCCATGGCTAAGCACTGAGCTGAACTCAAGAAATCCAGTGACAGAGAGGGAGGACTGATGACCAAAGGAATTAAGACTGGGCTGGTTTAACCCCCCAGAATCAGCTAACCTGACAATGGTTAGCTCTTGAATCCAGGCTGATGCCTGGGAATCCAGCATGGGACTGATCAAGACCCCCTGAATGTGGGTGTCAGTGAGGAGGCCTAGGTAATGTATTGAGCCTTGGACAGTAGATCAGTATTTATCCCGGGTATATAAATGGACTTTGGACTCCCATCCAACAATGTGAGATGCACTCTCACCCTGAACTCTTGAGGGAGGGTCTAGGCCCTGCCCAGGATGAAATGACACACTATGGACACCCCCATTGGATGGTCTCACCCTCCCTGAGGAAATGAGGGGATATTGGGGGGGTGGGGGGAGAGGGTAAGGGAGGAGGGGAGGGAAACGGAGAGGGACCGGGAACTGACTTGTGAAGCAACCTTGTTTCTAATTTAAATTTAAATTTAAAAATAAATAATAAAAATAAAAAAGGAATGATCTAAATGGGCAAGGGGAACAAAGACCCC